>NC_133648.1:308812662-310219515 GCF_009905375.1 Apium graveolens | reverse complement strand
TTCAGCTACCAATGCAACTGAACCTCCTTTCTTTCTCCCCCTCTCCAATACCTCATCCTGTTCCAACTCTAGTTCATAAGTCTTCAAGATTCCATATAATCTTTCAAGAGTAAAGTCCTTATAATCCTGAGAGTTTCTTAAGGAAACAATCATGGGTTTCCATTCCTTTGGTAAGGATCTCAAAAATTTAAGATTTGAATCCTTCACCTGGTACACTCTACCATACAGCTTCAGTCCATTCAACAGCTTTTGGAATCTATTAAATGTGTCATTTAAAGATTCATTCTCTTCAAAATGAAAGTACTCATACTGTTGAATGAGAAGCTGCATTTTGTTCTCTTTTACTTGTTCTGTACCTTCACACAGCAACTGAACTGTGTCCCAAACCTCTTTGGCAGTTGAACAATTTATCACATTATCAAACATATCCTTGTGAAGACCATTAAACAAAATGTTCATAGCCTTCTTATCCTTGTGGACTTCTTCTGTGTCTTCCATTGTCCATTCTGCTCTAGGTTTTGGAATGGATTGACCAACAGCAATTGTGGCCGTAGCAACTGTGGCTACTTTGTGGGGAATGTGAGGACCATTCTCAATGCAGTTTACATAACCTTCATCTTGGGAGAGTAGATGAAGGTGCATTTTCACCTTCCAGTGGTGATAACTGTCTTTGTCAAGAACTGGGATCTTTACTCCAATATCCTTCTTACTCATCTTTGTTAGATTCCAAGATCTTTAAACTCTTTGTGTGTCAAGAGCTTGCTCTGATACCAATTGTTATTCCTAGAGGACTAACAATGAGATTTACAGAAGGGGGGTTGAATGTAAATCTCAAAACTTTTTCAGGTTTTGAGAAGTTTATTAAAGCAGTGTGTTCTAGATGAACAAGTGTATGAATTGCTTTGAGCTAATGCAGACAGATATATATTCAAACACAAAATGTAAAGAACACAACAAACTTTAAAAACTTTTCTGGTGGATTTGTTGTTCCACCAGAGATGGTATATTAGAAAATCTGTGTTCAACAATGTTGATCACAGCTGCATCCTAGTACAAACTAGATGAATTTTCTCTCAAGATATTTCTTAACAGCTCTGGAAAATCTCTCTCTAATTACTAGCTTCTTCTTGGTTTATATATTACCAAGTGTACAAGTGAAAAACAATATAAAATTACAATAGTAAAATAAGTTCTTCACTTGCTTCTTTTCCTGTTCACTCCAGTACTTTGTTGACTATTGCATCTTTGTACTAAAGAAGAACGGCTGCTTTTTCTGTTGATCCTGAAATTCGGCTACCACATCTCAGTTTTCTCTGTCAACCCATGTGCCTCTGTCTGTAGGTACAACTACCACTTATCAACGGCTAATTAGCAGAACATCCGTTGAAGCTTTCATCCGTTAATGACTTCATCCGTTGAAGGATGTTATCCGTTGAAGCTTTCATCCGTTGATGCATTTATCCGTTGATGCTCTCATCCGTTGAAGGATGTTATCCGTTGAAGCTTTAGAGACATCCGTTGAAGCTTAGCTTCTCATCCGTTGAAGGTCTTTAAGTCATCCGTTGATACCACTTCATTTATACAAAACTACAAGGCATGAAATATTTACAATTGGCCTTCCTATCTGCATATCATCTAGTAGTCAACATGACTTATAGTTTCTCTCAACTTCTAAGAATTACATTTTAAATACAGAGACTGAAATATGCTACAATACTAGACTTATTTCTAAGTAAAGCTACACCATCAACGGATAGCCAAAGTGGTCTTATCCGTTGAGGCTACTGACACTAAATTTCTACTTAAGTATTTTGTTAAACATATCATCAAACTAATGCACATATATTCCTAACAACATGTACTTTTTTTATCCTTTTCTTTTTTCTTTTCTCTCGCCTCCATATTTTTGTATGTTTTTAATATCCTTGCTCCACAGGGAGTATTAGTTTGTATTTTATTTTTGAATGCAAATTTATAACATAACTTAAACTTGAATTTATTAATATTTTGAATTTATTTTTTATAAATTATTAATTATTTTAAAATAAGTGGTTGAACCGCAAACCGATCCGCAATAACCGCAAATTCGCAACCGCAATTGACGCGGTTAACCGCAACCGCATTTGTGGATGACAATTTTCTAAAATTGCTCTTCGCAGTTTGGTTCGACTTTTACCACAAAACCGATCCGATCTGAACCGCGTACACCCCTACTTCTTACTAGTGTTTAGTCTCATATCAATGTTTCGATTTTTTACAAAATGTTTATGAATGATCCAACCGTAAGGATGTCAAGATCTATATATTTTAACGATATGATAAAAAATTTAGAAAAAAATAAATGTATTTGGTTTGTTATTTTAACAGTCAACTAGTAGTTTGACCAGTACTTCTTACTAGTGTTTAGTCATGTACCGATGTTTCGATTTTTTAAAAAATGTTTATGATTGATCCAACCATAAGGATGTCAAGATCTATATATTTTAATGATATGATAAAAAGTTTAGAAAAAAATAAATTTATTTGGTTTGCTATTTTAACAGTCAACTAGTACTTTGATAGGTACTTCTTACTAGTATTTAGTCTCATACCAATGTTTCAATTTTTTACAAAATGATTATGAATGATCCAACCGTAAGGATGTCAAGATATATAAATTTTAATAATATGATAAAAAATTTAGAAAAAAATAAATGTATTTGTTTTGCTATTTTAATAGTCAACTAGTAGTTTGACAAGTACTTCTTACTAGTGTTTTGTCCTGTACTATTGTTCGATTTTTTAAAAAATGTTTATGATTGATCCAACCGTAAGGATATCAACATCTATATATTTTAATGATATGATAAAAAATTCAGAAAAAAATTAATGTATTTGGTTTGCTATTTTAACATTCAACTAGTAGTTTGACCAGTACTTCTTAATAGTGTTTAGTCCTGCACCTTTGTTTCAATTTTTTAAAAATGTTTATGAATGATCCAACCGTAAGGATGTCAAGATATATATATTTTAATGATATGATTAAAATTTTAGAAAAAAATAAATGTATTTGGTTTGCTATTTTAACAGTCAACTATAGTTTGACCTGTTATTTTTACAAGTGTTTAGTCCCGTACCGATGTTTCGATTTTTTTAAAAATGTTTATGAATGATTGAAATGTTCCCTTTTTCTAAAAATTATAATTTTAGTAGAAATCAATTGTTTAGAAAAAAATAAAATATTTGGTTTACTATTTTAACAATCAACAAGTACTTTGAGCAGTATTTTTTACTCGTGTTTAGTCTAATACAGATATTTCAATTTTTTTTAAAATGATAATTAATGATCCAACCTTACAGATAACAACATCTATATATTTTAATGTTATGATAAAAAATTTTAGAATTTTTTTTATTTGGTTTGCTATTTTAACAGTGAACTAGAAGTTTGACCAGTACTTCTTACTAGTGTTTAGTCCCATACTGATATTATTAATTTTTTTAAAAACAATTATAAATGATCCAACCTTACAGATGTCGATATTTATATATATTAGAGATATGGTAAAAATTTTAGAAATAAATAAATTTATTTGGTTTGCTATTTTAACAGTTAATTTTTTTTGAGGAAAACAGTTAATTAGTAGTATAACTAGTAATTTACTAGTGCTTAGTCCCATATTAATGTTTTGATTTTTTAAAAAATATTTATGAATGATCAAAACTTACACATTTCAAGATCTATATATTTTAGTGATATTATAAAAAATTAGAAATAAACAAATGTATTTTAATCGTTAGATCTCAATTATTTTAACAAATAAATATGTTAACCATAAAATCGATCAAATCACAATTTTAATTTTTTTTAAATGATGAGCTGTTAAAATAAATTATAAAATTATAATATTTTAAGAAAAAGATTCAAATTACAATATTTATAGAAATTATTCGTATTTTAATTTTCATAACAACAAATATGTAATATATGAACTTAGTTGAATTTATAAATTGAAACTCCTAAATTCCACTGACTGCGGTCGTACTTAGCCTGGCCACGTCGCGTGATTTAGATCCAACGTGCCAAATTCAAGCACTAAAAGATAATCAATGGTTGATTATACATTTTATAAAAGCACTAAAAATCAATATTTTTAAATTAACCCCCCCCCACCACCCTCTGTCCTCCCCACGCCCCTTCCCCTTCTCTGCTCCATGTTGTCTTCTCTCCCCTGTTCTCTTCAACCCCCTCCCCCAACCTCTTCTTTTCCATTCTTCTTTTCTTACCGCCAACCCCCTTTTTTTCCGCCAATTTCTTTTATTTTTTACCCGTACAAACACCCTCAACCTCTTTTGATTCGTAAGTTCATCTGTGATTTTTAAGGCTTTTATTTATTGATTGTGAAGAAATTGAAATTGTGAATTGGTGTTGTTACTGAAGGTGTGACATACAGGTGCATCACAACTGTTTGATGTGTTGCCCGTGCGTATCTGATTTGATTTTTTGTAAATTACGGGATTGAAATATAAATCTGTTGTTGTGGAGGTTTAGTTCGTTGGTATGCGTAGCTAGTACTTTTTGAAGTTATTTTATTTGTGGAGATCTGTGGTTCAGGAGAGAGTTTGAGGTGAACGAAATAGCATGAAAACATGCATTCTTTGTTAATTCCAATAGGTTGTGTATATACAGTACGTATTGGTGAAGAGTTGTAATGGTGAAGAGTTGTAATTGTGCATGGAAATTATTTGTGTAGGATCAGTTTAGTCGTCAATTGAGTAAATTGCTAATTCTATTATGTTCACAAGTTTTAGTTCTTTTATTAGTTCAGTCGATTATGGCTAAAGAAAATGGAGTGTATGGTTGATATGTTAATTTAGTGAGTGAGTTGCCGAATTTTTCGAAACTCGCCGAAATCTGAGAATTTTCCGGCGAATTTTTTTTTAAAATGTGGTGCTCATTAATTCGACCGCATCCGGTCGAATTTAGAACAATATTTTCAATCATATACGGTCGAATTTATATTTTAGGCGGATTTTTCAATTTTTTTCAAAAATTCAAAATTTTGGGCGAGATTTTCAAGTTTTAGGTGAAAAACAAATTCGACCGCTTTCGGTCGAATTTAAGCGGTCGAATTTAGCCGCTCCGTATACTAAATTCGACCGGTTACTAAATATGACTCGACCGAATATGACCGGTCCAAAAACCGGTCGTATCTAGTTAAATACGACCGGAAACGGTCATATTTAACTAAATACGACCGGTTTTTGGACGGTCGTATTTACCTGTTTTTTTGTAGTGATATTAGTCCATATACCACGACTAAAATCATCAACGGTAAGAAGTATTTGCTACCAACCATGGTCGTTGGTAAAATTGGCCCGCATAAATCTTCATGCATTAATTATAACACCTGTTCCGTGTGGAAAGTTTCTCTTTCCGAAAATGATTTGTGAGCTAATTTGGACATTAAACATCTAATACATATATCTTTAAGTTGAGAAAAATCATGCAACCCATACTTTATTACATTCTTGACATCAATATCATGGATTGATAATTTACGTGGCCTAGTCTCGAGTGCCACAACCAAGCCATTTTCTTCTATTTCAAAAGTAAGCACATATATTTGCTAGTTTCAAGCAAAATCTTATAAGGTCTACTAGTTTACCATCTTTTTTACATTCATAAGTACCCTTCCTACTCTATCATATACCTACAATTAGCTGACATTTAACACCCTTGTTCCCATTTTATAGTAATTGACTAAGACTTACTACCTCTGTCCCAACCATTTCTTTACACTTTCCTTTTTGGGATGTCCCATCCAATTCTTTACATTTCAAAACTTACCAAAAATAGTAAATGGGTCCTAACACATTCTCACTTTTTTTTTCCTTTTCACACTACTTTTACTCCACTATCTCCTTTTTATACATTAAAAATTAATGGGTCCCACTACTTCACTCACTTTTCTTTCTCTTTTTCACTACTTTATACATATTTTTTAACCTCCGTGCCCAAAACAAATGTAAACAAATGGTCGGGACGGAGGGAGTACAATGTTTCTAAACTGTGGGAATGGAGTATATCTTGTTAAAGATAATTTCTTCTCCATTTATGCTGGTACTGAATGAAGGAGGTCTTCACCATATATTTTTCCTCGATCGTCTCCCAAAGTTTTGATATTAGTCACAAATCCATTCAATTTGAACCAGAAAATTTATGGGTGCATACGTGTTTAAAGAGAATATCAAGGATTTAATGAAGGAGTAGTTGATCCTAAAATCAAAATTAATTTCATCCTACTATGAATTTTGCTATTAATCAAAAACCGGGGCTCATGAATTTTATAAGTTGCAACGCATGAATCGGTACATATATTTCTAGTTGTAACTTGCATGATGGTTTATGATTATACACTACGCCATAGATGGCCATATGTTATATTTTTATAATGCAATGATAACTTCCTATTATAATTGCCCAAATTTTTTGAGTAACTACAATACTATAAAAATGATGTTATAATAGACACGAACCTTGTGTTGTAGCTCAGTTGTAGTACTGTTGCAATGTGCAACACTATTGAACAAGGCGTCACATCTGATATATAGCTCGGGAAGATTATGTTGATGTGGCACAACTGAGGTCAATATCTAGGACCCACTATGTTGATGTGTCAATGCTGACGTCCACACTTGAGATCCAAAAAGATGATATGGCATTGCTCATGTCAACATATGAGACCAAAATGCCCCACACACGCATACATATATATATATATATATGTACTTACTTGGCAAACCTAGTACTGTGGAATAATTTTTGTCAAGTATCCTATCAGGTTTTGTTAATCAACAATGAATTTATGAGTAAGAATCTACAGATAGAGCACCATTAGTGACCATCACTCCTGTGTGACTTGAGTGATTTCCTAATTTGAGTGAAAAAGGTGTACATCTAGTGCCAAGTGAATTTGCAATAACTTTAGGCACTATTTTGAGAGCGTCTAAATGGAAAAATCAAATACTTTTAATAAAAGTCTATATTAATCATACCTATTATATAATATCCAAATAGTTTTTAAATATATGTTTGGGGACCATCTACGAAATCTTATATAGGGTGCAGGTCAACGATTCGACTTAAAAGGGTGCCAAATACGACATATATGAAGTAGATTTTTTTAATTATTATTTATGATGTGTTGAACATGATTGGCACCTCTCAAGGTGCCTCTATTGTACATGCTCTTATTGTAGCTATATATTCTTAATGAAGGTGACAATATATGTGTATGTATTTAAATATGAGCCTCAGATGATATGGACTTTATGTCCGATGTTAGTTGACCTTGTTAGCTGACTGATTTTTTTTATGATTACCTAATGGGGATTTGTTGATGTAATTTTTAATCAGAAGGAGTATGATACACATGATCCACAAGGGCAGTCTGCAACGGAGCTACCGTCTCCTAAATGGCAAAAAGAGGTTAATGATATAGTATTTGCTCATGTCTTTTCTCTTTTGATATCTGGTTTTTGTGTTGCATTTAGCCGAGGTAATCTTTTTTCTTAGATGATCATCATGAGATACATGTTAAAAATATCTATTCATTTTAAACTTTTTATGCATTGTTAGGAGTATAAGCTAGATGTTTCTAGAAGGACACTTTAATTCGAGTACATGGCCAACAAATTTGGCATGTAAAGAAAGATTTCTATAAGAGGCTTAGAGAAGAAAATCAAGAGTCTAATTTCTTACATGAAAATTCTGAAAAGATAGATAAAGAATCTGTTCTTGATGAGACTAATGACTTGACCTTAGTCAAGGGTTTAGTTAGTAATAAATTGAAGATACCATTTATCCAAACAAGACCTTATGCTTATAACAGATTCAGTTAGAGAGAATGCCAGTTGTGATATAGTTTACTTCTTGTATAAATACCTAGAGAACTTCTTTTCACTGTAACAAGAATAGATACATTTCTTTTGGTGTAATGTTGCAATATACTCTGTCTTCTTCTATCTTTAGCATATATACATGTTTGCACATATCGATTCAGTAGAAGTTAATATGGTATCAGAGCTTAGGCTGGCGGGAGAACTAAGGTTCGATTCCCAGCCACCCCCAATATTCTCACAATTTACTGTGGACACTAAAGGCAATTAATACCCCAAAGATGGGTGCCGGTGTTCCACTCTTTGACCCATAAATGGGCTTTCGAGTGAGGGGGAGTGTTAAATATATGATCCTATTGGGGCCTTCCTCTAACACCTTAAGGTTTTAGATGAGCTGGTTACTCAAGGGTTTAGTTAGTAATAAATTAAAGATACCATGGTATTCTACATCAAAAATCCTGCACATATACTCCCCAACAAAATGCAAGGGTGGAACGTAAACACAAACATTTGCTTGAACTTGCAAGGGTTCTTAGATTTCAATCTGCTTTACCACACAAATACTGGGGGGAGTGTCTCCTCATAGCTACTTATCTGATCAATCTTTTGCCTACACCTGTTCTTCATAACAAAAGTCCATTTGAAGTTCTATATAATAAAATTCCAGATTATTCATCATTGAAGGCTTTTGGATGTCTTTGTTATGCTTCTTTACATCCTGATGATAAGTTTGGTCCTCGTGCTGTGCAATGCGTGTTTGTTGGGTATCCGTTCTTACAAAAGGGTTATAAGGTTCTCAGGTTAGATACTCATTCTATTATAGTTAGTAGACATGTCAAGTTCTTGGAACGTATTTTTCCCTATCACAGTCATAGTAATTCATCTGTTCCTTTTACCACAACCACTCCTTGCAATTCTTATTCATTTCAAAATTGGTTATCTCATGATTTTTCTGCTACCTCATCTTCTGATGAGACTAATGCTATTTGTTCAAGTTCCCTCCCAGATGGTTCTCCTTCTGACTTATCTACTAGTCCATCTCCTACTAGAGTTTCTTCTTCTCCTGATGTTCATCAACCTACTATCTCATCTTCTATTAATCCTCCTGTTCGACAATCTACCAGATCAAAATCTCGGCCTACTTGGTGGGATGATTATCAAGGACCTTTACACTCTAAATCTGTTATGTCTACAGTTCAACATACAAAATTGTTGTCTGATTCCCCTATTAAATTGGTAGTTCCTCCTCTTCCTATTCAAGATCCTTTACCACCTATTTTCACCAATTCCCTGGATCCTCTCTCTATGCATATGGCACATCATTCTTATGATACTACTCATCAAGAAATTCAGGCATACTCTCATAATTCAAAGGTGCTTTTTGAGCCAACTCACTATCATCAAGCAATCAAGGATTCCAGATGGGTTGATGCTATCAATAAGGAGTTAGATGCTTTGAAATCTAATCATACTTGGAAGTTAATGCTTTTACCTCCTAACAAGACTTGTATTGGTTGTAAGTGGGTGTTTAAAATCAAATACTTACCAGATGGCCAAGTTGAAAGGTTCAAAGCTCGACTTGTAGCTAAGGGATATACGTAGACGGCTGGCATTAATTATCATGATACCTTTGCTCCGATTGTTAAGCTGGTCACTGTTCGAAGTCTGTTAGCTGTAGCAGTTACAAAAGGCTGGTTTATCGAGCAACTTGACATTAATAACACTTTTCTTCATGGTGACTTAACAGAGGAGGTGTATATGCAGCTTCCTTTGGGGTATCATCCTGCTGGTTTTGACTCTACAGCTAATCTAGTTTGTAAGCTCATAAAATCATTGTATGGCCTTAAGCAAGCTTCTCGAGAATGGTTTACCAAACTTACATCTTGTTTACTGGAAGCTGGGTACAAACAGTCCAAGTTAGATCATTCTCTTTTCACTTTCACTTCTGGAAACAGTTTTATAGTAGTTGTGGTGTATGTTGATGACATACTCCTATCTGGGAATGATTTTTCGTTGATCAAATCTCTCAAAGCTTTGCTTCATGAAAGATTTAGTATTAAAGATTTGGGTGCTGTCAAGTTTTACTTGGGTCTTGAAGTTCTCAGGAATAATCAAGGCTTATTTCTTAGTCAACATAAGTTCATTATTAATCTTCTCAAATCTGCAAATATGGAAGATTGTAAGCCATTATCTGTGCCTTTAGATCCTCACATCAAGTTGTATGACAATGATCTTTCAGGGCCTTTACTGTCTACTCCTACTTTTTATAGGGCCATTGTGGGAAAATTACTTTATTTGACTTCTTCTCGGCCTGATATTTGTTTTTCAGTACAGCTCTTGAGTCAATTCCTTCATGCTCCTAGACAAGCTCACTTGGTTGCTGTTGAGCGTGTTTTACGTTACTTGAAACTCACTTCCCAACATGGTTTATTCTTTTCTGCTAAATCTTCTTTAACCTTTCAAGGTTTTAGTGATAGTGATTGGGGAGGGGACCCTGGTGATCATAGATCTGTTGGGGAATATTGTTTTCTGCTTGGTGGTACTGCTATTTCTTGGAGATCCAAAAAGCAATCCTTAACTTCTAAAAGCACCTGTGAAGCTGAATACAGGGCTTTATCTGACGCTTCCTGTGAAGTCATTTGGCTTAAGAGTCTGTTAACTGAATTGCGTGTTCGCATTCCTAAATCTATTGCTTTGTATTGTGATAACAAAGCAGCTCTTGACTTGGCTGCCAATCCAGTATATCATGCAAGAACGAAGCACATTGAACTCGACTGTCATTTTATTCGTGAAAAGATTCTCACTGGTTTGATTGAAGTCTTCCAAGTCACTTCACAAGACAATTCTGCTGACATCCTCACCAAAGGTTTGGGTAAAGTTCCACATTGGTCTTGTGCTTCCAAGATGGGTCTGACATTTCTTTCTCCGTCTTTGCTT
The DNA here is from genome assembly GCF_009905375.1 of Apium graveolens. NCBI lineage: Eukaryota > Viridiplantae > Streptophyta > Magnoliopsida > Apiales > Apiaceae > Apium > Apium graveolens. Next base: position 310,208,697 of record NC_133648.1, on the reverse strand, counting down.
TGTAGGGGGCTTACTGCAGTTGCTGCTTATTCTGATGTTTGTAATAGAAGTCAAGATTCTGGTGGTGTTTTGATCAGACCTACTACAGTTAAAGGGGGGGCTGATGAGACTAATGACTTGACCTTAGTCAAGGGTTTAGTTAGTAATAAATTGAAGATACCATTTATCCAAACAAGACCTTATGCTTATAACAGATTCAGTTAGAGAGAATGCCAGCTTTGATATAGTTTACTTCTTGTATAAATACCTAGAGAACTTCTTTTCATTGTAACAAGAATAGATACATTTCTTTTAGTGTAATGTTGCAATATACTCTGTCTTCTTCTATCTTTAGCATACATACATGTTTGCACATATCGATTCAGTAGAAGTTAATAGTTCTTCTGGCTTGCAATGTGCAAGAAGATTTTTCAGAGAAAGTTTAGTATATTGATAGTGGTTGCAGCAACCACATGACGGTGAATCGTGGACGCTTTATAACATATGATGATTCTATCCAGCGCGAAGTTAAGACGGGAGACGACAAACGAATTTGTGTAGCAGGATGTGGTGACATATATATACAAAAAAAACAAGGTACGAAGTGTGTTTCTAATGTTTACTATGTTCCTGCTGGACTGAAACATAATATGCTAAGCGTGGGACAACTTTTACAAAAAGGACATCATGTATCTTTCAAACAAGATGAATGTGAAATAAGAAACAAAAATTATGTTCTCATTGCGAAAGTGAAGATGACAGAAAATAAAATGTTTCCCTTGAGATTACAAGATCAGCCTCTTCCATATTTTACTGCAATTGTCAAAGACAAATCTTGGATATGGCATCTCAGGTACAACCATTTAAGTTTTAGCACTTTGTCTAAAATGTGCAAGGAACATATGGTTAGAGGCATTCCTAATATTAACCGACAAGAACAGATCTGTGAATGTTGTATATTTGGAAAACATCATCGTGATCCTTTTCCCAGCGGTGAAGCAAGAATAGCAAATCAACTGTTAGAACTGGTGCATTCTGACTTCTGTGGTCCAATGTGTGTTCCTTCTCTCGGAGGAAATCGGTATTTCCTTACTTTCATTGATGATTTCAGCAGAAAATTATAAATATACTTTATGAAAGAGAAATCAGAAGTGTTTAGTGTTTTCAAGAGTTTTAAAGCTTTAGTTGAGAAGCAAAGTGGTTGTCAATTCAAGGCAATACGATCTGACCGAGGAGGCGAGTATATGGCTAAAGAATTTGGACAATATCTTGAGCAGAATGGAATTTCTCATCAGCTTACTGTTCGTTACAGTCCTCAACAAAACGGGGTTGTAGAATGGAATAATCGAATTATTATGGAGTTGGTGCGTAGCATGTTAAAAACAAAAAATTTGCCTCTTAATTTTTGGGCAGAAGCTGTAGCATCAGCAAGCTACATCCTAAATCGTGCAGGAACTAAAAGCGTCAAAGGAAAGACTCCTGAAGAGGCATGGAGTGGCAATAAACCATGTGTTTCTCATTTCAAAATTTTTGGCAGCATATGCTATTCATACATACCTTCTTAAAAGCGAGGTAAACTCGATTATAAATCTGAAAAATGCATATTATTTGGGTATGTCGAGAATCCAAAGGCATATCAGTTATATAATCCTGATACTAAAAAGATTATTATTAGTCGGGATGTAATATTTAATGAAGACAAGGCATGGGTGTGGAAAGACGAGAAAGAAATTTTAACTATTTCTTTTGATATTAATTTGTTGGAACCACTTGAAGAAGAGATTACTCCGCTTGTTCCACCGACACCCGCACCATCATCATCATCGTCTGAAAGTTTAGATTCACCTCCTCGGAAGACAAGAAGTATAAGTGAAATTTATGATCAAATGAGACGAATATTGGAAGAAGACTTTATGGATTTTGCATTATTCACTACAACAATATTGGCCAATTATGACGGCCAACTTACGACGGAAAAAAATGTGCGCCCAACTTACGACGGAAAAAAGTAGAACGTCGTAATTATTTATGACGAAAACCAAAACCGTCGTAAGTTTAGTATTTTATTAATAAAATTATGCACGACTTGAATAAATAAAAATGAAAATTATTTGAAGTTATGACGATTTAAACATTTCGTCGTAAGTTAATTATTTTTATTAAAATTTTAAATTGATATTGAATAAAAAAATATTTTATCTAAATTTACAACGAAATATTTGTGACGGAAAAAATCGGATCGTCAAATTTACGACAGAAATTAAAATTCGTCGTAAGTTATCAAAGAGGGAAATTTAACTTTTTCCCAAAAAAATGGCGGGAAAATAAAAATCATTTGAAGTTGCGACGATTTGAACATTTCGTCATAAGTTAAATATTTTTATTAAAATTTTAACTTGAAATTAAATAAAAAAATAATGCATCTTAATTTACGACGAAATATTTGTGACGGAAAATATTGGAACATCCAATTTACGACGGAAATTAAAATTCGTCGTAAGTAATTCTCGGTCCCCTTTGCGTAGAACAAACCATAATCGACATTTCCCTTCATGTATCTTAAAACTCACTTTAGTACATTCATGTGGAGAGTCGTCGGACACTCTATGTACCTACTAACGATACTAACATGGAACGCTATATTATATTTGGGATGAACAAAATACCTAAGACTATCAAGCTCTTAAAAATATTAAATTTTACCGCCTTCCCTCATATTTTCTCAGTTGAATATTCATTTCCATTGGATATTTGATAAAATTACATTCACTAAGTATAGCCTTATCGAGAAGAATTTTTTATTTATGTTGCTTGCTTTAACTCTATAAATATCTTTTATAGGTCCACTTTAAAACCCAAGTATTACGATAATATTCCAAGGTAATCTATTTCAAATTTCTAGTTCATATGCCTCTTGAATTTGTTGATGTTACTAAAATTGTTACCCGTAATCATCAGGTCAACAACATAGACCTTCATAATCAGCATCTCCCTGGACATTTAGTATAAACCATATGCTCATATGAACATTTTAAAAACCTCAGTTCTTCAAGATACTTACTCAACTAATTAGCATACCACGCTCATGGTGCTTATCACAATCTGTATAGTGCTTTCACAATCTGATAAACCAAGTGTGCTTTTTCCTTTTTCACAAAATCTTCCAGCTAAGTCACAAAAATTATTTCTTGCAGTTCTCTATTAAGAAATAATGATTTAACATCCAAGTGAAGAACCTTCCATTCATTTTTAGCAGTGAAGGAAAGTAATAGCTTCACTGTCTCCAATCGAGTAATCGGAGCAAAGACTTCCTAGAAGTTAATTCCTTATTTTTGCATGTAACCCCTAGAGACAAACTCACTTTATATTTAACTATGTTTATATTAGTACTCGTTTCATTTTGTACACCCACTTCAAACCGATTGCCTTGTGTTTGGGTGGTAGTTCCACTATTTTTCGGGTCTTATTCTTTTCCAACGCATCAATTTCGACCTTCATTGCCTCGTCACATACTCCGTTAGTAGTTCATGTACCATCATTTTTCTAATCCCAAGTTTCATTTTTTTTAATTACTATGATGATCACCTAAATTTCTACATCTTCTAGGTCTTAAGTCTATAGGCTTTTGTTCCTTGTTCGTGTTCTGAATATAGTGCTCTTTTACTCCGATCATCAGGTTTTTTAAAATAAGCATCTACGATCTTCATATGCGCTAGGTTTTCAAAAATTATAACATCACTAATATCAGGTTTTTCCCCGTCCAGGCATTATATGGAGTCTTTCCTCAAGACTCGCGTTGGTAGACTATTTAAGATGCATACTGCATGGCAAATCGCTTCTCCCTACATAACAACTTATATATATTTCTCGTTTAATTAATTAACAAGCTTCAAGCCATAATTACTACATTTCAATTTCTCCGCCCAAAAATTCATTTTGTTGTGGAGTATAAGGAATTGAAAAGTTCATGACAATGCCATTTTCTTTGCAATATAACTTGAATTAATTCAACATGAATTCTCCTTCCTTGTCTGTCCTAATTACCTTTATTTTCTTGTTTGTTTCTTTTAGAACCTGAAACCTGAATTTCTTGGAAGCCTCCATTGCTTCATCTTTGCTGGAAAGCATACACTACAAGAAAATAAGGCTAAATACAACCGCACAAATACAACCGGAGTCAAATTCAACCACTTTCGGTTGAATTTATGGGGCGCGGCTAAATTCAACCGCATGCGGTCATATTTATTTATGGTCGTATTTACGCGGTTCGAATTTAGCAACAAATACGACCGTATATGGTTGAATTTAGCAGTACTCCTATATTCCACCGTATTCGGTCGAATTTAGCCTTATCAAAAAATGGGGGGAATTATCCCGCCAGGAAATTTTTTTTGACACTCCTAAATTCAACCGTTTTCGGTCGAATTTGATATTTTGAAATGGCGGGAAATTTCATGCACTTTTAAAATATTGGTTGCAAAAATGAGGGGAATTTTCCGCTTTTTTAAAAATTGTAATTTTAGTAGAAATCAATTGTATTTATCTATTATGAATGAATTCGGTAATATTAATTATTTTCAGAATTTTATTTTTTAAAATAAATTAATTAAGTAACTTATTAACTTTGTACATGTTATTTGCGAACCGAGATGTTCACGAAACAAATATAAAGATTTATATATATTTTAGTGATATGATAAAATTTTAGAAAAAAATAAAAGTATTTGGTTTGTTATTTTAACAGTCAACTAGTAGTTTGACAAGTACTTCTTACTAGGGGTGTACAAACGAACCGCTCAACCGCATTCAACCGCCCAACCGCTCGCAATCGAACCGTATTTTGCGGATAATCGCGAAACGCGGTTTGGTTGTGGATTTAAATTTTAAAAACCGTTCATTCGCGGTTTGGATGCGGTTTTAAATTTTTAAAACTCGCAAAACTGCAACCGCAACTCGCAACATATATTTATAATAAAATATATTTTCAAAAATGTAGTTGATATCATAAAACTAATAAGTATATACATTTATTAACTAATCTTAGGTTAATGTTAAGACTTCGTTCATAAGATTCACAATCATTATAAGATATATAAACAAACAAATGGAAAATGTAATCAACATGTACTTTTTTTATCCTTTTCTTTTTTCTTTTCTCTCGCCTCCATATTTTTGTATGTTTTTAATATCCTTGCTCCACACGGAGTATTAGTTTGTATTTTATTTTTGAATGCAAATTTATAACATAACTTAAACTTGAATTTATTAATATTTCGAATTTATTTTTTATAAATTATTAATTGTTTTAAAATAAGTGGTTGAACCGCAAACCGATCCGCAATAACCGCAAATTCGCAACCGCAATTGACGCGGTTAACCGCAACCGCATTTGCGGATGACAATTTTCTAAAATTGCTCTTCGCAGTTTGGTTCGACTTTTACCACAAAACCGATCCGATCTGAACCGCGTACACCCCTACTTCTTACTAGTGTTTAGTCTCATATCAATGTTTCAATTTTTTACAAATGTTTATGAATGATCCAACCGTAAGGATGTCAAGATCTATATATTTTAATGATATGATAAAAAATTTAGAAAAAAATAAATGTATTTGGTTTGTTATTTTAACAGTCAACTAGTAGTTTGACCAGTACTTCTTACTAGTGTTTAGTCATGTACCGATGTTTCGATTTTTTAAAAAATGTTTATGATTGATCCAACCATAAGGATGTCAAGATCTATATATTTTAATGTTATGATAAAAATTTTAGAAAAAAATAAATGTATTTGGTTTGCTATTTTAACAGTCAACTAGTACTTTGACAGGTACTTCTTACTAGTATTTAGTCTCATACCAATGTTTCAATTTTTTACAAAATGATTATGAATGATCCAACCGTAAGGATGTCAAGATATATAAATTTTAATAATATGATAAAAAATTTAGAAAAAAATAAATGTATTTGTTTTGCTATTTTAATAGTCAACTAGTAGTTTGACAAGTACTTCTTACTAGTATTTTGTCATGTACTATTGTTTCGATTTTTTAAAAAATGTTTATGATTGATCCAACCGCAAGGATGTCAAGATCTATATATTTTAATGATATGATAAAAAATTCAGAAAAAAATTAATGTATTTGGTTTGCTATTTTAACATTCAACTAGTAGTTTGACCAGTACTTCTTAATAGTGTTTAGTCCTGCACCTTTGTTTTAATTTTTTAAAAATGTTTATGAATGATCCAACCGTAAGGATGTCAAGATCTATATATTTTAATGATATGATTAAAATTTTAGAAAAAAATAAATGTATTTGGTTTGCTATTTTAACAGTCAACTAGTAGTTTGACCTGTTATTTTTACAAGTGTTTAGTCCCGTACCGATGTTTCGATTTTTTTAAAAATGTTTATGAATGATTGAAATGTTCCCTTTTTCTAAAAATTATAATTTTAGTAGAAATCAATTGTTTAGAAAAAAATAAAATATTTGGTTTATTATTTTAACAATCAACAAGTACTTTGAGCAGTATTTTTTACTCGTGTTTAGTCTAATACAGATATTTCGATTTTTTTTAAAATGATAATTAATGATCCAACCTTACAGATATCAAAATCTATATATTTTAATGTTATGATAAAAAATTTAGAATTTTTTTTATTTGGTTTGCTATTTTAACAGTGAACTAGAAGTTTGACCAGTACTTCTTACTAGTGTTTAGTTCCATACTGATATTATTAATTTTTTTAAAAACAATTATAAATGATCCAACCTTACAGATGTCGATATTTATATATATTAGAGATATGGTAAAAATTTTAGAAATAAATGAATTTATTTGGTTTGCTATTTTAACAGTTAATTTTTTTTTTTGACGAAAACAGTTAATTAGTAGTATAACTAGTAATTTACTAGTGTTTAGTCCCATATTAATATTTTGATTTTTTAAAAAATATTTATGAATGATCAAAACTTACATATTTCAAGATCTATATATTTTAGTGATATTATAAAAAATTAGAAATAAACAAATGTATTTTAATCGTTAGTTCTCAATTATTTTAACAAATAAATATGTTAACCATAAAATCGATCAAATCACAATTTTAATTTTTTTTTAAATAATGAGCTGTTAAAATAAATTATAAAATTATAATATTTTAAGAATAAGATTCAAATTACAATATTTATAGAAATTATTCGTATTTTAATTTTCATAACAACAAATATGTAATATATGAACTTAGTTGAATTTATAAATTGAAACTCCTAAATTCCACTGACTGTTGTCGTACTTAGCCTGGCCACGTCGCGTGATTTAGATCCAACGTGCCAAATTCAAGCACTAAAAGATAATCAATGGTTGATTATACATTTTATAAAAGCACTAAAAATCAATATTTTTTAAATTAACCCCCCCCACCACCCCCTGTCCTCCCCACGCCCCTTCCCCTTCTCTGCTCCATGTTGTCTTCTCTCCCCTGTTCTCTTCAACCCCCTCCCCCAACCTCTTCTTTTCCATTCTTCTTTTCTTACGGCCAACCCCCTTTTTTCCGCCAATTTCTTTTATTTTTTACCCGTACAAACACCCTCAACCTCTTTTGATTCGTAAGTTCATCTGTGATTTTTAAGGCTTTTATTTATTGATTGTGAAGAAATTGAAATTGTGAATTGGTGTTGTTACTGAAGGTGTGACGTACAGGTGCATCGCAACTGTTTGATGTGTTGCCCGTGCGTATCTGATTTGATTTTTTGTAAATTACGGGATTAAAATGTAAATCTGTTGTTGTGGAGGTTTAGTTCGTTGGTATGTGTAGCTAGTACTTTTTGAAGTTATTTTATTTGTGGAGTTCTGTGGTTCAGGAGAGAGTTTGAGGTGAATGAAATAGCATGAAAACATGCATTCTCTGTTAATTCCAATAGTTTGTGTATATACAGTACGTATTGGTGAAGAGTTGTAATGGTGAAGAGTTGTAATTGTGCATGGAAATTATTTGTGTAGGATCAGTTTAGTCGTCAATTGAGTAAATTGCTAATTCTATTATGTTCACAAGTTTTAGTTCTTTTATTAGTTCAGTCGATTATGGCTAAAGAAAATGGAGTGTATGGTTGATATGTTAATTTAGTGAGTGAGTTGCCGAATTTTTCGAAACTCGCCGAAATCTGAGAATTTTCCGGCGAATTTTTTTTTAAAATGTGGTGCTCATAAATTCGACCGCATCCGGTCGAATTTAGAATAATATTTTCAATCATATATGGTCGAATTTATATTTTAGGCGGATTTTTCAAATTTTTTCAAAAATTCAAAATTTTGGGCGAGATTTTCAAGTTTTAGGTGAAAAACAAATTCGACCGCTTTCGGTCGAATTTAAGCGGTCGAATTTAGCCGCTCCGTATACTAAATTCGACCGGTTACTAAATATGACTCGACCGAATACGACCGGTCCAAAAACCGGTCGTATTTAGTTAAATACGACCGGAAAACGGTCATATTTAACTAAATACGACCGGTTTTTGGACGGTCGTATTTACCCGATTTTTTTGTAGTGATATTAGTCCATATACCACGACTAAAATCATCAACGGTAAGAAGTATTTGTTACCAACCATGGTCGTTGGTAAAATTGGCCCGCATAAATCTTCATGCATTAATTATAACACCTGCTCCGTGTGAAAAGTTTCTCTTTCCGAAAATGATTTGTGAGCTAATTTGGACATTAAACATCTAATACATATATCTTTAAGTTGAGAAAAATCATGCAACCCATACTTTATTACATTCTTGACATCAATATCATGGATTGATAATTTAGGTAGCCTAGTCTCGAGTGCCACAACCAAGCCATTTTCTTCTATTTCAAAAGTAAGCACATATATTTGCTAGTTTCAAGCAAAATCTTATAAGGTCTACTAGTTTACCATCTTTTTTACATTCATAAGTACCCTTCCTACTCTATCATATACCTACAATTAGCTGACATTTAACACCCTTGTTCCCATTTTATAGTAATTGACTAAGACTTACTCCCTCTGTCCCAACCATTTCTTTACACTTTCCTTTTTAGGATGTCCCATCCAATTCTTTACATTTCAAAACTTACCAAAAATAGTAAATGGGTCCTAACACATTCTCACTTTTTTTTCCTTTTCACACTACTTTTACTCCACTATCTCCTTTTTATACATTAAAAATTAATGGGTCCCACTACTTCACTCACTTTTCTTTCTCTATTTTACTACTTTATACATATTTTTTAACCTCCGTGCCCAAAACAAATGTAAACAAATGGCCGGGACGGAGGGAGTACAATGTTTCTAAACTGTGGGAATGGAGTATATCTTGTTAAAGATAATTTCTTCTCCATTTATGCTGGTACTGAATGAAGGAGGTCTTCACCACATATTTTTCCTCGATCGTCTCCCAAAGTTTTGATATTAGTCACAAATCCATTCAATTTGAACCAGAAAATTTATGGGTGCATACGTGTTTAAGGAGAATAGCAAGGATTTAATGAAGGAGTAGTTGATCCTAAAATCAAAATTAATTTCATCCTACTATGAAGTTTGCTATTAATCAAAAACCGGGGCTCATGAATTTTATAAGTTGCAACGCATGAATCGGTACATAGATTTCTAGTTGTAACTTGCATGATGGTTTATGATTATACACTACGCCATAGATGGCCATATGCTATATTTTTATAATGCAATGATAACTTCCTATTATAATTGCCCAAATTTTTTGAGTAACTACAATACTATAAAAATGATGTTATAATAGACACGAACCTTGTGTTGTAGCTCAGTTGTAGTACTGTTGCAATGTGCAACACTATTGAACAAGGCGTCACATCTGATATATAGCTCGGGAAGATTATGTTGATGTGGCACAACTGAGGTCAATATCTACGACCCACTATGTTGATGTGTCAGTGCTGACGTCCACACTTGAGATCCAAAAAGATGATATGGAATTGCTCATGTCAACATATGAGACCAAAATGCCCCACACACGCATACATATATATATATGTACTTACTTGGCAAACCTAGTACCGTGGAATAATTTTTGTCAAGTATCCTATCAGGTTTTGTTAATCAACAATGAATTTATGAGTAAGAATCTACAGATAGAGCACCATTAGTGACCATCACTCCTGTGTGACTTGAGTGATTTCCTAATTTGAGTGAAAAAGGTGTACATCTAGTGCCAAGTGAATTTGTAATAACTTTAGGCACTGTTTTGAGAGCGTCTAAATGGAAAAATCAAATACTTTTAATAAAAGTCTATATTAATCATACCTATTATATAATATCCAAATAGTTTTTAAATATATGTTTGGGGACCATCTACGAAATCTTATATAGGGTGCAGGTCAACGATTCGACTTAAAAGGGTGCCAAATACGACATATATGAAGTAGATTTTTTTAATTATTATTTATGATGTGTTGAACATGATTGGCACCTCTCAAGGTGCCTCTATTGTACATGCTCTTATTGTAGCTATATATTCTTAATGAAGGTGACAATATATGTGTATGTATTTAAATATGAGCCTCAGATGATATGGACTTTATGTCCGATGTTAGTTGACCTTGTTAGCTGACTGATTTTTTTTATGATTACCTAATGGGGATTTGTTGATGTAATTTTTAATCAGAAGGAGTATGATACACATGATCCACAAGGGCAGTCTGCAACGGAGCTACCGTCTCCTGAATGGCAAAAAGAGGTTAATGATATAGTATTTGCTCATGTCTTTTCTCTTTTGATATCTGATTTTTGTGTTGCATTTAGCCGAGGTAATCTTTTTTCTTAGATGATCATCATGAGATACATGTTAAAAATATCTATTCCTTTTAAACTTTTTATGCATTGTTAGGAGTATAAGCTAGATGTTTCTAGAAGGACACTTTAATTCGAGTACATGGCCAACAAATTTGGCATGTAAAGAAAGATTTCTATAAGAGGCTTAGAGAAGAAAATCAAGAGTCTAATTTCTTACATGAAAATTCTGAAAAGATAGATGAAGAATCTGTTCTTGATGAGACTAATGACTTGACCTTAGTCAAGGGTTTAGTTAGTAATAAATTGAAGATACCATTTATCCAAACAAGACCTTATGCTTATAACAGATTCAGTTAGAGAGAATGCCAGTTGTGATATAGTTTACTTCTTGTATAAATACCTAGAGAACTTCTTTTCACTGTAACAAGAATAGATACATTTCTTTTGGTGTAATGTTGCAATATACTCTGTCTTCTTCTATCTTTAGCATACATACATGTTTGCACATATCGATTCAGTAGAAGTTAATATGGTATCAGAGCTTAGGTTGGCGGGAGAACTAAGGTTCGATTCCCAGCCACCCCCAATATTCTCACAATTTACTGTGGACACTAAAGGCAATTAATACCCCAAAGATGGGTGTCGGTGTTTCACTCTTCGACCCATAAATGGGCTTTCGAGTGAGGGGGAGTGTTAAATATATGATCCTATTGGGGCCTTCCTCTAACACCTTAAGGTTTTAGATGAGCTGGTTACTCAAGGGTTTAGTTAGTAATAAATTAAAGATACCATGGTATTCTACATCAAAAATCCTGCACATATACTCCCCAACAAAATGCAAGGGTGGAACGTAAACACAAACATTTGCTTGAACTTGCAAGGGTTCTTAGATTTCAATCTGCTTTACCACACAAATACTTGGGGGAGTGTCTCCTCACAGCTACTTATCTGATCAATCTTTTGCCTACACCTGTTCTTCATAACAAAAGTCCGTTTGAAGTTCTATATAATAAAATTCCAGATTATTCATCATTGAAGGCTTTTGGATGTCTTTGTTATGCTTCTTTACATCCTGATGATAAGTTTGGTCCTCGTGCTGTGTAATGTGTGTTTGTTGGGTATCCGTTCTTACAAAAGGGTTATAAGGTTCTCAGGTTAGATACTCATTCTATTATAGTTAGTAGACATGTCAAGTTCTTGGAACATATTTTTCCCTATCACAGTCATAGTAATTCATATGTTCCTTTTACCACAACCACTCCTTGCAATTCTTATTTATTTCAAAATTGGTTATCTCATGATTTTTCTGCTACCTCATCTTCTGATGAGACTAATGCTATTTGTTCGAGTTCCCTCCCAGATGGTTCTCCTTCTGACTTATCTACTAGTCCATCTCCGACTAGAGTTTCTTCTTCTCCTGATGTTCATCAACCTACTATCTCATCTTCAATTAATCCTCCTGTTCGACAATCTACCAGATCAAAATCTCGGCCTACTTGGTGGGATGATTATCAAGGACCTTTACACTCTAAATCTGTTATGTCTACAGTTCAACATACAAAATAGTTGTCTGATTCCCCTATTAAATTGGTAGTTCCTCCTCTTCCTATTCAAGATCCTTTACCACCTATTTTCACCGATTCTCTGGATCCTCTCTCTATGCATATGGCACATCATTCTTATGATACTACTCATCAAGAAATTCAGGCATACTCTCATAATTCAAAGGTGCTTTTTGAGCCAACTCACTATTATCAAGCAATCAAGGATTCCAGATGGGTTGATGCTATCAATAAGGAGTTAGATGCTTTGAAATCTAATCATACTTGGAAGTTAATGCCTTTACCTCCTAACAAGACTTGTATTGGTTGTAAGTGGGTCTTTAAAATCAAATACTTACCAGATGGCCAAGTTGAAAGGTTCAAAGCTCGACTTGTAGCTAAGGGATATACGCAGACGGCTGGCATTGATTATCATGATACCTTTGCTCCGGTTGTTAAGCTGGTCACTGTTCGAAGTCTGTTAGTTGTAGCAGTTGTAAAAGGCTGGTTTATCGAGCAACTTGACATTAATAACGCTTTTCTTCATGGTGACTTAACAGAGGAGGTGTATATGCAGCTTCCTTTGGGGTATCATCCTGCTGGTTTTGACTCTACAGCTAATCTAGTTTGTAAGCTCATAAAATCATTGTATGGCCTTAAGCAGGCTTCTCGAGAATGGTTTACCAAACCTACATCTTGTTTACTGGAAGCTGGGTACAAACAGTCCAAGTTAGATCATTCTCTTTTCACTTTCACTTCTGGAAACAGTTTTATAGCAGTTGTGGTGTATGTTGATGACATACTCCTATCTGGGAATGATTTTTCGTTGATCAAATCTCTCAAAGCTTTGCTTCATGAAAGATTTAGTATTAAAGATTTGGGTGCTGTCAAGTTTTACTTGGGTCTTGAAGTTCTCAGGAATAATCAAGGCTTATTTCTTAGTCAACATAAGTTCATTATTGATCTTCTCAAATCTGCAAATATGGAAGATTGTAAGCCATTATCTGTGCCTTTAGATCCTCACATCAAGTTGTATGACAATGATCTTTCAGGGCCTTTACTGTCTACTCCTACTTTTTATAGGGCCATTGTGGGAAAATTACTTTATTTGACTTCTTCTCGGCCTGATATTTGTTTTTCAGTACAGCTCTTGAGTCAATTCCTTCATGCTCCTAGACAAGCTCACTTGGTTGCTGTTGAGCGTGTTTTACGTTACTTGAAACTCACTTCCCAACATGGTTTATTCTTTTCTGCTAAATCTTCTTTAACCTTTCAAGGTTTTAGTGATAGTGATTGGGGAGGGGACCCTGGTGATCGTAGATCTGTTGGGGAATATTGTTTTCTGCTTGGTGGTACTGCTATTTCTTGGAGATCCAAAAAGCAATCCTTAACTTCTAAAAGCACCTGTGAAGCTGAATACAGGGCTCTATCTGACGCTTCCTGTGAAGTCATTTGGCTTAAGAGTCTGTTAACTGAATTGAGTGTTCGCATTCCTAAATCTATTGCTTTGTATTGTGATAACAAAGCAGCTCTTGACTTGGCTGCCAATCCAGTATATCATGCAAGAATGAAGCACATTGAACTCGACTGTCATTTTATTCGTGAAAAGATTCTCACTGGTTTGATTGAAGTCTTCCAAGTCACTTCACAAGACAATTCTGCTGACATCCTCACCAAAGGTTTGGGTAAAGTTCCACATTGGTCTTGTGCTTCCAAGATGGGTCTGACATTTCTTTCTCCGTCTTCGCTTTGTGGGGGGCTTACTGCAGTTGCTGCTTATTCTGATATTTGTAATAGAAGTCAAGATTCTGGTGGTGTTTTGATCAGACCTACTATAGTTAAAGGGGGGGCTGATGAGACTAATGACTTGACCTTAGTCAAGGGTTTAGTTAGTAATAAATTGAAGATACCATTTATCCAAACAAGACCTTATGCTTATAACAGATTCAGTTAGAGAGAATGCCAGCTGTGATATAGTTTACTTCTTGTATAAATACCTAGAGAACTTCTTTTCACTGTAACAAGAATAGATACCTTTCTTTTAGTGTAATGTTGCAATATACTCTGTCTTCTTCTATCTTTAGCATACATACATGTTTGCACATATCGATTCAGTAGAAGTTAATAGTTCTTCTGGCTTGCTATGTGCAAGAAGATTTTTCAGAGAAAGTTTAGTATATTGATAGTGGTTGCAGCAACCACATGACGGGGAATCGTGGACGCTTTATAACATATGATGATTCTGTCCAGCGCGAAGTTAAGACGGGAGACGACAAACGAATTTGTGTAGCAGGATGTGGTGACATATATATACAAACAAAACAAGGTACGAAGCGTGTTTTTAATGTTTACTATGTTCCTGCTGGACTGAAACATAATATGCTGAGCGTGGGACAACTTTTACAAAAAGGACATCATGTATCTTTCAAACAAGATGAATGTGAAATAAGAAACAAAAATTATGTTCTCATTGCGAAAGTGAAGATGACAGAAAATAAAATGTTTCCCTTGAGATTACAAGATCAGCCTCTTCCATATTTTACTGCAATTGTCAAAGACAAATCTTGGATATGGCATCTCAGGTACAACCATTTAAGTTTTAGCACTTTGTCTAAAATGTGCAAGGAACATATGGTTAGAGGCATTCCTAATATTAATCGACAAGAACAGATCTGTGAATGTTGTCTATTTGGAAAAGAGCATCGTGATCCTTTTCCCAGCGGTGAAGCAAGAAGAGCAAATCAACTGTTAGAACTGGTGCATTCTGACTTGTGTGGTTCAATGTGTGTTCCTTCTCTCGGAGGAAATCGGTATTTCCTTACTTTCATTGATGATTTCAGCAGAAAATTATAAATATACTTTATGAAAGAGAAATCAGAAGTGTTTAGTGTTTTCAAGAGTTTTAAAGCTTTAGTTGAGAAGCAAAGTGGTTGTCAATTCAAGGCAATACGATCTGACCGAGGAGGCGAGTATATGGCCAAAGAATTTGGACAATATCTTGAGCAGAATGGAATTTCTCATCAGCTTATTGTTCGTTATAGTCCTCAACAAAACGGGGTTGTAGAATGGAATAATCGAATTATTATGGAGTTGGTGCGTAGCATGTTAAAAACAAAAAATTTGCCTCTTAATTTTTGGGCAGAAGCTGTAGCATCAGCAAGCTACATCCTAAATCGTGCAGGAACTAAAAGCGTCAAAGGAAAGACTCCTGAAGAGGCATGGAGTGGCAATAAACCATGTGTTTCTCATTTCAGAATTTTTGGCAGCATATGATATTCATACATACCTTCTTAAAAGCGAGGTAAACTCGATTATAAATCTGAAAAATGCATATTATTTGGGTATGTCGAGAATCCAAAGGCATATCAGTTATATAATCCTGATACTAAAAAGATTATTATTAGTCGGGATGTAATATTTAATGAAGACAAGGCATGGGTGTGGAAAGACGAGAAAGAAATTTTAACTATTTCTTTTGATATTAATTTGTTTGAACCACTTGAAGAAGAGATTACTCCGCTTGTTCCACCGACACCAGCACCATCATCATCATCGTCTGAAAGTTCAGATTCACCTCCTCGGAAGACAAGAAGTATAAGTGAAATTTATGATCAAACGAGACGAATATTGGAAGAAGACTTTATGGATTTTGCATTATTCACTACAACAATATTGGCCAATTACTACGGCCAACTTACGACGGAAAAAAATGCGCGCCCAACTTACGACGGAAAAAAGTAGAACGTCGTAATTATTTATGACAAAAACCAAAACCGTCGTAAGTTTAGTATTTTATTAATAAAATTATGCACGACTTGATTAAATAAAAATAAAAATTATTTGAAGTTATGACGATTTAAACGTTTCATCGTAATTTAATTATTTTTATTAAAATTTTAAATTGATATTGAATAAAAAAATATTTTATCTAAATTTACAACGAAATATTTGCGACGAAAAAAATCGAATCGTCAAATTTACGAAAGAAATTAAAATTCGTCGTAAGTTATCAAAGAGGGAAATTTAACTTTTTCCCAAAAAAATGGCGGGAAAATAAAAATCATTTGAAGTTGCGACGATTTGAACATTTCGTCATAAGTTAAATATTTTTATTAAAATTTTAACTTGAAATTAAATAAAAAAATATTGCATCTTAATTTACGACGAAATATTTGTGACGGAAAATATTGGAACATCCAATTTACGACGGAAATTAAAATTCGTCGTAAGTTATCAAAGAGGGAAATTTAACTTTTTCCCCAAAATTTTGGTGGTAAATTTGACTTTTCTCAAATTTTTTGCAGATAATAATTTATGACGGATTCCGTCGTAAATTAGCACATGATTTTTTATTATTTCAATTTTTAAAAAATATTATATCATGATCCAACCGTATTAATGTCATCATTTATTTGTTTGAATGACATTTCAAGAATTTCAAAAAAAAATAAATATTTTGATAAAATAATTTAATATGAAACATTGATTATATCACTAATATATGTATATATGTTATGTTATCCATACGTTTGGATCGATGGAAAATATTTTTAAAATGATCGAAAAACAAATTCATAACTAAACACTAGTTAGTTGTACTAGTCGAACTGATGCTTGACTGTTAAAATGACAAACCAAATAAATTTATTTTGATATGAAATTCAAGTTACATCACTAATGTATATATATATATTGACATCCATATGGTTGGATCGTTGAAAAATATTTTTAAAATAATCGAAACACCAATTTAGGATTAAACACTAATTAGTTGTACTAGTCACACTGACGCTTCACTGTTAAAATGACAAACCAAATAAACTATTTTGATATAAAATTTTGGTTACATCACTAATATATATCTGTTGACATCCATATGGTTGTATCGTTGAAAAATATTTTTAAAATAATCGAAACACTAATTCAGAATTAAACACTAGTTAGTTGTACAAGTCAAACTAATGCTTGACTGTTAAAATGGCAAACCAAATAAAACTATTTTGATATGAATTTTTGGTTAAATCACTAATATATATATATCTATTGACATCCATATGGTTGGATCGTTGAAAAATATTTTTAAAATAATCGAAACACCAATTCAGGATTAAACACTAGTTAGTTGTACTAGTCAAACTCATGTTTGATTGTTAAAATGACAAACCAAATAAAATTAGTTTGATATGAAATTTTGGTTATATCACTATTATATATATCTATTGAGATCCATACAGTTGGATTATTGAAAAATAATTTTAAAATAATCGAAACTCTAATTCAAGATTAAATATTAGTTAGCTGTACTAGTCAAACTGATGTTTGACTGTTAAAATGGCAAACCAAATAAAACTATGGTGATATGAAATTTTGGTTATATCACTAATATATATATCTATGGACATCCATACTGTTGGATTGTTGAAAAATATTTTTAAAAAAATCGAAACACCAATTCAGGATTAATCACTAGTTAGTTGTACTAGTCAAACTCATGATTGACTTTTAAAATGGCAAACCAAATTAATTTAGTTTGATATGAAATTTTGGTTGTATCACTAATATATATATCTATTGACATCCATATAGTTGGATCGTTGAAAAATATTTTTAAAATAATGGAAACACCAATTCAGGATTAAACACTATTTTGCTGTACTAGTCAAACTGATGGTTGATTGTTATAATGGCAAACCAAATAAAACTATTGTGATTTTAAATTTTGGTTATATCGCTAATATATATATCTATTGACATCCATACAGTTGGATTTTTGAAAAATATTTTTAAAAAATCGAAACACCAATTCAGGATTAAACACTAATTAGATGTACAAGGCCAGATTTCAGTTCAAAAAAACCGTCGTAAATGGCCAGATTTGTTGTAGTGATTTGCGGAAAATGATCCTATCACTTTTGAAGATGCTGCCAAAGAACGAAAATGGATGGAGACCATGCAACAAGAAATTGAAGCAATTGAAAGAAATAAAACCTGGGATTTGGTGGATTTACCTGCCGGAAAGAAGTCAATTGGAGTTAAGTGGGTGTTTAAAACAAAACATAATGTAAATGGTGAAATGGAAAAGCATAAAGCCCGTTTAGTGGTTAAAGGCTACAAGAAGAAAGCTGGAATTGATTATCAAGAGGTTTTCACCCCAGTTGCTCGCCTTGAAACTATTAGGTTAGTGCTTGCACTTGCTGCTCAAAATAATTGGGTTGTTCACCAAATGGACGTCAAGTCAGCTTTTTTAAATGGTATATTGAAAGAGGAAGTATACATAGATCAACCACCAGGTTTCATCAAAAAGGGAGAAGAAAACAAAGTTTGTCGCTTAAAAAAGGCACTTTACAGGCTTGAAACAAGCTCTGAGAGCTTGGTACAGCCGAATCAATGGTTATTTAATCAATGGTTATTTATTGAAGAATGGATTCCAAAAATGTCCATTTGAACACACTCTCTATGTAAGAGAAGGATCGAAAGGTGACGTGCTTATCATTTCCTTATATGTTGATGACTTAATAATCACTCGAAATAATGTTAAGAATATTGATGAGTTTAATGAATATATGAAGCAAAATTTCGAGATGACAGATTTGGGGTTGCTGCATTTTTTCCTTGGCCTGGAGATCAAACACAGCAGTGCTGGAATTTTTATCTCTCAACAAAAATATGCTCGAGAGTTGTTAAAAAGGTTCAGAATGCAAAAGGCAAATTATGTTCATACACCTGTTGCAGTTGGTTTAAAATTGAGCAAAGATGATAAATCAGAGCTTGTTGATCCAACGCTTTTTAGGAGTCTTGTAGGGAGTTTAATGTACCTAACTGCTACAAGACCTGACATTACTTATGGGGCAGATATACGGAAAATCCAAGAAAATCTCACTGGGAAGCTGGAAAAAGGATTTTAAGGTATATTCAAGGAACATGTTTAGAAGGAATTTTTTAATAGAAAGTGTACAGTATCCCAAACTTATCGGATATTGTGATAGCGATTGAGCAGGAGATCAGGATGATAGTAAGAGCACATCAGGAAATGTATTTTTTGTTGGGTCTGGTGCTATCTCATGGATGTCAAAGAAATAGGTTGTTGTGGCACTTTCTACCGCGGAAACGGAGTATATCTCTCAGGCTCTTAGAGGTTGTCAAGCTCTTTGGATTACATGGGTCTTGCCGGAACTAAAGCAAACTCTTAAAGATTGTCCAGAGATATACTGTGATAATAAATCTGTAATTGCTCTGAGTAAAGATCCAGTGTTTCATGGCAAAAGTAAACACATTCGGATTAAATATCATTTCATGCGGGTCTTAATCAAAAAAGGGGAAATTTCAGTAAAATATTGCAGAAGCCAAAAACAGATTTCCCATATCTTTACAAAGCCATTAAAGTCAGAAGTATTCAGTGAATTAAAGATAAAACTTGTTGTTATGGCTATCTAGCTTAAGGGGGCTGTTAGGAGTATAAGCTAGATGTTTCTGGAAGGACACTTTAATTCATATATAATTGATTCATGAACTTAGTTTTTATCTTCCTAAAATGTTTAAGAGGTTCAATGAATCTGATGAACAGTAATATAAATTGTATCAACCTAAGCTATAACATTATCAGAAAATTTTCAGAGAACAAGTGTTATGCCCGCTTTCGGCCATGGACCCTAAACAGGTCCCTATAGGTACATTGAGAAGCTGGACTCTCGTGTGTGGGTTAGAACCATGGATTAATAAGACTTGGGCTAGCACATGTGGGTCGGGCTCGTGACGTACGAGCTGGGCTCGTGACATGCGAGCTGGGCTCGTGACATACGAGCTGGGCTCACTTGACCACATGCGGGCTGGGCTCACGTGACCACATGCGAGCTGGGCTCATGACAAGTGAGCTGGGCTCACACATGCGAGCTGGGCTCACATTTGCCATCTGGGCTCTCATATGCGAGGTGGGCTTAGGTGTCCACATGCGAGGTGCGCTCAGATGACTTCACGCGAGCTGAGCTCAGATGATAGCACGCAAGGTGGGCTCAGATGACTTCACGTGGGCTGGGCTCGGTTTCCCACATGCGAGCTGGGCTTGGTTGCCCACACGCGGGCTGGGCTCAGGTGCCCACACGCGGGCTGGGTCCATGAGCCCACATCTTATGAAATCAAAGTTAACATTATATTTATTGGTTAAAAAGGAAGGCGGTGCGGGCCGAGGCCGCCAGGCCGGCCCGCATTAGAGGACTTTATGTTCGACATGGAAAGTGGCTTATAGATGACTGAGTTGCTCGTAAATTTCAGGGCCGACACGGGTTATTGCTATAATTATGGGAAGAAATACGGAGATGCCGTGAGATTATAGGAAGCGTGTGGAGTCGGTCGAGATTTACGTGACTAATTGTCTGAAGGCCTGACTTTATCATGGGCTTGGGCTGCACGGTTTGGAGAACCCTAACCCTAGCCTACGTGACTTGTTCCCCAAGAACTACGTGAGGCTTGATCCCTATAAATAGGGTACGTAGGCACTTGTATGAGACATGAGTCGACACTTGGTAGAGAATAACAAACCTTATTCTTTCTTAAGGAGTCCACATACAAGCTCAGCCACCACCAAACAACCTTCCTCCGCCCTCAAACACCGTCCTTGATCTTTGTTCCGCCCATTAACCTCCACAACATTGTTATACGAAATTCTCCCTATAACATTTGGCGCTAGAAGGAGGGGCTCGTTCATCTTAGGGAGAAAGATGACCAAAGAAAGCAAGCAAGCGGCGACACCAGGGAGCGGAGGCAAGAAGGACCCTACTTTCGAACACACGCCCCCAGAGAATCAGGCGCCACCTCCACCAATTACAACCGTGGACGGGCAGGATGTGATGACGTATCTCGAAGGGCTGGCCGATCAGATGAATCAGATCAATGCCCGAATGTCAAAGGTAGAAAGAAGCTCGGTCCGGAACGCCAAGCGTAAGGCGCGCCGCCTCAAGGTCTCACAGCGTAGCTGGAAGGGCAAAGGCCCTCAGAAGAAGCTGATCCACGATTTTGATGACGTGGCAACCGAGACCAAGCAGAAGAAAGAAACATCACGCGAAAAGGAAGATATACCCTGAGGCCATGATGAGCGGGGCAGCCAGATCTCTACGAGATCGGGGCCGAAGCCAGCTTCATCTGAGGCAAGGTCAACTAGCGTGCTAGACCGAGTGGGTAAAAAACTAAGCGAGCATGACCTCAGGCTCAAATTGGAGAATTGTAAGAAGGAGAGAGAAGAGAAAGAGCCCGTGGATCAGAGAGGCTCGAAAAGGGAACGGGCAACGACCCCTCCGGAAAGACGTCAACACACCTCACCCAGGAGGGAGGAGCGACATAGACGCAGAGACAATCGTGAAGAGGAGTCGCAGGCGCGAGCTGGAGGAGGGGGACGCCGCGAATGACCTCAGGGCTCACACCATTCGAGTAATGCGGGTGGTGACAGAGAAGGAGAAGTTGTTAGAGTAAGGGACCTGAGAAGGATCTTAGATGAGATGGAGCGAGAGAAGAGAGGGCCCCCTGCCTCGGCTGCCCCCTCTCCATTTACGGCTGCTATCCGATCATCCCCCCTACCTCGGGTGTTTAGGCACAACCCCGACCTTCTATTCAACGGCGAAGCCGACCCGGCGGAGTACCTTATTCAATTTAACACTGAGATGGAAGTCTATCAGGTGCCGGAGATGACCCGCTGCAGACTCTTCGCGGCATCACTCAGAGGTAGTGCCCAACAATGGTTCTCCAAGTTGGGACCGGCTAGCATAAGAACATGGAGGCAATTGGAGGACTTGTTTGTCAGACAATTTCAGTCGACCCTCCACTATTCGCCTCCTGTGGCCACGTTAGCCAACATCAAGCAAAGGGAGGGGGAGCCTTTGGCAGAATACTTTCGTCGGTTCAACGCCGAGGTCCCCAAGGTGAGAGGAGCCAGTGAGGAGACCATCAAAAATTTCTTGATAGCAGGGCTGAAAGAAGGATCGAAATTTTGGAAGAGCCTCCAAGCGAGTGAGCCGAGGACCTTGGCCGAGTTCTATGAGCAAGCCGAACCCTTCAAGAGGGTAGAGAAATCGATGAGAGAGCTGAAAATCAGTGAAAGCTATCGAGACAAGAGGGACCGATCCTCAAGCCCTGACGAAAGGAGGAAGACGTATCGGCGTAGTTCGAGCCCGAAAAAGTCTGCCCGTGGCAAAGAGGCCACTAAAGATTCAGGAAGTCCTTATACAAGCAAATGGCAGACACACACCCCTCTGGTAGCCTCTGTCGACCACATATATGCTACATATGTAGGGAAGGGGGTATTTAGAAAGGCAACTCCTCTCACAGACTACAATAAAAGAGACACTTCGAAGTATTGTGCATACCATGAGGCCACCGGACATGATACAGCTGATTGTAGACAACTAAAGGATGAGATCGAGACTTTGATTAGACAAGGGAAGCTTACAGAGTGGGTTGTCAAGGAGGTTCGAAGACACAGGACGGATTATCATACCGTCCCTCCTCCACCCCCAGAAGACAAAGAAAGGGTCCCTCGGGCTGGTAGTATTCATATTATTCTAGGCGGGTCTCACATTGGTGGAGACAGCCGGAAGGCAATGGACAGATATGCCCGGGAAGCAAAGGACAAGCCGCTCACTAACGTCAATCATCTAAGCCAAAGGCCCCCGGAGCTCTTTGAAAGGGAGGCCGATGATATCGTGTTTAAGGAGAACGATGCAAAATGGGTGCATTACCCTCATACCGATGCCCTAGTCATAAAAATGAAGATTGGGACGGTGAATGTTCACCGAGCAATGGTGGACACCGGGAGCTCGGCTGATGTTTTGACTTATGATGCCTACAAAAAACTGGGATTATTGGATAGAGAATTAACCTCAACAGGTGGGCACCTGTACGGGTTCACGGGAAACTCGATCGGAGTGAAAGGGACAATTCGGCTCCCGGTGACCATAGGAGAGGAGCCTCATGTGGCCACCTAGATCGCTATGTTTACAGTTGTAGACCAGCCTTGTGCCTACAATGTTATAGTGGGCAGACCTCTTATGAGGGCGATGAGGATGGTGACCTCGATCCATCATATGACGATAAAATTCCCAACCCCCACGGGGGTAGGCATCTTGAAGAGCTGTCAATACGAATCCAGGGTCTGCTACAACCAGGCACTCAAGGCGGCCGAGTCAAGAAATGCCTCAAGGGAGATAGCTAAAGCAGGTGAGTGCGACGTCCTCATGGAAGAGGCAGAGGGCAGGAAAAGAATACGTCCCGAGGGCCACGAGACTTGTAATTTGATTTTAATTGAGGAGTTGCCCGAGAACTACTTCCAGCATATGGGAATTCATGTGGAACCACGCCCAGGGGCCTTACTAATGGAAGCCTCTCAGCCCATCATGTAGATACAAGAGGGGATTGTAGAGGAAGCAAGTGATGAAGAAGAGAGCCCAGAACAAATCGCTGCAAGACTTAGGAGAGGGAAGTGGGCACACAAAGAAACAACAATCACTATGGACCCACCCGATGGAATCACTCAAACTGTAACTGCAACCTCTGAACACTTGATAAATCCGGCCCAAGCTCACCAGACCGAGCTCAAGGATGTGGAAGGTTTGGCAATCACGGAAATGGAAAAAACTAGCGAGGCTCGAGCAGATTTAGACCCGAGAATGCCCCCAATGGTCGAGAGGGCCGGGGCCGCAGAGGACACAATCCCAATCTTGGTAGACCCAAATGATCCCTCCAAGGTACTCAGAATAGGCTCTAACCTAAGTCCTGACTTGAGAGAGGATCTAGCCCGCTTTCTAAGGGAGAATTTGGATGTCTTTGCATGGTCACACTCCGATATGATAGGGATTGACACAAATGTCATGTGCCACCGGCTCAACTTGGACCCGAAAAAGAAGGGGGTTAGGCAAAAGAGACGGCCGATTAGTGGAGAGAGGACAGAGGCCCTCAGAGAAGAAGTGGATAGATTAATGGGGGCAGGACTTGTGAGAGAAGCCTTCTACCCCGTGTGGCTGGCCAACCCCGTGCTTGTCAAGAAGCCCAATGCCAAGTGGAGGACATGTGTAGACTTCACCGACCTGAACAAAGCTTGCCCGAAGGACAGCTTTCCTCTACCCCGAATCGACCAGCTGGTTGATTCCACGGTTGGGCACGCATTGCTTAGTTTTATGGACTCTTATTCGGGATATAACCAAATCCCCATGTATGGGCCAGATCAGGAGCACACCTCCTTTATCACTGATCGGGGCCTTTACTGTTACATCGAGATGCCCTTCGGGCTCCTTAATGCGGGGGCAACCTATCAAAGGCTGGTGAATAAGATGTTCAAACATCAATTGGGGAAGACTATGGAGGCCTATGTAGACGACATGCTGGTGAAATCGAAAGAAGCGAGGGATCATGTCCGCCACCTGGCAGAAATGTTCCAGATCCTAAGGGAGTACAGAATGAAGCTCAACCCCCAGAAATGTGTGTTTGGGATTGAATCAGGGAAGTTTTTGGGATTTATTGTCAACCATAGAGGCATTGAGGCCAACCCAACCAAGATACAAGCCCTACTCGAGATGAGATCCCCTCGACGGGTGAATGATGTTCAAAGCTTAACGGGACGAGTGGCTGCCTTGAACCGCTTCGTCTCAAAATCCTCCGATAAATGCCAAGAGTTCTTCAAAGCAATCAAAGGAGTGGGGAGGAACTTTAAGTGGACCGAAGAATGTGAGGAAGCCTTTCAGAACATAAAGAAGCATCTCAGTAGCCCTTCAATGTTGTCCAACCCAAAGGCAGGAGAAACTTTGATCCTATACTTGGCCGTCTCCGACTTTGCAATAAGTGCAGTATTAGTCCGAGAGGAGGATGGTGTCCAGCTCCCAGTATATTATGTAAGTAAAAGGCTAGCCGATGCCGAGACTCGATACACAAGCCTCGAAAAGCTAGTGTATGCTCTGATTCTGGCCTCCCGAAAACTCAGGCCCTATTTTCAGGCACATAAGATAGAAGTGCGAACCTCCTACCCCCTCAGACAAGTGATGCATAGACCAGAGTCTTCTGGTCGAATGTTGAAGTGGACGGTTGAGCTCGGCCAATTCGAGGTGGATTATAAGCCAAGGACTGTGATCAAAGGTCAAGCCTTGGCCGATTTTGTGCTAGAATTTCCCCCACATTAAGAAGTGGAGCCGGGAGCCCTTGTTGTTATACCTAGCATAGAAGAAGTTGGACTGGAGAGACAAAATAGTGCCCCATGGTGGAGCCTATTTGTGGATGGTGCCTCTAACGGTGATGGAGCAGGAGCTGGAATCGAGCTAATCAGCCCAGAGGCGCACAAGATCAGACGTGCGACCCATCTGGACTTTCATGCAACCAACAATGATGCTGAGTATGAGGCCCTGATCAACGGTCTCAAGCTAGCTCTGGAAATGAAGGTCGAGAATTTGAGTGTGTTTAGTGACTCCATGATTGTGGTCTATCAGATAAACGGGGGGTATCAAGCTAAGGGGCCGAGAACAGAGCTTTACCTGAAGTGCGCACAGAGGATAATCGCAAGATTCAACGAGGTGAGGCTGGAACTAATCCCGCGTGGGCAGAATGAAGACGCGGACGAGCTAGCTAAGCTCGGCTCACGCCGCGAGAGCACTTTGCTAGAGACCGTGCCCCTTGATATACAGAGGCAACCTAGTGTGCCCGAGCACGAGGTGGGCAGCCTCAGTAATGAGCTCGGCCCCACGTGGATGATATCTATTCTAGCATACATAAGAGAAGGTTCACTTCCGGACGAAAAGAACAAGGAAAGGAGGATAAAATATAAAGCAGCCCGCTATGTGATATACGACGGGATTCTATACAGAAGAGGGTTCAGTGTTCCTCTCCTCAAATGCATAGATGGGGATGAATGTAACTACATCCTAAGGGAAGTACACGAGGGCATTTGTGGCAATCACTCGGGGGGTAGCTCTCTAGCTCAGAAAATCCTCCGTCAAGGCTACTACTGGCCAACGCTGAAAAAAGACGCCTCTGAATTCTCCCGAGCTTGTGATAAGTGTCAGCGATATGCCAATTATTACAACCACCATGAGCCCCTGGCCCTTCTCCATGTGGGAAATTGATCTGATTGGGGAACTCCCGAAGGCCAGGGGAGGCGTCAAGTATGCGGTGGTTGCGGTAGACTATTTCACTAAGTGGGCAGAGGCCGAGCCCCTAGCCACTATCACAGCGAAAAAGCTCAGGGAGTTTGTATACAGGGCTATTGTATGTCGCTATGGCATCCCTTACAAGCTGATATCTGACAATGGGAAACAATTTGATAGCAAGGAGATGCGAGCAGTTGGGGATTCAGAAGAGCTTTAGCGTAGTCTGCCACCCCCAGAGTAACGGGCAGACAGAGGCTGTTAATAAAATCATTAAGCATACCTTAAAGGCAAAGCTTGAAGAGAAGAAAGGAGCATGGCCAGAAGAGCTCGCCCAGGTCCTATGGTCTTACAACACTACACCCCGAACCACAACTGGAGAGACCCATTTTTCTCTGGTGTATGGGTGTGAAGCTATGGTGCCCGTTGAAGTGGGAGCAGGATCTTTTCGAAGGGACAACTATGACTCTGAGGCAAACGAGGTCAATCATCGGCTCTATTTGGATATGATCGAAGAAACTTGAGAAGAGGCTCAGATCAGGATAGCGGCATATCAGCAGAGGACAGCTAGGCATTACAACAGTAAGGTTCGAGCCCGAACTTTCAAGGTGGGAGATTTGGTTCTGCGCCGGGTCATGCCAAATACCAAGGTGGTGAGTCACGGAGTCTTTGGAGCGAGTTGGGAAGGCCCCTACAAAATAAAGTCAGTGCTCTGGGAGGGAACCTACCACCTCAATGACATGCAAGGCAAGTTGATCCCAATAGCCTGGAACACGGAACACCTTCGCAAGTATTATCAGTAATATTATTCTTTCCAGACTTAGTATTATCTTAAAATATTCCTAAGTCTCGGGGGGTAGTGCCATATAGGTGCCTCCCTGAGACCACAAGCATGTACTCTTTTCACTTCCCATTATCTATGAATAAACGATTGATCTCTATTTGCGCACTTGTTATTTTAACTTCTGTTAATAGATTAAATACCCAGCAGGGGACCCCATCCTTGGGAACCCATGCAAGGACAGAACAGTTATTTTATTAACATGTTAAAACAAGCCGGGCCTCGGCCCGCTTGACACCAAGAACATGAAATGAGCCGGGCCACGGCCCACTTAGACAAATATGAACACATAGTAGATAAAAGATGAGGATAAAGAGGTATAGGCCCACGATGTGAGCTCATACCCTGACCCTCAAGACCACAAATGCGACCCAGGGGGCCCATCCCTCCATCAAATATACTCAAAGTCGCATGATGCGAGGAGAAGACACATGCGAGCTCCTAGGTCGGCTCGCTAGTGCGAGCACACCTACAACACCTGCGAGTTGATGCGAGCTTGTTCCACTTGGCATTCTCTCTCAATGGTTATTTGATTGAACAAATGACACGAGCTGGTTATTTGGGCTCGCAGTGAAGGGGTAACGCTCGCCATAAGCGGCCAGAGTTATGATTACTTTTGGTCAGTAGAGGCATGGTAAGAAAACAAAAAAAATAAAGAAAGCCAGCTGGCACCGTAAAGACATACGCGGGCACAAAAGACTTGACATTTTATACAAATAAAAGTTAAATAAGTTATGCCCCGAGGCAGAATATTTCAAATACAAGCGCGAGGTGAGAGGGGTGCCCGCTTACCCAGTCAAAAGTCTAGTTCTAATTAAAATTACATCAAGGGTTATCAGCCTCTGCTCCCTCACGATTCTCACCAACGACCTGGGCCTTCTCGGCCGCGAGCCGAGCCTCCTCAGCAATTTGGGCATCTCTCTCCATCTCTAGCTTCAACTTGTCAGCATGCCTCGCTGTGCTCACACCCAGAGCCGCCCAATCGAAGTCAGAAACCTTCTTCATAAAGACTTTCATAAAATTCCTGGCCCCCAGATTCCTAGCATCAGCGAGGGCAGCCTCACGGCCCTCGGTCAGGGCAGAGACTGATCCCTCCAGCTCGAGCACCCTCTCCTCAAGGGCATCCTTCTCCTTCTTCCATGCCTCAGCAGCCAGGTCATGAGCCTCCTTCTGCTCCCTTAGGGCCTTGTCGTGAGCAGCGTTCAGGTTAACTATCTTCTGATTATAGTTGTTCACCAGCGTAACTTTCTCTTGCCCGTGCTCAGCGACCTTACTTTGAAGGGACTTGACTTTAGCCTCGAGCTTTGTGTTGGTCTGGCTGAGGGCTCGCATCTCTCGAGCCTTAGATAACTGACGATAGTATACTTCGGCCGCAGCTCGGGAGAGTGCATCCTGGTTAACCTCGAGAGCAGAGGAAGACCAATCCTTTAAATCTTGCTCGCTGATGTGACCTTGAGCGAGTCGGCCGAATGTGGTTGCAACCATATTGGCAGAAGAAGAGGAGGGAAGAGGAGCATCAGAGGGAGTAGCTTTCTTTGGCTCAGGCTCGCCAGTTTTTCCTTCTTTGTGACCTCTATGCCTCTTTATTCGAGGAGAGGGCCCTGAATCCTTGAGGTGCTCAGAGAGAGTAGTCATGCGGGCCGGAGGATTGGCCTGAGAGCGAGCCCTTGTGCTCGCAGCTGCGGGCTGAACTGGGCCCGAGGCCGCAGCCTGCTCAGCATCTTCCATGAAGGGGATAGGGGAGATGGCCATTTCTGAAAAAGAAAACAACAAAGCAATAGATTAGTCACAGCAAAATGGAATGGAAAGAAGTAATGCGAGCAGGTGAAAAATACGGAGAATTAAAAGTGCGATGTGAAATGAGATGCATGCAGGAAAAGTGAGCACGCGAGCACACGAGCTCGCGTATGCGAGCAGCCAGGCCCGGACGTGCGGGCCCGATATTCTTACCCTTTCTGGCTCTCTTCCTAGATTTCTTCTGAGGAGTCAGCCTCACTCCTTCCTTCAAAAACCTACATGCGACCAGATTTGAAATCGTTATGAGTTTTTGGATGTCCCGTTCCGCCTTAGGAAGATTTAGAAGACTGTCCGCGTTTATCTTTTCTTGTCCCACAAGAACAGTGCGAGGCGGGGTGGCTGAAGATAAAAGAAATTCTTGTTAAAAGGAAAGAGCTATGGTAGAAGAGACGAGAGCGGGCAGGGAAAACTTACATGGATTATAATAAAAATGAGTCTGGACTCGAGGCACCTCGTGGATATAGAAGTAAGGGCTCTTCCACTTCCCTGAGTTGCTCAGCCCGTTGTGGATGAGGTTCTTCTTGTTGAAGCACGGCCAGACAGAGAAGTAGAAATACCCAAAGTTGTTAGGAGAATGCTTCAAATGGAGGAAGTAACCCAGCTGCCTCGCGGTTAGAGAAGGGTGCCCGCATTTGTGGTACATGATGTACAGTGCGAGGGCGGCCCGGTATCCGTTTGGATTGATCTGAAGGGGTGCGAGCTGGAAATACTCGTAAACATCTTTAATGAAGGGATGAAGAGGAGAGGAGATTCCCAGCCTTAATAGGAAAGTGGACAAGACCATGCGAGGCACCCTGCCTCCATTCTCCAAGTGATTGAATCTGTAGCATCTCATATGAGGTAGGGGCAAGACAATATGGCCCTCAAGCTGAAACTGCTCAATGTGCTCGGCCAGATGTTTCTGAGTCAGCGAGGTAGGCAGGTCGCGGCAAGCGAGCACCTTAACCTCCTCGTTTGCAGTTGAGCTCTCCTCCCCATCAGGAATAATCTGCCTTTTGAAAACAATTTCACCCTCCAGCTCGGGCTGAGCAGGAGGCACATAAGGCTCAGGAGAGGCCGCCGGGATGTAGTTATAATTACAAATCTTATACTGACTTGTAACATCTGCCACCTCCTCGCTCTGAGGAGAGTCATAGGACCAGTGCGAGCCGTCCTCTTCACCCTCGAGCCCCAAGATGGGGTATTCAGCAGCTATGGGCTCTTTTCCTTTCTTTTTGGTGTCATAGTATGCACTCCCCAGGTCACTGTCAGTAGATTCTGAGTCGAGATGAATGGGGTCGAGGCTGTTAGCTGCAGCTTGCCTCAGGCGGGCTGCCCTCTCTCTAGCCATTTCTCGTAATATCTCCTCAGCTCGTTCTTTATCCAAGGGAGCAGGCTCTCAGTTTAGCAGCTCTTCTACCCCAAGGGAGGCTGGAATATGAGAGAGGTCCACGGGCCTATTTCTCCAATCATATATATTCTTCTCCCTGGTGAAATCCTCAGGGTTCGGGTCGAGGTGAATATCAAGGGAGCCGGATCCAGCTGCTCGCATCGAGTTCTCAACTCTGGCAATATTCAAAGCCCCTTGAGGGGTGATAGCTGAGCCAGGAGAGATGGGTTGGCTAAGATGACCAGAAAGAGAAGTCAGCTCGCGTTGGAAGTCCTTTGAGCCTCGCTGCTCAGGAGGATATTGGTTTAATGGAGATGGAGTAGCTGAAGAGCAAGCCGGGCTAGCAGAGGTGCGAGCTGGGCTCGAGGAAGAGCGAGAGGATCCATAGGAGCGGGCTGAAGACGCACTCGACATCTGTAAAAGATGGTGAAAATTAGTGTGTGGCCCTAAAAAGAAAAAACAAAAAACAAGTATGGGATCGCACCTAAGTGTCCTCACATCTCACACGGGATCGCACCTAAGTGTCTAAAGGAGCGAAAGAACTCGCATCGCGCATTGTGGTTATGTGTGAACTCGCATCGAACAGGTGGTGTGTGCTCACATGGTGTACGTGAATAAGCATGAATAAAAAACGGGCTCGAATCGAAGAGTACCTGTGGGAGAGGTGTATGAAGATCCTGATGAATCTAGTCCCGGAGAATATCGCCGCCGTTAGACGGTTCTTGTTGAGATGATAATCTTCGCCGTGGTTGATCCTTGAGCAAATTGAGCAGCAATTCAGGAAGTGTTTTTGGAAATGTGAGAAATGAATTCAAATCTCACATATTTATAAGGGATAGGAGAGAGAAAGGGAAGGTGACGCGTGTCACCATCTTAGATGACGACACGGATCCCCACGCCAGCTGTCCAACGGCTGTCAAAATGAATGCTAAAATGAAAGGCATGCGAGGCGAGGCACGCAAGGCAGTTTGGTGCGGCCTGGTGGACTCGCACCTGCGAGGTCATAAAAGACTAGAAAATTCCTAGCCTCAAAAATGCGACCAGGAATTTTGGGGGGTAGTTGTTATGCCCGCTTTCGGCCATAGGCCCTAAACAGGTCCCTATAGGTGCATTGAGAAGCTGGACTCTTGTGTGTGGGTTAGAACCATAGATTAATAAGACTTGGGCTAGCACATGTGGGCCGGGCTCGTGACGTGCGAGCTGGGCTCGTGACATGCGAGCTGGGCTCGTGACATACGAGCTGGGCTCACGTGACCACATGCGGGCTGGGCTCACGTGACCACATGCGAGCTGGGCTCATGACAAGTGAGCTGGGCTCACACATGCGAGCTGGGCTCATATTTGCCATTTGGGCTCTCATATGCGAGGTGGGCTTAGGTGTCCACATGCGAGGTGCGCTCAGATGACTTCACGCGAGCTGGGCTCAGATGATAGCACGCAAGGTGGGCTCAGATGACTTGACGCGGGCTGGGCTCGGTTTCTCACACGCGAGCTGGGCTCAGGTGCCCACACGCGGGCTGGGTCCATGAGCCCACATCTTATGAAATCAAAGTTAACATTGTATTTATTGGTTAAAAAGAAAGGCGGTGCGGGCCGAGGCCACCAGGCCGGCCCGCATTAGAGGACTTTGTGTTCGACATGGAAAGTGGCTTATAGATGACTGAGTTGCTCGTAAATTTCAGGGTCGACACGGGTTATTTCTATAATTATGGGAAGAAATACGGAGATGCCGTGAGATTATAAGAAGCGTGTGGAGTCGGTCGAGATTTACGTGACTAATTGGCTGAAGGCCTGACTTTATCGTGGGCTTGGGCTGCACGGGTTGGAGAACCCTAACCCTAGCCTACGTGACTTGTTCCCCAAGAACTACGTGAGGCTTGATCCCTATAAATTGGGTACGTAGGCACTTGTATGAGACATGAGTCGACACTTGACAGAGAATAACAAACCCTATTCTTTCTTAAGGAGTCTACATACAAGCTCAGCCACCACCAAACAACCTTCCTCCGCCCTCAAACACCGTCCTTGATCTTTGTTCCGCCCATTAACCTCCACAACATTGTTATACGAAATTATCCCTATAACAACAAGTTTCTTCTCTTTGCATTTTGTTTTCCAACATGCATGGCATGGCTTCAGAAGCCAATCAAAGGATGTGTATTCTGAATTTGAGTTCAGAAGAATTTATCGGGAGAATATTTTACAATAAATTCAATGATTCGGTCATCACTGCCTCAGCTTTCAAATCAGATAATTACATCTCCTTGAAATGCAGGACCACAAGAATTGAGTGCGTATATTACTTGTACTCTCAGAAGTTTCCATGTATTTTTAGTTTTTTACTTCCTCAGTAATTTCTTTACTCATGTAATCCCATCAAATGGTGTCAGATACATTCAAAATGGTCACCCAGATGCTGGCTTCCTTGTTTTTGAATCAGAGTTACTGAAATGTGCAGTTCTCTCCAGATTGATAATGTAAATGCTAAAGCAGTCACTTTTTCTGCCCAACATAGGCAAGAATACAACTTATTTTTGTTTATTCTTAAATAAGGAAAATTAAGACTATAATTCTTCACATAGAATGATCCTTAATTCTAATATGAATTTTTTTTTATTTCCCTTATCGAGATCAGCATCTTCAAAGTCAATTCTGGTACAGATGTACAAGGCATAAAGACCAGGTAAGGTTTTATTATGAGTAACTAGCTATATTATTAAAGATAGATGATAATCCCTCAGAATATTTATTTAAATTTATTTAAATTAACTATAATACCATCATTGTATCATTTTTTTAATAATTACAACATCATGAATTATTTACATTATATCATTATCTAATATTAAAAAGTCAAATAAATACTTCAAAAATAAAAAAAATATTAAAATTACTGTATTTGTGCCCTAGGTAGGGTTACAATAAAATATTTTCAATCAAAACAATATTTCAACAATTATATTATTTTATCCAAAACAGTTTGAACTCGACTCCTTAAAAGTTCGACTCTGCTCAACTCGTTAAGAGATCGAACTCGAACAATAAAAATGTTCGTTAAACTTTTCGAACCTAACTACACTACAAGAATAATTTTAAAAATATAAATATTGTAGAATAATTTTAGATAAATGTAATTCTACTACATAACCATTTTAAACTATTTCATTAATGTTAAATGATTTTTAAATAAAATTTTTGTGTAACTTAGGTTTATATATACTCAACGCACATTTGTCATGTCTAAAATTAGTATCAAGTGCACATCAACATCAAATTTAAACATTTATTTTTACATCACCTCTAACCTTCATTTCATCTCATCATATATATAATACATATATGTGTAAACTTATTTATGTTCTTTCTTCACATTCATCGCCCAACGCCACAAACTGCTGCAAAATGTTATTCACAACCGTCATTTTTCAAGAGTTCCGGAAAAGTCATCATTATTCTATATATACACCATATATGTCTTATATTTGTCAAGGGCATAAATATACCGTTATTGTTATTTTATGATCTGTAATCATCATTATAGTATGATAAAATAGCCTCTTAACAGAACTACTTATATTCATATTTGAATGCCATTATCGATTTTGTTTCAAAAATTTGGTGATTTGCATTCAAAATTTAGTGATTTGCATATAAAATTTTGTGATTTGAATAAAAAAATTTATGATTGACATTTATTTTAGTGAATCAACAACTTGTGATGTCGTATAGTTTAATTAAATTTGGTAATTTTCGTGGCGGTGGGTGTCAGTAATGGTGGTTTGATAATGGTGAAAAGGGTGGTGACGGTAGCATGCTGACGGATGGGTAGGTAGGGTCGATGTTGATATCACTGATAGTGGTGGTGGATGGTCATTATCTATGTTTAATTTTTTGGTGATTGATTTTAATTTTAGTGATTTTTAGTAAGTTATTTGTTCTGATTTTAATTAGGGGGTGTCACTGAGTAACCCCTAAATATATATCATTTCACGTTCATTTTTTTAATAAATGAGTTAATATACAATGTCTTCGTACTTCAAATATATATCCCTTATATGTAAGTATACTAGGGTATACCTTGGTAAAGCTGAAAAAATGTCACAGAAAACTACATGGAAATAAATTAAATTCAAATCACAACTCAGGAATATGCAATTAAAATTAATTAACGAAATTAATGATGAAGGCAACAACTTGTATAATCAATAAAAGCAATATTATACCCCAATAAGAAATGAAGGTTACTTATAGGTCTCTAAAATATCTTCCTAAAATATAAGATAGTGTGATCATACAAGAGACACTATTGTTATTCAAGAGAAATTTGCTCCACCTACACGTTGTGCTAGGATAGTGCGAATTCACTTCGAGGATAAAACATAAACAAAAAAATCTGTCATGCCTGGAAAACTTGAACGGAAGCCACACCTCAATTCGCACGGAAAATCATGTAGGCGTGTATATATATGCCTAACAAATTATGTCCAGATTCGAAGAACCATATGGAAATTCATAAAACTGAGATCTGAATTTATATTCACTATAGATTATACGATAGTGATCCAAAACTCAATCCGATCCACAATCTAAAAATTATCTAACCCGAAAATTTAACAGAAAATAATCTGAAATAATATTATATATAGTTGTAACCAGAAACCGATCAAAACTAAATAATAAATTGTTTGAACAGAATATGACTCAAAGTACGAAATCGAATATATATATATATCTAAAATATAAAAATTGAATAAAATTGAATTTTAGTTTAGTTGTTATAATTTCAAAAAGTCATAACTTATATTTCATATTAATTAAACTATGTTTAAGTTAATAAATTATCTATTCATCATTTTATTTTATATTTAAGATGATGTTTTTGTATAAAAATAACTTAATCCGAATTTTTTCTGATAATATGAACTTGATATAATTATATGATAATCGAAAATTGATCTAATCTGGAATCAATTTGATTCTGTATATTAATGTGTAAAATAACTGCAAGTGCACAATGGTTAATTGTAGCAAATACAGGTCGATCCACACAGACTATGAATTTTTAAAACCCTAACAATTTAAATCAGGCAAACTAGACAATAAGATTTGAGAGGAGTTTGAATTAACCTAATTAGCAAATAGATCAAATAATATGAAAACCCTAGGAAAACGAATCCGTTAATCAATCACAATTAATATCAACTCGCCCGAAAATCAATTCTCTTTTCTTCACAAATAAATTTTAATTAACGAGACAAGCATATACTATGAAACTTGTTATCTAACAATAACCCATCAAAACTTCATGGAGCAAGCATAGGCTATGAAAAATAAATCCAGTAATAATAATATATCAAAATCACTTTGTCAATTAAATAATTAAGCATCAAGAAAAATCATGAGAATCAAATAATAGGAACGAGAAGATATCAAAGCAATTAAATTAACTTCATCTTCATCCTAGAGAACAAATTTAGCTACACATGATAAAAAGATAAACAAAACAAATAACTAATTGGGTGTCTTTGGTGTTGGGATGTTGGATGAGTAAAATACAAGAGGGGAGACCCATATATATAGGGAAAATATGAGGGTTGGGTTCTTGGAATACAAGTAGGATTCTTAAAGTAAATTCTTCTTCTTCTCCGATAAGGATTCTATTTATCTTCCAATTCCCTTGACTTCTAGAATAGTCCACCTCCTTCCTTATTTGCTCCTTTTTTAACTCAAATTCTGATTTTATTTATTTTCCTACAAAACAAAGTAAAACAATTTATTTATTAATAAAATTACAAAAATGGACATAAAATAGGTATTAATAATATGCAATAATATGGACCTATCAAATGCCCCAATGCCTATTTTTTACTCGTCCTTGAGAAAAATCAAAAACAAAAATGCTAATTAAGAAAAGTCATATGCTCCTTTTTGTAGGCGTGACGGGAAATTTTAGTTTTACCAACTCGTTAAACTTATATACGATCTCTACAAGAGGAGTGTTGTCTCCTAAGGGTTTACAGAAGATATACCCATAAAATCTATGAAATACTCTAGCAAGTGTCCAAACTCTATTAACAATAACATTCATCGGTGTCAACACAAGAATTTTTAGGAAAATATAAGACTCTTCTAATTATAGCCAAGATGTAAGTATCAATAATTCACTTATATCGACTCTGAACGTTTACAAAAAATCCCAAGATGTGTCGTGAAAATAGGTCTCAAAAGAATCAATTGAGTAAGTATATTTCCTTCTTTTTAACCAATATTGAATGGACCCAATCTCTATCAAAACAAGTATCTAGCCAAAATTCACAGTTTTTTTTCTTTTTTTTAACTAACTGTGCAATGTCCGTTTTCTTAGGCTTTCGGTGTTACCCATGTAGCGAGTTTTGGGCCAATAACTCCCAAACCAGATGGTCTTAAGGAACTAGGTTTTGAAATACCCCTACGGACTTAATTACTCGAGTAACAAAGGCCACAAAACAAGACTAGTTAATTATACTACTTGTGCCCATAATCTCATTTTTTTATATAATTTGTGAGGAATACTGGGTATTGAAGTAGTTTATTCAAGCATCTCTTTTTTTTTGGCTTTTGCTTTTCTTTTTTCTTCTTTTTTCGCAAAACAATTGATTCGACATTGTTTCAACATGTGGGTTCTGTCTCAGATATCGAAAACTTCCCTAAACAATCTTTCCTACAAAGACCTTGTGCAAATGTGTCGTCTTGGACTCTTAAGCAAAAAATCGTTCAATACAAGTTTCATGAAGACAACCTTACTCAACTACGTTCAAATCATCTCAAGGCATTATATATATAAATTTTGAAAAACTGCTAACACCAACTAGTATTAAAGTTCAAGAGTGGACTGGACAACTTAGCTAAAATATCTCTGATTTTTTTTTGTATTTTTTTTATTTTTACAAATTTTTTGGATTTTTATATATATGTAAGTACTACTAAACCCCTCCCCCATACCTAAATCATGCATTATCCTCAATGAATGCAAATGAGAGAAAAATGACAAAGTAAAAGGACAAGAATACTTGATAAGGGCATGAAAGAGGAACACAATTACCTATAACACACACACATTCACTCACAAACATAGTTACTCCCCCATACCTACACTTTACTATGGGAGACACATACATAAAATTATTTATTAACCAATACCAGAACATGGGAAAACTACCTTCGTAACACAATCAATACATATGTGAAACTCACCCATAAGAACAACAATATCCACTAGAGAGATTAGATCATGCATCAAAATAAAACTCATAGCACTAACAAAATCCATAGACCAATTAGACGCTTCTTTATGTTGTTTAAGCAAAGTAATGACTTGAAATTCTTGGTTATGAACTTTGCCACTAGAAATAAGAACATCATGAGTTTCATTATTAACTACCAAGGATTGATTAAGAGTGGAAAATGATTGAATAGGATCGAGTGTGGGTGGCTCACCAATAGAAGTCTTAAAAATGGTCTTAGGATCAAAATAACTAGCCTCAAGTTGGGTTTCATAATTAGAACAAATGGCATTCAATTCCTCAATCATCTCATCACAAGTGAAATTCTTATATAACTCATGAAGTTCTCTATTTCTCTCATACTCACGCGAAACATCTTCCTCAAGAAAAGACTCAATTTCAGTATCCTCAAGATTCGACCAAGACGTAAACTCATCTATCAAGTTAACTCCTACGGGTTGTTCAAAAAGCTCATTAGGTTGATTTCCTACATTAAAGATATTAAGATCAATCGACATATTTCCAAATGTGAGTTTCATCGAACCATTTCTACAGTTAATCAAAGCATTAGAGGTGGCAAGAAAGGGCCGTCCTAAAATGATGGGGATTTGATTTTTGAGATTTTTGACTGGTTCGGTTTCTAGAACAACGAAATCAACGGGAAAGATAAAATCACCAATTTTTTTCAAAACATCTTGAACTATACCCTTAGGAGTTTTGACAGAACGATTAGCTAATTGAAGAGTGATATTAGTATTTTTCAATTCACCTAAACCCAAGGCTTGATAGACAGATAATGGAAGAAGATTCACACTAGCTCCTAAATCGAGTAAAGCTTTATCAATAAAGATATTACCTATGACACAAGAAATGTTAGGACAACCAGGATCCTTATACTTCACAGGGATTTGATTTAATAATATAGAACTAACATGAGAGGTTAAGAAAGCTTTCTTAGGAACATGAGTGGTTCTCTTATGAGTAAACAAATCTTTTAGACACTTAGCATAAGAGGGAACTTGTTGAATTGCATCTAAAAGAGGAATGTTAATATTGACTTACTTAAAGACTTCCAAAATCTTATCTGACTGAGCAGATTGTTTGTTTGAGATAAGTCTTTGAGGAAACGGAGCTTTTGGCTTAAAGACTTTTTCACTAGACACGTCAGAGTGGGGTTTTGAAGGTGGTTCTTTGGATGGTGGTGACTCATTAGATTCAGAAGTTTCAGGATTTAAAGATTGTGGAAGACTAGGATTCAAGAGTAGAGGATTTGGTTCAGATATTAGCGTATCTTCCTGATGAGTATTAATACCAGCATGATTGTTGAATTGATTTCCAGACCTTAGAGAGATGATAGATTTCACATTTTTCATGAGATCATTGGTTTGGATGAAATTTAGGATTAGCCTCGGGTTGACTAGGAAAACGATTTTTCTCTCTCTCACTGATTGTGTTTGCCAATTGACTAACTTGGACCTCTAGCTTAGATATGGCTTGTGTGTTTGAATTTAGCAACTGCCTATCTTGGGTCATAGCTTGCATGAAAGATTGTTGAGATTTAAGTAAAGCCTCCATATTTTTTTCAATGGAATTCAATTTCTTATCGGATTCACTAAAACCAGGAGGGTTTAAGGGGACTGAGTTAGGATAATGACCAAGATTTTGAGTTGGGTATAGACCAGGATTGGGCTTTTGAAAAGCAGGTTGAGAATTTTGATTAAACTGATTGTATTGATCTTGGTTCCATGAGAAATTTGGGTGATTCTTCCAATCAGGATTGTATGTGGGTGCATATGGATCATTCCTAACTCTAGGTTGAAACATAGCATTGACTTGTTCAATTTCAGGGCAATTGTCTATTACATGATTAGGAGAACTACAGTTTGCACAGATAGAAAATTGAGAAGATACATTGTTGGTTTCTAAGGCTTTTAGATGTTTAGTGAGTGTAGCTAACTTAGCTTTGGTTGCAATAGAATTACCAACTACGTATAAGCCCTTAGATCTTTCAGGTTGTGGATTAGGTTCCCTAGTTGACTCCCACAACATTGTTTTTTCAGCTAACTCCTAAAAAAATTGCCAAGCTTCTTCCTCATTTTTATCCATAAATTTACCTTGGCACATAGACTCTAACAAAGCAGTGGTTTGACTGTCTAAGGCTTCATAAAGAATTTTACAAAGTCTCCATTTTTCTATACCATGTTGAGGATACTTAGACAAAAGCTTTTTAAATCTATCAAAATACTTCCAAAAAGTCTCATTTCGACTTTGTTGAAATTGGTTAATATCATTCCTAAGTCTATTTGCCTTATGGTTTGGAAAATATTTTTTAAGAAAGATAGATACAAATTTATCCCACGTGGAAATAGAATTAACGGGTAGACTATACAACCATTGTTTAGCCTCTTCTTTTAAAGCAAAGTTAATAAGTCTGGACCTAATGGAGTATGAGCTAAGTTCTTGGAGTTTTTGTAAAGCACATACTTCCTCAAATTCTCGAATGAAAAGATATGGATCCTCTCCCTCTACCCCAGAAAACCTAGGTAACATGCTAATGTGGTGATGTTTAATTTCAAAATTATTCGCGGTTACTTCAGGTAGGACTATGCATGAGGGTTCAGCGGAACGAGCGGGATAACAACGGTCTTTGAGTGAGACAGCCATGACTACAGGTGGAATATCTACTTCTTCTTTTGACTCAATTTTTGTGGGTGAAGAGAAGTCGAGTTGCCTTACTACTTTAGGAGATGAAAGGTTAGAGTGTCTTAATAATCTAGATGAATGGTCTCGAACCCAATTACTTTGCATATAAGACAAGTAATCACGTAGCAGACAAAAGCTATAAGTAAACACCCAAAATATTGGAAAATCAAAAAGAAAAATCTTATATCTATGGGTAATCCTAAAAAATAATCTAGACAGCTCCTAACTTTTGGACCACCAAAAAGTCTATAAATCTAGATTTATTCACACTGATTGGCCAGGTAAGCGTGGGCACTTCCTTGTAAACAAGGCGCTGAATTAGAGAACCGCTTGCCTAGTCACCAATCCAAATTGGCCAGGTAAGTGATACACTTGCCTTGTCACCAAAAGTTCGAATAATTCCAAATTTACTTCATCTTTTAGGAACCTTCTTAAATGAGCTCGAATTCCTAGGGCCAACGTCTACTTAATTTTATTAAGGTAGGCGAATGCAAGGTGAAGAAATTAGTGATTTGTGGGCCAAGAAAGGGTGATGAAATCCCTCACCTTATCTTGTAATGGGGTGGCGCCCTTAAGATTGATTAGATAATGCAGCACACAAAGAACGAGATAATAAATACTTATGGATGCACTACACTACGTGTATTATTCTAAATTGTACGTACCTCTTTCCTCCAGCAATCACCATAATTGTATAAGATAAAAAGCATTAAATACAAAAAAAGAACAATCTAGATGATGTGATCCTATGTGAAAGAATGAATGATGCAACAAATTAGTTATTAACAATTAACTAACTACTATATTTGGGTTTTTCAAATATTTATTTTTTTTGGAATTTTCAATAATAAAAATGAGAAAGAAAAAAAATAGAGAGGTGATACAGAATACCGAAAAGCGCTTTTAAAAATTCCAAAAGAGACGGTGAGACCTTCTTGCGATCTTCTTGTCCAAAATTTCCTCTGCTTCACAATTCCCTAAAAAACAAAGAGAAAACAAAAAACTAGTCTGAAGAATTAAACATCAAAGAGTGAAAATTAACAATAGTCCCCGTCAGCGGCGCCAAAAACTTGATGTGTAAAATAACTGCAACTGCACAGCGGTTAATTGAGGCAAATACAGGTCGATCCACAGAGACTATGAATTTTCAAAACCCCAACAATTTAATTAGGCGAACTAGACAAAAAAATTTGAGAGGAGTTTGAATTAACCTAATTAGCAAATAGATCAAATAATATGAAAAACCTAGGAATCCGAATCCATTAATCAATCACAATTAATATCAACTTGCCCTAAAATCAATTTTCTTTTCTGTACAAATAAATTTTAATTAACGAGAAAAGCATATACTATGAAACTTGTTATATAACAATAACCCATCAAAACTTCATGGAGCAAGTATAGGCTATGAA
The DNA here is from genome assembly GCF_009905375.1 of Apium graveolens. Lineage (NCBI taxonomy): Eukaryota > Viridiplantae > Streptophyta > Magnoliopsida > Apiales > Apiaceae > Apium > Apium graveolens. The sequence goes on along the minus strand of NC_133648.1, from coordinate 310,166,891 downwards.
AAATAAATTCGGTAACAATAATATATCAAAATCACTTTGTCAATTAAATAATTAAGCACAAAGAAAAATCATGAGAATCAAATAAAAGGAACGAGAAGATATCAAAACAATTAAATTAACTTTATCTTCATCCTAGGGAACAAATTTACCTACACATGATAAAAAGATGAACAAAACAAATAACTAATTGGGTGTCTTTGGTGTTGGGATGTTGGATGTGTAAAATACAAGAGGGGAGACCCATATATAGGGAAAAAATATGAGGGTTGGGTTCTTGGAATACAAGTAGAATTCTTAAAGTAAATTCTTCTTCTTCTCCAATAAGGATTCTATTTATCTTCCAATTCCCTTGACTTCTAGAATAGTCCACCTCCTTCCTTATTTGCTCATTTTCCAACTCAAATTCTGATTTTTATTTATTTTCCTACAAAAAAAGTAAAACAATTTATTTATTAATAAAATTACGAAAATGGACATAAAATAGGTATTAATAATATTCAATAATATGGACCTATCATAAATCTTCATGTCTATATTTGTATATGCGAGAAAAAAACTAGAAAAAGAGGTTATCTAGGTTTTTTCACTGAAATTAATCAAATTATGTGAATTGTCATGTTTATGTTTGTATGTGGGCAAATAAAAATAGAAGAAGAGGTTAGCTAACTAGGTTTCACGACATTCTCTATCTATCTATCCTCGAGTATATATGTAGAGCCTAAATGACTAGCGTTGGATGGCTTGTGTCTAAGACATTAACTTTGTTGTTCAAGCCCTTTAAAATGCATGAACTTGAACGTGTAACTTAAAGTCCTTGATCTTTATCTAGACAATACACAAGTCATACACACCATTCATTTATATAAAAATATAGTAATAAACTCAATGAATTTAATAAATTGTCCAGGTCAAAGGTATTAACTTGGTTTAAATGTACTGCCATACCCTAAGTATTCTCACCGTTTCAAACAGCTTGTTTAAAAACACCTTGGATGAACTTTATAACAACACCTTACAGTTGTCTAACACCTATTTTCAAGAGATATTTCTTAGAATATAAATACTTACACTTTTTTGAATAATATTGCGTGGTAACTGCCATCAATAACATTTTGACACATTTTCTTGACAAACAGCCGGGGATTAATGATGTTGATTTATACCAATGCCAGAAGACATGCCCCTCTTAAGTTTCATTCAATAGAGGATGGATGTGTTCTTAAATCCTTCAATTATCCCCTGCATCACACAAGAGTAAATTTTATTGAACTGTTCCATGAAAAGGTGATGGTCAAGCAGGAGAATGAGAATTTTCAAATTCTTGATGTATGTACTTATTTCCTTTATAATAATATGCATGTTCTCTCCTTTATTTCCCTTTGTAACTTGTAATAGTTGAAATTTTTATTTACAGGTTCTCACCTCTAAGCTGATAGAGGTGAATAGAACTAAATCCATGGCGCCATCAATGTTTATTTTTCTTCACAACACCTTATTATTCCTGACATTAAGGAACGAAACAGTAGTTGTCATGAACTAACATGGGGAGGTTGTGACTTTATTTAAGGATCACCTTCTGGGGTCTCCTAGTAGAAACTTTACGAACATTTATGTCACAGCTCGCCAGGATCTTATTATGTTTTTCTGTAAGGCTCATTTAGATGACCTATGGTTGGGACAAAATGGTAAACATCCTTTTCAATACCCGTTGTTAAATATTAATACACCAAGTTCGCACGCGCACACACTGCGGATTAATTCTTAACATATGAATTATATATATTGCATTTCATGTGTTTTTGTGCAGCTGGTTTAATAAAGATCAGCAATATCTTGACCGGAAAATGCCTTGCCAAGATCAATGCTCGTAACATCAGTCTAATAAAAGATTGCAAGTGCAGTGGTCGAAGGTGCAACTTAAGCAAGCCAATCAAAGGTACTGAAATCAAGAGCACTCTTGAAGATGCACTAAAAGACATCACTTATATCTTTTATGATGAAGAACGCGGTGAGATATACACTGGTCAACGGCTTGGCTTGGTCCATGTTTGGTCGAACTAAAGCAGCTCGATTCATTGCTTTGAAGACTACATGGCCAAATCTAGACATGTGCAACTAAAGGAGCTCTCATTAGCTTAAAGACTACAATTGGTGTACTATATTTACTTAATTATAAATACATCATGGTAAAATGTAATTGTTGCTAAAACTCAATTATCATGGGTAAGATGATATTAGGCCGGTACTCGATGTTTTAAACTTACAGCAGCGTGGCATGTCAAACGGCCTAGTACTCTTACTTCCTAAAATCTTGAATCCACGTGTTCTTATTAATATTCTAATGCATATCAATATTTTCCCTACAAATTGAGGAAATATAGATAAACTTTTTGAAACATAAGCACTTTCGATTGCATTATGATTTTAATATTTATATTGGTAGAAATATGTATATATTTTTTATGTAAAATTTAACTAGCTCTAGGCCTCATTTCTTTCAACTAAGTAACTTAAAATTCCTTATATTGAAAATGAGTTACACTTTTAGATTTGCTCTATGTTAGGTTTGTTGTATTTCATACCGGGTAAACTAACTTCAAGTTCCATACCTTTTCTAGTTAAAAAGGTGTTACCAAACTCCATAGTGATCATTACAAGTTAAGTAGCTATTTAATATAAAAATTTTAATTACTTACCAAAATTAATAACATAACCTCTAGATGCATATCAATAAACCAAACACGTATATTTAGTTATCTTGAAACTCGTAGTTTTAACTCAGGAAGTTAAGTTCTACATAATTATAAAAGTTAAATAGTCTTTTATGTAATTCACCTAAATACCATTTTTCTTCTTTTTCATTTTATATTATATCCACTACTAGAAAAAGTAGAATAGACATCGCTTGCTTCTGGAGCCTATATAAAAGGTGTTTTCTACATCGGTTTTGGGCAATTGATGTCTTTTGTTGTTATAAACATCAGTGTTTTACCCAACCGATGTTATATGTCTGTTTTAAAAAATATTAATCAACGCGCCTTCCCCGTTTTCCGCTTAACCAAATATTTCATTCCCTTCATGTGTTTTCCCCTTGTTTTTTGACTTAGTAAAATTCCCCCCCCCTTTTTTCACACACCTTTTCCCCCTCTTTTTTATTAAAAAAAATTAAAATAAAAAAAAAACAAAAAACGTATTCTCTCATCTCTCATCAAAAAACTCTCATTTCACCAAGAACGGGTTGCTCATTGTGCTCTCATTTCCCTCTCTGTACTCTCATTTTCTCGTAGATTTGGGGGTTGCTCTTATCAAGGTTGCTCTCATTTTCTCATAGATTTGGGGGTTTCATTGCATTAAGTCAAAGTCAAAGTCGAAGTCGGAGTTGGAGTTCAACTCGGAGTTTAAGTTTGGAGTTCAAGGTGGAGATTGAAGCTAAGTTGGAGGTTAAAGCTTGGATTAGGTAAGTTTTAAACCCTAATTTCAGAATTGGGGGTTTCAATTTGAAACCCTAATTTTTTAATGTTTAATTAGTTTAAGTATCTGCATCTACTTGTTTGAGTTGCTTGTTATATATTCTGTAGTATGGAAATGAGTTGTTTGTCATATAGCAAACCATTATTTTATTTTATTTTGTTTAGATGATTGGGTTTTGTTTAAATGAGTTGCTTGTCTTTTTTCTATTTTCTCTAGGAAATTCATGTTATTTTGAGTTAAATACTTGGATGATAGACGAAATCCGCTTTTTGTTCTGTATATGTTATTACAGCATACAGTTTACATATAATTTTTATATAAACATATATAAAATGACAGGAAGATGGTTCTGTGTAGAATTTATAGTATAATGTAAACATCTTCCATCTATTTATAGTATAATGTAAACATTAAAATGCATGCCCTGTCTTTATTTTTGATTTCAAGACAATTAACTTTGATTTTTGTTCATACTTGGAATAAAAAAATTATAAAAGAACACATCAGTAACTTATACATATGGTGCTTATAAAGAAAATAATTACCTAGTAGATAAGTGTTGGTTTAATCTAAACTAAATAAACTGTACTTGTCTGATTGTTCAACGGGTCGTGTGCCATGACTTGGAATACAACGTCTTTGAGAGTTTGTATGATTCTAGTGGAATAAAAATAGGTGGTGGAGAATTTGTAGGTAGTAGTTTGTGTTAGTTCCTAGTTTGTAGCAGTAGTTCTGTTTTGCTTTATATTTCCTTTTGTAATTCAGTATCAATCTAATGAGACTAGTTTGAGTTCCCACGTTCTTGTTTTCATATTTTAATACATAAACACCTATATCTATATATTACTCTAAGTCACATACATATATCTGGGAGCTATATTGTAGAACCTGTGTCTATATTGTGATATCAGAGCTAAGGAGATTTTGAAGGTGTCTTGAGTAACAACGATGGAAACAGGAAACAAGCTGAAAGAAGGGGGCGTCGGCCTTAATTACCCGATACTGTTAAGAAGAAATTACACATCCTGGACACTAAAAATGAAGCTAATGTATGGGAGGCAATATAGAACCCAAAGATCAAAACACTAAGGTGGATAAAATATTAAGGTGGATGGTAGAAAAGACAGGGTTGCATTGGCAGTTATTTACCAAGGATTACCTGAGGACATACTACTGTCTATAGCAAATAAACGGACAGCCAAGGAGGTCTGGGTAGCCTTTAAAATGATGTGCCTCAGTGCAGAATGTGTTAAGAAAGGAAAGGTACAAACGCTTAAAGGAGAATTCGAGATAATGCAGATGAAAGACACTGAGACGTTGGATGATTTTTGCATGAAACTAAGTGGAATTGTAACAAACATTTGAGCATTGGGAGAGGTGGTCCAGGAGACTTATGTTATAAAAAAATTGCTAAGGGCAGTGCCACAAAGATTTCTGTAAATTGCTTCAACACTTGAGCAATTTAGAGATTTGGAGACAATGACAATCAAAGAAGCAGTAGGTTCCCTCAAGGCTCATGAGGAGCATCTACGAGGACAAACACAATCCAACAATGGTCAGTTAATGCTTACAGAAGATGAATGGCTCAAGAGAGAAATGGAAGGAAAGCTCTTACTTACCAGAGAAGAGTAGGAAAAGAGAACAACCCAGAAATAATAGAAGTGGTGGTAATTCATGGTGTGGCAAAGACAGGCGTAGTAGATTCAAAGACAAGAGCCAAGTATATGGTCATTATGGTCATTATGCAGCAGATTGTAGGAGACCATCACGATGAGAAAAGGGAAACAAGGTTAAAGAAGTTAACATATCACAAACCCGGGATGAAGAACCGGCAATTCTAATGGAAAAGTGTGAAGAGAAACGAGATGGTATCATGTTGTTGAATGAGACAAATACGGTGGTAAAGCTGGGATCAGTCACAGATAAGAGAGACTCTAATGTCTGGTATTTCAACAATGGAGCAAGTAATCACATGACGGGTACGCGATCAAAGTTTAAGGAACTCGATGAAAGGGTAACAGGTTGTGTGCGGTTTGGCGATGGTTCTTCTGTTGAGATTAGAGAAAAGGAAATTGTATCATTCAAATGCAAAAATGGGGAAAATAAATTACTAACAGAGGTATACAATATCTCGAATCTTTGTAATAATATTATAAGTTTAGCCAATTATCAGAAGAGGGCAATAGAGTTTTGATGCATGGTACTTATCTATTGGTTTATGATGGGAATAATAAGCTAGTGATGAAGGTCAAAAGGTCGGGAAATAGACTATACAAAATTATTATTGAGAATAACAATGAAACTTGCTTGTTGACCAAAGCGAATGAAGAAGCGTGGCTATGGTACTCCCGTTTGGGACACGTAAACTTTCCAACAATGACTCTAATGTCCAAAGACAAATGGCAAGGGATTTTTCAGTAATTGTTCAACCAAAGGAGGTTTGCACAGGGTGTTTGATGGCCAAGCAAGTGAGAAAATCTTTTCCTTCTTAAGCAAACTACAGAGCCAAATAAGTACTAGAGCTAGTTTACTGTGATTTGTGTGGTCCTATGATGCTGAAGACACCAAGGGGGAATAAGTGTATTTTTCTTTTGGTTGATGATTATAGCAGAGTCATGTGGGTATATTTACTGAAACTTAAAGATGAAGCCCTTGATGCTTTCAAGAAGTTCCGTGCACAAGTAGAAGATGGGCTAGAAAAGAGAGTGAAGACAATACGCATGGATAATGGAGGTGAATTCTGTTCAAGCCAATTTAAATCTTATTGTGAAAATGTAGAGATAAATCGACATTACACGACTCCCTACACACCCCAACAAAATGGGGTAGTGGAGAGACGTAATCGTACCATGGTTGCCATGGCCGGGATTTTGATGAAGGAGATGCGGTTACCATCATTCTTCTGGGGTGAATCTGTCAGGCATGCTATTTATTTGCTCAATCAATTTCCTACTCGTGTTTTATCCAAACAAACCCCGTATGAAGTTTGGACAGGTGTGAAGCCAAGTCATGGTCATATTCGAGTCTTCGGATGCATTGCACATATGAAGATTCCAAGTATTCAAGTAAAAAAATTGGATGACCGTAGCAAACCGGTTACTAACCTTGGAAAAGAGCCTGGTACTAAAGCGTACCATTTGTACGACCCGGAATCAAAACAACTTTACGTTAGTCGTGATATGATTTTTGAAGAAAAGAAAGTATGACCTTGGAAAAAATAACTGGAAGAAGTCATAGTAGCCCAACAGAGCTATTTTACGGTACCTGCTTTTGAACCAGAAATTACCAAACAAAATGATGAAGTAGAAGGGTTTGGGACTCCATCCAGTGTTAGTACAAGCATCTAATTTCGAGACGGTCAAGGCTGTTTATCAAGACAATGTGTTGACTGTTCCGGTGGATAAGTTGCCACCTCTAGAGCCGAAGAAGCCTAAGATCATGGAGGTGAAGATTTCTTGATTGATGATGCTTTAACATTTGTTTTGATATGTTCTTTAGTTTTCAAAAGTTGCTGAGTATGTGCAAGTTTCTTATATAGTTCAAAAAAATTATGAACTAAGATTTTATTGCTTGTAAGTTGTTGAGTATGTGCAAGTTTCTTATATAGTTGATGAGTGATTAAGATATATAATCATCTGATCCGTAACATGAGCCGTAAATCTCAATATCATCGCAGCTATACAGTCAATAAATCTTTAGATATCGGTGATCAGTGATTAAGATAGATATGTTACCATAATAATTTCCTACAGATTGCTTGAGTTTTATTAATCTGCCTCTTATCTGATTACTGGTCTTTTCCTGCTTCTGATTATAGCATCAGTACAAATCGTCTTAGTGCTTTTGAGTGTGTAGTGACTCACTTGGGGCTGGTTTGCATAGTTATAGATAGTTATGGGGCTTCCTACCATGCACTCTCAATCATAAGCAAAAATTAAATTTACAGAAGACTTGGTTGAAAAACAGAGATATTCTTGTTAAAATATCAATTCTTTTGTAACTATAAAATTATTTTATTAATTTAGAGTTTAGTATATCATAGATATTTAATTTTCTACTATTTTATAATGATAGTAATAATATCCCATCCACAATTTTATTAATTTTATTTCATATTTTATAATTATACTTAAATTTTTTATTATTTAAATTTTTTCTTAAAATTATTTAAAAAAAATAACAACCTATAGCGTCGGCATTCAGAAGACGACGCTTTAAAGCAAATCTGCAGCGTCGGCAATTACACGTCGACGCTCTAAACCAAATCTGTAGCGTCGGTATTTACAAGCCGATGCTATAAACCAAACCTAAAGCGTCGGCATTTTAAATGCCGATACTGTACGTAGAAGTTACAGCATCGGCATTATAAAGACTGACGTTATAAAGGATTTTAGGCGTCGGCATTTTAAAGCCCGACGCTACAGATTGTCAAATGCATCGGTTGTATCAAAGATCGACGCAACAGATCATGCACAAATGCCTTAAGGCATCGGTTAAAGTTACAGCCGATGCTTCAAGTGTGTTTAAGCGTCGGTTGTATATTCAACCGACGCAAAAAGTGCGACGCAGAAGGACCTTTCTATACTAGTGCATGATTGACTTCACGAATTTAAATATTTTTGAGCTCTCTAATTTGGGTTTCAATTGAAGAGTGATCTTCAAGATTTTAGGGTTAACTTGAAGCATTTATTCGAGTTGCAATATATTTCGGTTCAAGCTTGGTTTTGGTTCAAAATCTATGACCCAACTTTCATTGGTTTCGATTTTAAAGTATAACCTTCGATTTAAATTTCTACATTATGTGTATTTATATGTTAATTATTGTGTGTATGTAATTTTCCTTGTCAATTAGTCGAGTGACAGATTAGTATCAGTAGAAAATATAATTGTAAAACCATTATTTTTACGAACAGGTATAAATTTATGTTGAAAATGTCTTGATTGATAATTAATGGACATTTTGAATATTTTATTATCAAGATTGAGGCGTTTACAAGTAATAATAATTAAAAGGTATTAGAATTTCTAATATGTAAAACTACTTTAATATAGCCTGATAATGGTATTAGTGATTGTTCTTGTAACATGAGCTAATTAGATATGTACTAGAAAATCACATCTTTACATTTAGAACTCTGTAGTATATTGAAAGATGGAAAAATAAAATGTATTAGAAATGGCGGACTGTAAAGTTTGACATAATTACTAGAGCTAATGAGAACAACCAGTAAATGGTTTATTTGAATATACGAGTTCTGAAATGTGTAGCTCTCGTAACTTGTAAAATTGTACGGTAAAATGCATATTGTTATATTGACACATATTGTACCTATGATTTGCTTGGTTCAGAGTCCATGCCTAGAATGACTAAAGGATAATTTTTAACATTTGAAAGTTAAATGTGAATCTTGTATTTGCTCTGAATTTATTAATGTTAAAAATATATGATCATTACACATGTTTATAACATTATTAGTGCTCAAAATGTGCATGCATATTAATATAAAGTCTCATTGAATCTGATGTTAAAAGCTGTTGTTACCTTAATATTCAATACATGGGTATCAATTAATTATCTTCTATCTTAACTTCTTTAAACACCTATATGGTGTTATCAAACTTGAAAGATTCGGAAAATATGATTGAATATCTCTAACACAACCAAGTGCATTGCAACGTAAGATCATATTAGATTTGGCCACTGATGTCTCTTTATGGCATTTATATAAAAGTATTTTCATATTAATAGAGCTCATGGTTATGAACTTAGTCACTGATATATATTAGAGTATCGGTGACTGCTCACTAAGCTCGGACTAAAATATGTCACCTTGGAAGCTAAAATCTATTTAAAAACTTCTATCTCATAACTTATATATTATGTTTATAACAGTTATGTACAGTGGGTTATGTGTAGAAGTAATAAATTATGTGTACGAGAGTCTTGTACTTAAAAGTGTCTTATTTCAATGATGGTTTTAAAAAAATAGTTGTTTGACATAATTAAAATGCAACATATCTGATCAATGAAACTGAATGAAAATCATTATGCCTAAAATGTATCAAATATTCCCAAATGTAATTTCTAGATGTCATAGCTTGAATTCTTGAAAATTGTAATGTTTTCCTACTTTATTCATTTACCAGTATTGATATATCAAATATTGAGAATTACATGTTGCTTAAAGATTGAGACCCCATGTTTTGTACCCTCGGACTAAATAATATTACAACTTTGAAATTTTTTCAAACATAACTGATATATTAAGGTTATGATTATGTACTATTTTTGGTAATCAAACTATCTCTATTGGCAGGTGGTCCTACTAGAAAGCTTATTTGGCAATATGGTCAAGTGTTCGAGCATATTTCTATAAATTTCAGATCTTATCAGGTGAGTTTTAACTCAAGATACAAGACAAGGATAAAAAAATCTGAATATCTTAGCTTGAGATATAGGTAGTTTTAGACCTCTTAAATGTCAATAATTAACTCACGATACAAAACAAGGAAAAATAAATTAATCTGGATATTGATAATTATTCATTTACCTTAAGTTATCCTGGTTTCTCACTTATATAATCAGTTTCTGATTGTTGAAAATATTTTATTTGGTACGTATTCCCCTAAAATCTGTATAGATTGTAAACTCCTAAAATGTTCTTTCTTGATGGTCTTTCAGAGGTTACTGACTATTCATATAGGACCAGGCTGTGATATTTTTCTGCGCTGCCAATGGGCACTTGATTTGTTAATTTATCATCTTTTATAAGTTAATTAAGAAGAAAACATTTACGTTGCTCCAGGATGATGTGTGGATTGAAGATGAATTATCATGGAATGGGTTGAACAATGAATCAGAAAAAAGAATCTGATTTGGATAGGAAATGGCAGAGGAGGCGAGATCAGATCCGCAAGTACAAGACTGAAGCATCACTTCTTAGTCAATAATTTATGATTTTTAAATGTAGTATTTCTTAGTTAGATGAATGTTTGATCTATATGTTGGTTTAGATGAATGTGTTAAGGATAAAAAACTAGGTTATAATTACTGCGATATTTATTGCTAGGGTTTGAGAAATCAAGACTTTAATGGTTGCACTTGTGTTTCATAGCTTAAATCCTCCTTCACAAGATGCCTATATATCTCTGTGAATTTAGAGAATCAAGCCAAAACACTACTAGAAAAATAGAATAGACATCACCCTTTAGACATTGTATGGAGTGTACACCAATGTAAAAAGATTTTTTTACATCAGTTTGTTCCAAACCAATGTCTATTAGTAAAAGACGCATCAGTTTTGTATTCAACCGATGTATTTGGTTCGTTTTAAAATAAAAGAGCATCGTGGTTACCCTTTACTTTCCCTCTTAACCAAATTTTCACTCTCTTTTAAAAATCCCTCTCATGTGTTAGAATTTTTCCAAACTTTCCCTCCTCCTTTTCAACTTCACACACACATAATATTAAAACTTTAAAATTAAAATAAAATAAAACTAACACATATTATATCAAAAGAACATAAATCAAAATCAAACAAAACTTTATCCCCGGTAGCCAAAGACCATTTCTCTTTCTCTCATCGCCTCTCAACTATCAGATCTCTCAGCTCTCGACAATTAAACAGCTCAAGCTCTCTCCCTATCATGTGCTCCCTTCGCTACTATGTTTAAACTCAAGCTTTCTCAATTGTGCTTGTTCAATTGAAAAGCTTTGTTCAGTTAAGCTTTCTAAAGCTTCAAATATGAGGTCAAAGAAATGTTCAATTAACTGCTCAAACCTACAAGTCGATGGTTGAAAATGTAAAAGCTTTGATTGGGTAAATTTTAAACTTTAATTTTTTAAATTGAAGCTTTCAATTTTAAGCCCTAATTTTGGACTTAATTGATTCATTTCTTTTTAATTAGTTTAAAATAGTTAATTTTTAATTAGATTTGAGTAATTGTTCGAATTGAGCATGTGTGTTTATGTGTTTTTGATTTGATATTTGGTGGGTTTAATTTTTCTGCAGAGATTAGTGGCCTTGAAAAAGGCTTATGCATATATAGTCTTGCTAGAGTAATGGTGTCGGTGAGGAAATCTTAGTAATTAGAGCATGAGCTCTGTATGACGAAGGAAGAGTCCATTCAGCTAATGTTAAAACTTAAGAATATGATGAATTCTGAGGTTTACTTGCATTTCAATTTTTTACTGGCCTTTCTTTTAGATTTTCTTATAATGGGTTGTTATATCAACAAAAATTATTTGGTTTCTATATCAAATTACTTGACTAGATTTGTTTACCTTAATTAGTTATTGTGTTTAACAGCTGTGATGTTTTAAAACCATACACGGCACACATAGATGATATTTTTAAGGATTTCACTTCGTACAAGGTTCATGTTCCTGTAATAGAAGCCATCATTCTGGATGAAACTTATGAGTGGGTATGGTTTCTTGAATGAATTTGATTTTACAGTGTACCATTGTATATGATTCACTTCCAATTTCTTTAGTAATCGGTTACAGAATTGCTTAACATGAAATATGGAAGTTTCTCACATATAATTCATCTGCAGAGGAGTTTGAACAAAAATTATATTGCTGACAATAAAAGGAAATTTAATTCGAACCAGTCAACTTGTATTGTCATTATTTAAGTTTTAAAGTTCTTAACTTCCCATATATTTAAAATTCTGCATAACCAGTGACATTATATACCTACTTTTGGTAATATTTATTTATACGAAAGACACTTTTTAACAAATTGAAGCTTAAATGTCATCTCACCTGTTTGTGTACGGCTTAAGCGTATTTCCAAAGCTAAAATTTGTAGAGGAAGAGTTTATATAGACCAAGTTGACTGTTGTGTTCTCTACATCTGCTTGTTGTTATAAATAATTTGTTTTTTTTGTTTTGGAGATGAATTAATATTTACATACTCATGAGTCTGTGCAAACTACAGTGTTTACTAGTTAAAAGTGGAGTAATAGATGCCCTAAATCAGGATTTACTTCTCTGGATAATCTTAAGCTTACTATGATCCTGTTAGGTCTCAATATGTTTGTAGAAGGGGGGTTGAATACAAACAATACCGTTTAATCGAATAAATACGGAATAAAAAAGTAAAACAAAATTCAAGTTAAATAAAACTATTATTAAACTTGAAAGGTGTTACAACAAACGGTATCGTTTACAAGGGATTAATCTCAAATCAATTATTACAAATCTAGAATAAATTTGACATGAACTTTTTCTATTTTTGAAATAAAAAGATCAAATGCTAAAAGCGATTTGAGATTAAGTTCTAGGGATTTCGATCCGCTAGATAGTTACACAAGAACAAGAAAAGGATTTCTAGTGGATTAGATTTAACAATAAATACTAGAAATAAATGATCTATGTAATTTGCAATAAGTTCTCTGCAGGTTTCTTTTGTTCTGTGTTCTTCTGAATTTGATATTCAATGCTCTGCATCTCTTGAAAAACAGCTGATGTGTTTTAATAATGAATCCTATGATTTTTAACTGGCAAGACAATCCATTTAGCTCAGCATGACAATCCTTTGAACTGGTAAGACTTTCGGTAGGACTATCAATTGAACTGATAGGACTTTCGGCAAGACAATCTAAATGAACTAGCATGACTTTCGGTATGACTATTGATTGTCATACCGATTGTCTTGCTAATACAAAAGATAGTCTTGCTAATACAAAAGATAGTCTTGCTGGATTAAAACAGATTTTAATCAAATAATAATTCTGAATTAATTAATCAATTAATTTAATTAATCAATAAATTAATCTTTGCAGATTTAATTTATTCTCTTAATTAATTTATATGACTTAATTAATTAATAGAGAATTAATACTAATCTTGAGCAGCAACCATTCTTCTGAAAATCTTCTGAAAATCACTGTCAATTATGAATCAATTCCACCACTTCAATGTTGACACTCGATGTACTGTCTGGTTCATGAGTGACTAACTTCCGTGACGTTTCTTCATGCCTTGACCTTGATACTCTTGATTTTCTTCAGACTAAATCCTTGTAATTAATTGATACCCTGACGAGATCTCTGTCACTTGATTAAATCCACAATCTTGATTTATATCACTGAGACTTGATCAATTTCTTGAGCTTCTTCCAGTGAATTAAGTCATCAAGTCTGTAGAAGAACAATGTTACTTAATCCTTTGACATATGTTACTCTGAGAGATCTCTCGGATGATAGGACCACTATTTACTTGTTACATCCTTATTTGAGTTGAGTTAAATCCTCGAATAAACAAATAGGCTATGACATATGCCTTTCAATCTCCCCCTATTTGTTTGTTAGACAATAACAACAAATACCTACAGGATTACTCAACTAACAAATAAGAAAAAGATATAAACAGTAATGCAAAGTAAATAGCAGAAAAGTTCTGGATTATATTTAACATTTTCCAGATTCCAAAAGAAATTTACAAGTGAATACAAGATAGATGTTCCTCTAGTCTGAACATATAACTGCATTAGTCTATCTTGATTCATAAAGCTCTAATCATATTACATTGAGTGTTGATCTAATTGAATTCAGTTGTCTTCCCTTCCGAATTCACCTTCTTCCAAATCTTCACATTCTTCCAAATCTTGAAGCAACTCCTTGTCAAAGACACGATCCTTTTCTGAAGTGAAGTTGTCTGGCCTGACTGGTTGAACTTTAACTGTCTTTAGCTTATTCTTGAGTTGATTGTACCTTTTAATATTATTTTCACAATAAGCTTGAATCAGATCAGCTGCTTGAGTTTTCAACATGGATGAATATCCAGCGGTTCTTAAGTGATGTTCCATCCAGACAAGATGCTTAGCTGAGTAGTCTTTAAGAGATTGTGAATCGAGCTGGCAGATTTGAAGACAGTCAGACTTAAAGAATCTTACCTGATGAGGATTGTTGACCACTTGAGGACTAGCCCTGCTGGCAAACTCTTTGAGCCTTTCTCGAAGAACTTCATTCAATTCAGAGCTGCTTTTGACTTTGTTGAGAAGAACCCAAATCTCTGACAAAGAACGATTCTCAAACAGATGAAGTGACACCTTGAAAGATCCTTCGCTCTGACAATATACAAATATGCTCATCTCATTTAGGGATCTATCAAAAGCAGCTGTGATCCTTGAGACTTCAGTCTTTATAGAATTCATGTACATGTCATTGTTTGGATTAGAGATCTCCAGCTTGTCCAGAAGGTGTAGAAACTGCCTATCATTGTTTGTGCTCAGCTGAGGCATATCAATTACTCTCCTAGCTTCATCCCATTTTTCACCAATCTTCAGTCTGACATCTCTTCTCCTTTCTTGAGCCTTAATGTCATGAAGACGTTGCTTTTGAAGAGTTCCTGTTCTTTGGATGTCTTTCCTCATGTCAATGATCTGGGATACCTTTTTGAGTTCAACTTCTTTTCTTTTCAACTCTGACTGCTGCTGCTGAAACTCTTTCTCAAACAGAGGATCCACTGGAACTTCCTCTTCCCATTCTCCAAAATCACTTTCCTCCTCAGCTTCAAAGAAACCATCTTTATCTCCCAAGACTGATTCAGTGGGAACGTCACAAATATCAAAGTCATCCTGTTCTCCACTATAGTAGATATCATCAGGCTTCGCTGTGCCTCCAGCAGATGAACCTTTTTCTTTTCCCTTTTCACTTCTCCCTTTCTTCTCCCCCTTAGTTGAGGAATCCTCTACAGACTTTCCCTTAGATCCTCCATGACCTTCATCACCTCCAGAAAGAAAGTCCTTTGTTCTTTATTAGGGCAGTGAGAATTTTTGATCATGAAGTACAAGTGCTTCATCCCATCATTCAGATGTTCCATACCCGTCTCTATCTTCAAAAATCTGGAAGAATCTAGTGAATGATTCATTTCAACCAAGTCTTCAAGAGAAGTCATTCTTGTATGTAGAGAGCAGAAGTTTGAAATGTCGTCAGCTGATAACGTTGGTGATGCCTGGATTGAGTTAAGCTTTGGTACAACAGATGTCTTCAAATCTGATATTCCAGTCCTGATGAGAGCCAGCTGATTATTGACAGAGGTGGAAGAAGAAGACCATTCAACCACTTGTGCTTTGAATGATTTAGCTTCAGCCTGACTTTTTGCAAGTTGTTCCTTGAGATCAGCAATTTGAGCTAACAGATTTTCAGTGTTTGTGTCTGTGTGTGCGCTCACCTGAATATCTCTCCTGTTTAATTCACTCAACTCACGTGCTTGTGTATCTCTCAATATAATTGCTCGTGAGGAGTCTTCCTGAGGCTAATCTTCTGTACCTGCATTTAAAATCACCCTAGCCTCTTCAAGAGAGGTCAGTGGTGGTGCAATGGGAATTCGCGAGTCCCGATCCTCAGTCAAACCTATCTTTTCATGTGAAATAGATGTCTGAATTGCTTCAAGGATAGATTGACCGAGTTGCCCTCCACTTTCTCCAGATAAATCTACAAGTGGAGAATCCCGTGAGGGAGCCAGAGGTGTTGGATCTGGGAGGGGAGAAAATGACTCTATTAAAGGTGGCTGAGAGTCAGTTTTTCCCTCAAAAGCATGTGACTGCTCTTCTGCCGTAACTACGGACTCAATGTGCACTTCTCGCTCCGTGTCCTGAGTATCATCTACTGGTCTGTATGCTTCCATTGTGAGTAATGGAATTATGCTTGACTCAGTACAGGATGCCATGGCCCTATGGCGAATTTCAATAGATTCATCCTGTTGAGAGAATGTTTCTAGTAACTGTTCAGTGGCCATTTCAAAGTCCATATCCTGTTGGGAGGACAAGGATGGGCTTTCAGATGCCTCGATAAATGTTCTCCTTTTCTTGGGTGGAGGCAGAGCTGAGGGTTCATTCACATCCACTAACATACTACTTCCTACTAACCTTCTAGGCAACATTTTAGACAGTGGGGGAGAGGTTGAGATAGGTTGTGACTCTGTGTTTGGCTCTATGACCTGGGATTGAAGTTGTGGTTCTATAACTTTATGGTCAGTCCTATCAACCACTGGGGGTCTTTCAACAGAAGTAGGAATAGGTTGAGTTTGAGGAATTATTACCTATAGAGGAAGAGCATCTGATGTTTGAGCCTGGGTGGTTTGAACCACTGGAGGTTGATCTTGCTGTTCATGACCGGGAATATTGAAGATAGGTAAAGGAATATAAGTGGCCATGAAAGCAGATACAAGTACTGGAACTTGCATGAATTTGAAAGTTATGTCTTGGCGGGTGTAAATCTTTTTGCTTACTGGAGGGGGTTCGGTTACTGAGGAGTTAGCAAAAAGGGCTTTATGCTCAGATGAGAGAATATGTTCTGCTATGAGCATGAGAAAACAAGCATAGTAGCATGAGACCCTGCGATTTGTAGAATGATCACGTAAAGAAGTAGTGAGAGGTCTCAAAAGAATGGGTAAAAGTAGTTTGCCAAAATTGATCCTTTGATTGAAAACAACTGCAAGACCAATATAATGCAGAGTGGAAGTGATGTTGTGAAAGTTGGATTTAGTGCAGTTGGCAAACACTTTAGAAAGTGTATCGAAGAAAATGCCCCATTCAGAAACCAAATTGGATTTAGACAACTTGGTTAAATTAATCACCCCCTGATAGTGAATAGCATGGAAAAAGTTTGAAATATCATTTTCAGAGGGCAAATTACAGAAATTGTCCATAGGAAAATTTAACGCTCGATTGACGACTGTTTCATCAACTATATACTGTGTGTTTGCCACGGTGAATGAAAAAGATTTAAAATCATCGGCCACAGTAGAGTTTGTGCAAATCATTCTGAGCAGATCAACATTTAAAATCACATTTGATTTAATAGCAGAGCTAACAATTGAATGGTCATTTAAAAATCTAATCCACGACTTAAATTTTTCTACATCACATTTATCTAGATTAAAATAACCAACAAGATTATGTGCGACAATTTGGAAATTGAGAGCCATTAAAAAATTAATAAAATACACACTTTCAGAATTTTAAGAATTAAATTAAGAAAATTCGAATTAATAAAAAAAAATTAATAATTCGAATTAAATCAATTATATCCGAAAAATTTAGAAAGTAATGTATCTCGTTAAAGTTCTTAACTCACGATAATAGATCTGAAAAACGCACAAGACACCAAACAAAATTAAAATAAAAATACCCAAAAGCAAACAAACACTGATTTTTTTTAAGGGAACAAAAATGAAGTGAAAATTTTTGTTTTTAGAACATAAAAATTGGGCAGCACTTCTGTATGTATATACGTGTATGTATATATCATAGGAGTGATGATTTTGTATGCTGAGTAAAAACTCAAGCAAGAAAGACAAAGAGAACAATGGCGGTTTTGATCTGTTCGAAATGAGAGAGAGAGAGAGTAAAATAAGAGAGAAAAAGAAGACTATTGGAATTTTGAATAAAAACTGAACTGACTGATTTAATCAAGACAAAGAGACGTTAAATAGACAACTGGTATGACAATTCGGGATAGTCTTACCGATTGTCATACCGATAGTCATACCAGGCAAATTGAGAAAATAAAACAAACAAAAAAACATAGTAATAATATAACTGGTATGACAATCTGATAGTCATACCGATTGTCATACCAGTACAAAATAAAACAAAAAATATCTGATATTAATTTTATTACTGGCATGACAATCAATAGTCATACCGATTGTCTTGCCAGTTATAAAATTAAACTGAATTAAAAATAAACAATTATATGTACTGGAATGACTTTCAGCAAGACAATTTCAATTGTCTTGCCGATTGTCATTCTAGTATAAAATAAATTAAGTATTTATATAAATATACTGAATAATTAAAATAAAAACTGTTAAACTGGAATGATTTTCAGCAAGATAATTGTAATAGTCTTGTCGATTGTCATTTTAGTTAAAAACACATAAAAACACAGAATATAGAAAATATTACAATTACAAAAAACTGAAATGAATATGGCAGAAAATATTTACATAAATAAAATATTTCAGAGATAATTATATTTTCAGTCCAAAAATAGATTTCTTTTGAATTTTAGCAAATAAAATTCATAGAAAAATATTTTTTAGAGAAAATAAAATATTCAGAGACATTAAAATTAATAAGTTGAGTAAATAAATAAGATAAGATAATAAGAATTACATAGAAATAAGCAAGAAATTATGGAAAATGATAAAATAAATTTGCAAATGAATTTTTCATTTATGAAAAATTCATTTGTAAATTCACTCAAGAACAGATTTCAGATATTCACAAGTTTAATCACTAAAGCTATTCAACATACCCAATTTACCAACTAATTTGGTAAATGTGGATTCATCAAGAGGTTTAGTGAAAATATCTGCTATTTGTTCTTCTGTTGGAACAAAAAATAGTTCAACAGTACCATTCATGATGTGCTCTCTAATAAAATGATACCTGATGTCAATGTGCTTGGTCCTTGTATGCTGCACAGGGTTGTTGGTGATGGCTATTGCACTTGTATTGTCATATAGAATAGGTATTTTATTCAATACAGAGCCATAGTCCCGTAGCTGATTCCTAATCCATAAGATCTGAGCACAGCAGCTTCCAGCAGTAATATATTCAGCCTCGGCCGTTGAATTTGAAACTGTTTGTTGTTTCTTGCTGTACCATGAGACTAGTCTACTACCTAGGAATTGACAACTCCTTTAGGTGCTTTTCCTATCAACAACACTTCCTGCATAATCTGAATCTGTATATCCAACAAGGTTAAAACCAGATTCTTTAGGGTACCAAATACCTAGATTTGGTGTTCCCTTAAGAAATCTTAAGATTCGTTTAACAGAAACGAGATGAATATCTCTAGGATCCGCTTGGAACCTTGCACATAAGCATGTAGCATACATAATATCTGGTCTACTTGCAGTAAGATTGAATAACGAGCCAATCATACCTCTGTAGCTTGTGACATCTACCTTAATGGAGTTTTCACATGGTCCAAGCTTGACAGTTGTAGTTGACGGAGTCCTTGCTGATGCAGAATCCTCTAGATTGTATTTTTTGAGGAGTTCTTTGAGATACTTGGATTGACAAATAAAAGTTCCATTTAACCTTTGATTTACTTATAATCCAAGAAAGAACTTCAGCTCTCCCATCATGCTCATTTCAAATTTGATGTGCATTAACTTAGCAAATCTCTTACAGAGATTATCATTAGTAGACCCAAATATTATATCATCCACATAGACTTGGACTAATATAGTATCATTCTTATGTTTTTTAGAAAAGAGAGTTTTGTCTATGACACCTCTAATAAAGCTATTTTCAATAAGAAATTCAGAGAGAGTGTCATACCATTTTCTAAGAGACTGTTTGAGTCCATAGATAGCCTTGAAAAGAAAGTAGACAAAATCCAAATGATCTGGATCTTTAGAACCAGGAGGTTGCTCTACATATACCTCTTCATCCAGCTTTCCATTCAGAAAGACACTCTTGACATCCATTTGATAAACTTTAAAGTTAGAGAATGCTGCAAATGCCAGAAATATCCTGATGGCCTCTAGTCTAGCCACTGGAGCATAGGTTTCATCATAATCAATGCCTTCAGCTTGAGAATACCCTTTAGCTACCAGTCTTGCTTTGTTTCTTGTAACCACACCATCTTCATCTAGTTTATTCCTGAATACCCACCGAGTACCAACAGCTTTCTTGTGTGTAGGTCTAGGTACCAGTTTCCAGACTTGTTGATGTTTAAACTGATTGAGTTCATCTTACATAGCAATCACCCAATCTGAATCAGTCAGTGCTTCCTCAATCTTCTTAGGTTCCATCTCAGAAAGAAATCCTGAGAACAGACACTCATTTTGAGTAGCACGTCTAGTTCTGACTCCAACATCTGGATCACCAATAATCAACTCAAAAGGATGAGCTTTATTCTAGACAGTCTGTCTTGGAAGATTTGATCTTGATGATTGGCCTTGAAATTCATTGGGATGTTGTGTCCTACTAGTTGATCCTTCAGCATCTCCCCCTGAGTTGTTGCCATGTTGACTTGAAGATTCTCCGTCAGTAGCAGTGGTATCTCTATTGTTGCCAAAGTTTCCATCACCATTACCTTGAGTATCATCATGATTAACAGGTTCTTCACCAGCAACAACCTCAGGTTCTTGATCATGTTCTGATTCTGAATCTAACATGTCATCAAACTTTAGTTTCTCAGAAGGATCTTCAGTTTGGATACTAGGGAGTTTAGTGTCATCAAATGTAACATTGACACTTTCAGTTACTTTGTGTTGATCAATGATATACACTCTGTATGATCTTCTTCCATATCCAACAAAAATACTCTCATATGTCTTTGCCTCGAATTTACCACGACGATCATCTCCATCCTTGAGCACGAAGCATCTGGCACCAAATACATGAAAGTATTTGATAGAAGGTTTCTATTCATTCAAAATCTCATAAGGAGTTTTCATGAAGTCTTTGTTGATTAGAGTTCGATTCTGAGTATAACATGCAGTATTGACAGCTTCAGCCCAAAAGTATATTGGAAGACCTGATTCACTTAACATCGTTCTTGCAGCTTCAATCAATGTACGATTCTTCCTTTCTACCACTCCATTTTGCTGAGGGGTTCTAGGAACTGAAAATTGTCTGGTAATCCCTTTGTCTGTACAGAATCCATTGAGAAGTGAGTTCTTGAATTCTGTTCCATTATCTGACCTTATTGCTCTAACAGGGACATTAGAATCTAACTCGATCAACTTGATATGATCAATCACAACTTGTGGTGTTTCATCCTTAGAGTGAAGGAATAAAACCCACGTATACTTGGAATAGTCATCAACTATCACAAGACAGTAACACTTCTTTGACATCGAAAGAACATTAACTGGTCCAAATAAATCCATGTGCAATAATTGCAGAACACCAGTTATGGAGGATGTGTCAGTGCCTCTGTGACTTGCTTTCTTTGACTTTCCTTTCTGGCAAGCCTCACATAGTCCTTCTGGGGAGAATTCCAGCTGAGTCAGACCTCTGGCCAATTCTCTTTTGACAAGAGAATTTATTGTTTTAAAATTGAGATGAGAAAGTCTCTTGTGTCATAGCCAACTCTCATCTGACGATGCTTTTGCATAGAAACAATTAACTTCAGGATTGCTTCCAGAGTTCATGTCAGCTACGAACAGATTTCCTTTCCGGATTCCCATCAAGGAGGGTTTTTCATTTTTCTTGTGCAGAATTTGACACTTCAGCTTGTCGAATAAAACATTGTAGCCGTTGTCACAGAACTAACTAATGCTAAGCAGATTGTGTTCAAGTCCTTGCACAACATACACATTTTCAATGATAACATTTCCAGCTAGCAAACATCCATATCCCTCCGTTAAACCTTTGCTATTATCTCCAAAGGTAACCACTGGGCCAGCTTTCTCAACCACATTTGATAGCAGGGCTCTATCTCCGGTCATATGTCTTGACGATCCACTGTCAAGAATCCACACTACCGGTTGTACCTGTTTAATGCCCTGCAATACAAATGGATTAGACCTTCTTCGGAACCCAAGCTTGGCTGGGTCCGGCATACTTATAAAATTGGCCTTTATCAGGCAAAACAACATTCTTAATTTTAATGTTCTCAACTTTCTCAATGACTGGACATTTGACCTTGTGAACAGCCTTGACAAATTTTTGTTTAGGCTTAGGCACAAATATCTCCTTTCTAGCTTTAGGAGGACTAGCAGTCTTAGACCTATCATGCTTCCTATTATTCACATACTGACGAGGAGTAGTCTTATCATTAGAAACATGCTTACCATTAAAATAAGCATACATCAAATTAAAAGCACAAGACATACAATCAGGAACACCACATGCTTTATGAGAGGAATTAACAATAGGCAACTTATGCATGGTAGACATGGCATTTGTGTTGTCCAACTCATGTGTGTCTGATTTAGTCTCAGTTGCTTTCACAACTTTGACTGGAACCTTTGACACACTTGACTTGGAAACAGCTTTCTCATTAGCATGATCTTCAGCACGTATTTCTTCTTGAATAATAAATGAGGTCTCATCAAATGGTTCAGCAATTGATTCTTTATAGAGGGGTTCATCAACACCCTTAAGCACATACTTCCCTGCCTTTAGCACAGACATGAGGAGGGGAGTTTATGCCTAATTTTCCAATAGCAACATTGTAATCATAACCTATTCCAGATGTTTGATTAATAGCTTGCTTATTGTAAAACTCTTTGGACTTCGAACAAGAATTAAAGTAAGCTTTAACCTTAGCCTCAAGACCGGTGATCTTGTCTTTGAGAATAGTTTCGAGTTGTCTATAACAGTCAACTCTATTCTCTAGAAAAGATATTTGTTCTTTTAATTTATCTTGATTAATGTGCACAAGTCTTAATTCATTGACCTCTTTCTCAAGGTCTTTGATTTATTGATTTAACATTTCATTATCACGACGAGCACAATCTAAGGAACCTCCTAGATCATAAACTAATTCAGCATCAGTAAATTTTACCTCTTTTCTTGACGATGAGGTGTTTGCATCATTAGCCATAAGAGCAAGATTCCCAACTTCTTCATCTTCACTGTCAGTATCATCCCAGCTTCTTCCCTTTGCCAGGTAAGCCCTTTCAGATTTACTCTTCTGATTAGAATCGTAAGAGTTCTTCCTAACTTGTTTTGGCTTCCTGTATTATGTGGCAAAGTGTCCCAACTCATTGCAGTTGAAGCATCGAATGGTGCTTCGATCAACCATCCTTGTTTTGTACCCACCACTACTGGTGTTAGAGAATGAAGATCCACCTTTTTGGAATCTGTTGTAGTTGGACTTGTACTTGAACTTGGGATTCCTTTTGAATCTGACATTTGAGAATCTCTTGACAATCAGGGCCATTGACTCATCCTCTAATTGCTCCAGTTCTTCCAAGGAATAAAAATCATCTCCTGATTGATTTGTAGTAGGAGGATCAAATTCTGCTACTATCACATTTTCTTCAACCTTGGAAGACTATACCATTCTTTCTGACTGTTGAGATTGTTGTTGATATTGTGGTTGTTGTTGTTGTTCATCAGCTACTAGAGCAGTAGACGTGCTGACCACTCTTCCTTTCCCATAAACTTCCTTCTGCTGAATCTGCTCCAACTCATAAGTCTTTAACACACCATAGAACCTTTCCAAAGAAATCTCACTCGGATCTCTTGCTTCTCTTATGGCAGTGATTCTATGTTCGAGATGAGTTGGCAGTGTTAAAAGGAACTTTTTGTTGACCTCCCTGATGGAATAGTATTTACCATTAATGTTCAGGTTATTGATAAATGCATTGTACCTCTCAAACACTTCAGTGATTCCTTCTCCTGGATTGGATTTAAAGTATTCATACTCAGAGGTTAGGATTTCTAACTTGTTCTCCCTAACTTCCTCTATGCCTTCATTAATAACCTCAATAGTTTCCCAGATGTGTTTGGAATCTTTACAGTTCATCACATGTCTATTCATCAAGGGATCAAGGGAATCTACTAAAATTAATTGAAGGCTAGCATCCAGGGAGGATTCTTCTTTTTCAGCAGGAGAAAAATCCTCAGGATCTTTCACATAAGTTCTTGCTTTGGTAATCACCACATTATTTTCTATTACCTCTGGTTCAATAACCATCGAAATTTTTGGACCCTTCTTTAACACTTCCAGATATTTGGAATTTGCAACTTGTAAAAACAATAGCATCTTCTTCTTCCATATAACATAATTTTCTTTATCGAATAGTGGAATTTTAACGGTTCCAACTTTTTGTGTAGTCATTATGAATTTTTGAGTAAATAAAAATTCAAGGAGTGAAAGAATCTCAAAAGTCTAGGATCTTGATTTGTTCGTTAATCAGAAGGCTCTGATACCAATTGTTAGGTCTCAATATATTTGTAGAAGGGGGGTTGAATACAAACAATACCGTTTAATTGAATAAAATATGGAATAAAAAAGTGAAACAAAATTCAAGTTAAATAAAACTATTATTAAACTTGAAAGGTGTTACAACAAACGGTATCGTTTACAAGGGATTAATCTCAAATCAATTATTATAAATCTAGAATAAATTCGACATGAACTTTTTCTATTTTTGAAATAAAAAGATCAAATGCTAAAAGCGATTTGAGATTAAGTTCTAGGGATTTCGATCGGTTAGATAGTTACACAAGAACAAGAAAAGGATTTCTAGTGGATTAGATTTAACAATAAATACTAGAAATAAATGATCTGTGTAATTTGCAATAAGTTCTCTGCAGGTTTCTTTTGTTCTGTGTTCTTCTGAATTTGATATTCAATGCTCTGCATCTCTTGAAAAATAGCTGCTGTGTTTTAATAATGAATCCTGTGATTTTTAACTGGCAAGACAATCCATTTAGCTCAGCATGACAATCCTTTGAACTGGTAAGACTTTCGGTAGGACTATCAATTGAACTAATAGGACTTTCGGCAAGACAATCTAAATGCACTAGCATGACTTTCGGTATGACTATTGATTGTCATACCGATTGTCTTGCTAATACAAAAGATAGTCTTGCTGGATTAAAACAGATTTTAACTAAATAATAATTCTGAATTAATTAATCAATTAATTTAATTAATCAATAAATTAATCTTTGCAGATTTAATTTATTCTCTTAATTAATTTATATGACTTAATTAATTAATAGAGAATTAATACTAATCTTGAGCAGCAACCATTCTTCTGAAAATCTTCTGAAAATCACTGTCAATTATGAATCAATTCCACCACTTCAATGTTGACACTCGATGTACTGTCTGGTTCATGAGTGACTAACTTCCGTGACGTTTCTTCATGCCTTGACCTTGATACTCTTGATTTTCTTCAGACTAAATCCTTGTAATTAATTGATACCCTGACGAGATCTCTGTCACTTGATTAAATCCACAATCTTGATTTATATCACTGAGGCTTGATCAATTTCTTGAGCTTATTCCAGTGAATTAAGTCATCAAGTCTGTAGAAGAACAATGTTACTTAATCCTTTGACATATGTTACTCTGAGAGATCTCTCGGACGATAAGACCACTATTTACTTGTTACATCCTTATTTGAGTTGAGTTAAATCCTCGAATAAAGAAATAGGCTATGACATATGCCTTTCAGATCCCTTTAAAACATATTGAGAATCACCACCAATATGTCTTGGTAACAGACAATGTTACAGCATTCAAGAGTGGAAGAGAATCATTTGTTTCCGTTACTTTCAAACTTATGCGTATTATAATTATGTTGGAATATTTGTAAACTTGGATGGTATGTGGTTTGATAATTACAAACAGAGTTTGGAGATTTTAATTAGTTGGTTTTGTGTTTATATTTTAGCTAGTTTTTTTTATTTTGGCACTTGGTATGTTTGGGTGGATATAATACAATCAGTGTATAGGCTAATTTTTAGGCCTATAGACATCAGTTTTTACATAGAATTTCTAAAAACATTTGTCCAAACTATGATTAGACATCATGTTCTACATGAAATTTCTTAAAAACTATTTTTAAAAAGGTATATGGACATCAGTTCCTAAATAAAACTACAAAGAAGCTAATATAAAAATAAAAAAATACATCGATCAAATGTTAAAAACTGATGTTACATACGTAGCCAGACTATTGTTACCAGAACTAAACCGATGATAAAAAGGAAAAAACACATCGGGTTAGAAACTACAACCAATGTCAAAAATAAGAACTTACATCGGCTGTTGTTCAAAAGCGATGTTAAAATAGGCTTTGACATCGGTTTTATTTTTATAAACGGTGTAAATACTGATTTATAATTTGTAAATTAATAGTTAAGGTTCATAATTAAATCATATACAAGCTATTTAGAAAAGATTGTAATGTAGTTTCTGTATAAAAACAGAGAATATACATCGGGTTTTAATTTAGAACCGATGTTAAAGTTGTTTCCTAACATCAGTTCACAACCGATGTCATATGGGGGTACCTTTCTCTACACCCGCATAGATATCGATCAGGAAAACTTTTAACATCAGTTTCTGGCCAATGTCTATTGAAGGTTTTCTAGTAGTAAAACTGTAGTTCTGAATGGAGTGGTGAGACCCTTTATATAGATATTAGATGTCCTTGAATTGGACTAGGGTTAGGAGACTTGATGAATAAGTCTCCGTTTTAGAGTAGACTTTGGAGTCCAAATAAGTAGGAAGCAGATTTCTTGTTGGTTGGGTGCCTTGGAGGCTACTCAATGAAGAATTCTATCCTTTATGGGATATACTTAATGAGTTGTTAGTTTACCCTATTTATCATTATGAAATTAATAAATAATCAATATTTTGGGCCTCATTAACTGGGCTTAGTTACTGGACCATATCGTATTTTAATTAATTTAACATTAATTATGCTTCTAGGCTAATTCCAGACCCATATTATTTGCCCCCAACTTTTGCGAAATCTGGCAAAGATTTGGCGGAAGTTAAAGTTTATATCTTTTCCAGTTATCATTTTTATCGTAAAGTGTGGAGCGACCTACACATTTACAACGATTCTCCCTTTGGAATTCATCCCTATGTGCTTCCCTAATTTTCCATAATTTTCAGCAATTTTTCAATACTCTCAGGCATTTTCCTTATTTTTCAGGTATTTGTTGTCCAAAAATAATTTTTTTAATTATTTTCTAATTTTCCTGAATTTTTGAGATTTTTTCCTTAATTTTTCCCTATTTTTTGGGATTTTTTTAGCTATTTTTCTCATTTTTTCCCATTTTTTGTTTAATCTAATAATCAGAAAATGGCCTGCAGGGTGTCATGCATCTTAGGCGTGGATCACCCCCACCTAGGAGACACTTTTTGAACAACGCCTAGGATTCATGTCTCCTAGGCATTGTTGATTCTCATTCATACGTGCATCCTAAGCGTGGGTCACCCCCGCCTAGGAGACATTTTGTGTATAATGCCTAGGATTTATATCTCCTAGGCGTTGTTGGCTCCCATGCACACATGCAACCTACGCGTGGGTCACCCCCGCCTAGGAGACAACTTGTGAACCATACCTAGGAATCATGCCTCATAGGCGTGGTTGGTATTCATAGCTTCAATATATCCTAGGCGTGTGTCACCCCCACCTAGGAGACATGGTTTGAACCACACCTAGGAACTGTGTCTCCTAGACGTGATTTGACCCCTTCATTCTTCAATATATCCTAGGCATGGGTCACCCCCGCCTAGGAGACATGGTTTGAATCACGCCTAGGAATTGTGTCTCCTAGATGTGGTTTGACCCCTTCTTTCTTCAATAGATCTTAGGCGTGGGTCACCCCCGCCTAGGAGACATGGTTTGAACCACGCCTAGGAATTGTGTCTCCTAGACGTGGTTTGAAACCTTGATTTTCCCTTGTGATTTTTCACAAATTCTGGGTAAATAATTTTATGCCCTTGCTTTTTTGTGGTAAAGAACATTCTAGAGTTTTCTCAAATTTGGCAGCGTATTCCAAATTTTTGAATATTTGGGCTTCCCGCCCTTGATGACTGGCAGGCCCATTTTTCAGGCCCAATGACGGTTGAGCTACCGCACGTAGATGGCTATATAAAGAGCGAGGTGTGAGTTCAGTTCTCACACTTCACTTCAACAAAAAATTCGCTCTATACTTTCTTTTCTCTGCAACTTTTCTCTCATCCTTTTCCACCGCAAGGCGATTTCCGATTTCCTACACTGTCGTTGTCTTTCACCGCTTTCTGGGTTTACTTGAAGATTCTGTTTGAATCTTCATCTTCTTCCCCACCTTTAAGGTTTTTCTGGGTTTTCAAGCATTCTTTGCAAGAATTTCCATGGCAGATTCCGACTCCTCCCTTTTTCAGCCTCCTTAGGTCGCTCCTAGTCCTTCTAGAGCTACTCGAGGTAAAAAATCCCTAGTCCATGTTTTCGTAAGTTCTCTTAGGGATATTTTAACAGAATTTGGTCAAACATTTCCTAACATGCTCCATTTAGATGCATATAACTATCCTTCTAAGTATGATTCTGAAAAAGTAGGTGTTATAGCTCATCTATTTGGAATTTCTGCTCCTTATAGGGCTGAGGCCCCAGGCCCAAATGATAGGTCTTGTTACCCAAAACCCGGGGTCATTCGTGTATATAAAGAAACCTTTTATGGTGGTTTTCGTCTTCCCTCACACCCCTTTATTTTTCATAATTTAAATGAGGCCCGTGTCTATCCAACCCAACTCATGCCTAATTCTTGGCGCTTTATTCATTGTTATATGGCCCAATCTCATAAACATGGTTTTGAGCCCAATGTATGTGTCTTTCACTATTTGCTTAAATTTGTAAATGCTCCTGATGATTAAGGATGGGTCAAAATAGTTCATAGGTCCCTTGCTCGTTCTTGCTTTTTATCTGGTACCAACCCTGACTCGTATCCTACTTGGAAGAGCGAGTGGTTTTATGTACATTTGGACGCCGAGGAGGGTTGAGACCATTTTTTCAAGCCCAATTTCTCTAAAAGTGTAGACGGTTCTTTAAGAGATTTAAAATTAGGGATAGGCAAAGATGCGGCCATCAAGGCCATAACAGCTGATAACTTGCATCACTGTGCTCTCATCCTTTCAGAGGGCAATTTGCAAAATTTAGGTCTAAGCGACCTGGGTCTCGAGGGTATTTCTTTCCTCTTTTTGACTTTGTTGTTTATTTTCATGTATTATCATTTTTCTAATATTTTTGAATTTTTGCAGCTAAGGCAGCTTTGGACTCCATTTTCAAGAAAAGAGAGTCCCGCCCCTCTCGGGGCTCCACAGTTGAAACTCACCATGAGAAACGGGTGAGGATTGGTGACGGCCCTTCGGTCACCGTTACAGAGGCCGTTCCCACTTTTATATCTGAGAGGCCTCTCAGCCTTGATGAGGATACTTCCCCTTTCACTGTGACCTGGGGCCTACAAAGAAGGGACACAGTTGTGGGGAGTTCTGAGACGGTTGCTCTATGGTCCGAGAGTGTGGTTACACCTTGTGACATGTCTGAGATCGTGGAGTCTTCTTATGATCTTCATATTGAGCGCCTTGGTTCCCAGGCAGTAGCTTCAGTAAGCTCCTACTTCCCTCTTTTAGTATTTTTTTATTTTTCCTTTACACGTATAGCTTATTGTGCTAAAACATGTTTTTGGCAAATGAACACCTACCCTTCAGAATGCCCTTCATAACTTGAAGGAGGTGAGAGCTAGCCAGACTATTACCGACGGGAATAGGGATAGGTACCTCAAGGCTTTAGAGGCCAATTTCACACGCTTCCGGGAGGTGGAGAGAGAGTTAGCTGAGGTGAAGGAGAAAGTTCACATGCTGGAGTTGGATGCTCAGAGGGGTCGAGCTGAGGTGATAGAAGAATATAAGGCATCACAGGACTTTCAGGAGGTCCAGAATGCTGAGTATGATGCTAACTTCCCTGATACTTTTGTCACCTGCTGGGAGTAGATTGTGAGAGAGATTGGGAAGAAGGTTCCAGAGGTGACTCTTGCGGCGTACCCAGTGCCTTCTGTTCCTGGGCAAGGGTCTTCTTTCGAGGATCTTCCACCTTCTTCCATTCCTACTACTTCTGCTGAGGCCACAGCTTCTCCTTCTAGGGATGCTACTCCTATGGAAGATGACCCCATTTCCCCTCCTACTACTACTACTAATGGGGTGAACGATGATGATTTGTTTAAGGATTTAGATTAGTTTCCTGTTCTTATTGGCCTATCATAGCTTTCTTGTATTAACTTATTATATTTTGACCTTGTTATCCGTCGGGGTTTTATTTTCCTCGCTTTATTTGCTTGCTTTACATAGTCTTCCCTTTAAATTTTCAAATACTTTATATTTTTAGGGAGATTGTTTAGCAACAAATGATGCCCAAGGCATTCCTAGAATAGAAGAATTTCTGAATTTCTCTTTCATTTGCTATTTATTACTCTGTCCATCAAAGCATGAATTTTGCTAAGTAAACAAAGCATTAGCATGACTTGGTTCTTCAAAGTTTAAAATAACTTCAACTCAAGAATATAACTTGATTTTTCAAAACCTTATATAAGATGGGTTCGACCCTGATAGTCACAAGCTAGAATGCAAATCCTATTAAAACTGATATATAAAACCCTAAACAAGCAAAGCTTCATGGTGCTTTTGAACCTCATTACTACTTTAATAAGTAAGTATGAACTATATATAATAAATCTTCAGGTTTTTAGCATGCCAAGTCCTGGGTACTTCTTCTCGGTCCATAGTCTCCAACTTGCAAGATCCTCTTCCTTGAACGCTCTTAACCTTGTATGGCCCTTCCCAATTTGGGGCGAGCTTTCCTTTCTTCCGTACTCCATAGGATTTCACCTTTCTTAGGACCAGATCTCATTTCTTGAAGAATCTCTCTTTCACCCTCAGGTTGTAGTAAAAAGAAGCTTTCTTTTCATATTCCACAGTCTTTGCATGTGCTTCATCCCATACTTCATCTATTAAATCCAAGGCTAACCTTTGGCATTCCTCATTATATTCAGCATTATATGCTTAGATCCTCGGGGACGAATGTGATATCTCAACTAGAAAAACTGCTTCTTCCCCGTATGCTAACATAAATGGTGTTGCTCCTGTCGTGACTCTACATGTGGTCCTGTAAGCCCAAAGTATTGGAAGTATTTTATCCACCCAACTACTCATGGACTTCTCAATCCTCTTCTTTAATCCATCTAAAATAACCCAATTCGCAACCTCTACCTGCCCGTTGGCTTGAGGGTGAGCAACAGAAGTGAACAGCAGCTCGATTTCATTTTCTTCACAAGACTTTTTGAAGTCCTCGTTATGGAACTGTGTTCCATTATCGGTCGCCAAAATTCGGGAATCCCATATCTGCACATGATATTTTTCCACAAAAATTGGGCAACTTGTTTAGTTGTAATCTTGGCCAAAGTCTTGGCTTTGATCCACTTAGTAAAGTAATCAATTTCTACAATCAAGAACTTTCTTTGAGCAGGAGCCATTGGGAAAGGCCCAAGAATATCCATTCCCCAAATAGCAAACGAGATTGGGGAGTTTATGGAAGTAAGCATTTCGGGAGGTTGCCTTACTACAGGAGCATATTTCTGACAATGATCACATCTCTTCACATATTCTTTGGCGTCAGCCATCACTTCTGGCCAATAGAAGCCTAAGCGGGTAATTTTGTGGCTAAGGCCCCACCCCCAAGTGTTGGCCACATATACCCTCATGTACTTCCTTCAAAGAAAGTCGAGCCTCATCCAGCCTGAGACACCTTAAGTAAAGAACTACGAAAGACTTGTTATAAAGAATTCCATCAATCAAATAATATCTTAGAGCTCGTACAGACAACTTTCTTACTTCCACGACATCACTAGGCAGCCATACGGTTTGTAGATGAGCCTTAATAGGGTCTATCCATGACCCTTAAAGCCCTATGGGGGCAACTAGCTTGACGTCTATGCTCTGTGTTTTAAAAACATGAAAGTACACACTACTAGAGCTTTCTTCTATTTTTGATGAGGCAAATTTGGATAATGCATCGGCCTTTGCATTTTCTTCCCTTGGAATATGCTTAACATGGCATTCATCGAACTGAGTCATCGCGGCTCTCACTAGGCGTACATACTTCGCCATGGTTTCCTCCCTTGCTTCAAACTCTCCCTTGACCTGGGATACCACAAGTTTTGAGTCCCCACAAATCTTCAAATTTTTTACTCTCAACGTCCTTGTTAAGCTAAGGCCAGCTATCAGAGATTCATACTCGGCTTCATTATTTGTAGTTGGAAAATCTAACTCCATAGCATATTCAATAAAGAATCCATCGGGGCTTTGTAAAACTATCCCTTCTCCACTCGAATTTATTTTGATGCTCCATCAAAATAGAGAACCCAGAATTCCTTATCCTTGTTCTATCTTCCTTTATTACAATGCCCTGAAGTTCAGTATCTTCCTGCCCCCCAACTTCTTGGTTGGAGATGGTACATTCCACCATGAAATCAGCCAAGGCATGGGCTTTTATCGCCGTTCGTGGCTTATACTTTATGTCAAATTCCCCCAGCTTTATTGCCCATTTAATCAGCCTCTCACTAGCTTTAGGACTGTGAATAATGTTTCTCAAAGGTTGATTTGTTAGTACCTCAATCTTATGAGCTTGTAAATAAGGACGCAACTTCCTTAAGACCATCAACAAGGCTAAAGCGAACTTTTCACGAGTCGAATAATTCAACTCAGCCCTATGTAGGATCTTATTGACATAATATATAGGTTTCTGGATTTTAAGTTCCTCCTTAACTAACACGGCACTCAAGGTGTTTTCTAAAATAGCCAAATATAAGTACAAAGTTTCATCAAGAATTGGTTTGGCCAATAGCGGTGCTTGAACCATGTATTTTTTTAGTTCCTCAAATGTCGCCTGGCTTTCTTCTGACCATGCAAAATCTTTCACCTTCTTTAAAGCCTTGAAGAAGGGGAAACACTTGTCCCCAGACTTGGATATGAATCATCCCAAAGCTGCAACTCTTCCAGTGAGTTTCTGCACATCCTTTACGGAACATGGAGGTTCCATATCTAAGATTGCCTTTATCTTGTCTGGATTGGCCTCAATTCCCCTTTTGGAGACCATCAATCCTAAAAAATTTCTAGATCCCACTCCAAAGGCACACTTTGCATGATTTAAAATCATTTTGTGGTATCTCAGAACCTCAAAAGCTTCCCCCAAGTTGGTTATGTGATAAGTTTTCACACCAAAGTCATAACAAGGTAACAAAAAATACCAAAGTCAGTGATGAATGATACCTTTGGGATGTCATCCTTATGCATCTTAATCTGATTGTAGCCACTGAAACCATCCATAAAGCTTAACGTCTCATGACCTGCAGTCGTGTCTATCAGAGTATCTATCCTTGACAACGGGAAATAATCATTTGGGCATGCATCATTCAGATCAGTGAAATCTACACACATTCTCCACTTCCATTACCTTTTTTACCATTACAGGATTTGCTAACCATTCTGAAAATTATTTCTCTTCAATAAAACCAGCCTCTAAGAGCTTATCTACTTCTTACTTGATTGTTTCCTGCCTTTCAGGGGCAAAACTCTTTTTTTTTGCTTCACGGTCTTTCGATTAGGATCCACGTTCAACCTGTGGGTGATCAATTCTGGGTTTATGCTGGGCATATCTGCTGTCGACCACGCAAACACATCATTATTCTCTTACAAGAAACTCACTAACTTCCCTCTAAAGGGCTCCTTCAACGATGCTCCAATGAAAGTTACTTTTTCGGGGTATTCAGAAGATAAGGGAACAGGAATCAAGTCTTTCGCAGGCTTTCCTCGCTTCTCATCATTCTCATGGATATTCAAGTATTCAATAGGCAAGACATGCCACCTACTCCATCTGCCCTCAATGAGGCTATATAACCGCTTTTGACCATCTTATGGTCTCCCATTCCTTCTCCTATTCCATTTCTGATTGGAAACTTGATCATAGAATGATAAGACGAGGGGACTGCCTTAAAGGCATGTATATCTGTCCTTCATATGATCGCATTATAGATTGATCCAGCCTTTACTATCACAAAGTTCAACATCTGTGTGGCATGTCTTGGCTCCTGACCCATTGTTAGAGGTAGTTTAATTGTTCCTTCCACGGGACACTCAACTCCAGTGAAACCATATATCAGCATATCAGTTGGGGTTAATTAAGAATCATTGTAACCCATCCTTATGAAGGTATCATAGAGTAAGATGTCCACCTATGCTCCATTGTCTACAAAAACTCTTTTCACCGGACTGTTCCCTATTATAGGTGTTATGACTAGGGGATCATCATGGGGAAACTTGACCCATTCCATGTCAAAATCATCAAATACCATTGCTACTCATGTTATGGCCCTTTTCGGAGCTTCCCCAACTATGTGCATGACTTCTCTAGAATAAGCTTTTCTTCAGCTTTTAGATGATCCAGTAGCAGTTGGTCCTCCAAAGATCATGTTTATCACTGGCCCTCGGGGTTGAGGGTTTCTCCCTTGTTCATCTTGATCTTTGTTAAGATCATCAAAGTTTCTGCTTACATTATTGTGTTTCTCTCCGTCCCCAGTATACTTACTCAATCTCCCTTTTCGATTTAGGAATTCAATTTCATCCTTCAGATGTCGGCACTCATCGGTGTCATGACCAGCGTCCTTGTGGAATCTACAATATTTGCTTTTATCTAGCTTTACGGGATCAACCTTCAAAGGTTTAGGCCAACGAACATCCCTATCTTTCTCGATTTCCATCAAGATCTGGCTCCTAGGAGCATTTATCCTAGCATATTCGGTAGACTTTTGTCCAGGCCCTCTCTTCTTCGGGGTTGAGTCAACGTCTTTCTCAATTCTAAGATACTTGTCCTTGGCATTATATTCTTGATCAGTCTTTCGCTTCTTGCCACCAGCGGGCTCGTTGTTTACTACCGTCTTCTTCATACTTTCCTACACCTTGATATACTTCCCGACCCTATCTTGGAGCTGTAACATGCTTTCAGGGGGCGCTTAGCTGGGCTGATTCAACGTCTTTCTCAATTCTAGGATACTTGTCCTTGACATTATATTCTTGATCAGTCTTTCGCTTCTTGCCACCAGCGGGCTCGTTGTTTACTACCGTCTTCTTCATACTTTCCTCCACCTTGATATTCTTCTCGACCCTAACTTGGAGGTATAACATGCTTTCAGGGGGGTGCTTAGCTAAGGACATTTTGAAGAACTCATCTCTAGTTCCCTGCTGCAGTGCTATCACAGCTACTTTATCATAAAGATCTGGGACCTCCAAGGCTTCCTTCGTGAAACTATTCAGATAGTCTCTCAAGAACCCCTTTGTTCCTTGCACAATGCTCATGAGAGATGCTGAACTTTTCTCATGTACTTTTCCACTGATAAATTGCTTGATGAAAGCTTGGCTCAAATCCTTAAAAGATCGGATCAAGTTTGGAGGTACACGACTGTACCACCTTGGAGCCATACCCGACAAGGTTTGAGGAAAGGCCCGACACTTAATAGCATCGTTCACGGGCTGTAACAGCAGGGAGTTAAAGAACGTCCCGACATGATTAGCAGGGTCGCCAGTACCATCGTATGCTTTGATGGTGGGCATCTTGAACTACCTTGAGATGCGGGCATTCATTATCTCGTTAGTGAATGGTGGGTTTGGATCATCAGGATCTCCTAGGGGCATAAGATCACTTGGATCAGCCCTTCTTGGTATTGGACCATCTAGGTCTATGATTGGAGGAAGATCTCTCTGCCTTGGGGGTCTTGGGGTCAGGTGCATCTTCAGGTCGCACTTCAGCCTTTGGATCTCAATTTCATGAACCCTAATCCTCTCTTGGACATCTTGGGGATTCGTCCCCTGAGTGCTCCTGGGGCGCTGGTTAGTATCAGGCATCTGCTCTTTACCAGCACGCCTCCTTCTCGGAGCAACATCGCCATCCGATGATTCAGAGATTCCATCAGTATAAGGTCCAGAGAATTCTTGATCCTCCGGAACAGGAGCCAAGCCACGTATGTATTGAGACGTCCGCCCTTGTGCTTCACTCCGATTAGAGTGTCCATTTTCTCCAACCTCGGGGTATAGAGGCAAGTGGCCATGATCGTTGAGTACTCATACCCAACGGGTCAAGAATTCACAGGTGCATGTAGCTGCTGAAATTGGGAATTCATCTTTTGAGGGGTCGGGGGATTCGTCCCTTGTGGCTGAGCCTCAGTTGCTCCTACCAAGGTTCCTCCTTGGGTGGAGGCATAGGTTGAATGCGGGGTATCTCCACCACCGATGAGATTGTTTGGGTCGTCACAGCCGATGTTCCTTCAGGGACGTTATTTCTACTCCGTGTGTTCACCATGGTTATTGTTATGCTTTCCCACAGACGGCGCCAAATGTTATGGGTAAAAATTAGGTTATAATTACTGTGATATTTATTGCTAGGATTCGCGAACTCAAGGCCTTTAATAACTGCACTTGTGTTTTGTAACTTAAATCTGCCTTCCCAAGATGTCTACGTATCTCTGTGAATTTAGAGAATCAAGCAAAAACGTAGTTCTGAATGGAGGGGTGAGACCATTTATATAGATATTGGATGTTCTTGATTGAACAAGGGTTAGGAGACTTGATGAATAAGTCTCAGTTTTAGAGTAGACTTTGGAGTCCTAATAAGTAAGTAGCAGATTCCTTGTTGGTTTAGGTGCCTTGGAGGCTACTCAATGAAGAATTCTATCATTTATGGGATATACTTAATGAGTTATTATTTTACCCTATTTATTAACTACGAAATTAATAATTAATTAATACTTTGGGCCTCATTAATTGGGATTACTGGACCATATCGGGTTTTAATTAATTCAATATTAGTTATGCTTCTAGGCTAATTTCAGGTCCATATCAGAATGTTTGTTTTATGTGTTGTTATTTGTTGATGTAATAATGATTGTTTGATATTGATGAAACTAAGAAAACATGTTTCTTATTTTTAAGGAAACATGGATATAAATCATGTTTCTTATTTTTAAGGAAACATGGATATAAATCAAATAGTTCATGCCAATTTTTCATTGTAAATGTGTTTACTAAGTAGGTCTACTAGTGGCCCCTATACATGTTGGGCCCAAAATATTTTACGGACTGTCATACACATATTGTAGCATTGGTCAATTTCTATTGCAATCCTGGTTAACGCCTGTTACTATGACACATATTCAGTAGTTGTAAAATTGGGCTTTTATCCGAAATTTTTTAAATCCGGTTTTTTATCCCATTTTTTCAGGTTTCATTCTCATTTTTTAGAAACAAGAAGGCCCGTATAAGGCCTGTTAGCCGTGCCGGACTTTTTTACAGATGGGACTTTTTGGACTTTTACCCTAATCAGATCGGGTTTCGGATTTTTTAAGCCTATAAGCCACGTAATAATATATATATA
This sequence comes from Apium graveolens, assembly GCF_009905375.1. Lineage (NCBI taxonomy): Eukaryota > Viridiplantae > Streptophyta > Magnoliopsida > Apiales > Apiaceae > Apium > Apium graveolens. The sequence continues at coordinate 310,129,507 of NC_133648.1, read as the reverse complement.
TCAATGAGAAAAATAATATGCAACAAAATTAAATAATATCTACCATTTTATTTTATGTATCATATAAAAAAACTAAATCATCAATAAAATACAACAAAATTATCCAGTATTATTTTTACTTTGGTATTTGACATAATTATTTTTTTAAATGAGCCTTCAAAGTTTAAATCTTTAAAAGTGTATAGAGAATTTGTGTATTATAATTTTGTACTAAAAAGTATTTTGCAAAGCAACATAAGCTCATTTTACCATTTTACATGCAAAAAAAAATTATGTACAGGTAAACCTCGATAAATTAATACACTGACATATTAATTACAAAAATTAATATTTTGATTGGGACCGGAAAAAATTATTATCATCGAAATATTAATTAATCGATATGTATCATTTTAATTTTTTTAAAAAAATACATTTACAAATGAATATGTCAAATCAGTTATTGATTATCGTAATGTAATGAATGCCAAAAATATTATTAATTATCTTGGCGAAAATATTGCAGGGGCAGGATGTTGGATGACAAACGAATATTTAGCGTTTTTATGAAAATCAAGAAAAAAGATGAACAGGAAGATAACAATATTACGCTTAAGCCGATCTTAAATGATTTTTTTTAAAAAAAAATATTTACATTGCATGACAATATGTATATAGCAGACTAGAACTTAGTGATGCACCAAGGAAAATACAAATGAAATACATACATAAAATACTTTCAAAAGGTATCATCTACATTAAAATTTTATTTTAAATAAATATTAAAATAAATATATAATTTTGATATAAGATGAAATTATTAATTTATATATTATATGAGACCTTTATGTTTTAACAAAAAATTATTATTTTATAAATTTAACGAATTATTAATTTATATTAAAAGATTCGAGTCGGAATCGTAAAAATTATTAATTAATCGAAATTATTATGTTATCAAAAATTAATTTATCGAGATTTAACTGTAATTAAAATTTTGAAGGATAAGCATTTAGTAAAATTTTGTGGTAAAAAGAGGAGTGAAATAATCAAAATTTATCAAAACAGTTCAAATCCGGATTTCAAATAAATCCTAATCGGATCCCAAACACTTATCTTTCACACACACACAACACACACTATACATACATACATCTATGTTTAATCAATTGTATTGATAATCAAATATTGAGAGCGAGTTCAAACTATCACAATTGTTGATTATACATACATATACAAGTTATAAACCCTAATTCCACCCCCAATTTACACAACCAAGCCTATAATTAGGGTTTATCAATTAGAGATCTGAATCGTTTCAAAATCATGTTTTTATAGCTCTACAGTGCTTGATTCTCTGCTAATTTGATAATTTCGTGGTCAATTAGTGTGGATTTGAGATTATTTTTCTAGGGTTTGAAATTGGGGGTGTGAAATGGACGGGAGGAGAATTACGGCGACTCGGCGACCGTGTTGCGGGCGGAGAGTGGTGGCGAAGAAGCGGCCACGGAGCGGTGTGGATGGGTTTGTTAATAGTGTGAAGAAGTTGCAGCGGAGGGAGATCTGTTCGAAGCGCGATCGGAGTTTTAGTATGAGTAATGCACAGGAGAGGTTTCGGAATATTCATTTGCAGGTTTATTGATTTTTCCTCGAAACTGATTTTATTTACAGATATTTGTTTGTTTGATTTTTATTGTATTGGATTGAATTTTATGTATTTGTGTGATTTTGAGCTGGATTGTAATTGTGGTTATAAAATTGTAAGCTGTTGTCCTGTATGTACAGTTCTCGTCGTTTATGACGTTGGATATTGTTTTTTTCTTAGGGATTTAATAGGTTTAGTATGTGTAGTTTGTTAGTTTAATTGTGGGATGCTGGTAGGAATCTTGTACTTACTACTAATACTGTGACTGGGCCTCTGGGGCTTACGAAATATCTGTTGTCTTGCTGATTGGCGGTATATGTGATTTGCTTATAGCGTGCAGTTAATATGTGTAGACTGTACCTCTAGTTTTGGAAATACGAGTATATAGGACGTTATTTATGTATTGTATAAAATATTTTTTATGTTTTGTTTATGTTTATGAACTCTTGGAGGATCTTTTTCCTAAAAAACAATTTCTAAAAAAAATCTTTTCTTTAATTCAGCCTACTAATAACTGAACTCGTATTCTTTAGTAATCATATTTATTGAAGGAAGTGTAACACTGTTTAGAGCAAATTCTGTTGGCATTTCCTCTTGTGATGTCTTCTTAGCAACTCTAGATTGCCGGGTACTGGTGAAGTGAAAACAAGCTATGCACCTGTTATTTCTTTCTATGGTTGAAAGATATTTCACTTCAGGTTAGCAAGTTGTCAGGGAAACAGAATGAGTAACGTAATTAGGATATATAGGGCAGTCCGATGGAGGTTTAAATATTACAGTGAACTAAATTCTCAGTTTAATACTTGCTCTGTATTAATAAATTTTTACTCTAAATTTGTTCTTGTGAAGGGTTGATGATTTGTTTATATCTATTTTCGCTAAATTTCGTATTTACTTATTTTATTACCAACATAAATCTATCTTGTACAGATTTCTTATCTGTAGATCGTCTATAATTCTGACTGCAAATTTGTACATTTCGAACAAAATATTGAATAAATGAATTTAAGGTTATTGACCTATAGATATTGTTTACATACTGATCTCACAGCTTTTGTACTGTTATGTATTATTGTCAGAACCCTTTAGTCCCCAACAATTTTGTTCAGATTCGAATTATCTTATCATGGTGCTATAGTGGATTATGTACAAATACACTTTAGCATGCTGTTCATTTATTTGGTATGAACAGTACAAATACACTTTAGGATGCTGTTCATTTATTTGGTTGGTTTGGTAATAGTTTCTTGTGGGAAGTCATTCAGGTATTAATATGTTGGACTTCTGATTGCTTCAAGTTCGAGTATCAGGATTTAGTTGTCTGTTTGTGTGCTGGTTGATCTGTTTGTTGAAATAGATTTGTTGTTAGGTTGCTGAGTGATCACTCGTTAATTGGTAGAAATGCCCTCATAAATGGTAGAAATGCCCTCATAATCCTATGTGGATGCTTCAGTGAGATTAATGCAAAACATTGACAATTATTCAATGTCAAAATGTTGTAGTATCGTAGAAAAAGTCTATATCTATTATAGCAGGATCAATTGGGTTTGTAAGGTACTGTCGTGTTGTCTTTGTTTTTATTCAATATGTCAAAAAGTTGTAGTATCGTAGAAAAAGTCTATATACTTATTATAACAGGTTCAGTGGGTTTGTAAGTTGCTGTCTTTTGACTTTGTTTTTACAGAAATTGTTTGATGGAATCTATGCTTCCCACCACACTAATTTTTGGATCCTAAATTGTTACGTGATTTGTATACAGTATTACACACATCTTTTGTTATATTGTATTATATTTTTAGATTAAAAGGGAATTTGTGACTAGAAGTTTTTTTGGATTAAATGTTTCAGTATGATTTTTGGCTAGCTTAGATATTGGTTTGCAAGTTCGGATTACTTTACTTTTGCTTAATGACATTGTAAAACTGTGATTTACAACATGAAGAACTTCTGAAAAATTATTGAACTGTGAATTATAAGCGTAAGCAGTCATCCGTTCATCTGATTTGTCTCACTAGACATGTAAAATACTTTTACTTGTATATTCCTGTTCATTCTGTAGCATTGAACACATCTGCTTACATATACCCCTGAATTCAAGCACTGTTCGTTGCTATGACATTAAGTTCTAAGTTAAATTGATGGTGACAAATTGTTTCTTTTTTATGAAATTACATTTATTTCTTCATCAGGAGGAATATGATACCCATGATCCAAAGGGGCATTCTTCTATGGTGCTACCATTTCTAAAAAAGCGGTCAAAAGTTATTGAGATAGTTTCTGCCCAGGATATTGTATTTGCCCTTGTGCAATCTGGTGTTTGTGCTGCATTTAGCCGAGGTAATCATTTAATTAGATCTTCAGATACAAGTTAAAGCTGTCCTTGACATGAAAAAGGTAAATGTAACATTTGATTTGTTGAATGCAGAAACCAATGAAAGGATATGCTTTATGAATGTCAGTCCTGATGAAGTTATTCGAAGCTTGTTCTACAATAAAAACAATGATTCCCTCATCACTGTTTCAGTTTATGCATCTGACAACTTCAGCTCCTTGAAATGCCGAACCACAAGGATTGAGTGCGTGAAGTATTATACTGAGTTGTTATGTTTGTTTCTTAGGTTCTGTTTATTCTTTCCTTACATGTGTCATTTATAATTTAGATACATTCGCCGTGGCAAGCCAGATGCCGGCTTCCCTCTTTTTGAGTCCGAGTCATTGAAATGGCCTGGCTTTGTTGAGTTTGATGACGTAAACGGGAAGGTACTCACGTATTCAGCACAAGATAGGTAAGCTTACGACTTTGCATATATATATATATATATATTTATATATATATGACTGTAATTTAAGACCACTCTAGTATTCAAAGTATCCTCGATTTCATGAATATAATTTTCGATTTTCTTATTTTCAGCATCTACAAGGTCTTTGACCTGAAAAACTATACAATGCTATACTCCATCTCTGATAAAAATGTACAAGAAATCAAGATCAGGTGAGTTTTTGCTACATAACTTCACTACAAAAAATTAACAATGTACTTGAACTTGACAGTATGACTAGAATTTTATTAATGTCAGTCTTCTATTTGTTTTGGCTTATGGTCTTGGCATGTGTTTTAGGCTTCGAGAGCGTCAGTTATACAGATGACTAACTTGTAAGATGTTGGATGTTTCTGCCCATCCAATTGTAAACAGGATTAGATAATTACTTATTCTATACTCAATTTAGTACAATGAACATAAACCTGTAGGTGCATTCCCTAATTTATTGATTTAGAAGTAAATGTACTGCACACATATCTGGATTATTAAGCATAAAAATAGAGTGAAAATAAAGATTTATGAAAATAATCAAATATGTAATGAAGGGACCCAACTCAAGAATCGTCTCATAACTCTTTCTTCAATTTGTTAACTTTTTATATAGTTCATACCTTTATAATCTCGATTTTAATATCATTTTTGCATCAATTTGCAAGTTTCAACATATCTTTTGATCAACAGCCCAGGAATAATGTTGCTGATATTTACAAAAGCCAGTGGTCATGTTCCTCTTAAGATTCTCTCGATAGAGGATGGAGCTGTTCTTAAATCTTTCAACCATCTACTTCATCGCAATAAAAAGGTGGATTTCATTGAACAGTTTAATGAAAAGCTTCTCGTCAAGCAGGAAAACGAAAATCTACAAATTCTAGATGTATGTATCTTTTTGTGTATTCTAAAAGCTGCTCTTAAGTTAATTGCCCCTAATTGCTGCAATTATATTATGCAGGTTCGGAATTCAGAGCTAACTGAAGTCAGTAGGACTGAATTTATGACTCCATCAGCATTCATCTTTTTGTATGAAAACCAATTATTCTTGACATTTAGGAACCGAACCGTGGCTGTGTGGAACTTCCGAGGGGAGCTTGTGACTTCATTCGAGGATCACCTTTTGTGGCATCCTGATTGCAACACTAACAACATATATATCACGAGTGACCAGGATCTCATTATATCTTATTGCAAGGCTGATTCCGAAGACCAACTGCTAGAAGGAAATGGTAAACCGTTAAAGAATCTTAATTTATATTTACAGCTATGAATACTCCATACTTGATGCTAATTAACATGAGACTGGGCCGGTGGAAGTTTATTGTACTTCAACACTTCAGTTATTATAGATTTATACTTAAAATGTGCTTGGTGTATAGTTGTGTTATTATTTTCCACCCATTATGTTCACCACTTCACATTCAAATGGATCCCTTGTCAATATAATCATTAACCAAGGACCAAACTGTGCGAAACTATTGCTTGGTATTAGAAAATGACACTAGTGTTGGGTAAGACCTTTTATGGCACCGTGCATAGACTGTATAAACTTTAGGCAATAAGCATTGCTCCAATCAGAGAATTCTTATATTTCATAAATGTTAGTGCAACTGTGGTATGCCCTTGTATAAATCTCTGACATTCTGTATGTTCTTCATGCAGCTGGTTCGATAAACATCAGCAATATTCTGACGGGGAAATGCCTAGCGAAGATAAAAGCCACCAACAGTCTTCCACCAAAGGAATGCAATTGTGGTAGCAGGTGTAGTGGAGCAAAATGCAGCTCCAGTAAGCGTATCCAAGCTTCTAGGATGAGGAGCACCGTTGCAGATGCTTTAGAAGACATCACAGCTCTCTTCTATGACGAAGAACGTAATGAAATATATACTGGTAACCGGATTGGCATGGTCCATGTTTGGTCCAACTAGAGTTGATCGCTGGTGCTTTTTATGGTTCGTATGACGGACTTCAACTGGTCGAATTCACCCAACAAGCCCAGAGTGAGGACGACCTTGAGGAAAATTGTGTGCTTCCAAGTTAATTGAAGGTTGTTTTGTGTCCAATGGTCCATGCCCCTTGTAGTTAATATTTGCCCCTTCTTTAATATGCTCCCCTCTATTAGGAGATTTCTTGCTGTTATTTTTCTTTGTTTTGTTATCAGGGCATGTATGGTGTTTTGCAAATTGATATGTTGAAATAACATAATTGTTGTAGATTTGCTTTATGAAAATGGGCAGACTATGTAGATGGAGCTCCTGTGTGACATCTGCTTGCAAGATGTAATTGCACTCTCATGTGGGATAGACCATGTTTTTTGCTTGAAACACAGTTTCCATTCACATTGCACAACTACTAAAAATATTAGCAAGAAAAATATTAAGAACAACATTCCCGTGCTTTGAGTGTCTCTGACCATGAATAGTCCTTAGCTAAAACCTGAGTTGACATACCAAAAAAAAAAAAAAAAAAATATAGTCAATCGCTTCGGGAAGTCACACACCACACTTATCTCTTTTATGGATGACTATATTTGTCGATTCACTACAGGCCTAAGAAATCTGTAGGAAGATTAAATATCAATTATTACCGTATTAATGTGATATATTCTATTTACAACAATTTAAAATATTAATAACATATTATTTTTAAATTATAGCCAATCAATATAGCTAACATTATCGAAGCAAAATGTATTACAGGTTCAATAAATTTTATATAATATTTTACAGGTTAAATTTAGCCTATTATTATAATCAATCCCATTGAAAATCCTCTTAGAAGTGGTTGCGGGCTTAAGTGTTTAAGATGGCTGAATCTAACTTTTTAGGTTTTGTTTTAGTAATTTCATCATAGATCGGGCTCCTCTTTGCAACTATGTTTGGGGCATATAGTCCTCTTTTCGTCCTCTTTCTGTCTTTAAAGTCTTTTCTTATGACATGCATTTTATGACACGCATTTTAAGAATATAATAAATAATAGTTTCATCACTTATTTTTAAAAATTTTCTTTTTTAAAATTAAAATTTAAATATTACATTTTTATTTAGAATATAAAAAGTTCAAATTAATTTATGAAACTATATTTTACAAAAAATAAGCTTCTGTTTTCAATGTAGGGAATATGGAGGGACGAAAGAATTTGAAAAAATGCTCAAAATACACTATTTTTGGATTTTAAGCTCCCAAAATATCTAAATGTGCGCGTACCGCCCAAAATAACTACGAAATACGTATTTCACGAATGCATATTCAACCTTTCAAAATTTAATAAAGAATACGTATGTTATATGCATATTCACTTTTGTTTTTATGAAAAACGCTGTTCAACATGGGTATTCAAAAAAACAAAATTTAAATACACATGTTCATGCATATTCTTTGTTAATATTTTAAAAGTTGAATACGCATCCCCACATGCGTGTTCCGTGGATATTTTGGGCGAATACTACCGCCAATTGATATTTTAGGTATTTCTTCCCAAATGATAGGTATTTTGGTTTTTGACCCCAGAAAATTGGGGGGAGGGCAACAGTAGTTTGGCAACTGTTGGAAAGTTAACGGAAGGAGCAATGTTTTTGTTATGCCCGCTTTCGGCCATGTGCCCTAAACAGGTCCCTGTGGGTGCACTAAATAGCTGGACTCTCGTGTGTGGGCTAGAACCATGGATTTATATGACTTGGGTCAGCACATGCGGGCTGGGCTCGTAACATGCGAGCTGGGTTCACATGCGAGCTGGGCTCATGACATGAGAGCTGGGCTCATGACATGAGAGCTGGGCTCAAACATGCGAGCTGGGCTCAAGTGAGGACATGCGAGCTGGGCTCACACATGTAAGGTGGGCTCACATTTGTCATTTGGGCTCTCATATGCGAGCTGAGCTCGGTTGTGCCCACGCGAGGTGGGCTCAGGTGCCTTCATGCGAGGTGGGCTTAGCTGCCCACACGCGGGCTGAGCTCATGAGCCCACATCTTATAGAAACAGAGGTAACATTATATTTATTATTTGAAGGCGGTGCGGGCCGAGGTGACCAGGCCGGGCCGCATCGAAAGACTTTGTGTGCAACATGGAAAGTGACTCATAGATGACTGAGTTGCTCGTAGATTTCGGGGTCAACACAGGTTATTCCTACAATTACGGGAAGAAATGCGGAGATGCCGCGAAATTGTAGGAAGCATGTGGAGCCGGTCGAGATTTACGTGACTAATTGGCTGAAGGCCTGACTTTATCGTGGGCTTGGGCTGCACGGGCTGAAGAGTCCTAACCCTAGCCTACGTGACTTGTTCCCCAAGAACTACGTGAGGCTTGATCCCTATAAACAGGGTACGTAGGCACTTGTATGAGACATGAGTCGACACTTGACAGAGAATAACAAACCCTATTCTTTCTTAAGGAGTCCACATACAAGCTCAGCCACCACCAAACAACCTTCCTCCGCCCTCAAACACCGTCATTGATCTTTGTTCCGCCCATTAACCTCCACAACATTGTTATACGAAATTCTCCCTATAACAATTGGCGCTAGAAGGAGGGGATTGTTCATCTTAGGGAGAAAGATGACCAAAGAAAGCAAGCAAGCGACGACACCAGGGAGCGGAGGCAAGAAGGACCCTACTTTCGAACACACGCCCCCAGAGAATCAGGCGCCACCTCCACCAATTGCAACCGTGGACGGGCAGGCTGTGATGACGTATCTCGAAGGGCTGGCCGATCAGATGAATCAGATCAACGCCCGAATGTCAAAGGTAGAAAGAAGCTCGGTCCGGAACGCCAAGCGTAAGGCGCGCCGCCTCAAGGTCTCACAGCGTAGCTGGAAGGGCAAAGGCCCTCAGAAGAAGCTGATCCACGATTTTGATGACGTGGCAACCGAGACCAAACAGAAGAAAGAAATATCACGCGAAAAGGAAGATATACCCCGAGGCCATGATGAGCGGGGCAGCCAGATCTCTACGAGATCGGGGCCAAAGCCAGCTTCATCTGAGGCAAGGTCAACTAGCGTGCTAGACCGAGTGGGTAGAAAACTAAGCGAGCATGACCTCAGGCTCAAATTGGAGAATTGTAAGAAGGAGAGAGAAGAGAAAGAGCCCGTGGATAAAAGAGGCTCGAAAAGGGAACGGGCAACGACCCCTCCGGAAAGACGTCAACACACCTCACCCAGGAGGGAGGAGCGACATAGACGCAGATACAATCGTGAAGAGGAGTCGCAGGACCGAGCTGGAGGAGGGGGACGCCGCGAACGACCTCAGGGCTCACACCATTCGAGTAATGCGGGTGGTGACAGAGAAGGAGAAGTTGTTAGAGTAAGGGACCTGAGAAGGATCTTAGATGAGATGGAGCAAGAGAAGAGAGGGCCCCCTGCCTCGGCTGCCCCCTCTCCGTTTACGGCTGCTATCCGATCATCCCCCCTACCTCGGGTGTTTAGGCACAACCCCGACCTTCTATTCAACGGTGAAGCCGACCCGGCGGAGTACCTTATTCAATTTAACACTGAGATGGAAGTCTATCAGGTGCCGGAGATGACCCGTTGCAGACTCTTCGCGGCATCACTCAGAGGTAGTGCCCAACAATGGTTCTCCAAGTTGGGACCGGCTAGCATAAGAACGTGGAGGCAATTGGAGGACTTGTTCGTCAGACAATTTCAGTCGACCCTCCATTATTCGCCTCCTGTGGCCACGTTAGCCAACATCAAGCAAAGGGAGGGGGAGCCCTTGGCAGAATACTTTCGTCGGTTCAACGCCGAGGTCCCCAAGGTGAGAGGAGCCAGTGAGGAGACCATCAAAAATTTCTTGATAGCAGGGCTGAAAGAAGGATCGAAATTTTGGAAGAGCCTCCAAGCGAGTGAGCCGAGGACCTTGGCCGAGTTCTATGAGCAAGCCGAACCCTTCAAGAGGGTAGAGAAATCGATGAGAGAGCTGAAAATCAGCGAAAGCTATCGAGACAAGAGGGACCGATCCTCAAGCCCTGACGAAAGGAGGAAGACGTATCGGCGTAGTTCGAGCCCGAAAAAGTCTGCCTGTGGCAAAGAGACCACTAAAGATTCGGGAAGGCCTTATACAAGCAAATGGCAGACACACACCCCTCTGGTAGCCTCTATCGACCACATATATGCTACATATGTGGGGAATGGGGTATTCAGGAAGGCAACTCCTCTCACAGACTACAATAAAAGAGACACTTCGAAGTATTGTGCATACCATGAGGCCACCGGACACGATACAGCTGATTGTAGACAACTAAAGGATGAGATCGAGACTTTGATTAGACAAGGGAAGCTTACGGAGTGGGTTGTCAAGGAGGTTCGAAGACACAGGACGGATTATCATACCGTCCCTCCTCCACCCCCAGAAGACAAAGAAAGGGTCCCTCGGGCTGGTAGTATTCATATTATTCTAGGCAGGTCTCACATTGGTGGAGACAGCCGGAAGGCGATGGACAGATATGCCCGGGAAGCAAAGGACAAGCCGCTCACCAACGTCAATCATCTAAGCCAAAGGCCCCCGGAGCTCTTTGAAAGGGAGGTCGATGATATCGTGTTTAAAGAGAATGATGCAAAATGGGTGCATTACCCTCATACCGATGCCCTAGTCATAAAAATGAAGAATGGGACGGAGAATGTTCACCGAGCAATGGTGGACACCGGGAGCTCGGCTGATGTTTTGACTTATGATGCCTACAAAAAACTGGGATTATTGGATAGAGAATTAACCTCAACAGGTGGGCACCTGTACGGGTTCACGGGAGACTCGATCGGAGTGAAAGGGATAATTCGGCTCCCGGTGACCATAGGAGAGGAGCCTCATGTGGCCACCCAGATCGATATGTTTACAGTTGTAGACCAGCCTTGTGCCTACAATATTATAGTGGGCAGACCCCTTATGAGGGCAATGAGGATGGTGACCTCGATCCATCATATGACAATAAAATTCCCAACCCCCACGGGGGTAGGCATCTTGAAGAGCTGTCAATACGAATCCAGGGTCTGCTACAACCAGGCACTCAAAGCGGCCGAGTCAAGAAATGCCTCAAGGGAGATAGCTGAAGCAGGCGAATGCGACGTCCCCATGGAAGAGGCAGAGGGCAGGAAAAGAATACGTCCTGAGGGCCACGAGACTTGTAATTTGATTTCAATTGAGGAGTTGCCCGAGAACTACTTCGAGCACATGGGAATTCATGTGGAACCACGCCCAGGGGCCTTACTAATGGAAGCATCTCAGCCCATCATGTTGATACAAGAGGGGATTGTAGAGGAAGCAAGTGATGAAGAAGAGAGCCCAGAACAAATCACTGCAAGACTTAGGAGAGGGAAGTGGGCACACAAAGAAACAACAATCACTATGGACCCACCCGACGGAATCACTCGAATTGTAACTGCAACCTCTGAACGCTTGATAAACCCGACCCAAGCTCACCAGACCGAGCTCAAGGATGCGGAAGGTTTGGCAATCACGGAAATGGAAAAAACTAGCGAGGCTCGAGCAGATTTAGACCCGAGAATGCCCCCAATGGTCGAGAGGGCCGGGGCCGCAGAGGACACAATCCCGATCTTGGTAGACCCAAATGATCCCTCCAAGGTACTCAGAATAGGCTCTAACCTAAGTCCTGACTTGAGAGAGGATCTAGCCCGCTTCCTAAGGGAGAATTTGGATGTCTTTGCATGGTCACACTCCGATATGATAGGGATTGACCCAAATGTCATGTGCCACCGGCTCAACTTGGACCCGAAAAAGAAGGGGGTTAGGCAAAAGAGACGGCCTATTAGTGGAGAGAGGGCAGAGGCCCTCAGAGAAGAAGTGGATAGATTAATGGAGGCAGGACTTGTGAGAGAAGCCTTCTACCCCGTGTGGCTGGCCAACCCCGTGCTTGTCAAGAAGCCCAATGGCAAGTGGAGGACATGTGTAGACTTCACCGACCTGAACAAAGCTTGCCCGAAGGACAGCTTTCCTCTACCCCGAATCGACCAGCTGGTTGATTCCACGGCTGGGCACGCGCTGCTTAGTTTTATGGATGCTTATTCGAGATATAACCAAATCCCCATGTATGGGCCAGATCAGGAGCACACCTCCTTTATTACTGATCGGGGCCTTTACTGTTACATCGGGATGCCCTTCGGGCTCCTTAATGCGGGGGCAACCTATCAGAGGCTGGTGAATAAGATGTTCAAACATCAATCGGGGAAGACTATGGAGGCCTATGTAGACGACATGCTGGTGAAATCGAAAGAAGCGAGGGATCATGTCCGCCACCTGGCAGAAATGTTCCAGATCCTAAGGGAGTGCAGAATGAAGCTCAACCCCCAGAAATGTGTGTTTGGGGTTGAATCGGGGAAGTTTTTGGGATTTATTGTCAACCATAGAGGCATTGAGGCCAACCCAGCCAAGATACAAGCCCTACTCGAGATGAGATCCCCTCGACGGGTGAAGGATGTTCAAAGCTTAACGGGACGAGTGGCTGCCTTAAACCGTTTCGTCTCAAAATCCTCCGATAAATGCCAAGAGTTCTTCAAAGCAATCAAAGGAGTGGGGAGGAAATTTAAGTGGACCGAAGAATGTGAGGAAGCCTTTCAGAACATAAAGAAGCATCTCAGTAGCCCTCCAATGTTGTCCAACCCAAAGGCAGGAGAAACTTTGATCCTATACTTGGTCGTCTCCGACTTTGCAATAAGTGCAGTATTAGTCCGAGAGGAGGATGGTGTCCAGCTCCCGGTATATTATGTGAGTAAAAGGCTAGCCGATGCCGAGACTCGATACACAAGCCTCGAAAAGCTAGCGTATGCTCTGATTCTGGCCTCCCGAAAACTCAGGCCCTATTTTCAGGCATATAAGATAGAAGTGCGAACCTCCTACCCCCTCAGACAAGTGATGTATAGACCAGAGTCTTCTGGTCGAATGTTGAAGTGGACGGTTGAGCTCGGCCAATTCGAGGTGGATTATAAGCCAAGGACTGCGATCAAAAGCCAAGCCCTGGCCGATTTTGTGCTAGAATTTCCCCCATATCAAGAAGTGGAGTCGGGAGCCCTTGTTGTTATACCTAGCACAGAAGAAGTTGGACTGGAGAGACAAAATAGTGCCCCATGGTGGAGCCTATATGTGGATGGTGCCTCTAACGGTGATGGAGCAGGAGCTGGAATCGATCTAATCAGCCCAGAGGCTCACAAAATCAGACGTGCGACCCATCTGGCCTTTCATGCAACCAACAATGATGCTGAGTATGAGGCCCTGCTCAACGGTCTCAAGCTAGCTTTGGAAATGAAGGTCGAGAATTTGAATGTGTTTAGTGACTCCATGATTGTGGTCTATCAGATAAATGGGGGGTATCAAGCTAAGGGGCCGAGAACAGAGCTTTACCTGAAGTGCGCACAGAGGATAATCGCAAGATTCAACGAGGTGAGGCTGGAACTAATCCCGCGTGGGCAGAATGAAGGCGCGGACGAGCTAGCTAAGCTCGGCTCACGCCGCGAGAGCACTTTGCTAGGGACCGTGCCCCTTGATATACAGAGGCAACCTAGTGTGCCCGAGCACGAGGTGGGCAGCCTCAGTAATGAGCTCGGCCCCACGTGGATGACATATATTCTAGCATACATAAGAGAAGGTTCACTTCCGGACGAAAAGAACGAGGCAAGGAGGATAAAATACAAAGCAGCCCGCTATGTGATATACGACGAGATTCTATACAGAAGAGGGTTCAGTGTTCCTCTTCTCAAATGCATACATGGGGAGGAATGCAACTACATCCTAAGGGAAGTACACAAGGGCATTTGTGGCAATCACTCGGGGGGTAGCTCTCTAGCTCAGAAAATCCTCCGTCAAGGCTACTACTGGCCAACGCTGAAAAAAGACGCCTTTGAATTCTCCCGAGCTTGTGATAAGTGTCAGCGATATGCCAATTATTGCAACAACCCCGTGGCCTCTCTCACATCCCTCATGAGCCCCTGGCCCTTCTCCATGTGGGGAATTGATCTGATTGGGGAACTCCCGAAGGCCAGGGGAGGCGTCAAGTATGCGGTAATTGCGGTAGACTATTTCACTAAGTGGGCAGAGGCCGAGCCCCTAGCCACTATCACAGCGAGAAAGCTCAGGGAGTTTGTATACAGGGCTATTGTATGTCGCTATGGCATCCCTTACAAGCTGATATCTGACAATGGGAAACAATTTGATAGCAAGGAGATGCGAGAGTTTTGTGAGCAGCTGGGGATTCAGAAGAGCTTTAGCGCAGTCTGCCACCCCCAGAGTAACGGGCAGACAGAGGCTGTTAATAAAATTATTAAGCATACCTTAAAGGCAAAACTTGAAGAGAAGAAAGGAGCATGGCCAGAAGAACTCGCCCAGGTCCTATGGTCTTACAACACTACACCCCGAACCACAACTGGAGAGACCCATTTCTCTCTGGTGTATGGGTGTGAAGCTATGGTGCCCGTTGAAGTGGGAGCAGGATCTTTTCGAAGGGACAACTATGACTCAGAGGCAAACGAGGTCAATCATCGGCTCTATTTGGATATGATCGAAGAAACTCGAGAAGAGGCTCAGATCAGGATAGCGGCATATCAGCAGAGGACAGCTAGGCATTACAACAGTAAGGTTCGAGCCCGAACTTTTAAGGTGGGAGATTTGGTTCTGCGCCGGGTCATGCCAAATACCAAGGTGGTGAGTCACGGAGTCTTGGGAGCGAATTGGGAAGGCCCTTACAAGATAAAATCGGTGCTCTGGGAGGGAACCTACCACCTCAATGATATGCAAGACAAGTTGATCCCAAGAGCCTGGAACGCGGAACACCCTCGCAAGTATTATCAGTAATATTATTCTTTTCAGACTTAGTATTATCTTCAAATATTCCTAAGTCTCGGGGGGTAGTGCCATATAGGTGCCTCCCTGAGACCACAAGCATGTATTCCTTTCACTTCCCATTATCTATGAATAAACGATTAATCTCTATTTGTGCACTTGATATTTTAACTTCTGTTAATAGATTAAATACCCAGTAGGGGACCCCATCCTTGGGAACCCATGCGAGGACAGAACAGTTGTTTTATTAACATGTTAAATCAAGCTGGGCCCCGACCCACTTGATGCCAAGAACATGAAACGAGCCGGGCCACGGTCCGCTTAGACAAATACGAACACATAGTAGATAAAGGATGTGGATAGAGATATAGGCCCGCGATGCGAGCTCATACCCTGGCTCTCAAAACCATAAATGCGACCCAGGGGGCCCAGCCCTCCATCAAACATACTCAAAGTCGCATGATGCGAGGAGAAGACACATGCGAGCTCCTAGTACGAGCACACCTACAACACCTGCGAGTTGATGCGGGCTTGTTCCACTTGGCATCCTCTTTCAATGGTAGTTTGATTGAACAAATGACACGAGCTGAATAAATTGGGCTCGCAGTGAAGGGGTAACGCTCGCCATAAGCGGCCAGAGTTATGATTACTTTTGGTCAGTAGAAGCATGGTAAGAAAACACACAAAAAAAAAAACCAACTAGCACCGTAAAGACATACGCGGGCACAAAAAACTTAGACATTTTATACAAACAAAAGTTAAATAAGTTATGCCCCGAGGCAGAATATTTCAAATACAAGCGCGAGGCGAGAGGGGTGCCCGCTTACCCAGTCAAAAGTCTAGTTCTAATTAAAATTACATTAAGGGTTATCAGCCTCTGCTCCCTCACGATTTTCACCAGCGACCTGGGCCTTCTCGGCCGCGAGCCGAGCCTCATCAGCAATTTGGGCATCCCTCTCCATCTCCAGCTTCAACTTGTCAGCATGCCTCGCTGTGCTCACACCCAGAGCCGCCCAATCGAAGTCAGGAACCTTCTTCATAAAGACTTTCATAAAATTCCTGGCCCCCAGGTTCCTAGCATCAGTGAGGGCGGCCTCACGGACCTCGGTCAGGGCAGAGACTGATCCCTCCAGCTCGAGCACCCTCTCCTCGAGGGCATCCTTCTCCTTCTTACATGCCTCAGCAGCCAGGTCATGAGCCTCCTTCTGCTCCCTTAGGGCCTTGTCGTGAGCAGCGTTCAGGTTAACTATCTTCTGATTATAGTTGTTCACCAGCGTAACTTTCTCTTGCCCGTGCTCAGCGACCTTACTCTGAAGGGACTTGACTTTAGCCTCGAGCTTTGTGTTGGTCTGGCTGAGGGCTCGCATCTCTCGAGCCTTAGATAACTGACGATAGTATACTTCGGCCGCGGCTCGGGAGAGTGCATCCTGGTTAACCTCGAGAGCAGAAAAAGACCAATCCTTTAAATCCTGCTCGCTGATGTGACCTTGAGCGAGCCGGCCGAATGTGGTCGCAACCATATTGGCAGAAGAAGAAGAGGGAAGAGGAGCATCAGAGGGAGCAGCTTTCTTTGGCTCAGGCTCGTCAGTTTTTCCTTTTTTACCTCTATGCCTCTTTAGTCGAGGAGAGGGCCCTGAATCCTTGAGATGCTCGGAGAGAGTAGTCATGCGGGCCGGAGGATTGGCCTGAGAGCGAGCCCTTGTGCTCGCAGCTGCGGGCTGAACTGGGCCCGAGGCCGCAGCCTGCTCAGCCTCTTCCATGAAGGGGATAGGGGAGATGGCCATTTCTGAAAAAGAAAACAACAAAGCAATAGATTAGTCACAGCAAGATGCAAAGGAAAGAAGTAATGCGAGCAGGTAAAAAATACGGAGAATTAAAGTGCGATGTGAAGCGAGATGCATGCAGGAAAAGTGAGCACGCGAGCACACGAGCTCGCGCATGCGAGCAGCTAGGCCCGGACGTGCGGGCCCGATATTCTTACCCTTTCTGGATCTCTTCCTAGATTTCTTCTGAGGAGTCAGCCTCACTCCTTCCTTCAAAAACCCACATGCGACCAGATTGGAGGTCGTTATGAGTTTTCGGATGTCCCGGTCCGCCTTAGGAAGGTTTAGAAGACTGTCCGCGTTTATCTTTTCCTGTCCCACAAGGACAGTGCGAGGCGGGGTGGCTGGAGATAAAAGAAATTCTTGTTAAAAGGAAAGAGCTATGGTAGAAGAGACGAGAGCGGGCAGGAAAAAACTTACATGGATTATAATAAAAATGAGTCTGGACTCGAGGCACCTCGTGGATATAGAAGTAAGGACTCTTCCACTTCCCTGAGTTGCTCGGCCCGTTGTGGATGAGGTTCTTCTTGTTGAAGCACGACCAGACAGAGAAGTAGAAATACCCAAAGTCGTTAGGAGAATGCTTCAAATGGAGGAAGTAACCCAGCTGCCTCACGGTTAGAGAAGGGTACCCGTATTTGTGGTACATGATGTACAGTGCGAGGGCGGCCCGGTATCCGTTTGGATTGATCTGAAGGGGTGCGAGCTGGAAGTACTCGCAAATATCTTTGATGAAGGGATGAAGAGGAGAGGAGATTCCCAGCCTTAATAGGAAAGTGGATAAGACCATGCGAGGCACCCTGCCTCCATTCTCCAAGTGATTGAATCTATAGCATCTCATATGAGGTAGGGTCAAGACAATATGGCCCTCGAGCTGAAACTGCTCAATGTGCTCGGCCAGATATTTCTGAGTCAGCGAGGTAGGCAGGTCGCGGCAAGCGAGCACCTTAACCTCCTCGTTTGCAGTTGAGCTCTCCTCCCCATCAGGAATGATCTGCCTTTTGAAAACAATCTCACCCTCGAGCTCGGGCTGGGCAGGAGGCACATAAGGCTCAGGAGAGGTCGCGGGGGCATAATTATAGTTACAAATCTTGTACTGACTTGTAACATCTGCCACCTTCTCGCTCTGAGGAGAGTCATAGGACCAATGCGAGCCGTCCTCTTCACCCTCGAGTCCCAGGATGGGATATTCAGCAGCTACGGGCTCTTTTCCTTTCTTCCTGGTGTCATAGTATGCACTCCCCAGGTCGCTGTCAGTTGATTCTGAGTCAAGGTGAATGGGGTCGAGGTGATTAGCTGCTGCTTGCCTCAGACGGGCTGCCCTCTCTTCAGCCATTTCTCTTAAAATCTCCTCAGCTCGGTCTTTATCCAAGGGAGCAGGCTCGCAGTTTAGCAGCTCTTCTACCCCAAGGGAGGCTGGAATATGAGAGAGGTCCACGGGCCTATTTCTCCAATCATATATATTTTTCTCCCTGGTAAAATCCTCAGGGTTCGGGTCGAGGTGAATATCAAGCGAGCCGGATCCAGCTGCTCGCATCGAGTTCTCAACTCTGGCAATGTTCAAAGCCCCTTGAGGGGTGATAGCTGAGCCGGGAGAGATAGGTTGGCTAAGACGACCAGAAAGAGAGGTCAGCTCGCGTTGGAAGTCCTTGGAGCCTCGCTGCTCAGGAGGGTATTGGTTTAATGGAGATGGAGTAGCTGAAGAGCAAGCCGGGCTAGCAGAGGTGTGACCGGGCTCGAGGAAGAGCGAGATGATCCATAGGAGCGGGCTGAAGACGCACTCGACATCTGTAAAAGATGGTGAAAATTAGTGTGTGGCCCTAAAAAGAAAACAAAAAACAAGTATGGGATCACACCTAAGTGCCCTCACATCTCACACGGGATCGCACCTAAGTATCTAAACGAGCGAAAGGGCTCGCATCGCGCGTTGTGGTTGTGTGTGAACTCGCACCGAACATGTGGTGTGTGCTCGCATGGTGTGCGTGAATAAAGCATGAATAAAAAACGGGCTCGAATCGAAGAGTACCTGTGGGAGAGGTGTATGAAGATCCTGATGAATCTGGTCCCGGAGAATATCGCCGCCGGTAGACAGTTCTTGTTGAAATGATAATCTTCGCCGTGGTAGATCCTTGAGCAAATTGAGCAGCAATTCAAGAAGTGTTTTTGGAAATGTGAGAAATAAATTGAAATCTCACATATTTATAGGAGATAGGAGAGAGAAAGGAGGAGGCGACACGTGTCGCCATCTCATAAGACGACACGAATCCCCACGCCAGCTGTCCAACGGCTGTCAAAATGAATGCAAAGATGAAAGGCATGCGAGGCGAGACACGCGAGGCGGCTTGGTGCGGCCTGGTGGGCTCACACTTGCGAGGCCATAAAAAGATTAGAAAATACCTAGCCTCAAGATGCGACCAGGAATTTTGGGGGTAGTTGTTATGCCCGCTTTCGGCCATGGGCCCTAAACAGGTCCCTGTGGGTGCACTAAATAGCTGGACTCTCGTGTGTGGGCTAGAACCATGGATTTATATGACTTGGGCCAGCACATGCGGGCTGGGCTCGTAACATGCGAGCTGGGTTCACATGCGAGCTGGGCTCATGACATGAGAGCTGGGCTCAAACATGCGAGCTGGGCTCAAGTGAGGACATGCGAGCTGGGCTCACACATGTAAGGTGAGCTCACATTTGTCATTTGGGCTCTCATATGCGAGCTGAGCTCGGTTGTGCCCACGCGAGGTGGGCTCAGGTGCCTTCATGCGAGGTGGGCTTAGCTGCCCACACGCGGGCTGAGCTCATGAGCCCACATCTTATAGAAGCAGAGGTAACATTATATTTATTATTTAATGGCGGTGCGGGCCGAGGTGACCAGGCCGGACCGCATCGAAAGACTTTGTGTGCAACATGGAAAGTGACTCATAGATGACTGAGTTGCTCGTAGATTTCGGGGTCAACACGGGTTATTCCTACAATTACGGGAAGAAATGCGGAGATGCCGCGAAATTGTAGGAAGCATGTGGAGCCGGTCGAGATTTACGTGACTAATTGGCTGAAGGCCTGACTTTATCGTGGGCTTGGGCTGCACGGGCTGAAGAGTCCTAACCCTAGCCTACGTGACTTGTTCCCCAAGAACTACGTGAGGCTTGATCCCTATAAATAGGGTACGTAGGCACTTGTATGAGACATGAGTCGACACTTGACAGAGAATAACAAACCCTATTCTTTCTTAAGGAGTCCACATACAAGCTCAGCCACCACCAAACAACCTTCCTCCGCCCTCAAACACCGTCCTTGATCTTTGTTCCGCCCATTAACCTCCACAACATTGTTATATGAAATTCTCCCTATAACAGTTTTCATGATAATTGTTCAAGTAACCCTGTTTGTTAATTTTGTTTTTTTTAATCTTGTTTTGAGGCTGTACTCCGATGTAGAGTTCCAACGTATAAGTAACGGGAACTTGTCCAGCTGAAATGGATCAACGACGCCAGGTAGATGTAAGCTAAGTTACCTGTTTCAGTTGGACTTTTTCAAGTTAAACCACCTAATTGAGACGAGAATAATTGAGAAAAATTCAATCACATTTTGCTAAAAGTTTCAGTTCAGAGAATTTAATGGTTCAAAATTATTCTGCAATGCAAGATCTTGAGTCAAATTTACCGAGTGTCATGTTAATTGTGTATATATTACAGTCCCCGAACTAAACTTGTACTTTGATAGGGATAAATAAATCCTGATTGTATAATTAAATATTGCATTAATTATACAAGGTGTGGGCTGCTAGGTCCTATAAGAAGATGTATAATATTCAGACCAGAAAGGTTAACACGTTGATCAGGCCTGATGGACCAGATCAGGCCTGATGGAACAAAGAAGGCCCAAAACCCTGATTATTTATTAATTTCGTAATTAATAAATAAGGGAGAAAAACAGCTATCAAGATAAGCCCTAATGGGGATATAAATCCTTGTAGATTGGCCTCCAAGGAACCTCATGGGATAAGAAATCAGCTTCCTACTTCCTAAGACTCCTAAGTCTATCCTAATTCAGAGGCTTGACCAC
This sequence comes from Apium graveolens, assembly GCF_009905375.1. NCBI lineage: Eukaryota > Viridiplantae > Streptophyta > Magnoliopsida > Apiales > Apiaceae > Apium > Apium graveolens. The sequence continues at coordinate 310,108,411 of NC_133648.1, read as the reverse complement.
CAAGTCTCCTACACCAAGTCTAATTCAAGGACCCCCACATCTATATAAGGGGTCTCACCCCACAAATCAGAACTACATTTTTTGACTTGATCCTTGGCAATCAGCAAGATACGTAGGCATCTTATTAAGGCAGATCAAGTCACGAAACACAAGAGCAGTCAAATCGAGCATTGAAGCACACGTTCCTTAGTACTAAATACAGCAATTATATATATTAGTTTTTAATCCATAACATTTGGCGCTGTCTGTGGGAAAGCACAACAACAACCATGGCGAGAACACGGAGAACAATTAGAGCTCTGGAGGAAAGAACACCATCAGGGACAACCCAGGTGATTTCGTCAACCGTGGAGATTCCTCCCCACTCAACTCATGCATCTACTCAAGTGGAAGCCCAGATAGGGGCAACACAACCCCAGCCGCAAGGGACTACTCCCCCGACTATTCAAGGTACGAACCCTCAAGTTCAACAAGTACATGTACCTGTGACTTCTCGACCCGTCGGATATGAATATTCAACTGTTGTTACTACTAACCCCCCTTATGGGATGCCCCTTTACCCCGAGGTTGGAGAAAGTGGACATGCTGGGTGAAGTGAAGCACGAGGGCAATCGCCCCCCTATATACGACGTTTGGCTCCTATCCCCGAGTATCGGGAATTTTCTGGTCCTTATACTGAGAGAGACTCTGAATCTTCGAATGATGAAGTGGCCCCAAGAAGGAGGCGTCCTGGCAAAGAGCCGATGGCCGATGGAAGACAACGCCCTCAAAGCACCCAAGGGGCGAATCCCCAAGAAGTGTAGGAAAGGATCAGGGCTCATGAGGCTGAGATCCAAAGGCTGAGGCGCGACTTGGAGGCGCACCAGACCACCAGACCCCAGATACCTCCTAGGGGGAGAAATCCTCCTCCTGTCATAGACCCGGATGGTCCGGTACGGAGAAGGGCTGTTGTCCCGAGAACTGATCCAAGCAATCTTCTTCCCCTTGGAGATCCTGATGATCCTACTCCACCCTTCACTGAAGAGATAATGAATGCCCATATCTCAAGGAAGTTTAAGATGCCAACCATCAAAGCCTTTGATGGCACGGGAGATCCTGTTAATCATGTTAGAACATTCTCTAATGCACTGCTGTTGCAACCCGTGAATGATGCTATAAAGTGTCGGGTCTTCCCTCAAACCCTGTCGGGTATGGCTCAAAGATGGTATAGTCGCTTGCCCCCAAACTCTATTGGGTCGTTCAGAGAATTAAGCCAGGCTTTTATTAAGCAATTCATCAGTGGAAGAGTTCATGAGAAAAGTTCTGCATCTCTTATGAGCATTGTGCAGGGGGCAAAGTAATCCTTGAGAGATTACCAGAATCGTTTCACAAAGGAGGCTTTAAAAGTCCCAGACCTTGATGATAAGGTAGCCATGATAGCGCTGCAACAAGGAACTAGGGATGAGTTTTTTAAGATGTCCTGGTTAAACGCCCCCCTGAAAGCATGTTGCAGCTCCAGGAGAGTCAGGGAAGTATATCAAAGTTGAAGAAAGCATGAGGAAGACCGTAGTAAGTAATGAGCCCACTGGAGGCAAGAAGCGGAAAACTGATTTGGAGTATATTGCTAAGGACAAGTACCCTAGAACCGAACAAAACTCTGAATCAGCCCCCAGGAAGGGAGGACCTGGGCAAAAGTTCACTGAATACGCTAAGCTGAATGCTCCCAGAAGCCAGATTTTGATGGAGATCGAGAAAGATAGAGATATTCGTTGGCCTAAGCCCTTGAAGGCTGATCCCGCCAAGCTAGATAAAAGCAAGTATTACAGATTTCACAAAGATGTTGGCCATGACACCGATGAGTGTAGGTAATTGAAAGACGAAATTGAGTTTCTGATTCGAAAAGGAAGATTGAACAAATATACTGGAGAAGGAGGGGATAGAAACAACAACGTGAGAAGGAACTTCGATGACCGAAGGAAAGACCAAGACGATCAGGGGCGAAACCCCCAGCTTAGAGGACCAGTTATAAACACAATTTATGGAGGGCCAAGACCTTGAGGGCCTGTGATAAACACGATCTTTGGAGGTCCAACTGCTGCTGGATTGTCCAAAAATTCCAGAAAGGCATATACTAGAGAGGTTATGCATATTGTTGGAGAAGCCCCGAAGAAGGCTAGGACAGGAGTAACATTGGCTTTTGACGATTCTGACCTAGAGGGTGTAAAGTTTCCTCATGACGACCCGCTGGTCATAACACCGGTAATAGGAAATAGCCCGGTCAAGAGGGTCCTTGTGGATAATGGTGCTTCTGTGGATATCTTGCTCCACGACGCCTTTCTAAGGATGGGGTATAACGACTCCCAGTTAACACCAACCGACATGCCGATATATGGATTTGCTGGAGTAGAATGTCCTGTAGAAGGGATAATCAAGTTGCCAACCACCATAGGTACGGAACCAAGGCAAGCAACGCAGATGTTGGACTTTGTGGTGGTAAAAGCTAGTTCAACCTATAATGCTATCATGGGAAGAACAGAGATACATGCCTTCAAGGCAGTCCCTTCTTCCTACCATTCAGTCATGAAGTTTCCCACCCGGAACGGGATTGGAGAAGAGAGAGGAGATCAAAAAATGGCTAGAAGCTGTTATGTTGCCTCTTTGAGGGCAGATGGAGTCGGGGGGCAGTTTCTTCCTATTGAAGATATGGATGTCCGAGAAAATGATGAGAAGAGAGGAAAGCCAGCAGAAGACTTGGTTCCGATTCCTTTAGACCCCGAGAATTCTGAGAGGATGACTTTCATTGGAGCCATATTGGAGGAGCCCCTTAGAGGGAAGTTGGTGAAATTTTTGCAAGAAAATAGTGATGTCTTTGCATGGTCAACAGCTGATATGCCAGGCATAGACCCGGAGCTGATTACTCACAAGTTAAACGTAGATCCAAGCCGGAAGACAGTGAAACAAAAGAAAAGAAATTTTGCCCCGAAAAGACAAGAAGCTATAAAACAGGAAGTAGAAAAGCTCTTAGAGGCTGGTTTCATGAAGGAGATTCAATTTTCGAAGTGGTTAGCCAACCCTGTAATGGTGAAGAAGGCTAATGGAAAGTGGAGGATGTGTATAGACTTTACTGATCTGAATGATGCATGCCCTAAAGACTGTTTTCCGTTACCAAGGATTGATACTTTGATTGATGCCACTGCTGGGCATGAGATGTTGAGTTTCATGGATGGATTTAGCGGATACAATCAGATCAAGATGCATAAAAATGACATTCCAAAGGTATCATTCATCACTGACTTTGGTGTTTATTGTTATCTTGTTATGGCATTTGGTCTTAAGAATGCAGGAGCCACCTATCAAAGGTTGGTAAATAAAATTTTTAAGGACCTTATTGGCAAGACTATGGAGGTCTATGTTGATGACATGTTAGTCAAGAGTTTAGCAAAGACTGGTCATATAACCCATTTGAGGGAAGCTTTTGAGGTCCTGAGGTACCACAAGATGATGTTAAATCCTACAAAATGTGCTTTCGGGGTAGGATCTGAAATTTTTTTGGGATTGATGGTCTCCGGGAGAGGGATAGAGGCTAACCCTGTCAAAATAAAGGCAATCCTAGACATGGAACCACCAAAAACCGTCAAGGATGTTCAGAAACTCACAGGAAGGGTTGCTGCGCTAGGACGATTCATCTCCAAGTCAGGAGACAAGTGTTTATCATTCTTCAAGTCACTAAAGAACATCAAGGACTTTGTATGGAATGAGAAAAACCAGAAGGCATTCGAAGAGTGAAGGAAGTATATGGCCCAGGCCCCGTTGTTGGCCAAGCCAGTTTTGAGTGAAGTTTTATTCTTGTACTTGGTTGTTTCAGAGAGTGCCTTGAGCGCGGTGTTGGTTAAGGAGGAACTGAAAGTCCAGAAACCCATATACTATGTCAGCAAAATTCTGCATGGTTCTGAGTTAAATTATTCAACTATTGAGAAATTCGCTTTAGCCTTGGTAATGGCTTCGAGAAAGCTGCGTCCTTATTTTCAGGCTCATCAGATTGAGGTGCTAACAAATCAGCCCCTGAGAAATATCATTCACAGTCCCAAGGCAAGTGGGAGATTAATTAAGTGGGCAATAGAGCTGGGAGAGTTCGATCTCAAGTATAAGCAACGTACGACAATAAAAGCCCAGGCACTAGCTGACTTCGTGGTGGAATGTACCATACCCAACCAAGAAGTCGGAGGTCAGGAAGATACCATACCTCAAGACAAGGGAGTCGATAATGGGGATAAAGAGAAGGATGATAAGGAGAAAGAATATTGGGTTCTCTATTTTGATGGAGCATCAAAAACAAACTCCAGTGGAGCAGGATTGGTTTTACAAAGCCTTGACGGGTTCTTGATTGAGTATGCCATGAAGCTAGACTTCCTAACCACAAACAATGAGGCAGAATATGAAGCTCTGATAGCTGGTCTCGGCCTAGCTGGAACACTTAGAGTCAAAAACTTAAAGGTTCGTGGAGACTCGAAGCTGATCATATCCCAGGTAAAGGGAGAATTTGAGGCAAGGGATGATACGATGGCTAAGTATGTCCGTCTAGTAAGAGCTGTGATGACCCAATTTAATGAATGCCATGTTGAGCACATTCCAAGGGAGGAAAATGGTAAGGCAGATGCATTATCAAAGTTTGCTTCATCCGAGATAGAAGAAAGTTCAGGAAGTGTGTACTTCCGTGTTTTGAAGACACGAAGCATAGATGTTAAGTTTGTGGCTCCTATAGGCCTGGGGACATCATGGATTAATCCCATTAAGGCTCACATTCAAACCGGTTGGTTGCCAAGCGATGCAACTGAAGCACGGAAGTTAACTGTTCGGGCACTAAGGTACTCTTTGATAGATGGGATTCTGTACAAAAGATCTTTCGTGGTTCCTTATTTAAGGTGTCTCAGGCCCGATGAGGCCCGCTTGGCTCTTGAAGAAGTGCATGAAGGTATTTGTGGACAACACTTGGGGGGCAGGGTCTTGGCTCATAAGATAACCCGTTTAGGCTTCTATTGACCAGAAATGATGGCTGATGCCAAAGAATATGTGAAGAAGTGTGATCACTGTCAGAAGCATGCACCTGTTGTTAGACAACCCCCCGAGATGCTGACCTCTATCAACTCGCCCATTCCCTTTGCTATATGGGAAATGGATATTTTGGGGCCTTTCCCCATGGCCACGGCACAAAGAAAGTTTCTGATTGTAGCCATTGATTATTTCACCAAGTGGATTGAAGCCAAACCCTTGGCCAAGATCACAACTAAGCAGGTTGCACAATTCCTGCGGGAAAATATTATGTGCCGATATGGAATTCCCCGTATCCTAGTCACCGACAATGGAACATAATTCAATAATGAGAAATTCAAGAAGTACTGTGAAGAAAATGAGATTGAGTTACGGTTCACCTCTGTGGCTCACCCACAAGCCAATAGGCAAGCCGAGGTAGCAAATCGAATAATCTTGGATGGGCTAAAGAAGAGGATTGAGAAGTCAAGAAATAATTGGGTGGATGAGATACTTCCCATATTACGGGCCTATAGGACTACCTGTAGAGTCACGACCGGAGCAACTCTCTTCATGTTGGCATATGGGGCAGAAGCAGTAGTTCCCGTGGATGTATCACATTTCTCTCCAAGGATTCAGGCTTTCAATGCTGAGGAAAATGAGGAAGGACAAAGGTTGGCTCTGGACTTAATCGACGAAGTGCGAGATGGGGCACATGCAAAGATAGTAGAGTACCAGAAGAAGGTTTCATTCTACTACAACCTAAGGGTTAAAGAAAGGTTTTTCAAACAAGGTGATCTAGTCTTGAGGAAGATAGAAGCATCTGGTGTAGGACAAAAAGGGAAGCTTGCCCCGAATTGGGAAGGGCCGTACAGAGTCAAGAGTGTTCAAGGTAGAGGAACCTACAAGCTAGAAACTATGGATGGTTTTGAAGTCCCGAGAACTTGGCATGCACAAAACCTGAAGGTTTACTATGTGTAGGGCAGTTGGATACGATTCTCACTTGTCAAGATGGCGAGTAGGTTGAAAAGCACCTTGAAGCTTTACTTGCTTAGGATTTATATGTTCTAGTTTTATTTTGAAGTTTTTTAAGACTTATGTAAGGGACGAATCCCAGACAATTTATGGAAATTCATGAGGTTTTCAAAGTATGTTTAAATGTCTATGGCCTAACAAGTAAAACCAAATGCATGAATGCAAGCATAAATGTGGTAAATAAAATAGATCGGATAAATATTACAAGAGTTCGATAAATAAAGTCTTGAAAATAAGATAAAGAAAACAAGCCACGCAGGGCTGAAGAAGCTCTAAGGAGCTGGGGTGCCTCCGGCATCCATGTCATCATCCCCTTCGCTCTCGCTAGATGTCTCTGTCGTCTCGGAGGAGGAGGAGGAGCTATCATCCTCAGCAGGTCTGGAAGAAGACTCGGGAGGAGGAAGGAGCGGATCCTGAGGAACATTATCCGAGACAACTACTCGGGTACGAAACCTCTATAGCAAAGCCTCGTCATCAGGGCAGACAAAATCCGCCGGGTTAATATCAGGACAAGCCTCGTTCACTGTCCCAAGGGCCGTGTCCCAACCAGTCCTAAAAAACCCGGGAAAGACTGAGTCATCCCTAATCCTCATGGACTGGGCAAACTCCTCCGAGTCCAGGTAGTTATCTATAGCTTTGTCCTTCTCCGCCCGAAGTACCACCAGCTCGGCGTTAGACTCCCCGAGTTCCTCCTCGCGTTTGAACTTCTTCTCCAGAGTAGCATATTTCTTCTGTTGCCTCCTGAGGGCATTATCGGCCTTATCGGAAGCCCGCTTCCATGACTCGGCTTGCCTCACAGCGCCTTGAAAATAGGCGTTAGACTGAAACAAAGCAATCGACAAAGTATAAGGCAAGAGAATGCTAAGAAAGAAAGGTAGGTTCAAAAAAGAAAAGGCTGCCGAAGCCAGAGACTGAGCTCCCATGAGCTTAATCCTCTCAAGGAATTAAGGGAAAAATTCCTGGAAATTAAGATAATTCCTGAATAAAAGGAATAAAAGTAAATCGTGGTAAACGTGTAGGTCGCTCCACACTTTACGCAAAAACGAAACCCTGTAAGGGAACGAATGGACTTAACTTCTGCAAAACCTAGTCAATGTTTCCCAAAAGTTGGGGGGCAAATGATAGGGATAAATAAATTCTGATTGTATAATTAAATATTGCATTAATTATACAAGGTGTGGGCTGCTAGGCCCAATAAGAAGATGTATGATATTCAGACCAGAAAGGTTAACACGTTGATCAGGCCTGATGGACCAGATCAGGCCTGATGGAACAAAGAAGGCCCAAAACCCTGATTATTTATTAATTTCGTAATTAATAAATAAGGGAGAAAAACAGCTATCAAGATAAGCCCTAATGGGGATATAAATCCTTGTAGATTGGCCTCCAATGAACCTCATTGAATAAGGAATCAGCTTCCTACTTCCTAGGACTCCTAAGTCTATCATAATTCAGAGGCTTGACCACCAAGTCTCCTACCCCAAGTCCAATTCAAGGACCCCCACATCTATATAATGGGGGCCTCACCCCACAAATCAGAACTACGTTTTTTGACTTAATCATTGGCAATCAGCAAGGTACGTAGGCATCTTGTTAAGGCAGATCGAGCCACGAAACACAAGAGCAGTCAAATCGAGCCTTGAAACTCACGTTCCTTAGTACTAAATACAGCAATTATATATATTAGTTTTTAATCCATAACATACTTTTTTCTTTAAACAATCTGTAAAATAATTTTAATCTCGAGCCGAAGTGTGACCTCTTTATTTAAAAATGAAACCAAGTCTATTCCAGGATAAACGTTGTAGCCTTTTTTCCATTCAAATAGAATACTAATTTGTAGTGCTTCGCGGTTTTGTAATTAATTATTTGAACTGAAATATTGGGCACCTGGTTGAGAGAATCATTTTGGTACTACTGCACAGTTTTGCATGCATTTCCTGTTGTAAAATGTCTATAAATTTTAGTATTGGATAACATGAACACTAAAGTTAACACTTAATAGAAAGAAAAGAAAAGTTATTCCATACATAAAACAAGCATGCTATTATTTACCATACCAAACTACTTACAATTCTGAAATGGTCACTTACAAGTTACAAGAGCAAAGTATCAAAACAAACTTATTTTTAAATACCTAAAATCAAGCCGTGTTATCGTGCAGTAAGCTTGATGGCTTCTCTCTTGAGATGTTCTAGTTGTGGGAGGATGATATTGGCATGAGACCCGTAATACCGGGAAAATATTGCATCAACTTGTTCTATAGTATCAATGATAGCAGAATCACCCAACGATAGCTGAATAGATGCTAGTTTTACTAGTTCATTTCCAATGACAATATGGTTGGGATCATAAAGCTTTCCAAGAATCTGCAAATTTTAGAGAGAGCCACAAATTACGTGAGCTATATAAGGATCCTAATTTAAAATAGCAACAAAAGGTAATCATATTCTCAAACAAAACAAAATAGTTTCTTTTCTTATCTTCCCGCTGTAGGTAACTCTCAGAGATATTGTTACACTATGTTTGTTTACAAGGATTAAGTCCTCGCCTCGAGGACGGAACAATTTGCTCTAATTTTACGCATGGGATAATTTCTAAATTTATCTCAAGAGGGATTAATAATCGTTTGAACTTATAGCAGGAGATGAAATGAACCCCCTCGAATAATTAGAGTAATGAATAATAATCCATGAGATCAGTCAATGGATTAAGCATGAGATTGAATAGTCCCTTGTCATGAGTAATTAGGACCAGCAGTCCTATTGAGCATTATTTTAAGGTGGAACCATTTCATGATGAAAATTATCATTCCTGAAGCTAATATACACGTTACCAAGTGCACTGAACAAGGAGAGGAAATCACATTTACCCAGTCAAAAGAAAAATCACTCGCACTATATTCCCACTGAAAGAAACCAGATAATATTGATAATAGATGAGCCCCATCCATACCTTTTTATGCAACTCTGTGCCGTATTTCGAAATCAGTACCCTTTAATGCTACTCCGTGTCATATTACTCATCACAATTTTCTTTCCCTGGTTTCACAGATTAAATACATTGATTATATTTTTCAGTATTTAAATCCTTATCTTTATCTCATCGCACATTGTTAAAATTTATTTAGATTTATCATGTAGATGTATACTATCACAGATTCACAGTTGTTCCCCGGAATAAAGTGAGCTCAAATTGAAGTCTAAATATCATGTAGACAACCTTGGGATCAAACAACACTATGAGAGACAAAAATACTAAACTTAAGCTTTGTAGTATAGATGATTGTTCCGGTATGAAGTAGCAAGAGCAACTACATGTTCTTTTAAAAATATACCTGCATGGATGCTTTACAATGGCTCCTTGCATGTTGCAATTCTCCAACCACACAAAAGGCTTGTGCCAGATTATCCTCCAGCTGAGATATAATATTATATGAACACCTCTACTCAGGTACACATTAAAATTATAAGAAATGCCAATTACTTATAAAAGTGTGTGTGTGTGCGCGCGCGCGCTGTCATACACAGACTAGGGAAGCAAAGGGAGGTTGATAGTGACAAATATTATTTCACCAACAGCTGAAAATGATTACAACATTTAATTTCATGAACTAAAACCTGCAAATTCATGGTAACAACACTTACCTCTGCAATTTTCTTATTGTATGCATGTAATTTAGATCGCAAAAGATCGAGAGAATTTAAAGAATATGAAAGGGTATCAGCTGATACTTGGTTGAAAACTATTGCATCCTTCAATCTGCAAAAGTACATATCAGGATCTAATCTATGAGTATCCACAAAATTTGCACTAAATTGTTTAAAAAGATGATAGAATTTGTATCTTGCAAAAGAACTCGATGACATACCTTTTGCTATTTTGGGTAGCTTCATTTAGTGTTTCAGCTGACATTTCAAGATTAACATGAGAACCACAAGTCAAACAAACTCCAGGTTGAAAATGATGAACAGAGTTGGTCTGCTCAAATACACATTGGGCCACTCTTTTGATCTCCTCATACTCAAGCTTCCTAATCTTAGAAGTACCATTAAATCAGAAAACTGGAAGATGATATGTTCAACTTTTTTAAAAAAGCATATCAGGATACATAGAAAGCACTTCCGGATAATGTGCACTCCACCCATAAAATAGTCAAGCGTGATGTCAACATCTCATAAAAAATATAAGGAAATTAGTAAATCACCACATACACAACATCAATTCTTTTTGTATTTAAAGATAATTCATTAATTATTTGCAGTTTATAGAATTATATTTTTCAAATTACGGGTTGCAGTTGGTTGTAGTAGACGATCATATTCTTTTTAACGTTTTGGAAAAAATAACACTCTCTGAAAAAGTTGACTTGAGAAAATAGTAAAAAAAAACATTTGTTAGCAGTCCTCATTTTCCGTAGAAGGCCAACAACATATACATACAGTGGGTACTAGCTATAAATTCTACTTTCGGAAACACACTATATTCTGTGCCGAATTATGTATCATTCCAACCATCTTTCATCTGCACATGTACATACGAGAAGTGCATATGTGTTTTGTTTGATAAACAAAAAGACATCATATTATACTTTCATATGGTCTTAAATAGATGTTATAACTATAGTCTACAATAGTTATTAGTTGAAGATTAAAATGTGATTAACTCTTCTCAGAAAGAAACCCGAGTGCATTTCTCATCCACTAAGAACATTGATTACCTGCATAATAGGGTCAGAACTGCAAGTTGTGTGGATATCTAGGCATTGGCTAACCATCTGTTTCTCATACAAGAGAGGTCCATCAAGGACTACCCCAAAACAATTTGGTTTAGTGCACCGAAATGCATTAAGAACAAGGTCTGGCAAATTTATTCCTGCGCAAGAACTGCATTGGCAACTAAATGAGTATTGATGTTTAAGAAGCCGTTGGCGGTCCTTGCGATCCCACTGACCAACCTACAAACAGATATTAATGTTGATGAGGGGCAGATGCATGCTTCTATCACTCATGTTTTACATTGTCCCTGCGATCCCACTTGTGTTTCGATATATATGTGTACATTCAACATTCTTTAAATGATCATTCCAAGTAAAGAAACGTAATTGTTCTGCACTATTTGGACATTGCGGAGAAATGTCCTAAAAAAAAGCACGCTTGCTGACTCATCCGGAAAATCCAGCAAACACGTTTCAATTACAGATTTTAATAGTTTAAAATGTATTTTGTAAAAGTAATTTTCTGGAAATTCTTATTTATTTCTAATATTTTCACAAATAAGGTTGAGAAAATCTCAAAAAATTGAGGACAATACAGGATAAGTATAAACTATGTAGCCATAACTCTCTTTTGTCTCAAGTAAAACCACTTATGCAAAAGAGAAACATGGTTATATAAGTAAACCATAGGTACAGTTGTACCTGGGGTCCATAAGATAGCTCAAGTGGGTTTCCTGCTGCCACATACTCGGTGGATCGTACATATAGAGCCCGCGATAGAAAATATGCATGGATGTTTGGCTGACAAGAATGGTTAAACAAACTACCAGCTGAATAAATCGCCTGACCCACTTTAACCTGTACACACACCGTGAACTGAGATTAGGGTGGATCGGTGGAACACATCTATACAACTTAAATGACTCCTGAAGAGTACCAAGCAACATAAAGCAAAGGATTAGAGATATAAGATTTTATGTACATCTAGTTTAGTACATAGCATAGGGTTCTTGAATCTCCTTTGTTATGTTTGTGTTTGAATCAGATAAAAACAATAGCTCTTGCCATAATGAAAGTAAAACAATACATTTCCCACAACATCAATATATTAATTACCCTGCCTGGCGCCTACAACAAATCAACATCAGCACTGTATGCATTCTAGATGTAGTATAGGATATTCCATCTAATAAATTTCAACCAAAGAATATGAGAGTATTACTGAAATTTAAATATCAAATTGCACAAGATCAGTAGTACACGATATTGGCAATGAACCTAGTACTTGAATCAGCAAGCAGAAACGTTGTCACAGCCTATTTTAGATCAACCATGTACATAGAATTTGTGCGCACACAGTAAGGTGTGTGCAAGCATAATGGGCGCTGATTACATAATAAAAGACAAATTAAGTCAACATGATGACATCATAATACAGTTCAGATGAAAAAATTACATAGCGGGAATGTTGTTTCTTGCTCAAACCTGTTCAACGGTACTAGTCAAAGCATTTCCTGCTAAAGATAATAATGTCGAGGGAACCATCGATTCCTTTCCATCAAAAGAGTTCATACGGACAATTGCTATAGAATTAACCTTGATTTGACATAGGAGTATAATACACTGCATATGGGAGATCAAAAGGAAGGTCATTGCATATGAGAGGTGCAGTGACTCAGTGAGTATATAAAAAGTTAAATCCTTTAGCTAAATTATAACTGGCAGGACCAAGTAACTAGCAATACCAATAACAAACACCATGCATATATGTTCAATCTGGCATGCATCTAATCAGTAGCAAGCTCTTAGCCTAATAACAAAGATACATCAGACGTCAGATGACACAATAACAGCCTAGTGGATAATATTTTCTTGAGCTCTTTTTTAATTCATTAAGATGGCTAACTTTGGCAAAGCCACAAAGCACTGCAAACTCACAACTCAGAAGACCATTGGCAGGGAAAATCGAGCCTAACACAGATCAGTACAGGAGAAGTGAATATTATCAAAAGCTCTACATATATTTCGACATTAGCATTTTTTTCGACAAGTTTCATTGTTTCTTTTTTCCTTGTCTCAAAACTCTTAAGACATTAAGGATTTAGATGTTTAATGCAGCTGTTAAATATTTTTTTCCACAATTCTTATTTTGTGGTTACCTTCTAATCCACGATCCTTCCAAAAATGAGTATTTAGATAAATAAGCATATCATGATCCCAAAGATATCCTGTTAGTTTAAAAAAGATGAGCAAAGGAGGATGAGGGATGGCTTCACCTGTGACAAAGTAGCCCCATCAACCTTAAGTTCAGAGCTACAGTGATGCTGAAGACAGTACAACAAAATGATGGAATGGATGTGCATATACAATTTAACATCTGAAGGATGGTCTCCATAATTGTGACAAAGATCCTGCAATAAACATGAAGGCTACATTTCTGAGCACAGATCCCCTTCCATCAGGAAATAAGAAATGAGTTAGACAACCATTAAGTTACATTTTCTTTTTACCTTCTTGGGGAGGGGATGAACAATGAGGTCTAAAAAATACAGATTAAGAAGAAACTAATAATTGTACTATACCAAATTTTTCACCAAGCAAGAAGAGCCGCCGGAATGTATTTGCTGCTTAACTAATTTCATTAAAATTCGGCCAGCCAATAGTATCTCAGATGGAAGCACTACAGGCCAATTGACTCCCCCACACTCGTGTCTGTGTTCAGAATTCTGCTCAGTACAAAAAGCTGACGAAGTAATATCTGCGATATATTTCTCAAGATCATCAGACAGACTTATATGATTATGGCGACTCTTTGAAGCACTTCCAGCGATTTGTCCTGAAGCCTGTGTTTGGCACTGATGAGAGCAGTATAAAGGTATAGTACAAGATGAACAAGGGACTGTATCCATTGGAAGTTTATTGAAGCAAAAATGACAATGAGTATCCCTACAGTGCTTTAATATGACCTGCAAAATGATAAATGTGAAATAAGATTACATCTGATCCAGATTAAATAATTAGCAAGTGCTAAATGATTTTGAACATGAAGACAGAAGCACGCTGACAGAATTCTTGTTCTAGGCAAGACACATAAGAGATTAAGCTCTAAGAAATCTCTGAAGAGCAAGGACTGATAAAAATTCATGAGGAGATGAAGGATGACAGTGTCACTAGTATGTCTGTTGTATCCACATCGGTGGAAGAATTGGCGCGAAAAGAAAATATGACTCCTGAGCAAGCCGCAGAGGTCAAGCCCATCACAGAATTACCTATGAGAGATCCAGATGATCCACTCTCCCCCTCCCCCCAGGGTTACTGAAGAAATAAGCAACCCCTTTGATCATACAAGACATGCTGCAATGCACTGTTGTTGCAGCCCATATAACTCCATCAAGTGCAAGAAGTTCCCACAATTTTAGGAGAGATGGATCAACGATAGCACAAGTATATATCCTCTGATTCAATCAGCTCATTCAGGTAGCTATATAGAGGTTTTAGAAACTAGTTAGTAAGTGCAATAGCTCATGAGAAGAGCTGAGATTTGTTGAGAATCGCGTACAAAGAGAGGAAAAGAGTCTGCCAAATTTTGTGGACCGTTTAGCTAACGAGGCATTGAACAGCCAAAACTTGATTAAAAGGTGGAAACAGTAGCCTTGCAACAAGGCGTAGTTGATAGTTTATTTTGGAAGTCACAATCCAAGAACTCTCCATAAGTGCCAGCTGACAAGTACATCCAAGCTGAGGAATGTTCGAATGGGGGCAGATTCCTATAAGAAAGATGGAATGGAGAACTTTTCAGACTCGTCTATAAGGGTGTTAAATCCTAGTTGCCAAACTCTATGTAAAGGGATCATCCACTACTTAAAGGTATGCAGTAAATACTCTTTGTATTCTACATACGATTTCTCGATTTCGCATGAGCACTTTTTCCCATTCCCGAGTCTCTACAAGTTTATTCCTCCTATTGAAGTTTTGCGAGTATATTTAAATAAAAGATACTAACCGTTGAATCATGTTTCACATTAAATGGACATCCTATTTTTATCCATAACTCTGATCTGTTAGAATAATATAAGATCCTGGAAAGGGCCATTCTCTAACACCTTGAGGTTTTAGAGTAACTGGTTCCTTAACATGGTTTCAGAGCTCAGGCTGGCAGAGGACTCAGGTTCGATCCCTGCCACCCCCAATATTTCTCACAATTTATGAGGGACACGAAAGGCAAAGTTATGCCCCAAAGATGGGCGCCCGTGATCCACTCTTCGACCCATAAATGGGCTTTCGAGTGAGGGGGAGTGTTACAATAATATAAGATCCTGGAAAGGGCCATTCTCTAACACCTTGAGGTTTTAGAGTAACTGGTTCCTTAACATGATCAACACCTACCGAACAAATCTATGAAGATCAAGAGCAAGGGTGTGAGCTTTTTTTCATACTTTATGTATATTAACTAGCAAAATGTTACATATAAAATACATTGTCTACTCAGTTGTCCTAGAGAGGAGGGAAGGAAAAAATGCAGGGCCAGAATGATGGTACTTTTGTCACTCACACGGAATTGGGTTTTAGTATTTGGTTAATTTGACTTGTCTTCAATATAGGCATCAAATCTGCCTAGCAGAAAACATCTTAAACCATTATGCCGTTTTACGACTTTTGGTTCAAGATTATTTGTTAGTTGTATGCAGAACAACTTTGGATCTTACCGCAGCATACGGTTCTTCAATATTAAGCAAAGAAGATGGTGGTATGTCTGCCACAGCAACCATACCCCTTCCTTTAGATGGAGTAGAAACGCATTCCAGTTGTGCATGGGGCTTCTCAGCTGTCACAGAAGATGTGTATTATTCAGAAGTCAAGGACAGCTACCAATAATCAAATTAAGTCAGGATCACATCAAATACTAAAGATTAACAGCATGCCAATCCTAACGGTCAACGAGAACAAACCACTTCAATTCTATGGTCATTAACACACACACACGAAAACGATAGTGCTCCCCCCCCCCCAATCTTCTCCAATAACATATAACATAAAATTAGGTAACCCTGCAATGCTCATGGTACAATGATCCTACAATGCAGTTAAATTCTAGCACATGACAAATATGCTAAATTACATTAGTGATCATGTCACCTAATATAAGATAGAAATGCATGCGATGGGTGAGCATATAGTAGTTAAAAATGGTTAGAGTGACTTTTCCAAGTCTCCAACATTGGGTGAAAACCCACTAAAACAATAATACAAAAGTTAAACACGGGTTCCGTAAAGCAAGAAAGGATAGGTCGACTTCCTCTAATACCTTGAGGTTTTAGAGCGACTGGTTCCTTAGGAGAAAGGCCTAACCGGATCTATATTCTAAAACTCCCCCTCAATTGAGAGCCCATTTTTGGGTCGAAAAGTGGATCACGTGCGGCCATATTTGGGACATAAATTTACCTTTCGTGTCTATAATAAATTGTGAGAATATTGGGGTGGCAGGAAGTCGAACCTGAGTCCTCCCACTGCCTGAGCTCTGATACCATGTTGTCTCTCTAAAACCTCAACATATTAGAGAAAGGCCCAACCAGATCTATATTCTAACATCAAGCTAAGCTTTGGTTTACATCATTAATGCTATGGGACCTTAATTTGTATCTTTCTTGGTGAAATTATTTGGGGTGATTCCAACTTTAAAAACTTGATCCATTTAGCGCTTCCTTGAATGTAATTGACATAAAGTTAAATCCAATGGTTTATTTTATGGCTTAGTATTCTTACACACAACCCAACATGTTATCTATACTATACTTATATAATATTATAAGCGAACATGGGTATATTTTGTTTGTTGTTGGTATGGATGGTTTAAATCTTAAAGTAAAAAGATGGGAGCGTAAGATGTAATACTTTAGAAAACTTTCTTTTTTTATATCTAAACTGCTCCTAGAAGTCTAATTAACTCTATGGATACAACCAAGGTTATATGGTTCGATTTCCATCAACTAGATACTATAATATTCTATTTTATTTTCTTTCAAAATTTGTTTCTTTCTAGTGCAAACTATATCTTAAAACTATACTAAACTATAATAAGCAAACAAGGGTATAATGTGTAATTTGGTTAACCGTTATAATAATAGTCAGATCTTCGAAAGCAAATAGATGAGAATTGTTAGATCAAATACTAAATTTTATATTTAAGATACTACCATTGGTCTCAGGTTCAAATCTCATAAACAACATACTAAAATTAAACATATATATTATTATTTTTAAAGATACAAACAAATGTTCAAATCTCATTAACCACATTATTCTATGAGAAAAATACCTCTGAGTATGTACTTAGGTGAGTTATATGAGTATGTAATGTATTTTAATGATAGAATTAGATAAATTTTATTCGAGTTGTGTAATTACATATGTACGGTGTACCGCTCATGCATTAACATTAAAAAAAATGTGAGTACGTAGTTACGAGCATTAAACTCTTTTATTCGATTCTATTTAATATTAATTGGAAAGTAAACACCCTCAAAATAAGAATATATAATTATAAAATTTGATTTTTTAATATTTAATTCCTTACGAAAATTATAATCTACTATTTACATTAAAATTTGACTACAATCACAATTTATTATTTACATTAGAATTTCAGAAGAAAAAAAATATATATATATTTATTAAATATTAAAAAAAGTTACTCTTATTATATCCGTATATAGGCTGGTATAAACTTAACAGGGTTTTGGTGATCATCAATATATTAGAATTTCATTCAATTTTACTTCAAATAAGTAACTATAATGAAGAGATCGCATTAATAATCATGCTAATGAAAAGTAATTGCCAATAATATTGACATTTTTAATGTATTATAAGTATCTGCCATGCCACCACTGACCACACCAAAGGAAATGGGAGCCAACAAAAGACAAACAAATAGCCTAAGTCACTTCATACAATTGTTATATAGTTGTTGAAGATAAAACAAAAGAAGAAGAGAGAGAAAAGTAGGACATGGGTGTTATATACCAGGAGCATTGAAGTTCTTTTCAATAGCACAATCCAGCAAGCTGTTGCTCTCCTCCTTTATGTCCATGTATAGCTTCAGTTCACTTTCAATCTTTCTTTTTTCAACTGGGGCCGATTCCATGTTCATGGCAACAGTCAAATCACGAGCCGCATCTTCATAATTACCTAAAGAAGCATTCGCTTTACCTCTTCTGTACCATGCCTGGAACAAATTTGTAAACATACTGCGTATGTAACCTCTTATCTGGTCTAAGTAACTCAAGTTAACAAACAATATGATTCACAATTAAAACCAGACATACTTTATGTTCGCACTGTGCATTAATCGGTATCCTAAACACCGGAAAAGAGCTAGTGTGAACGTTACATCTTTTATATTCATTAGCAATTTTCACTTGGCACTTTACGTCTGTATTGAAGGTGCATCTCTCCTTCAGTACATGAACATTATGTGAACATTAAGACTTGAATTATCCAAGCTAATTTTGAATGTGAGAACTGGATTCAAGACCATTGCAATTAGTTTTGATAATTCGAACTCTTATATGTCACCACATGTACTTGGGGCTATGTATTTTGTGCAAAAGAACACATATAGAAGAACACAAGGGAGAAACAACTCATTGCTTTATTTTGAAAAAATTTCTTTGCGCTCTAGTTTATATAAGATACACATATATACTAGTGAGTCCATTAGATTGAGTTATAAACACTTTGGTTTCGATTGTATTATTAAGTCTAATTAGTGTTGCTGGATAAGTAAGTTGGGAAACAAGGGTTCAGGAAACTAGAGGCTAGAGAAGTCTATACTCTGGTAGTATAGGGCTTATAGGGCATAGGGTATGAGGAACAGGGTGCTTCAGCAAGCTATTATTAGCAAAAGGGAGTTAAGGGAAATTTATTATTAAATCTTGTAATAGTGGTTTATCTTCATTAATAATATATCTTCTTACCGAGTTGGTAGGGGACCAGGACATAGACCAGTAGAGATATGGGTTGAACTTAGAAAAAAATTGTTAGCTAGCTAAGATATGCAACTGTGGAAAGTAAAGAACGCTAGCTAACAGGCTGGGTTTTTAACTAATTTCAACAAGCTGACAAGTCAACGGTTAGACTATTACAGTCGTTTAATATTCAATAAAGATATAACTGAATGTAGTTGGCCATAAACCAATTCACCAACCCCTCTAGGTGTGCATTTTCATAAGGTTAAGTAGAGGTTTATGCTTTTACTGATAACTCACATTTAGAAGATAATTTACGACTGTTTTTTCTGAGAACTAAAAAGGTACTTCTATTTAAAAACAATTGTGAAAGTGTATGATAAGAGATAAATATATCAAACTGATAAGATTTAAAAGTATTAAAAAGATAAGGGAATGTCTTTTATCACCTTTGTGTAATGCGGAGAAATCACAAGAGCCCGACCGCAATCTCGTAAACACTCTACTAGAAGACCCATTCTCTTTAAAAACAAAAACACAGAATTTGGTTAATGATCCAGACCACTATTGTATAATTATATCCCCAGAAAGCACTTTATAATTTATTTGCTTGTTATCCAAGTAGTTGACATTAAAATCAATGTAACTATGAACTACACATGCTAAACAAAATATTTAACTCACATGTGATACTGTCGCACGGTTCAGATATAAAGTTGAGACCAGGTTCCTGCCCATGATATCAACATCACTCGGCGCATCACGTAGAGCCTGTAATGGTGCAACAACATACTAATTACTAAGTGAAATTAGCAGTCGAAAATCATCTCTGCACTATTCAGCTATGAACAATATCAAAACAGTGTCCATCAAACAAAAACTACCACAAGATCAGAATAACCGCAATTACAAATAATAATACAGTAGCAGGCAGAGTAAATCTCAACTGTGACTCCTAATTGTTAGCACTAACATTAACTATGTTTTTGCATACTAAATTAACAATAATTTGATAAAACTAATTCGAATCTCGCACATTCTAATTAAACCTAAATCCACATTTCTAATCAATAACCGCAATCACAAATAATAATACAGTATCAGTCATAACAAATACCGACTATAACTCCTGATTGTTAGCACTAATACTAATCATGTACTTCTGTAACTGTAACAATTAACACTAATTCGACAAAACTAATATGAATCTCGCACATTCTAACGAGTCCTAAATCCACATTCCTAATCTATAGTAAATTGTAATCCTAAACAAACAAGAAAACTACATAACAATTAGCAAGTAACGAAACACCGGCCTTGGAGTAAAAACGAAGCGCATTGGCGTAATCTGCTTTAGCGAAGCAGTCGTTTCCGTTGCGCTTAGACTCCAAAGCAGCCTCCTTATTCTTCCCGCACAACGCTCTATCACTGTACATCAAATCTCCAACAATCTAATGAGCATTTGAAAAAGACATCAATAAACATACAATAGCACTAGATATAAAATGTGTTTGAGTGTAAAATATTTACGGTTCTTCTAGTGTGCGCTCATGAACACGGTGTGTGTGAACTTACTTGGTGGAATTGGGGAAGCTGTTGAAAGAATTGATGAAGAGAGGAACAAGTAGAAGGAAGAGTAATGAGTGTGCTTTCGGAAATCAGGCGTTTTAGAGTGGGAGGAATTGCTGATTTTAGCTCCTCCATTAATTCTAGGGGATTAGAGAACACTGTGACTAGCTCAAACTGAATTGAATCAGTAGACCCTCTTTTTTACCCAAGACTATAATTCTAGTGTTATAAAATTAACACTAGAATTTGTTGTGAATTTTTGGGAACAAATCTATCTATCTTTGAGCAAGTTTAACGGTATCTTAGTAGATTTGTTATAAATATTATAAAATATTAACTTTTAGTGATTTATTTTTATTTCTTATTTGAATTTGAACTAGAACAATAATCCTTATTTTCATTTCTTATAATAATAATAATAAATTTGAATTAGATATGAAAGAAAGAGAGAGAAAAGAACTAAAATAAAGAGAGATAAATTATTTTTTATTGATAAAAATGAAATAAGAAATGACTTGTGGTTCTTTAAATATAAGGCATGGAAGAAATTTCTTAGTGATATAAATAACCACTAAAATATTGTTGGAGTACAAATTTTATGTCATATATCTTATATTTGGACTTAAAAACATGTTTAAGGGAGCTCTTGGACTTGCTCTTATATCTTATAATATATCTACGGTGCATGTTGCCTGTTTGCTACAGTAATGAAAATTCTATTCTTTTTGCCCATGTTTCTCTGAATAATTACCAACAAAACCACAGCCAAAGCAAGTGCACGGTTGGATTGCTTTGTTTACCGTTGAAAGTACAGAAATAATAATATAAAAACTCTCTCCCAGTAATTTTATTGTGCAAGCTGCTGCATTCATTAGTACCCACCTAATCCCTAGGGTAAACATTTCAAATTTCAAATTTTATCCACCTAATCACTCTGCTAAGGTACCATTGAAGAATTAGTTTCTTAGATTGAAGGTGAAGCAACAATGCAAAAAGAGGTGCGTATTGTCATAGATGGTTGTATCATTTTACATTTTACAGATGTAGGTAAATGGTTGTTACATCAGTTTCTTATAGATGGTTGTTACATCTGCAGGATGATTCCGGCGACAGTTTTTGGCGTTTGTGGACCAACGACGAATTGCTCAAACTCGCAGGTTACATTTCTTTACATAATGTCTTGAAAGATTGAACAGGTGTTGCCATAACACCATTTACATGGTAGGTACTAACAAGAACAAGAACAATGGAGTGAAAATAAGGAAAAAAAGCGTTTTTACTGACAAAGAGAATATTTAACCTGCATACACAGGAATACCATTTCATCCCCTAACTTTTGTCTCTGTTTTAGGTATTTACTATTGTTAAGTTGAAAACTTATTGTTAGCATTTATTATTTTATCGTTGTTGACTGGAACCTCTGATACCGTTGCTGAGACTTTAACTCTTTATTGCAGTTAATACTCCCACACGGGATCCATTTAATTCTATATTGTCCAGCACAACCTCAAACGTAGTTCATGTTAGAAAATTAGGATTTTAGAGCTTAATTTAATTATGTTCTTGATGTTAATCCTAAAATCTAATGATTGGAAATTGTTCAATGATATTTGAACTTAAATTTTCATGTATGGTTTTAAGAATTTTCTTAATGAAATCCATATGAAATGAGAGTTGAAAGTAGCTTGGAAAAGCTTGGAAAATTTGAGAATGTTTGTCCCACATTGAAATAAATAAAGGGGGTTGTGTGCTTTATATGGTATTACCCACATGAGTAGTATACAACTACTAAGGTGTGTGATGGTCCATTGTGTTGTTGTGTGCTTCATGCGCGCACACACACACACACGCGCGCGCGCCCCGCCACGCACCGTACCGGACCGGGTCGGGTCGGGTCGAAGGGCGATTTGGGCGAATGTCTCGGCGTCTCGCGTACGCGAGGCGACCTGGGCGAGGATTTTATTTATTTGAGAATTATTTTAATTCGAATTTATTTATCGGTGATTGGATTATTGAGCTGGGTTCTGAAATAGGCTAAGTAGTCTAAATATATTGAACCTGCAAATAATCTGATCTGTAACAAGTTCTGATATTAGAATCAGAACTTAAGAACTGATGAATAAAATCAGAACTTAACAAGTTCTGATATCAGAATCAGAACTTAAGTACTGATGAGTTAAATCAGAACTTAACTTAAGTTCTGATAATAATGTGGGTGTTAATGTGAAAAGCTGTTACAAATATTTTAAATTCAAAAGCTGATCAGTTTTGATTTTTTCATTAATGAATTCAAAATCTGATCAGTTTTTATTTTTTATTAATGAAGCAGTTTAATTCAGACATTAAGTGTGTTGACAGTTTCATTTTTCCTCTCCTATAAATAGAGGCTAAACTGAATGAATAATAAAATACAACACACTACATTCTCATCTCTTCTCTTCAACCTCTCTGCATTTCTCTCCCACAAGAACTGAAGTGCTGATATTTTCCGGCGACTGAGGTGCTGGTCGAAGTGGAGGTTTTGTTGCTGCTGTTAACATAAACTCCGAGTTGTTTTATCCTGGTGGAGATATTGCGCACATCCCAAACGCAGCAGGTAGGGGGCAATAATCTCTTCAAGAGCAGCCAGGACTTAGAGCAAGGCCTGGTGACTCAGCTGTAATCATTTTCTTGGCGTTTTGTATCTGTAAACCTTTATTTCAGTCACTGTTGAAAGCTATGGTTTCGGGTACATCTTTCTTTCTCTCTACGTTATTTCAGTTACTGATTTTGTTTACCTGCATGTTTTGTTTTGTTAACTGTGGTCTTGGCCTAAACTTGTTAAATTCTTTATACACTTGCCTCTATATTGCTATACTTGTTAGAGAGATTCTCAACATTCTTGAAGAGATTATTAGTTATTTAGAATTTAGCATAATGGTTAACGAAAGTGAGGTTATCGTTGGTGGTGGTAGCAGTTCGGGTGTAACTGCTGGGGCCATTGATTGGACCACCTATAGTTTCCCACAGGCTGTTGAACTAACCGGTTTACCGGAGAAATTCAACGGTGGCATTGGCTTTTCTCGCTGGCAGAAAAGGATGAAGCTGTGGTTGACTATAAAGGGTCTGTGGCCGGTTGTGGAATATGAGAAACCAGTAGTGGATCAAGAGAAGGCTGACACAGTTAAGGCTTTTGCGAAGTGGGCTGAGAAGGATGGAGTGGCTAGAGCGGCCATTCTTGCGGCACTAACAAACACTTTGTTTGATGTCTATTCTTCTGATGCCTACTCTGCAAAACTCTTATGGGAGAAGCTGGACTAGACACATAATACTGACTCACAAGGTCTAGAAAAGTATTCTGTGGCAAGGTTCCTCGAGTTCAAGCTGGTGGACAATAAGTCCATGACTGAGCAGGTGCATGAGTTCGAGATGATAGTGCATGCTTTGAAGGAGTCTGGAATGAATCTCCCGGAGAAGTTCAAGGTGATGAGTGTGATTGAAAAACTCCCGAAGTCTTGGGAAGAGTTCTCTCTCTCCCTGAAAAGACAGAAAGGAGAGATCACCTGGACCAACCTTATGCTGGACATCTCGGTACAAGAACAACACAAGTCCAAACAGGGACATGTGATGCCAACTGAACACGGTACCTCGAAGGTAAACATAGCAACTGTAGGACAAAAGAGGAAGGCTTTTGCTAAGAAAGCTAATAGTAATAAACCTAAGAGTGACAAGGACAAGGCCAAGAAACCCAAGGCAAACAAACCATGCTGGTCTTGTGGGCAGGTTGGGCACTGGAGTAAGGACTGCCCTACGAAGAAAGCGAAGAAAACCGAGGTAGCACAAGCAAATATTGTGCTTGGAACCGCAAGTGGGCCTGTAGTGAACATGGTTGTTGGTGAGGCTACGGCTTCTGAAACCAACGTTGACCGGTATGTATCCTACAACCCTGTGATATTTTCTACCTATCTATCAAATGAATGGTTGATAGATACTGGAGCTAATGTACATATTTGTGCTGATATTAGTTTATTTGTATCTTATCAACAGAGTCATAGCCTGACTGTGAAGATGGGGAATGCTAGTGCTGCTCAAGTACATGGAGTTGGAAACGTGGATCTGAAGTTCCCTTCAGGACGTATTCTATCTCTGACGAGAGTGCATCATGTTCCCGACATGCGTAGAAATATAATAAGTGGAAGCTGTTTAGTTTCTAGTGGTTTTGAAATTTCGTTCAAGTGTAATAAAGTAGTTCTTATTCACACTGGTACATTCTTTGGCAAGGGTTACTTGTCAAATGGTTTATTTGTTATTAATGCGGATCCCGTTTTGGGAAGTTTGAATAATAATGTTATTCCTACTGTTAATTGTATTGAATCCTCAAATATATGGCATGCTAGACTAGGTCATTTAAACTTTGGTGCTCTTAAGAACATGATGAACTTATAGTTGATTCCAAAATATACCATAGAAAAGAATTCTAAATGTCAAGTATGTGTGTCTGCTAAACAGATAAGGAAACCTTTTCATAACGTTGTTAGGGATTCAGACTTGTTAGATTTAGTACACACTGATATTTGTGAATTTGGTGGTGTGTTGACCAAGGACCAGTTTAGATACTTCATTACTTTTATAGATGATAGTACTAGATATTGTTATGTTTATTTACTTAGACATAAGGATGAAGCACTTAGTAAATTCATTATATATAAAACTGAAGTAGAAAAACAAACTAGTAAGTTACTTAAAAGATTGAGATCTGATAGAGGTGGTGAGTATACGAGTAATGCTTTTAATGATTTTTGTGCAAACAATGGTATAGTTCATGAAGTTACTCCACCATACACACCTGAGTCTAATGGGGTTGCTGAGCGAAAGAACAGAACATTTAAAGATATGATTAATAGTATGCTTATTAACTCTGGGTTGCCTAAATACATGTGGGGAGAGGCTCTAAATACGGCTTGCCATATTTTGAATAGAGTCCCTCTGAAACACATGGATAAAACACCCTTGGAGTTATGGAAAGGCAGGATGACTAGTCTTAAGTATCTTCGTGTGTGGGGGTGCCTTGCTAAGGTGCTTGTTCCTGAACATAAGAGAAAGAAACTAGGTCCAAAGACTGTTGACTGTATCTTTCTGGGCTATCTTGAAACCACTACAGCTATGAGATTTTTAGTGTTAAAATCTGACATAGATGGTATAGTGGCAAACACGATAGTTGAATTTCGAGATGCGACATTCTTTGAGGATGTCTACCCTATGAAGACTGGAATACCTGAAACGACTTCTGAGGAAGATCCTACTCACACATCAAGTTCTATTCCTGATCATGTGGAAAAGATGACAAATGTGGGGGCGGAACCTAGTAGTAGCTCTATTCCTAAGGAATTAGAGGAACCAAGGAGAAGTAAGCGTGCAAAAATAGTCAAGGATTTTGGAGGTGATTTCATCACTTACAATATCGAGGACGAACCTTTAACTTTCCGGCAAGCTATGGATTCTTCTGAGTCAAGGCACTGGAAGGGCGCTGTCAAGAGTGAAATTGACTCTATTGTTTCCAATGGAACATGGGAGTTGGTTGATCTCCCTCCTGGGTGTTCTACTATTGGGTGCAAATGGGTTTTTAAAAGGAAGTTGAACCCTGACGGCTCAATAGATAAGTACAAAGCTAGACTGGTAGCTAAGGGTTTTAAGCAAAAGGAAGGAATTGATTATTTTGATACATACTCTCCGGTTGCAAGAATGGTAACAATCCGAATGCTTATAGCATTGGCTTCAGTCCATGGTCTTATCATTCATCAGATGGATGTAAAGACGGCTTTTCTTCATGGTGAACTTGAGGAAGAGATTTATATGGATCAGCCTGATGGATTTGTTGCATCAGGCAATGAAAGGAAAGTATGTAAGTTGATCAAGTCCATCTATGGCTTGAAACAAGCTCCCAGAGATTGGCATAAAAAGTTTGATAAAACTATATTGCCTTTCAGTTATAAGATTAATGAAAGTGATAAGTGTGTCTACACTAAAGTTAAAGGTAATGAGTGTGTTATCTTGTGCCTATATGTGGATGATATTTTATTGTTTGGAACCAATATAGAGATTATTAACGAGACTAAAGAATTCTTGAAAAGGCATTTTGAAATGAAGGATATGGGTGAGGCAAGTGTGATTCTTGGAATCAAATTGATTTAGTCCACTGAAGGAATAACCTTGACTCAATCTCATTATATAGAGAAATCTATACTTGAGAAATATGGTTATTCACAGTGTAGAATCGCTAGTACACCTTATGATTCGAAAGTTGCCCTTGTCAAGAATACTTCAGGAGTGCCTGTGTCTCAGTTAAGGTATTCTCAGATTATTGGGAGCTTGCAGTATCTTGCTAACTGTACTAGACCAGATATTTCATATTCTGTGTCTAAATTGGCGAGATATACAAGCTGTCCAAACAGAACTCATTGGGATGCTCTTGATAGAGTACTTAGATATCTAAAAGGCACAATGTACCTTAGTTTACACTACAGGAGATTTCCTGGTGTGCTTGAAGGGTATAGTGATGCAAGTTGGATAGCTAAGAAGTCTGGTTCCAATGGAGTGACTGGATACGTGTTCACCTTGGCTGGTGGAGCAATATCCTGGAAGTCAAGCAGACAGACTATTGTTACTCGGTCTACTTTTGAGGCTGAGTTGTGTGCACTTGATGCCACAGGGACGGAGGCTGAATGGTTACACGGACTTATGTCTGCAATACCTGTAGTAAGCAGACCGCTCCCTGCTATTGCTATTCACTGTGATAGTCGAACAACTATCGACAAGATTAGCAGTAAAAAGCATAATGCTAAAACTAAGAGACACATCCAAGTTAGACTCAAGTCTATAAGGGGTTTAGTGACTGATAGGATCATAGCTATAGAGTTCATAGGAACTCAGAATAATATAGCTGATCCTCTTACTAAAGGACTGGAACCTGCAGTGGTCCTTAAGTCAAGGTTGGGGATGGGATTGTCAACCCATCATAATTCATCAACAGTGGGAACCCAATACACATGAGAGGAGATCCCTCGAAGTGTATTCAATGGGTAATAACAAGCTGCAAGGATGAGTTGGTAGTACCTTTGCTACATAGATGATACTATAGTATCTGAGTCTATCCCCTGTAAACCTAGAAGGTACTGACACTGCCAGAAAAGCAAGAGTGTTAAAACTCTGAATGGGATCAAGTCATTTGACGAGATAGAGGCAGTATATCTCTGGAGTTGCCCAGCTAAGCGAATGTAATTGTGTGGTCGCAATTAGAGGATAGGGTTAATCCTTGAAGCATTCGACGAACAGGATCGAGACATGACCATTAATATCTCAAAGCCGTAGATTGGCACCATAACCTTTGACTTGTCGTCGTCTATGGAATATGGTTATACTAAACGGATTAAGATTCAAGGTAAAACATTCCATCTGAGTCCGATAGCCATTGAAGTAGAGGAATTAGGAGGGTTCAAATCCGGAAGGGTACCGACTCTGAAAAACAAGTCATGATGGGAAATTGATCACATTTCTGTATGGATTTGTGGGGGATTGTTAGAAAATTAGGATTTTAGAGCTTAATTTAATTATGTTCTTGATGTTAATCCTAAAATCTAATGATTGGAAATTGTTCAATGATATTTGAACTTAAATTTTCATGTATGGTTTTAAGAATTTTCTTAATGAAATCCATATGAAATGAGAGTTGAAAGTAGCTTGGAAAAGCTTGGAAAATTTGAGAATGTTTGTCCCACATTGAAATAAATAAAGGGGGTTGTGTGATTTATATGGTATTACCCACATGAGTAGTATACAACTACTAAGGTGTGTGATGGTCCATTGTGTTGTTGTGTGCTTCACGCGCACACACACACACCCGCGCGCGCCCGCCCCGCCACGCACCGCACCGGACCGGACCGGGTCGGGTCGAAGGGCGATTTGGGCGAATGTCTCGGCGTCTCGCGTACGCGAGGCGACCTGGGCGAGGATTTTATTTATTTGAGAATTATTTTAATTCAAATTTATTTATCGGTGATTGGATTATTGAGCTGGGTTCTGAAATAGGCTAAGTAGTCTAAATATATTGAACCTGCAAATAATCTGATCTGTAACAAGTTCTGATATTAGAATCAGAACTTAAGAACTGATGAATAAAATCAGAACTTAACAAGTTCTGATATCAGAATCAGAACTTAAGTACTGATGAGTCGAATCAGAACTTAAGTACTGATGAGTTAAATCAGAACTTAACTTAAGTTCTGATAATAATGTGGGTGTTAATGTGAAAAGCTGTTACAAATAATTTAAATTCAAAAGCTGATCAGTTTTGATTTTTTCATTAATGAATTCAAAATCTGATCAGTTTTTATTTTTTATTAATGAAGCAGTTTAATTCAGACATTAAGTGTGTTGACAGTTTCATTTTTCCTCTCCTATAAATAGAGGCTAAACTGAATGAATAATAAAATACAACACACTACATTCTCATCTCTTCTCTTCAACCTCTCTGCATTTCTCTCCCACAAGAACTGAAGTGCTGATATTTTCCGGCGACTGAGGTGCTGGTCGAAGTGGAGGTTTTGTTGTTGCTGTTAACATAAACTCCGAGCTGTTTTATCCTGGTGGAGATATTGCGCACATCCCAAACGCAGCAGGTAGGGGGCAATAATCTCTTCAAGAGCAGCCAGGACTTAGAGCAAGGCCTGGTGACTCAGCTATAATCATTTTCTTGGCGTTTTGTATCTGTAAACCTTTATTTCAGTCACTGTTGAAAGCTATGGTTTCGGGTACATCTTTCTTTCTCTCTACGTTATTTCAGTTACTGATTTTGTTTACCTGCATGTTTTGTTTTGTTAACTGTGGTCTTGGCCTAAACTTGTTAAATTCTTTATACACTTGCCTCTATGTTGCTATACTTGTTAGAGAGATTCTCAACAGTTCAATCATTTTCCTCTGGTTTGGTGCTCCCTAAGTCTTGAACATTTTTTATGTTGTTTAATAGTCTGCATTTAATTTGTTCTTCTGTCAATAATGTTTTGAATAATTTAATTTCAAGGTAGTGCAAGTGGTAGGAGCACAAATGTTACTAATAATATCACCACCCAGGGCGAGAGCACCATTATCTGATATTACTAATTCAACAACTCCTCCACTACCAAGTGTTAGAAAGGACAAGGGTAAGGCTCCCATGATTTATGGTGACTCGGCACGTAACTTATTTGAAGAAGAGTTCAATATTACATATGACATTAATGAAGAGGACTATCATGATCAACTAGATTTGTATACCTCATGTCTAATTTGTAGATAGATTTCTGGCTATATTGGGTAACATAAAAGTCAAACTTAAGCATTTATAAATTTGCAGAGTCTTCAATAATTTGTGATTCAATGCAAGACATGCATAGTTGGATAACACCTTTACAGAAGATGAAATATTAATAAGCCTGTCTAATTTATTCTATTCTTTAAAAATAGACAAGAGCTTACCTTATTGTCTATCCATTTCTTTAAGTGATGTGCTGAAATGACGAACTCATAATCTCCTTTACCGTTGTTGTAAGTATTATAAAGAAATTGTGCATAAGCTCTGTCCAGTTCGAAATCAATGTTGATGTGATAACTTCCGTTCAACCAAGCACCCCCTGTACTGGTAGAAGAAGAATTCTGCAATGAAATCACTCATTTACTGTATTCAATTTGAACCACATAGATGTTAAAGATCTCAATGTAGAAGTGTTTACCACCACTGTAAGAAAACGTGACAACATTGTATGGTTTCAAGACTTAATATGTTAACATTTTATGAAGGCCATTAAGACAATTCTCATTTATGTTATAAAGTGCAATTCATAAACCACCAGACAGTAACTCAAGAAAAATCCTGGGAGGTATTATACCACCAAAGGTTTTACCAAAATCTCTCGGCAAACTCTGAAAAATAATACATGAAATTTCACTTTCATCTATGTATGATAAGAATTTTAATATGAAATATTATTAATTGCACTTACCAGAGATCCACATACATAGGTAGAATTTAAAAAAACTGAAATCACTCTTCAGTTTATGGTGAAGGAAGTTAATGTGCTCAACAATGCTACAATTTATGTTGCAAAATACATATGCAGGGGATTATGTCTGCCTGAAGAAGAGACATGTGAGCAAACAACAACGGAATAAGGAACAACTAAGGTCATTTGATATTTTTATTTTTCATTTCAATTGTTAACTATAAGATGCTTAGGTTTAATTAATTAACTTATTTATGTAGGCAACAGCTTCAACATCTTCATATCATATAGATGCACTATCCAATCTCAATTTCAGCTCACCAACAAGCCAGCAGCAATGAACAATGTTGTCAGGGTAGCTGATCAGATAGATGTTATCAATTTTGGTGATTTCAGTGTGTGGGTGTTTAAGGGTCTGTGTGTGTTGCATTGATGGTTTTGGTTTTGATTGTTTGAGCTAATGTGAATTTTGGAACCCGAAGTTGTGGATTCACAGTTGGATAACAAAGTAGAAGACCTTGCACGATTCAAATACTGGGACAGAAGTTGTGGAGCACAACACATATGCACTATAATCATTGTTCCCAGTTTAACAAAACGGATTTATGTAATCTAAACTTATGAGATTTCTTTAAATCATTTTTTATATTACTCCTTTTGACTTATTAGTAGACAAATTATTCAGTAATCTACTATTCGGTTTATGTAATATTATTTATGTTTTAATTAATCATCTTTTATGTATTCAAATCTTTGCCTTCTAACTTTTAGAATACTACTCCCAGCTAAACGGGCATCAATACTAGTTAATATAATGGCCCGTGCACAAATCAATATCTAATAATGTTTCGATATACAAAGTATGTAATTTTGAATTTTCAGTTGTGCGAATTTTGTACTATAAAAAATAGTTAATATATATCATTCCATACATATTGGTGTAAAAAATAACGAATGTTAAAGATATTTTTAATATTGGTACCTTCAGAAATGATTTTAAAGAGGATTTAATACATTAGTTGTAAACAAAATTGATGTCTAAACTGCTTTAACAAACTATAAAAAAAGACGAAGATGGTTTCCCCCATTTGTGATTAAAATACCCTCTCTTAAAATTTCTTTATTCCCTTCCTAGTATTTTTCCATACTACTCCGTCTCTCTCCCCAAATATCTATTATCATATATTTTTTTATGATATTACAATGCTTTCTTTATTACTTATTTCTAAATTGATAATTGACTTTATTTCTTATTTTTCACATCGGTTACCAAATAATGTCTTCGTATGTGTAATATATCGGTTATTTATCTAAAAACGATGTATGGTCTAACCTGTTGAATATTGGTATATCATGTAATGTTTACAGTTTGAATTTTCTAGGCTTTGATGATTCCGATAATGACAAATTTTTTTGTTGTCTGTGATCTTGAGTTAAAGCTTTTTGATATTAATCGTAATTTATGTAGTTTCGATATGTATGGGTATAAATTGATTGAAAATTGTTGTGTACGAATCAATAATATTTCATTCCAATTTCAGCTTCTCGTGTTAAAATGTCAATACTATGTTGTTAACAAATATATGTATATTTATCATTATGCATGATGTATGCATACATTGTGTGTTCTTGTATAAGTACTAATGTAGTGTTATTTTAATCGTTGTTTAGTTTTGTTCGTGAATAATTTCAACTTTTCTCGTATACTAACTTAATAATAATACATATTTATTTTTCAATAAAAAATTTCTAAAATCATTTAAAATGTCATAAATATTAGTTTAAGATTATAATTCTTTTAAATCTCTATAAAAAAATTCATACAATAATTTATATTAATAATATAATCATTATTTTTTAAATAATATAAAAAGGAATAATTCAAGTCATATAATTGAGTGAATTTACAAGTTAAATTCATATAATGTAATTCTTTAATATTAAAGTAATTTTAAACATATCCAGTTACCTAAACTTTCCATATCTCTATAAAAATATAATCTGATGATTTTTCATAATTTTTTAAAACATGAAATAATTTTATATCAATTTAACAATTGTGTGAAATTTAATATTTTATTCAAAAAGTTTTGAATAGAAATATAATGTTAATTATAACAAACAATAATAATTTACTTATTTTTTATGAGGCTAATGTATAAATTCGTTATATGTGTAGTTTTCAAATTAAATTAACCGTGCCATTTTTATAATTATCAAAATTCAATTTTCTTCCTCTAATTATGAACGAAAAAATTAGAATATAAAATCCAATTATTTTATAATTTATCAGTATTAAAAAATAGCACATCCATATTTATATATATTGTAAAATTTAATTATCATGCATGTTTTTTAGTGAAATAGAATAATGAAAAAAAGTTAGTAAAATACCGCGCTCATACCTTTACCCAATTGTGCGATAACTTGGATCAAGTTTTGAATATTTTTTTAATAAACTTGCCAAGTCCTTAACAACTCACCACAAATCAATTTAACAACTCGGGTCTACGTTATTTGTTAACATGAAATTATAAATGTATTTGATGCACTAATTCATATAAATGTAAAACGTTAGAAACACCCATTCTCATTAAGTTAATGTCATCATCGAACCAAAAACAAATATTCTAAATTTGAGTGTAAAAAAATATTTTAACTCGATAAGGTTTTGCCACCTTTTATGAAAAACGATAAAATTTTGGGTATTTTTTAAAAATTAAGTGACATTCTCAGACTGAGTTCAAAATAAGTTTAAATATATTAGTCCGAATATTTATTAAAAATAGTTTTACTTGTGGTACAATTAATAATAATTCTATCTAGTAATTATTGACTTTTTTATTTTTTACGGTCAATTTGACCAAATGACTAAAATATAATAGTTTATTCTCTAAGAATTAATTTATATTTATTTTCTAATAATATAATTTTAATAATTATTTTATATTATATATATTCACTTTAATAAATTTTCATATAAATTTATGATTATTATGTGTGAATTTATTAAATGATTATAAATATCTAGTTAATATATTACAATAATCCATATATATATAAAATATTTACTACTAATATCAGATCACTAAATTGAATGATTTAAAATTAATAAACTGACTATATACCATACATTACTAATTTATGTTATCTAACAATATAGATACAAAGTATTAATTTAAAGAAAAAGGATGATTAGAAGTTATTTATTAGTCTCAATATTTATAATACCAAATATTTACTTCATAACGGCACACAAGCCCATCTAATATGTGCTTAATTAATAACACACTAGCATAATAACCCGTGCGAGTCACGGGTCATTTTCTAGAGTTTTTTTTATACATTATGCAATTATAATATTCTTAGAGCAACTCCAATACTATCCTTATATAGACTCTTAAGTCAAATATTGAAGAAATGGAGATAAAATTTCTCTCCAACAAGCTGTACCCTCTATAACATTAGGAGTTTCGAATGCTTTCTCACTTTTAGGAGTAAATACCCCTTTCTCAACTATTATTATATTATATTTTTCTTACATGTCTATTTAACATAAATGATTTTAATGAGTAAAAAAATAGATAGAGAGTGAGTTTAAGGAGAACTGTTGGAGAAATTGTTTGATTTTGACTTCTAAATAATTAGGAGCTCATTTATTTATATTATTTGTAGTGAAAATGCAAAGAGGTTGTTAGATTTGCTCTTAGTTGTTTTCTTATTTGTAAATGTTGTACAATGTTTAACGTATATCAAATACAAATTGATTGTTTATCAATGTGTATTATTTTCATACAAGACATTACCAAATTATACAACCTTTCTAATATAATTCATTAAGTAATATATATATATATATATATATATATATATATATATATATTCTTGTTTGTGTTTTATAATTTATATTTAATAAATAAATAGAAAAAGTGTACGTTTAAAACGAAACAGTTAAACTTAATCAGTAGAATGCCATTAGTATGTTTATAAATAAAAAACTAAAAATTAACATATATGTTGAATACAGAGTTAACCAAAAATTTTAAATTATATTTAAATAAACTCTATGTACTGGTCTATATTATTACTGAGTTCACTACTAACTTACAATTAACTTACTCAATTTAAAAAGATAAAAAATACATACATGAAGTCAGAATGACTTGCAATCATAATATACAATACTGTAAAATTTACATTACTGTTAATATTAAAGTTGATTTTAATGAAAAATATTAGTTTTTGAAACTCAATGTATGTATGTATGTATGGGAAAATGTTTGTTTTTTATTTAAACTATTGTCAACAAAATAAGATTAAGTTATATGTATGTGTGTATTAGCATGCAAATTATTGTATGTCACATTTCTTAGTGAATTATGATGGTTTCAATTGTTTATATGCTAAATATCTGATTTATGTACACGGATAATCATTATTAACATCTAGTGAGACAATTGATTACTTAAATAACATGCATTTATAATTATTCAAAAATTAAAATTATATAATAAATAATTTGTTATAATTTATATAAGGTATTCACATTATCACTGACAAATAATCCATGTCTATTTTTTAGGCAACCGAGTTTCAATCATGGCTGTAACATAAAAATAAATTATATATTTTTAAGACTTATTATTTATATTCATGATTTTTTTCAAGAATTTGAAGGAAAATTTGTAATTATATCGTTATTTAAACCGTTTTTAAGTTTCTTTCATTACGACTCTAGTATTTCTTCATATAATAATTTGATAAGATTGTATACTATTTTCCTAAAATTAAATATTTTTCAATTCGATAAAGTTTTATAAATATCAGTTGAACTGATTAATTCCTTCAAATTACTGAACACTATATAAGTAACTATCATTTTTTGCGGAATTCAAGTAACTATCTTTAATGTTAAATAAAATATTCATTTAACATACTTACATATTATGTATATGATAAAAAGCACATGTGACAATATGGTATAATGGTATGATGTTGTATAGGTAAATGAAATATCTTTAAAGTTAAAACAGTGGTAGTTTCGTCTTTTCAATGAGATTGGTCTTTTCAATGAGACTTTTTAATCTTATGAATATTATCTCATTGTTCTCCTATTATATATAAAAGTGGTTGAGCAACTTGATGGTATGATAGTGAATAGAGCAAAACCAATACCTCAGTTCTATTCCGGCCCACAACAATTTTTTTAAATAAATATTAAAAACATGGGCAAACTAGTCATTTTAACTCTTGAATAAAATATTAAACAAATTTACTAAGCGCGATAAAATAGTTTAATTAGTGCTAAGAGTGCTCATTCGTCGTTTTCGTATGTTATACGAGTTTAATTATTTAAATAAAAAATATAGTTCCATATTTTATAAGATTCTCTCCCCCCCCCCACTCGGCACAGTCTACATTTTCTCGATAACTCCAACCGCCAGAGGCGGATCCTTTAAGGGTCCCCTTAAATTTTTAGTTTAGTTAGTGTCCGTCTGAGAAATCTTAAAATAAGTAACTTATAATTTAAAATGAATAAGGGACTTATAAGTGATAAGTAGATAAATACTTATAAGTTAAATAAGCGTTTGGTTAAATATCAGAATATTTTTTACTTAACTGAGCTAAAATAAATAAATTTCAAATATAATTATCTTAATTCGTAAATTTTAAATTAGAAAGACATGTAAAAACAAAAATTTTAAAACAAAAATTAATAAAAAAATGAAAAATAAAAAATAAGTTGAGAAAAAGTACGTCGTTGCTAACATTCAACTTATCAGCTTATAAGTTGGGTCGACAAACACTCGTCGATAAGTACTTATTGGCTTATAAGCCAATAAGTTACTTAATCGGGAGTGGCCAAACAGGCCCTTAAATATTTATATTCAAATTGTATGAAAATTAAAAATGACCCCCCTTAATTTTTTTTTAAAAAGATTGCCCCCTACTTAAAGTTTTTTGATGTCAAAAGTCTTTTTATTGGGACAACATTTATAAGTGAAAGTTATACATTTTTTGTTTTAAAAAATGATGAGTTACAAATGAAAGTAGAAGTTAGGAATAGATGACAAAAAAGGACAGAAATAGATATTGAACGAGCATTTCTAGTTATACCACTTTAACACCATTAATTTTGATTTTGATAGAATTATATTGGAGTTAATATAAAGTTTATTTCTTGTCTGTCATGTATTAATCCACATAATTCTTTATCAACTTTTGATTAAAATTCTATCATTTAAAATTTGTTCAAATACGTCTTCTAATCACTTGAAGATAAGCTTTTTAACTATATAGTTGACAGAAGAACCAAAGTTGATTTTTAAAATTTGAATGATATTCTTGACCTCGTTCAAAAGATGGTTGAAAAACACAAAAATAGGGGTGTAATTCGATCAGAGCGAGCTGGGTTTAATTGAGTCGAGCCGGCTTGTTAGTTAAAGGAGTCTAAACCTCTGCCTGAACCCTACTCGTTATTTTTCACGAGTCGAGTCGATCTGGCTTGTTTAGCTAAACGAGTCGGTTTTAATGAGCCGGACGAGCCTCCTTGTTTAATTTTACACTAAATTGGGCCTAAAACACTACCCGAATTCGGCTCGTTTAATTTCACGAGTCAAGTTGAGCCGGCTCGTTTAAATAAATGAGTCAAAACCTCTAACGGGACTCAAGCTCGTTTACAAAATGAGCCGAGCCCAGAAAAACGAGTTCGATCAGGGCGAGTTCGCGAGCTGCCCGGATCGTATTACAGCCTTGCACAAAGATATTGATTATCTTTGGATTTATATGTTGCTAAAATTGTAAGTGATTTTAACGGTTGCAACTGCAACAATTAAGAAAGGATTTTCTGCCGAAAATATTCTCAATAATCTTATATATAAGATCATATTTTTAATTTTTTTCGAAAAAAGAGCTTGAGTTTATTTTGAGCCGAACATGCCAAATGCTCAGCTCGATCGAGTTCGTTAATTTTTTTCCCAACCCCCTTATATTCGAAGTTGGACCCGTCACTGCCAACCGCCATCACCAAACACACTCCGATCACAACCACAACCAACACGACTCTCAATCGACGCCGACGACACCCTTCCGGCGAAGCACTCTGACAAACTTATGATTTGCGAACGTGAAATTGAAATTTCTCGATTGTTTATATATCTCATCTCTCTCTCAATTTAAATTTTATTTTCAGGTTATTGCGCATAAACTCAAGGAAGGACGAGATCACCGAGTTTGATACTTTCTCTATTCCCTGAGTAAGTTTGTGTATGTTTAGTTACTATGTTTCGCGAGTTTGTAATTTCGATATTGACGAGTTTGAAATTAGATATCGGATTAAATCGTGAACTAATCGTTATGTCATTTGATTTACCGAATTAGTTTTGAAATTTCAATGTCGGATAATATAAATCGTGAACTAATTGTTATGTCGTTTAATTTACTGAATTAGTTTTAAAATTTCGTTAACTTGGCTACGCTATATTGCCATTTTGTCTATCATGGCGTAACCACCATCATCATCTTCAACTTTCCTACACTCCTAATTCCTATCTACTACTACAAGATCAATATCAAGGATACCGACAATTCTTCATTTTACGTATTTTAGGGATCTAGATCAAGTTTAGAACAAAATCAGAAAATGCATCTTGTTCATCTAGAGGAAACAACTTTGTTTCGGGCGATTATATTATGTATTTACCGATCACATTCATATATATACTTATTAATAATTACCCATTTCAAAGTGGATTTTCAAACTTCTTACCCGATTGGTTGCAACTTGCACATGACCAAGTAACAAGCAACAAAAAATTAGGTAAGTCCCATGTGAATAATACTATGGGATAAGGTCTGTTTTGACTCTTTTTGGTTTAAATGATCAGTGTTAGATATATTTGATAATGTCATGACTAATGTGATTTATGTTTAGTTTTCAGATCTTACTTAAACAGAATAAATCAGTACTTACTGGAAGTCAGGACTTAAGGATATCAGTACTTATATTATCAGGAGATAATCATCAGAAGATGGATATCAGAACTTAAGTACTGAAGGAAGTTCAGATAAGGAAGTCAGCTGGTTAAAGGAAAGAAGATCGAGACAAACATAAGAAGAGATATGCATGACGAAGGAATTCTATGAAAAATAGAATACTTAAAAGAAAAGATATCTGATTGATATTTTAGGAAGCAGAATTATATTCCATATCAATTAGCTATTATCTTGTAACTGTGTAGTATATAAACACAGACATAGGGTTTACACTATAAGTGTTATCACAATCGAGAATATTTATTCATCATAACCCTAGCAGCTCTCGTGATATTTGTTCATCACTGAGAGAGAACAGTTCTATACTGTAACAGAGTTTATTGTTCCAATAAAGTTTGTTTTCTGTTACTTGAGTTATTAAAGTTCGATTTGATTGTACTATACACTGTATTCACCCCCTCTACAGTGTGTGTGTGTGACCTAACAAATGGTATCAGAGCCTATCTGTTAACGCACAAACAGTTTAAGATCCAAACACAATCATGTCTGAAATAGAAACTCCAACTAAGCCCACCAAAACTGAAGAACCTCCAAAGACACAAGTTCAAAGCCGATATGAGACTATTACAGTTCCCATATTGAGACCATCTGAATATGCCATATGAAAGGTGAGGATGACCATGTTTCTGGAAGCTACAGATCCGGAATATCTTGATAGAATCAAGGAAGTGCCTCACAAACCAACCAAGCTCGCTGTTGCAGTTGCAGGTGAAGCAGCAAAGTCTGTACCAAAAGAGAAGAGTGATTACACTGCTGAAGATATCGCATCAATTGCTAAGGATGCTAAGGTACGACACTTACTGCATAGTGCTATTGATAATGTAATGTCAAACAGGGTAATAAACTGCAAGACTACAAAGGAGATATGGGATGCTTTGGAAACAAGATGTCAAGGAACGGATACGATCAAGAAAAATAGGAAGACAGTACTCACTCAAGAGTATGAACACTTTGACTCAAAGGCTAATGAGTCATTGACTGATTTATATGATAGATTTGTCAAACTCTTGAATGATTTGTCACTGGTTAATAAGGAGTATGATCTTGAAGATTCAAAACTTAAATTCCTGTTAGCTCTTCCTGAATGCAGGGATTTGAAGGCAACAACAATAAGAGACAACTATAATCTTGATGAAACAACTCTTGATGAAATCTATGGAATGCTCAAGACTCATGAACTTGAGATGGAACAAAGAAGCAAGAGGAAAGTCAAGGACAGTTGCTCTTAAGGTTGAAGAAGAATCCCCCAAGGCAGTTACCTCAAGGAAAGACAAGGGTAAAGCTCTCTTCACAAAGTCTGATACTGAGTCATCAAGTTCTGAAAGTGATGATGACTCAGAATCTGAAAGCTTGCCTGAGACGGATGCTGATGAAGAGATGATGAAGTTGTGTGCTCTTATGGTGAAAGGGATCACAAAGATTGCATACAGGAAGTTCAGGAAGGGAAAGAAGTTTTCCAGGAAAGGCACAAGTTCTGATAAGAAGAATTTCAGAAAATCTGAAGGAAGAGGAGGAAAGTCTGACAGAGGAGATTATACAAATGTTAAATGCTACAACTGTGGTGAGAAATGCCACATATCTCCTGATTGCAAGAAAGTGAAGAGTGACAAAGGCAAGGCTCTTGTCACAAAGAAGAAAAGCTGGACAGACACCTCAGATTCTGAAAGTGAGGAGAATTATGCCTTGATGGCAAATGCTGATAAGGCAAGTTGTTAGGTCCCAATGTGTTTGTAGAAGGGGGGGTTGAATACAAACATTACCGAATAATCGAATAAATGCGGAATAAAAAATGTGAAACAAAATTCAAGTTAAATAAAAATATTATTAAACTTGAGAGGTGTTACAACAACTGTATCGATTACA
This sequence comes from Apium graveolens, assembly GCF_009905375.1. Lineage (NCBI taxonomy): Eukaryota > Viridiplantae > Streptophyta > Magnoliopsida > Apiales > Apiaceae > Apium > Apium graveolens. The sequence goes on along the minus strand of NC_133648.1, from coordinate 310,068,185 downwards.
AGGTATTAATCTCAAATCAATTATCACAAATCTAGAATAAATTCGACATGAACTTTTTCTATTTTTGCAATAATTAGAATCAAATGCTAAACGCGATTTGAGATTAAGTTCTAGGGATTTTGATCCGCTAGATTGTTACACAAGAACAAGATAAAGATTTCTAGTTGATTGGATTTAACTTTACAATCTAGAAATTGATCTTGAAGTTTACAGATGAGATAAAATATTTTTCTGCTTCTTTTTTTTCTTTTGTTCTCGGGTTCTGTATGTTGGATGGATAATTGAGTTGAATGACTTCTGCTTCTATTTATCAACAGCCGAATTAATTGAATTGGAATGACAATCCTTTAAGCTTGTATGACAATCGGTGAGACTATCCTTTGGAGCTAGCAAGACAATCGTTTGAACCAACATGACTATCGGTAGGACAATCTTTTGAACTGGCATGACAATCTCCTTCCTAGTGTAACTTTCGGTATGACAATTGAATTGACTTGGCATGACAATCGGTATGACAATCCAGATTGTCATGCTAGTTCATTTTCAATTGTCTTGCTGATTTAAGATTGAATTTAATCCAATTAAACTTCTGAAAATTCCTAAAATTAATTCTGAATTAATTAATCAATTAATTTAATTAATCAATAAATTAATCTTTGCAGATATAATTTATTTACTTAATTAAATTATATGACTTAATTAATTAATAGAGAATTAATACTAACCCTGAGCAGCATCCATTCTTCTGAATATCTTCTGAAAATCACTGAGAATTATGAATCAATTCCGCCACTTCAACGTTGACACTCGATGTACTGTCTGGTTCATGAGTGACTAACTTCCGTGACGTTTCTTCATGTCTTGACTTTGACCCTTTGATTTTCTTCAGATTAAATCCTTGTAATTAATGATACTCTGACGAGATCTCTGTCACTTGATTAAATCCACGATCTTGATTTATATCACTGAGGCATGATCAACTTCTTGAACTTCTTCCAGTGAATTAACTCCTCAAGTCTGTAGATGAACCTTGTTTCTGAATCCTTTGACAGATATTACTTTGCGAGATCTCTCTGACGGTCGATCCACTATTTACTTATTACATTCTTATTTGAGTTGAGTTGAATCCTCGAATATACAAATAGGCTATGACATATGACTTACAATCTCCCCCTATTTGTTTGTTAGACAATAACACATAAATACCTAGAGGATAACTCAACTAACAAATAAGAAAAAGATATAAACATACATGCAAAGTAAATAGCAGAAAAGTTCTGGATGAGATTTAACATTTTCCAGATTCCAAGTAGATGTTCCTCTAGACTGAACATATCTTCAAGTAGTTCCATCTTCATTTGTACAACCACATTTCCTGTTGAGAAGCCCATATCTCTCTTGCTTCTCCCCCTATGAGAATCAACTGATTAAAGAAGATCACCTTCGTTTACCACCTCTCCCGTACAATAGGATCCGCAGATAAAAACCAATGGTACTCCCCTAACTTTCTTCCCTTACTAGGAAATCACCTTGTGTTTACCACCTCTCCCGTACAATAGGATCCGTAGTTAAAAACAACAAATTGTTAGGTCCCAATGTGTTTGTAGAAGGGGGGGTTGAATACAAACATTACCGAATAATTGAATAAATGCGGAATAAAAAATGTGAAACAAAATTCAAGTTAAATAAAAATATTATTAAACTTGAGAGGTGTTACAACAACTGTATCGATTACAAGGTATTAATCTCAAATCAATTATCACAAATCTAGAATAAATTCGACATGAACTTTTTCTATTTTTGCAATAATTAGAATCAAATGCTAAACGCGATTTGAGATTAAGTTCTAGGGATTTTGATCCGCTAGATTGTTACACAAGAACAAGATAAAGATTTCTAGTTGATTGGATTTAACTTTACAATCTAGAAATTGATCTTGAAGTTTGCAGATGAGATGAAATATTTTTCTGCTTCTTTTTTTTCTTTTGTTCTCGGGTTCTGTATGTTGGATGGATAATTGAGTTGAATGACTTCTGCTTCTATTTATCAACAGCCGAATTAATTGAATTGGAATGATAATCCTTTAAGCTTGTATGACAATCGGTGAGACTATCCTTTTGAGCTAGCAAGACAATCGTTTGAACCAGCATGACTATCGGTAGGACAATCTTTTGAACTGGCATGACAATCTCCTTCCTAGTGTAACTTTCGGTATGACAATTGAAATGACTTGGCATGACAATCGGTATGACAATCCAGATTGTCATGCTAGTTCATTTTCAATTGTCTTGCTGATTTAAGATTGAATTTAATCCAATTAAACTTCTGAAAATTCCTAAAATTAATTTTGAATTAAATAATCAATTAATTTAATTAATCAATAAATTAATCTTTGCAGATATAATTTATTTACTTAATTAAATTATATGACTTAATTAATTAATAGAGAATTAATACTAACCCTGAGCAGCATCCATTCTTCTGAATATCTTCTGAAAATCACTGAGAATTATGAATCAATTCCGCCACTTCAACGTTGACACTCGATGTACTGTCTGGTTCATGAGTGACTAACTTCCGTGATGTTTCTTCATGTCTTGACTTTGACGCTTTGATTTTCTTCAGATTAAATCCTTGTAATTAATGATACTCTGATGAGATCTCTGTCACTTGATTAAATCCACGATCTTGATTTATATCACTGAGGCATGATCAACTTCTTGAACTTCTTCCAGTGAATTAACTCCTCAAGTCTGTAGATGAACCTTGTTTCTGAATCCTTTGACAAATATTACTTTGCGAGATCTCTCTGACGGTCGATCCACTATTTACTTATTACATTCTTATTTGAGTTGAGTTGAATCCTCGAATATACAAATAGGCTATGACATATGACTTACAATCTCCCCCTATTTGTTTGTTAGACAATAACACACAAATACCTAGAGGATAACTCAACTAACAAATAAGAAAAAGATATAAACATACATGCAAAGTAAATAGCAGAAAAGTTCTGGATGAGATTTAACATTTTCCAGATTCCAAGTAGATGTTCCTCTAGACTGAACATATCTTCAAGTAGTTCCATCTTCATTTGTACAACCACATTTCCTGTTGAGAAGCCCATATCTCTCTTGCTTCTCCCCCTATGAGAATCAACTGATTAAAGAAGATCACCTTCGTTTACCACCTCTCCCGTACAATAGGATCCGCAGATAAAAACCAATGGTACTCCCCTAACAGCTTCTTCCCTTACTAGGAAATCACCTTGTGTTTACCACCTCTCCCGTACAATAGGATCCGTAGTTACAAACAACAATGGTGTGGTGTAGTGTACATTTTTAGGATCTTTTTCTTACTCCCTGCTATTTCTCCCCCTTAGTTGAGGAATCCTCCAAACTTTTACTTAAGCTTTTATCTCCCCCTTAAAGAAGGAATGTATGCCGTCGTCTGAAGGAGTTCTCATATTTCACTTGGTTGGAAAAGAAATAACAAGTAGTTTCTCTTTCTTTCTCACTGTGAGTGTGTGATTCTGTTTAGTGTACCTCACATGTGTTTCACTCTTCTCTCCACTCGTGTTTACACTCTTTCTCACAAGTGTATCACTCCTCTCATAGCTCCATATTCCAGCTGTACCTGCAAGGAAAATCACCTTAGCCATCCTTAAGGAGGTCACAGGTGGTGCAATGGGAGTTCACAAATCCCCATCCTTGTTAAACTCGTCAGATGAATCTGAGTCATAATTTACAAGTTGCTAGTTTCCCTTTTAGGGTTCGAGATTTGAATTCTGGGAAGGTAAACAATGATCCAACAAATTTAGCATAAGGATCAAAGTTCCCTTCTAATGTCTGTGAAGACATTTCCTTGTGACTTATCAGGTAATATCTGAATCATTGTCAACAAGTTGCCGATCTGCACCTATGTCAGATCCACTATCCGCAGATGCATCCAGGGGATTTAAGCCTGGGGAGGTAGACACTGACCACTGACATATGGCTTTTGGATCAGTATCCTCTCCTAACACCTGTAAAGGCAATTGGTCCACTAACGAACCTTGAACAATCGAATCTGACCTTAAAATGGTCGAAACTCTTGTTTCCGTCAACTCATCCTTTGTGTGTGTAACCTCTCCTTGTGCATCAAGAATTGTTTATGTTTGAAGTGGTGACACTACATCGGATACCTTGGCCGACAGGCAAAATTCAATAGACTCACCCTATTGAGAGAATGAATCTAGTAACTGTTTTTGTGCCTTTTCAGCCATTACATCTTTTTGAGAAGATGTATGGGGGCTAGCAGTTGTCTCGGTTTAAATACTACTAATCTATGTAGGAGACAGAGCTACTGGGTTGACTACGGAACCTTCCTTATGTGGTGCACTAGGCACTATCTCCCTCACGCTCATTCATACTACTTTTAGTGGTAAAAGAGTGTTGGTTGGTTCTGTTTTTGTGTTTGTCTTTACAGTCTGGGATAGACGTTGTGGGTTTTCAACCTCATGACTGTTAATGAAAGAAAGTCATTGGAGACTGAACCTGTAACACAGAACATATGGTGATAGAGAGAAAATGATTTACAATAGTGATTTCAAAAGATTTTACACGAAATAAGAAATCACTAATGTAGAAAGAAGTTTGATTTTGTTTTTCAATATGAATGAGTTTTTGATAAAACATTGATCACTTAGGGTAAAGTCTAAGTAATTCTCATTCATGTCAAAAGCTTACAAATATCTGCAACATAATGTTAACAAGATATCATTGACCGATACTTGTCAAGTACTTTAGATACTAATTGTTATGTTGCATAAACAATATACCACTGCACATATAAAACAATATGATTGTGCCTAGTGATAAGATAGTTACTAATATGACGACTCTACTTATTCATATAAAATTATAACTTCTGTTAGAGTGCCTTACCATGTCCTTGACGATTGCTTGAGCAGTATACTAGTTCATACCAACCTGAAGTGAGATTGTGAAGAAGAAATTGCATAGTCCAATAGATCTGCAGCTGCAAAGTCCATGAACCGTGGTGCATTGACTTCCTCTTTTGACTTACCAACCAGGAGTACACTTGTACACATCTTACTAGAGTACAATTCCAAGTGTAATGTGCAGCAGGTGTCTGATATGTCGTAATATTCTCAAGTCTCGTCACTGGTGCTATATATTAGATACTGCTTCCTGATAATAACCGAGCACAATATACAAAATTACAATGATAACATTCCCAGCTTGCAAACAGCCATATCCCTCAGATAAACCTTTGCTGTTATCTCCAAAGGTAACCATGGGGCCAGCTTTCTCAATCCACATTTGATAGCAGGGCTCTATCTCCGGTCATATGTCTTGATGATCCATTGTCAAGAATCCACACTACCGGTTACACTTGTTTAATGCCCTGCACTACAAATGGATTAGACCTTCTTCGGAACCCAAACTTGGTTGGGCCCGGCATACTTGTAGAACTGTCCTTTGTCAGGCAAAACAACATTTTTAATTTTAATTGTCTCAACTTTCTCAATGACTGAACATTTGACCTTGTAAACAGCCTTAACAAATTTTTGTTTAAGCTTAGGCACAAATGTCTCCTTTCTAGCCTTAGAAGGACTGGCAGTCTTAGACCTATCATGCTTCTTGTTATTCACATGCTGACGAGGAGTAGTCTTATCATTAGACACATGCTTACCATTAAAATAAGCATACATCATATTAAAAGCACAAGACATACAATTAGCAACACCACATGCTTTATGAGAGTGATTAACAGCAGGTAATTTATGCATGGTAGACATGGCATTATTGTTATCCAACTCATGTGTGTCTGAGTTAGTCTCAGTTGCTTTCACAACTTTGACTGGAACTTTCAACTCACTTGACTTGGAAACAATCTTCTCATAAGCATGATCCTTAGCACGTATTTCTTCTTGAATAACAGAAGAGGTCGCATCAAATGGTTCAGCAATTGATGCTTTATAGAGGGGTTAATCAACACCCTTAAGCACATGTGGTACTTCCCTCCCTTTAGCACAGACATGAGGAGGGGAGTTTATGCCTAATTCTCCAATAGCAGCATTGTAATCATATCCTATTCCAGATGTTTGATTAACAGCTTGCTTACTGTAGAACTCTTTAGCCTTCGAACAAGAATTGAAGTAGGCTCTAACCTTAGTCTCAAGACCGGTGATCTTGTCTTTGAGAATAGTTTCAAGTTTTCTATAACAGTCAACTCTATTCTCTAGAAAAGATACCTGTTCTTTTAATTTGTCTTGATTAATATGCACAAGTCTTAATTCATTGACCTCTTTCTCAAGGTCTGTGATCTTTAAACTTAACAGTTCATTATCACGACGTGCACAATCTAAGTTACCTCTTAGATGATAAACCATTTCAGCATCAGAAAGTTTTACCTCTATTCTTGACGATGAAGCTTTTCCATCAATAGCCATAAGAGCAAGATTTCCTTCATCTTCATCTTCACTGTCAGTATCATCCCAGCTTCTTCCCTTTTCCAGATAAGCCCTTTCAGAGTTCTTTCTTACTTGCTTTGGCTTCCTACATTCTGTGGCAAAGTGTCCCAACTCATTGCAGTTATAGCATCTAATGGTGCTTCGATCAACCATCCCTGTTTTGTACCCACCACTGCTGGTGTTAGAGGATGAAGATCCACATTTCTGGAATTTGTTGTAGTTGGACTTGTACTTAAGCTTGGGATTCCTCCTGAATCTGACATGGGAGAATCTCTTGACAATTTGGGCCATTGATTCATCTTCCAATTGCTCCAGCTCTTCCAAGGAATAAAAATCATCACTTGATTGATTTGTAGTAGGAGGATCATATTCTGCTACTAACTCATTTTCCTCACCCTTGGAAAACTGTACCATTCTTTCTAACTGTTGAGATTGTTGTTGTTGTTGACCTTCAACTACAAGTGCAGTAGATGTGCTGACCATTCTATCCTTCCCGTAGACTTCCTTCTGTTGAATCTGCTCCAACTCATAGGTTTTTAACACTCCATAGAGCCTGTCCAAAGAAATCTCACTCAGATCTCTAGCTTCTCTAATGGCAGTGATTCTATGTTCAAGATGAGCTGGCAGTGTTAAAAGGAACTTTTTGTTGACCTCCCTGATTGAATAATACTTTCCATTGATGTTCAGGTTGTTGATCAACGCATTGTACCTCTCAAACACTTCAGTAATTCCTTCTCCTGGATTTGATTTGAAATGTTCATATTCAGAGGTTAGGATTTCCAACTTGTTCTCCCTAACTTCCTCTGTGCCTTCATTAATCACCTCAATAGTTTCCCACATGTGTTTGGAATTTTTACAGTTCATCACATGTCTGTTCATCAAGGGATCAAGGGAATCAATTAATATTAATTGAAGGCTGGCATCCAAGGAGGCTTCTTCCTTCTCAGCAGGAGTAAAATCTTCAGGCTCTTTTGGATAGGTTCTAGCTTCAGTAGTCACCACACCATCTATTATTACCTCCGGTTCAATAACCATCGGAGTTTTTATACCCTTCTTTAACAAGTTTGAATATTTGGGATTTGCAACTTGTAAAAATAATAGCATCTTCTTCTTCCACATGATATAATTCTCTTTATCAAATTGTGGAATTTTAACGGTTCCAACTTTATGTGAAGTCATTATGAATTTTTGAATAAATAAAAATTCAAGGAGTTGAAAAATCACAAAAGTCTAGGATCTTGATTTGTTCGTTAATCAGAAGGCTCTGATACCAATTGTTAGGTCCCAATGTGTTTGTAGAAGGGGGGGTTGAATACAAACATTACCGAATAATCGAATAAATGCGGAATAAAAAATGTGAAACAAAATTCAAGTTAAATAAAAATATTATTAAACTTGAGAGGTGTTACAACAACTGTATCGATTACAAGGTATTAATCTCAAATCAATTATCACAAATCTAGAATAAATTCGACATGAACTTTTTCTATTTTTGCAATAATTAGAATCAAATGCTAAACGCGATTTGAGATTAAGTTCTAGGGATTTTGATCCGCTAGATTGTTACACAAGAACAAGATAAAGATTTCTAGTTGATTGGATTTAACTTTACAATCTAGAAATTGATCTTGAAGTTTGCAGATGAGATGAAATATTTTTCTGCTTCTTTTTTTTCTTTTGTTCTCGGGTTCTATATGTTGGATGGATAATTGAGTTGAATGACTTCTGCTTCTATTTATCAACAGCCGAATTAATTGAATTGGAATGACAATCCTTTAAGCTTGTATGACAATCGGTGAGACTATCCTTTTGAGCTAGCAAGACAATCGTTTGAACCAGCATGACTATCGGTAGGACAATCTTTTGAACTGGCATGACAATCTCCTTCCTAGTGTAACTTTCGGTATGACAATTGAAATGACTTGGCATGACAATCGGTATGACAGTCCAGATTGTCATGCTAGTTCATTTTCAATTGTCTTGCTGATTTAAGATTGAATTTAATCCAATTAAACTTCTGAAAATTCCTAAGATTAATTCTGAATTAATTAATCATTTAATTTAATTAATCAATAAATTAATCTTTGCAGATATAATTTATTTACTTAATTAAATTATATGACTTAATTAATTAATAGAGAATTAATACTAACCCTGAGCAGCATCCATTCTTCTGAATATCTTCTGAAAATCACTGAGAATTATGAATCAATTCCGCCACTTCAACGTTGACACTCGATGTACTGTCTGGTTCATGAGTGACTAACTTCCGTGACGTTTCTTCATGTCTTGACTTTGACGCTTTGATTTTCTTCAGATTAAATCCTTGTAATTAATGATACTCTGACGAGATCTCTGTCACTTGATTAAATCCACGATCTTGATTTATATCACTGAGGCATGATCAACTTCTTGAACTTCTTCCAGTGAATTAACTCCTCAAGTCTGTAGATGAACCTTGTTTCTGAATCCTTTGACAGATATTACTTTGCAAGATCTCTCTGACGGTCGATCCACTATTTACTTATTACATTCTTATTTGAGTTGAGTTGAATCCTCGAATATACAAATAGGCTATGAGATATGATTTACAATCTCCCCCTATTTGTTTTTTAGACAATAAGACTGCTCCTCGTTAGCATGTGAATAACAAGAAGCATGATAGGTCTAAGACTGCCAGTCCTTCTAAGGCTAGAAAGGAGACATTTGTGCCTAAGCTTAAACAGAAATTTGTTAAGGCTGTTTACAAGGTCAAATGTTCAGTCATTGAGAAAGTTGAGACAATTAAAATTAAAAAATGTTGTTTTGCCTGACAAAGGACAGTTCTACAAGTATGCCGGGCCCAACCAAGTTTGGGTTCCGAAGAAGGTCTAATCCATTTGTAGTGCAGGGCATTAAACAGGTGTAACCGGTAGTGTGGATTCTTGACAATGGATCATCAAGACATATGACCGGAGATAGAGCCCTGCTATCAAATGTGGATTGAGAAAGCTGGCCCCATGGTTACCTTTGGAGATAACAGCAAAGGTTTATCTGAGGGATATGGCTGTTTACAAGCTGGGAATGTTATCATTGTAATTTTGTATATTGTGCTAGGTTATTATCAGGAAGCAGTATCTAACATATAGCACCAGTGACGAGACTTGAGAATATTACGACATATCAGACACCTGCTGCACATTACACTTGGAATTGTACTCTAGTAAGATGTGTACAAGTGTACTCCTTGTTGGTAAGTCAAAAGAGGAAGTCAATGCACCACGGTTCATGGACTTTGCAGCTGCAGATCTATTGGACTATGCAATTTCTTCTTCACAATCTCACTTCAGGTTGGTATGAACTAGTATACTGCTCAAGCAATCGTCAAGGACATGGTATGGCACTCTAACAGAAGTTATAATTTTATATGAATAAGTAGAGTCGTCATATTAGTAACTATCTTATCACTAGGCACAATCATATTGTTTTATATGTGCAGTGGTATATTGTTTATGCAACATAACAATTAGTATCTAAAGTACTTGACAAGTATCGGTCAATGATATCTTGTTAACATTATGTTGCAGATATTTGTAAGCTTTTGACATGAATGAGAATTACTTAGACTTTACCCTAAGTGATCAATGTTTTATCAAAAACTCATTCATATTGAAAAACAAAATCAAACTTCTTTCTACATTAGTGATTTCTTATTTCATGTAAAATCTTTTGAAATCACTATTGTAAATCATTTTCTCTCTATCACCATATGTTCTGTGTTACAGGTTCAGTCTCCAATGACTTTCTTTCATTAACAGTCATGAGGTTGAAAACCCACAACGTCTATCCCAGACTGTAAAGACAAACACAAAAACAGAACCAACCAACACTCTTTTACCACTAAAAGTAGTATGAATGAGCGTGAGGGAGATAGTGCCTAGTGCACCACATAAGGAAGGTTCTGTAGTCAACCCAGTAGCTCTGTCTCCTACATAGATGAGTAGTATTTAAACTGAGACAACTGCTAGCCCCCATACATCTTCTCAAAAAGATGTAATGGCTGAAAAGGCACAAAAACAGTTACTAGATTCATTCTCTCAATAGGGTGAGTCTATTGAATTTTGCCTGTCGGCCAAGGTATCCGATGTAGTGTCACCACTTCAAACATAAACAATTCTTGATGCACAAGGAGAGGTTACACACACAAAGGATGAGTTAACGGAAACAAGAGTTTCGACCATTTTAAGGTCAGATTCGATTGTTCAAGGTTCGTTAGTGGACCAATTGCCTTTACAGGTGTTAGGAGAGGATACTGATCCAAAAGCCATATGTCAGTGGTCAGTGTCTACCTCCCCAGGCTTAAATCCCCTGGATGCATCTGCGGTTAGTGGATCTGACATAGGTGCAGATCGGCAACTTGTTGACAATGATTCAGATATTACCTGATAAGTCACAAGGAAATGTCTTCACAGACATTAGAAGGGAACTTTGATCCTTATGCTAAATTTGTTGGATCATTGTTTACCTTCCTAGAATTCAAATCTGGAACCCTAAAAGGGAAACTAGCAACTTGTAAATTATGACTCAGATTCATCTGACGAGTTTAACAAGGATGGGGATTTGTGAACTCCCATTGCACCACCTGTGACCTCCTTAAGGATGGCTAAGGTGATTTTCCTTGCAGGTACAGCTGGAATATGGAGCTATGAGAGGAGTGATACACTTGTGAGAAAGAGTGTAAACACGAGTGGAGAGAAGAGTGAAACACATGTGAGGTACACTAAACAGAATCACACACTCACAGTGAGGAAGAAAGAGAAACTACTTGTTATTTCTTTTCCAACCAAGTGAAATATGAGAACTCCTTCAGACGACGGCATACATTCCTTCTTTAAGGGGGAGATAAAAGCTTAAGTAAAAGTTTGGAGGATTCCTCAACTAAGGGGGAGAAATAGCAGGGAGTAAGAATAAGATCCTAAAAATGTACACTACACCACACCATTGTTGTTTGTAACTACGGATCCTATTGTACGGGAGAGGTGGTAAACACAAGGTGATTTCCTAGTAAGGGAAGAAGCTGTTAGGGGAGTACCATTGGTTTTTATCTGCGGATCCTATTGTACAGGAGAGGTGGTAAATGAAGGTGATCTTCTTTAATCAGTTGATTCTCATAGGGGGAGAAGCAAGAGAGATATGGGCTTCTCAACAGGAAATGTGGTTGTACAAATGAAGATGGAACTACTTGAAGATATGTTCAGTCTAGAGGAACATCTACTTGGAATCTGGAAAATGTTAAATCTCATCCAGAACTTTTCTGCTATTTACTTTGCATGTATGTTTATATCTTTTTTTTATTTGTTAGTTGAGTTATCCTCTAGGTATTTGTGTGTTATTGTCTAACAAACAAATAGGGGGAGATTGTAAGTCATATGTCATAGCCTATTTGTATATTCGAGGATTCAACTCAACTCAAATAAGAATGTAATAAGTAAATAGTGGATCGACCATCAGAGAGATCTCGCAAAGTAATATCTGTCAAAGGATTCAGAAACAAGGTTCATCTACAGACTTGAGGAGTTAATTCACTGGAAGAAGTTCAAGAAGTTGATCATGCCTCAGTGATATAAATCAAGATCGTGGATTTAATCAAGTGACAGAGATCTCGTCAGAGTATCATTAATTACAAGGATTTAATCTGAAGAAAATCAAAGCGTCAAAGTCAAGACATGAAGAAACGTCACGGAAGTTAGTCACTCATGAACCAGACAGTACATCGAGTGTCAACGTTGAAGTGGCGGAATTGATTCATAATTCTCAGTGATTTTCAGAAGATATTCAGAAGAATGGATGCTGCTCAGGGTTAGTATTAATTCTCTATTAATTAATTAAGTCATATAATTTAATTAAGTAAATAAATTATATCTGCAAAGATTAATTTATTGATTAATTAAATTAATTGATTAATTAATTCAGAATTAATTTTAGGAATTTTCAGAAGTTTAATTGGATTAAATTCAATCTTAAATCAGCAAGACAATTGAAAATGAACTAGCATGACAATCTGGATTGTCATACCGATTGTCATGCCAAGTCATTTCAATTGTCATACCGAAAGTTACACTAGGAAGGAGATTGTCATGCCAGTTCAAAAGATTGTCCTACCGATAGTCATGCTGGTTCAAACGATTGTCTTGCTAGCTCAAAAGGATAGTCTCACCGATTGTCATACAAGCTTAAAGGATTGTCATTCCAATTCAATTAATTCGGCTGTTGATAAATAGAAGCAGAAGTCATTCAACTCAATTATCCATCCAACATACAGAACCCGAGAACAAAAGAAAAAAAAGAAGCAGAAAAATATTTCATCTCATCTGCAAACTTCAAGATCAATTTCTAGATTGTAAAGTTAAATCCAATCAACTAGAAATCTTTATCTTGTTCTTGTGTAACAATCTAGCGGATCAAAATCCCTAGAACTTAATCTCAAATCGCGTTTAGCATTTGATTCTAATTATTGCAAAAATAGAAAAAGTTCATGTCGAATTTATTCTAGATTTGTGATAATTGATTTGAGATTAATACCTTGTAATCGATACAGTTGTTGTAACACCTCTCAAGTTTAATAATATTTTTATTTAACTTGAATTTTGTTTCACATTTTTTATTCCGCATTTATTCGATTATTCGGTAATGTTTGTATTCAACCCCCCCTTCTACAAATACATTGGGACCTAACAATTGGTATCAGAGCCTTCTGATTAACGAACAAATCAAGATCCTAGACTTTTGTGATTTTTCAACTCCTTGAATTTTTATTTATTCAAAAATTCATAATGACTTAATTGTTAGGTCCCAATGTGTTTGTAGAAGGGGGGGTTGAATACAAACATTACCGAATAATCGAATAAATGCGGAATAAAAAATGTGAAACAAAATTCAAGTTAAATAAAAATATTATTAAACTTGAGAGGTGTTACAACAACTGTATCGATTACAAGGTATTAATCTCAAATCAATTATCACAAATCTAGAATAAATTCGACATGAACTTTTTCTATTTTTGCAATAATTAGAATCAAATGCTAAACGCGATTTGAGATTAAGTTCTAGGGATTTTGATCCGCTAGATTGTTACACAAGAACAAGATAAAGATTTTTAGTTGATTGGATTTAACTTTACAATCTAGAAATTGATCTTGAAGTTTGCAGATGAGATGAAATATTTTTCTGCTTCTTTTTTTTTCTTTTGTTCTCGGGTTCTGTATGTTGGATGGATAATTGAGTTGAATGACTTCTGCTTCTATTTATCAACAGCCGAATTAATTGAATTGGAATGACAATCCTTTAAGCTTGTATGACAATCGGTGAGACTATCATTTTGAGCTAGCAAGACAATCGTTTGAACCAGCATGACTATCGGTAGGACAATCTTTTGAACTGGCATGACAATCTCCTTCCTAGTGTAACTTTCGGTATGACAATTGAAATGACTTGGCATGACAATCGGTATGACAATCCAGATTGTCATGCTAGTTCATTTTCAATTGTCTTGCTGATTTAAGATTGAATTTAATCCAATTAAACTTCTGAAAATTCCTAAAATTAATTCTGAATTAATTAATCAATTAATTTAATTAATCAATAAATTAATCTTTGCAGATATAATTTATTTACTTAATTAAATTATATGACTTAATTAATTAATAGAGAATTAATACCAACCCTGAGCAGCATCCATTCTTCTGAATATCTTCTGAAAATCACTGAGAATTATGAATCAATTCCGCCACTTCAATGTTGACACTCGATGTACTGTCTGGTTCATGAGTGACTAACTTCCGTGACGTTTCTTCATGTCTTGACTTTGACGCTTTGATTTTCTTCAGATTAAATCCTTGTAATTAATGATACTCTGACGAGATCTCTGTCACTTGATTAAATCCACGATCTTGATTTATATCACTGAGGCATGATCAACTTCTTGAACTTCTTCCAGTGAATTAACTCCTCAAGTCTGTAGATGAACCTTGTTTCTGAATCCTTTGACAGATATTACTTTGCGAGATCTCTCTGACGGTCGATCCACTATTTACTTATTACATTCTTATTTGAGTTGAGTTGAATCCTCGAATATACAAATAGGCTATGACATATGACTTACAATCTCCCCCTATTTGTTTGTTAGACAATAACTCACAAATACCTAGAGGATAACTCAACTAACAAATAAGAAAAAGATATAAACATACATGCAAAGTAAATAGCAGAAAAGTTCTGGATGAGATTTAACATTTTCCAGATTCCAAGTAGATGTTCCTCTAGACTGAACATATCTTCAAGTAGTTCCATCTTCATTTGTACAACCACATTTCCTGTTGAGAAGCCCATATCTCTCTTGCTTCTCCCCCTATGAGAATCAACTGATTAAAGAAGATCACCTTCGTTTACCACCTCTCCCATACAATAGGATCCGCAGATAAAAACCAATGGTACTCCCCTAACAGCTTCTTCCCTTACTAGGAAATCACCTTGTGTTTACCACCTCTCCCGTACAATAGGATCCGTAGTTACAAACAACAATGGTGTGGTGTAGTGTACATTTTTAGGATCTTTTTCTTACTCCCTGCTATTTCTCCCCCTTAGTTGAGGAATCCTCCAAACTTTTACTTAAGCTTTTATCTCGCCCTTAAAGAAGGAATGTATGCCGTCGTCTGAAGGAGATCTCATATTTCACTTGGTTGGAAAAGAAATAACAAGTAGTTTCTCTTCATTTGTACAACCATATTTCCTGTTGAGAAGCCCATATCTCTCTTGCTTCTCCCCCTATGAGAATCAACTGATTAAAGAAGATCACCTTCGTTTACCACCTCTCCCGTACAATAGGATCCGCAGATAAAAACCAATGGTACTCCCCTAACAGCTTCTTCCCTTACTAGGAAATCACCTTGTGTTTACCACCTCTCCCGTACAATAGGATCCGTAGTTACAAACAACAATGGTGTGGTGTAGTGTACATTTTTAGGATCTTTTTCTTACTCCCTGCTATTTGTTTGTTCGACAATAACACACAAATACCTAGAGGATAACTCAACTAACAAATAAGAAAAAGATATAAACATACATGCAAAGTAAATAGCAGAAAAGTTCTGGATGAGATTTAACATTTTCCAGATTCCAAGTAGATGTTCCTCTAGACTGAACATATCTTCTGATTAACGAACAAATCAAGATCCTAGACTTGTGTGATATTTCAACTCCTTGAATTTTTATTTATTCAAAAATTCATAATGACTTCACATAAAGTTGGAACCGTTAAAATTCCACAATTTGATAAAGAGAATTATATCATGTGGAAGAAGAAGATGCTATTATTTTTACAAGTTGTAAATCCCAAATATTCAAACTTGTTAAAGAAGGGTATAAAAACTCCGATGGTTATTGAACCGGAGGTAATAATAAATGGTGTGGTGTAGTGTACATTTTTAGGATCTTTTTCTTACTCCCTGCTATTTCTCCCCCTTAGTTGAGGAATCCTCCAAACTTTTACTTAAGCTTTTATCTCCCCCTTAAAGAAGGAATGTATGCCGTCGTCTGAAGGAGTTCTCATATTTCACTTGGTTGGAAAAGAAATAACAAGTAGTTTCTCTTTCTTCCTCACTGTGAGTGTGTGATTCTGTTTAGTGTACCTCACATGTGTTTCACTCTTCTCTCCACTCGTGTTTACACTCTTTCTCACAAGTGTATCACTCCTCTCATAGCTCCATATTCCAGCTGTACCTGCAAGGAAAATCACCTTAGCCATCCTTAAGGAGGTCACAGGTGGTGCAATGGGAGTTCACAAATCCCCATCCTTGTTAAACTCGTCAGATGAATCTGAGTCATAATTTACAAGTTGCTAGTTTCCCTTTTAGGGTTCCAGATTTGAATTCTGGGAAGGTAAACAATGATCCAACAAATTTAGCATAAGGATTAAAGTTCCCTTCTAATGTCTGTGAAGACATTTCCTTGTGACTTATCAGGTAATATCTGAATCATTGTCAACAAGTTACCGATCTGCACCTATGTCAGATCCACTATCCGCAGATGCATCCAGGGGATTTAAGCCTGGGGAGGTAGACACTGACCACTGACATATGGCTTTTGGATCAGTATCCTCTCCTAACACCTGTAAAGGCAATTGGTCCACTAACGAACCTTGAACAATCGAATCTGACCTTAAAATGGTCGAAACTCTTGTTTCCGTTAACTCATCCTTTGTGTGTGTAACCTCTCCTTGTGCATCAAGAATTGTTTATGTTTGAAGTGGTGACACTACATCGGATACCTTGGCCGACAGGCAAAATTCAATAGACTCACCCTATTGAGAGAATGAATCTAGTAACTGTTTTTGTGCCTTTTCAGCCATTACATCTTTTTGAGAAGATGTATGGGGGCTAGCAGTTGTCTCGGTTTAAATACTACTCATCTATGTAGGAGACAGAGCTACTGGGTTGACTACAGAACCTTCCTTATGTGGTGCACTAGGCACTATCTCCCTCACGCTCATTCATACTACTTTTAGTGGTAAAAGAGTGTTGGTTGGTTCTGTTTTTGTGTTTGTCTTTACAGTCTGGGATAGACGTTGTGGGTTTTCAACCTCATGACTGTTAATGAAAGAAAGTCATTGGAGACTGAACCTGTAACACAGAACATATGGTGATAGAGAGAAAATGATTTACAATAGTGATTTCAAAAGATTTTACACGAAATAAGAAATCACTAATGTAGAAAGAAGTTTGATTTTGTTTTTCAATATGAATGAGTTTTTGATAAAACATTGATCACTTAGGGTAAAGTCTAAGTAATTCTCATTCATGTCAAAAGCTTACAAATATCTGCAACATAATGTTAACAAGATATCATTGACCGATACTTGTCAAGTACTTTAGATACTAATTGTTATGTTGCATAAACAATATACCACTGCACATATAAAACAATATGATTGTGCCTAGTGATAAGATAGTTACTAATATGACGACTCTACTTATTCATATAAAATTATAACTTCTGTTAGAGTGCCATACCATGTCCTTGACGATTGCTTGAGCAGTATACTAGTTCATACCAACCTGAAGTGAGATTGTGAAGAAGAAATTGCATAGTCCAATAGATCTGCAGCTGCAAAGTCCATGAACCGTGGTGCATTGACTTCCTCTTTTGACTTACCAACCAGGAGTACACTTGTACACATCTTACTAGAGTACAATTCCAAGTGTAATGTGCAGCAGGTGTCTGATATGTCGTAATATTCTCAAGTCTCGTCACTGGTGCTATATGTTAGATACTGCTTCCTGATAATAACCTAGCACAATATACAAAATTACAATGATAACATTCCCAGCTTGCAAACAACCATATCCCTCAGATAAACCTTTGCTGTTATCTCCAAAGGTAACCATGGGGCCAGCTTTCTCAATCCATATTTGATAGCAGGGCTCTATCTCCGGTCATATGTCTTGATGATCCATTGTCAAGAATCCACACTACCGGTTACACCTGTTTAATGCCCTGCACTACAAATGGATTAGACCTTCTTCGGAACCCAAACTTGGTTGGGCCCGGCATACTTGTAGAACTGTCCTTTGTCAGGCAAAACAACATTTTTAATTTTAATTGTCTCAACTTTCTCAATGACTGAACATTTGACCTTGTAAACAGCCTTAACAAATTTCTGTTTAAGCTTAGGCACAAATGTCTCCTTTCTAGCCTTAGAAGGACTGGCAGTCTTAGACCTATCATGCTTCTTGTTATTCACATGCTGACGAGGAGTAGTCTTATCATTAGACACATGCTTACCATTAAAATAAGCATACATCATATTAAAAGCACAAGACATACAATTAGCAACACCACATGCTTTATGAGAGTGATTAACAGCAGGTAATTTATGCATGGTAGATATGGCATTATTGTTATCCAACTCATGTGTGTCTGAGTTAGTCTCAGTTGCTTTCACAACTTTGACTGGAACTTTCGACTCACTTGACTTGGAAACAATCTTCTCATAAGCATGATCCTCAGCACGTATTTCTTCTTGAATAACAGAAGAGGTCGCATCAAATGGTTCAGCAATTGATGCTTTATAGAGGGGTTCATCAACACCCTTAAGCACATGTGGTACTTCCCTCCCTTTAGCACGGACATGAGGAGGGGAGTTTATGCCTAATTCTCCAATAGCAGCATTGTAATCATATCCTATTCTAGATGTTTGATTAACAGCTTGCTTACTGTAGAACTCTTTAGCCTTCGAACAAGAATTGAAGTAGGCTCTAACCTTAGTCTCAAGACCGGTGATCTTGTCTTTGAGAATAGTTTCAAGTTTTCTATAACAGTCAACTCTATTCTCTAGAAAAGATACATGTTCTTTTAATTTGTCTTGATTAATATGCACAAGTCTTAATTCATTGACCTCTTTCTCAAGGTCTGTGATCTTTAAACTTAACAGTTCATTATCACGACGTGCACAATCTAAGTTACCTCTTAGATGATAAACCATTTCAGCACCAGAAAGTTTTACCTCTATTCTTGACGATGAAGCTTTTCCATCAATAGCCATAAGAGCAAGATTTCCTTCATCTTCATCTTCACTGTCAGTATCATCCCAGCTTCTTCCCTTTGCCAGATAAGCCCTTTCAGAGTTCTTTCTTACTTGCTTTGGCTTCCTACATTCTGTGGCAAAGTGTCCCAACTCATTGCAGTTATAGCATCTAATGGTGCTTCGATCAACCATCCCTGTTTTGTACCCACCACTACTGGTGTTAGAGGATGAAGATCCACCTTTCTGGAATTTGTTGTAGTTGGACTTGTACTTAAGCTTGGGATTCCTCCTGTATCTGACATGGGAGAATCTCTTGACAATTTGGGCCATTGATTCATCTTCCAATTGCTCCAGCTCTTCCAAGGAATAAAAATCATCACTTGATTGATTTGTAGTAGGAGGATCATATTCTGCTACTAACTCATTTTCCTCACCCTTGGAAAACTGTACCATTCTTTCTAACTGTTGAGATTGTTATTGTTGTTGACCTTCAGCTACAAGTGCAGTAGATGTGCTGACCATTCTATCCTTCCCATAGACTTCCTTCTGTTGAATCTGCTCCAACTCATAGGTTTTTAACACTCCATAGAGCCTGTCCAAAGAAATCTCACTCAGATCTCTAGCTTCTCTAATGGTAGTGATTCTATGTTCAAGATGAGCTGGCAGTGTTAAAAGGAACTTTTTGTTGACCTCCCTGATTGAATAATACTTTCCATTGATGTTCAGGTTGTTGATCAACGCATTGTACCTCTCAAACACTTCAGTAATTCCTTCTCCTGGATTTGATTTGAAATGTTCATATTCAGAGGTTAGGATTTCCAACTTGTTCTCCCTAACTTCCTCTGTGCCTTCATTAATCACCTCAATAGTTTCCCACATGTGTTTGGAATTTTTACAGTTCATCACATGTCTGTTCATCAAGGGATCAAGGGAATCAATTAATATTAATTGAAGGCTGGCATCCAAGGAGGCTTCTTCCTTCTCAGCAGGAGTAAAATCTTCAGGCTCTTTTGGATAGGTTCTAGCTTCAGTAGTCACCACACCATCTATTATTACCTCCGGTTCAATAACCATCGGAGTTTTTATACCCTTCTTTAACAAGTTTGAATATTTGGGATTTGCAACTTGTAAAAATAATAGCATCTTCTTCTTCCACATGATATAATTCTCTTTATCAAATTGTGGAATTTTAACGGTTCCAACTTTATGTGAAGTCATTATGAATTTTTGAATAAACAAAAATTCAAGGAGTTGAAAAATCACAAAAATCTAGGATCTTGATTTGTTTGTTAATCAGAAGGCTCTGATACCAATTGTTAGGTCCCAATGTGTTTGTAGAAGGGGGGGGGGTTGAATACAAACATTACCGAATAATCGAATAAATGCGGAATAAAAAATGTGAAACAAAATTCAAGTTAAATAAAAATATTATTAAACTTGAGAGGTGTTACAACAACTGTATCGATTACAAGGTATTAATCTCAAATCAATTATCACAAATCTAGAATAAATTCGACATGAACTTTTTCTATTTTTGCAATAATTAGAATCAAATGCTAAACGCGATTTGAGATTAAGTTCTAGGGATTTTGATCCGCTAGATTGTTACACAAGAACAAGATAAAGATTTCTAGTTGATTGGATTTAACTTTACAATCTAGAAATTGATCTTGAAGTTTGCAGATGAGATGAAATATTTTTCTGCTTCTTTTTTTTCTTTTGTTCTCGGGTTCTATATGTTGGATGGATAATTGAGTTGAATGACTTCTGCTTCTATTTATCAACAGCCGAATTAATTGAATTGGAATGACAATCCTTTAAGCTTGTATGACAATCGGTGAGACTATCCTTTTGAGCTAGCAAGACAATCGTTTGAACCAGCATGACTATCGGTAGGACAATCTTTTGAACTGGCATGACAATCTCCTTCCTAGTGTAACTTTCAGTATGACAATTGAAATGACTTGGCATGACAATCGGTATGACAATCCAGATTGTCATGCTAGTTCATTTTCAATTGTCTTGCTGATTTAAGATTGAATTTAATCCAATTAAACTTCTGAAAATTCCTAAAATTAATTCTGAATTAATTAATCAATTAATTTAATTAATCAATAAATTAATCTTTGCAGATATAATTTATTTACTTAATTAAATTATATGACTTAATTAATTAATAGAGAATTAATACTAACCCTGAGCAGCATCCATTCTTCTGAATATCTTCTGAAAATCACTGAGAATTATGAATCAATTCCGCCACTTCAACGTTGACGCTCAATGTACTGTCTGGTTCATGAGTGACTAACTTCCGTGACGTTTCTTCATGTCTTGACTTTGACGCTTTGATTTTCTTCAGATTAAATCCTTGTAATTAATGATACTCTGACGAGATCTCTGTCACTTGATTAAATCCACGATCTTGATTTATATCACTGAGGCATGATCAACTTCTTGAACTTCTTCCAGTGAATTAACTCCTCAAGTCTGTAGATGAACCTTGTTTCTGAATCCTTTGACAGATATTACTTTGCGAGATCTCTCTGACAGTCGATCCACTATTTACTTATTACATTCTTATTTGAGTTGAGTTGAATCCTCGAATATACAAATAGGCTATGACATATGACTTACACAAGTGCTGAAAGCAGTTTTGAAGCTGCTGAATTAAAGGTACCTCAAACTACTTATGCCTTTCATACTGATGATATTAATGAGTTGAGAAGATATCTTAAAACCATCTTCATTTAGTTATAGAGATCAAACTTTAACATGTGAAAGATTAACTTCTGAAAATCTTGATTGCAAAAAGAGGAATGATTATTTAGAAAAAGAGTTAGTCATGTTCCATCAAACTCAAAAAGATAGAGATGATGCTTTCTATGTTAGGGATGAAGTGCTTAAAATGAATGAATCTCTAAAAGCTGAGTTAGAAAAAGAAAGAGAAATTATCAGGACTTGGACTAACTCTGGCAGAACAACTCAGAATTTGTTAAGTAGTGAAAACTGGAAAGAGGGCTTAGGTTATGGAGAGGATAAGAATGATAAAGGAACTGTAGATGTTAAGCCTATAGCTGTTAAACAAAAATCTAAGCTAAAGCCTGTTAAGTTTGTATCTGTAAAGTATGATAATGAGAAATCAGAAGTTAAAAAGGAATTAACTTCTGACAAACTAAAACAGGAAAAGACAACTGAAGTAAACGTAGGCTTAATGACAAATAAGCAGCTTAAGCATAAGCTGAAAGATGTTAAGAATGCAAACAAGGTAAAATCACCTAAGAAAAATAGGAATGGAAAGGAAGGTGTGAATAAAAGCAATGATTATAAGCCTGTTCCTGAAGCTCCTAGGAAAACGTGTCATAACTGTGGAAGTTCTAACCATCTGGCTTCTTTTTGCAGGAAGAATAAGAACACAAACTCCTTACCTTCAAAGTCAGGAGTTAAGAGTCAGTCTGTTAGATATAAGCCACAAAATCCTTGTTTTCATTGTGGTAGTTTATGACATTCCATTTATACTTGTAAGGAATATCATAGTCTGTACTATGATTATTATCAAATAAAACCTTCTTTAAAGAAAGTTACCATTGTTCCTTCTAGTGTAAGTTCTGATTCAAAGTCTGATAGTGTAAATTCTGATAAGAAAAATGTTAACATAAACTCTGATGCTAAATCCGCTGCAAATGTTAACAGACTTAATAAGGCCAAAGGATCCAAGCATGTCCGGGTCCTTAAAACTAATCATTAGTGGTCTTTGTGATTGCAGGGCAACAGGAAAAATATCCTAGTTCTGGACAGTGGATGTTCAGGACATATAACTGGAAATAAGCCCTGCTATCAGACTTTGTGGAGAAGGTTGGCCTAAGTGTTTCTTATGGAGATGGCAACATTGGAAAAATATTGGGATATGGCAATATTAATCTTGGGAATGTCATCATTAAAGAAGTAGCTCTGGTCTCAGGACTTAAACACAATCTGCTGAGTGTTAGTCAAATCTGTGACAGAGGTTATCATGTGGATTTCTTTGAAGAACACTGTGAAGTTGTAAGTAAATCTACAAGCAAAGTTGTTCTGAAAGGATACAGGCGTGGTAACATCTATGAAGCCAAGCTTTCAACAAGTACTGATGGTTCTGCAATCTGTCTGATGAGTAGAGCATCAATTGAAGAAAGCTGGAATTGGCACAAGAAACTCTCTCATTTAAATTTCAACAATATAAATGAGTTGGTCAAGAAAGATGTTGTGAGAGGACTGCCAAAGTCAGTATTTGCTCCTGATGGTCTTTGTGATTCTTGTCGGAAGGCCAAACAAAGGAAATCTTCATTCAAGAGCAAGACTGAGTCATCAATTCTTGAGCCTTTTAGTCAAATCTGTGACAGAGGTTATTATGTGGATTTCTTTGAAGAACACTGTGAAGTTGTAAGTAAATCTACAGGCAAAGTTGTTCTGAAAGGATACAGGCGTGGTAACATCTACGAAGCCAAGCTTTCAACAAGTACTGATGGTTCTGCAATCTGTCTGATGAGTAGAGCATCAATTGAAGAAAGCTGGAATTGGCACAAGAAACTCTCTCATTTAAATTTCAACAATATAAATGAGTTGGTCAAGAAAGATCTTGTGAGAGGACTGCCAAAGTCAGTATTTGCTCCTGATGGTCTTTGTGATTCTTGTCAAAAGGCCAAACAAAGGAAATCTTCATTCAAGAGCAAGACTGAGTCATCAATTCTTGAGCCTTATCACCTACTACATGTTGATCTATTTGGTCCAGTAAATGTCATGTCTATTGCAAAGAAGAAATATGCTATGGTCATAGTGGATGAGTTGACCAGATACACATGGGTGTATTTCTTGCACACAAAAAGTGAAACTGCATCTTTCTTGATTGATCATGTCAAGCAACTGGATAAATTGATCAAGGACTCAGTGAAAATAATAAGGAGTGATAATGGTACCGAGTTCAAGAATTTGATAATGGAAGAGTTCTGCAAAAACCATGGAATCAAGCAGGAATTTTCTGCTCCTGGAACTCCACAGCAAAATGGAGTTGTTGAAAGGAAGAATAGAACTCTCATTGAAGCTGCACGTACAATGCTTGATGAAGCAAAGCTTCCAACCTATTTCTGGGCTGAAGCTGTGCAGACTGCTTGTTTTACTCAGAATGTAACACTCATTAACAAGCAAGGAAAGACACCATATGAGATGGTGAAGAAAAAGAAGCCAAATCTGAAGTATTTTCATGTATTTGGATGCAAGTGTTTTGTTCTTAAGACTCATCCTGAGCAGCTATCCAAATTTGATCTAAAAGCTGATGAAGGAATCTTTGTTGGATATCCACTTTCCACAAAAGCCTTCAGAGTCTATAACTTGAGAACAAGAGTGGTCATGGAATCTATCAATGTCTCTTTTGATGATAAGAAGATTACTGGACTTGAAGATTTTTTTGATCATGATCAACTGAGATTTGAAAATGAAGACTCAAATTCTGATACTGAAAATCCTAACAATCTAAATCCTGATACTGCAAACTCTGATGGATTAAACTCTGATGTTATTGAAACTGTGGTGACTACGCCAAAGGAAGATGCACCTATGCAGGGGGAGCATACTCAAGATATAACCACATCTCAAGAAGCATCAGAACATACATCTGGCTCTTCAAGTTTTGATAAGCCAAGTTCTGATAGTTCTGAAAATCTAAATTCTGAAGAATCCAACTCAGAGAGCATAGTTTCAGGGGGAGCATCAGAAAATGTTAATGAAGACAGCATGGATCATGGGGGAGCATCCAGTTCTAGAGAAAATCTTCCATCTACAAGGAAGTGGACTAAATCACATACACCTGATTTGATAATTGGAAATCCTGATACAGGTGTCAGAACTAGAACAACTACTTCAAGTGAATGTCTTTACAATTCTTTTCTTTCTCAGACTGAGCCAAAGAAAGTGGTAGAAGCTCTTCAAGATGCTGATTGGGTGCAAGCAATGCAGGAAGAGTTAAATGAATTTGAAAGAAACAAAGTCTAGACCCTAGTGCCAAGACCAAAGAACAGATCTGTTGTTGGTACAAAATGGGTATTCAGAAACAAAACTGATAGTGATGGCATAATTACAAGGAATAAAGCAAGGCTGGTTGCAAAAGGATATTCTCAACATGAGGGAATCGATTATGATGAAACATTTGCACCAGTTGCTAGATTGGAAGCCATAAGGATATTTTTGGCGTATGCTGTTCACAAAAAGTTTACTGTCTTTCAAATGGATGTGAAAAGTGCTTTTCTCAATGGAGAATTGGAGGAAGAAGTATATGTTGAACAACCTCCAGGCTTTGTAGACTCCAAATATCTAGATTATGTCTACAGGCTTGATAAAGCACTTTATGAACTTAAGCAAGCTCCAAGAGCATGGTATGAGACTTTAGCTCAGTTTCTTCTGAAAAGTGGATTTAACAGAGGAACTATAGACAAAACACTGTTCTACCTCAACCATGGAAAGGACTTACTTTTGGTCCAGATTTATGTTGATGATATCATCTTTGGTTCTACAAATGACAAACTTTGCAAGAAGTTTGCCAAACTGATGCAGTCAAGGTATCAAATGAGTATGATGGGGGAACTTAGCTATTTTCTGGGCCTTCAAGTCAAGCAAAATGAAGAAGGCACTTTTATTTGTCAAACTAAGTACACCAGAAATTTGCTGAAGAAATTTGGAATGCAAGATTGTTCAAGTGCATCCACTCCCATGACCACTGCAACAAAACTGGACAAGGATACTGGTAAATCAGTAGATATTACTGATTACAGAGGTATGATTGGCTCACTACTCTATCTAACTGCTAGTAGAACTGGTATCATGTATGCTACCTGTCTTTGTGCAAGATTTCAAGCAGATCCAAGAGAACCTCACTTAACAGCTGTGAAAAGAATTTTCAAGTACCTTAAGGGAACAGCTGATCTGGGATTATGGTATCCCAGAGAATCAGATTTTAAACTAATAGGTTACTCAGATGCAGATTTTGCAGGTTGCAAAATTGACAGGAAAAGCACAAGTGGAAGCTGCCAATTTCTTGGAGGCAGATTGGTTTCTTGGTTTAGCAAGAAACAAAAGTCAATTTCCACATCAACTGCAGAAGCAGAGTATATTGCTGCAGGAAGCTGTTGTGTACAGATTCTTTGGATGAAGAATCAATTACTGGATTATGGGTTAACATATTTCAAAATCCCTATTTACTGTGATAATCAAAGTGCTATTGTTGTGACAGGTAATCCAGTTCAACACTCAATGACAAAGCACATCAGCATCAGGTACCACTTCATAAGGGAACATGTGGATGAAGGTACAGTGGAATTGCACTTTGTTTCAACAGATCAAAAACTAGCAGATATCTTCACAAAACCACTGTGTGAAGCTACTTTTACAAGATTGGTAAATGAACTTGGAATGGTTTCAGGTTCTTTCTCTAAATCTGCTTAGTTTTGTTCTGATGCATCAGACTTTATGATCAGTATTTACAGAAATTACTCTCTTTTTGTATTTTATGCTTAATTAAAAATTGCTTAAGTACTGAATGTTGTCTGATGTGACTTTCTACACTCTGATAGTGATATGTCTATTTGTGTAACTATTCTATCCTATGAGGATACATGTGCTAGATGCTGACCTAGTAGTCTTCAATAAACTAGAAATCCCATGTTAGAAGTAATTATTGTTGTGGAAATCTATTGACACAAGCAAATTCTGATATTGAGTTTAGTAGAGTTTACTTTGTCTATCTTATTACTAAGTCACAAACTAGAATAATGCTTCTCATCTGTTAAGTTCTGATGCTAATAAATCTGTTGAATGTACTAAGTGCTGATAAACCTCACTTATCAAAAGAAAAAGAAAAAGTATCAAGGAATAAAAATCAGGTACTCCTTTGAGGTCTAGAGTAAAAATGTGGAAGGGACGACCCAAGTGCATTGCTGGTATTAAGTAATATGCATCAGAAAAGCAAAATATTTTCTTGGTGACTTTTCACACTCTATGATTACTGGAGAAATACTCTAATAATAGCATAAATTCTGATAAGTAGTCGTGACTCACTTACACTGAGAAGCCACTGTAAAACGGAATTTAAAAAGATGCACAAAATTAGCACAAAACAGTTGAGGTGGACTCAAGCCTGAACTCATTCAATAGTAGGCTTCAGAATAATGACAGATTTTTAGTAAAGTTTTAGTTATGCCTTATTTCTAAGATGTACTGAAGTGAATCAGACTTACTCTTTGTCTGATATTTCGCTTAATGCACACACTAAACACTCCATATAAATGATGAAAATTACTGTGGTGATCTATGTTATTTTAGATGAACAGTTTATGTGTCACATTACATAATCTCTGAGGACAAGTTCTATTGAACGTTCTGATGATTAAGTTCTGGAGAATCAATATCAGAATTTGTGTGAAGAATTACAAAGATAGGCATTCATTTTTCGAGTCAAGAAATCATATTCTGATAACTGTTAAGTTCTGATATAAGTCTAAGTTCTTATATTAACTTCTGATCCTTTACTTGACTTATTTGTGGATAAAATCTAAAAAAAAGTCTCATTTTAAATCAGAATATGTTGGGGCGGAATATTAACAGTCAATATAATTAGGAATAGTGGTACACGTACTTGCACAATAATTTTTACTTGTTTCTTGTGCGCTTTAAACCTAGTTTTACCTTTCCAATGACTGTTTTTCGTCTTCCAAGTCTAGGGAGACGAGGTAGAATTAATTCTACCTGTCAGCATTAAATTTCCTTGCGTCTCCTGGCATTCTCTTGCCTATATAAACAAATACTTCGCAACAGCCTACACATCAATTCTTCTCTCACAAACTCACCTTCATTTTCTTCATACAAACAAAACCATGGTCAACTACAACATGTTTTTGAACTATGAAACATTCAACATGGAGCTGAGCTGTGAAGCCTGGCAGCAGGAATGGCATGTCACTGCCATTCATGATGAGATTTGGGACTCGGTTCCCCAGGAGGTTCTCACCCACCTCCTGTTCTTTTACATGGACTACCATCTCCATCTGGAGCGATTGGAGGAGGAAAGGCTGGAAGCTCTCCGCCAGCAAGAGCGAATCACCAGACTCGCTATTCTTTTTGTAGAGAGTAGGAAGAAGAAATAATTTATTTTCTTCTTCCTGTTTTTCTTCATCGTCAGCCTTGCCCTGCTTCTTGAGCTAGGACAAAGGCTGTTGATGTTAGGTTTAGATGCTTAGGACAATCTTGTAAAGTTCTGATGTAATTTAAATTTCATGAATGTATTCTCTTAATATATAACTTTTGCTGTACTAATCCCCCTAAACTAGCCAGTACCTTAATTCCACCATTCAAAATTGCAAAACGAGCCTTTAATGACCTGGTAAATGCTGACCTTAAGAAAAAGGTGGTTAGACCTTTACAAATTCCTCAGTCTATAAAATAGATCTTGGTAAATGCTGATCCTGAAACCTATAGATCTGTTTATCCCGATGTCCAACCTACCACCAACTCCCAAACACCACAACAACCATCAGAACATACCACTCATACATCTATACCTCAACCCTCCCTCAGAACATATCTCAAATCATATCTCACAACTTCACAGACAGCTCAACCTTCATCCTCAGCACCTCTTGTGATGCCTTCCTCTTCCAAGCCTAAGAAGACAAAGACTGTTCCTCAAACACCTCAGAAGAGAAGGAGGATTGTTTTGAGAGATGAGTCTGATAGTGAGGAACAGGTTTCTACTTCAGAACCTGTTGTTAAAGAAGCTGAGAAAGTTCCTTCTCAGAAGGATTCTGGAATTGGGGGATCTAAGCTTCTCAAACGGCTTAGAAGAATGACTTTTGCTGAAACTCCCAAGGAATCCCCACCTTCTAAGAGATACAAGAAACAGAGAGCTAAAAGGCCAGTTTCAGATGATGAGGAAGCAGCAGCTAATGAAGGGGATCAGGAATCTATGATCTCACAAAAAGCAGAATCTGCTGAAGCCACTGCTTCTCCATTAACTCCACCTCAGGAAGCTGCTACTGAAATGGAAAACACACCATCTGTATCTCCTGTTCAAAAGACTGTATCTCCTGTTGATCCAGACATAAGTGCTGAAATTGATATTCAGAACCTGGTTGTGCCTGAGGTACTTTACTTAGAAGCTCCAACAACACTTCATCCATTAACAATACCTGTCTCTGATGCTACTCAAATTCCAGAATTATCTACTACACCTTCTCTGCATCTAGATGATGATGATCAGATTCTAGGTGAGCATCAGAATATGGTTGTTCATCAGAACTTGGAACCAGATCAGCACTTAGAGGATGATGCTGAAGCTTCAATTGCTTCTCATACTGTTGTTTTATCAGAAGATGTTGATTCTGTAAGTTCTGATGCTGCAAATGCTGATGATACTGGTGATGCTGCTCCAAATGCAGATGCTGATGAAGCAGGTCCTTCAGGACATGCACCTCAACAAACTGTTCCTAAATATGAATTAGTTAAGAAGTTTGTTATAAAAGAAGCACCAGTGCCTTGGAGTGAAACTCCTGCAGGACATGAGTGGACTAAGGAATGGAACTCAGTTACCTGTGTTCCATCTGCAAAGAATCTTGCTGAGCACTTGACAAAAGCTGATGAGATGTTAATTACTGATGATTTCAAAACACATCTTCGAGTCACTGCATTGAGTACTAAACATCTGCAAGGTCTTCATTCCACTACTCATGCAGAAATACATAAAATTCAGGAAGAATTACTCAAGCAAGAACAAGTTCAGAAAATTGACAAGAAAAAATTCTTCCAACCTACCTTTGACAGAGTTGCTTATATTGAGAAGACCCAAGAGAAACAACAATCTCAGATTGATGATATTTTGAAGAATCAAGCTTCTCAGCAATCTCAACTTAATGAAATCCAAGCCTCAGTGGAATTGCTTGTTTCTCTTCTCTTACCTGCTGATGCCAAAAAGGGGAGAAAGTAATTAAGTCCAAATGCAAAACTGATAAGACACTGAAGAGGAAGGATGATGAAAAAGATGACCAAGGAAACTCTAGAATGGGTGGAGGTCATAGTCAAGGTAGAGGTTTCTCATCAAGAAAAGATGAAATCACAAGTCACATGACAAGTTCTGATGCTGGAAAAAGAATTACTTCTGCTACTGGTAAAAGGATAAGTTCTGATGAACTTTTAGATCTTGATGAAGAAATGTCAAGACAATTATTTCTTCAGGAAAATCTAGGAATGGACTTGGAGAGTCTAATGGAAGAAGAAGCCAGACTTAAATCAGAAAAAGTTAAATCTAAATCTGAAGTTTCTGGTAAAAAGAAACTTCCAAAACTCAAAGGCATTGTGATAAAAGAAAGGACAAATCCCGAAGCAACTGTGGCTAAATCACAACTGCAGATAGATCCAAGGTCCAAGGGCAAAGAGAAAGTTGGTGAACCTATCAAGGTTTATGTGCCTCCTGTGAATGAAGAAATTACTGATGAAGATGATGATCTTGCTCTGACTTCAAGAAAAGTTTCTAAGACAACCTCTGACATGGCTCAAGTTGTTCAAAGTCAAGAGTTAGTTAATTCTGATATTTCGAAGAAGCAAGTAACCTCTGACATAGCTCAAGTTAACTTAATATCAGAAGATAACACAAAGGAAACCTCTGACATTGCTCATGTTAAATCTTCAAAGAAACTACTACCAGGATTCACTAAAACTAAACAGACTCAACCTTTGAAGACTGCTGCAAGTGGTTTTGAAGCAAGAGTGGTTACTGGAAAGGAAGCAAGAGATAAAACTGGATTGGGAAGTGCTGATGAAAGAAGAATACATAACACTACCAATGATCCAACTTCCTTAAGTGAACCAGGTATTGGAGCAACTCCTGAGAGATTGAATCAACTGGAATCTGTACAAATGGTTTACCATACCTACTTGAAAGAACACATTTTGTTGTACTTCATGACAGATGGTAGGGTTTATCATATAAGGGAAAATGCCATTCCACTGAAGTATTTTGAAGAACTGGAGCATGTATTATTCTTACTTCAAGTGAATGACGGAATAACAGAAAGTGCTGCAAACTATTTGAAGAATCAGATTCAGAGACATAAAATGCTTTATTCTGTTAAGTCTGACAGCACATATCTTCTAAAGTACATAGA
Source organism: Apium graveolens (assembly GCF_009905375.1). Taxonomy (NCBI): domain Eukaryota; kingdom Viridiplantae; phylum Streptophyta; class Magnoliopsida; order Apiales; family Apiaceae; genus Apium; species Apium graveolens. The sequence goes on along the minus strand of NC_133648.1, from coordinate 310,036,972 downwards.
TCACAAGGGTGATATAGTTGAGATGAAGCCCAACACTGCCAAGATTATAACTACCTTTCTGGGTTACAGGGCTGTGGAATTCAATCTTGAGTCTGATAAGGCATATTTGATCAGACTGGATCAGGATATAAGAGAAGCTAGAATTAATGATCTCAGGGCTGCAATCTTTCAAATTGGTGAAGATACTGCAGAACTTAAAGATGCTAAAAGGAGGATGATTGATGAACTCAGATATGCTGAGAGATGTTTGTTGAAGAACTATCTCAGAACAACTCCTGACATCCGAGAGATCAGAAGATGAAGCCAAGTCAAGATCTACAACTGCTTAAATTCTGATATGAATACAGACTGAAGTTGTTATAAGAAGTTAAAGATTGGTAAAGTTTTAAGGACTGTAAGTTGTAGTTATCTAGTCAAATTCTCATGCATTTGTACTTAATGTTTTTGACATCATCAAATATCTTTTAAACTTGTATATTATGCTAATTTACAAGTTGGGGGAGATTGTTAGATATATTTGATAATGTCATGACTAATGTGATTTATGTTTAGTTTTCAGATCTTACTTAAACACGATAAATCAGTACTTACTGGAAGTCAGGACTTAAGGATATCAGTACTTATATTATCAGGAGATAATCATCAGAAGATGGATATCAGAACTTAAGTACTGAAGGAAGTTCAGATAAGGAAGTCAGCTGGTTAAAGGAAAGAAGATCGAGACAAACATAAGAAGAGATATGCATGACGAAGGAATTCTATGAAAAATAGAATACTTAAAAGAAAAGATATCTGATTGATATTTTAGGAAGCAGAATTATATTCCATATCAATTAGCTATTATCTTGTAACTGTGTAGTATATAAACACAGACATAGGGTTTACACTATAAGTGTTATCACAATCGAGAATATTTATTCATCATAACCCTAGCAGCTCTCGTGATATTTGTTCATCACTGAGAGAGAACAGTTCTATACTGTAACAGAGTTTATTGTTCCAATAAAGTTTGTTTTCTGTTACTTGAGTTATTAAAGTTCGATTTGATTGTACTATACACTGTATTCACCCCCTCTACAGTGTGTGTGACCTAACAATCAGATTTTTGTTGGTTTGGATTAGATATTGATTCTTTCGTATATGTTATATTGTTCTTTTCACTTTTTAGATTTTACCTATTTTGACACACACACAAGTCAGAGGTATTTTGGGAACAGCTTGTTCATTCTTCGGAACGAGGGGAAGATTGCGTACATTTTATTCTCCCGTACCCAAGCGGGATATACCGGGTATCTTTATTTTGGTTTGATTAATATAGTTGGATATTTTATCCATTTGTTGACTCGTATTTTTATAACAAATTAACTAAATTGAATAATACAATTTCGTATATCAGTTGTTTGGTCCATACTCTCGTAATTAGCATATTTCGTAACTTAAAAAATGTTCGAAATTTGATATCTATCAACGGAGATGTGCAAAAACAAACATTTGTATCCAAAAAGAAATAGAAAGGTTAAGTAGGTCATGTGATTTTTCGTTACTTTTGAATTTTTGCTCAATTTTTCTAGTTCTTTTACATCACAAGTCGTGTGATTTTTGGGAGAGTTTATGTTAATTAGGATTATAATAGAAAATACAACTTAGATAAGATTAAAAAAATGAAAAAGAAATCAAGTAACATAGGTTCATACTCCATCCCCATCTTGTCAAATGTCAAGTGTTAACTGCTCCTACAATATACACAACTTTCTTTCCACAAATAGTGGTAGATGTATCATTTGCATAATTTCTCATGGCTTCCTACTTCGTACATCAAGTGCTCAATACTGACAATCTACCCCCATGAAATAATGGTGCTACATTCCCGCAGATACAAAACTTTCTATAGATGTGCTCAATCCAGTAACCAGGCTGTGATTAAAGTCTGCTTGAAATTTTGGTAACCATGACATCCTTGAAGTCCAAACCCCCAATGACAGAAACCATCATACACTTCTACGTGACAATCATTCAACCTCCGACTCTTCACTTTCACTTTCCAAGTACATCTCTGTTGCTTCACCACCGGGCAAGTTAGCTTCTTCTTCCTCTCTTCTTTTCCTCTCCGCTTCCTTGTCCCTCTCGGTAGACCTAGACTTCGCTATTTCTAGCCTCATGCTCACGGTTTCCCAGGATACTAGCTTCTCGAGAAATGTTGAAATATACTCGGCCCTACGGTTCTGTTGAGATGAGACAAATAATAGTGCCAAAGTATGATTCAAAGTAGCTAGGGAATTTCAAAGTAATTAATACCAAATCCAGCAACCTTACCTCGAAGTCAATGTAGTAAGAATGCTGCAATAGCAAGAAAGAAAGCATTTTAAGAGAAAAAATAGAATGAAATCAGTACTTGCGTAAGAGAAAATTTCAGTGCGTTTACATTCTGTAAGAAATAAGAAGTTTAACATAACAGATATACTGACGTACCTCCCAGACATCTATTGTGAGAAGCGGCTGCAACAACCACACAATATAATCAGATACTTACGTAAGTACAGTTGAAGAAACAAATTTCATCAAAAACAACAAAGTTCACATTTTGAAGTTGTGAAGCTCTTTGTACTTTAATGTGAATCACTTTACTCCGTCTAAAAGTTCAGAAAATTCAATTACTTACAAAGTAATCCCAGACAAGCGGATTCACAGCATTTGGACTCTTCACCACTACAAGCTTCTTGTCTTCCTCTGATGGGAGTGGGTTCACAGCGTTTCCTACATCGAGCCTGTTTGCTTTGTCTAGAAAAAAAATTAAATCAACGGAGCCTTTAACTCAGCAGTGCACAAAAACAGTAAGTACTTTTTCATAAATACATACAAGTCAATAAGTATAAGTGCATTTTCAAGTTGATATGGGGGAGGAAGGGGAAAAGGAAGCAATAGGACCACTTACATGCAAGCCAGGCCCAACCAGAACCAAACTGAGAAGATGCTGCCAACTTGAATTCTTCAACAAAAGCTTCGAAGGACCCAAAATCTCTGTTAATAAGCTTCAAAAGATCTCCGGATGGCTTGCCTCCACCACCTGGTGCCATAGATTCCCAAAAGAACTCATGGTTCCAAGTCTGCAAACGTGGCAAATATAAACTATAGATATGAAGGAAACATAATATCAAACTCAATAAATTAAAAGGGCCTGAATCATCTAGGAAATTTGATTTATAAGAAAAGAGCAGTATATGCAAAACCCAGAATTACAATGTCATCGGAAGAACGGGTCATATGAAATTGAAATTCAAATTCTTAACAATTGTTTGACCAACTTTTGACACGATAATAGTCTGTTTGTTTTTGAAAGATTTGCATAATATCAACAGAGATATATGAACGATGAACTATTTATTCATATAGAGCAAAACGTTACACACCTGTGCAGCATTGTTAAATGCTGGAAGGATATCACCTTTATTGTAAGAAACTAGTACCACACCTTCCAATGTCAATCCATCCAGTTCCGTTCCTACTATTTGCTTGTTCAGGTTGTCCACATAGCCCCTGTGGTGTTTTCCCCAATGATACTCCAGAGTTTCCTTGCTCATGTGTGGCTCCAGAGCATTCTATTGTACATATCCACTGATTATAATAAGTATAACCAAGTAGATGCTTCATGATTATAAGTATAACCAAGTAGATGCTTCATGATTACACTAACAGGTATACATGCAAATAATTTTCACTTATCTACGAATAAATCAGTATACCAGTCAGTGACTACGTGAAACTAGAATAGAACACTTGGATCTCATTCTAGATAGATTTCTTTACCTAAATTTACACAATTTTCACCAAAAGAGACAACAAAACTTTAGTTGGCTGGCACTTGGTAAAATTAAAAAAAAATGAAATGAAAAGTTTAAAGTACAGATCAGAAAACTAAATTTTTGTGGTGATAGCTAAGCATTACATTTCTAAGCTAAAATCAGGACATTCACTTATCTTAAGATTCTTAATCACAAAGTTCTACAAAAAAGGAATGTCAAAACTTACGAGCATATATGGAGGAGGCTTCAACTCAATCTTCGCAGTTACTACTTGTGGACTATTTCTACTCTTACATTGCTTCTGCACAAAAAGAAGTAACAATTTAACAACTGCAGAATACAACCCAACACGAAATGTTACAGACTTTGGTCCTACATAGGCAACTACATTACCCATTAACAAACCCAACACGAGTTATATGACATCCGATTGCGAACACTACCATTTCTCGTGTAACTCCTTCAATTTCACAAGTTATTATTTCTTAGTTCTTACGATATTGTTCAATACACACCTCATGTCCAAAAATCTCCACATTACCTTTGATTCTTCTACAGCTACATAATTCTTAAATGCACTAATATTTCTCAATAAGCATATCGATCTATCCTCATTACTTTTTACATTCACAACAATGAAAACACTTTGAAGGGCATTGGATAGAGACATAGAGTCAATTAATAATACGATATATCAGCGTCTTAGGTGCGGAAGTACCCTATATACAGGGTCATGTTCCACTACGAACCATATCTGTTAGAAGTTCAGATTTATGATGATTTCCAGAATTCAACGCAACAGAATAATAGAGTTCAGATATTGCAGAATGCAGTTGATTCAGATTTTCCAGGAGACTATTTCTCAGGATTAGGTTTGTTAGGGTTTTATGTATATCTTGTTTATCTGGATAAACCTTATCTCAAACAAACCCTATCTTATAAATCAAGTTTAAATCTCTCAAGCCTTATCTTTACTTGATTTATCTTTTTCAAACGTACTAACAGATTAGTTTCAAAGTTTTATTCAAATATTTTCAAACAAACTTATCTTCCAATCTTATCTTGTGTTTGAAAATAAATCTGTTAGAACTTTGCTTATAAATACAACTCTTCATTTCAGATTTGTAGCTAACACTTTCACGAGAATCTTTCATCATCTGAAATCATTTTCTTGTTTCATACCCGAGATATTCATATCCAGAAAAACAAGAAACCTAGTTTGAGTTGTAATCAATTTGTTTATTCTTGTACTTATGTATTCATATCAACTTTGTGCCGGGTTGTGGCAAGCTTGATTTCAAAGTATAGCAAGGTAGCTAGAAGGCTAAGGAATAGCAGTGGGCTAGGTAGCAAGGTAGCTTGGGAAAGGGTTTCTTTCAGGTGCTATATTTGTAATCAAGGAAAAGACTGTAAGTTCTTTTATTAAAGTTGATATAATACATTCTCTATGCTAGTTGGCATGGGGACTTGGATGCAGGCCATAGACTAGGTATAGGGGCCGAACCAAGTAAAAACTTCTGGTGTTTTTACTTTTCAGTTCTCAGCATTCTGCATTTTATTTCTGTTATTTATTTTCTGCAGTGTAATTGAGACTGTCCCATACCCTGTCTCATTTGTAAAGGGACTGTCCCATTTGCATAAGAGACTGTCCAATTTGCCTTGACAGTTAGAATATTATTTTATCTATCGAGCCATCGAATTTCAATATCAACCAACAATGTAGCTACAAATCACCGGTCACAATACATTAATCATAAGTTTGTAGTTTGAAGGCTTCATTACTTTGTACTTAAACTAACACCTACAAATATTTTAAACTAAAGAAGTGCAAGGAAATGCATCGAAAAGCGAAAACAAATATAAGCATCAAACATTCTCAGAGACATTTCATCAAACAACATGTGCACATTCATACTATTATCGTGAGTTTTAACCTCTTAATGGAGTTGAATATGACAAAGTAGCTGACCTGTTTGTTTTTCCAAACTGAGCTCCGAGTTGACTCACTAAACACTTGTTTTGGGAGAAATGCACAAGTCAACAGACTCGTTGTCGATGTTGCCGCCATTTTAGCCGGAGGTTTTTTGTATTAGATTTTAACTGGATATTTAAATCTATTCTGTTTCCGCGGATAATGTTTATAAGAATTTAATTTAAATTATTTGTTGGGCCTGGGCGGCTGGGCCTGTGTTTCGGTTTAATATAATACATACCTCCGACATTATAAATTTATATTTTCAAACTAAATTCTTATCAATTGCGGGGATAGCTCAGTTGGGAGAGCGCCAGACTGAAGATCTGGAGGTCAGGTGTTCGATCCACCTTCACCGCAAACTATTTTTTTAAAATGTCTTTTCTTCCAGTGACCGTGCCTCAAAGACAAGGTGAATGAAGTAAGAATGCTGTAATAACAATGGCATAATGGAAAGCATATTAAAAAAGGGCTAAAAAGTGTCAGTACTTCCATAGCAGTTCATCTCATTTTTGTTCCATCTCAGTTGAGCTTTTAGAATGGAGATGGGAGTGAACATTGGAATGTTCCATCAGTTATTGTGATCGCGGTAAAGATTGAAGCTGCAATATTCGATTCTGAAGGATTATATGAAAGCAGCGCTGTTAAATGTGGGAAAATAAAAATTATTTTATTTTTAAAATTAAAAATAATTAAAAATTATTTAAAGGTCTCGTTCTGCATGAACTTTTGTAGGCATCTATATTTACCCATTATACTTTTTTCATGTTTAGTTGTTAAACGAATGGCACAACTAAACATTGCTCTGTTAGCAATGCCCAGAATTTATAATTTGATATCTCCCACCTATCCTGTGGCATCAGTAGCTTAAAAATATATAATATGTTTAGCAAGAAATGAACAATTTACAAAGAAGTTTAAATAATCAATAATCTATTTTTGTTTCTCAAATACAATTACAATTCTCTAGTAAATATGTTGGATTCAACATGAAACAAAACTCTATTACAAGTGTGTTTTGATAAGGATACGATATATAGCAAAATTTAGCTTGCTTCTTCCAGCTTGCACTGAAGTTATAAGTAGAAGCACCTTGGTTAAGCCCAAGCTCTTTTTCTGGGAACAAGATCTGATGTCTGTATCTCATCAATTTTAGCAGCTACGATGAAATCATTCATACTTATACCCCCTGTGCAGCACAAGTGAAAATATAATATGTTAAAAGGGGCTGGCTCTATATCACATCTATAGCGACTTAAGAGGTTCAAGTCATGTTGAGAGAAACGTATGCATTTGCTTCGATTCTTAAGTTTCCACTAGGATGTATTTTGTTTACATGGTAATAAGTAGTCATATAACTGAATAATAATGAATAGGAATACCTCTAGGAGCATGAAACATGAGGGGAAACATGTTTAGCTAATTATGAGAAAAGAAACATGAGGATATTTTAGATAATTATGAGAAGAAACTCGTTGATATTAGTCGTAAAACTGAGGAAAGTTTAGTCTAATCAACATAAGGAATATATGTTGTAGTTGCAGAACATAGTATAGCAGTTGTTCAAAGGCAACTACTCAGTTATTTGTATATTAGTCAAGAGAAGTCGTCAAGTTATTTCCTAATCATTTTTGGCGATTTATGATAATATTTACATAATTTTATCATATTAATATGTTTCAATCTACAAAGCACTTTAAATTTGTGGGGAAATGCTTGCTTAACACAGCAGGCTGAAATATGATTTATCAGATTCAGATAACCATTCTTCAGAATTCTTAGTAGTTTTAAATCAGTAAGCTAAATTCCGAAAACCGTGACAGAACAAGAAATTCAAGTTCTATCAGATTGGAAATTCTATTGACATATGTTATTGCAGAAAAATGGATGACTCGGACCACACATAGTTTAAGCTTCTGAATATATACTAAAGTAACCATTTTGACATATTGTATTGGACTCGGAATGTTCAAATAATAGAAGAGCCAGTATTTTTCAATAAAAAAAATATTGCATACCAATGGAAGGAGTCCACAGTTCAGCTCTAACTTGATTGGGTGGTTCCAAGTGAAGGTTAGGAAGGTGCCCAATAGTTTCTACAACATTGAATATTCTATTGATGAGTTCAACACCAGACTTATAATCTTTTAGCTTCCACAAACATTGTAACTTAACAGCTCCACCTTCATTTGACAGTCTCCAACCAACAACCTACAATAAAAATAAAGAAAGGTTCATTATTAACCAAAATTCTATATAAATAAAATTATCTTTTCTTGCTGGTAAAAAGTAAAATCTTGCGTTTTTTTGCTATTGGAAAGAATGAAAATGGGGGAATGTAATGATAATTGTACTATCTATTCCTTTTATAATGGAAATTTTGTGCCTTTCCAGTCTTTTTGCTCTTCCCTCTTATATTCTTCTCCTAGGCTCTTATTTGGTTCGAAAATCGCATTCCATTCTCATTTCCTACCTTATTCCATCATCCATGTCCTCAAATAAGCATCAAATTTGGCAACAGAGTAAATATTATGCAGAACTACAGAAAAGAAAGTAAACACATAATATTCTCCTACGAGTTCCATATCCTAAATTTTACTATATTATCCGAAAATGATATTAAAACAACTCAATATCACTCCTTTATCACATTTCTGTTACTCTAAGTTTCACTCATTCTTATCAAATTTCATTTCACAACCAATTACCAAACCAAACATACCCGTATATCCCGCTTACAACCCGAACCCAAATTTAACACCCCTACACCCTACAAACATAAAATATCCAAAAATCTTGAAAAAAACACATGGGCTATTACAAAGATTGTACCTTTCTCAACAAATTCTGAGCATCTTGGTCAGCCAAAGCAAAAGGCTGAGGAGAACACTCAAGTCTAGAAAGAGAGAGAGCAGCAAGATTAGGAATCAAAATCTTATGCTCAGTGCTGCCAAAACCCAAAACTTTATCACCAAAATTACTCTCAATCTCAGCAGGAAAAGGGTCTCTGGCCCCAAAATCATTGTCACCTTCCATAGCTAAAGTTATCAACTTTGTGTGTCTGAAAGGTGTAAACTTGATTTTAGGACATGGGTTTGTTGGGAATGGAGTGGATAGATGTAGTGGAGGAGCTGAGAAGCTTGGACGAGGTAGTGTTGTAATGGAAGCCATGTTTGAGTTCAAGTTTCACTCTCCAGTCTTCTTATCCACTGGTTATATAGACTTGTAGGACTTGCATTTTTATTATTGTTTGGAAAAATAATGAAATATTCTTGGAATTTCAAAATTACTATTTTGTCATTTCTTTTATGATTTATTGATTTTATGTAATTAAATTCTGAATTAGAAAAAAACACATTAACAAGAACGAAATTTGTTTTTGACTGTATTTTATGATAGCCTAAGTTTAAATATTATAGGCATTATTGACATAAAAAACCCATACTTAAATAAATACATTATATTAACTAAATTCAATTAATTATATTTAGGTTAATTTTTAATTTTATTTGAGTCCATACTAAATATTATTTTGTTTTAGTTAAAATGTGATATATACATTAATTTTCTTTTTACCCGATATCATTATATATATTAAAAAATTATCTTTTAATTTCTAATTTTGCTTTAACCCCGTTCAATAGCATACATTTAAAAAAAATTTCAATTATTTCATCCTTAATATAACTATCTATATTTATTTTATTTTCACCCGCATCAATTGTATAATGTTGTTTAAACTCGAAAATAGTGGGTATAGATTATAATTTTATTTATATAAATATATTATGAATAATAATATAATAATGAGAGTATTATATGTAAAATATAATCATATGCATCACTAGCATTTATTATTTTGTTTTACGGCGATCTATCAAATTCAACTAACCATGTTTTTTAGCCCGTATAATTTTGTTTAAACTCGGATAAATAGTGTATATCCCGACTCCGTTGTACCTATCAACGAATTATCTATTAATTTTAATTTTATTTTAGACCAGATCAATATAATAATCTTTTTTTGTCCGGGTGAATAATTTATATTATTTTATTTTTACCCGATATCATTATACATATTTAATTCTATATGTATTTAAATAAATTTATTGTGAATATTAATATGTTACAGAGAGAATTTTATTTTTAAATATAATTATAAACTTATAGGATGACCAAAATATAGATGAGTGCGCGACTACCAACCCAACTTTCTATATTTCGTACCTATATTATTTTAAATAAGATAGATATTACAGATATTAAAAAGACCATTAATATGTAATCGGTTATATCAACCAAATTCAAGTAATTGTATTTATTTTATTTTGGTGTGGTTGAATATTATTTTGCTTTAGTCTAAATGAGTATTATATATTATTTTGTTTTTTTTACCCGACGACGTTACATAGACCAACTAATTATCTTTAAATTCTAATTTTGTTTTAGCATCGTTCAATAATATAATTTTTTTAACCGCGTGAGTTGTATTTATTATTTTATTTTAAACCGATGAAATAAATGCAACTAACTGTTTTTAGTTTTTTTAACCCGACGCAGTAAATCCAACTAACTATATTTAGTTTTTTCAGCTCCTATTAAATAATAGTATAAACTTTGTTTAAATCTGGATGAATAATGTATATCATTTTAATATTTTTTTTTATCTCGGAGTCATTATACCTGTTGTGCAAGACATGCATGTATTATAATAAGATTAAGTCAAAATTGACAGCCTTAAGAATTAGTTGTATGATAATCTAAATTTGTATTTTGTATTTTGTATTGTATTACTTGAGTCTGTAAAAATGTCAAAGATTAGACTGAAGTATTTTTGTGTAAACAGTCTCAAGCCTAAGAATAAACTCTGGAAGAAGATCAAAAAGATCATGCCTCAATCAAGAAGTTTGGAGTTGAATAAATCTGTTTTAGGAAACATATTCTAAGTCAAGATATCTACAAGTCACTGATCAAGTCATATAGAGAAGTCATTCGAGAACTCCAGAATGACTTACCGAGAAGTCCAAAACAGCTTATAGAGAAATCTCAGAGATATCGACAAGAGAAATGAAGACATGAAGATTGGAGATATCGACAAATCAAATTATCATTAGAGATCTCAGAGATATCGACAAGTCAAAATGTATATAAAGATCTCTGAGATATTGACAAGTCATTTCTGCATTAGAGAACTTAGAGATATCGACAAGTCAAAATAAAGATGTTAAGATTGGAGATATCGACAAGTCAATTTTTTTATTAGAGATCTCAGAGATATCGATAAGTCAATATGCTTATAGAGATCTCAGAGATATCGACAAGTCATTTCCACATGCAGAATTTTGGAAACCTCGACAAGCCAAGTTCACTTATAGAGAACTCAGAGACCTCGAAAAGTCAAAGACAATTATAGAGAACTCAGAGATCTCGATAAGCCATTATACTTATCGAGATGTCAGTTCTCTATAGATCAAACTGGAGATCTCGATATGAAGCTCAAGTACAGAATGCAGACAAGTTAAATATTCAAGATTATCAATCAACAAACCATCTAATCACTTAGATTGAAAAGTCTATAGAAGCAGTTTGAAGAGTACAAGATCAAAAGCCAAGATTAACTGACAAAGAAAAGTCACAGATTCACAGGATTTGCAAAGATACACTAAGCCAGAAATGGAAAGTTTTAGAGATAACTTAAAGTAGGGTTTAGTACATCTTATTGCATGCTGTGTAAACCTGTATTTACTAATCTATAAAGTAAACACTAGTACTTTGCTTTTAAAAGTGTAGCAAACAAATTTAGTTTTCTTGTAACTCTTTCAAGGAAGAAGCTGAATTCTTTCCTTACAAAAAACCCAGGATTTGTAGCAAAAACTAGCTTAATTTTAATACAAAATTAAGTGAGTTTTGAAATATTGTGTGCACTATTTTAATTTTAGTTAACATAATATTACTGCATTTCTAATATGCCTTGTTCATCAAGTAACAAACATTCAAAAAGCCTTAAAAATATCCAAAACACATTCACCCTCCCTTGTGTTGTTATTCATTACCTAACAAGTGGTATCAGAGTAAAATCTGAAAGCATACAGATTAAAGATCTTGGAAAAATGAATACACAGAAGATTAACAGTATAAAGATACCAGCCTTTGATAAGACTATCTACAAATTATGGAAAAAGAAGATGATGTTGTTTCTAAGGATGACCAACCCCTTGTACATCCAGATTCTAAAGAATGGACCTTTTATTCCTATGGAAAGGATTAAAGAGTCTACCTAACGAGACATGGTCATCCCAGCTTATTATGATCCTAAAGATCCTTCAAAATACACATACATTGAGATGGAAAAAGTTTCTCTTGACAGTGGTCTATAATTAATTTTGATAGAGTCACTTGACAATGTCATGTACAATAACATTGTCAACTGTGACACAACAAAACATATCCGGGAGAAAATAGAGATTCTGTGTGAAGGTACAGAGAAAATTAGATCCAACCAAAGGAGAATACCAGTGTCTCAATATGAGGGTTTCATGGCTAAACCTAATGAAAGTATAACTGATGTCTTTGAAAGATTCAACAAGATGATTAATGACTTGCAGCTTCATGACAAATACTATGAAGCTGAGGAGGTTAACTTGAAGTTTTTGCTCACCCTTCCTGACCATATAAAACAGAAGATTTCAGCTATAAGACAAGGGATAGACTTGAGCAGAATGATACTGGAGTTTTTGTATGGTATTCTAAAAACCTATGAACTGGAAATGATCCAAATAAACTCTTTAAGAACTAGTCAAGGGCACATTGTTGATGGTAACTCTATGAATCGAACAGTTAAATAAAAAACAATTACATAAGATTAATTAGGTAATAAAATATAAGGATAATTCGGTAAAATAGCGTGTACCAAAAAATAGGTACAGTTCCAAAATTTTCAATGTTTCATAGATAGTATAGATAGATATATACAATAAAATATTTAAAAATATTATTTATAATCTATAATTTTTCTGGTGTTCATATTTAGGGCATAGAAGATATTTTATATCTCTTAAAGTCAACAAAACTTATGATGTAACAAAGACCTTCTGATCTTAAATCAGCTTCTTAACTTCAAAAGTTAATATTCAAATGTTTTATATTTTTATTAACATTGTTCAGACTTCAGACTATTTGAACTTTTGAAAGAGCTAACAGTTTTGATTCTTCGCAGTTTTTTTAAGTAAAGTCCATGTATCTAAATGCTTAGGTGGAACTGGTTGTTCCTTTCCAAGCACGGGACATTACAAAAAAATGCTCAATAAACATCTCCTCATAGACATCGTTGTCAATAACAACCGATGTTAAAAATATTTTTAACATCGGCTTATATGAAAATGATATTAAGCGCGTTCTATACATCAGTTAAAATAAAACCTGATGTCTAAACTATGATTTTAAAAAAAACGCGGACACTTCCCCCCTGATAAAAACATTTTTCCCCTCTTTAATAAAACATATACTCCTTAGAATATTTTTCTCTCAGAAAACTTTCCCCCTTACTAAAATTTCTCTCTTTCTCTCTCCCGACTCTCTCTCTCTTCCTCTCCTGATTTTCTCTGTTTCACACTGTCACTCTCATCTTTCAACCCCGAATCGAAACCATAACTTTCTAAACTCCTAATTAGAGTCGTAGATCTATAACCCTAATTTGAACCCTAGATTTCAACTAAAATGGCCGATTAGCTGCAAAGGAGGTTGAACATTGGACGATTTGTGCAAAGGAGGTTGAACCCTAGTTCGAATCCGCTCTAATTGGTAAGAGTGTTATTTTAATTTCTTTTTAAAATCCAATTTTTGGTTTTTAATTCATTCTTTTTCTACAAACTGGTTCATTCTTCAGCGTGGGTTGTCTACAAAGTAAGTGATTTTTCAATTTTACTGATATATATGTATGCATGTCTGTTTTCCTTGATTTTTTTTTTATAATTTGTTTATAATCAAGTATATATATATTGAAAACTATCCAGGTATATGCTTTAAATGTTATAAGTTTTGTTTTATTGTGAGAAACAAAACAAACCCAATTTTATAGTTTGTTTATGTTCATAACCCTAATTTTATTTTAATTTTTTCTTGTCGTGTACTTGTTTTTTTGATGATTTGTTTGTTTGGAAGTATACTAGATTTGATTTGTGTTTGTGGGTTATTTTTGTTTTGGTTTATTCTTGTGTTAATTTGGTAAAAATATGTGTTTTAGTATTGTTCAAGTACCTTGATACATGTTTAATGAGTATGTAAAGACTGTCTAAAATCTTGGGATTTGTTAAACTGGGTTGCATTGTCTGTAGTATTGGATTAAACTGAACTTAGCATAGTAGACGTGTTTGTGGTGTTAAGAGGGTAAGAGGTATGTCATGTCCCTGGACAAACTCTGTCTGTGTTTGAATTGTATATATATATATGTGCAATACTTACTTTCAAATTGACATAACCTCATTGTTATTGTCTTTTTGAGGTACATATAGGAAATATTTGGAAACAATTGTTCAACAAAAGCTTAGAAATCACAATTCAAGTTTTCAAGGTAACATTTTTGCTCAATTTTGGTTCTCTACCTGCAAACTTTGAACTCCCCTGTTGGATGGTATTTGTTAGATATATTTGTGATGTCATGTCTAATAATGATTTGTGTTTAGTTTTTCAGATCTTAACTAACAGGACAAATCAGGTCTTAACTGGAAATCAGTACTTATACTGAAGTCGGAACTTAAGATATCAGAACTTAAGTTATCAGAACTTAAGATATCAGAAGATATTCACCAGGAGATAATATCAGGACTTAAGAAGACTTTCAGATAGGGAAGACGGCTGATTGAAAGGAAAGAAGATCAAGACTAAAATAAGAAGAGATATGCATGGAGAATAATTCTATGAAGAATAGAAGACTTGGAAGAAAAGATAAATAATTGATATATTTTAGGATACAGAATTATATTCGATATCAATTAGAAGATTATCTTGTAACTGTGTGGTATATAAACACAACATAGGGTTTGCACTAGATATGTTATCTTAATCGAGAATATTATTCATTGCAACCCTAGCAGCTCTCGTGATATTTGTTCATCACTGAGAGAGAACGGTTCCATTACAATACTATTTTATTAATAAGATTATTCTTTGTTACATACTTGTGTTCTTAATTCGATTTGATTGTACTATACACTGTATTCAACCCCCTTCTACAGTGTGTGTGACCTAACAAGTGGTATCAGAGCCTATCTGTTAACATAATTACAGTAAAGATCCAAAATAATCATGTCTGAAGAAGAACAAACTCCAGCGAAGCCCACCAAAACTGAAGAAACTCCAAAGACTCATATCCATAGTCGATATGAGACTATTAGGGTTCCCATGCTTAGACCTTCTGAGTATCCCATATGAAAAGTGAGGATGGCTATGTTTCTAGAAACTACAGATCCAGAATAGTTTGACAAAATTAATGAAGGACCCATAAGCCAACCAAGCTCTCTGTTGTAGTTGCAGATCAGCCAGCAAAGATTGTACCAAAGGAGAAAAGTGAGTATACAGCTGAAAATATCTCATCTATTGCCAAGGATTCAAAGGTAAGACATTTGCTGCATAGTGCCATTGATAATGTCATGTCAAACAGGGTAATTAACTGCAAGACTGCAAAGGAGATATGAGATTCCTTAGAGACAAGATGCCAGGGAACTGATGCAATTAAGAAGAATAGAAGGACTATACTCGATCAAGAATATGAGCACTTTGACTCAAAACCTGATGAGTCATTAACTGGTTTATATGACAGATTTGTCAAACTCTTGAATGATCTGTCACTGGTGGATAAGGAATATGATCTTGAAGATTCTAATCTTAAATTCCTTTTAGCTCTTCCTGAAAGTTGGGATTTGAAGGCAACTACTGTAAGAGACAACTATGCTCTTGATGAAACTACTCTTGATGAAATTTATGGTATGCTCAAAACTCATGAACTTGAGATGGATCAAAGAAGCAAGAGGCATGGGAGAAAGTCAAGAACAGTTGCTCTTAAGGCTGAGGAGGAATCCCCCAAAGTGGCTGCCTCAAAGAAAGGCAAAGGAAATGCTCTCATCATAAAGTCTGATTCAGATTCATCAAGTTCTGATGGTGATGATGAGGATTCAGAAACTGAAAGTCTATCTGAGATGGATGCTGATGAAGAGATGATGAGATTGTGTGCTCTTATGGTGAAGGGTATCACAAAGATAGCCTACAGGAAATTCAGAAGGGGAAAAAAGTTTTCCAGGAAAAGTGGAAGTTCTGATAAAAAGGGATTCAGAAAATCTGAAGGCAAAGCAGGAAAGTCTGACAATGGAGATTACTCAAATGTTAAATGCTACAATTGTGGTGAGAAAGGCCACATATCTCCTGATTGCAAGAAAAGAAAATATGACAAAGGCAAGGCATTTGTCACAAAGAAGAAAAGCTGGACAGACACTTCAGATTCTGAAGATGAGGTGAACTATGCCTTGATGGCAAATGCTGATAGCAGTTCTGATGCTGCTAAGTTAAAGGTACCTCAAACAACTTATGCTTTTCATACTGATGATATTACTGAGTTGAGATCTTACCTTAAAACCATATTCATTAGCTATAGAGATCAGACTTTAACATGTGATAGGTTAACTTCTGAAAATCTGGCTTTTAAGAAAAGGAATGACTATTTAGAAAAGGAGTTAGTTATGTTCCATCAAACTCAGAAAGAAAGAGATGATGCTTTTTATGTTAGAGATGAAGTGCTAAAATTGAATCAATCTCTAAAAACTGAGTTAGAAAAGGAAAGAGAGATTATCAGGACTTGGACTAACTCTGGCAGAACAACTCAGAATTTGCTAAGTAGTGGAAACTGGAAAGAGGGCTTAGGTTATGGAGATGATAAAAGTGAAGTAGGAACTGAACAAATTAAGCCAATTATTGTTAAACAGACTACTAAGCCAAAGGTAAATCCTGTTAAGTTCGTAGCTAAAACTGTAAAGTCTGATTCTTAAAAGATAAAAGATATTGATATAGAAGTTAAGGTAGAGTCAACTTCTGACAAATTAAAACAGGATAAACCAGCTGAAGTTAACATAGGCTTAATGACAAAGAAGCAGCTTAAGTATAAGCTGAAAGAGATTAAGAATGTAAATAAGGTAAAGCCACCTAGGAAAAATAGGAATGGAAAGGAAGGTGTGAATAAAAGCAATAATTATAAGTCTGTTCCTAATGCTCCTAGAAAGAAATGCAATAACCGTGGAAACACTAACCATCTTGCTTCTTTTTGCAGGAAGAATAAGGATACAAACTCTTTACCTCCTAAATCAGGAGTTAAGAGTCAGTCTGTTAGGTTTAAACCACAAAATCCTTGTTTTTATTGTGGTAGTTTATGGCATTCCATTTATACTTGTAAGGAATATCATAATTTGTACTATGATTATTATCAAATAAAACCTTCTTTAAAGAAAGTTAGCATTATTCCTTCTAGTGTAAGTTTTGATGCAAAGTCTGATACTGTAAATTCTGATAAGAAAAATGTTAACATAAACTCTGATGTTAAATCCGCTGCAAATGTTAACAAACTTAATAAGGCCAAAGGATCCAAGCAAGCCTGGATCCTTAAAACTAATCATTAGTGGTCTTTGTGATTGCAGGGCAATAGGAAAAACATCCTAGTTCTGTACAGTGGATGTTCAGGACATATGACTGGGAATAAAGCCCTGCTATCAGACTTTGTGGAGAAAGCTGGCCCAGGAGTTTCCTATGGAGATGGTAACATGGGAAAAACTCTGGGATATGGAAATATCAATTTTGGGAATGTCATCATTGAAAAAGTAGCTCTAGTCTCAAGACTTAAACACAATCTGCTGAGTGTTAGTCAAATCTGTGACAAAGGTTATCATGTGGATTTCTTTGAAGAACACTGTGAAGTTGTAAGCAAATCTACAGGCAAAGTTGTTCTGAAGGGATATAGGCATGGTAACATTTATGAAACCAAGATTTCAACAAGTTCTGATGGTTCTGCAATCTGTCTGTTAAGCAGAGCATCAATTGAAAAAAGCTGGGATTGGCACAAGAAACTCTCTCATTTAAATTTTAACAATATAAATGAACTAGCCAAGAAAGATCTTATGAGAGGACTGCCAAAATCAATATTTGCTCCTAATGGTATTTGTGATTCATGTCAAAAGGCAAAACAAAGAAAATCTTCATTTAAGAGCAAGACTGAATCTTCAATTCTTGAGCCTTATCACCTACTATATGTTGATCTATTTGGTCCAGTGAATGTCATGTCTATTGCAAAGAAGAAATATGCTATGGTCATAGTAGATGAGTTTACCAGATACACATGGGTGTATTTCTTGCACACAAAAAGTGAAACCGCATCTATCTTGATTGATCATGTCAAACAACTGGATAAATTGGTCAAAGACTCTGTAAAAATCATAAGAAGTGATAATGGCACTGAGTTCAAGAATATGATTATGGAAGAGTTCTGCAAAGACCATGGAATAAAGCAGGAATTCTCTACTCCTGGAACTCCACAACAAAATGGAGTTGTTGAAAGAAAGAATAGAACTCTTATTGAAGCTGCACAAACTTTGCTTGATGAAGCAAAGTTACCAACCTACTTTTGGGCTGAAGCTGTGTAGACTGCTTATTTTACTCAGAATGCAACACTTATCAACAAGCATGGAAAGACACCATATGAGATGGTGAAGAAAAAGAAGCCAAATCTGAAGTACTTTCATGTATTTGGATGCAAGTGTTTTGTTCTTAAGAGTCATCCTGAACAGCTATCCAAATTTGATCTAAAAGCTGATGAAGGAATTTTTGTTGGATATCCACTTTCCACAAAAGCCTTCAGAGTCTACAATTTAAGAACAAGGGTTGTCATGGAATCTATCAATGTCTCTTTTGATGATAAGAAGATTACTGGACTTGAAGATTTCAATGATCATGATCAGCTGAGATTTGAGAATGAAGTTTTAAATTCTGATTCTGTAAATTCTGATAGTCTAAATCCTGATACTACAAACTCTGATGGGTTAAACTCTGATGTTATTGAAACTGTGGTGACTACACCAAAGGAAAATGCACCTGTGCAAGGGGAGCATATTGAAGATTCAATCACATCTCAAGAAGCATCAGAACCTAGAACAGGCTCTTCAAGTTCTAATTCGTCAAGTTCTGATGGGCCAAGTTCTGATAATTCTGAAAACTCAAATTCTGAAGAATCCAACTCAGAGAGCATAATTTCAGGGGGCATCAGAAAATGTTGATGGAGACAACATGGATCATGGGGGAGCATCCAGTTCTAGAGATCACCTTCCATCTGCAAGGAAGTGGACTAAAGCACATACATCTGACTTGATTATTGAAAATCCTGAAGCAGGTGTTAAAACTAGAACATCAACATCAAATGAATGTCTCTATCATTCTTTTCTTTCTCAGACTGAACTAAAGAAAGTGGAAGAAGCTCTTCAAGATGCTGATTGGGTGCAAGCAATGCAGGAAGAGTTAAATGAATTTGAAAGAAATAAAGTCTGGACCCTAGTGCCAAGACCAAAGAATAGATCTGTTGTTGGTACAAAGTGGGTGTTCAGAAATAAAACTGATAATGATTGCATAATTACAAGAAATAAAGTAAGACTGGTTGTAAAAGGATATTCTCAACATGAGGGAATTGATTATGATGTAACATTTGCACCTGTTGCTAGATTGGAAGCCATAAGGATATTTCTGGCTTATGTTGCTCACAAAGAGTTTAAAGTCTTTCAAATGCATGTAAAAAGTGCTTTTCTTAATGGAGAATTGGAAGAAGAAGTATATGTTGAACAACCTCCAGGTTTTGCAGATTCAAAATTTCCTAATCATGTCTAAAGTCTTGATAAAGCACTTTATGGCCTTAAGCAAGCTCCAAGAGCATGGTATGAGACTTTAGCTCAGTTTCTTCTGGAAAGTGGATTTAACAGAGGGACTATTGACAAAATCTTATTCTATCTCAACCATGGAAAGGACTTACTTTTGGTGCAGATATATGTTGATGATATCATTTTTGGTTCTACAAATGACAGACTTTGTAAAAGGTTTGCCAAGCTAATGTAGTCAAAATATCAAATGAGTATGATGGGAGAACTTAGCTATTTTCTGGGCCATCAAGTCAAGCAGAATGAAGAAGGAACTTTTATTTGTCAATTAAAGTACACCAGAAATTTGTTAGAAATTTGGAATGCAAGACTGTTCAAGTGCATCCACTCCTATGGCCACTGCAACAAAATTGGATAAGGATACTGGTAAATTAGTAGAAATTACTGATTAAAGAGGTATGATTGGCTCACTACTCTATCTAACTGCAAGTAGACCTGATATTATGTATGCTACCTGTCTTTGTGCAAGATTTCAAGCAGATCCAAGAGAACATCACTTAACAGTTGTGAAAAGAATTTTCAAGTACCTTAAGGATACAGCTGATCTAGGATTGTGGTATCCCAGGGAATCATACTTTAAGCTAATAGGTTACTCAGATGCAGATTTTGCAGGGTGCAAAATAGACAGGAAAAGCACAAGTGGAAGCTGCCAATTTCTTGGAGGCAGATTAGTTTCTTGGTTTAGCAAGAAACAAAAGTCAATTTCCACATCAACTGCAGAGGCAGAGTACATTGCTACAGGAAGCTGTTGTGCACAAATTCTTTGGATGAAGAATCAGTTACTGGATTATGGGTTAACGTATTCTAAAATACCCATTTACTGTGATAATCAAAGTGCTATTGCTATGACATGTAATCCAGTTCAGCACTCAATGACAAAGCACATCAGCATTAGGTACCACTTCATAAGGGAACATGTGATGGAAGGTATAGTGAAATTGCATTTTGTTCCAACAGATCAACAACTAGCAGATATCTTCACAAAACCACTGCGTGAAGCTACTTTTACAAGATTGGTAAATGAACTTGGAATGGTTTCAGGTTCTTTCTCTAAATCTGTTTAGTTTATGTTCTGATACATCAGACTTTATGATCAGTATTTACAGATATTACTCTCTTTATGTAATCTGTGCTTAAATTGTAATTTACCTAAGTACTGATTGTTATCTGATATGAATTTCAAAACTTTGATAGTGATATGAATGTTTCTGTGACTATTCAATCCGATGAGGATAACTGTGCTAGATGCTGACCTAGTAGTCTATAATATACTAAAAATCCCATGTTTGAAGTAATTATTTATGTGGAAATCTTTTAACACAAACAAATTATGATATTGAGCTTGGTTAGGTTTACTTTGTGTATCTTATTACTAAGTCAAAAACTAGAATGGTGCTTCTTCTCTGTTAAGTTCTGATGTTAGTAAATCTTATGGATGTACTAAGTGCTAATAAGCCTCACTTATCAAAAGAAATAGTAAAAAAAATAAATAAATATCAGGTACTCCTTTGAGATCTAGAGAAAAATGTATGTGGAAGGGAAGACCCAAGTGCACTGCTGGTATTAAGTATATGCATTATAAAAGCAAAATAAAATTTTCTTGGTTACTTTTCACATTCTCTGATTACTGGAGAAATACTCTGATAACAGCATAAATTCCGATAAGCAGTCGTGACTCACTTACACTGAGAAGCCACTGTAAAAAGGAATTTCAAAAGATGCATAAAATGAGCACAAAACAGTTGAGGTAGACTCATGCATGAACTCATTCTATAGTAGACTTCAGACTAATGACAGATTTTGAGCAAAGTTCTAAGTTATGCCTTATTTCTAAGATGTACTGAAGTGAATCAGACTTTACTCTTTGTCTGATATTTAGCTTAAAGCACACACTTACACAATGATGAAAATTACTGTGGTGAATCAATGTTGTTTTAGATGAACAGTTTAAGTGTCAATTGCATAAATTCTGAGGACAATTTCTGATGGAAGTTCTGATGATTAAGTTATGTGGAAACCATATCAATATTTGTGTGAAGAATTACTGAAATAAACATTCACTTTTTGAGTACATGAGCCATATTCTGACGACCTTTAAATTCTAATAATAATCAAGTTCTGATGCTTACATGGCAATATTTATTTACTTGATTTATTTTTGGTCAATACTTGAACGATAATATTTTATCAGAATATTGGTTTAAGTGAGATAAAGGAAGTAATAATCATTTGTTTAGGGGAACATTTTTTTTTGAAAAACTGTATGTACATAGTAATCATTACTTATTTCCCGTGCCCATTAACTTTTGTCTTAACTACTGCATGGCTAACAGGTGTAAAGTCTGTTCCACTTCTCAATAACTGCTGTCAAGTGGAGCGTATAAGTAAAAGAGATAAAAGATTTTAAAATCTTTTACTTACATTTCTTTCTATACTCTCTCTCTCTTTTTCTAATTTTCTCATATTCTCTGACGGTTTTCTATCCAGACATTTTATCAAACACCTTTCAGGCACTCTAAATTTTCACTCATTTTCAATGGCAACCAAGGATATAATCG
This sequence comes from Apium graveolens, assembly GCF_009905375.1. NCBI lineage: Eukaryota > Viridiplantae > Streptophyta > Magnoliopsida > Apiales > Apiaceae > Apium > Apium graveolens. The sequence goes on along the minus strand of NC_133648.1, from coordinate 310,014,687 downwards.
TTAATGGGGCAAAGTTTGTACCAAACAACTACGCTGCCATTCTCACTAAGAGTGAAGCTCCTTCGGAACTTCATTTTATTCAGGATTTCTTATCTCATAGTGAAATTGGGTTCGCATTGACGCAGCCATCCAGTTTATCTGGAACTCAAGTTCTGACGTTCTGGCGTACAGGACTTTATGATGATGGTGGTAAGGATGGGACTCCAAACATCGTGTTTACAGAAAAGGAGGTTGAGTATGTTGTTACTCTGGAAACAGTTTGAAAAGCTCTACACCTACCTGAAAACTGTCAATTCAGTTCTGCTGTAGAGGAGCCCTTGCTACAGCAAATGATAGCTAATCTAGGGTATGAAAAGAGTTTGGCTAAGATGGGTCAACTCAAACGCCCACATATTCGAAGGGAATGGAGATTCTTTTTCAATTGCATCACGAAGACGTTTGCCAACAAATGCTCAAATTTTGATGCCATTCCTATTCTGACACAACAAATTGGGTATGCACTCTTAAACCAGTCTTATTTTGATTATGCAAAGATTGTGTTATGTTTTATAAGAGATAGGATGCATGAGGACTGGAATGTAGTTTACTTTGCTAGGTTCTGTCAGTTAATTTACAGTTACTGTACATCAGATGAACCACAACTAATAAGTGATCACACAGAACCGTTTAGATTAACTAAGAGGGCTTTTACTGATCTCTTAACTACTGACAACAAGAAGGAAGTTTTGAGACCCCTTAGAATTCCTTTATCAGTAAAGCAAGCCCTGGTAAATACTGATTATGATACCTATTCATTGCTATATCCTGATGTCCAACCCACCAACATACAACAGCCATCAGCACCTACTACTGTCACTCAACAAACACTCACATCAGAACATGCAGCCAACCATCAACACATAATCAAGTGAATCCTTCTTCTTCTAGAGCAAAGAGGATTAAGACAGTACCTCAGTCACAGCAGAAAAGAAGGAAGCTGATTTTAAGAGATGAGTCTGATGATGAGGTACAGGTTCAACCATCAGAACCTGTTGCTAAAGTAGCTGAGAAGGTCTCTTCTCAGACAGCTCAAGAAACTGGGAGTTCTAGGCCCCTAAAAAGGCTTAGAAAGCTAAAATCTGATGATCAAGCTCCCAGAGTATCTTCACCAGCTAAGAGACTTAAAAAGCAAAGAGCAAGGAGGGCTGTAGAAGAATCAACCTCTGAAGAAGGAATGGAAGCAGCAACTATGGAAGGGGGTCAGGAATCTCTGATCCCACAAGACCCTATTGCAGTTGAATCTCTTCCAAGTGTTGAGCCAGAACTTCAGGAAGCTCACAAATCTCCAATCCAAGAGCCAGAGACTACTCCAATGTCTACATCTCATGTGTCTCCAATAGACTCTCCAGTACATGCTGACAATCCAGGCATAAGGGCTGAAATTGATATCAACAATTTGGATGTGCCTATGGTCTTGTATCTGGAAGCTCCACTTATTTCACTTACTTCACAGCAAACTCCACCAGCAACTCCACTGCTAGATGTTGATGTTCATGCAGATGAATCATCTATTGCTTCACATACAATTATTCTATCACAAGATGCTGATACTGACGATTCTGCAAGTTCTGTTGAAGTAAATGCTGACAATACTGGTGAAGCTGCTACAAATGTAAATGCTGATATAGCTGGTCCTTCAGGACATGCACCTCTGCAAACAATTGATAAAGCTGATTTGATTAAAAAGTTTGTGAGAAAGGATGCACCAGTACCTTGGAGTGAAACCTCCAGAGGAAGAGAGTGGATCAAGGAGTGGAACAAAGTTGATTTTGTTTCTACTACAAATATTCTTGCTGAGCACCTGGCTAAAGCTTATGAAATGCTAATGAATGATGACTTCAAAGCACAGCTCAGAGTTACTGCATTGAGTACCAGGAACCTTCAAGGTCAACACTCAATAACTCAAGCCAAGGTGGACAAACTTCAAGAAACACTGATTAAGCAAGACATGAATGTCACATTGGACAAGAAAAGGTTTTTTAAGCCAGCCTTTGATCGCATTGAGTATATAGAAAAGACTCATGAAAAGCAGCAAGCTCAACTATCTGATATTTTAAAGAATCAAGCTGCTCAACAAGACCTATTTAATAAAATCCAAAACTCTATGGAATTGCTTGTCTCCCTGCTTCTACCAGATGATGCCAAAAAGGGGGAGAAAGTGATTAAGTCCAAATGCAAAACTGATCAACCACTAAAGGGTAAGGATGATGATAATGAAGACCAGGGAAACTCTGAAAGGAGTAGAGGTCTAAGTTAAGGCATGGGTTCTTTATCAAGAAAAGCCAGAACTACAAGTCAAAGAACAAGTTCTGATGCTGGGAGAAGAACAAGTTCTGATACTGGTAAAAGGATAAGTTCTAATGAATAAACTCTAAAACTTGATGAAGAGATCTCTAAAAGGCTGTTCCTAAAGGATAATCCAGGCATGGATTTTGAAAGCCTGAAGGAAGAAGAGATTAGACTGAAAGCTAAAAATGACAAATCTAAGTCAAAGTCTTATGCTCAAGTCATAGCAAAGAAACCACCTAAGCCTAAGGGCATTGTGATAAAAGAGAGGACAAATACTGAGGCATCTAAGGCCAAGTTCAAATCACAGGTGGAAGTTGATCCTATATTCAAGGGTAAGGCATAAATTGATTAACCTGTAAAGTTATATCTACCAACCATGGATCTGGAAGCAAAATCTGATGAAGATACAGATTTGATTTTGAAGAAGAAAAGGAATATTTAAGCAACCTCTGACAGAGTTCAAGTTATCTTGACATCAAAAGAAAAGGAAACCTCTGACATTGCTCATGTTAAACCTTCAATAGTTATACTACCTGGGTTTACTAAAGCTCAACAATCTGCTCAACCTATGAAGACTTCAACAAATGTTTTTAAGGGTAGATTGCTCCAAGGGAAGGAAGTTAGAGACAAAACAGGACTAGGTAATGCTAATGAGAAAAGAGTAAACAACTCTACCTCAGATCCTACATCTCTTTCTGAACCAGGAGTAGGGACAACTCCAGAAAGACTAAATCAATTAGAATCTATACAGATGGTTTACAATTCCAAGCTGAAAGAAGACATAATACTTTATTTTATGACAGATGGAAGAGTATTCCAGATAAGAAAGGATGCAATTCGGTTGAAGTATTATGAAGAACTGCAACATGTTTTATTTCTACTTCAAGTGAAGAACAGGTCAACAGATGGTGCTACCAGTTACTTAAAATCTGATATTCAAATATTTACTCTGTAAAGTCTGACATACCATACTTTCCAAAGTACAGAGCTCATAATGGTGAATTAGTTGAGATGAAGCCTAATACCGCCAAGGTCACTACATTTCTGGGTATTAAGGGTGTTGAATTTAATCTGGAGTCTAACAAAGCTTATCTGATCAGACTGGAACAGGAAATAAGGAAAGCAAAGATTAATGATCTCAGGGCTGCTATCTTTCAGACAGGAGAAGATATAGTTGAACTTAAAGATGCTAAAAGGAGGATGATAAATGAACTTGAATATGCTGAGAGAACTCTTTTGAAGAACTATCTCAGAACAACTCCTGACATTCAAGAGATCACAAACTGAAGCCAGGTCAAGGACTACAACTTTTAAATTTTGAAGGATATACAGGCTAAAGCTGATATCAGACTTTAATGATGGTAAAAGCTAAAATGATTGTAAGTTATAGTTATCTAGTCAAATTCTCATATGCATTTGTACTTAATGTTTTTGACATCATAAATATCTATTGAACTTGTATATTATGCTAATTTACAAGTTGGGGGAGATTGTTAGATATATTTGTGATGTCATGTCTAATAATGATTTGTGTTTAGTTTTTCAGATCTTAACTAACAGGACAAATCAAGACTTAACTGGAAATCAGTACTTATACTGAAGTCAAAACTTAAGATATCAGAACTTAAGTTATCAGAACTTAAGATATCAGAAGATATTCATCAGGAGATAATATCAGGACTTAAGAAGACTTTCAGATAAGGAAGGCGGCTGATTGAAAGGAAAGAAGATCAAGACTAAAATAAGAAGAGATATGCATAGAGAAGAATTCTATGAAGAATAGAAGACTTGGAAGAAAATATAATAATTGATATATTTTAGGATAAAGAATTATATTCGATATCAATAAGAAGATTATCTTGTAACTGTGTGGTATATAAACACAACATAGGGTTTACACTAGATGTGTTATCTTAATCGAGAATATTATTCATTGTAACCCTAGCAGCTCTCGTGATATTTGTTCATCACTGAGAGAGAACGGTTCCATTGCAATACTGTTTTATTAATAAGATTATTCTTTGTTACATACTTGTGTTCTTAATTCGATTTGATTTTATTATACACTGTATTCAACCCCCTTCTACAGTGTGTATGACCTAACGGTATTATTATTTCTTTTGATTTTTATGATTAACAAAATGTGCCTAACAAAGGCACATGATTACCAACATTTGTAAGATTGATAATTAGTTAAATATAATAATTACAAGCATTTATATAAGACTGACAACTAGTTAATAATAAAAATTAATTTAAGATTGATATGTTTGAAGTGCTATCCCCTGTTACATTTATATAGACGTGCTGTAAGTGACAAAATGTGCCTAAGAAAACACATAATAAACAAGCATTTATATAAGATTGATAATTACTTAATAATAACAATTAGCTTAAGATTGATAAAAAAATGTGTTATCCCCTGTTAGGTTTTATTTATGTTAATTAGGCTTGTTGTGAGTGACAAAATGTGCCTAACAAAATTACTAGCATTTATATAAGGTCGATAATTAGTGGATAATTACAATTTAAAAATATAAATATATACATATTTAAAGGTACACTAATTTCACGTACAACTTCAATTTATATGGAACTGTGTATATTATTACTAAGTTATTAACTTGTAAATTCCCAAAGTACATTAAATTAGGGATAATCAGTGAAATTGTATGTGTGCGCATCTAAATTCGAATGCTATTTGATATAGGAAATTATAATCAGGTAGGTTGTAGCTGTTTGAAATATGGATAAGTCGTGAATTTCGGCGAATAGGGACACATTAGAATATGAAGTTGGGGTTGAAAAGTTCTTAATATATGACGAATAAAATTGTAAAGATCCTAAGAAAATACCTTGTCCAGGTGCACGCTGCATTAATTTCAAAAAAAAAATTGGTGAAAATAATTAGGGGTCATTTGTACGAAAAAGGATTTAGTCTGGGTATGTTGATTGGATTTGGCATGGGGATAAATATACTACTAGGTCATCTGTTCATAGTACATCTCCCACTTCTTCCGCTTCCACTTCTTCGAAAGAGCATATTCCCGATGCTGCATAAAAAATGCCTAATATTTTTAAAGCAGCGTATAATAATAAATTGGGGATGACTACGATAAAGAAATATATGAGTTCAAGTGGTTCGTTGAGGATGCTGAACACCCTCTATATAAGGGTAGTGTGTTAGGAATATGTTGTGAACTTAATGATGCATTAAACAAAACACCTTAGTAGATTTAACTTAGTGAATTTTGTAGCACTCGATGGATGATCAAATATAGTCCCGACGGATGATTTAATATAGTCCCGATGGATGACAATTTGATATCCACCAGGTGAGTAGCTTATGTAACAAATAATATTTGTAGCACATTTCTGCAAACAACTTTGTGTAGATTCTGTAGGAGCATATGTGTCATGTTGGCTACTAGTAGATATGCAGAATAGGTTGATTAATTGTAAATATGAGATGTCTTGTAATTCTGTGTAAGTGAAAGGGAGTCAAGTGACAAATAGCTACTCGACGGATGATCAACAAAGTTACCCGGCGGATGATCAATAAAGCTATTCGACGGATGACAAGTATGTACCCGACGGATGATCAAATTCAAATATCTATTGATAGTGACAATATAGTCACATGCGTTGGGTGTTTGCAAAAGGAATGTGGCAGCCTGTTAAGCAGGAATTTGAGAAAAAAGAAGCATTACCATTTCCATGCTATTATGAAGATATTCAAAGATGCTAGAATAGAGTAATGATGCAGCATGAAGTTGGACTAGATATGTTTTATTTTATTATCTTTTCTTATTGTCATGTAAACTTGGTGATATATAAACCAAGTGTAGCAAGTAGAACATCTATCGAACTAAGCACACACATTTTCAGAGAAACATTTTCAAGCTCTAATCTGTAGCATTTCTCTGTAAGTTTAGTTGTTCTACTTGTAAGCAGCTGTGAGCTATTCAAGCTTCACAGGATTCTCATTCGATATATATATATATATATATATATATATATATATATATATATATATCTGGTGGATACTTTCCAATCCACCAGAAAGTTTTAAAAGCCTGTGTTTTTATTACTTTGTGTTTTGATTCATATAAATCATTCATTCCGCACTCTGCAAATCAAACACTTATATATTATCGAGTAAGAACTGTTTTAAAATCTTGAAAAAGTAGCCAGAAGTACATTCAACCCCCTTCTGTAATTCTTGTTGTATTTTTAGGGAATAACAATTGGTATCTGTGCAAGCTCTTGAAGTACAAAGAGTGTAAATATCACAACAAACAGCAAGATGAACAAGAAGAATGTTGGAGTCAAAATTCCAATCCTGGAAAAAGATAATTATCACCACTGAAAGGTGAAAATGCACCTACATCTTCTTTCCCAAGATGAGGCCTATATGGATTGCATCGAGAGAGGTCCTCATGTACCAATGAGAGCTACAACAGGTAATGAGTCATCTGTTTCCAAGCCTAGGCATGAATGGTCAGATCCTGCTATTGAGCATGTCAGGAAAGACAAGAAGGCCATGAATATATTGTTCAATAGAGTTGATGGTGATATGCTTGATAACATCATTAACTGCAAAACAGCCAAAGAGGTTTGGGACACAATCTAGATTATTTGTGATGGTACCGAGCAAGTAAGGGAGAATAAGATGCAGCTGCTAATTCAGCAATATGAGCATTTCCACTATGAAGAAAGTGAGTCTCTCACTGATATTTTTAGTAGGTTTCAGAAATTACTAAATGTTCTGAAGTTGCATGGAAGAGTATATCAAATAAAAGACTCTAACCTCAAGTTCCTTAGATCTCTTCCGAAAGAGTGGAAGCCAATGACAGTTTTATTGAGAAATTCCAGGATTACAAGGAGTTCACTTTGGAGAGACTGTATGGCATCCTAAAGACTTATGAGCTTGAAATAGAGCAAGATGAGAGGATGGAGAAAGGAAGGAAGAAAGGAGGGTCCATAGCACTGGTTGTTGAGTTAGAGAAGGAGAAAGAGATGAAGGTAGAAGCTGTTGAGTCTACATCAAAGGTCTGTGAAAGCAAGGGTAAAGGGCTGGTAGCTGAAAATAAAGATCATTTGAGCCAAGATGACATGGATGATATTGACGAACATCTAGCATTCCTATTAAGAAGATTTTCCAAGCTCAAATTCAAAAAGAATTTTGGAGCAGCCAAGCCAAGTAGAAACATGGTGGATAAATCCAAATTCAAATGTTTCAAATGTGGCTTGGCAGGGCATTTTGCAAGTGAATATAGAAAGTCTGATTCTAGCAAGAAGAAGTTTGATCCTGTTGATTATAAACATAAATACTTTGAGTTGCTCAAGCAAAAGTAAAGGGCTTTCATCACACAGGAGAATGACTAGGCTGCAGATGGTTTGGATGAAGATTAAGAAACAAACTATGTCAATCTAGCCCTAATGGCCAAGTCTGATGAAACAGAAACAAGTTCTTCAAGTAATCAGGGAAACAAAAAGAATCTTTGATATCTGGATAGTGGTTGTTCAAGGCACATGACTGGAGATTCTACCCTGCTCACAGAGTTCAAGGAAAGTGCTGGCCCAAGTATTACTTTTGGAGATGACAGCAAGGGTTATACTGTGGGATATGGCTTGATTTCAAAAGACAATGTCATCATTGAAGAGGTTGCCCCAGTGGATGGTCTCAAGCACAATTTGTTAAGTATCAGCCAGCTTTGTGATAAGGGCAATTCAGTAACCTTCAATTCAGAAGCCTGTGTTGTGACAAACAAAAGGAGCAACAAAGTGGTTCTCACTGGAGTGAAAAAAGGAAATGCGTATCTAGATGACTTCAACTCATCTAATGCAGAATCTATCACTTGTCTTCTCAGTAAAGCAAGTCAAGATGAAAGTTGGCTATGGCACAAGAAGCTGTCCCATTTAAACTTTAAGACCATGAATGAGCTTGTCAAGAAAGAACTAGTTAGGGGGTATTCCTCAAGTGGAGTTTACTAAGGATGGATTGTGTGATGTCTGCCAGAAAGGAAAGTAGATCAAAGCATCTTTCAGAAAGAAGCTTGATTCAACAATTGAAGAACCTTTGCAATTATTACACATGGATTTATTTGGACCAGTCAATGTGTTGTCCATCTCAAGAAAAAGATTTTGCCTAATAATTGTGGATGATTTCTCAAAGTTCTCCTGGACATATTTCCTAAAGTTTAAAGATGAATCTAGTGAAATCATCATCAATCACATAAGGCAAGTCAACAATCATCCTGATTTTAAAGTAAGAAGAATCAGGAGTGACAATGAAACTGAGTTCAAGAATTCTGTGATAAGATCATTTTGTGAAGAGATTGGGATTATGCATGAGTTTTCTGCAGCAAGAACTGCATAACAAAATGGAGTAGTGGAAAGAAAGAACAAATCTCTTATTGAAGCTGCAAGAACAATGGTTGAAGAATCAAAGTTACCAACATATTTTTGGGCTGAAGCTGTGAATACCGCCTGCTACACTCAGAATATTTCTTTGGTTAATCAAGAAAAGTGTATGACACCCTACCAATTGTTCAAGAATAGGAAACCAACTCTAAATTATCTTCATGTCTTTGGCTGCGAATATTATATCTTGAGGAATCAAACTGATCAACATGGGAAGTTTGATTCTAAAGCAGATGAAGGAATTTTTGTTGGATATGCTGTGGGAAAGGCATATAGGGTCTACAATCTAAGAACCAACATTATTATGGAATCAATACATGTTGTGTTTGATGACAAAAAGATTGAAGGACTGCAAGATGGAGATTTCCATAAAAGCCTCAAGTTTGATAATGTGGAGATGGTTAGTGATGACAATGATGATGAAAGTGATCAAGAAATAGTGAATAAGGATAATGCAGAAAAATATACAACTAATGAAGCACATAATTCAATATATGTCGAGTTGCAAAATGCTTCATCCGTCGGGAGACAATCTGACTTATCCGTCGGGAGACAATGAGCTTCATCCGTCAGGACACAAAGTGCATCATCCGTCGGAACATTAAGAGAAGCTGAAAGTCAGAATATATCACTTACAGAAAGTTCCCCTTTCTCAAATCAAAGATTCACAAACTCAGGGGGAGTTTCTAATAATCAAAACTCAGTCACACGTCAAGACAACAATGAGGTCTCTTCATCTAGAGTTAATCTACGTCAACAAAGAAAATGGACTAAAGATCACCCTTTTAAGCTCATCATTGGTGATGCATCTTCTGGAGTTCAAACAAGGAGAACAACTCAAGAAGAATGTCTATATAGCAGCTTCCTATCTAAGGAAAAACCAAAGAAGGTAGAAGAAGCTTTGTTGGATCCTGATTGGATTTTAGCTATGCAGGAGGAGCTAAATCAATTTGAAAGAAACAAGGTATGGAAGCTAGTACCCAAACCTAAAGGAAAGAATCCAATTGACACCAAATGGGTATTCAGAAACAAGATGGATGAAAATGGCATAGTGATCAGGAATAAAGCTAGATTGGTTGCTAAGGGCTACCGTCAACAAGAAGGAATAGATTTTGATGAAACCTTTGCTCCTGTTGCAAGACTTGAAGCCATCAGAATCTTTTTAGCTTATCCAGCCCATGCTAATTTCAAGGTCTATCAAATGGATGTCAAAAGTGCTTTTCTGAATGGAAATTTGGAGGAGGAAGTCTATGTTAGTCAGCTTCCTGGTTTTGAAGACCCAAAATTTTCAAATATGTCTACTATCTTTTGAAGGCACTTTATGGACTAAAACAAGCACCTAGAGCCTGGTATGACACTTTATCAAAGTTTCTTTTGGAAAATCACTTGACAAGAGGTACTGTAGATAAAACTTTATTCTTTAGAAATGTTAATGGCTCTAGTATACTTGTTCAAATTTATGTAGATGATATTATATTTGGTTCTACAGATGAAAAACTTTGTAAAAAGTTTTCCAAATTGATGCAAAGTAAGTATGAAATGAGCATGTTAGAAGACCTAACTTACTTTCTTGGTTTACAAGTTAAGCAAGTTAGTGATGGAATATTCATTAGTCAAACTAAATACATTCATGATCTTTTAAAGAAGTTTGATCTAATGGATTGCACATCTGTAAAAAGTCCCATGGCCACTGCAATCAAGCTTGAATTAAACAATACTGAAAAGTCTGTGGATATTTCAAGCTATAGGGGCATGGTTGGCTCATTTCTATACTTAACAGCCAGTAGGCCAGATATAATGTTTGCTACATGTCTTTGTGCTAGATTTCAGGCTGATCCTAGAGAATCTCACTTAGTAGCTATTAAGAGAATTTTCAGATATCTCAAGGGAACACCAAAACTTGGCATTTGGTACCCTAGAGATTCTGGTTTTGATCTAACTGGTTATTCAGATACAGATTATGCAGGTTGTAAAATAGACAGAAAAAGCACAATAAGAACCTGTCAATTTCTAGGGAACAAGCTTGTGTCCTGGTTCAGTAAAAAGCAAAATTCAGTTTCTACTTCTACAGCTGAAGCTGAATATATTGCTGCAGGTAGTTGCTGTGCACATATCTTGTGGATGAAAAACTAATTGTTGGACTATGGACTACAAGTGGATAGAATTATCATTTTCTGTGATAACACAAGTGCAATTGCCATCACCGAAAATCCAGTGCAGCATTCAAGAACTAAGCACATAGACATCAAGTACCACTTCATAAGGGAATATGTGATGAATGGTATTGTGGAACTTCATTTTGTTCCAAGTGAAAAGCAGCTTGCAGATATATTTACCAAGCCACTTGATAAATCCACCTTTTCAAGGTTTGTAAGTGAGTTAGGTATGCTTAATTATTCTTGAATTATTTCAGATATTTTTGCAAGTTTTAATGCAGCCAGAAAATTAATTGATTTTTCAGCTTTGGATGAAATTTTGGCTAAGTCAAAATTTACATCCCGACGGATGTTCATTATCCATCGAGTTTGATCATCCGTCGGAATATTATTTGCTAATAAAAATCAATTACTTTTCTGGATTATTTTATAACCCGACGGATAACTGATTTATCCTCATCCGTCGAATTGTCTTAATCTTAGCCGTTAAAACTCTGAACGTTATCCATCGAGTATACTTATAGTTTGTAAACGTGACACGACAGATAAGTGACAGAATTTTTACAGTTTATTTATTTTAAACGGCTATTTTGGGCTATTTTGATTGGTTACTTTATTTCACTTTATTATTTTTGACAGTTTATTTTTGAGATAGTATAAAAGCAGAATTCATTTTTATTCTACTCTTTTATCATTCTCAATTCAATAGCTCTAAATTCCTATCTTCTCCAAAGCAAATATTCTCTATGCAAATTACTCAGTCCCTAACAAAGGCACCAGTCGTCAAAATCATGTCTCAAACTGGAAACATCTACGAAAAGAACAACTTCATAGCACTTGTAAACAAGGAGATTCAACAGTCTGGAGAGTTTCACAAAATGATGGACTTTGTAAAAAGCTGTAAACTCAACTATGCGATGCTGGAATCTCCCACAATCTACTGTGAGGTTGTAGAGGAGATATGGACAACTGCAGTGTACAACTCCACTGACAAGAACATCACTTTCACTCTTAAAGGTAAATAATTTTGCATTAATAGTGACATTGTCAAAGCATGCTTTAGAAATCCTAATAATACTGCTGCTGTTCCACACACAGACACAGATATAGTTAAAATGCTAAATTCAATGGGCTATGCACTTTCCACTTCTAAGTTAAGTGAAATTAGGAGGTTAGGTCTTAGAAAGGAATGGAGCTTTTTGTGTGATGTGGTAACTAAGGTATTTTCTGGTAAGATTAGTAACTTTGATTCTGTTAACATTTCCATGCTTAACATGCTAGTTACTGATAAGTACTTTAATTTTAGTGACTTGGACTTGTTTAAATTAGGTTATAAGTTATGAGAACTGAATAAGAGAGGTAAAAGTATCTACTATGCTAGATTCTTTATGATGCTTGCTAACCATCTCATTGAGAACATTGAAATTGAGAACCCAACCAACAAGCTGAATTGTTGGGTTCAAGAAAGGAGGATTATTGCAGATCTTAATAGAGCTAATCACCATAAAGAGGTGCCCCTATTCTATTTTCCAGTCATGGAGGGTCCTCAGGTAAGTTAGGTAACCTCTACTGTCTCCACTCTTCCAACTTCACACATTTCTTTGCCTTCGAGTGTAGCTATGACATCTGTGTCAATGACCCAACATATGCCTACCCAAGCTACCAAACCAACAATTTTAAAATCCAAATCTAAGAAAGCTCCCTCTGATTTCTTTCAAAAGAAATCAGTTGCAAAATCTACTAAACATAAAGAGGGGAGTGTGAAGGTGAGTGAGCAAGGTTAGGGACAGGGTGAAAATCAAAGAAATCCTAAGGATAAGGCTAGTGAGATGAGTGTACCCAAGCCTAGCCACACCACAGTTTCCCAACAAACTGTGGTTGTTAATAAGGAAATAAGCTCAATTCTAGTTTCATCCTCCCAAAAGGATGTTATTATTGAAATAAGCTCCCAACCAGGAGCACAGATCAAGAGGGCTAGGGACACAAGTTCACCATAAACTTATGCTAGAAAGAAAAGATCAAAAACCCTTGGGGATGCACAGGCATCACACACCGTGCAAACTGGAGCTAAAAACTCAGTAACTACACCATCTCAAAGTCAGATTGATGTGGCACCAATAAATGTGGAGTTACAGCCAAAATCCTTAACAATTGAAGCACCTGAAACACCAAATTCACCCACACACTCACTGGATGTTGACATGATCAATACATCACTTCCAAATTCTCCATCTTTAACTCTTGTGGAGAAGCCAAAAAGCCAAGCAAGTGAGCATCATCTTTTAGATGATTTGTTGGCTCACTTGCCTTTTCTTTCCGAGTCTGTTGAGACATTTATGCCTAAATTTTCATCAATCTACACAGAGTCTATAATAGTCTCCACTCCAAACTCATTCATTTCTTCTATCCCGCTGGATACTCATCATCCGTCGAGTAGTGATTGTATCCCGACGGATAAGCCTAACAACATTCATCCATCGGATAGCCATACTACTGTCCCGATGGATATTCATCATCCATCGGGAGTCTCTGCACAACTTCAAATTTCTTCAATTATTACAAGTACAGAAGACTTATTGGTAGTGTAGTCACTCTTAGGACTGAGGAAAGGGAGTGAACAGAGTGAGAGGCTGGGTTGCTCCCAGGAAAAAAGAGAGAATATGAGTGAACAAATGCAGTCCATTTTTTAGGACTGGCAAAAGTGAGTGAGAGGAGTCCCACCTTAGATGGTAAATATGAGGGTGTGAGGATTGGGAGCCAAGGGGAACCCTTGATATAAAAAGAGAGATCATGAGAGATTTGCAGGTACTGGAGAGATAAGGATGGACACCATTGCAAGTGAGTCAATGAATGTCAATGAAGTAGAAAGAAAAGACTATTTCAACAAGAATATCAAGCTGTCATAGATTTTATTTCCCTAGATGCTGAGACATTTACTCATCCTATTTCAGCTTATCAAACATTAGCTGTACAGGGAAATGAGGAGGCTGAAAGGATTCTTAATCTGGTGCATACTACTCAATCCTTACAAATAGCAAATGATGCAATCACTGCTATGCCTTCAACTACTAGCAGTGATTTTGAACTGGCTGAAGACTCATTTGGGGATGCTGGTGGGGATGAAGAGGAAGAAAGCATGAGCATAGGGGTAGATGCAGATGTTCCTGCCTGGATGCTTTCAAAAGAATGTTCCTACTCACATCTTCAATCAACACTATTCAAGCTAATTCATGACATCCAAACAGCCATTCAGACATCTACAATTGCCAGCACAAAGAGGCTATTAACAACACATCTTGAAGCACTCCAACTGCAGAAGATTCAAGCTCTCCAACACAGTCAAAATATGGATGAAATCAAGCAGGAAGTCTCTGAAGTAAAACATGATTTCATAGCAAGGTTGGATGCTAGACTTCCTGGAACCACCATGACTGAGATAGCTCAGAAGCTAAGGAAGGAGGCTGATCTCAATAGAAAGGTTGAGGCCATGGACTCTAGATTATTTGATGTGGAGAAGTCAATGGATAAGATACTTGCTAATCAAGAAACTCAGACTGCTTTGCTCCAACAGTTGGTGGCTGCTCAACTCCCTTCCACTCTCCAACTTGATGCTAACAAAAAGGGGGAGAAAGGCTTATCTAGTGAGGGGGAGAAACAACTCAATATCCAAGTCAACAAAGTAATTATGCCAACAATTACTTTCACAAAGCCACCAGCCATGGATAGCATTGACATCATAAATCCGACAGCAGCAAAACTGGAAATAAATGACAAACTGCTAAAGATTGATGTAGCAGCAGCTGAGAAGGAATTAAAAGAGAAATGGAGGAAAATAGATGCAGAAATTCAACAGAAATTTGAACCAATTCAGAAACCAGACAAAATCTTCACCCATCACTCTCAAGTCAAGCACATATCTGTGAATTAAATGAGTTTGAATTATCTGGAAAAGGGTCAAACATCTTGCATCAAATCTCCAAAAACAAAGCTGATCATGAAGCCTAAAAGAAACTACTCAAAGTTTTTAGACACAAATCCTACAAATATTGTGTATGAAACACCTACGCCAGATGAGAAGAAGCTGTTGGCTAGGTCAATTGCATTTTTCAAAGATCCGGCTGATTCAACACTTAAAAGAAGAATTGCCAAGATTTACAGGAATGGTAAAGAAATTTGTGTGGTGGCTGGACACCCTCAGTTTATAGAAGCTAAAAAGGAAGAGAAGGAAAGAATCAGGTAAGAAAAGAAGCAAGCTGCCTTAGATGCTAAGAAGCTCATACAAAAGAAGGAGCAAGCTGCTATCTTGGTCAAACTTCAAGCTAAAAAGACTACAACTGAGATTTTTGCACAACCATCTGTAATTGCTGAACCTCAAGATCAAAAAGTGCAAGATGAACCACAACAGAAAAGAAAATTCAGATACAAGCTCCACTCTAAAAGAAAATTGGACTTTAGTGATGAGGAAATGGAAGACTATATTCCTAAAAAGTCTACAACTTCAACTCAGACATCAAAACCCTTAGTGGTATTTGAAGAATTCAAGGTGGTGGATCCAACAAGGAATATTCAGGGTGAGCCCGTAATTCCAAAGGATGAGCCAGTAGACTGAGATAGTTTGCCAATTCCTGAACTAAACTTTCCAATCTTCAAGAAGCCAAAGAAGACAAAGACTAGAGCAAGCAAGAAAGTGAAGCCTGTGACTCTCAAACCCAAAATCCTAACAAAATCTCAATCTACAGTCAACAAGGGAGATTTGTTATACATCTGTGACATCAAGGAGTTCTTTGACATAAACCTCTACTTAGATGAATTGGAAGAAGTAAGAGGGATTGATACTCATAAACATCTCCCTGAAAGGCTGGTATTCAAATACAAGGGAGGGAAAGAGATCATATGGACACTTCAAAGGATTCTGCAAGAAAGTCAATCTGTTATGATTAAAGTCTTTTCATCTTTCAAGAAGAACTTTGGGTTCAATATAACTGCAAGGAAACTGGTTCTAAAGAAGAATGAGGAGCTGAGGAGTAATAAAGCTAAATATGCACTTCCAAAAACTCTAACAATTCCCTTCACAGGAAAAAGAGTGCATTTGAGGCTTATTAGCTGATGGAATTCAGGGATGAAAAGGGAGTAAGAAGATTCTTCAGATTGAAGGACCAATTGAGTATCTCTAGAAATGAGACTCTCTTGGAAATGCAAGAAATGTTAGATCTCTCAGAAGCTGATGAACTTGAGTTCCACAGACAACTTTAAAATCAGATAGAGGAGAACAACGGGAGGCTTGGGAAGAAATCTAGACAATCAAGGAAATAGACTTATCTGCTAAGAATAGAGGAGCACCTTGATAATGATTGTGAGCAACTTCTTTGTATACTTTGCTTTGTTCAATTTTCAGTAAATTTTGTAGCACTTATCAGTTTTATCTACTATTTTTATTCTATATCTTTTGGATGTTTTGTTATCATCAAGTTTCACTTAATTTATGGATACAATTCCAGTAGACATAAATTGGGGGAGATTGTTAGGAATATGTTGTGAACTTGATGTTTAATTAAACAAAACACCTTAGTAGATTTAACTTAGTGAATTTTGTAGCACTTGATGGATGATCAAATATACTCCTGACGGATGATTTTATATAGTCCCGACGGATGACAATTTGACATTCACCGGGTGAGTAGCTTATGTAACAAATAAGATTTGTAGCACATTTCTGCAAACAACTTTGTGTAGATTCTGTAGGAGCATATGAGTCATGTTGGCTACTAGTAGATATGTAGAATAGGTTGATTAATTGTAAATATGAGATGTCTTGTAATTCCGTATAAGTGAAAGGGAGTCAAGTGACAAATAGCTACCCGACGGATGATCAACAAAGCTACCCGACGGATGATCAACAAAGCTATCCGATAGATGACAAGTATGTACCCGACGGATGATCAAATTCAAATATCTGTTGACAGTGACAACATATTCACATGCGTTGGGTGTTTGCAAAAGGTATGTGACATCCTGTTAAGCAGGAATTTGAGAACAAAGAAGCATTACCATTTCCATGCTATTATGAAGATATTCAAAGATGTTGGAATAGAGTAGTGAAGCAGCATGGAGTTATACTATATATGTTTTATTTTATAATCTTGTCTTACTGTCATGTAAAGTTGGTGATATATAAACCAAGTGTAGCAAGTAGAATATCTATCGAACTAAGCACACACATTTTCAGAGAAACATTTTCAAGCTATAATCTGTAGCATTTCTCTGTAAGTTTATTTGTTCTACTTATAAGCAGCTGTGAGCTATTCAAGCTTCACAGGGTTCTCATTTGATATATATATATATATATATATATATATTTATATCTGGTGGATAATTTCAAATCCACCAGAAAGTTTTAAAAGCCTTTATTTTTATTACTTTGTGTTTTGATTCATATAAATCATTCATTCCGCACTCTACAAATCAAACACTTACATATTATCGAGTAAGAACTGTTTTAAAATATTGAAAAAGTAGCCAGAATTACATTCAACCCCCTTCTGTAATTCTTGTTGTATTGTTAAGGAATAACATAGTGATTCCACCAAATTAGATTCAATGTAAAAACTCTATAACTGGAAAGTGAGATTTGGTGTTAGCGATAATGCCTTTACTAAATTACTCTTTTCTGTTGGGTCCTTACTTCCTAAATATCATCTCTTGCCGGTTAATGCTTATCAAGCAAAGAAAACCCTTTCTAATTTAGGTCTCGAGTATAAAAAATTCCACGCTTGTCTGAATGAATGCATTTTATATAAGGGTATAAATATTGATGTTTCCGAGTGCCCTTAGTGTCGGGTATCTCGCTGGAAGATGGGGAAGGATGGTCCTAGGAATAACATACTTGCCAAAGTAATATGGTATTTCACGATCATTTCCAGATTTAAGAGGATGTTTAAGTCTGCTTCCACCGCTAAACTACTCACTTGTCATGCCAAGCAAAGAGTTGAATATGGACTGATGCGCCATCCAGCCGACTCCCTTTTATGACAGAATGTTGATTACAAGTGGCCAGACTTTGGTATTGAGGCAAGAAACATCCGCTTAGCTTTGGTGGCCGATAGTATAAACCCCCATAATAGCGGCTTAACCAATAGGTATTCTTGCTGGCCAGTAGTACTAACTACATATAATCTTCCTCCATGGTTATGCATGAAGAGGAAGTTTATGATGCTAACAGTTTTGTTCTCTGGTCCGCATGAACCGGGTAATAACATTGACGTATTTCTACAATCATTGATTGTTGATTTGAAAAAAACTATGGGAAGAAGATGAACCAAATGTGTATGATGCGTATAATAAATTACATTTCACTTTGAGGGCAATATTGATGTGGATCAAAACTAACTTTTTGGTATACGGAAATTTGTCAAGGTGTGTCAATAAGGTTTACATGTCTTGTCCAGTATGTAATGACGATACTGTAGTGAAATATCTACCTCATAGCCAGAAAATGTCCTTTCAAGGGCATCGTCGATATTTGCCTCGGCATCACCGTTCTAGGTTGAATAAGGCAGCTTTTAATGGTGAACAAGACTTAGGACAACCACGTCATCCCTTTAATGAAGAAGATGTATAATGAAACATGAGCAAAATAATTGTTTTTGGAAATGAAGTAAAGAAGTCGAAGAAGGTGGACTGTCTTTTAAAGAAAAAATTAATATTTTTTGAGTTAGAATATTGGAAATATCATTATGTTCGTCACTGTCTCGACGTGATGCATTTTGAAAAGAAAGTGTGCGATAATCTGATTCAGATTTTTACTAAATTTAAAACATAAGTCCAAAGATAGTGAAGCATCCCTTAATGGTATGGTTGCAATGGGCATGAGGAAATACTTGGCTCCACAAAAAGTAGGAGAAAAAAGAACTTACCTGCCCCCTACGGCTTATACTGTTTCAAAAGCAGAAAAAAAGAAAATGTTATCATCACTCACGTCTATGAAAATTCCACATAGACATTCTTCGAACATCAGATATTGTATGTCTATGGAAGATTTGAAGTTTTTAGGGCTCAAGTCACTACAAGAAAAAAGGCTAAATACAACCGGTTTAAAATCAGTTGTATTTAGCTAAATTCGACCGTTTTTGGTTGTATTTAGCTAAATACGACTGGTTTTTGGACCGGTTGTATTCGCTCGAGTCATATTTAGTAAACCGGTTGTATTTAGTACTAAATACAACCGAATAAATACAACCGGCTAAATACACTCACTTAAATACGACCGGCTAAATAAAACCGTTTCCGGTCAAATTTAATTTTTCAGATTAAATTTGAATATCCCGCCCAAATAATTAAATTTAATACCAAAATTTAAAAGGACTGCCCAAATATTAAATTTAACCGTATTTGGTCAAAAATAGGATTCTAAATGCGACCGAATACGGTTTAATTCACGCACACCAATTTCAAAAATACTCCCCGGAAACTGGAAAATGTCCAGATCCCAGTGAGCTTAAAAGATGGGTCAATGTATCATGGCTCTAACTCCTCCGTTCTCACTCTTCTCCACCTCCTTCTATAACGCCCTCCAAACCCGGGTTAGAAGTTTGGGGTTCACAACACACACCCAATATATAAACCTTTATATAAAATATTATATGCATTGACCCTTCTTTACACAACCACGAATCATAATAGGTTAAAGTATAAAAATAAGCCACAACCTTAACTTTTATTACATTGTACCAAATCCCAACTAGTTCAACTTACAATTGATAATGATATCGTTCTTACAATCTTGCATAACTCATCTACAATATAAAGCTCCTGCTAGCTCGATCCAACTTAACCTGGAATCCTAGCTCGCACACTGGACTGGGAATCCTTGTTACTAATAATTTCCTTTTCAACTGTTCAAAACATAAAAAGGTTTGCAAGAGTGAGCTAACTAGCTTAGCAAGTCATAATAGCAATAACTGAGGTTAAACAATAACCAATTGAAATGATTCAGAAGAATCAAGTTTCTGAATAAGTAATGATTAGAATTGGATATTCACTTTTTATTTTAAAAACCAAGGTTAGGCTGTTGATCAGTCACGCACTAACCCCGAGCAAGGCTCCCAGCTTTGCTCTATATACTGGATCCAAGGCATGCATTGGCCTATTATGACCACGAATCTGGTCCGACCACGAATCTGGTCCATATTTATAAAACCATCTAATTCTAAAACAATTCAATATGATAGCCAATGTAATTTAATAAGCTGAATCATAAACAACGTTTATTTTGAAGCATATGATGATTCACAATACTAGGGCTGAGCAAAAAACTGAATCAAAACCGAAACCAAACCGAAACAGGAGAAAACCGGAGAAAACCGAGCCGAATTGAACCGATCCGAAACCGAAACTGAAAAATAAAAAAACCGAACCGATTTAAATGGCTTGGTTTCGGTTATGCGTTCCAACCGAACTGATAAAAACTGAATTGAACCGGTTAATAATATTAATAAATAAATATTATTTATATATATAATTTATATATCATTTATGAATTTTGTGATTATACGTTTACTAATTTTGTGGATTTTATAAACTATTTTTGATTATTTTATTGAGTTGATCGGGGTGCATTTATTATCACTATTTAATATGTAAAAGCATAGATAATTGCACTGGTATTTACCTAGTCTGCAGTCTGCTTAAATCCTTCTATTTCTTTCTGCTCAAACAATTATTAGTAGAGTATCCTGCTTCTGGTCAACCAAACGTATAAGCTCTATTAAATAATTAATCTGGATCAATTTTCCAGTTTTCTCAATCTTCTGCTTTTTTTCTTTTCTGGGTGATGCACATATATAACTAACTTTCAGTAAAATATTTGAAACGTAGAACTTAACATTGTTCTTGGCAGCATCTTAATAGTATTAAGACTCTTTGTAAAATGAAGACTTGTTATAAATAATATTCGATGTAATTTTTCTTATATTTGTCGGTTTCGTAACCGAAACCGAGCCGATAACAACCAAACTGGGGTTTTTTAAACCGAAACCGAACCGACGATTACGGTTTTCAATTTTAAAAATCGAAGATATATGGTTACGGTTCCGATTTTATCAAAAACCAAGCCGAACTGGCCCACACTCTCCCCTACACAATACCATGAAAGTATAACAAGGAATTCAAAAAGATTGGCTTTTAATCAAGGAAAGAATCAGAAAGTAGAAGACCAAGGGTTCAAGGGTTCCGATGATTGGTCCTCTGTTAAACAAGGAATAAGGGTTGGTATGTCAAGCAATTCAATATCAGAAGTCAGTATGTGGTAGATATGTATTTATAGAGTAGTATCGTATGTATCTGGCTCGTATCTGGGAATTCAACAATCAATGGTTTATGAAGAATAAGGCTTATGGCTCAAGATCAATAAGAATCAGGGTTCAAGGTTCAATAGTTTGAAGCACTTGCAATATAAAACATGAGTTATTTTGAATAATAGTGACATGTTATGAGATAGTTCGAAAATATTTGTAATATATCTTGAAGAAGGTTTAGAAGTACTTGCCTTATTATCGATGATTTCCAACTTTACTTGTACCCATCTAACAGTTTTACTTTTCTATCACTTTCCTTCTTTTTATATGCCTTCCTTCTATTCATCGATCACTTGCTTTCTTTTTCTACACTTCAGTTTTATTTACTGATCACTGACTTTCATTTCTATGCCCCTCTTACTTTTCTAGGCATCACAAGTATCTATCAATACTCAATCTCATATCAATCTAATTGTCACATAGACGTCATCAACTTTTGTTTACCCTTCGTTTTACCCAAATCCGATTTACGAATTGAAAGTTATGACTAAAAAAGTCAAAAAATAACTACATAGGCATATAACACATTAATCAGATAGCACGCAACACATAGCACGCAAGATATTCGATCAAAATAAGTTTTCAAAGAAGATTCGGGGTCAAAATGATTTTCCAGGTATTTATTACGAATTTTTGATCATTTTTCAGAATTAAAACGAGACTTCGAATCAATTTATAATTAAATAATAGGGTTCGAACACCCGAATCTGACTTTAAAATACCTTTATAATAATTATTGAGCCTTGAAAATAATTTAAAGTAATATTTTAAAGCTCGAAATTATTTTTCAGAATTTTTAAATCAAAATAAATAATTAAATCTAATTAAATAATTAATTAAAATCAATTATTAATTAATTAAATTAATTAATCAATTAAGATTTAAATTAATTTACCAATTAATTAATTATTAATTAAGATTAATTAACCAAATAATTCAGATTTATTTTTGAATTTTTAAATAATTTAAAAGTATTTTTGGAATTAAAATAAAAAATTAAAAACAATTTTAAAAAAAATAGAAATTCCAGGGGGTAAAGTGTAAGATTTTGAAACTTTGTTCGGGAGGTTAAAAGTGTAAACTTTCGAAAGTATCCGACTGATTTGCAATTTTTAAAACTCCAGTGACTTAAAGTCACCATCTTTGAAAACCGGGGGACTGAGTTGCAGTTTGGCGTCGCCATCGTCACCGGCGACCTCTGTATCCCCGAAATCAATGAAATCGGTGGCGAGTGGCCACCAGAGCTCCAGAACACGAGAGATCATCACCAAAAGCTTAAATACATAATCAAATTCTGTAACTACATCAGGATCATGTCGGAAAATTCGAAGAAATTCGCCGTCGCCGGCGAGCTTTCCCTTTTTCCGATCTGCTTGAATTCGACTCTCCTTAACGATTGAAAACTGTTAATCGACTCCTGGAGATCTACTAAACTTGTTAATGATATAATGTTTCATCCAAAATCAGTAGAAAAGAAGATCCCAATTCGAATTAAATACATTCATATGAAACTAGAACCCTAATTTCAAATTTCCAGAATCAAACATCAATTTCGACAAGTTATTGAACTCCAAATTTGACATATAATATACCAAAATGACCAGGATGAAAAGATCTACATAGTTATGCCATCAAATCATACAAACAACATCAAGAACAAAAATTCATATTTTAATTCATAAATAATTCGAAATAAAATAATTAAATCATAAAAATACCTTGATTTCTGTACTAGGATAGATAGTGGATTCAGAAAGAGGTTTTCAAGAGCTTTGATTTGATATATTGCACGCCCGAATCGGAGTTCGATAACGCCTTCGTTTGTGCGTTTGATTATCAAGAACGCGACGAATAATTATAGGTTTCTCTGTAAATTCCATATTTTTACTGATCGATTATGATTATACGAATAAAATGAAATAATAAAAAGGGCTATATATATTTATGGAATATTGGTTCGTGTTGGATCATTTTAGATCGATAAATTAGTTACTTAGCCACTAAGTAACTGCAAAAATAATCCGATTTGGTACCCTTATTGGATAATTATCCAAACTGGGCTTTTTATAAAACACTTTATACGAAAATAATGTAATAATATCCCGTCTTTTGAGAGTACGAGTTTTTTTGATTCACCGAAATGATTATCGTATCGAAAATCTTGCGCCGGGCCGCGCACGGGTCAAACCGTAATCCGGATTGGAAAAGTCAAAACACGGAAAATGTCCGGAATTACTAGATTAGGTTAGGAAGGAGTTTTCGGAAGAGTTTCGGGTTGTAAAAACGTAAAAGCGGTTGAGGTTAGACGATTCCCGGCTTTATAAAATAATTTTGTAATTATTCAGAAAATAATTAATAAATTAATAAATTAATATAAAATCATATAACACTCCAAAAATTACCATAAAAATATCACAATTATCTATATTCTGTTATGGACATAATAAAATTAACATACTAATACTTTACCATATTTAAGCATCCACATATCCACACCAATCATCCAATAATTCACTAAAAAAACACATAATAATTATTTATCGATAAAAATAATTACACGCTATGTCCTAGATATTACACATTCAGTCCCCAACCCTTCCATTTCAACCCCCAACTCGTTGGCCCCCTTAACTTCCCAGCACGTGCACTAACGCATCACCACCTTCCAAAACCCTGAAAATCCCAAAATTACGATATGGTTGAGCTAGAGTGGCCGAATTTTGTGGAAGAATCATTCTCAAGTGAGGACTTGCAGAAGCTTCAGCCGATTTCATGAATGAAAGCTAGCACCGATGCATCAGAGAACCAACAATTCTAGCCTGAAAATAACCGTGACAACCCAATATTCCGCTCAGAGGTGTCAGTCCCGGGCAGGGCACATAGCAAGTGTTCACGGGCTGCTCCATGCAACTGGACGTCTCGGCTTCTTGTTCTCCCACCAACGAACACTCCTAAAGTTGCGAATGAAAGAGACAGAGAGGGATGGAGGGGGAGGTAGGAAGACCGGAAAAAACAGGGGAAGGGGATGAGGAGGGTAGTGCGGCGTGGGGGGATAAAAGGGGGGGGATGGGTAAGGAGGGGGTGGGGGGTTCATGGTTAGTTTATATATATATATAATTTTAATTTGTTATAATTTATAAAATGTAATTCCAAGTCTCCAACCGTTGGATTATTTTGATAATAGTTGAATTTGGTCCGTTAGATTTAATTCACGCGGATCGCTGACGCAGCTTTAAATACAACCGAATTCGGTCGAATTTAGTAGTGTCAATTATAAATATTATTAATATTATTATTACATAATTTGTTAATTTTTATAGGACATATAATATAAATTAATATTTTACTTACAAAGATTATAATATTCTAAATTTTAAAATCTATTTTTGAGAACTCGCTATTTTAAAAAAATTTGAAATCATGATTTTGATCGATTTTATCAGAAATACTACTAATTGACTGTAAAAATAACAAATCAAATACGTTTATTTTTTTATTAAAATTTTATTACTATATCACTAATATATATATATATCTTGACATCCTTATTGTTGGATCATTCATAAAAAAATTTAAAAAATCAAAACATCAATATGGGACTAAAAGCTACTAGTTGACTGTTAAAATAACAAATCAAATAAATTTATTTTATTTTCTAAAATTTTTATCATATCACTAAAATATATAGGTCTTGACATCTGTAAGGTTGGATCATTCATAAACATTTTTTAAAAAATCGAAATATGAGTATGGGACAAAACACTAGTAAAATGTACATGTCAAACTACTAGTTGACTGTTAAGATAGCAAACCAAATATATTTTTTTTTCTAATTTTTTTATCATATCACTAAAATATATTGATATTGAAATCTGTAAGGTTGGATCATTCATAAATATTTTTAAAAAAATTGAAACATCAATATGGGACTAAACACTATTAAGAAGTATTGGTCAAACTACTTGTTGACTGTTAAAATAGGAAACCAAATACACTTATTTTTTTTCTAAATTTTTTATAATATCACTAAAATATATAGATCTTGACATCCTTACGGTTGGATCATTCATAAACATTTTTAATAAAATCGAAATATCGGTATTAGACTCACACTATTAAGAAGTACTGGTCAAACTACTGGTTGACTGTTAAAATAGCAAATCAAATAAATTTATTTTTTTCTAATTTTTTTATCATATCACTAATATATATAGATCTTCAAATCCTTATGTTTGGATCATTCATAAATGTTTTTGAAAAAATTAAAATATTAATATGGGACTAAACACTATTAAGAAATACTGGTCAAACTAGTAGTTGACTGTTAAAATAGGAAACCAAATACATTTGCTTTTTTCTAAATTTTTTATCATGTCACTAAAATATATAGATCTTAACATGATTACGGTTAGATCATTCATAAACATTTAAAAAAAATTGAAATATCGGTATTAGACTCATACTATTAAGAAGTACTAGTCAAACCACCGGTTGACTGTTCAAATAGCAAATCAAATAAATTTATTTTTTTCTAAAATTTTTATCATATCACTAATATATATAGATCTTCAAATCCTTATGGTTGGAACAATCATAAATATTTTTAAAAAAATTGAAACATCAATATGGGACTAAACACTATTAAGAAATATTGGTCAAATACTAGTTGACTATTAAAATAGGAAACCAAATACACTTACTTTTTTATAAACTTTTTATCATATCACTAAAGTATATAGATCTTGACATGCTTACGGTTGGATCATTCATAAACATTTAAAAAAATGAAATATCGGTATTAGACTCAAACTATTAAGAAGTACTAGTCAAACTACTGGTTGATTGTTAAAATAGCAAATCAAATAAATTTATTTTTTTATAAAATTTTTATCATATCACTAATATATATAGATCTTCAAATCCTTATGTTTAGATCATTCATAAATATGTTTTAAAAAATCGAAACATTAATATGGGACTAAACACTATTAAGAAATACTAGTCAAACTACTAGTTGAGTGTTAAAATAGGAAACCAAATACATTTGTTTTTCCTAAATTTTTGATCATATCACTAAAATATATAGATCTTAATATCCTTATGGTTGGATCATTCATAAACATTTTAAAAAAATCAAAATATCGGTATTAGACTCACACTATTAACAAGTACTGATCAAACTACTGGTTGACTGTTAAAATAGCTAATCAAATAAATTTATTTTTTCTGAAACTTTTATCAAATCTCTAATATATATAGATCTTCAAATCCTTACGGTTGGATCACTCGTAAATTGTTTCAAAAAAATAAAAACATTAATATGGGACTAAACACTATTAAGAAGTACTGGTCAAACTACTAGTCGACTGTTAAAATAGCAAACCAAATAAATTTATTTTTTTCTAAAATTTTTATCATATCACTAATATATATAGATGTTCACATCCTTATGGTTTGATCATTCATAAATTATTTTAAAAAAATCATAACATCAATATGGGACTAAACAATATTAAAAAGTACTGGTCAAACTACTAGTTGACTGTTAAAATATTAAACCAAATAAGTTTATTTTTTTCTAAAACTTTTATCATATCACTAATATATATAGATCTTCACATACTTATGTTTTGACCATTCATAAATATTTTTAAAAAATTAGAAATGTTAATATGTGACTAAACACTATTAAGAAATACTGATCAAACTACTAGTTGGCTGTTAGAATAGGAAACCAAATACATTTGCTTTTTTCTAATTTTTTTTTCATATCACTAAAATATATAGATCCTAACATTATTACGGTTGGATCATTCATAAATTTTTTTTAAAAAATCAAAATATCGGTATTAGACTCACACTATTAGGAAGTACTGGTCAAACTACTCGTTGACTGTTAAAATAGCAAATCAAATAAATTTATTTTTTTCTAATTTTTTTATAATATCACTAAACTATATAGATCTTGACATCCTTATGGTTGGATCATTGATAAATATTTTTAAAAAAATTGAAACATCAATATAGGACAAAACTAGGATCCCACCCCCTAAATTCAATTTGTAAAAATAGTTAAAATTTAAATATTCAAATTACTTACATTTTCCATTAACTTTTTTTTGACAATTTTCATATTTGTATGGTTGGATTATAATTTAAAACAAATACAAAATAAATTGAAACTGAAACTTTAATTATTAATTGAACCATAAATATCTAACTACCATAATAATCTTTTTTACAAGAACTAAAATATAAATTTCGTGTAAATTTTATTCTATATTTTTTTTCCAGAAAATTTCCGCCATTTTTAAAAATCTAATTTGATCGAAATCAGTTGAATTTAGTACAAAATTCGTTGGTGGGAAAATTCCCTCCATTTTTTGGCAAGGCTAAATTCGACCGAGTGCGGTTGAATTTAGGAGCACGACTAAACACAACCGTATATGGTTACATACAAATACATTTGTATTTATTAGGTTGTAATTAGTAAGGCTAAATTCGATCGAATGCGGTTGAATTTAGGAGCACGGTTAAACTCAACCGTATACGGTTGCATATAAATACAATTGTATTTATTCAGTTGTAAATAGTACTAAATTCGACCGCATAAATACGACCATATATAAATACGACCGCATGCGGTTGAATTTAGCTGCACCCTTAAATTCAACCGAAAATGGTTGAATTTGATGTTGGTTGTATTTGTGCGGTTGTATTTAGCCTTGTTTTCTTGTAGTGAATCCCATGACTGTCACATACTTCTTCAACAACTACTTTTGGTTTTAATTCGTTCTATTCTTCCAAAAATGTAAGGGTTATCATAATAAGATTGTGTTTCTTTTCCAAATCTTTATGCAACAAAGTTGTAGATCTATCGAAGTTGGATAAAATACAATCAGATGTAGTGTTGACCTTGTTTGAGGTGGAAAAGATATTCCCTCCTTCATTCTTCGATATAATGATACATCTCACGGTCCACTTGGTTAGAGAATTACGACTGTGTGGACCTGTTTTTTATAGGTGGATGTATCCTTTTGAACGTTTCAATAAAGTGTAAAAAGTATGGAAGGAACCATTTTTATCAGGAAGGTTGTATAGCTGAGAGTAATCTAGGAGAAGAATCTGTGAAATTTTGTTCGGAGTTTATTCAGCAGAGTTGTAGAACTGTCAGTCTTCCAAAGGAGAATGAAAAGCTCTCTTGTCCATTATCTGTTGCAACAATAAAGTTGGTGAAAGAAAAAGTACGTGGAAGAGGCGCATCTACATGTTCTATAAAACAACGCTGGAGTGTATCCATTTATTATGTAAGTTAGTAATTTAATTTATATGCATTTTTGAAGGATGCATAAGGAATATATGGAAGAAATATATGAAGGAAAAAAGACGGTTCATTGGCCGATTGGAGAACACAATCGGCTATTTGCAGATTAGTTTAGAAAAAGGTTAGCAAAATGATCGATGATAAAAAAAGTGTTTCATAAATGATACGATGGCTGGAAAGCAAATCGTTATTTTCTGTTTTGACCTATGAAGCTTTTCTAGTTAATGGTTTCCAATACTTGACAAAAGACAAAGATGATGTAAAGGTTGTCCAAAATAGCGGTGTCTGTCTAATTGCTAAAGTTTTCCAAGTCTCTAGTGCCAAGGATTTAAACCCCGTGGAGTCTGAAATGACATTTTATGGCGTCAATGAAGAAATATGAGAGTTGGATTATCATGCATTCAAGGCGCCATTGTTCTTGTATAAATGGGTAGACAGTGATAGAGGCATATGTTAGATATATATTTATTATATATTATTAGTGATTTATTATATTATGGGTGTTTTAATAATTTAGCTTGTAATAATTTATTATATAAAAATTGAGACATGTATCCTAATTATTAAGTATTATAATAAAACCCTAGTTGTTTATTTTGTCTCTTTACTTTTATCATGGTATCAAGAGCTAGGTTATGGAAAAATTAGTTCGTTGATTGCTCTATTTTATTTGATATTGTTTGTTTTTTTGTCATGGCTTTCGGTAAAGATGATTCTCTTCAATTGATTAGTGTTCAGTTGGATGATACAAATTATTTATATTGGAGTTATGTTATGAATTTTTTTTGTGGCAAAACTTTGTGGAGTTATGTTAGTGATAAGGATACAAAGACTAAACTAGCAGATGCTAAGATTGATGATTCTGCAGAAGCAATTGAGTTTTGGGAGGCTGAGAATTCAAAAATTATTACATGGATTGATAATTCAGTTACACATTCTATTGATGCCCAGTTAGCAAAGTATGAAACGGCTAAAGAGGTATGGGATTATCTTTTCAGGTTGTATACACAATCCAATTTTTCTAAATAGTATCAATTAGAGATGGATATTTATGCACTTCAACAACAAAATATGTCTGCATCTCCTTCACTAGGTTTGTCATCCTCAACTTCATCAGGTATATCTTCTTCCATATGGATTTTGAATTCAGGTGCTTCTAATCATATATCTCTAACTTTATCATTTTTTATATCTTTATATTTTACCGCATCTTTATCCATTATGACTGCTGATGGTTCTCCCATGTTATTGGAAGGTGTTAGTTCTGTTGCCACACCTACCGTGTCCCAATCTGATGTATATTATGTTCTCAGTCTTAAGATGAATTTGGTTTCTGTGAGTTTGTTATATGCATTTGAATACTTACTCTCATTCTCTTCTTCCACTTGTTGTGTTTAGGACCCAAGATCTCAGAAAGTGTTTGGGATAGGTCGTAGGCAAGGGGGACTCTATGTTTTGGATGAACTGAAAGTCTCAGATGTTGGAGCTTCTACTGTTGATTTATTATCTTTTCATTTGAGTAATTTTTCTTCAGATTTTTATCTTTGGCATTCTTATTTGGGCGTCTGCCCCTCGTTTACAGTATATGGTTCCACAGGAGTTTTAGGATATTTAAAAACTCATGATATTTCTGATTGTAGTGGTTGTAAACTGGCTAAATTTGCTACTTTTTTATTCTATAAAAGTATTTTTTTACCGTTGCACCTTTTGATTTTATTCATTCTGATGTATGGGGACCTTCACCTGTACCCACAAAGGGGGGTCCTAGATATTATGTGTCATTTATTGATGATTATACTCATTTTACATGGGTTTGTATGATGAAACATAGGTCTTATTTTCTTGATATATACAAGGAATTTCGTGCTCTTGTACATACTCAACATTCCGCTCTTATTAAATGTTTTCTTTGTGATTTGGGGGTAAATACACTTCTAATGAATTTTTCCAGTTACTTGCTTCTGATGGTACTATACGTCAAAGCTCGTGTACAGACACGCCTCAGCAAAATGGAGTTGCTGAAAGAAAATATCGTCATATTGTAGAAACAGCTCACTCCTTCTTGTTGTTCGCTCAGGTTCCTAGTGTGTTTTGGGGGGAAGCAGTTCTTACTGCAACCTATATGATTAACATGATTCATACTTCTCATAATTCAGGTTTGTCTACCTTTCAGAAATTGTATGGAGATGTTCCAGAGTATTCCTCATTGTGTATTTTTGGTTCCACTTATTTCATCCTTCTCCCACATGTAGAGCGTACAAAATTAACTCCCAAATCCGCTTTATGTGTTTTCTTGGGTTATGGTATCATTCGTATTGATCCTTTTGACTCAGATGTTGAGGAAAATTTACCCACGGCTCCTAGTACTTCAGCTCTTGAGACATCTCAGACTCCCCCATCTCTGCCCCCATCTACGACTACTCAATTCTCTCTAGAGATTTTGGACGTCAATCTACTCGTATTCGTAAGTCCACTTGACTTCCTGATTTTTTTATTCATCTTATTCTCCTTCATTTGCCTCATTTATTACATCTGTTCATTTTTCTTATTCATCTTATTTTCCTTCATTTGCCTCATTTATTACATTTGGTGGGTAGGTTGAGTTGATACACCTTCGTGAACTGTAATTGACATATTACGAAAAAGTACAGTCAGTTAAGTTGGTAACATTGGACATCATAATCATTATATATCATTAAACCAAATCCAATTAAGTATATTAGTGTCTTACTAAACTTAATCGTAATTAACTCTAACCTCTCGAAGATGGAACATTTTAGTAATAAATCATGTTACGACAATTTCTCTTATATAATATATACTTTTAAAGAACCTATGATCTTTTAAAATGTGTTTTTACAAAGTTTCTATCCTTGCATGCTATGATTTATACACTAAAAGTTAAAGTTAATGCTTGCATGTCGTAGTATAAGTGATATTTCTAACAAATGTGTTATGTGATTTGAATTTGAGTTTTTGTGCAATGCATGCCACAGTTTTTGCTCTAAAATGCTAGTATGTTATGTGCCTTAATGAGTTATGATTAAATCTTGTAGCCATCAAGTTTATACCTTGTGTTTTTGGTTCCAAAATTTGCTTAGAAGTTCACATATACATCTCAAAGCTGTGGCATGCCCGTATGGGACTTGTGAATTATCAAGCACTATCCTTGATGTACAAAGATAAAATGGTGAGAGGATTGCCTAAGGTCGTACAACCAAAGGAAGTGTGTACTGGTTGCTTAATGTCGAAGCAAGCAAAGAAGCATGTGCCAAACAAATCAAATTTCAGTGCAAAGAAAATACTAGAGCTTGTACATGCTAACTTATATGGGCCAATAACTCCGAAAACTGCATCTGGCAACAAATATTTTTTGTTATTAGTAGATGACTTCAGCCGAGTGATGTGGGTTTATTTACTTAAGTGTAAAAGTGAGGCTTTTAGAGCATTCAAGAACTTCAAGGCATTGGTGGAGGACGGAGCAGATCGAAGAATCAAGGTTTTAAGGACAGATCGAGAAGGAGAATTTATGTCAAATGATTTCATAAGCTACTGTGAAGAGGCAGGCATAACTAGACACTACACCAATCCATACACGCCTCAACAAAACGGTATTGGTGAACGAAGAAACAGGACAATAATGGAGATGGCAAGAAGTTTTCTAAAAGGAAGAGAAATGCCAGCTGTGTTCTGGGGTGAAGCAGTCAGACATGTAGTTTATGTTCTCAACAGACTTCCAACTAGAGCACTAACATGTGTCATACCATATGAAGCTTGGTCATACTCAAATCCGGACGTAGCACATATTCGAGTATTTGGTTGCCTTGGACACATGAGAATCCCTAGTCAAGGCATGAAAAAATTAGACGATCGAAGTTTATCAGTCATTAATCTTGGAAGAGAACCTGGTACTAAAGGTTATCGACTATAAAACCCAAATGAGAAACGGGTCTACGTGAGCAATAATGTGATCTTTGAAGAAGAAAAACCATGGCCATGGGGAATTGAAAACAAGAATGAGGTGGTGCATGTGGTGTTTCCACTCGATACAGAATCACAAAACGAAAAAGAAGAAAGTAATGAACAATTTGCTCCTGATAGCGAGGAAGAAAGTGATACAACCACGCCACTGTCACATGCCACGAAACCAAGACAAGAATATGGCACAGTCACTCCATTGTCACACAACTCAAGTTCGAGATTGAACTCAGATAATTATGATGACAGTACTGACCCGAAGAAGAGTAGACTACTTAGTGATATATATAATGACACTGAAGAAGTAGTTTTGGATGAAGAACTGTACCTAATGGGGATTAAAGAACCTGCAAATTTTAGAGAAGCATCAAAAGAAAAAAGCTGGAAAAGGGCTATGGAAGCTGAAATCGACTCGATTGAAAGAAACGGCACTTGGAAACTAACAGATTTACCAGCGGGCCATAAAGTGATTGGATTCAAATGGATTTACAAGTTGAAGAAGGATGCAACAGGGAATATTATTAAATACAAGGCCCGACTTGTCGCGAAAGGATATGCCCAAGGACATGGAATTGACTACGAAGAGGTTTTTGCTCCGGTCACACGTTTAGAAATAGTACGAATGTTGTTGGCTCTTTCAGCAAAAAACTCTTGGCAAGTTCATCATTTAGATGTCAAAATGGCTTTCTTAAATGAAGAAATAATAGAAAATGTTTACGTTGCTCAGCCAGAAGGTTTCGAAAAATAGGGAAGTGAACACATGGTCTATAAGCTAATGAAGGCCTTGTATGGCCTGCGACAAGCACCTCGTGCTTGGTACGCCAAACTAAATCAATGTTTGGAGAGATTAAGTTTTGAACGATGTCCTTACGAAAATGCAGTCTATACTAGGGGAAAAGGAGGTGACTGTTTGATCATTGCTGTGTACGTGGACGACATCTTGATCACTGGAGAAAGGCAGTTACTACCTAGGAATTGAGGTGAATCAAGAAGCTGGTTATACTGAATTGAAGCAAGCTGGATATGCTGCTAAATTACTTAAAAAGGCAGGGATGGGAGAATGCAATCCTACAAAGTACCCAATGGAACAAATCACAAAAGATGAGAATGGGCGAATAGTTGATGCAACCATGTACAAAAGCATAGTTGGTGGTCTTCGTTACCTGGTTAATACGCGCCCAGATATAGCATTTTCTGTTGGGATCGTGAGTCGATACATGGAACGCTCAACGACACTCCACTAGGCAGCTGTGAAAAGGATTTTGCGTTACATTAAAGGGACAATACAATATGGTTTGATATATGCCCAGAACAGAAATAATAATGTGGTTATGGGCTTCTCAGATAGTGATCTAGGAGGAATGATCGATGACAGAAGGAGCACAAGAGGCATGGTTTACTACCTGAATGACAGTTTGATTTCGTGGGTATCATAGAAGCAAAGGGTGGTAGCACTGTCATCTTGTGAAGCCGAATTTATGGCTGCTACAGCCGCAGCCTGTCAAGGAATCTGGGTGCGAAATGTACTGAGTCAAATCTCAGGAGAACCTATTGGTCCAGTCACGTTGTTCATTGATAACAAATCAGCAATTGACTTAGCCAAAAACCCGATCTTTCATGGAAGAAATAAACATATTAATATTCGATTTCATTTTATTCATGAATGTGTGGAACGCGGGGAAATCATCGTGAAACATGTAAGTGGTGATAAGCAGCGAGCAGATGGACTCACAAAAGCTCTGACAACTATAAAATTTGAAAAAATGCGCAACCTGTTGGGAGTTAAGGAGCTGATGAAGTGAGTTTGAGATTAAGAAGGGAAATGTTGGATTTAATCTCAAACCGAGTAGTATAATAATATTTGCTTGATTCCTGTTTTACGTATGCATTGAGCTGGACTTGGTCGTGCTATGTTCAAGGAGAAATTATAGGAGTTTCCATACTAAGTTGGTGGTAGAATTGGTTAGAGGATTGAATTATTTGTGATCCTGATTTTCAGCAGTTTATTTGTAATGTCTTTCTTTTTATATTATGTATTAGCTGAATGAATAAAACACATCACTGACAGCACTCTTGTAGCTTTGTGTTCACTAGATTTATATCAAACTAGGTTATATATATAATCATTATTTGTAATAGAAATCCTAGATGTTGCGTCCGAAACCGGAGTCGTTGGTGAGCTTCATTCTTCGCTTGATGACTCAGGCTCTGAAAGATCATCACCCACTGTAAAATATGCACCTCTGTTTATATCAGATTCAGAAGTAGCTCCCCAGTCCCATGCCTTATGTTCATCGAATACCACATCTCTGCTAACTTGAATGCTGCCAGTATTCGGATCATACAATCTGAATGCCTTCGTGCCTCGTTCTCTCTCAAAATGCACCATCTTTTAACTCTTGTCATCATGTTTTTTAATATATACAGCCAGAATTTTCATGTAGGCTGTACAACCAAACACCTTGATACATTTTACATCTGGTTTCGTCCCAAACCAGGCTTCATGAGGTGTGATGGTTGATATAGCTCTAGCTGGAAACTTATTCAACACATAAATGGCATGAGTAACAGCCTCACCCCAGTATTGAGCCGGTACATGTCTCTCTCTAAGCATGCTTTTGGCCATGGAAACTACAATACGATTGCGTCGCTCTACGACACCATTTTGTTGTGGTGTGTAGGGTGCCATATAATGTCATAATATGCCATGTTCCTCACAAAAATTAATGAATTCCTTTGAGAAAAATTCACCCTCGCGATCAGTTCTCAAGACTTGTATACCCTGTGGTGCACCTTTCTCTACAAGCTTTTTAAATTTCTAGAAATAATTCAAAGCCTCACTTTTAGTTCTGAGCAAGTATATCCACATCATACGACTATAATCATCAACTAAAAGCATAAAATACAGTTTCCCCCCGGAGTGGAGGGAGATATAGGACCACAAAAAGCCAAATGAATTAATTTCAAAGCGGATTTTACAGAGAAATTAGATTGAGTTAGAAACGGCTTACGTGTTTGTTTTGACATGAGGCATCCATCACAAATAACCTTCGGTTGAACAATATTTGGCATTCCATGAGCCATGTGATTTCTTGACATCATCTGCATTGCTTTGAAATTCACATGTCCGAGTCTTTTGTGCCATAGCCATGTCTCCTCTTCACTATCCGTTAATAAACAATGATACTCAGCTTCTTGGATGTGAATCTTGTAAAGACGATTCGCATACCTTTGGACTTGTATAAGCATTCTTCCACAACTATCATAGACTCAAAGATTTTCTCCATTCATAACCACATGATTTCCCTCTTCTGATATTTGACCCAGACTTATGATGTTGCTCCGAAGTGTAGGTATGTAGTAAACTCTGTGCAAAAGTCTCATTTCCCCATTCTTACACATGATCCTGATCGTGCCTTTTCCTTCAATCTTCACTAAGGATCCATCACCAAACTTTACCTCTCCTTTCACTGTTTTGTCAAGTTTTTCGAACTTCTCTCGCCGCCCTGTCATGTGGTTGCTGGCCCCGTTGTCTAGGTACCACATGTTTTCATCTCTTCTTTTAGTGTCATTTGTAGTATTTCCTTCTGTAAAAGCAATCACATCATTCTTGTCATTCTCGCACGGAGCCATCAAGAGTGCATGTTCTTCGTCATTTTTTAGTGCAAGGTTTTCTTGTCCTCTCTGCTGTTTATTTTTCTTTGGCTTCCGGCACTCATTTGCAAAGTGACCG
The DNA here is from genome assembly GCF_009905375.1 of Apium graveolens. Taxonomy (NCBI): domain Eukaryota; kingdom Viridiplantae; phylum Streptophyta; class Magnoliopsida; order Apiales; family Apiaceae; genus Apium; species Apium graveolens. The sequence goes on along the minus strand of NC_133648.1, from coordinate 309,978,390 downwards.
TATATTGCACAGTTATAACACTTTACTTGGCTCCTGTCATGAGTCATAAGATTATCCCTTACATGATAATCACCCCCACTGCCTCCTTGGGTACCTTTCCCAGATCTTCTTAGCCATTCTTCGCACATGAGAAGAAGTTTTCCATCGTTACTTTCTCCCTTAAGCCATTCATCCTCTATCAACAAGAGTTGTTGTCCCTCACTGTTTTCCGTTTGTCCATGTAAACTTTCTTCATGAGCCTTGAGTGAGCCGACGACTTCCTTTACGAACATGGTTTCTAAGTTTCCAAATTGTTCAATTGCCGACGCAATTTGCAGGAATTTAGTTGGGACAGCTCTTTGTAGCTTCTTAACGACATTATCCTCAGCAATTGTTTCCCCTAACGCCCTGATATTTGTAACCAAGTTGTTCAGTCTCATACAGAAATCATCTAAATGCTCTATATCTCTCATCTGCAGTGACTCAAATTTAGATTTTAAGGTTTGAGTTTTAGCCTTTTTTACCTTATCTGCACCCTGACACAACATATTAATCGCCCCCAAGCCTCCTTGGACGTTTTCTTTTCTGCTATCATTAACAACATATCATCTGCGATACCCTGGTAGATAATGGCCAACGCTCTCTTGTCTGTCTTCTCCTCTGGTGGGGTTTTGGAATCCTTAGGTTCTACCGCCTCCAAAACCCCATGAGCCTGCATAAATACTTTCATCTTCATGGCCCAAATGGTATAGTTTGCCTTTGTTAACATTGGTTAGCTTAGCCCAAACGACCCTTCCTTGTTCTTGCTTGCCTACATTTGCTGTTTAATCTTCAGATGTACTTCATAGGTGATGCGCTCATATACCAAATGAAAGATAAAAACAAGAGAATATGCAATGCAAAGCGCATTTTTTGATTACTGATATGGAAAACCTTACAATTGATAAGTATGATTATGAGAATAAACTTACACATATAGACTACCTAACCGATGAGCTATAAATCAGGATACTTGATCCTAATTTATCTCCCTCTTATTTCATTCCTAAATTCACGCGATATCACCTAAGACCATATCTGCAGTGCAACGATCACTAGGCAGCGTTGCTATATTTAACAATAAAACCAAACACCCCAAATAACTATGTTTAGATTAATAATAGGCCCAACATATTCCCACATTTTGGAAATATTGTAAGTCTTAGTCAATTACTATAAAATGGGAAAAAGGGTGTTAACTGTGATCTATTTGTAGGTATATGATAGAGTAGGAAGGTTACTTACGAAGGTAAAAAAGACGATAAGCTAGTAGACCTTATAAAATTTTTCTTGAAACTTGCAAATATATGTGCTTACTTTTGAAACAGAAGAAAGTGGCTTGGTTGTGGCACTCGAGACTAGGCCACCCAAATTTTATATCCATGATGTTGATGTCAAAAATGAAATAAAGTAGATGTTTAATGTCCAAATTAGCAAACAAATTATTTCCGGAACATGAAACTTTTCACACAGAGCAGGTGTTGGAATTAGTGCTTGAAGATTTATGCGGGCCAATTTCACCAACGACCATGGATGGTAAGAAATACTTCTTACTCTTGATGATTTTAGTCGTGGTATATGGACTAATATGCTTTCCAGCAAAGATGAAACATTAGAGGTTTCCAAGAAATTCACGTTTCAGGTTGTAAAGGAAACAGTCAAGAAAATAAAGGTCTTTAGGACAGACAAGGAAGGAGAATTCATGTTGAATCAATTTAAGTTGTATTGCAAAGAAAATGGCGTTGTCGCCTCAAGGAAAATGATATCGAAGGGGGGACTCCACCTCAAGGGAGTTTTGTTGGGCAAGATATTCATATGAATGATGTAACTTAAGACGCATATGATAGGGAAGATGATATACGATGAAAGAATGTTAAAGTTACAACTGTAGGTGGTGACACTAGCTTGGTCCTTCAAAATAAGACAATATCAGATGGCGATAGCAACAATGCTTATTCAACTCAGTCTAGTCTAGTAGCAATGAGACCGGAAGATTCAGATTATTAAGTGATGTTTATTACAAATTAGATGTTGTGTAATTGAAAGAGGAACTTTTGATAATGGATGTCGAGGTACCAGATAATTATGGTACATCAACTACTAACAGAGCATGTGATGAGGCAATGAAGGTTGAAATTGATGTGATTGAAAAGAATAAGACCTGGAAATTAGTGAAACTACCACACAAACACAAGGCAATCGGTTTGAAGTGGGTGTACAAAATGAAATGAGTACTTATATAAATATAGTTAAATATAAAGTGAGGCTTGTCTCTAGGGGTTACATGCAAAAATAAGGAATTAACTTCTAGGAAGTATTTACTCCGATTACTCAATTGGAGACAGTGAAGCTGTTACTTGCCTTCGCTGCTAAAAATGAATGGAAGGTTCTTCACTTGGATGTTAAATCAGTATTTCTTAATGGAGAACTGCAAGAAATAATTTTTGTTACTTAGCTGGAAGGTTTTGTGAAAAAGGACAAAGAACACTTGGTTTATCGGATTGTGAAAGCACTATACGGATTGCGATAAGCACCATGGGCATGATATGCTAATTAGTTGAGTAAGTATGTGGAAGAGCTGAGGTTTGTAAAATGTTCATATGAGCATACAATTTATACTAAACGTGAAGGGAGATGCTGATTATGAAGGTCTATGTTAATGACCTGATGATTACCGGCAACAATGTTAGTAATATCAACAAATTAAAGAGGCAGATGAACTAGAAATTTGAAATGGATGACCTTGGAATATTATTGTACTACTTGGGTTTTAAAGTGGACCTATAAAAGATATTTATGAGTTAAAGCAAGTAACATAAATAAAAAAAAATCTTCTCGATAAGGCTATACTTAGTGAATGCAATTTTATCAAATATCCGGTGGAAATGATTATTCAACTAAGCAAATGTGGGGGAAGGTTGTAAATTTTATTATTTTTAAGAGCTTGATTGGAGGTCTTAGGTATTTTTTTTATTCCAAATCTGACAGAGCGTTCCATGTTAGTATCGTTAGTAGGTACATAGAGCGTCCCACAACTCTCCACATGAATGCACTAAAGTGATTTTGAAGATACATGAAGGGAAACGTCGATTGTGGTTTGTTCTACACAAAGGGGACTCAGAATTACTTACTTTCAAGATCATCGGATAGTGACTTGATATGTAACACTTAGGATTAAAAGAGCCTTGGTAAAATGGCATTTTATTTGAAAGATAGTCTGATCAGTTGGGTATCTCGGAAATGTTAATGTGTGGCTTTGAGTTTGTGCGAAGCTGAGTTAATGGCCCCTACAGGTGTTGTATGTCATAAGGTGTAGCTTAGTAATTTACTTGGTTGGATTACAAATAAGAAGCATCATCCAGGGGTAATCAATATATACAATAAATCGATAATTGGCTTGACCAAAAATCATGTTTTTCATTGGAGGAGTAAGCATATTGATATTCAATATATTATTTTTCGATATTGTATGGAACATGGAAAAATTATAATCAAACATATTAGTTCAGGAGACCAGAGACTAGCGTGGGAATATTGTAACCAAAGCCACGTGTGTATTGTGAAGTTGAGAAAATGAGAGATTTGCTTGGCATTAAAAATCAGCAGTCTCGAGTTTAGATTACGGGGTTGTATGTTGAAAATATAATTTAAGCTTATATTCAATTATTAATTGTTATTGTTAGAATATTCACTTGAGCACATGAGAATAAGTCTTAGCATAGTTAAGTTTTTTAGGACTTAGTTTTAGTAAGTGGTATCATTATATGAGTTCTGATGCTTATTTCTAGCTAGCTAGTATTTCCATTATAGAGTAATTGCATTACTATATCTTCTCTCCAGTATATACAAAATTTACTGACTGAGTTTTGTGTTTATGTATATCCTAGAGTTTAAGCCAATATATTTTGAACGAATGTTCCACACAATCTTCACTTAAGACATATTACTTAAGACATATTGAATAACAAGTAGTATATATGTAATAATATAAATGTATTTTCTTTTAATATTTGGATCTAACTGTCCATATTATTTGATTAAGAAGATCAAACTAAAAAAATATACAAATTATAAAGATCCTGTTTATTATGGTTTAGTATACATTTAAATATGGATTTCTTTAAACCCCTATTTGGATGGACCAGTGGTGAAAGTTCAATGCATAATTTAATTTCATATTTTCTTTGTTTCACTTTTAGATTACTATCTTATTTACAGTTTTATTTATTTTTTTAATAAAATAATATAATTGTTGAAATTCTACCAAGTTAACAATTAATTTTTTTTATAATTTTATATAGTATTATTTGATATTTAGTATTAGATAATGATATTAATTTAATTATTTCATATGTTGTAATAAATAGATTGAATTATAATTAATTAACTTAAAATAATTTAAGTAAATTTTCTCAGGTTAATAATAATAATAATAATAATTATTATTATTATTATTATTTATTATAATTACACACAAAATATATTAAGAGATTGCAATGTCACTTATAATTCCTCCCAAATATATATCACATTATAAAAATTTGATATATACATGAGCAAAATCACAAATACAAGAAGTCATACTCAATTAATAGCGGTCTTCACCACTGTCAACCAATGAAAAAAAACTTGAAACATCTATTGAGGCCTCCATAACAATTAACAAAACTAAAACCATAGACGCAAAAACAGAAACATAGATAAAACGGAAACAGACACCCGGACATGTACTGAGGCCTCCATAACAATTAACAAAACTAAAACAATAAAATAGGCAAAAACTGAAACAGAGATAGATTATTTTGATTAGAAAATAGAGGATTTTTTGAAATGAAGAAACCTGCAAGAAAATGCTCGGAAATCTCTCTCGAGCATCACTCAAATGAAAACATCGATCACCTCTAGATCCGATCTCTCTCCGCTGAAAAACTTTAACAGTGTTCAACAGCCTGTAATTAATCTCAACTGATTTCCTGTTTGCACTCACTCTATGCTCATTTCTGGCCCTTCTATTTCTTGCACCAATTCTTCTTGTTTCCATATAGTAAACCACCCAGATTGTGAACACCAAGAAAATTAAAACGCCCAAATAATTTTCTCAGTAACAAGGGACCATGAGGAATGTAAATGATATGTATTCAATATAATAAAATTGTTTGTAGATAATAGGCGTTGCAACTATTTTCTTTCTTTTTGGTTGGAATGAGTACAAAAGATTGCTTATTTTTGTATTTATCACTCTAGAGCGGGCTACAAAAGTATTTAGTACTCTTGAAGGGGTGTTCTGAGGACGTAACGTTTAGAGAATTAAGATACACTACTAGAAATATGGGATCAGACATCGGTTCAGAACCGATGTTAAAAAAAATCTGAACCGATGTCTTCGCGTGTGATGTTAAATGTCATCAGCCTTTGACATCGGTTAATAGCCGATGTCTATTACAGTGCTATACATCGGTTTTAAGATTAAATGTGATGTCTTTGCAACAAATTTCAGCTTATATTACAGTATTTCTAGCTGAATATGGGTATATTTTGAGGTATTTATCCATTAAAACATGAAATCTACAAGCTCTAAACGCCATTTATTAAAATTCTTGCGAACAAACCGATGTGAAATGCTAGATCAGACATCGGTTAGATTAGTTGCCCGATGTTCTGTAAATTGCATGCCATCTTGGTACTATTTACAGCCATAGGGAACCAAAATAATGCAACATCCCAACAAAAAACATCCAAACCGAAACATAAAGGTATTCATCCAAATTACAAGTCTAATACCAAAATATTACTCATATCATACTATACATACATTTCAAATAAAATACAAGTATTCCATTAGCCAACTTATACTATACTAATTTTGAAGTACCCTATTCTTAAATTCCGACAACTCCATCCAATTTAGCCAATCAACCCAATTCCGACAAACTAAAGAAGAGTTTGACTTCTGCATGATCAAACCAAAGAGCAGCAAATCAACCGTGCAGGCCGATAATCTGTACGTCTGGTTCAATGGTGCCGATGATTTGGACAGAAAATAAAAATAAACAATATCAATCATTACTGCAGAACATTTGATATATAAACTAGAATTAATAAAAAGTTTATGTTAGATGATAATATGATTTCATAAAAAAAAGAAATAGAGATATAAAATAATCTTATTACCGTGTGAACAAATTTTATTATTTGATTATTTGAGAAAACAATATCACTAATACCTGTACCAAATTCAAATATGTTATCCTCTGTATAGCAGAATCCTCCTCTAGTCGTATAGCAAAACCTGATACAGAAAAATTAACAGAGTGAAAAGTTTGAAATTAGGTTCCAATATAACTGAAGAAAACACAAAGGGGATTTAATGTCTACCGATAAATATAAGGGGTGTGTTTGCAGAATTGTATATAAAAAAGCAACCATCAAACAAGCAGCAACTAGAGCTTCCAAATTATATTTATCTTAGATATATTGAACAATCTAAACAGACAATCACAGTGAGTGTCAAACACCAACAATAATGTCCAGTCATCAATAAACCACATTCATAAAGCATTTCCTATAAACTAATCAGGTCGAGGGAGACCAACTGTGTTCTTAATAGAATCCTTAATAAAACCAGTTATCAGTCTAGCGGATAAGAGGCCTACATAATGAGTATTTATCATTAGCTCATCATCAGTTTACAATATTTTCAGTAGGATATTGACTAGGTGATGAAAGAGCAGTTTATCTTTAACTGCTGAGATTATATAATCAATATGTACCCACCTAAAATACTATGGTGCAGGTCATAGACACTTCTTCTCCGGATACAGAAGAGGTTGAATACAGCAATCGGCAGCAAAACTGCATACATCTGTATAATACATGAACATGCTATCAGCAATGCTATCTCTATAGTCCAGACAAATCAACTGGTATTTACACAGTGAGAGCATAAGAAAACAGAGAATGTACTTATATATTAGATAGGGCTATATACATCTTCTCAAATTGAGCGTAACACTGTAACTAGTACCCATAACTAATCCAGGTATCATTGTCACAGTTAAGCAATACTTACAGAACCAACATCTCAAGTGACAAAAGCAGCCAGGATGCACAACGAGACATTGATTGCAAAATGATACAAGTACAAGCTCTGGATAATTAACTGGATACATATTAGAGTTCTTGAACCAGAAATGACATTAATTTATGTCGTTGAAAGAATAAATTCAATAGTGAGACAGATTCGTTCATTTGGTTCACAATGATTCAATCTTTTCATAATTGCATTTGTTGTCCATACAATCCACAGGACTACCATTTTCTTTGCTAAGCAAAATATGTTGTAAATTGAGGTCTGTGTGTTAGTTCAAATAGAGGGAAGGGCAGTTGGATAAATGATGCAGTAATTTTATAAAGAGATTTAAAAACACAACCCTAGCATTTCATCCCTGATTCATGTGAACAAAAAGTAGTAAATCACATAGACCCCTTAATATATGAAAGACTGGTGGTGGAAGCCTTTCATGTATACCAAGTGGAGTAAATTAGAAAGATTTATAGTTTCATACTACATATTCACCAGCAAGTCAAGCCTAAAGTAAATACATATACCAAATCTCAAGCAGGTTGTAAAAGATAATATGCAAAAGACTAGCTCTTACCAATAATTGGTGATATATTAGAAAGGGTTATTACAGCTTTTGCACACATGAATAAGAAATTAGTGGCAAAGATTAGATACATTTACCTTTGCAAATTCATATAATCAAACATAATGTTCTTACGTAGTGATTAAAGGATCAGAACTTGCGATCACATAATCAGCAACCCTGTCCAATTATGGATAAAAACTAAATTTAGCAGACAATATATTTTACAACATAGATACTGGATAATGTTAGTAGTTTCAAATGCTGAAGGTGATGGTACAACAAATAATATCTTTAATAATGAACAGGTGGAAGGAGGGTAATACATATGTAAGACCAAATACATACACTTTGCAGGACCGCGAAGCAGTTTCAATACGTCCAACAGATTTCAGTTCTTCCTGAGAAATATAGGTCAAAAAATTAGTATATCGACGTGAAAATATTCATCTTTATAATCACAAGGTGAAACAAGAAGAAGAAAGAGTGACTGGAAAATATACAGGTACCATGTTATACACAGAAAATAAGGTTTGATTATTAACACATTACAGGTACCATTATAATATATATCATCACTTATCACTTAACAAAGAAAAATGAGACGGTGTATCATCTGAATTACTAAAAACAGTAAAGGATTGTTAAGTGTCTGTTTAATTATTTAAAATAACACAGAACATATAGATATCACAAAAGAATATTACTGGATCTTGCTAGTTATCTACTTTTCTTATTAAAGACGTCAACAGCAGAATGAGACCTGTTAGTTGGTCCATTTGAGAAAAATTCTACTTATGCCATCTTGTCAGTTCAAAACAGAATTAGGTGAGGCATGAATTTGTGGCTCTCAACATTATTATTCAAATGTGGCCAACAGACCAGCCTTTTCTTTGGACTATGTAATGAATGTGACAGAAATCACATAAAAAACGGTGCACCCAGAGTTCCTACTCTTGTACATTTAAGATTTATATACAGACCCTCTAAGAAAGACATAAGAGGCGATATATAACTCACCAGTCTGGTACAGATCTTGAGAAAAATTAGTCCTAGAGCCCAATCCTGATACAAAAGGAATGCAGGACTTTCATCTACTGGTACCAGCATTGGCACAATTACCAAAAGTTCAAAGAGCAATCCAATCAAAACTGGGATGACAAAAATCTGGGGAGAGAAATCAATGTCAGAGTTGATAAAATAAACTAGATAAGTTGTAATCAAAGACCAGATTCTTACCCATATCGACAATAATACAGAGCTCTTCAGAACAATGCCACACCACTTCCATATATGCTTCAAAAGAACTACAGCTACAACAGTCCAAATGACATAGCTCTCAATGACAAAAGCATAGAGATCTAATACAAAAAATCTAGAGCTAAATGTGTTAATAACACCTAAACTTAATTGCAGAACATAATAGAATAAACAAAACTGAACATACAAATATAAATATACACCGACATATCTATATAAATACACAATGGATGTAAATAAAGCTAAAAGAGAGAGAGAGAGAGAGATGTTACCGATTGAAGGTTGGTTTCAAGCTCCAAAGCTTCAGACCTATAATAAAAGCTTCATTAAAATCAAAACATAAAATTTTGAAATAAATTTAAAATTTACATACATAATCAAACCAAACATTTGCTTTCTCGGCTCGATTTTAAGCTACTAAATTAAATAAAACCACCAATTTACATACCGATTTGTAACGGAAAACTCCTTCCCTTTTTCAAACCATCGTCAGTCGCTTTTACCATGGCCAGAATCTTCCACCAAGATCTAGATAGGGAGAAGGAAGAGAGAGGAGAAAGAGATGGTAATAGAAAATACAATAGTAGAGTGGAGAAAGAGAGAGCAAATCTTGATTCAGTGATTTTGTATTAGGTTTAAATTGGGTTTTACAAGAAAGGAGCCATAAGAAAGGAGACAGAGAGAGACAGAAAGAAAGAGAGGGAGAGAGGGAGAGAGAGAGAGAGCTGAAGGAGATGAAGTTTAATATTTGAGAGAGAGAATCAGAGTTTTTGAGATAGAGCGGAGGTTTGAGAGAGAATTGCAATCGTGGTCTGAGAGAGAGACAACAAAGAGAGAGAGCCCTGATGTGTGAGTCGAGGTTTGGGGGAGAGAGGGAGAGAGATAAAGATGGAGATGGAGAGAGATAGAGATGTATGGGTGTGTGAGTAAAGGGGGAAGGGGGAAATAATTTTTTTACTTTTTTGTTACGGGGGAAAATTTGGGTACTTAGCGGGGGAACTGAAATATTTATTTAGTCATTTTTTATTAATGATTATAGACAACGGTTAGCGTAAATAACCGATGTTAAAGTGAAAAACATAAATTTGTTATTATTTTAAAATTGAACATAGACAACGGCTACTATGTAAAACTGATGTTAAACAGGCTTTTAACATCGTTTTTTTTAAAACCGATGTTAAATAGGCTTTTAACATCGCGTGCATTACATACCGATGTCTAAGCACCGATGTCGTATCTACTATTTTTAGTAGTGATATTAGTACCCTTTGATTTAGATTTAGTTTAAGAAATTAGAATATGTTTGGATTTGAATTTCTTTGAATAAAAATTTAATTAGTTAATATAGACTATGCTGACATTAGGGTTTTTTTATTAAAATATTAGTCTTTTTGAGAAAAAACTACAATGCTCTAGGCTTCTATTTGACTTCATTTGTAAATTGAATTTAATATAATTAATTTGAGTTTTTAGCTCCAATGTTAAGAAATTTGTTTGATTAGTTTGGTATCTAGGAAGTACAAAATTTAAATTGCTTGATTTCAAATGGATCTAAATAAGCTAGCGGGCATGTTAGAATAATGTAAAAAAAATCTTAGATACTATATCATAGTAATTAGCTATATAAAATGATCCTAATCATCTATAAATTCAAATAATTCATGAGATTGTATATATATTAGCATCTTTCAATACCACTCAAAAAACACCTTAGACATGGGTTAAAACGGGATATCTATGTAAAAATAGACGAATGTCTTCGCACTATTATTAAAGGTATTTTTACATAGACATCATGCTTTAGGGTGACAACTGGTATCTTATTCAATTTTTTGTAGTATAATTCAATAATGCTAAGTTCAGTGTTACAATATTAAGATAACTAGGGCTATTTGAACATATAGCACACAAGCTACGTAGAGAAATTAACATCGATGAACAACTGATATCTGTTTGTATATTTAACATCGGCTTTCTAATAGAATCGTGGTTAAAATAACTAGTCATCAGGACTAAGAAATACTAATTATGGTTGTTATGTCTCATAGGTTTAGTTAATTGCATGTTAAAATAATGTAAAAAAAATCTTAGATACTATATCATAGTAATTAGCTATCTAAAATGATACTAATCATCTATAAATTCAAATAATCCATCAGATTGTATATATAAGTATATGCAGTAGCATCTTTTAATACTACTCGAAAAAAATACCTTAGACATGGGTTAAAACCCGATATCTATGTAAAAAATAGACCAATGTCTTGGCAATGATGTTAAAGGTATTTTTAGGGTGACAACTGATGTCTTAATAAATTTTTTGTAGTATAACTGAATTATGCTAAGTTCAGTATTGCAATATTAGGATGATTAGGGCGATTTGAACATATAGCACACAAGCAATGTAGAGAAATTAACATCGATTTTAGATGAACAACCCATGTATGTTTGTATATTCAACATGGGTTTTCTTATAGAACTGTGGTTAAAGTAACTAGTCATCATGATCTAAGAAATACTAATTAAAATTGTCATGTCTTGTAGGTTTAGTTAATTGCATGTAAAAATACTTATGAAGATGCTACCTAATAGACCGAGAACCATCATTAGTATCATTATCTCATTAAATTAGTAAATTTTACCTTAAAAATACTTTCAAAAATGCTAGCTATATATGATAAACGTGGAATAATAATTAGTAGCATAATACAAGACTAATATTAGAGTAACAATAAAGGGGCGTTAAGTTAGTTCGGAAAAACGAAATATAATTTGGAAAGAAAAATGTGCAGAAAGGAAATGAATAACCATGAATTATTTTACATGTTTGGTTTGTATCCGGAAATGAAATGAAATGAAATGATAGTTCTATGATTGTTTTTGGATTTAAGTTTTTTGAAATTATCAAATTTTTAATTATTTATAGTCATATTTTTCAAAATATATTTTATTTACAATTTAATATTTTTATTATTTAATGAAATGATAGAGTTATAACATTAAAAAAAATATAAATATATCAAAATTAATTTTACTCTATAACAATTAAATTATAAATTGTTTTAATTTTTGAAAATATAATTGACATAAATTTTATATGTAAAATTTAAATGATAATTATAGATACAAAAAGTATGTGCAAAAGGAAAACTAAATACGAGGGTGGTGTGGGTAATGAGTTGAAATTAATATATCGATTGTAAATGGCTAAGGTTGAGTGGTTAAATTCGACCGGTTTAGTTCGACCGATCTTATTCGACCGATAATTTACAACAATTTCCGGTCGAATTTAGGACCATAAAAATTTTTCTTGAAATTTTAAATTTCCACTTAAAATTTAAAACTTCTGCTTAAAGTTTTTAAATTTGACCAGGAAATGGTCTTGCACAAGTAGCATAAATTCAAAAACAACTTGATCGATATATAGATGTTAAGCATTTCATTCCAACAGAACCAACAATTGGATTCTGAAGTAACCTTTTACAATAGGTCTCTGAACAAGAACAATCTTGTAATAAGTCTCTATCCGGATGAGAGATTGAAGAAAGCGATGTGCCCCGCCTTTCGGGGTCTCAACTGGCTTTCATGATCTCATTTGTAAAGTAGAGCCCATTAAAGTAAATAAAGTAAATGTAAAGGTGCGGAGCCTAAAGAAGTGGGTAGGGGTCAAATTTACTCTAAACAAGAGTCAGCCAAAGATGAGCAAATGATTCTCTATCCTCACTTCGACGAACTCCTCAATTTTCTTACACCCTTTATTCTCGATTCCTCACCTTCTTCTTCGTTGTCATATCGTCATCATCTCTATCCTCTCCATATTCTTGGTTATTTTGTATGAATTTTGACGACTAATTAAATTAAAGATTTCAATTTCTTATCTTGTATAGTATGTGTATATATTGAATTATCAAAGAGATAATATATATATATATAATTTTGTGGATACACCACACTAAGAGAGTAATACACTTGACTAGTTGTACTAGCCAAGATAAATGTCTAATTAGATCTTAATAGTGAACTTATAACAACGGTAATAACATGAGTTAACCGGTATACTGGATCAGACACTATAAAACTAATCATTCTTCAAGTACGCATATTTTCCACCTCGATATATAAGTCTGATGACTTCTTGCAATTGACAATAATAATCGTCAATAATATAATCCCGTGAACTTCATTCACCATAACTCTTGAACTAGCACTTGAAGTAGATTTGGTATGAAATTTGTAGCCATTCACCTTACATATTTTATAGAAAATTGTCATTTTCGCTGGACCCGAAAATAAGGTTTTAAAATGTGAACTAATTACAGGATCATTTTCAACCTTAAGCTTAAATCATGTCTTAAGCTCAGCTTTTAAAAATCTCTTCAATTTTTCTGTGTTGTGTTTGGTTATTTTCTTTGAAATAAGTTTCATAGTACTCTTGAATGTAATTAAGGTTGAACTTCGGATCTGTAACAAAATATATTCTTCAGGAACTAATTGGTCATCGCCTGTCAAATATTTTTTGGCATACTTTCCCATTGTACTAATAGGATATGTGAACACTTTTATTTGATGTTCATCATAAGGGTTACAGCACAACCTCGTTAAGGCACAGTTGAGTATGCACCATTGGATTTAGGATCAATGTACAATAATAAATATTCAACTACTCTTTCAATCGAACCTTCCACCCTCGTCTGATTATGAAACTTATCCTTTACCAAAAACCCGATCTTTCATGGAAGAAATAAACATATTAATATTCGATTTCATTTTATTCATGAATGTGTGGAAAGCGGGGAAATCATCGTGAAACATGTAAGTGGTGATAAGCAGCGAGCAGATGGACTCACAAAAGCTCTGACAACTATAAAATTTGAAAAAATGCGCAACCTGTTGGGAGTTAAGGAGCTGATGAAGTGAGTTTGAGATTAAGGGGGGAAATGTTGGATTTAATCTCAAACCGAGTAGTATAATAATATTTGAGAAAAAACTACAATGCTCTAGGCTTTTATTTGACTTCATTTGTAAATTGAATTTAATATAATTAATTTGAGTTTTTAGCTCCAATGTTAAGAAATTTGTTTGATTAGTTTGGTATCTAGGAAGTACAAAATTTAAATTGCTTGATTTCAAATGGATCTAAATAAGCTAGCGGGCATGTTAGAATAATGTAAAAAAAATCTTAGATACTATATCATAGTAATTAGCTATATAAAATGATCCTAATCATCTATAAATTCAAATAATCCATGAGATTGTATATATATTAGCATCTTTCAATACCACTCAAAAAACACCTTAGATATGGGTTAAAACGGGATATCTATGTAAAAATAGACGAATGTCTTCGCACTATTATTAAAGATATTTTTACATAGATATCAGGCTTTAGGGTGACAACTGGTATCTTATTCAATTTTTTGTAGTATAATTCAATAATGCTAAGTTCAGTGTTACAATATTAAGATAACTAGGGCTATTTGAACATACAGCACACAAGCTACGTAGAGAAATTAACATCGATGAACAACTGATATCTGTTTGTATATTTAACATCGGCTTTCTAATAGAATCGTGGTTAAAATAACTAGTCATCGGGACTAAGAAATACTAATTATGGTTGTTATGTCTCATAGGTTTTGTTAATTGCATGTTAAAATAATGTAAAAAAAATCTTAGATACTATATCATAGTAATTAGCTATCTAAAATGATCCTAATCATCTATAAATTCAAATAATCCATCAGATTGTATATATAAGTATATGCAGTAGCATCTTTTAATACTACTCGAAAAAACACCTTAGACATGGGTTAAAACCCGATATCTATGTAAAAAATAGACCAATGTCTTGGCAATGATGTTAAAGGTATTTTTAGGGTGACAACTGATGTCTTAATAAATTTTTTGTAGTATAACTGAATTATGCTAAGTTCAGTATTGCAATATTAGGATGATTAGGGCGATTTGAACATATAGCACACAAGCAATGTAGAGAAATTAACATCGATTTTAGATGAACAACCCATGTATGTTTGTATATTCAACATGGGTTTTCTTATAGAACTGTTATTAAAGTAACTAGTCATCATGATCTAAGAAATACTAATTAAAATTGTCATGTCTTGTAGGTTTAGTTAATTGCATGTAAAAATACTTATGAAGATGCTACCTAATAGACCGAGAACCATCATTAGTATCATTATCTCATTAAATTAGTAAATTTTACCTTAAAAATACTTTCAAAAATGCTAGCTATATATGATAAACGTAGAAGAATAATTACTAGCATAATACAAGACTAATATTAGAGTAACAATAAAGGGGCGTTAAGTTAGTTCGGAAAAACGAAATATAATTTGGAAAGAAAAATGTGCAGAAAGGAAATGAATAACCATGAATTATTTTACATGTTTGGTTTGTATCCGGAAATGAAATGAAATGAAATGATAGTTCTATGATTGTTTTTGGATTTAAGTTTTTTGAAATTATCAAATTTTTAATTATTTATAGTCATATTTTTCAAAATATATTTTATTTACAATTTAATATTTTTATTATTTAATGAAATGATAGAGTTTTAACATTAAAAAAAATATAAATATATCAAAATTAATTTTACTCTATAACAATTAAATTATAAATTGTTTTAATTTTTGAAAATATAATTGACATAAATTTTATATGTAAAATTTAAATGATAATTATAGATACAAAAAGTATGTGCAAAAGGAAAACTAAATACGAGGGTGGTGTGGGTAATGAGTCGAAATTAATATATCGATTGTAAATGGCTAAGGTTGAGTGGTTAAATTCGACCGGTTTAGTTCGACCGATCTTATTCGACCGATAATTTACAACAATTTCC
The DNA here is from genome assembly GCF_009905375.1 of Apium graveolens. Classification (NCBI taxonomy): domain Eukaryota; kingdom Viridiplantae; phylum Streptophyta; class Magnoliopsida; order Apiales; family Apiaceae; genus Apium; species Apium graveolens. The sequence continues at coordinate 309,962,601 of NC_133648.1, read as the reverse complement.
GGTCGAATTTAGGACCATAAGAATTTTTCTTGAAATTTTAAATTTCCACTTAAAATTTAAAACTTCTGCTTAAAGTTTTTAAATTTGACCAGGAAATGGTCTTGCACAAGTAGCATAAATTCAAAAACAACTTGATCGATATATAGATGTTAAGCATTTCATTCCAACAGAACCAACAATTGGATTCTGAAGTAACCTTTTATAATAGGTCTCTGAACAAGAACAATCTTGTAATAAGTCTCTATCCGGATGAGAGATTGAAGAAAGCGATGTGCCCCGCCTTTCGGGGTCTCAACTGGCTTTCATGATCTCATTTGTAAAGTAGAGCCCATTAAAGTAAATAAAGTAAATGTAAAGGTGCGGAGCCTAAAGAAGTGGGTAGGGGTCAAATTTACTCTAAACAAGAGTCAGCCAAAGATGAGCAAATGATTCTCTATCCTCACTTCGACGAACTCCTCAATTTTCTTACACCCTTTATTCTCGATTCCTCACCTTCTTCTTCGTTGTCATATCGTCATCATCTCTATCCTCTCCATATTCTTGGTTATTTTGTATGAATTTTGACGACTAATTAAATTAAAGATTTCAATTTCTTATCTTGTATAGTATGTGTATATATTGAATTATCAAAGAGATAATATATATATATAATTTTGTGGATACACCACACTAAGAGAGTAATACACTTGACTAGTTGTACTAGCCAAGATAAATGTCTAATTAGATCTTAATAGGGAACTTATAACAACGGTAATAACATGAGTTAACCGGTATACTGGATCAGACACTATAAAACTAATCATTCTTCAAGTACGCATATTTTCCACCTCGATATATAAGTCTGATGACTTCTTGCAATTGACAATAATAATCGTCAATAATATAATCCCGTGAACTTCATTCACCATAACTCTTGAACTAGCACTTGAAGTAGATTTGGTATGAAATTTGTAGCCATTCACCTTACATATTTTATAGAAAATTGTCATTTTCGCTGGACCCGAAAATAAGGTTTTAAAATGTGAACTAATTACAGGATCATTTTCAACCTTAAGCTTAAATCATGTCTTAAGCTCAGCTTTTAAAAATCTCTTCGATTTTTCTATGTTGTGTTTGGTTATTTTCTTTGAAATAAGTTTCATAGTACTCTTGAATGTAATTAAGGTTGAACTTCGGATCTGTAACAAAATATATTCTTCAGGAACTAATTGGTCATCGCCTGTCAAATATTTTTTGGCATACTTTCCCATTGTACTAATAGGATATGTGAACACTTTTATTTGATGTTCATCATAAGGGTTACAGCACAACCTCGTTAAGGCACAGTTGAGTATGCACCATTGGATTTAGGATCAATGTACAATAATAAATATTCAACTACTCTTTCAATCGAACCTTCCACCCTCGTCTGATTATGAAACTTATCCTTTATATACCGTAATATTTGCCCGATAAAATATATCAAATGATAATTAACGGGTCTCTTAACCTACATTCTTCGACTAAATTAGTAACAAGTGTAACACAAGGCGAAGCGTTCATAAATAATTTAGGATAGATAAAACCCTAATTGCAAACCAATATATAATGTTTTAAAAGTTTAGGATCCCTTGATAATATAATACGACATATTTATATATGCCTTACAAATTCTATTATCTTAAGTGGGTTTTTAGAAGCCTTAAAGATATTTGAAACTGAATTGAAACTAACTTTGAAAGTTCATAATAATTATAAATAATATAATTTTCATCATGCCCAGTTCAAGGCCTTGTAATTGGTTTCAAGGCCGTGAAAATTCTGCAACTCCATTTCAAGTCTCCAACTCCAACTCAAGCCCTTGTAATATGGTTCATGGACTTAAAATTTTTTGCAAGATTACTCATCATTTTCCCTCATTTGGAAAAACTCGACCTCGAGTTTTGCTCAAACTTCAGATACATTGGGTCATTAGAAGAATGAAAAAGTAACAAGTCTGCAAAATTAAAAGTATTTAAGATATTCATGCTTTTGAGTATATTAACAACATAAGCATTATCCTTAATCCTTATCGCTACTTTAATAGGACCATACTTCCTTGGCTGCAACTTTTTATACGCTCATACCGAAAACCACTCCCTTCTCAAAAACACCATAACCAAGTCACCCTCAGAGAAAATCTAATGGCGCTTATATTTGTCCGCTGCCTTCTTGTATTTCTGATTAGTTTCCTTTAACTTCTTTCTGACCTCCTTATGAACTTCCACAACCTATTTTGCCATATTAGACGTTGTTTCATTACTAGACACTTTTTTTGGTAATTGGATTATGTCCAAAGTGTGGTGAGGAGACTTTGTGTAGACAGTAAAGAAGGGTGACCTTCCTCTAGCACTATGAAAGACATTATTATAGGCAAACTCTGCTTGAGATAATGCCACATCCAACTATTCTGGCTTGTCCCCACAAATACAATGAATTAAATTTCCCAAAGTGTAATTGACAACCGCTCTCTAACCATCTGTTTGTGGATGGACATCGCTATTATATTATAATGAGGAATCAAACAACTTTCATAATGTTCGCCAAAAATGTCCGAGAAATTTACCGTCCCTATCAGATGTGATAGTTTTAGGCACACCATGAAGTCGAACCACTTCTTTGAAAAACAGTTAATTAGCCATAGCCATTGCATCAGAAGTCTTTCTACAAGGTATAAAATGAACCATCTTTGAAAACCTGTCAATGATACCAAACACATAATCCACCCTCTTTGTGTTCGAGGCAAACCCAACACAAAATCTATAGACAAATCATTCCATATATTTTAAGAAACAGGTAAAGGCATATAAAGTCTTGTATTTTAAGACTTCCCTTTGGAAGTTTGACAATTATAACAATTTTTCACATACCTTGTAACAACTCGAAGTAAATGCGGCCAAAAGAAAATTTCATGAACTGCCGTGATGTTTTATCCCTTCCAAGATGGGCAACAAGCCCTCCCTCATGCAAATCCCGATTGACCTTTTCTCGTAATGATGTCCGAGGAAGACAAAACTAATTGTCATGTTTTAAAAACTCATCATGAACATAAAAATCACGTGAATGGTGTCCGGTAATACAACTTTCCTAAACATTTCCAAAGTCCTCATCACCAAGGTAACAATCTTTTAAAACTTCAATTATAATAATTTATTATCGCAACATGACTAACAAACTTGCTTGATGACTTAGGGAATCCACCACAATAATTTGAACCTCGGACTTATGTTGTAGACGAAAATGAAATTTCTGCAAGAACTGGAAGCACCTCGCGTGCATGTCTTTACTAATCCATTTCTGGATGTTCAAATATTTTAAAGCCTCATGATCATAATAAAGAATAACTTCTTTACCCACAAGATAGTTCTCTCATACTTTCAAAGCTCACACAACTGAATAGAATTCTTCATCATATATACTCCACTTTTGCCTCGCGTCACTGAGTTTCTCACTAAAATAACATATAGGCTTGCGTTCCTAAGATAAAATAGCACCAATCCCCACACTACTAGTATCACAATCAACCTTGAACAACTTTTCAAAATTGAGTAAAGCTAAAACGGGTGCGGTACACAATTTTTTCTTCAATATAGCGAAAATCTTATGTGCTTCTTCACTCTAGTTAAACTTTACTTTTTTTGTACATTCCGTGACAGGTGACGCTATAGTGGTAAAATCTTCGATGAAGCGCCTATAGAAAGTTGCAAGCCTATAAAAACTACGAACCTCTGAAACCGTTGTAGGAGTAGGCCACTCCCGAATTACTTTGATTTTTGCATCATTTACCTGAATTCTATCAGCACAAACAATATACCCCAAAAATAACAATTTTTTGGTCATTATAATAAACTTTTTATTATTAAGAATATCTTTCATCCTGATTCGAATCTATGGTAGCCATTCTTCAAATCTAGCTTAGTAAACCATTTAGACCCATGTACTCTGTCCAACTTATCATCAAGCCTCAGGAATGGAAATTTATATCCCACCGTAATTTTATTTATGGAACCAGCACTACAAGAAAAAAGTCCATAGACATCGCTTTTTGACCGATGTCTATGTTGTTTCACAACCGATGTTGATGTCGGTGATATCTATTCTAAACATCGGTGGATACCCGATGTCTATACTCGATTAGACATCGATTTTAGTTAAAAAACAGATATTTATGTGTTGATTATTTACATAAAATGCTATAAATAAATTATTTAATAACTAAATTACACCTAATTAAACATGTTAAACACATCATGAGCTATGTTTTTTGTCACAAAAACATCGATAATTTTGACAGAGGTGATGTAAAATGGCATATTAAACATCTGTTTCTTTAATGAAAGGTGATGTCTAATTTAGCGTATAGACATCACTTTTTTCTAGAATGAAGTGATGTATATGTATCATTTAGACTTGAACATGTTAGTCTTTCACATCAGTTATTTGTCTGAAACTGATGTACATTGCGTTTTTTGACATCAGTTTTGTTTGGTTAAAAGTGATGTTTATAATGTCACTTGACATCAGTTTTATCTTAAACAAAGTGATTTCTATGTTTCATTTAGACTTGAACCTGGATTCCTTTGACATCATTGTTTTACCTTAAAGTGATGTACATTATCTTTTTTGACATCAGCTTTTCTTATATACATGTCAAGTGCTAAACATTGCTAACACAAAAAGAAATAAACAAGATTTATATAAGACCATGTAAATGGGTAGCCAGTATATTGAAAATTTCTTCAATCAGTAGTAATATCTCTTAAACTCTCTCCTGCATAGCAGGTTTACTATACATACACCTAAACACTAATGACCATAAAAGTAAGACATGATGTATATGAACGATTAGCTGCCTAACATTTACAGATAAAACTCAGATGCCACTGAGTCATTCTGTACTCGTCTTTCATATTATCTTCTAAAAGAGCTCCATTAACTGCTGGACAACATCTGATGAGCAAGGAAAGTAAACACTGCATGTTATTAACTTTATACAAGCAAAGTTTATCCAAAAGTATAATGATCGTAAGTTATATACCTATTGCATAACCAGTAATGTTTAGTCTAGTAATAATAGACTCCGGATGGCGACCTCATGAGGAAGTGTTTAGGATATTGGAGACATTTGTTTGAGGAAGCTCTCCAGCTAAAAAGGAAGAGAACAAAGCAAGTGCACGAGAAGGCTGATAACTTGGAACAAAATGTTGGGATCCCCTTACAGTCACAAATGTCAAATTTTTGTATCCAACTGCATATCCTCCCACCTTGAAAAACATCATCGAAGAAATTAATGATTCGTGATTTGACAACTAGAGGAAGGGTTTTGTGTGTGCTTGCTGATAATGTAGTATTTGTACCTCAGCCTTAGTGTACCAGGGGTACCATTGTGTTTTGACTGTAGTTTGAAGATAGTCTATGGCATATCTTGTTGTTGTCACTGACACTACGCCATCCGTGTCCCCGCTGCACGGATGCCAGACACTGATGCCACTGCACATAAGATGAATTTGTTACTTCATTTGATTAACATTTAAATCATATCACCTGACAAAAAAAATCATAATATGTATGTTACAGTTATTTGTCTTTCATGGATTTTTACACAAAGCTTTATAAAAACTTCATTAACCTGTTTGCAGGAAAAACATCCATAACAGTATATCTAATTGGGGCAAATGAGATGGATAAAAGTAATGGTTTAAAACACACAGGAACAACCTCATGAAAAGGAGGAAGTAGCCTGATGGCCAAGACCTAGCCCCTGCGACCCATTCGTTTGATTCTCGCCTTTGAATACTTGCTAGGATTAGGAAAACACTACAGGGCCAATGAGAATAATGTATTAGGGTTCTAAACTTGGTCCGAAGTCATGTGTACTAATCTTGTAAGAATTGAAATGAAAAACTGCTTTGTAGTATGGTGTTTTTGGCTCTAATTATCAACCACCAGCACATTGAAACTCTATAGAGGCTTTCTGTATCATTAATAGTGAATTAAAAACTGATTTTTGGAACACAATATAAGTGGTCTTATATGACAAAAGACAGTAGTGCACCTGCTCCGATGTAGCATAAGTTCCATACTGAATCTATGTGCGAAGCATAGCCTTTAAAGAAGCAAAGAGATATTGAACCTGAGGGAAACCCAAAGAACTTAACATTAGTTTCCCAGTTTGTTACTTTTACATACTAGATATAATTAAACCAGGAACAATATATAAGAAAACAAAGATCACTTAATACATCAAACACATAGAGAATCATACCTTCTCAACGATAGATATGAGCTTAAAAGTCAAGTACAGCCCCGCAATTAGAGATGAAAAGAGGCTTCCATATTCATTGTTCGAAAAGAAATGATACCAAACTGGAGCCGGAAGGAAAGCACGGTATAGCAGTACAACATACTCGACTAAAGTTAACATTTTTCCCTTGAAAAACATTTACAGTTAGAAAAGAAATATAATCTGCAAAGAGTTAATATCTTGTATGAAGTTCTTTCACAATTTTTTTTATTATGTGGTGATACTAACATAAATATTTTTAGGTCCTTTGTTTTTAGTGTACATTGGCTCACCTGCTTACGGTACATTCTACCCCTGCTATTTTTGTAGTACATCAATATACTACACTTAAGAATCATTGATGCCTGACGAACCAATGCATCTGAAACAAAACAGATTATCATAATACATGGAGTGGCAAATAATAAGGTTACTCATATCAACATACACAATGCGTTCTTTCTCCTGTCAGCTGGAGAAAACAGAAGAATTTAAAAAGAATGTGTAGTAAGCATAATATAGTTCTACTTCTATACACTGTTTAAGAGATATTAAGAAATTTCCATGATTTTGTTAACATGTCTCAGATGTGTAAATTCAGTAGACAAAAACGCAAACAATAGAAATACAAGTTTTACACATTTCAAACAGCTCAGATTACTCTATTTTGATTAGATAGCACAATATGCAGTATAAAATTAGGTTTTCTTCAAATGTAATATATACTATAGAAAAGATACCAACTGCTTGCGGAAAATGGAATGGAAAAAGGCTAAAAACATATGAAGGGGAAGAGAAGTATGGATAAGGTAGGTCGAAGGGTATAATGGATTGCAAAATTCTTGTTCACCTATATAGCCAGACACAGATGCCACTGTTCATAAGTTCCTTGATAACTGACAAGACTGTTGTTGGGGCTTCCTTATAATCAATTACACCACTACAGATAACAACGTTATATAATTAGTCAGAGTACCAATTGTAAGTCAAATAATTTTAAGATTAGATGATAAGCTGTGATTTAACAATCTACTAGATATGTGTACCTGCAAGATTCCCATGTCTTTGGAGGAATAGTGACATGAAGGCATCCATCTCTTGTAATGAACGGGTACACCAACAAGCTCTTCTATTCTTTCCACGTAGTCACGTGCAGCCTTTGGCAGATCAGAGTAGTTTCTGATGGAAGAAATATCAGATTGCCAGCCAGGCATTTTTTCATATTCAACCTGAGGACAAAAGTATAAATAAACAATCAACAAAAATACAAGTCTTTCAGCATAGTGATACACCAGGAGCTGTAGCTTCAACATGATAGACTATGCAGGTAGGATGGAACAAGTACAGCTTAGTCAGGCAAAATACAGTCATATCGGGCTTCATTACAAAAAAGAGATACACTATCAAGATGACTCATTCGGTTTGATATAGGAAATAATTAGTTTTGGTAACAGGGAATCCTTCATGAATATAAGGTATTGAAATGTAAAACAAGATGGATCAATCGGGCTGTATATTGTAAAGAGCTTTAAAGCAGTAAATTTTAATATGTTCAGTTGGAAAAATGGAAATAGATAGCACATAAGATGAATTTGTTACTTCATTTGATTAACATTTAAATCATAACACCTGACAAAAAAAAATCATAATATGTATGTTACAGTTATTTGTCTTTCATGGATTTTTACAACTTGTTCCTTCTCACGTGTTTGCTCATTCCACTCACCTTCACAAATCTTTCATCATCTTTTACCAATAATCTATCAGATCTACTACTATAGTCTCTTATCTCCCTCCCTTCTATTTTTTACTTTCCTTCAGACGTGATACTGTCAGTATCAATCTTAGAGTAGTAAGGCACATGCAATAGATAGTAAAGCATGTGACCAGTAGTAATCTATTGTTCCTTTAAATTGAGTTTCCTCGTCTATGTATGCATTACCAATCTGCAAATTAAGGTACTCCATGTTAGTTATCATTGTTCATGTTTTATACGTGCTATCATGAAATGATTTCTACAGGTTCCATTTCCATTTAGGCCATGAGATATATGCTCCTTCACTACTAAAACCCACCTGCAGACTGTAACTAAAATCACTACAGTTCTGGAATATAACAAGAAAAATAAAATCCACTAATCAGACCATAATATCAAAAACATCAAGCAAAACAACATCATTTCTTACATGCCTAAAATACTACATTCCAATTACAAAAATATAAAACCTCTACAATTCTGCAACATAGCTATAAAAATCATCAAACCAAATTAACCACCCGATAAATACCAAATCAAACATAACATCAGTCATCAAGCAAAATGGCTTCAGGATATTTAAGTAAAATGTGATTTCTTCTCAACACCGAGAACGATAGTATCACTACCTCTAACATCGACGGAGGCGTTACCTTTACGGACAGCTTCGATAGCGTATTTCACTTGAAGTAGATGACCCTCCGGTGAGAACACGTTCATTGCTCTGTCATATCGAGCCATCTCTCCTTTATTAATTCTATCAAATCAAAGTAAAAAAAGATAAAACTAAGTATGACATTAAACGAACCTAGATCGCAAAGAATTTCATATTTAGCTTTTGTGTGGTAGAAAGAATATCCAGAACTTGAAGCCACGTATCATGATTGATTTGCAATTCCTGTATAAAACAAATTCAAAATAATTAGTAACACCATACAGTACTTCAATTTGGATTTTTATTGTAAAAAATCCCCAATTCTAAAAACTAGGGTTTCGCTTTAAAGGATTTTGATTAAAAAACTAGGGTTTCGATTTAAAAAACCAGGGTTTCGATTAATGCAAAGAAGACCAATTAATTTTACTTTATAATATGAAAACGAAAAGAGAAATAACCTAATTGAAAGAGAGAGAGAGCTGATGAGCGAAGACAGTAGAGAAAGCTGAGAGAAAAAGAGAGCATAGCAGATGTGGTGAGAGGTGGTGAGTAGCAGTGAGTGAGTGATGAGAAGGGTGTGTTCTTGTCGGAGAGAGAGCTGTGAGAGACAGAGAGAGCTGTGAGAGAGATGTGAGAGGGAGTGAGAATGAGAGAGTTTTTAGTTTTTATTCAATTTAAGAGGGGGAAACCTAAAATTGTCAAGGAGGGAATAAAAATTTTGTTAAGGGGGAAAAGAATTGAGGAGGCCGCGCGTTCCATATTAAAAAACTCAACTTAAGACATCGGTTTTCAAATAGACGGTGTCTTAAAAATAGAAAGACATCGAATAAATACGGGGTGATGTCAATTATGTTTGAGACATCAGTGGCATCAGTGACCGATTTCTAATGTGTGATGTCTATTAACATTTTTCTTGTAGTGCAGTATCCACACACATCCTTCAAGTTCCATATTTCTTTGGTGTTAGCAAAGCAGGTACATCATACAAACTAAAACTCTCTTGGATATATCCCTTGCGCAAAAACTCCTCCACCTTTTCTTTCAAAATCTCACTCTCTTTGGGACTAATTCGATAGTGTGCACTACGCCATAGATGGCCTACAGCAACACCAAAAAAAATGTTACAACAGGTGAAAAAAATGTTACCATAGGCACCCAAAAGACCTAAGTTAACATAAAATTTATGTTGTTTTTTTTCGAGTTACCTTTAACCCCTAAGGTAACATTTCCTTTGCCCTGGCGCAACATGGACTTTTGTGTTACAATAGACACAGAAGGTAACATCAATGTATGTCTATAGTATCACAATATGTATGTTACCTTTGCACTTTGAATTTGCTAAAAAAAATGGGGCTCATATTGGGGCCCACTTGTGGGGGCCATATTGGGGCCCACAGGTGGCCCCCATTTTTTATAATAATTTGTATTACATTAATTTGATAGGATTTATTTGTAAATTGAACATATATACCATTAACTTGTTTTTCATACGTAAAAAGCAATACTACATGAAATTCTGCTATTCGAAATCGACAATCCCAAAATATCATTACATACCACAAAATGTATTACATCCAAATTCCAAACCAACTCAAACATTCAAACCATCAAATGTCTAAAACTACAACAACAATTATTTTAACTAAACAAAATAGTCCAGGTTCTCTACTAAACATTAGAAAAAAAGATAAACTTAATAAAATAGTAACACTAGAAACTCTTCACATTCTCCTACAAGATCTGGAGCTTTAAAATTTAAGAACTGGTGTTGGTTTCATTTTTGAACGTTAATCTGATGCCTTCTTCAAATTTCATAGGAGAAAAGCCTAGCATTTGAATTAGTTTGCTGATGTCCATTGATATGTCAGCAGGGGACTTGACACCGCGATCAATCTGAAAAGTGAAGACTTAAATATCATATGTGTAGGGAGTAGAGGAAATCGATATCTAATTAGGTGAGTGTGATTGATTGAATGTTGCGTGCTTTCTGGTAAGGGCACAACTCGCACAAATGATTAAACAGAAGTGTAAACAATGATACGATGAAACAGAAGTTTCAATATGAGCTTATTGCTGCAATGCATACTATCAATTAAATGAAAAAAATAATAAGATGATTTCATGGATGGGGAAAAATATTAAATGTTAGTATAGGATTCAAAGAAGGAATTACCTCCATGCTTATAATCTACTCTTCGCAATTGGCACCATAAATACCACATTTTCCTCGCTGAAGTCAAGTGATAAATTGTCATATTTTATATAAAGAAGTCTCATCTACATTAAACTATTTCAAAAACTGCACAAAACATTATTACACGTAAGGGAGAAGCAATGGTATAACATGAATATGAATACAAAGAAGCAGAGCTGGAAAATGACTTTTACAAAGTTAACAATGACAACCATAATTGGTATGAGTCTAGCATATTAATTTACGATAGTGGAATTCTCGAGTTGATGATTTGATTCGTATAGAAATCTTTTAGGCCTTCACCCCTTCCTCCTGAACAACTTTAGTAGTCGTAAATCCTAATCAATATAATAAGTTTCTGTAATATATGCATCAGGCCAAACACACAAGAATCTGCACTTTATGTACTGAGGAAAGTTTCTTGCTCAGAGTAAGACCTAAATGGTTGGTAACTTTAATGCAGGATTCCGGCTAAAGTTGCTTAAAAAGATCTACATTCCTACCTGAAAGAAGTCAGCCTTTCTCCAACAAAAGTTGCTTAAAAAGTTTCTTGCATTTATACAGCATATCCATAAGCATTAACCGAAATATAGGGCTCTGCCTTCAAACTGAATGCACGATATAACCCCTCCCTTAACACAGAACAAATATAAGTTGAATTCATTTTAAGATACTGCACAACTTAGTATGTACAAGCCTACACAATGTGAAACAACTTTACCTACACCAGTATATTCAAATTCAAAAAACGCATAAGTCGTTGTAGACACCGGATAATCAAATTAAAAAACTCATAAATCGTGGTAAATACCAGATAGTCACTTACTTCCTGAACTCCATAATTGTGGATAACATTCCCAACTTTCATCACAATGTTGTACATTTGTTTGTAAGTCAGCCACACGTAACTTCCATGCTACATGTAAAACAAAAGTCATCTTACTGTTACTTAAGAAAATGTAATGTAAACAGAGGAAGTGAGGACAATACTAGTTAAACTGTATATATAATGCTTTGGAAAATGAGCGATTAGTATAACTTAAAAATGGACATCATGCACCAGACGCCAATAGCCTATTCTATAAATTGATAAATTAAGTCACAGTGAGGATCTAGACAGATGCTGGGCGAAAAGCTAGAATCGTAAGTTTTACCAAATTTTGGACTAAAACAAAATTAAACTAAACCAACTTAACCCGTTACCTATATAGACACTTCTTACGTGTCTTTCATTAAAAGATACCTATTCATGTTAATTACTGAGTAACAAACAAAATCAAAAGTATGACAATTTCTAAACCAAAATGCCCATCATCACACAAAACTACTCAATTCAAATCCTCCCCTCCAAAGCACATATATATACACTTGATACTTCTACAAGTACCAAATCCACCTAATATACAGCAAAACAGAAACCAAACCAACACAAAAACACACTCAAAACCAGTCAAGCTTACGAGTTTACAAACACAAAAATCACTCAAAACTAGTCAAGGTTACGAATTAACAAATATAAATAATTCACTCAACATTTGATACTAGTAAAAAAAACTTCCAAATTTATGAATATAGCAAACACAATCCACACTAAATTTCATTCAACGCTAGTAAATCTTCCAAATTTCCAAATATAACAAACACAACACACACAAAATTTCATTCAACACTAGGAAATCATCCAAATTTACGAATATAACAAACAGTAAAACAGAAATATACACTTAAAACTAGTAAAACTTACAATCTCCCGGTGACCAAGCATTCGATTATTAAGATTCTTTTCACCCATTACAAATGAAAGTGCACTGCTCAGCCGAAATATAATACACTGAAGTTGTGGAACAGATAAACTACTCCCGTTTCGAGATTGTAATAACTATACTCTCCGAAATACAACACAATACAAAATGTAAATATCCAAATTAAAGAAGCCCTAAAACCAAAGAGAAACATGAATTACCTGAAGTTAAAGCGAAGAAATCGAGTCATATGAATTGAAAACAAGAAACCCCTAATTGGAAGAGCCCTTGCCAAACTATATTGAAAAACCCTAATTTGAAGAAGAAAATTTACTTTAGATGAAGAGATTTACACAGAGGCTATGTATGAGAGAGAGGTTTAAGAGAGAGAGAGAGTTTTAGGAAGAGTACAAGATAGGGAGAAGAGGAAGAGAGTGTAATGACGAGATAAAAAGTGGGTTGGGCGGCTTTCATCCAAAAAAAGTGCCTCCGTTTGAAATTTTTTACAAATTTTGTCCGCTTTTAAAAATTTCAAGTCTCCAGAAAAAGTATACAATTTGTAATTTATAATTGTAGTAAATAATATTGAAAACATTATTTTAGAACAAAATTAGTTATGCAATTTGTTACTTACATAAATCTGTATATTTACATTTTAATTTTTATTTTTAAAAATGTGTACATCAATGCTCGTATCAGAATGAAAGAGAATTATAATATTTTAATTTTTTATTACTTAAAATTTTATATTAAAATTTTAAAATTTTGACTTTTCTAAAATTTTACCCAAGTCAGTCCAAAAAACTACCGCTTCTCCAAAAGTTTTGAGCCTACTTTAGTATGCCTCATCGAGAGCCCAGCATTGCTAATTTTTTTACTAAACTTTTAAGTTTAAATAGTGTTCAAATTTTTTAATAATAAAAAATTATCAGTTACTAATTAGTACAGTTTACAGAATTTAACAAAAATAATTTATTTTATCAATCTTAGCTAATATTAAAATTATTGCTTAATTGTGTCATCAAAATTGATTAATTTTGAAGTCAAATAATTATATAAATTTAATTCTTTGTAAAATATTACTTTTTTATCCATTAACACCCTATTGTAACATAAGTTTCCACATGTTACGGTATGTAACACTTTGAAGGTATAATAACATGTTACGAAGGCTATGGTAACATGAAAAATACTAGATTGCGGTAGGCTAAGATGAGCATACCTAAGGTAACATAATTTTATAACACGCGTGATTAAACCACTGCGATAGGCCATCTATGGCGTAGTGGTGGGAAATTAAGTAAACTAGGTCTTGGAATCAAGTCAATACAATATAGAATATCTCTCATAGGTGGTAATTCATCAGGAACTTCTTCGGGCATCACCTCTTTGAATTCAGACATTAACAACTCTAGAATATTTCCCACTTTATCACCATAAGATATTTCTTATTTTAACACCAAAGCAAAAATCTGTCGTGTAACTTTTTCCTCCTCGAAATCTTGAGTTACAGTAAGGAAGTTTTGTTGCTTCGACGAGTTACTTTTTTGTTGTAAAAGAAGCAAAATAAATTTCACTCCTCCTTTCTCTAAACTATATTGATTACTTTTCCCATAATGTTGTGCATCTACATCATACTACTATGGTGTCCCAAGTAGCAAATGATATACGTTCATATCCACTACATCACAAAATATTTTATCACTATATTTCCCAATGGAGAATGAAACTTTACATCTCGCAGTTACCTCGATAGTGTCTGCTTCGAACTTTATCTAACCTAGGGTGTGAGGGTTTGGATGCTTCTATGTTCAAATTCACAACCTTTTGACTGTGTCTTTGCCTATAATATTCTTCATGCTACCATTATCAATCACAACTGTAAAAATATGCCCATAAATAGTGCACCTGGTACAAAATAACTGGTATCGCCGAGATTCCCCTTCATGTTTTGGTTTTAACATTATCTTTCGTACAACCAAAGTTATTTACTCTTCCACATAATCCTCAAATTCACCATCTTCACCATCTGGCCCACATTAATACCCTTCTTCATCTTCGTCCACTTCTTGTGCAATCATATTTAATGCCTTTATTTGAGGACATTCATTCGACCTATGGCCTGGAATATTATATCTATAGGACTTTCCATTCATTGGTTAAGCGTAAGGATTTACGATCTTCTGAGCTTGGGTGTCCTTCTCTTTAACTTCGGTCAGGGATTTGTTATCTGCTGAGTTCTCCCCCACGAAGTTGATACTACTGCTAGCACAGTCAAACCATCCCATATTTTCCTCAAAATTTTTTGGCTTATCACCATGGTTACTTTTTCTTGCATTCTTAAATTCCTTTCTTCCTTTCTCTTGTTGCAAAATTTTTGCTTTCAAAGCCATATTCTTTGCTTCAGTTAGGGTCCTCACTGCTTGCACCCCAATTCTCTCCCGAATAAATGATTTTAACCCTCTTAGGTACCGAGCCACTTGTTTTCCTTGCATTATATACAAATTATTTTGCTCCTCCAGTCTTATAAATTCATACTCTTACACAGTTCTAGAACCTTACCGATATCTTTGATATTGTTGGAATAGAATCTGCTCATAATCAGGGGGCAAGGATTCCCTCATTAACATCATCTTCTTCCGACTCCATGTACGATATGAATCTTACTCTCTCTTTCTGGGGTTCTTTACTTTTTGTCATCAATATAATTTCATTAAAAACATATAGTTCAATTCGTCAATATCCTTGCGACAATATCAGATTGGGGTCTAAAAACATGAAAGTCTTATTTATTTAATATATAGTGTATTGAACCGTAGTCAAAAGTTTTTGAAATTTTTTATATAATTCTCCAATATTCCTCTTAGGTTCGGGAAATACCAAATTTAGGCATGAAGATAACAAGTAGCATTAATTTAATATAGTTTTCTTAATCAGTGATACACAATAAATTTGTAGGCATTTTACATTAAGATTTACATTGTTATCCTTTTATAGTTATTTTACATTAAGATTTAGGATATGCGTGGCTAGCATTGTTTATCATGCTTTAATTTTATATAATTATCGATAGTTGTTACTTGAATTGGATGGATGCTAAGTTGATGATTTTCTTTATTTGCACAAAGTTCTAATAGAGCGAGATGCAAAGGACAATTAAAGAAGTACATTTAACGGAAACAAAATTTGAATAAACAAATCCAGGCTCTTGGGCCTTAAACTAATCATATTTTTCTCAAATTAGAATCACCGGCTCTAAGCATGTTTAATAGATAACAAATTCATGAGGCATGAGCATGACATTCAAGTGTTTGGATATTAATAGACTTACCTTGTAGGACCTAAAAAAGTCT
Organism: Apium graveolens; assembly: GCF_009905375.1. Classification (NCBI taxonomy): domain Eukaryota; kingdom Viridiplantae; phylum Streptophyta; class Magnoliopsida; order Apiales; family Apiaceae; genus Apium; species Apium graveolens. The sequence continues at coordinate 309,946,600 of NC_133648.1, read as the reverse complement.
TCCTGGTAAAAGTATTGTATGATTGAGGGAGAGAGATATAGAAGTTTAGAGAGAACTTTGATAATATATATCAAGGGATTCATGAAATTTCATAAGTGTTATTTTTTTAAATCTATACTTTTGTAATTATGATTTTGGCTAACACTATATGTTAGTTTTCTTCATAAAGTAACTAATTTCATAATTGAGGAATTAGGTAGTATTTATTGGTTAAATATGATTCTACTTATTGATTAAATAGGATTATGTCAATGTATTGTGGTTGGTGTGCTTATTATGTTCTTGAGGTGGGTGGTAAATTCTTTTTAATATATTTATGAGGGGTAATGAATTTGAAATTAATTATAATTCTAGTTGATTATATTATGAAAAAGAAATTACTTGGATTTTAGCCGTTTATAGTTATATATTGACTGAAAGCAATATTTTTAGGAAAAATTAGACTTGATTTTCACTTATTGACTTATTGATACATATTGGTTAATACAACCCTATACTTAGTAAAAACATACAAAATTATTATTTTCCTCTCTAAATTCTAGACCATAGAAAAATATAACTTGAACTAATAATATTTTTATTCCACAATCATTCTATTCTACACAAGTATAAATATATTTAAACATTTGATATTGAATTCAAGTTTTTTAAATAATTAATCACACATGCACCCGATAGTAAACGAATTCCTGATCTCGAGCAAGGGGACACTAATTAAACCACTAGGGCACCACTTTGTTTGCATGTTGAATTCAAGTTATATACACCAATTCTAAAAAAAAATCAATTTCTTGTAAAAATTTTGCAAAATAATTTTTAATAGATTATAAAATTTTAAAAATATATTTTTCTTTTGAAATTATGTGTATTTATTAAAATTTTATATATAATTTAATTAAAGATGGTGATCAACACAAGTTAGACCATGACTGAAGCTTCAGAAAAATGAAAGCATTGTTTCAAGTCAGTAGTGTGTTTATATCACTAAGCTTCTTTAGTTCGACCAAACATGGACCAAGCTACAACGTTGTGCAGTGTATATCTCACGGACGCGTTCTTCATCATAAAGATAGAAGTCATGTCTTTTAGTGCATCTTCAACAGTGCTCTTGATTTCAGTCTTTGATTGGCTTGCTTAAGCTGCACCTTCTACCGCTACACTTGCATTCTTTTACAACACTGGTGTTACCAATTTATATATTAAGAATCGGCAGTGTGTGCGAACGTGGTGTATTCATATTTAGCATCAAGTATTGAAAAGGATTTTTATTACCAATTTGTGCCGACTATAGGTCAAACTAGCCATGCAGAAAAAATAATAAGATCCTGCAGAGCTGTGACATATAAATGTTCTTAAAGTTTCTACCAGGAGGCCCTAGAAGGTGATCCTTAAATAAAGTCACAACCTCCCCACCTAAGTTCCTCACACCTACTATTTTATTCCTTAATGTCAGGAATAATCGGTTGTTGTGAAGAAAAATGAACATTGATGGCGTCATAGATTTAGTTCTCTTCACCTCTATCAGCTCAGACGTCCGAACGTGTACATTAAAATTTCCAACTATTACAAGTTACAAAGGGAAATAAGGAAGAGAACATGCATATTATTATAAAGGAAATAAGTATATACATCAAGAATTAGCAGATTTTCGTTCTCTTGCTTGACCAGCACCTTCTCTTCCAACACTCCAATAAAATTCACTCTTTTGTGAAGTATGGGATAATTGAAGGATTTAAGAACCCATCCATCTTTTAGTGAATAAAAATTAAGAGGGGCATGTCTTCTGGCTTTGGTGTAAATCAACATATACATATGTGTTATTGATGGCAGTTACCGCACCAAATTATTCAAAAAAGTGTACTTTACTAGTACATATACATAACATTTATATTCTATGAAATATCTATTGAAAATAGGAGTTAGACAACTAAAAGGTGTTGTAATAAAGTTCATCCAAGGTGTTGTTAAACAAGCTGTTTGATAGGGTGAGAATACTTAGGGTAGGGCAGTACATTTAAACCAAGTGAATACTTTCCACCTGGATAATTTATTAATTTCATTGAGTTTATTACTATATTTATATATAAATGGATAGTGTCTATGACTTGTGTATTCCAAGATCAAGGACTTGGAGTTACTGGTTCAAGGTCATGTGTTTTAAAGGGATTCAGAGAAAGTTCAAGAGTGTCCTAGGAGATATCCTATAAATATTATAAAATATAATCTCTTGCTGATTTAAAACAAGGTTTTTCCAAATCAAATCTAACAACATGCCTTCTTTTTTGCCTTATTATTAAAATAACAATATATTTAAATAATAATTGGGGGCAAATGAAAATGGTGAGAAGGAAGTGATGTTCAAAAAAAGGGGGAAACAAATATTTTATTGATAGAAATAGTATAGGGCATGTAAAATGGTGGTTTATAAATAAGGCCCCATTAAAGCCCTAATTTAGTCAACCATCAAACAACTTCTTAATCGAGCAAGAAAGATTAACCTGCAGCCCCGAAAAGTGTTATACAACCCGAATGAGGCCAAGTTTTACACCAACCGAGCCTTGTTTTACACAAATTGAACCCTAAATTTGTAAGTATATTTTCAATTAAATTTGATTTTTTTCATCTTTTGATTCATGTGTGTGTGTGTATTTGACAGATTATTTATGCACTTGTGTATCTTTATGAATTTATGTGTATAAATTGTTCATTATTTATGTGATATGTGGTTTTGGTGATATATTTGTGCTAATATTCTCGCAAATCTTTTAGTAATGTTGTTTTAAGTGATTTATTAGGACTAATATATGAGGTAGTTGTGTAATTTTCGAAATGCAGTTGAGTGCGCGACTGCAATTTTAGGTGTATATGAGTTTTACCTGATCTAAATAAATTCTCGAGAATAAATATATTTTGCTTCTTCATTTCGACTCGGTTATTTCTTTCTTTGACACAAAAAAAGAAGAAAGGGTTATATAATGTAAAATAATAAAAGATCTGTAATTTTATTTGTAGGTATTTGTATACCGAGGTTCGTAAAAGAAAACAATCTGACATGTAAGCATTTATTGATCCAGCGGTCATTTGTAAGCTCAAAGATGATTTTCAAGCTTATATTGTCGAACGGATGAATACTGGCGATTCTCGCATATTCCTAATATCTCATAATGAAAGTAAGTTCTAGCATTTTCATAAGTACATATTATATTAGTAGAACCTGTCTCTATATTTTTTAAATTTTGATTTTGATTTATTTAAAATTAAAACAATTATCCTTGGATTTTGATTATGATTTGGGAATCAGAAATATTCATTCTCAAACCCTTGGCTCATCCGACAAATTTTCCAAAATTAGAGCAGCATTAACGCGGTAATATTTATTAAACTATTTTTTATATATGTATGATGTCTATTTTATTTAAGATTTTTTAGATTTGACGCTACTGCATACTAATTCTGTACAGAGCGGTTAGATCTTATAATGCTAAAAAGGGATTGGTCAACAATAACCCCAAGGTTAAGAACCTGAGCATAACTATTAATTTGAGAACATTTTTATTTAGTAGGGTTTTTGTGTATATTCTTTCTATTTTGTGAATGATTGATTGTTAATTTTTTATTGAATTAGGGATTCCCGAAACAACCGGGTGAATACGAGTGTGGGTATGTTGTTATGCGCTACATGAAATATATATTGGAAGATAAGGAAATGAAATTCATGACCAAGGTAATAAATGTACCCTTAGTTGCAATCTGTAAGCACCTTATCTATACGTAGTATGCTGATTATGCTCATTTTGTACTCTGTAGTGGGTAGCTAAGACTCAAAAGTCCTACACAATGGAGGAACATGATGAAATACAATTCGAGGCTCTTCAATATGTCCAAGAGTTTTTTTAGTTTTCATCTGTGATAAGGGAACAATATTTGATCAGTACATTGTTGGATAGTTGGTCTTTTGGCAGGTCACTGTTTTGCAGGTACTTGTAGTCTGGTACTTGTAGTCTTGAACAGGTACTTGTAGTCTTGATTTGCTTATGTAGTCTTCTACTACCTATTGTTGGTCGGTATTTGATATGGACAAATTATGAATGGATTGTTGATTTGTAAGAAATGATTTACGTAATTGGACTAGTTATGGAAGATGAAGTATGTAAGGTATTGTCGAAATGATCGTTAACGCGCTAATTATAATTTTGAGATATATGCGACCATATTATGGATACTTTACAATGTTATAACTTTTGTTTTATGTTAATGCTAGTTTTGGAGCTTGTTAGCTTTAAATTTTTTTGTATTTTTGTATCTTTGGAAAGTTTTGGTTTATGATCGGTGAATTTCAGTTTTGGTATGGATCATTTGTTAATTTGGCTAGTTGAATATTTTAATATTACACATCACTTAAAAATCTGCAAATTGATGACTATCATAAGAAAAACTAACAATTACAATGTGTTATTTTGTGGCAAAAACCGATGTAAGTAATAATCAATAACATCAAGTAGAAGAATTAAATATTGATGTTAAAGCTAATAGACTACGGCTTTAAACCGATGTCTTTGTTAATTAAAAAAAATTCAATCTTTTTTACATCAGTCATGCACTGATGTCTATTATAATCATTAACATCGCTCACATTAGACGACTATTGTAAAAGACCAACATATACATTACATCTTTTAGGAAACTGATGTCTATATAGCCATTTCACATCGGCTCTCTATGAGCATGATGTGAATTGTTATTATAAATATCATTTTTCTGAAATAAACCATGTAACAGGTTATAATCACACTGTGTATGATATGTTAAAATGGCTTATAATCTCTTAATTATGCACAATTAAAAAGCTATTAAGACCTTATTCAAGGTAAAATATATCGGTTTTTAATAAATAAATGATGTGCGTAAGTTCCACACACCTACTGTTTCATTCCTTATTGTCAGGAATAATATGGTGTTGTGACGAACAATGAACATTGATGGCGTTATAGATTTAGTTCTCTTCACCTCTATCAGCTCAGACGTGAGAAACTGTACATAAAAATTTCCAACTATTAGAAGTTACAAAGGGAAATAAAGAGGAGAACATGCATATTATTATAAAGGAAATAAGTATATACATCAAGAATTCACAGATTTTCGTTCTCCTGCTTGACCATCACCTTTTCTCGGAATACTTCAATAAAATTCACTATTTTGTGAAGCAGGTGATAATTGAAGGATTTAAGAACACATCCATCCTCTATGAAATGAAACTTAAGAGGGGCATGTCTTCTGGATTTGGTTTAAATTAACATCATTAATCCCTGGCTGTTTGTCAAAAAGATGTGTCAAAATGTTATATATTGATGGCAGTTACCACACAATATTATTCAAAAAAGTGTAAACATTTATATTCTAAGAAATATCTCTTGAAAATAGGTGTTAGAGAACTGCAATGTGTTGTTATAAAGTTCATTTGAGGTGTTGTTAAACAAGCTGTTTGATAAGGTGAGAACATTTAAACCAAGTTAATACCTTCAACCTGGACAATTTATCAATTTTATTGAGTTCATTACTATATTTTTATATAAATGAATGGTGTTTATGACTTGTGTACTGTCTACATAAAGATCAAGGACTTTGAGTTACACGTTCAAGGTCATGCATTTTAAAGAGCTTGAACGGAAGAGTCAATGTCTTAGACACAAGCCATCCAAAGCGAGTCAATTAGGCTCTACATATATACTCAAAGATAGATAGATAGAGAATGTCAGTGAAAAAGACCTAGCTAGCTAACCTCTCCTTTTATTTTTTTTAGCCCACTTACTCACATAAACATGACAATTCACATAATCTATGGTTTTCAGTGAAAAAACCTAGATAACCTCTTTTTCTAGTTTTTCTCACACATACAAACTTAGAAATGAAGATTTACATAATCAAATTGATTTGAGATCAGATCAATTTTCGATTATCATATAATTATATCAAGTTCATATTATATTTAATTTGGTTAAGTTCAGGTTTAATTTGGAAACAAAATTATCAGAAAAAATTCGGATTAAGTTAATTTTATACAAAAACATCATCTTAAATATAAAAGTTTATGATGAATATATAATTTATTAACTTAAATATTATGTAATTAATATGAAATATAAGTTATGACTTTTTGAAATTATAGCAACTAAACTAAAATTCAATTTTATTCAATTTTTAAATTTCAGATATAGATACATATTCGATTTCATACTTTGAGTTATATTCTGTTCAAACAATTTATTATTTGGTTTTGATCGATTGCTGATTACAACTAGATATAATATTATTTTAGATTATTTTCTGTTAAATTTTTGGTTTAGATAATTTTTAGATTGTGGATCAGATTGAATTTTGGATCAGTATCGTATAATCTATATTTAATATAAATTCAGATCTCAGTTTTATGAATTTCCATCAGGTTCTTCGAATCTGGATACAATTTGTTAGGCCTATATATACACGCCAACATGATTTTCCGTGCAAATTGAGGTGTGGCCTGTGTTCAAGTTTTTCGGTCATGCGAGATTTCTTGTTTATGTTTTATGCTCGAAGTGAATTCGCACTATCCTAGCACAACGTGTAGGTGGAGCAAATTTCTCTTGAATAACAACAGTGTCCCTTGTATGATAACGCTATCTTATATTTTAGAGACATATAAGTAATCTTTATTTCTTATTGGGATATAACATTGCTTTTATTGATTATACAAGTTGTTGCCTTCATGATTAAATTCTTTAATTAATTTTAATTGCATATTCCTAACTTGTTATTTGAATTTAATTTACTTCCATGTAATTGTGTGTGACATTTTTTCAGTTTTACCAAGGTATACACTAGTATACTTGGATATAAGGGATATATATTTGAAGTACGGAGACGTTGTATTTTTGACTCATTTTAATAAAAAATGTGAAATGATATATATTTAGGGGTTACTTATGGGTTACTTAGTGACACCCCTTAATTAAAATCAGAACAAATAACTTACTAAAAATCACTAAAATTAAAATCAATCACCAAAAAATTAAACATATATAATGACCATCCACCACCACTATCAATACTATCAATGATATGAACGTCGATCTCACCTACCCATCCGTTAGCATGCTACCGTCACCACCCTTTTCACCATTATCAAACCACCATAACTACAACCCACCGCCACAAAAATTACCAAATTTAATTAAGCTATACGACATCAAAAGTTGGTGAATTACTAAAATAAATGTCAATCACAAAAAAAAATCGATAATGGCATTCAAATATGAATATAAGTAGTTTTGTTAAGAGGCTATTTTATCATACTATAGTGATGAAACCGGATCATAAAATAACAATAACAGTATATCTATGTCCTTGATGAATATAAGACATATATGGTGTATATATAAAATAATGATGACTTATTCGGAACTCTTGAAAAATATCGATTTTGAATGACGTTTTGCAGCAGTTTGTGGTGTTGGGCGATGATTGTGAAGAAAGAACATAAATAAGTTTACACATATATGTATTATAACTCGTGTTAAAAAAAATAAATGAATGTTAGTGATATATATTTAGCGTTACTCAATGAAACCCCTTAATTAAAATGAGCAATAATAACTTATTAAAAATCACTAAAATAAAAATCAATCACCAAATAATTAAACATAGATATCGTAGACAATCTTATCATTAAAAAATAATGACATCCAACACCACTATCAATACTATGAGTGATATCAACGTCGACCCCACCTACCCATCCGTTAGCATGCCACCATCACCAATCCCTTCACCCCTATCAAAGCACCATAACTACCACCCACCGCCACCAAAATTACCAAATTTAATTAAACTATAGGACATCAAAAGTTGGTGAATTACTAAAATAAATGTCAATCACAAAAAAAAATTATTCATATTACAAAATTTTATATCCAAATCACTAAATTTTGAATACAAATCACCAAATTTTTGAAACAAAATCGATAATATCATTCAGATATGAATATAAGTAGTTGTGTTAAGAGGCTATTTTAGCATACTATAATGATGAAACCAGATCATAAAATAACAATAAGGGTATATTTATTCCCTTAACGAATATAAGATATATATTGTGTATATATAAACTATTGATGACTTTTTCGGAGCTCTTGAAAAATGATGATTGTGAATGACGTTTTGTGGCAGTTTGTGGTGTTGGGAGATGAACGTGAAGAAATAACATACGTAAGTATACACATACATGTATTATATATATATGATAAGAGAGGAAATGAAGGTTAGAGATGATGTAAAAATAAATGTTTAAATTTGATGTTGATGTGCATTATATATATATGATAAGAGAGGAAATGAAGGTTAGAGATGATGTAAAAATAAATGTTTAAATTTGATGTTGATGTGCACTTGATATTAATTCTAGACATGACAAATGTGCATTGAATATATATATATATATATATATATATATATATAAATATAAAAAGAGTATGAATCGGTGGGGTTAGTTTCTTGATCCCATATAGCAGGCTTCTTTAGACCAGTATGTGATCCTATCTGTGCAGATTTCTCAACAGCACCAATAAGAAGTAAAATACAAATAAGAGTTATGACATTCAATCTCATATTGTGAGAAATACAAAAATTTATGGGGGCACTAGCACCAGCAAAAATGGTTGAAAAGTCTACAGTTTGTCAACACTACTACCTATATATATACATATATATATATACCTAAGCTGCACAAAAAAATTATTTAAAATCATTTAAAATTAATGAAATAGTTTAAAATGGTTATGTAGTAGAATCACATTTATCCAAAATTATTCTATAATGGTATCAAATTTAAAATCAATTGTTTTTTTTTTATCAAAGTTTTAGTGTTAAACTTTTTATAATATTAGAATATAATTATCATTCTATAGTAGTATCAAATTTTATAAATTTTGAATAAAATTTTACAATTTGGGATGACATTCTGTAAGAGGGTAACGGGGGTAGAATTATATGGGTTCTCCATGGAATTATGTAAAAGACGGTTCGTGACCTATACATAACAATAAATTATATTATAACAATTTAGGGGCTATCAATATGTTACACATAAATAATTACTAAATTATTGAAAATAGCTAAATTATATAATGTGATCACTAAATGAGTGTGCCATCATAAATATATATGTAAGTGCATTAGTTAATATTAATCAGTTATTATACCACTACCGATGTGGCTTGTTAGTTTGAGTTATTATATTAGTTTTTATTTGATCACTAGCCTATATAATGGAACCTCAATTAAGTAATAATTGATGAAGTAAGAACCTCCATAAAATTATACTTTTCTTCAGTCCGAACATATAAGAGACACGGTGTACTTTTACTCTCGATAAAGTAATAAAATTACTAAAATAATATTTTTTTTCATAGTACCAACACTAGGGATGTAAACCAACCGACTGAGACCAGTTTTGACAAAAACGAGCTGAGTTTACCCTTTTTTCTGAACGATCCGGACATTATTTTCGAACAAAAGTTGTGTTCAAGCTCGAGCTCTTTACTGAACCTAGTAGAGTTTAAGCTGTTATCGAACATTAAAGTGTCCAGTCGCACTAGTGTGCTAATCGAGCGGCTCACAAACATTATTATTTTCTTACTAAAAAGCTAACCTAACTAACATGTTAAATTAACAAATAACTAATAATTTTTAAAAGAAAATCGGGCCCAATCCAACCTCAAGTAAACTGATTTAATCTAACCTAATTGCTAAATGTGTAAAACTAAAACAGATGAAAGCTAAAGCCATAACTAGGTTTTGTATCACTACAAGAAAGTCACGGTATTTTCGACCAACTAAAAATGACTGTTGCTAAATTCTTCCATATTTGGTCGATTTTAAGGGACACTGGTAAATTCAACCATTTACGGTCGAATTTAGGAGCAGTCATTTTTAATCGGTGGAATTTAGCAGCTAAATTCCACCGACTTTTTTTTCGGTCGAATTTAGAAATTTGCCAAAAAAGGGGGAAACTTCCCACTAATAACTTGAATTTTGAAAAAATAAATTTGACCATTTTTGGTCGAATTTAGTAAATGGTTTATGCGGAAAATTTCTCGCTTTTTTTTCAAAATGAATGTAAATAACAAATTTGCTGCTAAAGAAAATGCACAAAAAGTTTTTTACTAAATTCGACAAAAAGATAGAATTTAGCTAAAAGCGACCGAAATCGGTTGAAATTTCTATTTTTTAATTTTTTTTTTTGGTTTTTCAAATGGTTAGTACATATCATGTAAATAAAAAATTTAAATTAAAGGACACTTTCATTGTTTAAAAAAATATTTAGGAATATATATAGATATATACATATATATACATATAATATAAGTATGTTGAATTTCTATTTATGTTATATTTGACAAAAATTAAAAAAATATTAATTAGTTAAAACAAATACAAAAAAATTGATATATCAAGAAGACATATGCTTACATAAAAATTTACAGAACATGCTATCATGGTAATAAAAAAAATCTTCTAATTATATAATTATGAAAAACAAGTTTTCATATTTAAAGATGAAGTTTATGGTATGAATTAGGGTTATAATATTTTTTTTAAGTGAATCAACCATACGAATGAGAAGATTGTCAAAAATAAAGAATGTACATAAAAAAATAATTATTTATATATTAAACATTAGTAAAAAATACTGGTCAAACGATTGGCTGTTAAAATAGCAAATTAAAAACATTTATGTTTTCCTAAAAATTTTGTTATACCACTAAATTATATGGATCTTAACATCCGTGCAGTTAAATTATTCATAATTTTTTAAAAAAATATTAAAATCAATATGAGAGTAAACACTAGTTGGAAGTATTATTCAAAATTATTAACATAACAAACAAAATAAATTATTATTTTCTGAAATTTTTGTCATATCACAAGAATATTTCGATCTTGACATCTGTACGGTTGGATCATTTATAAATATTTTAAAAAAATCAAAACATGAATATGGGACTAAACAGTAGTAAGAAGTACTAGTCAAACTAGTGTTTAATTGTTAAAATAACAAACCAAATCATTATTTTTCTAAAAAAATTGTTATATCACCAAAAAATATAGATTTTGACATCCGTACAGTTGGATCATTCATAAATATTTTTTTTTAAAAACTGAAATATCAATATAGGATTAAAAACTAGTAAGAAATTATACTGGTCAAACTACTGGTTGACTGTTAAAATAACAAATTAAATAAATTATATTTTTCTAAAATATTTGTAATATCATTAAAATATATAGATCTTAATATTTATACCGTTGAAATTCTTATATATTTTAAAACAAATTGAAACATCAATACGGGACTAATCACTAGTTAGAAATACTATTCAAACTATTGGTTGATTGTTAAAATAAGAAGCAAAATCAATTTAATTTTTTCTAAAACTTTTTCCACATCACCAATACATACATATATATATACACTAGTAAGAAATACAGGTGAGACTAATTGTTAACTGTTATAATAGCAAACTAAATAAATTTATATTTTTCTAAAAGTGTTGTGATATCATTAAAATATGTAAGTCTTAACATCCGTACAGTTGGATTATTCATATATATTTTTTAAAAAAATTGAAACATGAATATGCACTAAATAGTACTTAGAAATACTATTCAAACTATTTGTTGATTGTTAAAATAACAAGCAAAAGTAATTTATTTTTCCTAAAACTTTTGTCACATCACCAATATATATATATATATATATCTTGACATCCGTACGGTTGGATCATTCATAATAATTTTTTTAAAAAATCGAAACATCAGTATAGGATTAAACACTAGTTAGAAATACTGGCGAGACTACTCGTTAACTGTTAAAATAGAAAACTAGATAAATTTATTTTTTATACAAATTTTGTGATATCATTAATATATATAGATCTTAACATGCGTACTGTTAGATTATTCATATATATTTTTTTTTTAAAATTGAAACATGAATATGGGACTAAACACTAGTTAGAAATAATATTCAAACTATTAGTTTATTGTTAAAATAACAGACAAAATCAATTTATTTTTTTTGTTTCAATTTTGTCATAACCAAAATATATAGATCTTGACATTTGTGTGTTTGGATCATTCATATATATATATATATATATATATATTTTAAAAAATTGAAATATCAATATAGGGTTATACAATAGTAATAAATGATGATTTAACTATTGGTTGACTGTTAAAATAGGAAATCAAATAATTATTTTGAACATTTTGTCATATCACAAAAATATATATTTAAATGAAGAGTGTATGTTAAAAATTAATCTATTTAAATATTAAAATCTTAAATATTTTAAAAAATATATGTGTCATATGCATTAAATACTACAATAGTTGTTCAATTTAGCTACTAAATTCTACCAGAGTTGGTCAAATTTAGGTGCTAAATTCGACAAAAAATAGTCAAATTTAACTGCTAAATTCGACCAAAAATGGTACAATTTACATGTGTTTTATTTTCGACTAAATCCGGTTGAAAAAAGTAAAGTTGGCCATTATTGGTCGAATTTAGCACATTTCAGAATTGCCATTTGTCGAAAGCACATGTATTGCCAACTTGAATTAATCTTGATCATTCATTTATATCTCAATTTTTCACCCTCATCTCTTTCTTTTTATATTTCTCATTCAATTTCATTCCCTTATAAAAAATTACACTCATACTTAACCTTACTCTCTAACTACATACACACTCATCCATATTTTGTATATTCCGAATAATATATATGTATACAGACACACACACACACATCTCTCATACTAAATCTCCTCTAATTATATTTCTCCAAATGGCAAATTAATTTAAACCAATTCCGGTGAATTCATTCAATTCACACCAATTCCCGCGAATTCTCCATTTGACAACAATTCCGGCGAGTTCAACTCCATCACCTCCGACGAGAGTATATGCCATTACCTCCGACAAATTCATTTCTGAAAACTTACAAGTAAAATAAGACTTGTATTAATCAGTTCATGTATATGAACAATTTAAGTTTATTTTTAATTTTTTTCAAATTTGTTTATCATTTTGGAGAGTTAATTTTATAATATTTGATTTTCAATATGTTACTAAAGGATTGAAATTATTGTATTTTAAAATCTATATTACATATTTATGTAATTTTAATATTAGTAAATAAAAATTACTATTGTGTCCGTTATTATTTTATAATATTACATTACGGAAAACCTAGTAAAAAATTTCAAAAAATAAATAAATTTGAGCAACAAAATGCATTCTGCTGCATTTTGCTGTTGTATTTTAAAAATGTGGCGCTTACTAAATTCTACCAAATTTGGTCGAATTTAGCACACTTGTTTCGACCATATTTGGTCCAATTTAGCGTAGTAATTTCGACCAGATTTGGTCGAATTTAGTATTTGTGGGAGGGATTTTTGAATTTTTACGAAATTTTGAAATTTTGTCAAAAAATTTTGGGGTTGAGTTTTTGCAACCAATTTCGGTCGAATTTAGTTGGTCGAATTTATTCAGTCGAATTTATTCGGTCGAATTTAGTACGGTCGAATTTAGCTAAATTCGACCTAAAAAATTCAGTCAAATTTAGCCGAATTTCTTGTAGTGTATCTCAACTTAGTCATTTGCCATTCTATCATCTCTTAATTCTCTATAATCATCTACTATCTTTCTATATCTCCCACGATGCACATATCTAATTATATATATATATATACATATTTGACTATAGAGTTTAATTTCTCTATTTATATATCTTGTTATATATCAATTTGTGTTGTAATGTTCGTTTTTACTGTGTTTTATGGCAAATTGGTATATTAAATGGCCTTTTCAAGAAAGAACGCACACTTTAAAATTATACGAGGAAAATATTAATTTTGAGTCGTTCTCTAGTTTGAACATGCTATAGTTCGGCTCGAAAAGTTTAACGAACATTTTTGTTATTCGAGTTCAAGATCGAGATCTTAACGAACTGAGCCGAACCGAACTTTTAAGGAGTCGAGCTCAAACTGTTTACGATAAAATAATATAATTGTTGGAAGGTTGTTTTAATTATAACTATTGTATTGTAACCGTACCTAGGGCACGAATACAGTATGTTTTTACTTTTTTTAATTTTTGAAGTATTTATTTGACCTTTTAATATTAGATAACGATATTATGTAAAAAACTCATGATGTTGTAATTATTAAAAATATGATACAATGATTGTATTATAGTTAATTTAAAATAATTTAAATAAATATTCTTAGGGATTGGGAGTATCATCTGTCATTAATAATATAGCTAGTTACACATAATAAAACCATGCCTGGTCTTTATGCCTTGCACATCTGTACCACATATAGAGTACAACATGGTGTAGTTACTCAGTTCAAGGACCTTGTAGATGCTGATTTCAATATGGGAAATAAAAAAAATTCATATCAGAATTAAGGATCATTCTATGTGAATAATTATAGCCCTAATTTTCCTTATTTAAGAATAAACAAAAATAAGTTATATTCTTATCTATGTTGGGCAGAAAAAGTGAGTGCTTTAGCATTTACATTATTAATCTGGAGAAAACTACACCATTTCAGTAACTCTGATTCAAAAACAAGGAAGCCAACATATGGGTGACCATTTTGAATGGATCTGACACCATTTGATGGGATTGCATGAGTAAAGAAATTACTGAGGATAAAAAGTTTAAAATCAATCTCTCATTTTGGGAATAGGTCTTCTTTAACATGTATTTCATGATGATCATCTAAGAAAAAGGATTACGCCGACTAAATGCAACACAAACACCAGACATCAAAAGAGCAAAGACAACACCATGAGCATATACTATATAATTAACCTCTTTTCACTATACCATAAATGGCCTACAGCAACACCAAGAAAATGTTACAACAGGCCCAAAAAAGTGTTACCACAGCCAGAAAAAGGCATAAGGTAACATAAAAATTAAGTTGCTTTTTTTCGAGTTACCTTTGGCCCCTAAGGTAACATTACTTTTTCCCTGCTGTAACATTCACTTTTATGTTACAATAGCTGTCAAAGGTAACATTAATCTATGTCTGTAGTATCACAATATGTATGTTACCATTGGACTCAGAATTTTCAAAAAAAAATGGGGGCCACATGTAGGGCCCACTGGTGGGCCCCATTTTGGGGCCCTATTTGTTTGCAAAGGTAACATACATAATGTGATACTATAGACATAATTTAATGTTACCTTTGATGCATATTGTAACAGTAATGTTTTGTATTATACCAATTTCTTTGTAACATTTTTAGTACCTAATGTAACATATTTTTCAAAAAAAAAATTGACAGGAATGGTTTGTAAATTCAACATGCCATAAAATCTGTTTTTCATCCAAGTCAACCAAATAAACAATTTCAACCAAACTCCATATTAGTTTTCACAAACCCCCACCAAATACTGCGGTTTCACACAATTCACCAACACCACATACTCCACATACTCCAAAGAACAGTTACTTAGTCTAGGACGATAAATAAACATCCAAAAGCTAGTACGATAACACTTGTTACTAGTACGCAAAATAAGATATGTAAAAAGGTGCACATCTGAAATCTAAAGTCCAGAACCTCCGGTAACTGGTGTGAGGTAATTGTCATTATCGCTGGTTGTGCTGAAATCTTGATGGTTGATTGTGATGCCTGGATTTGCGTCGGCTATTTTCTTAAGTAACCAGGCCATATTCTCCTGCACCTTCTTGTTGACTTGCATATCCACTTCTTCTTGTACCTTCTTTATCATCGATGCCTCGACTTCACTCACCAGAGTCTGCTTTATCTTTCCTGCCAACTCCTGTACATAAGTATTTGTCGAACCAGCAGTACTGGAGTAACCTTTTACAGCATCAGGACATCTTCCATGGAGCCAAGATGGCCCATGTTTTTTTCCATCAGAAAGTAGTTCCTCGTTGGGATCTTCGCTCGTACTGATTTTTTCCTTAATCTCTTTCCGACATACCAGAAAAACAAACGAACACTTGGTCACACAATAATTTAAATGCTTCACTAACTAATTATGTTTGAGAAAAGTGACCCTACATTTAGTGCAAAGTAGAAGTAGCCGAAGAAAACTGCTTTAGACTTTTGTTGCTTTGGTTTTTTTTCATCAAATTGATCTGCTCCAAAGGTAGCTAGACTAGGCTGATGGCCACCATAGCCAAAGGCCACCAAGTAAATTGCTAGGTAAAATAATACAATGCCACCGTAAGAGAGTGAGAGTATAGACCAAAAAAAATAGTAAAGTAGAAAAATCACCAGCACAAGTATCAGCTGAAAGATTGTAGAGGTCATAAATCTTCCCCAATATGAGTCACTAAAAAAGGCTCCGATCAATGAGCACATATAAACTGTGCCGGTCCAATTGCTAACATTATTTGCAGCAGAAGCAGTATCTTGACCGAGAACAACTATAGAACTGTTAACCAACCCTTTTTATTTAGTTGATGTAGGAGCTCATCAACTACTGTTCCGGATTCAAATTAATATATCAAGCACTTCCGACAATACAGAGCCACTGTCCGACAAACAATACAGCACAATTGATGTTGGGATTGATGGAGCTAAATTCAGTAGTTGACAGGGAAAAACTCTTAGAAATGCCGAAGCAAGTGTCTCCGCTTCTCACTCCAAACACCTAATCACATGTTGGAACTGATGCTTTTGCAAACCTCCCTGTTAATAAAAATAAAACATTTAAAAAAAGTTACAACACAAATGTAAAAAGTGAAATTCTCAAGAGTCAAAGTAACATATAAATGGATCCAGATACTTACTAGTCATAATTGGCCGGCTTTCAGCAGTTGTAAAGATGAGAACAAGTACCTTGAAGAAGAGTCGAATCAAGTGTAAGAACGAGAAAGGCACTTCTATTGTCACTTATCCCGGCCATTTTACAACTTGTTCTTGAAGAAGTACCTTGTAAGCCTGTTCTAACTATAGAATGTTCTATAAATAAACAAGCAGTACTACACAATCATAACTGAAAAGTAAAATTCCCTAAGCCTGGCCATAAAAAATATTGACTGTTTGTCTACTCCGCTATTCCATCTACAAAGATCAGGCAAAAATAAAGGCTTAGCAATTCAAGATATAAGATCTTTGGCTCTTACCTCATTCTCAGCCCACACAAAGCCTGAAAATAACCCAATGTTCTTTTTTAATGTGTGCACCTGCAATATAATGTTGTGATGAATACCTAGCTAACTTATAATAGATCAACTAAATCTTAAAGTAATTTGATTAATGAGAACAAACACATTTACAAGGGAATTTAGAGAAATATTAATAATTAGCATAACTATGAGAATTATTTTTTTCCAATAATAAAAAATCTGCATAAAATACTACCTTCGCCTTCTTCCCAAAAAGGATAATATACAGAAGCTGCGGGTTATCATCAGGTTTTACCTTCGACAGCTTGAAGGCCACTGAAAAAAAATTTAACAACATCAAATTGAAAGAAACCCAAATCTTCTAAGACAGTGTCACATAATGCAATATTTTTATAGATGGCTAAAATCATTAGAATAAATATTCATGCAGCAGTAGTTTGGACAACTCTTGTAAAAGTAAAATATAGTAAATAATCTATTCAATAAATTATATTGGCGCTGAGAAAACCCCTATAGAATAGCCTGATACATGATCTTCACGTCAATTATGTTCTATAAACCATATACAAAACTCGAGAACAATCTGTGAATTATATAGTTGAGTTCAAACATAGAAACTATGATATGAAGCCACACACAAAAACGGTAGTATACATACACGCTGAAAAAACAAATTCTAGTAGCATATATGAAATGACGTGCCCAAAAAATTCAATAAAGCCTGTGTGGGTAATTAACGCAGAAGTTCAAATTTTATCAGATTGGCAGTTTATCAAATCAAGAATTACTGCTTAAAATTGACTGGTAACTGAATTTTGAGATGTTGAACATATATATACATATTTACATTCTAAATTATAATATATCTCTAATGACAACTAACAACGTTAATATTACGCTCACCGCTATATCAACTAAATCATTTAAAAATAAATCTCCAAACCATTACAAATCTCAGAAAATAAACCGCCAAATGAAAATTTAAACAAACATGGAGATTGTTAACGAACTTGATTCTTACAAAATAAACCAAAACCATAACATACACACAAAATCAGAAAGAGATAGAGAGGGAGAGGGAGAGCGAGAGGCTATATAACTGTACCTTAATGTAGATCGCAAGCTGATTTGACTCCCAATTCCAATTAAAAAACCCCAATTCCAATTAAAAACCCTGACTGGAATTTGTGAGATATTACCAATACAAAATCCTAGCTCCAATTAAACTAATCTAATTCAATTGAAAGCTGAGAGGGAGATTGAGAGAGAAAAGTTTAGATTGAGAGAGCGATTGAGAGAGCGACTGTGTGAGAGAAGTTTAGCCCAAATAATTTGAGAGCCCGCCTCAAATTTTAACTTTGTCTGAAATTTTACCCGGGTTAGTCTTCTCAAATAATTTGAGAGCCCGCCTCGCTAAGAGCCCAAGTACATTCCAAAAAACTACTCCTAATTTTATTTTATTTTTGATAAATTTTTAAGTTTAAATATGGCTCAAATTTTTTATTAATAAAAAATTATCAGCCACTAATTAGTACAGTTTACAAAATTAACAAAAAAATATTTTATCAATCTTAGCTAATCTTAATATTATTATTTAATTATATTATCAAAATTGATATTTTTCAAGTCAAATAATTATATATATTTAATTATTTGTAAAATATTATTTTTTTTATCCATTAAAAGCCTATTATAACATAAATTTTCACATGTTACCATATATAACACTTTGATGCTATAGTAACATGTTACAAAGGCTATTGTAACATCAAAAATACTACGTTGCGGTAGGCTAAGATGGGCATACCTAAGGTAACATAATTTTGTAACACTCATGATTAAATTATTGCGATAGGCCATCTATGGTGTAGTGTTTTGAGACTTCCCTTCGAAAGTTTAACAAATATAACAAATTTTCCACATACCTTGTAATATCTCGAAGTAAATGCGGCTAAAAAAATATTCACGAACCGCCGTGATTGTTTTATCCCTTTCAAGATGGCTAGCAAGCCCTCCCTCATGCAAATCCCAAATGACCTCTTCTTGTAAAAATGTTCGAGCAAGACGAAGCTGATTGCCATGCAATAAAAAAATTTCCAAAGGTGAAAGGTGCCTGGTAGTGCAACTTCCCCAAATATTTCCAAAGTCCTCATCACCAACGTAATAATATTTTAAAACTTCAATCCCAATAATTTCTTGTTGCAACGTGACTAACAATCTTTCTCGATGACTTAGGGCATCAGCCACAATATCGTGTGCATGTCTTTACTAATCCGTTTTTGGCTGTTCAAATATTTTAAAGCTTCGTGATCATAATAAAGAATAAATTCTTTACCCACAAGATAGTGCTCCGATACTTTCAAAGCTTGCACAACTGAATAGAATTTTATATAATAGTTACTCAACTTTTGCCTCGCGTCACTATGCTTCTCACTAAAATACTATATAAGCTTGTGTTCGTGATATAAAACAACACCAATCCCCACACCACTAGCATCAAAATCAACCTCGAACAACTTTTCAAAACTTAGTAAAGCTAAAAAAGGTGCAATACATAATTTTTGCTTTAATATAGAAAAACTGGTATCTGCCTCTTCACTTCAGTTAAACTTTTATTTCTTCGTATATTCCATAATAGGTGACGCTATAGTGCTAAAATCTTTGATGAAGCGCCCTATATAAAGTTGCAAGCCCATCAAAGCTACGAACCTCTAAAATCATTCTAGTTGTAGGCCCATACCAACAACATCTCTCTCACCATAGCCCTTATTATTCACAAACACAGTTTGAGGTATGTTCTTATCATGCTTAATAACCTAATTAGAATTTAAGAATAACACAGATCACACAAAATCAGACATATATTCGATAACAAGGTGAACAAATATGCACACGATATAATCAATAACTATTATCAAAGCGAGGAACAAGAAATATTTTATAATCCACATAATAAATTCTTAATCAATCAATAAATCTTAATAATAAATTCTTATCATTAGTCCCACAATCCGAAATCACACCTTATGTCACACTTTGCGAGTGACCGACATCTTATACTTTAAGCCACACTTCCCAAGTGACCGGGTTCTTATTCTTATTCGATGAGGGGGCTAGTTTACGTCCCTCTTCAAGTGAAACCAAAGCTTGAAAAGGTATAGATGTGTTCCAAAACGTGCACAAATTAGTTCCAAGTTCTATTTATCACACTGCCAGTGATCAAGTTCTAATTTATACATTACTATAACTGGGGATTTCCAAAAATACATTATCTTATTAATCATATATCCATGTCATACTTATAATAGTTAAACAAATATTGGAGAACATCTAATCACACATAATTAGGCACATTATACAATACATACGGAGCAATAAAGATTCACCTACGTAATCAAATAGATAATTCATGTTTCAAAATATACGGAGCAATGGATAATCACTTACAGAACATGTAAGTAAACAAATGGTACGGAGCAACAAAATGTTACTTAGCTCAATCACGCACACAGATAAATCACATTGGAACACATATTCGATCAATAGTATCTCAACAATACATGCACATCTCAAATCTCTAATATCTCCATGAATTCTGATCAGATTATGATTTAGCCTTTTTAACCTTTTAAATAACATTTTCTTGGAAAAGATGAACCACAAAAGTTGTAGAGAACGAAATGATTTTTTCGAAAAGTCCATAATCAACGAATTCCGACTTACGATGATATTCTACGAATTTTACAAAAGTGCCGATTTTTGTGTAAAAGAGCAATACGAATTTTGATATTAAAAATGAGAAATACGAATATAGTGTATTTATGATGATACAAAACCCTATATCTTAACCTCCAAATTATCCATATTAGAATTTGATCAAAATTTTAGGCCCATTAGTCTAATTCAATTTTAAATCCTAATCTTTATCAAATCTTACCTCCTTTTTCCTAATATCCTACTAATATTATTATTATTCTAAAAATTACGGGATATTAAAGTTAGTGCCTTATAGAATATAGGGTTTTATCTAATATAGTGGCAATAATGACGTGCATTAACCGTAATCCTCTTTTTTTAACCCTAAGAGTTGCTCTCTATTCATCTAAATTAAATTTTTGAGTACTCTATTTGTTATCTTCAAAATAAACTAATTTGAGCCTTTTTCTAAATGAAGTTAACGGTAACCGCATAACTATGTTTTTTTGGTAAAAGTTACCATTTTTTGTAATACTATGTTCGAGAATGGACCCTTAAAAAAATAGTTCAAGAAAGGAGAGATTTATGATTTATTTGTACTTTATTTACATGTTTTGTTCTTCTGCACATCTTTATTAATAATTTATTTAATTTTTAAAATAAATTTCCCTATAATAATTGCAATTGTACTACTTTAATTTTCTTAGGAAAAATTAATCTCCTTTTTCATATATATATACATATATATATATATATTTATCTAAATATATATATTTTAAATGTTTTTAAGAATAATAATAAGACATTTTGATTCAAAAAAGATAATTACAATTATATTAATAATAATAATAATAATAATAATAATAATAATAATAATAATAATAATATAGCGTGTATGCATAAATTTTAATATAAAATACAGTTCAAATTTGTTAATGAGAAATATATAAAATGTGTTGAAGAATACTTTTTTAATAACTTTTAAAATACATAAAAATTTAGTGCATTTCTATGTCTATTAAATATTTATATTATGTTAATTTAAAAATCTATACGTGACACTAATTATGATTAAGATATAAACTATATAATATAAAACGAAAAAGAAAAAGAATGGTATTTAGGTGAATTTACACAAAATACTATTAGTTTCATCAACTTTTATAATTATGTAGGAACTTAACTTTGTGAGTTCAAATTACAAGTTTCAAGATAACTAAATATATGTGTTTGGTTTATTGATATGCAACTAGAGGTTAAGTTATTAATTTTGGTAAGTAACTAATATTTTTATATTAAATAGCTAGTTAACTTGTAATAATCACTTTGGAGTTTGATAACACCCTTTTTGTGTTAACTACAAAAGTTATGTAACTTGAAGTTAGTAGTTTAAAATATAGTAAACCTATCATACACCAAATCTAACACTATAACTTATTTTAAATTCAAGAAATTTTAAGTTACTTTAGTAGAAAGAAAGGAGGCCTACAGCAAGTTAAATTTAAATTAAAAATACATATATATTTCTACCAATCTAAATATAAAAATAGTAATGCAATTCAAAGTGCTTATGTTTCAAAAAGTCTATCTATATATTTCCTGCATTTGTACGAAAAATATTGATAAACATTAGAATATTAATAAGTACACGTTGCTGCAAGGTCAAAACACTGAGTACCGGCCTAATTATATCATCTTATAATTGAGTTTTAGCAACAATTACATTTTACCGTGATGTATTTGTAATTAAGTAAATATAGTACAACAGTTGTAGTTTTTCAGCTAATGAGAACTCCTTTAGTTGCACATGTCTAGATTTGGCCTTGTAGTCTTTAGAGCAATGAGATCGAGCTGCTTTAGTTCCACCAAACATGGACCAAGCCACCCCGTTGACCAGTGTATATCTCACGGCGTTCTTCATCATAAAAGACATAAGTGATGTCTTTTAGTGCACCTTCAACAGTGCTCTTGATTTCAGTACCTTTGATTGGCTTGCTTAAGTTGCACTTTCTACCACTGCACTTGCATTCTTTTATCACACTGGTGTTACGAGCATTGATCTTGGCAAGGCATTTACGGGTCAAGATACTGCTGATCTTTATTGACCCAGCTGCACAAAAATACATGAAATGCAATATATATAATTCATATGTTAAGAATTAATCGGCAGTGTGTGCGTGCGAACGTGGTGTATTAATATTTAGTATCAGGTATTGAAAAGGATGTTTACCATTTTGTCCCAACCATAGGTCACTAAATGAGCCATGCAGAAAAACATAATAAGATCCTGGCGAGCTGTGACATAAATGTTCTTAAAGCTTCTACCAGGAGACCCAAGAAGGTGATCGTTAAATAAATTCACAACCTCCACTTATGTTCCAGACAGCTACTGTTTCGTTCCTTAAAGTATAAAAAATTATATTTTAAGAAATATCTCTTAAAATAGGTGTTAGACAACTGCAAGGTGTGTTGTTATAAAGTTCATTACTATATTTTTATATAAATGAATGGTGTCTATGACTTGTGTACTGTCTACATAAAGATCAAGGACTTTGAGTTGCACCTTGATGGTCATGCATTTTAAAGGGCTTGAGCAGCAGAGTCAATGTCTTAGACACAAGCCATCCAAAGCAAGTCAATTAGGCTCTACATATATACTCCAAGATAGACATATAGAGAATGACAGTGAAAAAACCTAGCTAGCTAACCTCTTCTTCAATTTTTTTCGCCCATATACAAACATAAATATGACAATTCACATAATCTGATTGATTTCAGTGAAAAAAACCTAGATAACCTCTTTTTCTAGTTTTTTTCTCGCATATACAAACATAGACAAGAAGATTTACAAAATTGAATTGCTTTCGGATCACATCAGTTTTCTATTATCGTATAATTACATCAAGTTCATAAACATAGACAAGAAGATTTACAAAATTGAATTGCTTTCGGATCACATCAGTTTTCTGTTATCGTATAATTACATCAAGTTCATATTATATTGAATTGGGTTAGGTTCGGGTTTAACTCGTAAATAAAATTATCAGAAAAAATTCCGATTAAGTTATTTTTATACAGAAACATCATCTTGAACACAAAATTTTCCGATGAAAAGATAATTTATTAACTTAAACATAGTTTAATTAATATGAAATATAAGTTATGACTCTTTAAAATTATAACAACTAAACTGAAATTCAGTTTTATTCAATTTTTAAAATTCAGATATAGATACATATTCGATCTCGTACTTTAAGTCAAATTCTGTTCAAACAATTTATTATTTGGTTTTGATCGGTTTCTGCTTACAATTAGATATAATACTTCAGATTATTTATCTCTTAAATTTTTGGTTTAAATAATTTTTAGATTGTGGATTCGATTGAATTTTGGATCAGTATCGTATAATCTATATCGAATAGTTTTATGAATTTCCATCTGGTTATTCAAATCTGGAGATAATTTGTTAAGCCTATTTATACACGCCTACATGATTTTCCATGTGAATTGAGGTGTGGCCTCCGTTGAACTTTTCCTCGTGACAAATTTCTTGTTTATGTTTTATCCTCGAAATAAATTCGCACTCTCCTAGCACAACATGCAGGTGGAGCAAATTTCTCTTCAATAACTACGGCGTCTCTTGTATGATGAGGCTATCTTATATTTTAGAGACATATAAGTCACCTTTATTTCTTATTGGGTTATAATATTACTTTTATTGATTATACAAGTTGTTTGACCTTCATGATTAATTTCGTTAATTAATTTTAATTGCATATTCTTGACTTGTGATTTGAATTTAATTTATTTCCATCTAGTTGTGTGTGACATTTTTTTTTAGTTTTACCAAGGTATACCCTAGTATACTTAGATATAAGGGATATATATTTGAAGTATGGAGATATTGAATATTAACTCATTTTTTAAAAAAATTAATGTGAAATGATATATATTTAGGGGTTAATTAGTGACACCCCTTAATTAAAATCAAAACTAATAAATTATTAAAAATCACTAAAATTAAAATCAAACACCAAAAAATTAAACATAGATAATGACCAACCACAACGATTATTAATACTATCAATGATATCAACGTCGACCCCACCTACCCATCCGTTAGCATGCCACCATCACCACTATCAAACCACCATAACTACCACCCACTGCCATGAAAATTACCAAATTTAATTAAACTATACCACATCACAAGTTGTTGAATCACTAAAATAAATGTCAATCATAAAAAATTTATCCAAATTACAAAATTTTATGTGCAAGTCACTAAATTTATCATACTATAATGATGAAACCACATCATAAAATAAAAATAACCGCATATTTATGCCCTTAATGAATATAAGATATATATGGTGTATATATAAAATACTGATGACTTTTTCGGAACTCTTGAAAAATGACGATTATGAATGACGTTTTGCGGAAATTTGTGGTGTTGGGAGATGAATGTGAAGAAAATTACACATATGTATTATATATATGATGAGATGAAATGAAGGTTGGAGGTGATGTAAAAATAAATGTTTAAATTTGATGTTGATGTGCACTTGATACTAATTCTAGACATGACAAATTTGAATTGAATATATATATACCTAAGTTACACAAAAATTTTATTTAAAAATCAATTAACATTAATGAAATAGTTTAAAATGATTATGTAGTAGAATCACATTTATCCAAAATTATTCTTCAATGGTATTAAAGTTAAAATCAATAGTTTTTTTATCAGATTTTAAGTGTTAAACTTTTTATAATATTCTAATATAATTATCATTATACAGTACTATGAAATTTTATAAATTTTAAATAAACTTTTACATTTTGGGATTGCATTCTATGAGAAGGAAACATGGATAGAATTACATGGGTTCTCGATGAAATTCTGTAAAAGACGGTTCTCTGACCTATACATAACAATAAATTATATTATAACTATTTAGGGCCTATCAAGAAGTTACACATAAATAATTACTAAATTACCGAGAATCGCAAAATTATATAATGTGATCACTAATTGAGTATGCTGTCATAAATATATATGTAAGTGCATTATTTAATATTAATCAATAATTATACCTATACCGATCTCGGTTGTTAGTTTGAGTTATAATATTGATTTTTATTTAATCACCAGTCCATCCAATGGAATTGGTTGTTAGTAACTAATTTCATAATTGAGGAATTAGGTAGTATTTATTGGTTAAATATGATTCTACTTATTGATTGTGCTTATTATGTTCTTAGGCGGGTGGGAAACTCTTTTTAATATATTTAGGAGGGGTAATGAATTGGAAAATTAATTATAATTCTAGTTGATTATATTATGAAAAAGAATTTTACTTGGATTTAGCCGTTTATAGTTATATATTGACTGAAAGCAATATTTTTAGGAAAAATTAGACTTGATTTTCACTTATTGACAAATATAATAAATTATAAACTTTTACAAATATATTTTCTTTTGAAATTTTTTGTATTTATTAAAATTTTATATATAATTTAATAAAAGATGGTGATCAACACAAGTTAGACCATGACCGAAGCTTCAGATGAAAGCATTGTTACAAGTTAGTAGTGTGTTTATATCACTAAGCTTTTTTAGTTCGACCAAACATGGACCAAGCTACAACGTTGAGCAGTGTATATCTCATGGCCGCGTTCTTCATCATAAAAGATAGAAGTGATGTCTTTTAGTGCATCTCTTCATTTCAGTTTTTGATTGGCTTGCTTAAGCTGCACCTTCTACCGCTGCACTTGCATTCTTTTACAACACTGGTGTTACCAGAATTTATATGTTAAGAATCGGCAGTGTGTGCGAACGTGGTGTATTCATATTTAGCATCAAGTATTTAAAAGGATTTTTATTACCAATTTGTGCCGACCATAGGTCAAACTAGCCATGCAGAAAAAATAATAAGATCCCGGAGAGCTGCGACATAAATGTTCTTAAAGTTTTTACCAGGAGGCCCCAGAAGGTGATCCTTAAATAAAGTCACAACCTCCCCGCCTAAGTTCCTGACACTTACTATTTCCTTCCTTAATGTCAGGAATAATCGGGTGTTGTGAAGAAAAATGAACATTGATGGCGTCATAGATCAGCTCAGACGTCAGAACCTGTACATTAAAATTTCCAACTATTACAAGTTACAAAGGGAAATAGAGAAGAGAACATGCATATTATTATAAAGGAAATAAGTATATACATCAAGAATTAGCAGATTTTCATTCTCCTACTTGACCAGCACCTTTTCTTCGAACACTCCAATAAAATTCACTCTTTTGTGAAGTAGGGATAATTGAAGGATTTAAGAACACATCCATCTTTTAGTGAATGAAACTTAAGAGGGGCATGTCTTCTGGCTTTGGTGTAAATCAACATCATTAATCCCCCGCTTATGTCAAGAAGATGTGTCAAAGTGTTATTGATGGCAGTTACAACACCAAATTATTCAAAAAAGTGTACTTTACTAGTACATATACATAACATTTATATTCTATGAAATATCTGTTGAAAATAGGCGTTAGACAATTGAAAATAGGCGTTAGACAACTAAAAGGTCTTGTTATAAAGTTCATCCAAGATGTTGTTAAACAAGCTGTTTGATACGGTGATAATACTTAGGGTAGGGCACTAAATTTAAACCAAATTAATACCTTCCACCTGGATAATTTATTAATTTCATTTAGTTTATTACTATATTTACATATAAATGGATAGTGTATATGACTTGTGTATTCCAAGATCAAGGACTTGGAGTTACTAGTTCAAGGTCTTGTGTTTTAAAGGGATTAAGAGAAAGTTCAATAGTGTCCTAGGAGAAATCCTATAAATATTATAAAATATAATCTCTTGCTGATTTCAAACAAGGTTTTTGCAAATCAAATCCAACAACATGCCTTCTTTCTTGCCTTATTATTAAAATAACAATATATTAAAATAATAATGGGGGGCAAATGAAAATGGTGAGAAGGAAGTGATGTTCGAAAAAAGGGGGAAACAAATATTTTATTGATAGAAATAGTATAGGGCATGTAAAATGGTGATTTATAAATAAGGGCCCATACATCCCCTAATTTAGGCAACCATTAAACAACTTCTTAATCCAGCAAGAAAGATTAACCTGTAGCCCTGAAAAGTGTTATACAACTCGAATCCAGCCAAGTTTTACACCAACCGAGCCTTATTTTACACAAATTGAACCCTAAATTTGTAAGTATATTTTCAATTAAATTTGATTTTTTTCATCTTTTGATTCATGTGTGTGTGTATTTGACAGATTATTTGTGCACTTGTGTATCTTTGTGAATTTATGTGTATAAATTATTCGTTATTTATGTGATATGTGGTTTTGCCGATATATTTGTGCTAATATTCTCGCAAATCTTTTAGTAATGTTGTTTTAAGTGATTTATTAGGACTAATATATGAGGTAGTTGTGTAATTTCTGAAATGCAGTTGAGTGCGCGACTGCAATTTTAGGTGTATATGAGTTTTACCTGATCTAAATAAATTCTCGAGAACAAATACATTTCGCTTCTTCATTTCGACTCCGTTATTTCTTTCTTTGACATAAAAAAAGAAGAAAGGATTATATAATGTAAAATAATAAAAAGATCAGTAATTTTATTTGTAGGTATTTGTATACCGAGGTTCGTAAGAGAAAACAATCTGAAATGTATGCATTTATTGATCCAGCGGCCATTTGTAAGCTCAATGATGATTTTCAAGCTTATATTTTCGCATATTCCAAATGTCTCATAATGATAAGTAAGTTCTAGCGTTTTCATAAGTACAGATTATATTAGTAGAACCTGTCTCTATATTTTTTAAATTCTGATTTTTATTTATTTAAAATTAAAACAATTATCATTGGATTTTGATAATGATTTGGGAATCGGAAATCTTCATTTTCAACCCTTGGCTCATCTGACAAATTTTCCAAAATTGGAGCAGCATTAACGTGGTAATATTTATTAAACTATTTTTTATATATGTATGATGTCTATTTTATTTAGGATTTTTTAGATTTGACGCTACTGCATACTAATTTTGTACAGAGCGGTTAGATCTTATAATGCTAAAAAGGGATTGGTCAACAATAACCCCAAGGTTAAGAACCTTAGCGTAACTATTAATGTGTGCACATTTCTATTTAGTAGGGTTTTTGTGTAAATTCTATCTATTTTGAGAATGATTGATTGTTAATTTTTTGTTGAATTAGGGATCCCCGAAACAACCGGGTGGATACTAGTGTGCGTACGTTGTCATGCATTACATGAAAGACATATTGGAAGATAAAAAAATGAAATTCATGACCAAGGTAATAAATGTACCTTTAGTTGCAATCTGCAAGCACCTTATCTATACGTAGTATGCTGATTATGCTCATTTTGTACTCTGCAGTGGGCAGCTAAGACTCAAAAGTCCTACACAATCGAGGAACTTGATGAAGTGCAATTCGAAGCTCTTCAATATGTCCAAGAGTTTGTTTAATTTTCATCTGTGACAAGGGAACAATATTTGATCAGTACATTGTTGGATAGTTGGTCTTTTGGCTGGTAACTGTTTTGCTGGTACTTGTAGTCTTGATCTGGTACTTGTAGTCTTGATTTGCTTTTGTAGTCTTCTACTACGTATTGTTGGTTGGTGTTTGATATGGATAAATTATGGATGGATTGTTAATATGTTAGAAATGATTTACGTAATTGGACTAGTTATGAAATATGAAGTATGTAAGGTATTGTTCAAATGATAGTTAACGCGCTAATTATGCTTTTGAGATATATGCGACCATATAATGGATACTTTGCAATGTTTTAACTTTTGTTTTATGTTAGTGCTAGTTTTGGAGCTTGTTCGCTTTAAATTTTTTTGTATTTTTGTATCTTTGGAAAGTTTTGGTTTATGATTGGTGAATTTCAGTTTTGGTATGGATCATTTGTTAATTTGGCTAGTTGAATATTTAAATATTACACATTACTTAAAATGTACAAACCGATGTCTATCATAAGAAAAAACAACAATTACAATGTGTTATTTTATGCCGAAAACCGATGTAAGTAATAATCAATAACATCGGGTAGAAGAATTACAGATTGATGTTAAAGCTAGAAGACTACGGCTCTGAACCGATGTCTTTGTTAATTAAAAAAAATCCAATCTTTTTTACATCAGTCATGCACCGATGTCTATTATAATCATTAACATCGCTCACATTAGACGACTGTTGTAAAAGACCAACATATACATCACATCTTTTAGGAAACTAATGTCTATATAGCCATTTCACATCGGCTCTCTATGGGCATGATGTGAATTGTTATTATAAATATCATTTTTCTGAAATATACCATGTAACAGGTTATAATCACAGTGTGTATGATATGTTTAAATTGTTTATAATCTCTTAATTATGCACAATTAAAAAGCTATTAAAACCTTATTTAAGGTGAAATACATCGGTTTTTAATAAATAAATGATATGTGTAAGGTCCACACACTTATTGTTTCGTTCCTTAATGTTAGGAATAATATGGTGTTGTGACGAACAATGAACATTGATGGCGTCATAGATTTAGTTCTCTTCACCTCTATCAGCTCAGACATGAGAACCTGTACATAAAAATTTCCAACAATTAGAAGTTACAAAGGGAAATAAAGAGGAGAACATGCATATTATTATAAAGGAAATAAGTATATACATCAAGAATTCATAAATTTTTGTTCTCCTTCTTGACCATCACCTTTTCTCGGAATACTTCAATAAAATTCACTCTTTTGTGAAGTAGGGGATAATTGAAGAATTTAAGAACACATCCATCCTCTATGAAATGAAACTTAAGAGGGGCATGTCTTCTGGCTTTGGTATAAATTAACATCAATAATCCCCAGCTGTATGTCAAGAAGATGTGTCAAAGTGTTACTGATGGCAGTTACCACACCAAATTATTCAAAAACGTGTACTGTATTAGTACATATACATAACATTTATATTCTAAGCAATATCTGTTGAAAATAGGTGTTAGACAACTATAAGGTATTGTTATAAAGTTCATCCAAGTTATTGTTAAACAAGTTGTTTGATAGGGTGACAACACGTAGCGCAATACATATAAACCAAGTTAATACCTTCGGCTTGGACAATATATTAATTTCATTGAGTTTATTACTATATTTATACATAAATGGATGGTGTCTATGACTTGTGTATTCCAAGATCAAGGACTTGAAGTTATTGGTTCAAGGTCATGTTTAAAGGGATTAAGAGAAAGTTCAAGAATGTCCTAGAAGATATCATATAAATATTACAAAATATAATGTCTTCGTGATTTAAGGCAAGATTTTTGCACATCAAATCCAACAACATGCCTTATTTTTTTCCTTACTATTAAAACAACAATATATATAAATAATAATTGGGGAGAAATGAAATTGGTGAGGAGGAAGTAATGTTCAAAAAAAGAGAGAAACAAATATTTTATTGATAGAAATAGTAGAGGGCATGCAAAGTGATGCTTTATAAATAAGGCACATCATAAATGTCCTAGTATTTTAAGGCACCACAAGGACATTGTTGGAGAATGCCTCAAAATTTAGTTTAGGACAACAATTTAGACCACTCTTGGACTTACTCTAACATCAAAGTGAATGTCTTAGACACAAGCCATCTAAAATGAGTCAATTAGGCTCTACATATACTTATATAAATATATAAATAAAACTTCTATATAAATATATATACATATATAAATAATACTTATGTAAATATACTTATCTAAAAATTTGGTTCTAAAATATATGTGTATATGATATAATACATACATACTCGAAGATAGGCACATACAGAATGTGAGTGAAAAAAACTAGACAACCTCTCTTTCTAGTTTCTTTCCCACATATACAAATATGGACATGACAGGTATATATTTTACACATTAGGTATAATAGACTGACACGTAGATATTATACATAACATATTGTTAGCATTGGAGATGCTCTTATACCTTGGGTTTTGGGTTAAAAATAGAGTGAAGCCCATTTACGTTCCAACATATATATTATATATATTATTCTTAAAGTTCTTTTTAAGAAAAATAATAGGAAATTTTAATTTAAAAATGATAATAATAATAATAATAATAATAATATATTAGTGTGTATGCATAAATTTCAATATAAAATACATTTTAAATTTGTTAATCAGAAATGTACAAAATGTGTTGTAGAATACTCTATTAATAACTTTTAAAGTATATAAAAATTAAGTGCATTTCTATGTCTATTAAATATTTAAATTAGTTAATTTCAATATCTATATGTAAGACTAAATATGATTTAGATCTAAACGATCACTACTAGAAATACGTCAATAGACATCGGCTAAAAACCGATGTCTATGAATGAAAAAATATCATGTCTTTGTGGGTTATGTTAAAGACCCCCCATTTAACATTCCTTTTAAACTGATGTTAAATATGACATATAACATCAGTTCCTTGTTAAAACTTATTTCTGTAACTTGATATTAAATTTCTCATGCATATAATCTTCATATATTATCATAATATGATATTTTTATCAATTTAAATTTATGTGAGCTAAGAAAAATCTTTCCATTTAACCATTAAACTGATGTTACTAATACCAGTAGCAACAGTTTTCATCTAAAACCGATGTAAACATAACGTTTGACATCAATTCTTTATTGGAAACCGATGTCTATTGGTGACCAACTGATGTGTATAAAGCTTAACAACATCAGTTTTCTATTTTAAGATTTTTTTGTTGTAGTATTTAACATTGGTTTTACTATGTCAATGTTCAACTAAAATTGATGTACTAAGTTTTGACATACATCATTTTTTTATTTTATAACAGATGGTTATAGTGTTAAATTAACATCAGTTTTATGTAAAAGAATGATGATAAATGGCTTTATTTTAAAATCAGTTACTTTGTATAAAATGATATCTGATCACCTGTTTTATCCATGCAAAATTGAAAAACACAGATGCCAAAAAATTGCCAGAAAAACAAGAAATTGCGAAATAACAACCAAATCCAGCTTCCAATATTTACCAAACTATCATTTCCTTCCAAACATCTAAATTAACATTCCAATCTTCAAACATCCAAATTAACATCCCAATCTCCTAACATCTAAATTATCAACCTAACATAGTACTAGCTACATAGTTTCAAATCTAAACCACCAAACTTGAACTACTAGAAATCCATAATCTTTTCTAATTACTATTTACAATCCAAATACATGCAACCAAAATATAGGTGTTTTTCAGTTTGTAATATAAATACCAGTTGCCAAGCTAGAGTCGCAAACAGCTACATGATGGATTGGATATAATCAAGCGTCTCATAGGGAACAACGTCAAGGTCCTCCTCTGTATAAGACCTACGACTCTTGGAGGGCCACTCGAACAGAATAAACCTATGTCATTCCTTAACCAACTGAAAGGTAAAAAAATATACC
Organism: Apium graveolens; assembly: GCF_009905375.1. NCBI lineage: Eukaryota > Viridiplantae > Streptophyta > Magnoliopsida > Apiales > Apiaceae > Apium > Apium graveolens. The sequence goes on along the minus strand of NC_133648.1, from coordinate 309,913,166 downwards.
TTGTCTAGCAGCTTCATCTCCTCGTCCTCAATTAAATCTTTCATATATCGCCTGACCATATATCCCTATTTTGTGCCACCTGGTTGTTTAGGGCATCCCTATACATTCCAAAAAAATTGTTGAAAATTAATGACATCGAAGATTAACCATAATTCCATATTTTACAAAAATGAAAAATTAAAAAATTGACTAAATAGGCACAACAAGGTTTTTAACTTTGGGATTCTTGTTTACCCGTCCTTCGTGAGCATTATAAGATCTCACTGCTTTGTAAATGTTATAATTATAAAATATACTGTCAAATCCAAAAATTACCGATTATATTCTATATATAATTATAAATTGAAGTAAAAAATTACAGCATTAAAGCCTTTTCAAGATCCTGGGGATGAGGATGATGAGGCAATGGATTAAGGATGAAAGCTTCTGATTCCCAAAACACGATCAAAATCCAATATAAACTGTTTTCATTATAAATAAATTAAAGTGAGCATTTAAATTACATATCCAACAATTTTACATATATTATAATTAATTTACCAACAACTATATGACTAATTAAGGCCATACAATATTTTAAAATTGGACGCGTAAAAAGAGACGTATTTGTAGTTATAAGACATAAAGTTCATCCGAAGAACTTCACCTTTTAGCCTTTGCACAACATATTCATTAAATTCATCATTCAGCTTGTATGTGGACGGATGAAGAAAAGCAAACATCGCTGATAAATCTCTACTCGGCGTATCCCGAAACACTAAATACAAATACCTAAAAATAAAAAAAATAAAAAATTATATTTTGTTTAAATAGATCATTACTATATAAAATGAGACCAGATTTTAAAATAGTATAAAAAGAACTTTACGCCATGTATGTTGATATAGCAGACTACACAATCATTTTAAACTCTAGCAATTCAAGTACGTTCTCATGAAGTAAATATATAGTTCTGTTAATTCCAAATATTTTAAAATCACATGGAACCGGTATCAATTTTCCACTTTTCTTCATCACCGTCGATACAAATCTGTACAACAGCCTAAAGCGAGGAGGCACATTGTCCTTTGGCTTAACAGAATTAAATGCATTATGCATTCTCTGCACCTCACTCACATTCCGCACATTTTTCTTTTTCTGTAAATAAATATTTAAGCATATACCCCGTATTATTCACTTTAGTGTAAATTTGTGTAACCTCCTAAAAAAATGACACTTGGTTTATAATTAAATTTATGTACCTCGGAACTAGTATTGGAAGTGTATATGATCATGTCTTTGGGCCATTCTAAATGAGAACCAATGGCTTGCTGGACGGTCTCTATCTCACCAACCACAGGAACAAACACCAAAGTATCATCCTGGATGCTTCCGTCCACCTCAACACGAACAAATCCTGGTTCTAGAGGAAATCCATGAACCGATCTACTCATTCCATCTCCCTCATCAAAAATAACACCAAAAGCTACCTTGTTATCAATACTCTTCACTGCCATTTCACATTTGTGAGGACACTGCAGATTATAATTATAAATCAAAAGAGACATTACCGGCTCAAACAATTTAATAACATGCAACATTATCAAAGAAATGAATCAAGTATACACTGTAATTGTATACCTTTTGTCCCGGTGGACCACGAGGAGGAATAATAACAATAAAATATGCACCCTCTTTATCCTCATCGTTCATCAATTTATCATCAAATCTTTTCCAACTTTCCTTCTGTTATTTTGTTCTTGTTCTTTCACCGCAGGACATCTTGCTTTTTCAGACATTGGTGAGTGTAGATTTTCCCCAGCAATCAAAGCTTTTAACTCAGCAATTTGCAACTCAAGATTATGAAACTGCTCTTCGAACCCTTCCCGCATGCTCTGGAGTTTCCAAAACAATGGTGAGTACATCATTAGTTCCATCCGGCTTGAATTCACCATTTCTTTGCTTTTCGAGTAAGGAATCCTGTTAAAACCATTAGAGTAATTACGTATAATTTGGAAAATTATAGAAGAAAAAAATTATAATAAGTCTTACAATTTGTTGAATTATTTCTGCCAGTTCTGGGTCAAGAGTCCCATCCTTTGTCATACGGGCATTTTTCCACATAATTGCCCTATCTGGCCTTTCATCAGGCTCCAACCTCCCCGAGTGTATCTACAAAAAAATTAAGACACATTCATAAAAATAAAAATGTAGATACTACAAGTAAAATGATCCGACTCTTACTTCTTCTTCTTCTTCCAATCCGACGTATCATTTTCTTGACAGTCGGTGTGGATATTTTCGTTGTCCCACTCTTTCACTCTATTTTTTATTCTCTTCCTGTATACAAATAAATCTTGTTAATTACTGTAATTTTTACAATTAAATCTACTCCAAAAAAACAAAAAAAATATTGTCCTAAATTAAAATATATAAAAAATTATAAAAAAGTAATGCATACCTCCCAATCTTCTGTGACTTTAACTACAATAAATCGTCTCCACGCTTTCTTGCCGACAAAAGCATATTATTTTGGTGGCTTCTGTAGCTTCTTCTTTTTTCCAACATAAGGCATCACATGTTCCGCTGTCAATTTAGCCTTAAAATTTCTCCATTTTGCGCCTTTCGACTGTAGACACCTCTTCCGACTTTCAGGAATCAGTTCGTAACTGACGTACCTCAAGTTCATTCCATATTTCCTCTTTGAAGTTAGGGTCAACCTTTGGCCAAGTCGGAATGTCAATTAGCACCATTGTCCTTGCCAGCATACCTATATAGAATTGTAGTTTGTGTCATTCATCTCCAACTGGAATTGCAACTCAATTAAAACACCTCGGGTTGCTCCAGATGTCCTGCTTTTGGTAGATTGTGTACTACTTTTCACTACAACAAATCTGGCCATTTACGATGGTTTTTTTGAATTGAAATCGTCGTAATTGAGCCATTTACGAAGGAAAAAAATCGTCGTTTTTGGTCAAGTAGTAAGTTCGTTTTTTCGTCACAAGATAAAATTGCGTCACAAGTTAGTAAGTAGGGGCCCACATACTCAATAAAATAATAAATCAACTTACGACGGAATTTATCGTCGTAAAATACCAAAATACGACGAACAATAACGTCGTAAGTTATGTACTTACGACAGAAGAATGCGTCGTAAGTTAGAAATTTCTGACAGAAAAAAATGTCATATTTTAGAAGATGGGGCCTACATGCTGGGAAAATGAAAATTCAAAAAAAAATAATTAAATATGAAAATGGATACATTACGACGGAATATATGAAGAACAACCGTCGTAAGTTCATTTTACCAGAATAATTACGACAGAATATTTGAAGAACAACCGTTGTAAGTTTGTTTTTCCAGAATAACCAAAAACTAATTTTTCATGATCCAGCCATTTTCGACCTCCAATTTAAATTCTAAACCTGTCAAAATCTTATGCAATCGCAAACTCAATACAAACTCTAAACCTTGCAATTAAGTCACAATACATAATGTACATAAGTTATACCGTAAATCCGTACTTATTCACAATCAAAAAATAGAAAGCAAACTAAAATTCAGTTTACAAACACCCACAAACCAAATTCAGTTTACAAGCACAACTTGGTTATCTTACAAATCAGTTTCCTGATTAATAAAGTAGATATAACTAATTAAAACAAACCTACTGTAGTTAATGGACGGAGTAACGATCATCATCTCCAACTTCGTCTTCCTCGTTGTTGCTTCGGAAGTCATTGACATTCCATGGCGCCTTGTCAATTTTACTATTAACAGGATATCAATAACTCATAGAGGTAATCATCGATTGCAACAAGAGCTGGAGGAATGTACCCGTTTAAATATTAATTTGCGATACTTTCCTGATCGAGAGCAAACTGAACAGTCACAGTGGATGAGCTTAGCTTTTTTTGAGGCAGCAAGACATAATTTCAATATTGTATATGGCACTAACGGTATTGCAAGTATTGTAAAAACAATAATCAAGAACAATTCACTATTTTCTTCCGAGGTAGCCATAGTAAATCGTTGTCAGTGTGTATATGCTTACTGCCTTGTTATACCTGAAATGAATGTAAACGGATAATCAACAGGATCGATAATAATGTTCAAGTATACCACTTGTTGAAATTATAAATTAAAGTTCAGGTTTAAGAAATTATAGTAGTAGCTTGTACCGTGAAAGGCTCTTGGTATTTAATGTCTAAACCGGGAGAAAGATGAGGTTTATTAAATATGTGTGGATAGGTTTATTTGAAGAAACTATCTTAATTAGACATTCCGAGATTCGAAACAAGTTTGTAAACCTAGTTATACTTTATTACGAAATAGAATAGAAATTTAAAAGGCTTAATGACCTTTTAGCCATTTAAGTATAGGTCGGTGTACCCAGAAACCCTTAAACTTTAAAAGCTTTCCTTTTTGCCACTCGGGTATCAAAAATATACCTATTAACCCTTTTTCCTATTTTGTATTCCAATAATACCCTTACAAGATATATATACCTCGTATCCCTTAAAATATTAATTAATACACCTCTTAGCCCTCATCCATGGATTTGCACAGATCTGTCCACATTGCATACCTTTCATATACCCGTCACCTGCTTCTTTTCCTGCTAAAGAGATCATATTTGCAGTCCGGTTAACTTTTTTCTCCAAAGGTTTCCTAAAATACTACAATTGCATTCTCAATTATCATATTTACAGCATGCAACTCACATCTAGGCACATGTGACCGGATGATATAGTTGATATATTTTTTAAACAACAATTGTTTTTTCTTGAATGAATATCGATGGTTTAATCATTATATGATCAATTCCACGTGATTTGAGCAGAGCCGATAACAACTTGATATGATTTTGATAGTAACAGAGGTGTTGAGTTCCAGACCTCCAACAAATACTATTCTCATTTATTTAATTCGAACACTAAACTAGTATTAAATGAGCTATTCTATGGTATATTGTTGAAGGATCTGTTGCAGATTAGGCCCATGAGTTTGCACTTGAATTATTATATTAGAACATTAAAGTTATCTTTTCCGCAAATATTAACATGATGTGATGTGTTTTAGAGACTAACAATTATATGACTGTATATTTATCTCCAAAAAAAATTATATATCCTAAAGTGTATGGATCATCTTTGTTCACTTTAGTTCATTGTGTCAACTATTGACACAAAGAGTATTATTAGACTAAATAATGTACAATAATGTTTCTGCATAAATCTCAGGAGATTGTAGGAGGTAGTTAAAGGGAGCACACAATCCTATCGTTAGGTAAAATAGGTCCAGTAACATCCAGTAGTGTTCAAACTCAGGTTAGAACAGTATTCATGTTGCTTTTCATAGGTCTAGAGAGTGCTCAAGCCACATTGCAGGTACAGCTGTTAGTATTCGTCAGCGGATGCTTGGTGTGTGATGGAGGTTATATGTTATCATCAACGATTACATATTACCTCTTAAAGGTACAAACTAAACCAAACCATACATTATGGCCGGCACGAACATCACTCCTCTTGGTACAGATCATTAATCTTTTCGACCAACATTAAGCATTAACAAAGAAAGACCGAATGCTACACCTTTACATTTGTTGAGAAAGTACTACTCTAGGCTTTCAGACCATTAAAAATACATTTATCCACCCACAATTCTGTTGTCCTGTATTAGAAACTAAACAAAATTTTAAGAAAGGATTTCAGACCATTACAAAGATGGGACAAAAACTTATTCAAAAAACCCCAACTTTAAAGAAACAAACGACAACACTTGAAGTTTTATTGAATACAAATGATTGGTTACGGAAGCAATAGGGCAAGTCCATCTATAAAATATTACATTAACCTCCCCAGCATATAAAGAACATTAAAAACTGATTTTCAATTTTACAATTAATAGGTATCTAAATCAAACTAGAAACAATGGCACCAACAGATGTACAAATATGTATAAAGAATTAAACTAAAAGAAAGAAATAGATTTATACCATACCTCTTTTGGAGATGAATCCGCAACTGCTCTATCTCGTGAATCAAAGGGTTAAACCTTGTTTGACAACGAGATCCTTCAAAACCGGAGCCGCCGAATCACATGAGATATTCTTTTCTCTTTTGAGACTCTGACCAGGTTCATGGAATGACGTGAAGAAGAGTTAACCAGGCTATGACCCCCTTACCTTGGAATCTAGATCCGCCATGGGTATTGATTAACCCTTGTATTGTGTTCTTTTTGCTGGTAAAAAATCTCATCCCCAATTTTAAGTCTTAATTACTACCAAAATTAACAAAAATCGAAAATGAGTAAAACTCATAAAGAATTAGAGTCAAGAATTATAGTGATTATTTTTTAGGGAGAGTGAAGGAGGAGCAGGCGAGAGAGATGTTTTAGTCTAGAGAGAAGTGAGAGAGAGGGTCTGCAAGTTTTACTTTTAGGGAGAAAGTATGGCAGCAAAGTTTTGGTTACGAGGGAAAAATACCGCCCATTCTTTTACCTTGGGCAACGTACTCACTATTACTAAATTATTAATTTCAATGATTAAAATATTATTTTTTTATTTTTAACGGTAAGATATTAATAAATATTGGTAATTAACTTCATTTTTAATAATTTCAGAATTTATTAAATCTGTGAATGTCTTATTATATTATGAACTAAAATTAGATTAATTTTTTACCAACCCCAGTATTAGTGTGAGTAGTTAAAAGAAAAAACTCTTATTTTAAAAAAAATCTCTTATTTAAAGAGAAGTCAATTGTATGGATGTCAGTTATATATATTAGTGATATAATGACAGTTTCATATTAAAATAATTTTATTTGGTATATAGAAGATTGAATTGTAGGGTTTTATTTTTTGGTTTACTAGGCCTAACTGAGAAAGTTGTTGGCCTGTGAGAACTTGAAAGTAAATAAAATGAATGATAACAATTTTTATTTAGTTTTGAGTCATTAGTTTTTTTGAAAAATCTATATCTATATTTATATTATTATATTAAAAATGAAATAATATAAATTTGGTTGTTAGTCTGATCATCGTAATTATAGTAATATTTAAAATAAAACACTTTATTAAATAGATTAATATTCGTAACAGAATTATAATATGTCTAACGGTTTTCGTTAAAATAAAAATAATATATAAAATTTACTCGAACGGGCTAAACAAAAGTATACTATTGATCCTATTTTAAATAAAAATTAAAAAATTACACATGATTAGTTAGATTTGAAGAATCGGGCTAAAATAAAATCATAAATATTATTAATCCCGCTAAAGATATTATATTATTGGACCCGACTTTAACAAAATAAAAATTTAAAAGGAAATTTGTGGGTTCGCTAAAATGTCCTCAAACTAAAACAAAATAATACATATTATTCACTCGGTCTAAAATAAAATAATAATCACCCCATACTAAAATAAAATTCAACAAAATAGTAAGTATAATTAGCTCGATTTGGTTGATATAACAGGTCTCAAGCTAACATAATTTTTTTACTATTGACACATAAAATTTTACAATTAATTCGAGTTTAAATATATTAAAATAACACAAATCTGAATATAGTTAGTTGAATTTGGTTCGTTAAATGACAATTTAGTTTGACTACTATAGCTAACTGGTGTTTAATCATAAATTGGTGTTTCGATTATTTTAAAAATATTTTTCATCGATCCAACCGTATGGATGTCAATAGATATATATATTAGTGATATGACCAAAGTTACATATCAAAATAATTTTATTTGGTGTATCATTTTAATAGTCAAGCATGAGTTTGACTTGTACAACTAACTAGTGTTTAGTGTTGAATTTGTGTTTCGATTATTTTAAAAATACTTTTCATCGATCCGATCGTATGGATGTCAATAGATATATATATATATATATTAGTGATATTACCAAAATTTTATATAAAAATAAATTTATTTGGTTTGCTTTTTTTAACAGTCAAGCATCAGTTTGACTAGTACAGCTAACTAGTGTTTAATCCTGAATTGGTGTTTCGATTATTTTAAAAATATTTTTATCGATCCAACCGTATGAATGTCAATACATATATATATTGGTGGTATAACAAAAAATTGATATCAAAATGAATTTATTTGGTTTGCCATTTTTAATAGTCAAGCATCAGTTTGAGTAGTAGAGCTTACCAGTCTTTAATCCTAAATTGATGTTTCGATTATTTTAAAAATATTTTTCAACGATCCAACCTTATGGATATCAATAGATATATATATTAGTGATATAACCAAATTTACATATCAAATTAATTTTATTTGGTTTGTCATTTTAATAGTCAAGCATGAGTTTGACTTCTACAACTAACTATTATTTAATCCTGAATTTGTGTTTCTATTATTTTAAAAATTCTTTTCATCGATCCAACCGTATGGATGCCAATAGATATATATATATATTAGTGATATAACCAAATTTTCATATCAAAATAAATTTATTTGGTTTGCCCTTTTTAATAGTCAAGAATTAGTTTGACTAGAACAACTAACTAGTGTTTAATCCTGAATTGGTGTTTCGATTATTTTAAAAATATTTTTCAACGATCCAATCTTATGGATGTTAATAGATATATATATTAGTGATATAACCAAAGTTACATATCAAAATAATTTAATTTGGTTTATCATTTTAACAGTCAAGTATGAGTTTGACTTTTACAACTAACTATTGTTTCATCCTGAATTTGTGTTTCTATTATTTTAAAAATACTTTTCATCGATCCAACCGTATGGATGTCAATATATATATATAAGTAATATAACCAAAATTTCATATCAAAATAAATTTATTTGGTTTGCCTTTTTAACAGTCAAGCATCAGTTTGACGAGTACAACTATTTAGTGTTTAGTTTTGAATTTGTGTTTCGATTATTTTAAAAATATTTTTTTATCGATCCAACTGTATGGATGACAATATATATATATATGATATAATCAATATTTAATATTAAATTATTATATCAAAATATTTAATTTTTTCTTAAATATTTGAAATGTCACCCAAACAAATAAATGATGGCATTAATGTGGTTGGATGATGAAATAATAATTTTTAAAAATTTAAATTATAAAAAATCATGTGCTAATTTACGACGGAATCCGTCATAAATTATTATCTGCAAAAAATTTGAGAAAAGTCAAATTTACCGCCAAAATTTTGGGGAAAAGGTTAAATTTCCCAATTTGATAACTTACGACGAATTTTAATTTCCGTCGTAAATTGGATATTCCACTATTTTCCGTCACAAATATTTCGTCGTAAATTTATATGAAATATTTTTTTATTTAATTTCAAGATAAAATTTTAATAAAAATATTTAACTTACGAGGAAATGTTCAAATGGTCGCAACTTCAAATAATTTTTGTTTTCCCGCCAATTTTTTTGGAAAAGGTCAAATTTCCCTCTTTAATATCGTACGGCAAATTTTAATTTCCGTCTTAAATTTGACGATTCGATTTTTTTCCTCGCAAATATTTCGTTGTAAATTTAGATAAAATATTTTTTTATTCAATTTCAATTTAAAATTTTAATAAAAATAATTAACTTACGACGAAATATTTAAATCGTCGTAACTTCAAATAATTTTTATTTTTGTTTAATCGTGTCGTACATAATTTTATTAATAAAATACTAAATTTACGACGGTTTCGGGTTTCGTCGTAAATAATTACGACGTTTTACTTTTTTCGTCGTGAGTTGGGCGCACATTTTTTTTCGTCGTAAGTTCTCCGTCGTAATTGGCCTAGTTTGTTGTAGTGTTTAGTGGGTTGTGGAGCTGTCTGCTGGGGAACAATGCTGTCCGCTGGAGCAACCGGGTCAGGATCTGGTACACATGGTGCATCTTCTGGTACTGGGGAGTCATTTATGTGCTTCTCATCCAATTATTCTTTACACTGTTTTTTAGATTTTTTTTCCTTTCTTTACCATATTTCCTGTATTAACCAAATAGAGTAGGAATAAGAGATAAGATTACCAATGAATACACAAAATGTATACCATCAATATAAATTGAATAATGCTATTAACAATGAAAAACACGACAATGCTGTAGGCACAAAAAAAGATTCAATTTTATATTAATTCCCATAAAACTACTTAACAATCTACAATCAAAATTCACAAAAACTTATCGATAATCTCAAGTCAACATCAATAATTATATCAGATATTTAATCAGATAATCACAAAAATTTATATTTATTACCATAAAACAACTTATAACCACTTAGCAAAAAAAAACTCCATGTAATTATATCATATATTTCTACATAAAAAGTTGACAAATATACTCCAAGTTTTTTCGAAAACATCCATAATTCTACAATACATCACTTAAATATATATAAATTTGAGAAGCCTATTTCTAAACAAAACTGTAAATCAAGTGAATATGATTTTTAAGCCTTGGATCGCTTCTTTAGCCAGATTTCCTCGCCATCCTTGCTTTTATTGCCAATATTAGACTTTTCGTCGTCATCAACACTAGAATCAAATATGGGGATGTTAGAGCAGAATGAAGGGTTTTCTAGAATTGTATCTCCAAGATCATCATCATTGTATATCTCGTGATAGTCTCTGGTTGTTGAGGTCAATACGACTGACCAGTTAGAATCAATAGGATCTTTGACATAGAAAACTTGTTTCACTTGATAATCAGACACATATTTGTCATTCTTGTGGCCTTGTCGACTAAGGTCCACAAGTGTGAATCCAAGTTCACCAGCCTTGACGCCTTTGTCACATTCTTCCCATTTGCACAAGAACAACGGGGCTTTAAATAAGTTGTAATCCAATTCCCATAGTTCTTCAATCCTACCATAAAATGCCATATCATTCTCTACGTGATTTAAATCCTTAGCACTACAAACTTGGACAGTCTTAACAACTAAAGAGACTACACTATTTTGAACAACCCCAGCATCGTCTCGCTCATTTGTGAAGTATCAGATCCCGTCAACTAGATAGCCATCAAAAGTCAAAAAAGTCACGATGGTTTTCCTGGTAGCCACTTATAGTTTCAGAAATACCTTCGACTTTGTCATTCAATTTAGTCATAACTTTGTTCCCAAACCAATCATCAAATAGCCTATTATGCTCCCCAATCATCCACTGAATAATGTTTTTTTCCTTCATAAATATTTTTAAGCAACTCCTTATGCATCCTTTGAAAATGCATAATTTTTTTGGTTATAAACTAAAATAATGCTTATTACAAAATTAATCAAGAAAAGGAAAAGAAAAGTGACTTACTTAATATATGGAAACACTTCATTGTTGTTTAAGAGGACGTGTAGATGCGCCTCATCTCGTTCTTTCTCTTCAACATATTTTACCGTTGCAACCGATAATGGACCAGAAAGTTTGCCTTGGTCCTTCGAAAGATCGGCAGTTGTGAAACTATTTCTAGAAAACTCTGTGCAAAATTCTACAGATTCTTCTTTCAAGTATGCTTCGGCTATACAACCTTCTGGAAAATAACGGTTTCGCACGTAACTTTCAACACTTTATTAAAACGCTTAAATGGATACATCCATCTATAGAAAACTGGTCCATATAAACGCAATTCCCTGACCAAGTGCACTATTAGATGTATCATTATATCAAAAAAAAGGCAAAAATATTTTTTCGAGCTCACATAAGGTTAATACCACACCGGGTTGCAATTTATCAAGTTTTGATACGTCAACAGTCTTGTTGCACAAAGTGTTGAAAATGAAGCAGCGTCTTATTATGCTAACTCCAACATTCTTCGGAAGTACATAACGAATTACGACCGGGAGTAATTGTTGAAGAAATACATGGAAATCATGAGAATTCATCCCAAATATCTTTAAATCCTCCATTGATACACAATTTCTGATGTTTGACGAATGCCCATATGGCAACTTCATTGATGAGAGGGATTTCAACACTTTTCTTTTTTCAGCTTTTGTTAGAGTAAAACTGGAAGGAGGCATATAAGTTCTTTTTTCTCCTACTTCTCGAGCTAAATCAGTTATAACCCCCATATCCATCATATCAAGCCGAGATGTCTCATTATCTTGAACTTTAAATTTAGTAACATCCCAATTAGACTATCGCACACATTTTTCTCAACATGCATAATATTGAGGCAGTGACGAACGCGATGTAATTTCCAGTATTCCAACTCAAAAAATACCGACTTCTTCTTCCAAGCACAGTCCATCTTCTTTGACTTCTTTACTTCCTTTCCATATGAAAATTTAATGTTTTCTTGTTGTGCTAACACCTCTTGTCCGGAAAGGTGTTGCATTGGCAGTCCAAACTCTTGTTCACCATTAAAGGCTGCCTTCTTCCTCTTGTATGGATTATTCCTAGGCAAATACCGACGATGACCTTGGTAACATATTTTCCTACTATAAGGTAAATAGTTAGCAACAGTATCATCACTTCACACTAGATAACCCAAATAACCCTTGTTGACAGAGCCAGACAAATTACCATATGCCGGGAAATCATTAATCGTCCATAACAAAGTCGCTCTTAAAGTGAAAAATGCTTTTGTGAAGGCATCATATACATTCGGTTCACCTTCTTCCTAAAGCTTTTTTAAATCATCAACTAACGGTTGTAAGAACACATCAAGGTTGTTACCTGGTTCATGTGGACCGGAGATCAATATAGTTCACATCATAAATTTCTTCTTCATACATAACAACGGAGGAAGATTATATATTACCAATACTACCGGCTAACTAAAATACTGAGTTGGTCATCCCATTGTTATTTGGGTTAATACCATCAGCCGACAAAGCTAGTCAAAGATTTCTTGGCTCACTTCCGAAGGTAGGCCACCTGTAATCGATATTCCGCCAAGAAGGAGAGTCGGCAGGGTGGCGCATCTGGGCATCATGAATTCTTTGGTTGGAATGCCATGTCCACAAATCAGTTGTCAAAGAAGATTTAAACATCTGTTTAAATCTTGGGATGATCAGAAATTACCACATAATTTTTGCTGGGATTTTAGACCTTCCTCTAGTATCCTTACCCAGATTTCAGCGAGATAGCTTGCACTTTGGACACTCCGAATCAGTCTCATTTACACCCCTGTATAGAAAACATTCATTGGGACACGCGTGGAATTTTTTATACTCGAGGCCTAAATTCGAAAGAACTTTGTTTGCTTCATATGCGTTAACAAGTAATGCATTATCCCGAGGTTGGAATGAGCCGCTAAATGCGCTATGACTAACACCAAATCTCGCTTTCCAGTTATGCAATTTTAACACCAAATCTAATTTTGTGCAGTCGCTGCACTCAAATATAGGTTGTTGAGCATCGGTCACAAACCTCTTAAATTTATGCGAGTCTTTATATTAGTTATCACCCCCTGATTTACCCTCCGGATTACGATATATTGCTTCACAAACCAGAGCAGCGTATGAAGCACCAGCAGCCGCCGCTTCCGATACAGCAGCCACTTCTGATGCAGCTTGAAAGGCTGATCTAAATGCATCTACATTCTGCTCCTCTTCATGAGGAGGGCGTATGCTATCATTAGACGACCTACCAGTCTTGGATATGTGCCAAATCCAATCAATATACCCAAGATTGAAACTATTCTCGTAGAGATGACCCCTAATTACTTTGACCAGAAATTTCATAAAATTAACACATTTACAGCAGGGGCAAGGTATTTTTTAGGATTTTTACAATTTTTTCGGCATTAATCAAAAACTTTTAAAGCCCGACTTCATATTCCGACGAATCCCTCTCTTTTGAAATCCAGTCTTTCTCCATATTCGTAGGATAACCTATTTCCTACCTAATTTTCATATCAAATATTTAAAAAACAAGCAACATACAATTAGTAATATATATGTATTACTATATATAATTATCGGCAAAGCAGAGCACGACACTGATTGATTAAAATGATGTAACGAAATGAAACACAGAACAAAGCAGAGCACGACACTAGACAATAAACATATCAAATTAATATAATTTGTAATGAGCAGAATCAACAACTACCCGACGCCGATGCTCATAAATTATTAGCTTCCATGGGCCAAGAAAACTCTATCCACATGCTAACTATCATTTTTCAAACAGGAATCTGAACTTTTAGTGTAAAAGTTCTGTATGTACTTATGTAATAAATGGATGATGAGAGGAAAGTCACCTTTCAATTGCTCTAACTTTTCTTATCCACTCCCTCTATTAATTTTTTGTACTAAAAAAGTGTTATTTTAGCTACTTTGTTGTTTTATTACAACTATAAACAACTTATTTTTCTTAGACTTTTAAGTGGAACTTAAGTAACCCTTGTCTTAATTTTCAAGAGTAGGTGAAGATAAATTTTTGTTTTTAATTCGTTATTTGTAGGCTCCAACTTCATCACCTTGTAATTTCTTGATCTGACCTACCTACAGCTATCTTGTTAATTATTCGATCTCTCCAGCTAGAAGATATTCATATCCCCTCTGTCCGTTTCATCCGATCATAACGCAACAGTCTGTCGTTTCATTCATTTTCAGAATATAAATCGTATAAATCTAAGCTAGAATCATATAGCATAACCTACAAGTTCTACTTGTTTGAACATAAAGTCATTAGAGGTTGATAAATTCATTAAAGTACATATATACATGTCATGAAGTACATTCCCAAACAAACCACTTCTGCTTTTCTAACTCCCCCCAGCCGACCCCCTTCTTCTCTACCATGTAATTATTCCTTTATAAGCACCATATGTATGTGTTACTGAAGTGTTGTTTTATAATTTTTTTATTCCAAGTATGAACAAAAATCAAAGTTAATTATCTTGAAATCAAAAATCAAAATAGGGCATGCATTTTAATATGTATATTATACTACAAATAGATGAAAGATGTTTACTATATACTATAAATTCTACACAGAACCATCTTCTTGTCATTTTATATATGTTTACATAAAAATTATATGTAAACTATATGCTGTAATGGCATATATAGAACAAAAAGCGGATTTCGTCTATCATCCTAGTATTTAACTCAAAATAACATGCATTTCCTAGAGAAAACAGAGAAAAGACAAGAAACTCATTTCAACAAAAATCCTATCATTTAAACAAAATAAAATAAAATTAGGGTTTTCTATATGACAAGCAACTCATTACCATACATTATGTAACAAGCAACTCAAACAAGCAGATGCAAATTCTTAAACTAATTAAAAATTAAAAAATTAGCGTTTCAAATTGAAACCCCCAATTCTGAAATTAGGGTTTAAAACTTACCTAATAAAAATGTTAACCTCCAACTTAACTTCAATCTCAGACTTAAACTCCAAACTTAAACTCCGAGTTGAACTCCAACTCGGACTTCAACTTAATGCAATGAAACCCCCAAATCTAGGAGAAAATGAGAGCAACCTTGATGAGAGCAACCCCCAAATCTATGAGAAAATGAGAGAACAGAGAGGGAAATAAGAGCATAGAGAGGGAAATGAGAGCACAATGAGCAACCTGTTCTTGGTGAAATGAGAGTTTTTTGATGAGAGATGAGAGAATACGTTTTTTGTTTTTTGTTTTTTGTTTTTGATTTTAATTTTAATTTTTTTTAATAAAAAAGAGGGGGAAGATATGTGTGAAAAAAGGGGGGAGAAATTTATGAAGTCAAAAAACAAGGGGGGAAACACATGGAGGGAATGAATTATTTGGTTAAGGAGGGAAACGGGGGAATGTTCGTTGATTAATTTTTTTAAAAAAGACATATAATATCGGTTGGGCTAAAACAGTTATGTTTATAACAACAAAAGACACCGGTTTCCCAAAATCAATGTATAAAACACCTTTTACATAGGCTCTAGAAGCAACCGATCTCAAAGAGGAAGTGTCTATTCTACTTTTTCTAGTAGTGGATATAATATAAAACAAAAAAGAAGAAATATGGTATTTAGTTGAATTACACAAAAGACTATTTCACTTTTATAATTATATAGAACTTAACTTCCTCAGTTAAAACTACAAGTTTCAAGATAACTAAATATATGTGTTTGGTTCTTGGCAAAAAAAAATATGTGTTTGGTTTATTGATATGCATCTAGAGGTTATGTTGTTAATTTTGGTATGTAATTAATATTTTTATATTAAATAGCTACTTAACTTGTAATAATCACTGTGGAGTTTGGTAACACCTTTTTAAGTTAGTTTAACATAGAGCAAATCTAAAACTAACACTCATTTTCAATATAAGGAATTTTAAGTTACTTAGTTGAAAGAAATGAGGCCTAGAGCTAGTTAAATTTTACATAAAAATATATGTACATATTTCTAACAATATAAATATAAGAATCATAATGCAATGGAAAGTGCTTATGTTTCAAAAAGTTTATTGATAAGCATTAGAATATTAATAAGAATTAGTGGATTCAAGATTTTAGGAAGTAAGAGTACTAGGCCGTTTGACATGCCACGCTGCTGCAAGTTTAAAACACCGAGTACCGGCCTAATATCATCTTACACATGATAATTGAGTTTTAGCGACAATTACATTTTCCATGATGTATTTGTATTTAAGTAAATATAGTACACCAATTGTAGTCTTTAAGCTAATGAGAGCTCCTTTAGTTGCACATGTCTAGATTTGGACATGTAGTTTTCAAAGCAATGAGATCGAGCTGTTTTATTTCGACCAAACATGGACCAAGCCAAGCCAAGCCGTTGACTAGTGTATATCTCACCGCGTTCTTCATCATAAAAGATAGAAGTGATGTCTTTTAGTGCATCTTCAAGAGTGCTCTTGATTTCAGTACCTTTGATTGGCTTGCTTAAGTTGCACCTTCTACCACTGCACTTGCATTCTTTTATCACGCTGGTGTTACGAGCATTGATCTTGGCAAGGCATTTACCCGTCAAGATACTGCTGATCTTTATTGAACCAGCTGCACAAAGACACATGAAATGCAATATATATAATTCATATGTTAAGAATTAATCCACAGTGTGTGCGCGTGCGAACGTGGTGTATTAATATTTAGCATCAGGTATTGAAAAGGATGTTTACCATTTTGTCCCAACCATAGGTCATCTAAATGAGCCTTGGAGAAAAACATAATAAGATCCTGGCAAGCTGTGACATAAATGTTCTTAAAGTTTCTACCAGGAGACCCCAGAAGGTATCCTTAAATAAAGTCACAACCTCCCCACGTAAGTTCATGACAGCTACTGTTTCGTTCCTTAATGTCAAGATTAATCGGGTGTTGTGAAGAAAAATGAACTTTGATGGCGCCATAGATTTAGTTCTATTCACCTCTATAGCTCAGACGCCAGAACCTGTAAACAAAAATTTCAACTATTATAAAGAACATGCATATTATTATAAAGGAAATAAGTACATACATCAAGAATTTGAAGATTCTCATTCTCCTGCTTGACCAACACCTTTTCATGGAACAGTTCAATACAATTCACTCTTGTGTGATGTATAGGGGATAACTGAAGGATTTAAGAATACATCCATCCTCTATTGAATGAAACTTAAGAGGGGCATGTCTTCAGCCATTGGTATAAATCAACATCATTAATCCCCGGCTGTCAAGAAGATGTGTCAAAATGTTATTCATGGCACTTACCCCACAATATTATTCAAAAAAGTGTAAACATTTATATTCTAAGAAATGTCTCTTAAAAATAGGTGTTAGACAACTCCAAGTTGTTGTTATAAAGTTCATCCAAGGTGTTGTTAAACAAGCTGTTTGATACGGTGAGCATACTTAGGGTAGGGCAGTACATTTAAACCAAGTTAATATCTTTGACCTGGACAATTTATTAATTTTATTGAGTCTATTACTATATTTTTATATAAATTAATGGTGTCTATGATTTGTGTACTGTCTAGATAAAGATCAAGGACTTTGAGTTAGACGTTCAAGGTCATGCATTTTAAAGGGCTTGAACAGCAGAGTCCATGTCTTAGACACAAGCCATCCAAAGCTAGCCAATTAGGCTCTGTATATATACTCAAAGATAGATAGATAGAGAATGTCAGTGAAAAAGACCTAGCTAGCTAACCTCTTCTTTTATTTTTTTAGCCCATTTACCAACATAAACATGACAATTCACATAATCTATGGTTTTCAGTGAAAAAACCAAGATAACCTCTTTTTCTAGTTTTTCTCACACATGCAAACTTAGACATGAAGATTTACATAATCAAATTGATTTCAGATCAGATCAATTTTCGATTATCATATAATTATTTGGTTTTGATCGATTGCTGATTACAACTAGATATAATATTATTTTCTATTAAATTTTTGGTTTAGATAATTTTTAGAATGTGGATCAGATTGAATTTTGGATCAGTATCATATAATCTATATTGAATATAAATTCAGATCTCAGTTTTATGAATTTCAATCAGGTTCTTCGAATCTCCATACAATTTGTTAGGCCTATATATACATGCCAACATGATTTTCCGTGCGAATTGAGGTGTGGCCTCAGTTCAAGTTTTCCGGTCATGTTAGATTTCTTGTTTATGTTTTATCCTCGAAGTGAATTCGCACTATCCTAGCACAACGTGTAGGTGGAGCAAATTTCTGTTGAATAACAACATGTCCGTTGTATTTTAGAGACATATAAGTAACCTTTATTTCTTATTGGGGTATAATATTGCTTTTATTGATTATACAAGTTGTTGCCTTCATGATTAAATTCTTTAATTAATTTTAATTACATATTCCTAACTTGTTATTTGAATTTAATTTATTTCCATGTAGTTGCGTGTGACATTTTTCGGTTTTACCAAGGTATACCCTAGTATACTTGGATATAAGGGATATATATTTGCAGTAAGGAGACGTTGTACATTGACTCATTTTAATAAAAAAATGTGAAATGATATATATTTAGGGGTTACTTATGGGTTACTTAGTGACACCCCTTAATTAAAATCAGAACAAATAACTTACTAAAAATCACTAAAATTAAAATCAATCACCAAAAAATTAAAGATATATAATGACCATGATGTTGTAATTATTAAAAAAATGATACAATGATTGTATTATAGTTAATTTAAATAAATTTAAATAAATATTCTGAGGGATTATCATCTATCTTTAATAATATAGCTGGTCTTTATGCCTTGCACATCTGTACCAGAAATGGAGTACAACATGCTGTAGTTTCTCAGTTCAAAGACCTTGTAGATACTGATCTCCATAAGGGAAATAAAAAAAAAATTCATATCAGAATTAAGGATCATTCTATGTTTAGAATTATAGTCTTAATTTTCCTTATTTAAGAATAAACAAAAATAAGTTGTATTCTTGCCTATGTTGGGCACAAAAAGTGACTGCTTTAGCATTTACATTATCAATCTGGAGAGAACTGCACCATTTCAGTAACTCTGATTCAAAAACAAGGAAGCCAGCATCTGGGTGACCATTTTGAATGTATCTGTCACCATTTGATGGGATGGCATAAGTAAAGAAATTACTGAGGAAGTAAAAAACTAAAAATACATGGAAACTTCTGAGAGTACAA
Organism: Apium graveolens; assembly: GCF_009905375.1. Classification (NCBI taxonomy): domain Eukaryota; kingdom Viridiplantae; phylum Streptophyta; class Magnoliopsida; order Apiales; family Apiaceae; genus Apium; species Apium graveolens. The sequence goes on along the minus strand of NC_133648.1, from coordinate 309,893,649 downwards.
GTAATATACGCACTCAATTCTTGTCGTCCTGCATTTCAAGGAGATGTAATTATCTGATTTGAAAGCTGAGGCAGTGATGACCGAATCATTGAACTTATTGTAAAATATTCTCCCAATATATTCTTCTGAACTCAAATTCAGAATACATATCCTTTGATTGGTTTCTGAAGCCATGCCATGCATAAAAAGTTTAAAATGAACAGGTCTTTTTTAACATGTATCTCATGATGATCATCTAAGAAAAAAGATTACCTCGGCTAAATGCAACACAAACACCAGACATCAAAAGAGCAAAGACAACGCCATGAGCAGATACTATATCATTAACCTCTTTTTGCCATTCAGGAGACGGTAGCTCCGTTGCAGACTGCCCTTGTGGATCATGGGTATCATACTCCTCCTGATTGAAAATTACATCAACAAATCCCCATGAGTAATCATAAAAAAGAATCAGTCAACTAACAAGGTCAACTAACATCGGACATAAAGTCCATATCATCTGAGGCTCATATTTAAATACATACACATAAATTGTCACCTTCATTAAGAATATATAGCTACAGTAAGAGCATCTACAATAGAGGCACCATGAGAGGTGCCAATCATGTTCAACACATCATAAATAATAATTAAAAAAATCTACTTCTTATTTGTCGTATTTGGCACCCTTTTAAGTCGAATAGTTGACCTGCACCTTATATAAGATTTCATAGATGATTCCCAAACATATATTGAAAAAACTATTTGGATATTATATAATAATGTTAGATGCTCAGGTTTATGATGATTGCAGATAAACAGAAGATAAACAGAATGCAAGTAAACGAGATTCAAGCTTTGCAGTTTGTTCAGATTTTCCAGCAGTGGCTATTTCTCAGGATTAGGTTTGTTAGGGTTTTGTGTAAATCTTGTTTATCTGGATAAACCTTATCTCAAACAAACTCAACACCTTATCTTATAAATCAAGTTTAAATTTCTCAAGCCTTATCTCTTTACTTGATTTATCTTTTTCAAACGTACTAACAGATTAGTTTCAAAGTTTCATTCAAATATTTTCAAACAAACTTATCTTCCAATCTTATCTTGTGTTTGAAAATAAATCTGTTAGAACTTTGCTTATAAATACAACTCTTCATTTCAGATTTGTAGCTAACACTTTCACGAGAATCTTTCATCATCTGAAATCATTTTCTTGTTTCATACCCGAGATATTCATATCCAGAAAAACAAGAAACCTAGTTTGAGTTGTAATCAATTTGTTTATTCTTATCCTTGTGTATTCATATCAACTTTGTGCCGGGTTGTGGCAAGCTTGATTTCAAAGTATAGCAAGGTAGCTAGAAGGCTAAGGAATAGCAGTGGGCTAGGTAGCAAGGTAGCTTGGGAAAGGGTTTCTTTCAGGTTCTATATTTGTAATCAAGGAAAAGATTGTAAGTTCTTTTATTAAAGTTGATATAATACATTCTCTATGCTAGTTGGCATGGGGACTTGGATGTAGGCCATAGACTAGGTGTAGGGGCCGAACCAAGTGAAAACTTCTGGTGTTTTTACTTGTCAGTTTTCAGCATTCTGCATTTTATTTCTGTTATTTATTTTCTGCAGTGTAATTGAGACTGTCCCATACCCTGTCTCATTTGTAAAGGGACTGTCCCATTTGCATAAGAGACTGTCCCATTTGCCTTGACAGTTAGAATATTATTTTATCTATCGAGCCATCGAATTTCATTTGGTATCAGAGCAGGTGCATTTAATTCTCTTTTTAGTGTTTATTTTGCTAGCGATCCATGGCTCAACCAGATAGGTATTCAAACAATTATCCACCACTGCTTCATGGTGCTGAAAACTACAATGACTGGAAGTTTCGAATGAAAATCTTTCTCCAGCGTGATGCATTTGAATGGGATGCTGTAGAAAATGGTTTCACAATTCCTATGAAAGAAGGGAAGCCAAAATCTCTCAAGGATCTCTCTCCCGAAGAAGTAAACGCAATGAATTCCAATGCTAAAGCTATGAATTCACTTCTCAATGGCATGGTAGCTACAGAATTAAGAAAAGTCTCAGCATGTACTACTGCCAAACAGATTTGGGATACGATCAAAGTCAGCCACGAAGGCACGTCTAAGGTACGTGAAGTAAAATTAAGTATGCTAATGAGTGACTATGAAGGTTTCAGGTTGGAAAGAGATGAAAGCGTGCGAGATGCTCAAGGGAGGTTTCTGACATTGATGAACTCCATCTCACTTCTGGAACGGATCATTCCTCAATCTGAGATAAATAGGAAAATCCTCAGAGCAATGCCAAAGAAGTTTGCTCCAAAGGTTACCATTCTGCAGGATTCAACACTGCTTTCGACTATGGATACTCTAACACTGTTCAGTGAATTGGAGGAATTCGAAAATCAGCTACGTAGATATGATGAAGAAGATGAAGCTCCTCGTAAGAAAACTCTTGCACTTAATGCAGATGCAGATGAGTCTCCTGACGATTCTGATGAAGATATTGCTCTTCTAACAAAGAAGTTTCATAAATTTCTTGCCAAACGGAATGCCTCCAAACGACCTGTGAAATCGCAGTTTATGAAGAAGGACTTCAAATCTAATCCGAGCAAGGAGGTTAAAGTGAATCAAAGCAAAGATACTTGCTTTGAGTGTGGAAAGAAAGGGCACTTCAAAAAGGACTGTTACAAGCTGAAGAACAAAAAGAAGGCATTAATTACTTGGAGTGATGATGAATCTGACGTGGAGATCGATTCAGACGATGAAGTTGCTCAACTTTGCTTTGCTGGACTAGAGGACAACTCCAGTGACAATAATGAGGTACAGAATATTAAGTATAATTCAAATATATCTTCATCTATGTTGAATTTGCAGGTCCAGGTTAAAAAGTTAAAAGAAAAGAATGCTTATTTAAAGCAAGCTTTAAGTGAAGTTCTTAGTGAAATGGATGATCCCATGAAGGAAGAAGCCCTAGTTGCTGAGAACAAATCATTGCTTGAAAGGGTTTCAAAACTTACTGAAGAAAATCAATATCTCAAAAATGAGATTGAGATGAAGGATGTATGCCTTGAAGCCTTGAAGAAAGAGTCAATATCTGTTGATTCAGAAACCGTTAAAGAAGACAGTGCTCCTGATCCCCTTGTTCCTGAATTAAAGCAGAAAGTCGAACAGCTTGAAAAAGATTTAGCTAAATGTTTTCATGGAGAAGGAACTTTGAATGCTCTTCTTGGTGAACAAAAATCTTCTCTTGATAAAGGAGGTTTAGGATGTGAGTCAATCAAGAAACGTGCATTTCAAGGCGGTTATAAGCGAGCTCCTATGAAATATAAGATGCATTATGAGAAATGTCGAGATTGTGGCAAAGCTGGCCATCCTACATCTGAATCTAGATTATGTGGTATCAAGGGCCACTCTTCTAACTCATCTTATAAATCTTCTACTAGATATAAATCTGCTAATACTTCTGTTAATATTGTTCAGATGTGGATTAAGAAATCAGATAGACATTTATATAAGATTTGTGATACTAACCAACCATGACCCAAGTTTAAGTGGGTACCTAAGGGATAAAGCAATTCTTGCAGGTTTGTTTGAAGGTCCATGTTCCGCGAAATAAATGGATCATCGACAGCGGTTGTTCACGTCACATGACAGGTGATAAATCCAAGTTTCTATCTCTAGTTGCCAAGGAAGGTGGCTTAGTTACTCTTGGAGATTCAAACACCGTCAGAATTATTGGAAAAGGCACCATTGGTAATGACAGGTTTGCCATTTCTAATGTTCGTTTAGTTGATGGTTTGAAATATAATCTTATTAGTGTAAGTCAACTTACTGATGCTGGTCATAAGGTTAAGTTCGATAAAGATGTATGCTATATTGGTACTCATACTAACGAGTTTGCTTTAGTTGCCAAAAGAAAAGGAAATATTTTCGTATTAGATTTTGATGAACAGCAAGAAGAAATTTGTCTTGCTACTGTTCAAGATCAACAGTATCTTTGGCATCGACGTCTTGGCCATGTTCACATGGATCTTCTTCGGAAGATATCTTCTCATGATCTGGTTCGAGGTCTACCAAAGCTGAAGTACAAGAAAATAGAACCTTGTTCAGCTTGCCAACTTGGAAAATAGGTGAAAACTTCCTTTACTGCTAAGAATAAAGTATCAACTTCTGTTCCTTTGCAGCTCCTTCATCTAGATCTTTTTGGTCCATAAAGGTATGTAAGCTTAGGAGGTAAGAATTATGCTTTTGTTATAGTTGATGATTATTCTCGTTTCACTTGGGTATTATTTTTACGAACTAAGGATGAAGCTTTTGTTGAGTTTAAGGATCTTATTACTAACCTTGAGACTAAGTATTCATTTAAGCTCAAGACTATTCGTAGTGATCATGGAGGTGAATTCGAGAAGGATTTCATAACCTTCTGTAAATCAAGAGGAATCACTCATGAATTCTCAGCTCCTCGAACTCCTCAGCAGAACGGAGTAGTAGAACGCAAGAACAGGACTCTACAGAAAACTGCCAGAACTCTACTGCATGAGAGTAAGCTTCCAAGAAAATTTTGGGCTGAAGCGGTACACACTTCCTGTTATATTTTAAATAGAGTACTTATCCGTCCTATTTTGCTTAAAACTCCGTATGAATTGCTTAAGAAAAGGACTCCTAACATTAGTTATTTTCGAGTATTTGGTTCCAAGTGTTTTATTTTAGATACTCAAAATAATCGAGGCAAGTTCGATGCGAAATCTACGGAAGGAATCTTCTTGGGATATTCTACAACAAGCAAAGCTTATCGTGTTTATAATTCTGTCAAGAACAAAGTAGAAGAATCCATCAATATTTCATTCAATGAATCTTCAAGGAATATATCTCAAATTGATGAAGACACTGCGGATCTATCGTCTCATTCCCAAATGAGACAGTCTCATTCCGAAAAGAGTCAGTCTCATTCTGACAAATCAAACAGTCAAGACTCTCCAGGTCCATCTCAGTCTTCTGATAATTTTGCAGAATCTACTCAAGCTTCAGATGAATCTTCTGGCTATCCAAAGACTCCCGATAGTGTTTCAAATTTGAATTATGTTACTCCTCTGGATAAATCTTCACAAGCGGAAATGAGGCAGTCTCTTTTGAATGAGACAACTCCTATTCATTTCCAGGCAGATAATTCTAATGAGGAAGAAATGAGTAATATTCAACTTCCTAAGTCTTCTAGGACTGTGAAGAATCATCCACCAGATAATCTTCTCACTGATTTAGATCAAGGGATTTCTACTCGAAGCAGGCTTCATAATCTATGTGCATTCTGTGCTTTTGTTGCTGAGTTCGAACCAAAGAATGCTCAAGAAGTAGTTGCAGACGAACACTGGTCTGTTGCAATGCAGGAGGAATTGAACCAGTTCGAGCGGTGTGATGTTTGGGAACTCGTCCCACCTCCTCAGGATGCCAAGATCATTGGAACTCGTTGGGTTTTCAAGAATAAGAAAGATGAAGATGGAAATATCATTCGAAATAAAGCTCGGTTGGTTGCTCAGGGATACAACCAGCAGGAAGGAATCGATTACGATGAGACATATGCTCCAGTAGCTCGTTTAGAAGCTATTCGAATCTTAATGGCCTTTGCAGCTCACAAGAAGTTCAAGCTCTATCAGATGGACGTCAAAAGCGCATTTCTAAATGGCTATCTCAAGGAAGAAGTCTACGTGAAGCAGCCTCCAGGTTTCATTCACGAGAAGTACCCTAACTATGTTTACAAGCTCAAGAAATCTGTCTATGGATTGAGACAGTCTCCTCGCTGTTGGTATGAACGTCTCAGTCAATTTCTTGTGAACAATGGTTTCATTCGTGGTACACTCGATCCAACTCTCTTTATTTTTCATAAACGTGATAACTTTCTTTTAGTACAAGTTTATGTTGATGATATAGTATTTGGATCTTCTAACGAATCTTTGTGTAAGTGGTTTTCTGATTGCATGCATAAGGAATTCGATATGAGTTTGATGGGTGAATTGCAGTACTTTCTAGGTTTGCAAATTAATCAGTCTCATGCAGGAATATTTATTCACCAAGGCAAGTACATAAAGGATTTACTCAAAAGATTTGCACTTGATCATGTCACACCTAAATCAACTCCGATGAGTACTTCAGTTAAGCTCACTAAGGATGAACAAGGTACACCTATAGATGTCACTAAATTTCGAGGTATGATTGGTTCATTGTTATATTTAACTGCCTCACGACCTGACATTATGTATAGTGTATGCTTGTGTGCTCGTTTTCAATCTCAACCTAAAGAATCTCATTTGAATGCCGTTAAACATATTTTTAAATATTTGAAAGGTACGAGTGACTTGGGATTATTTTATCCAAGCTCCTCTTCCTTTGACTTAATCGGTTTTTCAGATGCTGACTATGCAGGGTCACAGGTTGATAGAAAAAGCACAAGTGGTGCTTGTGAATTTTTAGGAGATTGTTTAGTTGCATGGCATAGTAAAAAGCAAACTTCAGTAGCTCTCTCTACAGCTGAAGGAGAGTACATTGCAGCTGGAAGTTGCTGTGCTCAAATTTTGTGGATGCAACAAACATTGCAGGATTTTGGTATTTCTTACTCAAATATTCCTATTTATTGTGATAATACCTCTGCAATTAATATCTCTAAAAATCCTGTTATGCATTCTCGTACTAAGCATATTGATGTTCGTCACCATTTTCTACGAGATAATGTTTCTAAAGGTAATATTGAGCTTATTTATATTTCTACTGAGAAACAGCGTGCAGATATCTTCACTAAGCCTTTAGCTGAAGATAGATTTTGTAAAATGCGTCGTGAATTAGGTATGTGTTCTCTGTAATTTATTACGTGATTTTATGTATTTTATGTGTTTAAATATGAATTATGTCATAATACTTAAATATATGTTGTGTTTTTATTATTTGAGTTATTAGGTTCCTGTTTATAAATTTGTGGTTTGTTATTTTATTTGTCCGTGTCTTTATGCGTGTATATAGCATTAGATTTTGTAAATCTTTTGATTAGACTTTTCATTTCCTTGAAACTCGTGCATGTATCATTCATTCAATACATCACTTCTGTTTTTGCACCTCTTCATCTCCTCTTCCATCTCTAACTCTTCAGTTTCTACTTCTTTTTAAACTCTCTTTCTTAATCTTTTCATTTTCTTTTCTCACTCTACTCTCTCATTCTCTCAAAATTCTATCCTTTCTCTCTTAAACCTAAAATCTTCTTTCTTCCATGGCTCGCCGTTCGAGATCCACCGCTAACCAAACCCCGACCCCTGCTCCGTCTGGTTCGAAGCGTCGTCGTATGGCCACAGTCGTCTCCGAAGCATCTAGTGAAGCATCTCCTAATTCTTCCGAACGCCATGCAAAGGAAAGCACTACTAAGGCATGGAACAAGTCCATTCTAAAAGAAAGGTTGTGTGATACTGATCTTCTCTCCAGGATTGGCGTATCATCATTGTTTGAAGCTGTTGGGTGTGCTGGGTTATTATCGCCGTCAGATGTAATCTATCCAGATTTGGTGAAGGAGTTCTATGCGAATTTTTCGATTTTGGCCGACAATATTGTGTTCTCTTCGGTGAAAGGTAGTCCAGTTTGTTTTAAGGCGGATTTGCTGGCCAGGCTCACAGGCGTATCCGATCAAGGTCCCTGCCCGTTTACCACTCATCAGGCGTTTGACGAGATTCCTGGATTGCAATATGAGGAACAACTCAAAGCTATTCTCGGTGACAACTTTGTTTCTGTGTCTGTCAAACCATTGGTAACTGATTTAACTCCTATGTGCTTATTATTGTTTAAATTGTTTCACTCGAATGTTTTGCCTCGTAAATCTGGTCGTGATAGAGTAACATTTCAGGATTCTATTCTTCTGTCAGTGTTTGTTAAGAAAACCCCTTGTAATTTGGCTTCATTGATTATTTCCAACATGAATCATTGTGCTAAATATGAATCCATGCATCTTCCATACCCTGCTTTGTTAACAAAGATTTTTCAGTATTTTCGTGTTCCTTTTGAGACTGCTCAATCAGAAAGTTTGAATGTTGTTTTTGACTTGTCTGTTTTAACTGCGAATGGTCTCGTAGTTACTGAATCAAATGATTTGTTGTTTGATGATGCTTCTAGGAATGTTGGTGGTATTCCTAAGTCTCCTAATTATGCCTCAGACCCCTTTGATCAGCCTACCAATACTCTTCTTAATTCTCTGTTGATCAAATTAAATGAAAATTCTGCTGCTTTGGCTAATCTAAATCAGCATTTTGCTTCTGTCAAAACTCTTGGATCACTCACTTCTGAAGTTAGTATTCTAAATGCTTCCTTTGAGTTGTTTAGGAAGTATGTCTGTTCATCTTTGGATGATATCAATGCTAAACTCTCTGTATTGCATACTTCTGATGTCAAGTTGTCTAAGACCATAGATTTTGAGTTTGGGACTCTGCAGGAAGGGATGATTTCCTCTGCTAAGGCATGGGAAAAGGAATTTGTTAAGTTATTTTTTAAGCTTGGGTCAGAGACTAAGTTTTTATCTCAGCAGTTGTCAGCCATGCAAGACAAGAGCAAGATGTATTGGCACAAGAAAAGAGACTGGATTGGAGATTGTACTCTAGAAGAAATCACTGCTCCTCTGCCACTCCCTGCCATTCCTCCACCTTCAGTTTTTGGTATGACCAGAGAAGAATACAAGGCTAAGATATTTGAATGGCTTCGTGAACGGGACGGGAAGGCACCAGCTCAGGAAGCTTTTGACAAGCTCTTTTCAGAGTATGGCTCAGCTCCGGTGTTTCCTTCATCCCAGAACAGAGCTTCTGGTTCAGGCAAAGGCAAAGCTCCAGTTCATGTTGATGACGATTCTGATTGAAGGACCCTTTTATGATGAAGGGGGAGAAATTATGAGATGTTTTTAAGATGTTTGATTGATATTTTTAGACGATGATGGGTTTATGGGTTTATTTGGTTAAGAGTTTATTTGGTTAAGACTATGTTTCTGAATGGGTGTTTTTTGATGGATGTTTTGTGGATGACTTTGTGATATTGGTTTATGTTTTTGATGAATGTTTTTGGATGACTTTGTAATTAACTGATATTCTGGATTTGTTAGATAACTATTGCAACTGGACATCCTGGTTTAGGGATGGGTTGTTATGTTTTAAGTATTTATTGATTGAGACTGTTTCTTTTATGCATATTGATCTCGTGTCTCATTCACTCTTTAGTTGTCTCATTCTCATATAATTGCATGTATTATTCTCATATAATTGCATGTATTATAAACTGCAATATATTCTGTTGGTTCTAACTTTGTTTTACAGGCCTTTAGTGTTTTTGATAGGGGGAGCATTTATGCTTTCTTTGTCATCATCATAAAAGGGGGAGAATGTTAGATGCTCAGGTTTATGATGATTGCAGATAAACAGAAGATAAACAGAATGCAAGTAAACGAGATTCAAGCTTTGCAGTTTGTTCAGATTTTCCAGCAGTGGCTATTTCTCAGGATTAGGTTTGTTAGGGTTTTGTGTAAATCTTGTTTATCTGGATAAACCTTATCTCAAACAAACTCACCACCTTATCTTATAAATCAAGTTTAAATTTCTCAAGCCTTATCTCTTTACTTGATTTATCTTTTTCAAACGTACTAACAGATTAGTTTCAAAGTTTCATTCAAATATTTTCAAACAAACTTATCTTCCAATCTTATCTTGTGTTTGAAAATAAATCTGTTAGAACTTTGCTTATAAATACAACTCTTCATTTCAGATTTGTAGCTAACACTTTCACGAGAATCTTTCATCATCTGAAATCATTTTCTTGTTTCATACCCGAGATATTCATATCCAGAAAAACAAGAAACCTAGTTTGAGTTGTAATCAATTTGTTTATTCTTATCCTTGTGTATTCATATCAACTTTGTGCCGGGTTGTGGCAAGCTTGATTTCAAAGTATAGCAAGGTAGCTAGAAGGCTAAGGAATAGCAGTGGGCTAGGTAGCAAGGTAGCTTGGGAAAGGGTTTCTTTCAGGTGCTATATTTGTAATCAAGGAAAAGATTGTAAGTTCTTTTATTAGAGTTGATATAATACATTCTCTATGCTAGTTGGCATGGGGACTTGGATGTAGGCCATAGACTAGGTGTAGGGGCCGAACCAAGTGAAAACTTCTGGTATTTTTACTTGTCAGTTTTCAGCATTCTGCATTTTATTTCTGTTATTTATTTTCTGCAGTGTAATTGAGACTGTCCCATACCCTGTCTCATTTGTAAAGGGACTGTCCCATTTGCATAAGAGACTGTCCCATTTTCCTTGACAGTTAGAATATTATTTTATCTATCGAGCCATCGAATTTCAAGGTATGATTAATATAGACTTTTATTACAAATATTTTTGCAAATTTACTTGGCACTGGATGGACATCTTTTTTACTCAAATTAGGAAAACACTGAAGATAGTCAAGCCACATAGGAGTGATGGTCATTAATGGTGCTCTATCCGTAGATTCTTAGTCATAAATTCATTGTTGATTAACAAAACCTGATATGATACTTGACAACAATTATTCCACGTTACTAGGTTTGCAGGTAATTAGTACATCGGTGCCCTTCCACAGCCCCAGGTGGTTGGTTGCCGCATTGAAACATTGAGGCAACCCCTACAGCATTGTTTCATTGCTTACAGCTAGTGCAATGAAACATTGCAGCTAGTGCAATGAAACAGCACCGGCTTTATTTTTTCTAATTTATTTTTTTTTGTTAAAAATGAATTTTTAAATATTTTTTTGAATTTATATGTTAATATTTTTGAATTAATATTTTAAACTAAAATATTTAAATTTAATATTGAATTTAAAATTTTTGAGTGAAAATGTATTTTTTAATTATTTGTTGGAAATAGTATTTTCGAATTTTTATTACAAGGGAATATTATGAGTTTTATGTATTTTTTAATATTGTGAGTTTTATGTTGTTCTTATTTTTCTTGTACTTGTCCAATTTAGTTTATCAATTTTTAATTTATAGTACACGAATATAATGCTAAAAATTGAAAATATGGAAAACTAAAATAAATGGAATTTTATCGATTTTTCGTTAACTATAAAAAAATATAAAACAACTTAGCCCCGGAATGCTAAATATTTTTCGTAACAAATAAAAAAAATACCCTCTGCCACCTACGGCATTGTTTCATTGCGGCTAGTGCAATGAAACATTGACCGAGGACGTTGTTTTAAATGTAACGGTTCCTCATCGGTTAATTTTTTCTACTTTATTTTTTTTGTTAAGAATGAATTTTTAAATATTTTTTCGAACTTATATTTTGATATTTTTGAATTAATATTTTATACTAAAATATTTAAATTTAATATTGAATTTAAAATTTTTGAGTGAAAATATATTTTTTAATTATTTGTTCGAAATAGTAAATTCGAATTTTTATTACAAGGGAATATTTTGAGTTTTATATTTTTTTTAATATTGTGAGTTTTATGTTTTTTTTATTTTTCTTGTACTTGTCTAATTTAGTTTATCAATTTTTAATTTATAGTAAACGAATATAATGCTAAAAATTGAAAATGTGGAAAACTAAAAAAAATAGAATTTTATCGATTTTTCGTTAGCTATAAAAAAATATAAAACAACTCAGCCCCCGGAATGTTAAATATTTTTCGTAACAAATAAAAAAAATAATCTCTGCCACCTACAACATTGTTTCATTGCGGCGAGTGCAATGAAACTGGAGGACGTTGTTTTAAATGTAACAGTTCTTCTCGTTTTATTTTTCTAATTTATTTTTTTTGTTAAAAATGAATTTTTAAATATTTTTTCGAAGTTATATTTTGATATTTTTGAATTAATATTTTAAACTAAAATATTTAAATTTAATATTGAATTTTTTTTGAGTGAAAATGTAATTTTTAATTATTTGTTCGAAATAGTATTTTCGAATTTTTATTATAAGGGATTATTTTGAGTTTTATATTTTTTTTAATATTGCGAGTGTTATGTTTTTTTTATTTTTCTTGTACTTGTCCAATATAGTTTATCAATTTTTAATTTATAGTAAACGGATATAATGCTAAAAATTGAAAATGTGGAAAACTAAAAAAAATGGAATTTTATCGATTTTTCGTTAACTATAAAAAAATATAAAACAACTCAGCCCCCAGAATGCTAAATATTTTTCGTAACAAATAAAAAAAAATATCATGGGCCACCTACAGCATTTTTTCATTGCGGCTAGTGCAATGAAATATTGTTGGAGGACGTTGTTTTAAATGTAACGGTTCTTCCCCGCTTTATTTTTCTAATTTTATTTTTTGTTAAAAATGAATTTTTATATAATTTTTTGAACTTATATTTTGATATTTTTGAATTAATATTTTAAACTAAAATATTTAAATTTAATATTGAATTTAAAATTTTTGAGTGAAAATGTATTTTTTAATTATTTGTTGGAAATAGTATTTTCGAATTTTTATTACAAGGGAATATTATGAGTTTTATGTATTTTTTAATATTGTGAGTTTTATGTTGTTCTTATTTTTCTTGTACTTGTCCAATTTAGTTTATCAATTTTTAATTTATAGTACACGAATATAATGCTAAAAATTGAAAATATGGAAAACTAAAATAAATGGAATTTTATCGATTTTTTGTTAACTATAAAAAAATATAAAATAACTTAGCCCCCGGAATGCTAAATATTTTTCGTAACAAATAAAAAAAATACCCTCTGCCACCTACGGCATTGTTTCATTGCGGCTAGTGCAATGAAACATTGCCGGAGGACGTTGTTTTAAATGTAACGGTTCCTCCTCGCTTAATTTTTTTTACTTAATTTTTTTTTGTTAAAAATGAATTTTTAAATATTTTTTCGAACTTATATTTTGATATTTTTGAATTAATATTTTATACTAAAATATTTAAATTTAATATTGAATTTAAAGTTTTTGAGTGAAAATGTATTTTTTATTTATTTGTTCGAAATAGTATATTCGAATTTTTATTACAAGGGAATATTTTGAGTTTTATGTTTTTTTTAATATTGTGAGTTTTATGTTTTTTTTATTTTTCTTGTACTTGTCTAATTTAGTTTATCAATTTTTAATTTATAGTAAACGAATATAATGCTAAAAATTGAAAATGTGGAAAACTAAAAAAAATAGAATTTTATCGATTTTTCGTTAGCTATAAAAAAATTTAAAACAACTCAGCCCCCGGAATGCTAAATATTTTTCGTAACAAATAAAAAAAATAATATCTGCCACCTACAACATTGTTTCATTGCCGCTAGTGCAATGAAACTGGAGGACGTTGTTTTAAATGTAACAGTTCTTCCTCGTTTTATTTTTCTAATTTATTTTTTTTTGTTAAAAATGAATATTTAAATATTTTTTCGAAGTTATATTTTGATATTTTTGAATTAATATTTTAAACTAAAATATTTAAATTTAATATTGAATTTTTTTTGAGTGAAAATGTAATTTTTAATTATTTGTTCGAAATAGTATTTTCGAATTTTTATTATAAGGGATTATTTTGAGTTTTATATTTTTTTTAATATTGCGAGTGTTATGTTTTTTTTTTCTTGTACTTGTCCAATATAGTTTATCAATTTTTAATTTATAGTAAACGGATATAATGCTAAAAATTGAAAATGTGGAAAACTAAAAAAAATGGAATTTTATCGATTTTTCGTTAACTATAAAAAAATATAAAACAACTCAGCGCCCACAATGCTAAATATTTTTCGTAACAAATAAAAAAAAATATCTTGTGTCACCTATAGCATTTTTTCATTGCGGCTAGTGCAATGAAACATTGTTGGAGTACGTTGTTTTAAATGTAACGCTTCTTCCCCGCTTTATTTTTCTAATTTTATTTTTTGTTAAAAATGAATTTTTATATAATTTTTTGAACTTATATTTTGATATTTTTGAATTAATATTTTAAACTAAAATATTTAAATTTAATATTGAATTTAAAATTTTTGAGTGAAAATATATTTTTTAATTATTTGTTGGAAATAGTATTTTCGAATTTTTATTACAAGGGAATATTATGAGTTTTATGTATTTTTTAATATTGTGAGTTTTATGTTGTTCTTATTTTTCTTGTACTTGTCCAATTTAGTTTATCAATTTTTAATTTATAGTACACTAATATAATGCTAAAAATTGAAAATATGGAAAACTAAAATAAATGGAATTTTATCGATTTTTCGTTAACTATAAAAAAATATAAAACAACTTAGCCCCCGGAATGCTAAATATTTTTCGTAACAAATAAAAAAAATACCATCTGCCACCTACCGCATTGTTTCTTTGCGGCTAGTGCAATGAAACATTGCCGGAGGACGTTGTTTTAAATGTAACGGTTTCTCCTCGCTTAATTTTTTCTACTTTATTTTTTTTGTTAAAAATGAATTTTTAAATATTTTTTCGAACTTATATTTTGATATTTTTGAATTAATATTTTATACTAAAATATTTAAATTTAATATTGAATTTAAAGTTTTTGAGTGAAAATGTATTTTTTAATTATTTGTTCGAAATAGTAAATTCGAATTTTTATTACAAGGGAATATTTTGAGTTTTATATTTTTTTTAATATTGTGAGTTTTATGTTTTTTTTATTTTTCTTGTACTTGTCTAATTTAGTTTATCAATTTTTAATTTATAGTAAACGAATATAATGCTAAAAATTGAAAATGTGGAAAACTAAAAAAAATAGAATTTTATCGATTTTTCGTTAGCTATAAAAAAATATAAAACAACTCAGCCCCCGGAATGTTAAATATTTTTCGTAACAAATAAAAAAAATAATCTCTGCCACCTACAACATTGTTTCATTGCGGCGAGTGCAATGAAACTGGAGGACGTTGTTTTAAATGTAACAGTTCTTCTCGTTTTATTTTTCTAATTTATTTTTTTTGTTAAAAATGAATTTTTAAATATTTTTTCGAAGTTATATTTTGATATTTTTGAATTAATATTTTAAACTAAAATATTTAAATTTAATATTGAATTTTTTTTGAGTGAAAATGTAATTTTTAATTATTTGTTCGAAATAGTATTTTCGAATTTTTATTATAAGGGATTATTTTGAGTTTTATATTTTTTTTAATATTGCGAGTGTTATGTTTTTTTTTTCTTGTACTTGTCCAATATAGTTTATCAATTTTTAATTTATAGTAAACGGATATAATGCTAAAAATTGAAAATGTGGAAAACTAAAAAAAATGGAATTTTATCGATTTTTCGTTAACTATAAAAAAATATAAAACAACTCAGCGCCCACAATGCTAAATATTTTTCGTAACAAATAAAAAAAAATATCTTGTGTCACCTATAGCATTTTTTCATTGCGGCTAGTGCAATGAAACATTGTTGGAGTACGTTATTTTAAATGTAACGCTTCTTCCCCGCTTTATTTTTCTAATTTTATTTTTTGTTAAAAATGAATTTTTATATAATTTTTTGAACTTATATTTTGATATTTTTGAATTAATATTTTAAACTAAAATATTTAAATTTAATATTGAATTTAAAATTTTTGAGTGAAAATATATTTTTTAATTATTTGTTGGAAATAGTATTTTCGAATTTTTATTACAAGGGAATATTATGAGTTTTATGTATTTTTTAATATTGTGAGTTTTATGTTGTTCTTATTTTTCTTGTACTTGTCCAATTTAGTTTATCAATTTTTAATTTATAGTACACTAATATAATGCTAAAAATTGAAAATATGGAAAACTAAAATAAATGGAATTTTATCGATTTTTCGTTAACTATAAAAAAATATAAAACAACTTAGCCCCCGGAATGCTAAATATTTTTCGTAACAAATAAAAAAAATACCATCTGCCACCTACCGCATTGTTTCTTTGCGGCTAGTGCAATGAAACATTGCCGGAGGACGTTGTTTTAAATGTAACGGTTTCTCCTCGCTTAATTTTTTCTACTTTATTTTTTTTGTTAAAAATGAATTTTTAAATATTTTTTCGAACTTATATTTTGATATTTTTGAATTAATATTTTATACTAAAATATTTAAATTTAATATTGAATTTAAAGTTTTTGAGTGAAAATGTATTTTTTAATTATTTGTTCGAAATAGTAAATTCGAATTTTTATTACAAGGGAATATTTTGAGTTTTATATTTTTTTAATATTGTGAGTTTTATGTTTTTTTTATTTTTCTTGTACTTGTCTAATTTAGTTTATCAATTTTTAATTTATAGTAAACGAATATAATGCTAAAAATTGAAAATGTGGAAAACTAAAAAAAATAGAATTTTATCGATTTTTCGTTAGCTATAAAAAAATATAAAACAACTCAGCCCCCGGAATGTTAAATATTTTTCGTAACAAATAAAAAAAATAATCTCTGCCACCTACAACATTGTTTCATTGCGGCGAGTGCAATGAAACTGGAGGACGTTGTTTTAAATGTAACAGTTCTTCTCGTTTTATTTTTCTAATTTATTTTTTTTGTTAAAAATGAATTTTTAAATATTTTTTCGAAGTTATATTTTGATATTTTTGAATTAATATTTTAAACTAAAATATTTAAATTTAATATTGAATTTTTTTTGAGTGAAAATGTAATTTTTAATTATTTGTTCGAAATAGTATTTTCGAATTTTTATTATAAGGGATTATTTTGAGTTTTATATTTTTTTTAATATTGCGAGTGTTATGTTTTTTTTATTTTTCTTGTACTTGTCCAATATAGTTTATCAATTTTTAATTTATAGTAAACGGATATAATGCTAAAAATTGAAAATGTGGAAAACTAAAAAAAATGGAATTTTATCGATTTTTCGTTAACTATAAAAAAATATAAAACAACTCAGCCCCCAGAATGCTAAATATTTTTCGTAACAAATAAAAAAGAATATCATGGGCCACCTACAGCATTTTTTCACTGCGGCTAGTGCAATGAAACATTGTTGGAGGACGTTGTTTTAAATGTAACGGTTCTTCCCCGCTTTATTTTTCTAATTTTATTTTTTGTTAAAAATGAATTTTTATATAATTTTTTGAACTTATATTTTGATATTTTTGAATTAATATTTTAAACTAAAATATTTAAATTTAATATTGAATTTAAAATTTTTGAGTGAAAATGTATTTTTTAATTATTTGTTGGAAATAGTATTTTTGAATTTTTATTACAAGGGAATATTATGAGTTTTATGTATTTTTTAATATTGTGAGTTTTATGTTGTTCTTATTTTTCTTGTACTTGTCCAATTTAGTTTATCAATTTTTAATTTATAGTACACGAATATAATGCTAAAAATTGAAAATATGGAAAACTAAAATAAATGGAATTTTATCGATTTTTTGTTAACTATAAAAAAATATAAAATAACTTAGCCCCCGGAATGCTAAATATTTTTCGTAACAAATAAAAAAAATACCCTCTGCCACCTACGGCATTGTTTCATTGCGGCTAGTGCAATGAAACATTGCCGGAGGACGTTGTTTTAAATGTAACGGTTCCTCCTCGCTTAATTTTTTTACTTAATTTTTTTTTGTTAAAAATGAATTTTTAAATATTTTTTCGAACTTATATTTTGATATTTTTGAATTAATATTTTATACTAAAATATTTAAATTTAATATTGAATTTAAAGTTTTTGAGTGAAAATGTATTTTTTATTTATTTGTTCGAAATAGTATATTCGAATTTTTATTACAAGGGAATATTTTGAGTTTTATGTTTTTTTTAATATTGTGAGTTTTATGTTTTTTTTATTTTTCTTGTACTTGTCTAATTTAGTTTATCAATTTTTAATTTATAGTAAACGAATATAATGCTAAAAATTGAAAATGTGGAAAACTAAAAAAAATAGAATTTTATCGATTTTTCGTTAGCTATAAAAAAATTTAAAACAACTCAGCCCCCGGAATGCTAAATATTTTTCGTAACAAATAAAAAAAATAATATCTGCCACCTACAACATTGTTTCATTGCCGCTAGTGCAATGAAACTGGAGGACGTTGTTTTAAATGTAACAGTTCTTCCTCGTTTTATTTTTCTAATTTATTTTTTTTTGTTAAAAATGAATATTTAAATATTTTTTCGAAGTTATATTTTGATATTTTTGAATTAATATTTTAAACTAAAATATTTAAATTTAATATTGAATTTTTTTTGAGTGAAAATGTAATTTTTAATTATTTGTTCGAAATAGTATTTTCGAATTTTTATTATAAGGGATTATTTTGAGTTTTATATTTTTTTTAATATTGCGAGTGTTATGTTTTTTTTTCTTGTACTTGTCCAATATAGTTTATCAATTTTTAATTTATAGTAAACGGATATAATGCTAAAAATTGAAAATGTGGAAAACTAAAAAAAATGGAATTTTATCGATTTTTCGTTAACTATAAAAAAATATAAAACAAGTCAGCCCCCACAATGCTAAATATTTTTCGTAACAAATAAAAAAAAATATCTTGTGTCACCTACAGCATTTTTTCATTGCGGCTAGTGCAATGAAACATTGTTGGAGTACGTTGTTTTAAATGTAACGCTTCTTCCCCGCTTTATTTTTCTAATTTTATTTTTTGTTAAAAATGAATTTTTATATAATTGTTTGAACTTATATTTTGATATTTTTGAATTAATATTTTAAACTAAAATATTTAAATTTAATATTGAATTTAAAATTTTTGAGTGAAAATATATTTTTTAATTATTTGTTGGAAATAGTATTTTCGAATTTTTATTACAAGGGAAATTATGAGTTTTATGTATTTTTTAATATTGTGAGTTTTATGTTGTTCTTATTTTTCTTGTACTTGTCCAATTTAGTTTATCAATTTTTAATTTATAGTACACGAATATAATGCTAAAAATTGAAAATATGGAAAACTAAAATAAATGGAATTTTATCGATTTTTCGTTAACTATAAAAAAATATAAAACAACTTAGCCCCGGAATGCTAAATATTTTTCGTAACAAATAAAAAAAATACCATCTGCCACCTACCGCATTGTTTCTTTGCGGCTAGTGCAATGAAACATTGCCGTAGGACGTTGTTTTAAATGTAACGGTTTCTCCTCGCTTAATTTTTTCTACTTTATTTTTTTTGTTAAAAATGAATTTTTAAATATTTTTTCGAACTTATATTTTGATATTTTTGAATTAATATTTTATACTAAAATATTTAAATTTAATATTGAATTTAAAGTTTTTGAGTGAAAATGTATTTTTTAATTATTTGTTCGAAATAGTATATTCGAATTTTTATTACAAGGGAATATTTTGAGTTTTATGTTTTTTTTAATATTGTGAGTTTTATGTTTTTTTTATTTTTCTTGTACTTGTCTAATTTAGTTTATCAATTTTTAATTTATAGTAAACGAATATAATGCTAAAAATTGAAAATGTGGAAAACTAAAAAAAATAGAATTTTATCGATTTTTCGTTAGCTATAAAAAAATATAAAACAACTCAGCCCCCGAATGCTAAATATTTTTCGTAACAAAAAAAAAAATAATCTCAGCCACCTACAACATTGTTTCATTGCGGCTAGTGCAATGAAACTGGAGGACATTGTTTTAAATGTAACAGTTCTTCCTCGTTTTATTTTTCTAATTTATTTTTTTTGTTAAAAATGAATTTTTAAATATTTTTTCGAAGTTATATTTTGATATTTTTGAATTAATATTTTAAGCTAAAATATTTAAATTTAATATTGAATTTTTTTTGAGTGAAAATGTATTTTTTAATTATTTGTTCGAAATAGTATTTTCGAATTTTTATTATAAGGGATTATTTTGAGTTTTATATTTTTTTTAATATTGTGAGTGTTATGTTTTTTTATTTTTCTTGTACTTGTCCAATATAGTTTATCAATTTTTAATTTATAGTAAACGGATATAATGCTAAAAATTGAAAATGTGGAAAATTAAAAAAAATGAAATTTTATCGATTTTTCGTTAACTATAAAAAAATATAAAACAACTCAGCCTTCGGAATGCTAAATATTTTTCGTAACAAATAAAAAAAAATATCGTGTGCCACCTACAACATTGTTTCATTGCGGCTAGTGCAATGAAACATTGTTGGAGGACGTTGTTTTAAATGTAAGGGTTCTTCCCCGCTTTATTTTTCTAATTTTATTTTTTGTTAAAAATGAATTTTTATATAATTTTTTGAACTTATATTTTGATATTTTTGAATTAATATTTTAAACTAAAATATTTAAATTTAATATTGAATTTAAAATTTTTGAGTGAAAAAGTATTTTTTAATTATTTGTTCAAAATAGTATATTCGAATTTTTATTATAACGTAATATTGTGAGTTTTATATATTTTTAATATTGTGAGTTTTATGTTTTTTTTTCTTGTACTTGTCCAATTTAATTTATCAATTTTTAATTTATAGTAAACAAATATAAAGCTAAAAATTGAAAATATGGAAAACTAAAAACACTGGAATTTTATCAATTTTTCGTTAGCTATAAAAAAATATAAAACAACCCGGAATGCTAACCTAAGCATTGTTTCATTAGCGTAATGAAACATTGATGTAGCTGGCTATTTAACCACCCGCATCAATATTTTATATATGTTGGGGAACACCTCCAGCAATGACTCGGGAGGGTTTCTTATTATTATTTTGTTCTCATTTGTTTTTTTTAAATTAAAAATTATTTTTAAAAAATATTTAATTCATGATAACTTCATTAAGGAGTACAAATGTATTATTATACTTAATTTTGACATATTTAAAATTTAAATTAAAATAGTTTGATTAGAATTTACTCAAAAAAGTTCTAGAGAAGATGACACATTTTCATCAATAAACAATCATACTTGCAATACTCCATTCATACATTTCAGTTATTATCTTAGGTTTTTTATTTTTTTCATTAAAACTAATATTTTAATTATTTTTCTGATTATATATCTAATTTATTTTTAAATTTTTAACTCATTATACAATTGATAATAAATGGGAAGTAGTAATAAAATTAGAAAATATAGAACAAATGGTTGTTAAAATTAATTATATATTTTCTAACTCCGTTATTATTTAAAAAAAATTAATTCATTAAAATATAATTTTTTGTTATTTTAGAAATTAAATTATTTCATTGTGCTAGGTGTTTCATTGCTGGAGGTGTGCTGCAATGAAAGAATGCGGGGCATGAAACCACCTGGGGTTGTGGACCAAAACCCTTAGTACATATATATATAGATATAGATATATATATATATATATATATATATGTGTGTGCGGGGGGCATTTTGGTCTCACAAACTGTCGTCACCAATGCCACATCATCTTTTTAGATCCCAAGTGTGGACGTGAGCATTGACACATGAGCATAGTGGGTCCTAGATGTTGACCTCAGCTGTGCCACGTGAACATAATCTTCCCGAGCTATATATCAGATGTGACTGTTGGAATAATCTTAAACTTAGTTGTTATTAATTATTTGTTTTGTTTAGTTATTTGCATGGTCATGACTGTAGCTGCATGCCTAGAAAGTAGCCGGTGATGGAGTAGAAGTAGGAGTAGTTCCTTGTTTTTAGGTGCCACCTCTATAGCTTTAGGTGTTTAAATTCAAGCAAGTTGTATGCATTTTTGTTTTCTTAGCCATACGGGCTGGAAGGATTACATGAGACAAGTTTAAGATTATGGGGTGATTGTTGGAATAATCTTAAATTTAGTTATTAATTATTTGTTTTGTTTAGTTATTTATTTGTATTTGTTAAAAATAAATACTAGAATGATTAGTGCAGAATAAGCATGATGGAAAGTTGATATGTATAAGACCAAAATGCTCTCTAGGACTGCATTGTATTACCTTTGATTTCACTACTGATAAGAAAATAAAAATACTTACAACTTGCCTGAATTTAAACACCTAAAGCTACAGAGGTGGCACTTAAAAACAAGGAACTACTCCTACTTTTACTCCATCAGCCTTGTTCAATAGTGTTGCACATTGCAACACTACAACTGAGTTGCAACACAAGATTTGTGTCTATTGTAACATCATTTTTATAGTATTGCAGTTACTTAAAAATTTGGGCAATTATAACAGAAAATTATCATTGCATTATAAAAATATAGCATATGGCCATATGTGGCGTAGTCTATAATCATAAACTATCGTGCAAGTTACAACTAGAAATCCATGTACCGATTCATGCGTTGCAACTAAAATTCATGAGCCCCGATTTTTGATCAATAGCAAAATTCATAGTATGATGAAATTAATTTTGATTTTAGGATCAACTATCGCTTCCTTAATTCCATGATATTCTCCTTAAACAGGTATGCACCCATAAATTTTCTGGTTCAAATTGAATGGATTTGTGACTAATATCAAAACTTTGGGAGACAATCGAGGAAAAATACGTGGTGAAGACCTCCTTCATTCAGTACCAGCATAAATGGAGAAGAAATTTAGAAACATTTTAGAAACATTGTAAGTCTTAGTCAGTTACTACAAAATGGGAACAACGGTGTTAAATGTCAGCTATTTGTAGGTATATGATAGAGTAGGAAGGTTATTTATGAAGGTAAAAAAGACGATAAACTAGTAGACCTTATAAGATTTTGCTTGAAACTAGCAAAATGTTCATATGAGCATACGGTTTATACTAAATGTCAAGGGAGATGTTGATCTGACGATTACGGGTAACAATGTTAGTAACATCAACAAATTCAAGAGGCATATGAACTAGAATTTTGAAACGGATTACCTTGGAATATTATCGTACTAATTGGGTTTTAAATTGGACCTATAAAAGATATTTATAGAGTTAAAGCAAGCAACATAAATAAAAAATTCTTCTCAATAAGGCTTTACTTAGTGATTGCAAAATTATCAAATATCCATTGGAAATTAATATTCAACTGAGCAAACGTGGGGGAAGGCGATAAAGTTTATTATTTTTAAGAGCTTGATAGGCTTAGGTATTTTGTTCATCCCAAATATAATATAGCGTTCCATGTTAGTATCGTTAGTAGGTACATAGAGGGTTCCACGACTCTCCACATGAATCTACTAAAGTGAGTTTTAAGATACATGAAGGGAAATGTCGATTATGGTTTGTGCTACGCAAAGGGGACCGGAAATTACTTACTTTCAAGATACTAAGATAGTGACTTAACATGTAACACTAAAGATTAAAAGAGCCTTGGTGAAATGGCATTTTTTTTGAAAGATAGTCTGATCACTTGGGTATCTCAGAAATGTTAATGTGTGTCTTTGAGTTTGTGCGAAGCTGAGTTTATGGCCGCTGCAGGTGTTTTGTGTCATAAGGTGTAGCTTAGTAATTTACTTCGTTGGATTACAAATAAGAAGCATCATCTAGTGGTAATTAATGTAGACAATAAATCGTTGATATAATTGACTAAAAATCATGTTTTCCATTGGAGGAGTAAGCATATCGATATTCAATATATCTTTATGTGATATTGTATGGAACATGGAAAAATTATAATCAGACATATTAGTTTAGGAGACAGCATGCAGATATTCTAAGCAAAGCCACGTGACTACTGTAAAGTTGAAAGAATGAGAGATTTGTTTAACATTAAAAATCTGTAGTCTGGAGTTTAGATTACGGGGTTGTATGTTGAAAATATAATTTAAGCTTATGTTCAATTAATAATTTTTATTTTTAGAATATTCACTAGAGCACATGAGAATAAGTCTTAGCATAGTTATATTTTTTAGAACTTAGTTTTAGTAAGTGGTATCATTTTATGAGTCTGACGCTTATTTCTAGCTAGCTACTATTTCCATTATTCTAGCTAGCTACTATTTCCATTATAGAGTAATTTGTATTTAGCTTTTCGTTAAAGAAGTAATACAATATTTTGCATTACTATATCTTCTCTTCTGTATATACAAAATTTACTTTCTGAGTTTTGTGTTTATATATATACCAGAGTTTAAGCCAATATATTTTGAACGATCCATCACAACCCTCTTATTTTTCAAAATATTATTATTACTATTCTTAATCTCCGATCATTATTATATTCCGTATATTTACGAGAATCTAATAGGACTTATAGACTTCAGTTTGTTTATTAGACAAAAGCTAATAATTCTATAAGACAAAGACGTTATTAGTCTTGTAGGCATTTTACATAGCGGATGGCTGCAAAAATGATTTATGTTAACATATCAAACGAGGACGAACGACGATCAATTTTATCGGTTAATAAATTCCACAAAGGGAAGAACTTTGCGAAACATGCCATAAAAGGGAGAACTTAGCGAAACATTAATATGTTCGAACAAATATAATTGATAGAAAGCAAACTAACTAAGAAAATGGAGTGAAGCGAGGATGTGTAAGAGAATGCTTTGTACGCTTCTGGTTACATTATACACAGCGGGTAAATGATATATCTGCGGCTTGTCATCTTAAGAATTATAACACTTTTCGTTTCGTCAATACCCATCAATATCAAAGACTTGTTGAGGAAACCCATCCATCTTCTCTATTTTAGTACACGAATGGAAAAACAGTTGTCATCATGATAGGGATTTCAATATTTAAAAACTTTAATTCACTATAGATGTATCTATTTTATTTACGTATTTAACCTTGCAATCCATCAAAGTTATCAAAATTTGAAATGGTCAAGTTCTTGCATGAAGACTTCTATGGAAATTTTGTAAATTTCTATTCATTTGTCAATATTGTATACATGTACTACATTTTTCTATGGTGAAAGGTACATATTTTTAAATTCATGATTTTTTCTAGATTCTTAAATTCTTAAATTTCGAATGTACAATTTGTATATGCATCTGTCACTTACGATGTTGTCGTGCAATACGTTGTCCGTCTATATGGGTGTGGTTTAGTTTGGTACCTACCAACCCTTTTTTATGGTACTGACTTTACAATTTAATTATTATTTAATAAATTTTAAATTTTATATTATTTATAGTTTTAATATAAATAATAAATACTAAAATTAAATTAATATATAATTATAACCATATTGTTTTAGATAAAAATTTAGGATGTAATTATTGCTAGTGTTCGTGAGCTTCGAGGCTCGATTTGACTGCAGTTGTGCTTTATGACTCGATCTGCCTTAACAAGATACCTACGTACCTTTTTGTATGCCAAGGATCAAGTAAAAACGTAGTTCTAATTTATGAGGTGAGACCCCTTATATAGGCATGAGAGGCCTTGAAATTAGATTAAGGTTATGAGACTTGGTGAACAAGTCTCAAATTTAGAGTGGACTTTGGAGTCCTATGATGCATGAAATTAAATCCTTATCCTATGAGATTTCTTGAAGGCATATCTTCAAGAAGTTGTGTCCTTATTTAGGCTTTAGTTATCAGTTGATTTCTCCCATATTAATTAATTATTAAATTAATTAATGTTCAGCGTATTTGGGCATTCATAAATGGGCCTTGTAAGCAGCCCAAGTCAGGTGTAATTAATTATGTATTAAAGACATAATCGAGGTTTATTTTATCCCCTATCATTTGCCCCCCAACTTCTGGAAAATCGTATTGGATTTTGCTGAATTTAAGTTCATTTAATTTTCAGGAATTTTCTAGAAATTTTCCTTAATTTCCAGAAAATATTTATAATTTTAAGGAATTTTTAGGAATATTCCTTAATTTCCAGAAAATATTTATAATTTTCAAGAATTTTCTATTTCTTTTTTTCTTTTTTTTAATATATAATTTCGACGAGGAATCCATTCGATAGGGATCTTAGTCGAATTATGGTCCCAAAAACCCTGGTTGAAGCTACTTTCGGTCAGGTTGGTTCGATCAGAATTCTGACCGAATTTGGTCAAGAACAATTCAAATATGACCGAATTATGCTCCTTTTTTGCCTTGCTCATGGAGTAATTCGACCAGGATCATTCGACCAGGAATCCTGACCGAATTTGGTCAAGATTTAACGTTGACTTTGGAATCCTGACATTAGTTTAGGTCAGAATTTCTTGTTTTTAACAGAATCTTGACCGAATTATTGGCCTAAAATCCCTGATCATGGGTTATTTCGACTAGGATCATTCGATCAGAACTCCTAACCGAAATTAGGTCATGATTTTTTTGATTTTTGACCATAATTTTTTAGGTCGAGATTTTTCATTAAATTTTTAAATCTTCAATCAGGATGCGCCTATGGGCTTTGTTAAGGGGCTTTCCTTTTGGCCCATCTCTACCTGGGATTTCCTTTTGGCCCATTATTTAAATGGGCTTTTCTTTTGGCCCACTATTCCAGAATATTCTGGAAACTATAAATATATATTTATTATTATTATATTTGATTTATCCAGGAAATTTCTGGAACTTTCTTGATTTTGGGCTGGGCTTTTAACCTGTTATGACTGGCTGGTCTGCCCTTTTTACTGGCCCAATGACCAGTTGGGAGTCCTATATAAGAGTGGGGGGAGTGAAGTGATTTCTCACACTTTACTTTTTCATTTCTAAACTCTCCTTTCAAAATCTCCTTCCCCATCCTTAAAGCTTTTTCCGGGAAAGTCAGCCTTCTTCCTCCTTCCTCCACTTCAAGCTCTACTCCAACCTCCATTAATGGCTGGAAAAGGTTCAGAAATGGCAACGAAGATTGCTCCAGCTTCTAAGATAGGTAACGACATTGAAATTCGCTATTCTTATATATCGTTGATAGATATGATTAATACTAAGGGGGATGAATACCCATTCGAAACTCATTTAGGCTCCTTTGATTATTGTAATAAGTGGTATAATTCAAATGCTATTAACAAACTCAACGAAATCTATAACGTTCGTCCCCCTCTTAGAATAGTTCCTGCAGAAAGTGGTGACCGTACATGCCATTGAAAGCCCGATAATTTGTTTGTTTATACAGACTCCCTTACTGCGGAGCTTAGGTTTCCTTTCCACGAGTTTATTTACACTTTGTTAGCTTCCTCCCAATACCTGGAAAAATATTCTTTATTTTATGTTTTTGTGTCTTATGAGTAGTTTCCCTCCTTCAGTTGCTGTGTTTAGGAAAATTTTCCAGTGCTATAACACTGCCCAAAACTCTTATGGTTGAGTTTATATTATGCAAAGGCCCAAGTGTAAACAAATTTTTAACAGTGCTTCAATTCCTGATAATAACCAACACTGAAGAGACAGTTTTGTCGGGATTAATTGGGGGAATGGAGACCGGGGCACACTTTTTAGATCCCCCTTGGGGAAGGTCAGTGATGGTAGCCCCAAATCCATTCACCTAACTCCCGAAGAGAATGCCATATATAATGATCTTATAAATAATAATGGCGAAACTCCCAGCTGGACTCTCTTAGAGGAGTTTTCTTTGATCCAAGTGGGCTTTCCTCAGTCTCGTTGTAGGGTATTTTTTCTTCCCTTCTTATTTTTATTTTCTTCATGCATAATTGACACCAATTATTTTTGTATTTCCCTTGTATTTGCAGCCGCCAAGGAAATCAATAATAAGAACTTTCCTGTCATTGAGAAAACAACAAGAATGAAAAAGGCCCGGCTTACGGGGTTGGATCCCTGTGGTAAGCCAACGGAGCCTAGCTTTCTGAAGAAGCATAAAGAGCCCATAGTAGAGGCGTCTTCTGGGGGGAACTGAAACCCCAGATGCTCCTGCTACTATAGCTACTAGTGTTTTCCAGTCTCTCTAGGGATTCCATCGAGGGGATTCCGTGGTTGGTTCCAGGAAGCACGCATGAGATTGGTCTTATCACTATGTGACCCCTAAGGACTTCACTGATATTGTGGCTAGTCTAGACTTGGAGAGGGTAAAGCTTATGGGTGCCCAATCTCTAGCCTCGGTAAGGGACTTCCCGTTTTAACCATTTTTTATATATATTTTTAACATTCCTTTGTTCCTATGGCTACTTTATCCCCTTTCCTTACGTCCTTTTATTTTTCTTCTTCCTTTCAGTCTAATGCTTATTTCCAAGCAGCTGTGAGACAAGCTGAGTCCTGGAGGAAAGCCTCGGATAACGCGGCTAACGCCCTCAGAAGGAAACAGAGGAAGTATATTGCGCTGGAGAAGAAGATGAAGCACAAGGCATAAGAGTTAGGGGATGCCAATGCTGAGCTAGTTACTCTGAAGGCTGAGAATGATAGAATCATTGATGCTTACTTGGACACGGATGAGTTTGCTCAGTCCATGAGAGGTTAGGAAGAACTTGGTGTTCCCTGGATTTTTCAGGACTGGATGGGACACGACCATCGGGACCATGAACGAGACTTGTCCTGATGTTAACCCGATGGATTACATGTGCCCCGATGATGACACCTTACTACAGAGGTTCCGTACCTGCGTAGTCATCTTAGATGATATCCCTCAGGACTAGCTTCTTCCTCCCCCTAAGTCCTTTTATCGACCCGCAGAGGATGTTGTCGGCCCTTCTTCTAGTGAGACCGCTACTATAGAGACTTCTGATGAGAGAGAAGGAGGCGATGACATGGATGCCGATGGCACCTCTGCTCCTAAGAGTTTTTATTGGCCCTGCGTGGCTTTGTTATTTATGATTAGAACTTGTAATAGTCTCTTTATTTATCGAAACTACATTTTTATATCCGAATTTATGCACTTAGTTTTATTTATTATAACTTTGTGTGTTGTAGGAACTCAATACCACATATTGGAAATTTTATAAATTCCATAATCTCTTGGGATTGATCCCTTACACAAGTCTTGCTAAAACTAAAACTTGAAAATAATAGTCTTATAAAACATAAAATTCTAAGCAATCAAAGCTTTAAGGTGCTTTTCAACCTATTTGCCACTTTGACAAATGAAGATCTTTCCAATCAGACTAATACAAAATAGACTTTCGGGTTTTGAGTGTGCCAAGTTCTTCAGACTTCAAAACGGTCCATAGTTTCTTGCTTCTAGGATCCTCTTCCTTGAACACTTTTAATCTTGTATGGTCCTTCCTAATTTGGGCGAGTTTTCCCTTCTACCCCACACCGGAAGCTTCCACCTTCCTTAGAACCAAGTCACCTTGTTTAAAACACCTTTCTTTCACCCTTAATTTATAGTAGAAAGAAGCCTTTTTTGATGTTCCCCAATCCTTGCATGTGCTTTTTCCCGTACTTCATCTATCAACTTCAGGGTTAAACTTTGTCCCTCTTCATTCTCTTCAGCATTATACGCTTGGATTCTTGGAGATGAATGTGATATCTCCACTGAAACGACCGCTTCTGCCCCATATGCTAACATAAACGGTGTTGCTCCCGTAGTAACTCTACATGTGGTCCTATAGACTCAAGTATTGGAAGTATTCCATCCACCCAACTACTCCTGGAATTCTCAATCCTCTTCTTTAATCCATCTAGAATAATTCGGTTTTCAACCTCTGCTTGCCCATTGGCTTGGAGATGTGCTCCAGAAGTGAACCGCAACTGAATCTCATTCTCCTTATAATACTTCTTAAACTCATCATTATTGAATTGTGCTCCATTATCATTCACCAAGATTCGGGGGATCCCATATCTGCACATCACATCACTACGCCATAGATTGAATTCCGCAACCCCAAGAAACCGTTACTAAAGGCCAAAAAAGCCTTGCTAAAGGCCGAAAAAAGGCTATGACGACTCTTTTTCGGGGTTGCAATTTTAGGCATTGCCATAGAGTTTTTTGCAACCCCTGTGACACCCTATTGCAATCCTTGTTTATCCGTTATAGAAACGTGCTATTGCAACTTTAATAGGGTTGCAATAGGTCTTGAAAAGTGTTACAGTAGGGTTTGGGCTACCAGTACAATATTTGTGGGCCATATGTGGGGCCCTTTATCATCTATGGCAACACACCTATTACAACACCTTTAATGTTGCAAAAAAGAATTTATCTGCATAATTTAGCACCCTATTGCAAAGTACTAATAGGCTATTGCAACACCTGAGATGTAAAAAAATGAATTATACTTTTCAAATACTTGATTTCCCATAATTTCGACGAGGAATCCATTCGATAGGGATCCTAGTCGAATTATGGTCCCAAAACCCTGGTCGAAGCTACTTTCGGTCAGGTTGGTTCGATCAGAATTCTGAGCGAATTTGGTCAAGAACAATTTAAATATGACCGAATTGCTCCTTTTTTGCCTTGCTCATGGAGTAATTCGACCAGGATCATTCGACCAGGAATCCTGACCAAATTTGGTCAAGATTTAACGTTGACTTTGGGCTTTCTGATCAAATTAAGGGTCTTTAATTCTTGATCGAAAGTTTATTCGACCGGTACCTTTCGATCACGATCTTGGCATTAGTTTAGGTCAGAATTTCTTGTTTTTAACAGAATCTTGACCGAATTATTGGCCTAAAATCCCTGATCATGGGTTATTTCGACTAGGATCATTCGATCAGAACTCCTAACCGAAATTAGGTCATGATTTTTTTGGTTTTTGACCATAATTTTTTAGGTCGAGATTTTTCATTAAATTTTTACATCTTCAATCACGATGCGTATATGGGCTTTGTTAAGGGGCTTTCCTTTTGGCCCATCTCTACCTGGGATTTCCTTTTGGCCCATTATTTAAATGGGCTTTTCTTTTGGCCCACTATTCCAGAATATTCTGGAAACTATAAATATATATTTATTATTATTATATTTTATTTATCCAGGAAATTTCTGGAACTTTGTTGATTTTGGGCTGGGCTTTTAACCTGTTATGACTCGCTGGTCTGCCCTTTTTACTGGCCCAATGACCAGTTGGGAGTCCTATATAAGAGTGGGGGGAGTGAAGTGATTTCTCACACTTCACTTTTTCATTTCTAAACTCTCCTTTCAAAATCTCCTTCCCCATCCTTAAAGCTTTTTCCGGGAAAGTCAGCCTTCTTCCTCCTTCCTCCACTTCAAACTCTACTCCAACCTCCATTAATGGCTGGAAAAGGTTCAGAAATGGCAACGAAGATTGCTCCAGCTTCTAAGATAGGTAACGACATTGAAATTCGCTTTTCTTATATGTCGTTGATAGATATGATTAATACTAAGGGGGATGAATACCCATTCGAAACTCATTTAGACTCCTTTGATTATTGTAATAAGTGGTATAATTCAAATGCTATTAACAAACTCAACGAAATCTATAACGTTCGTCCCCCCCCCTCTTAGAATAGTTCCTGCAGAAAGTGGTGACCGTACATGCCATTGAAAGCCCGATAATTTGTTTGTTTATACAGACGCCCTTACTGCGGAGCTTAGGTTTCCTTTCCATGAGTTTATTTACACTTTGTTAGCTTCCTCCCAATACCTGGAAAAATATTCTTTATTTCATGTTTTTGTGTCTTATGAGTGGTTTCCCTCTTTCAGTTGTTGTGTTTAGGAAAATTTTCCAGTGCTATAACAGTGCCCAAAACTCTTATGGTTGAGTTTATTTTATACAAAGGCCCAAGTGTAAACAAATTTTTTAACAGTGCTTCAATTCCTGATAATAACCAACACTGAAGAGACAGTTTTGTTGGGATTAATTGGGGGAATGGAGGCCGGGGCACACTTTTTAGATCCCCCTTGGGGAAGGTCAGTGATGGTAGCCCCAAATCAATTCACCAAACTCCCGAAGAGAATGCCATATATAATGATCTTATAAATAATAATGGCGAAACTCCCAGCTGGACTCTCTTAGAGGAGTTTTCTTTGATCCAAGTGGGCTTTCCTTAGTCTCGTTGTAGGGTATTTTTTCTTCCCTTCTTATTTTTATTTTCTTCATGCATTATTGACACCAATTATTTTTGTTTTTCCCTTGTATTTGTAGCCGCCAAGGAAATCAATAATAAGAACTTTCCTGTCATTGAGAAAACAACAAGAATGAAAAAGGCCCGGCTTACGGGGTTGGATCCCTGTGGTAAGCCAACAGAGCCTAGCTTTCTGAAGAAGCATAAAGAGCCCATAGTGGAGGCGTCTTCTGGGGGAACTGAAACCCCAGATGCTCCTGCTACTATAGCTACTAGTGTTTTCTAGTCTCTCTGGGGATTCCATCGAGGGGATTCCGTGGTTGGTTCCAGGAAGCACGCATGAGATTGGTCTTATCACTATGTGACCCCTAAGGACTTCACTGATATTGTGGCTGGTCTAGACTTGGAGAGGGTAAAGCTTATGGGTGCCCAATCTCTAGCCTCGGTAAGGGACTTCCCGTTTTAACCATTTTTTATATATATTTTTAACATTCCTTTGTTCCTATGGCTACTTTATCCCCTTTCCTTACGTCCTTTTATTTTTCTTCTTCCTTTCAGTCTAATGCTTATTTCCAAGCAGCTGTGAGACAAGCTGAGTCTTGGAGGAAAGCCTCAGATAACGCGGCTAACGCCCTCAGAAGGAAACAGAGGAAGTATATTGCGCTGGAGTAGAAGATGAAGCACAAGGCATAAGAGTTAGGGGATGCCAATGCTGAGCTAGTTACTCTGAATGCTGAGAATGATAGAATCATTGATGCTTACTTGGACACGGATGAGTTTGCTCAGTCCATGAGAGGTTAGGAAGAACTTGGTGTTCCCTGGATTTTTCAGGACTGGATGGGACACAACCATCGGGACCGTGAACGAGACTTGTCCTGATGTTAACCCGATGGATTACATGTGCCCCGATGATGACACCTTACTACAGAGGTTCCGTACCTGCGTAGTCGTCTTAGATGATATCCCTCAGGACTAGCTTCTTCCTCCCCCTAAGTCCTTTTATCGACCTGCAGAGGATGTTGTCGGCCCTTCTTCTAGTGAGACCGCTACTATAGAGACTTCTGATGAGACAGAAGGAGGCGATGACATGGATGCCGATGGCACCTCTGCTCCTAAGAGTTTTTATTGGCCCTGCGTGGCTTTGTTATTTATGATTAGAACTTGTAATAGTCTCTTTATTTATCGAAACTACATTTTTATATCCGAATTTATGCACTTAGTTTTATTTATTATAACTTTGTGTGTTGTAGGAACTCAATACCACATATTGGAAATTTTATAAATTCCATAATCTCTTGGGATTGATCCCTTACACAAGTCTTGCTAAAACTAAAACTTGAAAATAATAGTCTTATAAAACATAAAATTCTAAGCAATCAAAGCTTTAAGGTGCTTTTCAACCTATTTGCCACTTTGACAAATGAAGATCTTTCCAATCAGACTAATACAAAATAGACTTTCGGGTTTTGAGTGTGCCAAGTTCTTCAGACTTCAAAACGGTCCATAGTTTCTTGCTTCTAGAATCCTCTTCCTTGAACACTTTTAATCTTGTATGGTCCTTCCTAATTTGGGCGAGTTTCCCTTCTACCCCACACCGGAAGCTTCCACCTTCCTTAGAACCAAGTCACCTTTTTTAAAAAACCTTTCTTTCACCCTTAATTTATAGTAGAAAGAAGCCTTTTTTGATGTTCCCCAATCCTTGCATGTGCTTTTTCCTGTACTTCATCTATCAACTTCAAGGTTAAACTTTGTCCCTCTTCATTCTCTTCAGCATTATACGCTTGGATTCTTGGAGATGAATGTGATATCTCCACTGAAACGACCGCTTCTGCCCCATATGCTAACATAAACGGTGTTGCTCCCGTAGTAACTCTACATGTGGTCCTGTAGACCCAAGTATTGGAAGTATTCCATCTACCCAACTACTCCTGGACTTCTCAATCATCTTCTTTAGTCCATCTAGAATAATTCGGTTTTCAACCTCTGCTTGCCCATTGGCTTGGAGATGTGCTCCAGAAGTGAACCGCAACTGAATCTCATTCTCCTTATAATACTTCTTAAACTCATCATTATTGAATTGTGCTCCATTATCATTCACCAAGATTCGGGGGATCCCATATCTGCACATGACATCACTACGCCATAGATTGGATTCCGCAACCCCAAGAAACCGTTACTAAAGGCCAAAAAAGCGTTGCTAAAGGCCGAAAAAAGGCTATGGTGACTCTTTTTCGGGGTTGCAATTTTAGGCATTGCCATAGAGTTTTTTGCAACCCCGGTGACACCCTATTGCAATCCTTGTTTATCCGTTACAGAAACGTGCTATTACAACTTTAATAGGGTTGCAATAGGTCTTGAAAAGTGTTACAGTAGGGTTTGGGCTACCCGTACAATATTTGTGGGCCATATGTGGGGCCCTTTATCATTTATGGCAACACACCTATTACAACACCTTTAATGTTGCAAAAAAGAATTTATCTGCATAATTTAGCACCCTATTGCAAAGTACTAATAGGCTATTGCAACACCTGAGCTGTAAAAAAATGAATTATACTTTTTAAATACTTGATTTCCCATAAATTCAACAACATTCATAACCAATTCAATTCATCCAACGAGTCTTAACTACACATCCAACCATTATATTCTGTCCAAGCAATAATTACAATCCATCACACCAAAATATAACTTAAGAAATACAAGTACTCTTGCTAAAAACTAAACGTGCAAGATAACGCAAAAGGATACAAGTCTTTGAAAATAACATAGAAGAGAGATAACAAATGGTCCAAGTGCTACGACCACTGATAAGAGGAGTACCATCAGCTCCTCCTGTGTCACCTGAAATTGTCCCACAAATCTGAGTCATGTCAATGTTCAACCCGGGGTTTGTTTCAAGTAATTTCTACAGGACCTGTGTTATATTAAGCAAACATCTTCTAAGACATAAAAATAGACTATCGTAATTAAAGCTTATGCTCTGCCCTTGTTTTTTATGGGCTCTTACCAGAGGTTTTAAACGTGTGATCAAGGATAAGAAGTACACACAGGACCATCACGTCAAACATGGTCATCTTTCTAACATACATTTCAGGTTTGGTACATGTTTAGTCTCTTTTTGAACGTTGAATAATAAAGTTTAGAGAACCTGAGAATATAGAGCATACTCAACTGTCAACACCTAAGGTATCTCAGCAGAGATTAGAATGGAGTTGGTAAGGTTTTTAAGGTGTTGATAATCACAAGTCTCATCCTGGTTTTGCACAACTCATGTGCTTATGTTGTTCATTACCAAGGTAACATCTAACTTCTACTAGCTAGAGCTTACTCCTCTTAGTTGTAGATACCAAAAAGATTGACGTAATATATCTTAGCTCATAAATATCAGTAATATTTGGTTAGTAGGCTTGTCAACAACCACAGTAAGTGATTTATTGCTAAAGAGTGCATAAAAACTTCACAATTAGTTGAAGTTACATGTGCCTCTTCATTAGTACCGCTTGTAAGGGCTTCAAGAACTCTAATTCTTGACTGATATCTTTCCTCACGAGCCCTGAACAGGTTATTTTGCTGCCGTGCAGAATTCAATATAGTAATTAGACTCGAGCATTGAATATGAATTACAAATTTACAACTGACAGGCTCTGTTACATTACAATTCTTAAGTGGTCCATAATACAAACTTAATAACATTACAGTTCTTATGTGCTCTGCTTGAGTGGACATACGACGCTCTATCTCTTGGATGACTTTCCTTAATAGGCATGCCACTCGCTCATGAAACAAAACTGATATTAGAAAAAACACGAATGAGATATAAAACTAATTTTTGAAGACTTCTGATTTAAACACCTAAAAGAACAAAATAAAAACCAGCAAGTCACAAATCACAATGGTTTTCTGCAACGATATATAGTCTTCAGTAAAACCATTATCATTTCAAATATTAATAAACAAGCTTAGGTATTGACAAAGTCACAACAAAAAAATACAGGTGTTATTTGTTAACCATGACTTCCATGTACTGCATAATTTTATGTTCATACAGAAAATTTTATTCAATTTATTAGTTTTCCTGAATGGATTGTTTGTCGAGGGAGGCTCCCAACATTCACCAGACTCGCTCGCTTTGGGCTTCAGGTTTCTCCTTTTTGTAATTTTTGTGTAGGAGGAATTGAAACTAGTGACCACCTTTTTGTTCACTGTACTTAAAGTAGATCAATTCTCTCCAGGTTGGCCTTCTCTCTTAGGCTCCCTATCACTGTCATTTCCTGGAATGATTTGATCATGGACTCAAACATAATTTCTCATAAGGGGCGTAGTACTTTGGGGCTTCTTGCTTTGCAGGTGTTCTGCTATCATATTTGGCGAGAGAGGAATGCTAGACTGCATGACAAAGGGGTCCGAGACCCGTCTTTGGTTTTTAAGGGAATTATGCTAGATATTGAAACTCTATTGCTATCTTCAAAGTGGTTCAAGAACCTAGATTGTATAGGGATTTTTTGTAGTTGGTTTTTGTAGGCCCTTGTGCTTTCTATTCTCAATCTTTTATGCTAAGATTGATCATAGATAGTCTTCTCTAGGTCTACTAGAGCAAGGGTTAATCCCTCTTTCTTGTTAATATATATTTAATTTAGCAAAAAAAAAATTTACTTTCTGAGTTTTGTGTTTATATATATACTAGAGTTTAAGCCAATATATTTTGAACGATCCATCACAACACTCTCATTTTTCAAATTATTATTATTACTATTCTTAATCTCCGATCATTATTATATTCCTTATATTTACGAGAATCTAATAGGACGACGTTATTGGTCTTGTAGGCAGTTTACATAGCGGACGGCTGCAAAAATGATTTATGTTAACATATCAAAGGAGGACGAATAACGATCAATTTTATCGGTTAATAAATTTCACAAAAGGAAGAATTTTGCGAAACATGCCATAAAAGGGAGAACTTAGCGAAACATTAATATGTTCGAACAAATATAATTGATAGAAAGCAAACTAACTAAGAAAAGGGAGTGAAGCGAGGATGTGTAAGAGAATGCTTTGTACGCTTCTGGTTACATTATACACAGCGGGTAGATGATATATTTGCGGCTTGCCATCTTAAGAATTATAACACTTTTCGTTTCATCGATACCCATCGATATCAAAGACTTGTTGAGGAAACCCATCCATCTTCTCTATTTTAGCACACACATGAAAAGGCAGTTGTCATCATGATAGAGATTTCAATATTTGAAAACTTTAATTCACTATAGATGTATCTCTTTTCTTTACGTATTTAACCTTGCAATCCATCAAAGTTATCAAAATCTGAAATGGTCAAGTTCTTGCATGAAGACTTCTATGGAAATTTTGTAAATTTCTATTCATTTGCCAATATTGTATACATGTACTAGATTTTTCTATGGTGAAAGGTAAATATTTTTAAATACTTGATTTTTTTTGGATTCTTAAATTCTTAAATTTCCAATGTACAATTTGTATATGCATCTGTCACTTACGATGTTGTCGTGCAATACGTTGTCCGTCTATATGGGTGTGGTTTAGTTTGGTACCTACCAACCCTTTTTAATGGTACTGACTTTACAATTTAATTAATATTTAATAAATTGTAAATTTTATATTATTTCTAGTTTTAATATAAATAATAAATACTAAAATTAAATTAATATATAATTATAACCATATTGTTTTAGATAAAAATTTAGGATATGTTTATTGCTAGTGTTCGTGAGCTTCGAGGCTCGATTTGACTGCAGTTGTGCTTCATGACTCGATCTGCCTTAACAAGACACCTACGTACCTTTTTGTATGCCTTAACAAATTAGTTTTTCAACATAACCACAGCTGGATTGGTAGAAACAACTACACAAACACATACACATGTTTTTGTGTGAGAGAGAGAGAGTACGTGACATGATGGGATTAAGATCAGCATGTTGATATTGTGAGTTCGATACACCTTTCCGTTTTTGCTCTTCCAATATTGTAGGTATATAATTTTCTCCGCATGGAGAAAAGTCACTGAGTCCATACGGATCTACTATAGGCTTCGATCCCTGGATGTTTGGGGAACCATAAGTAAGAAAAAATTGGGACATAAATTAACGATAACAAAGATAGAGAGGGAGAATAACAAAATAAAACATTAGCCTATAGGCATCACGTTTAAATTTGTAATATAGGAAATAATACCAAGTTAATATAATGCAGATAATTTTACCTTTTGAAGATCATGCACTTGAAATCTAGGAAACGCCATCTGGTCAATAGCAACAAGAAACCTTCCAACATTTTCTACGCCCAATTTTGAAGGATGATCAGAACCTCTTAACTAACGACAAAATAAAAGTAGGGAGAGAACAATGAGAACCTCAATTATAAGAACAATACATGCAAAAAGGTAAAGTGAAATCATCTAACTACCTCGCTAACTGAACCAGGTCTCAATTTATTCAATAACCTACATAAAACACTACCATCAAACAACAATGCTCTCAATTCGTCATCAGAAGAATGTACGGGCAATTTCACATTAGAAAGTGTTGTATTAATCCACTCTATCAATGCTGCTCTCTGCATTTCTGCAAAATCAATTTGGAAAAAGACATCTAACTTATAAAAACAGAAAATCAGAGAACAATATAAGGCAAATCAGTATTCCATATTTCATTCTCACCGTATTTAGGTGATGTAGATTCCAATACATTATTCTGATTCATTTTATGAATTCGCAGCTAGGATTCAATCATGCTATTACAGTACACATGCAGATAAATGATATTTTCAAGTAGAACAGCTATTGTATTATGCCTGAACAATTATAGGGACGAAAACGACAGTGTTGCTCGTGCTTCAGCTTGCTATAATACAGATAAATATCATGACAGCCAAGACTTTGGTATCTGCAGGGAAGTTCCAGTGATTCAGCTACTACCACCAATGCCAGACACCTACATTATCTAACACCCCGTATGTTTCAACATTTACAGCAAAGTTGGTATCTACAGGGACGTTCCCATGATTCACCTACTTTCAGCTCATTTATTATAACACTTCATTTGTTTTTCCTTTAGTATCAGATAATATAGTTTCTAGTTTCTGATATAGCTATTCAAGATCAACAATAATTTGAGACTATTCTCCTTTCTGCTCAGAATAAAAGTACGATTTATATGACAAATGAATATCTAACTCAAAAAATATCACCAGGAGGAAAATTCGATATATTCAAAAATTCGATAAAGAACTAGAGCACCCTTTTAATATTTGTAACACAACTCGAACCTAAATACAGTAGACATGTTTATGTCATGATAAGAAGAAATGTAGTAAAACATTAATAATAAAAGTAGCAGTGGTTTATGTGAGGATGAAACTAATCATACCAACTCAACTTCATTTGTACTCAAAGAGGATATTGCTGCTGCAAAATGTACGTCAGCAGAGAAAGAATTGTGGATCTTAATGATGAGACTATCTGAAACTTCCATTTCCTGCATAAATTATGAACAGACCAGGTCACTCAAGAGTATCAACACAACTACAAAATACGAAAAACAGTTAATAATAGTAGTAGTTTTTATAAGCTTACCCTCATCAGTGAACTCGACAAATTCAAAGCGAAGAGGGGAATTTGGATCACCACAGATAAGATAATCGACAACCTTGTATATAAAAAAAACATTTTGGGGATTTAATTAGGAATAATCCCCAAAATCAAATGCTTTAAGTCTTGAAAAATATAATCGAAATTTTTTGGCTATTACTCGATCAATTGGGTATTAGTTATTACTCAATCAATTACGAACTCACCACTACCATCTTGAAAATCTGTAAAAAAAGAAAAATAACAAAGTGAAGGAGAGGGAGAGAACGAAATACACAGAGCGAGATAGATAGATAGAGGGAGAGAGATACACAATAATTACACACATATCAAGTGAGGATTGTACCTTAAAATCAAAATCAAACTGAAAGTTCAAACCCCAATTGAACCCTTGAATCCCAACTCACCTCGGACCATAATTTAGATGGAGAGACAAAGGTAGAAGACCTAATTTGGATAGAAAGAGAGAAGAAGATAAGAGTCATAGTGGGGTGTACTGATTCCCCCTTTTTTTTTGGCTCTCAATGAAAATTTCATTTGCCGCCTTATACAAGACTTAGTCGCCCAGCCCCAAACCCAAAATTCAACCACAAGGTCTAATATA
This sequence comes from Apium graveolens, assembly GCF_009905375.1. Taxonomy (NCBI): domain Eukaryota; kingdom Viridiplantae; phylum Streptophyta; class Magnoliopsida; order Apiales; family Apiaceae; genus Apium; species Apium graveolens. Next base: position 309,853,754 of record NC_133648.1, on the reverse strand, counting down.
TTTAATTTTGCATAATTTAAATGATATTTTCAATATTTTAGTCTATAATATTTTTTAAATTTCACACATTATCTTTATTATAATTAATTTATTATAATATATTTTCATAAATTAAAATATGTTACATCCTTTGATTTTTTAATTAAAAAATTATTTTTGGAGAATTTATTCAATATTTTAAAATAATTATTGAAATTTATTTAATTAGTTTTAAACAAGTAAAAGAAATTTAATATTTATTAAATATTAAAAAAATAGTTATTTTGCGTATATTTAATTTCTACAAAAGTCCATAAATTAATTTATTAAAATCACTTTTAAAAAAATAATAATTCTGAGTTACATTAAAGAATATATTTCAAATATTATATCATTTCTATGTTAATTATTAATTAGTTAAATTAAAAAATCATCTGTAATCGTCTATGTCATTTTGGTAACACATTTTGACTATACCGCAACATCAAAAAATAGGGGTTGCGATAGAGATGGGTTTAGAAGGCTATTATTACACTTTTGTTTGCAACCCTAGTGTGAACGGTTACGGAATCCAATCTATGGCGTAATGCATTTTCCCACAAAAATTGAGCAACTTGCTTAGTTGTAATCTAGGCCAAAGCCTTAGCTTCAATCCACTTAGTAAAGTAATCATTTGCTACAATCAAGAACTTTCTTTGAGCAGTAGCCATCAGAAAAGACCTTAGAATATCCATTCCCCACATAGCAAAAAGAATTGGAGAATTGATGGAAGTTAACATCTGGGGGGGTTGTCGAACGACCGGCGCATGTTTCTGACATCGATCACACTTCTTCACAATCTTTGGAATCAGCCATCATTTCTGGCCAATAGAGGCCTAAACTAGTTATCTTATGTGATAGATCTCTGCTCCCCAAGTGTTGCCCACAAATACCTTCGTATACTTCTTCGAGAGCTAAACACACCTCATCAGGTCTGAGACATCTTAAGTAAGGAACCACATAAGATCTTTTGTACGAAATTCCATCAATCAAGGAATATCTCAATGCTCACACAACCAACTTTCGTGCTTTAGTTGCATCATTCAGGGCTTTTATTGCCGTTCATGGCTTGTACTTGATGTCGAATTCTCCCAATTCTATGGCCCATTTAATTTGTCTCACACTAGCTTTCGGAATGTGCATAATGTTTCTCAAAGGCTGATTTGTTAGTACATCGATCTTATGAGCTTGGAAGTAAGGACACAACTTACTTGAAGCCATCACCAAGGCTAAATCAAATTTTTCAATAGTCAAATAATTCAACTCTGCTCCATGCAGAATCTTACGGATATAGTATATGGGTTTCCGGATTTTAAGTTCTTCTTTAACCAACACGGCGCTCAAGGCATTTTCTGAGATGACAAAATATAAGTACAAAGTTTCATTCAAGACAGGTTTAGCCAAGAACGGGGCTTGAACTATGTAGTTCTTTAATCCTTCAAAAGGCTCTTGAATTTCCTCGGTCCATATGAAATCTTTTACTTTCTTCAAGGCTTTGATGAATGGAAAGCAGTTGTCTCTAGATTTGGAGATAAATCGTCCCAAGGCAGCAACCCTTCCAGTGAGTTTTTGAACATCTTTAATAGACCGCGGAGGATCCATGTCCAAGATGGTCTTTATCTTGCCAGGATTTGGTTCAATCCCCTCTTGGAGACCATCAATCCCAAAAATTTTCTAGATCCCATATTGAAAGCACACTTTGCAAGGTTTAACATCATTTGTGATATCTCAGAACCTCAAAAGCTTCCCTCAAATGGGTTATGTGATCATTCTTCACAAGACTCTTGACTAACATGTCATCTACATATACTTCCATAGTTTTTCCAATAAGATCTTTAAAAATTTTATTTACCAACCTTTAATAGGTAGCTCATGCATTCTTGAGACCAAACGCCATATCAAGATAACAAAAATTATCAAAGTCAGTGATGAGTGATACCTTTAGGATGTCATCCTTATACATCTTGATCTGATTGTATCCATTGAATTCATCCATAAAGCTTATAATTTCATGACCAGCGGTCGCATCTATCAATACATCTATCCTTGATAACGGGAAATAATCCTTCGGGCATGCATCATTCAGATCAGTGAAATCCGCACACATTGTCCATTTTCCATTAGCCTTCTTCATCATTACAGGATTTGCTAACCACTCTGGAAATTGTATCTCTTCAATGAAACCAGCCTCCACGAGCTTCTCCACTTCTTGCTTGATTGTTTCCTGTCTGTCCGGGAAAAAAATTCTTTTCTTTTGCTTCATGATCTTTCGATTTGGATCCACATTCAGTTTGTGAGTGATTAGTTCCGGTTCTATGCTAGGCATATAAGCTGCTGACCATGCGAATACATGACTATTTTCTTGTAAAATCATCACCAGCTTCCCTCTAAGGGGCTTCTCTAGTGACGCTCCAATTAAAATCAGTTTCTGAGAATCCTCGGGAGCCAAACGGAACAGAATCAAGTCTTCTGATGGCTTCCCTCTTTTCTCGTCATTCTCACACATATCCAGGTCTTTGATAGGAAAAACTTGCCCCCCAAAACAACTCATTGCCATCTTTTGATTTACTGTTTCATCCCCAATCCCGTTCTGGGTGGGAAACTTCATCACTGAATGGTAAGAAGAGGGTACTTCCTTGAAAGCATGTATTCCCATTCTACCCATGATTGCATTGTCTGCGTTGATCCAACTTTTACCATTACAAAGTCCAACATCTGTGTTTCTTGTCTTGGTTCCTGACCTATAGTCGGAGGCCACTTAATTATTCCCTCAACAGGGCACTCGACTCCAGCAAAATTATATATTGGCATATTAGTTAGGGTTAATTGAGAATCATTGTAACCCATCATTATAAAGGTATCATGGAGTAAGATCTTCACCGAGGCTTCATTGTCTACAAGGACTCTCTTCACCGGGCTGTTCCATATTATTGGTGTTATAACCGGAGGATCGTTATGAGGAAATTTGACACCCTCTAAATCAATATCATCGAATGTCATTGTTACTCCTGTCCTAGCCCTCTTCGGGGCTTCTCCGACAATATGCATAACTTCTCTAGTATATGCCTTCCTCGAGTTTTTAGATGAACTAGCAGTAGTCGGTCCTCCAAAGATTGTATTTATCACTGGCCCCTCGGGGTCGTGGTACTCCAAAGATTGCGTTTATCATCGGTCCCCTGGGTTGGGGATTTCGCCCCTGATCATCCTGATCCATTTTGAGATCCTCAAAGTTCCTTCTTCCATTATTTTTCCTATCCCCTCCATCTCTAGTATACTTGCTCGGCCTTCTTTTTCAAATGAAAAATTCAATTTCATCTTTTAGTTGTCTACACTCATCAGTGTCATGGTCAGCATCCTTGTGAAATCTACAATATTTGCTCTTATCTAGCTTGGTAGGATCAGCCTTCAGGGGCTGAGGCCAACGAACATCCCTATCCCTTTTGATTTCCATTAAGATCTGACTTCTAGGAGCATTCAGTTTAGCATATTCAGTGAACCTTTATCCAGCGCACTCTTTTTCGGGGTTAAATCAGCGTTTGGCTTATTTCTAGGATACTTGTCCTTGGAATTATATTCTAGATCAGTCTTTCGCTTCATGCCACCAGCGGGCTTGTTATTAACTACCATCTTCTGCATGCTTTCCTCCACTTTGATATACTTCTCGGCCCTATCTTGGAGCTGCAACATGCTTTCAGGGGGGCGCTTGGTTAATGACATCTTGAAGAACTCGTCCCTAGTTCCTTGCTGCATTGTTATTATAGCTACCTACACAATGCTCATGAGAGATGCCGAACTCTTGTCATGCACTCTTCCACTGATGAATTTCTTAATGAAAGCTTGACTTAAGACTCTAAATGATCCAATTAAATTCGGAGGAAAACGGCTATACCACCTTGGAGCCATTCCCGACAGGGTTTGAGGAAAGGCCTGACACTTAATTGTGTCTTTCACGGGCTGTAGCAACAGTGAATTAGATAATGTTCTGACATGATTTGAGGTATCCCCAATGCCATCATAAGCTTTCATGGTGGGAATCTTAAACTTTCTTGATATGTTGGAATTCATTATCTCTTCATTGAATGGTGGAGTTGGATCATCAGGATCTCATAGGGGCATGAGATTACTTGAATCAGCCTTAGAGCAACATCCCTTCTTGGTATTAGACCATCCAGGTCTATAATTTGAGGAGGATCCGTCCTCCTCGGAGGTAGTAGGGGTCTTGGGGTCAAGTGCGCCTCCGGGCCGCGCTTCATCCTTTAAATCTCAGCTTCGTGAGCCCTGATTTTCACTTATACTTCTTGGGAATTCATTCATCGTGTGCTCCTAGGGCGTTGGTTAGCATTAGACATTGATTATTTGCCAGCATGCCTCCTTCTCAGAGCCACAACATCATCCGAAGATTTAGAATCTCTTTCAATGTAAGGTCCAGAGAATTCTTGGTCTTCCGGAATAGAATCCAAACCTCGTAGTTGTGGGTCGTCTGCTCTTGTGCTTCACTCCAATTAGCATGCCCACTTCCTCCAAACCCGGGGTATAGGGGCATCCCGTAAATGGGGTTAGTTGTTACAGTAGTTGAATACTCATACCCAACGATTTGAGGATTCACTGGTGTATGAACCTGCTGAAATTGAGAACTCGTCCCTTGAGGAGCTGGAGGATTCATCCCATGTGGCTCATGATTAGTTGCCCCTATCAGGATTCCTCCTTGGGTGGAGGCGTAGCAAGAGTGTGGGGGTATTTCCACCATTAACGAAATCATTTGGTTGTCCCAGCTCGTGTTCCTACGGGGGCGTCATTTCCGCTCCGTTTGTTCACCATGGTTGCTGTTATGCTTTCTCACAAACAGCGCTAAATGTTATGGATAAAAACTTAGGGTGTATTTATTGCAAGGGTTCGTGAGCTTCGAATCTCGATTTGATTGCTCTTGTGCTTCATGACTCTATCTGCCTTAACAAGATGCCTACGTACCTTGATGTATGCCAATGATTAAGTCAAAAACATAGTTCTGATTTGTGGGGTGAGGCCCTTATATAGGCATGAGATGCCTTGAAATTAGATTAGGATTAGGAGACTTGGTGGAAAAATCTCAAATAATACCAAAATCTAACTTGTTATCAATGCTCTTTACTGCCATTTCACATTTGTGAGGACACTGTAGATTATAATTACAAATCAAAATAGACATTACCGGCTAAAACAATTTAATAACATGCAACATTATCATAGAAATGAATCAAGTATACATTGTAATTGTATACCTTTTGTCCCGGTGGACCACGAGGAGGAATAATAACAACAAAATATGAACCCTCTTTTTCCTCATAATTCATCAATTCATCATCAAATCTTTTGCAACTTTCCTTCTGTTGTTTTGTTCTTGTTCTTTCACCCCAGGATATTTTGCTTTTTCAGACATTGGTGAATGTAGATTTTCCCCAGCAACCAAAGCTTTCAACTCAGCAATTTGCAACTCAAGATTATGAAACTGCTCTTTTGTAATGTGCTTTCTTGGCAGTTTTGGTAAATCAAAGTACAATGTTGGAGGTATGAAGTTTCCAACTCTTCGAACCCTTCCCGCATGCTCTTGAGTTTCCAATACAGTGGTGAGTACATCATTAGTTCCATCCGACTTGAATTCACCATTTTTTTGCTTTTCGAGTAAGGAATCCTGTTAAAACTATTAGAGTAATTACGTATAATTTGGAAAATTATAGAAGAAAAAAATTATAATAAGTCTTACAATTTGTTGAATTATTCCTGCCAGTTCTGGGTCAAGAGTCCCATCCTTTGTTATACGGGCATTTTTCCACATAATTGCCCTATCTGGCCTTTCATCAGGCTCCAACCTCCCTGAGCGTATCTACAAAAAAATTAAGACACATTCATAAAAATAAAAATGTGAATACTACAAGAAAAATGATCTGAATCTTACTTCTTCTTTTTCTTCCAATCCGACGTATCGTTTTCTTGACAGTCGGTGTGGATATTTTCGTTGTCCCACTCTTTCACTCTATTTTTTATTCTCTTCCTGTATACAAATAAATCTTGTTAATTACTGTAATTTTTACAAGTAAATCTACTCCAAAAAAACAAAAAAAATCGTCTCCACGCTTTCTTGCCGACAAAAGCATATTACTTTGGTGGCTTCTGTAGCTTCTTCTTTTTTCCAACATAAGGCATCACATGTTCCGCTGTCAATTTACCCTTAAAATTTCTCCATTTTGCGCCTTTCAACTGTAGAAACCTCTTCCGACTTTCAGGAATCAGTTCGTAAGTATCTTGAAGCACAAGTTTAGCAAGTTCAGACAGTACAAATATTTTTATATAAAAACCATGAGATTAATGTCAATTGCGATTGTAACTGACGTACCTCAAGATCATTCCATATTTCCTCTGTGAACTCAGGGTCAACCTTTGGCCAAGTCGAAATGTTAATTGGCACCATTCTCCTTGCCAGCATACCTATGTAGAACTGTAGTTTGTGTCATTCATCTCCAACTGGAACTGCAACTCAATTAAAACACCTCGGGCTGCTCCAGATGTCCTGCTTTTGGTAGATTGTGTACTACTTTCAGTGGGTTGTGGAGCTGTCTGCTGGGGAACAATGCTGTCCGCTGGAGCAACCGGCCAGGATCTGGTACACATGGTGCATCTTCCGGTACTGGGGAGTCATTTATGTGCTTCTCATCCAATTATTCTTTACACTGTTTTTTAGATTTTTTTTCCTTTCTTTACCAGATTTCCGGTATTAACCAAATAGAGTAAGAATAAGAGATAAGATTACCAATGAATACGCAGAATGTATACAATCAATATAAATTGAATAATGCTATTAACAATGAAAAATACGATAATGCTGTAGGCAAACAAAAAGATTCAGTTTTATATTTATTCCCATAAAACTACTTAACAATCTACAATCAAAATTCATAAAAACTTATCGATAATCTCAAGTCAACATCAATAATTATATCAGATATTTAATTAGATAATCACAAAAATTTATATTTATTACCATAAAACTACTTAAAACCACTTAGCAAAAAAAAACTCCAAGTATTTATATCATATATTTCTACATAAAAAGTTGACAAATATACTCCAAGTTTTTTCGATAACATCCATAATTCTACAATACATCACTTAAATATATATAAATTTGAGAAGCCTATTTTTAAACAAAACTGTAAATCAAGTGAATGTGATTTTTAAGCCTTGGATCGCTTCTTCAGCCAGATTTCCTCGCCATCCTTGCTTTTATTGCCAACTATGCGGATGTTAGAGCAGAATGGAGGGTTTTCTAGAATTGTATCTCCAAGATCATCATCATTGTATATCTCGTGATAGTCTCTGGTTGTTGAGGTCAATACGACTGACCAGTTAGAATCAACAGGATCTTCGACATAGAAAACTTGTTTCACTTGATCAACAGACACATATTTGTCATTCTTGTGGCCTTGTCGACTAAGGTCCACAAGTGTGAATCCAAGTTCATCAGCCTTGATGCCTCGGTCACATTCTTCCCATTTGCACAAGAACAATGGGACTTTAAATAAGTTGTAATCCATTTCCCATATTTCTTCAATCCTCCCATAAAATGTCATATCACTCTCTACGTGATTTAAATCCTTAGCACTACAAACTTGGACAGTCTTAACAACTAAAGAGACTCCACTATTTTGAACCACCCCAGCATCGTCTCGCTCATTTGTGAAGTATCGGATCCCGTCAACTAGATAGCCATCAAAAGTCAAAATAGTCACGATGGTTTTCCTGGTAGCCAGTTATAGTTTCAGAAATACCTTCGACTTTGTCATTCAATTCAGTTATATCTTTGTTCCCAAACCAATCATCAAATAGCCTATTATGCTCCCCAATCATCCACTGAATAGTGTTTTTTTCCTTCATAATTTTTTTTAAGCAACTCCTTATGCATCCTTTGAAAATGCATAATTTTTTTGGTTACAAACTAAAATAATGCTTATTACAAAATTAATCAAGAAAAGGAAAAGAAAAGTGACTTACTTAATATATGGAAACACTTCACTGTTTTTTAAGAAGACGTGTAAATGCACCTCATCTTGTTCTTCCTCTTCAACATATTATACTGTTGCAACCGATAATGGACCAAAAAGTTTGCCTTGGTCCTTCGAAAGACCGGCAGTTGTGAAACTATTTCTAGAAAACTCTGTGCAAAATTCTACAGATTCTTGTTTCAAGTATGCTTCGGCTATACAACCTTCTGGAAAATAACGGTTTCACATGTAAATTTCAACACTTTATTAAAACGCTCAAATGGATACATCCATCTATAGGAAAATGGTCCATATAAACGCAATTCCCTGACCAGGTGGACTATTAGATGTATCATTATATCAAAAAAAGGCAAAAATATATTTTTGAGCTCACATAAGGTTAATACCACACCGGGTTGCAGTTTATATACGTCAACAGTCTTGTTGCACAAAGTGTTAAAAAAGAAGCAGAGTCTTATTATGCTAACTCTAACATTCTTCGGAAGTACATAACGAATTACAACCGGGAGAAATTGTTGAAGAAATACATGGAAATCATGGGACTTCATCCCAAATATCTTTAAATCCTCCATGAATACACAATTTTTGATGTTTAACGAATGTCCATATGGCAACTTCATTGATGGGATGGATTTCAACACTTTTCTTTTTTCAGCTTTTGTTAGAGTAAAACTGGAAGGAGGCATATAAGTTCTTTTTTCTCCTACTTCTGGAGCTAAATCAGTTATAACCCCCATGTCCGTCATATCAAGCTGAGATGCCTCACTATCTTGAACTTTAAATTTAGTAACGTCCCAATTAGACTATCGCACACATTTTTCTCAACATGCATAATATTGAGGCAGTGACGAACGTGATGGAATTTCAAGTATTCCAACTCAAAAAATACCGACTTCTTCTTCCAAGCATAGTCCATCTTCTTTGACTTCTTTACTTCCTTTCCACAAGAAAGTTTAATGTTTTCTTGTTGTGCTAACACCTCTTATCCGTAAAGGGGTTGCATTGGCAGTCCAAACTCTTGTTCACCATTAAAGGCTGCCTTCTTCCTCTTGTATGGATGATTCCTAGGCAAATACCGACGATGACCTTGGTAACATATTTTCCTACTATAAGGTAAATAGTTACCAACGATATCATCACTTCACACTAGATAACCCAAATAACCCTTGTTGACAGAGCCATACAAATTACTATATGCCGGGAAATCATTAATCGTCCATAACAAAGTTGCCCTTAAAGTGAAAAATGCTTTTGTGAAGGCATCATATACATTCGGTTCACCTTCTTCCTAAAGCGTTTTCAAATCATCAACTAACGGTTGTAAGAACACATCAAGGTTGTTACCTGGTTCATGTGGACCGGAGACCAATATAGTTAACTTCATAAATTTCTTCTTCATACATAACAACGGAGGAAGATTATATATTACCAATACTACCGGCTAACAAGAATACCGAGTTGGTCATCCCATTATTATTTGGGTTAATACCATCAGCTGACAAAGCTAGTCGAAGATTTCTTGGCTCACTTCCGAAGGTAGGCCACCTGTAATCGATATTCCGCCAAGAAGGAGAGTAGGCAAGGTGGCGCATCTGGCTATCATGAATTCTTTGGTTGGAATGCCATGTCAAGAACTCAGCTGTCAAAGAAGATTTAAACATCTAATTAAATCTTGGGATGATCAGAAATTACCACATAACTTTTGCTGGGATTTTAGACCTTTCTCTACTATCCTTACCCACTTTCCAGCGAGATAGCTTGCATTTTGGACACTCCGAATCAGTCTCATTTATACCCCTGTATAGAAAACATTCATTGGGACACGCGTGGAATTTTTTTTACTCGAGGCCTAAATTCGAAAGAGTTTTCTTTGCTTCATATGTGTTAACAAGTAATGCATTATCCGGAGGTAGGAATGAGCCAACTGTAGAGAGAAGATCGCTAAATGCGCTATGACTAACACCAAATCCCGCTTTCCAGTTATGCAATTTTAACACCAAATCTAGTTTTATGGAGTCGCTGCACTCAAATATAGGTTGTTGAGCATCGGTCACAAACCTCTTAAATTTATGCGAGTCTTTATATTAGTTATCACCCCCTGATTTACCCTCTGGATTACAATATACTGCTTCACAAACCACAGCAGCGTATGAAGCACCAGCAATTGCCGCTTCTGATACAGCAGCCACTTCTAATGCAGCTTCAAAGGCTGATTTAAATGCATCTGCATTCTGCTCCTCTTCATGAGGGGGTCGTGTGCTACCAACAGACGACCTACTAGTCCTGGATCTGTGCCAAATCCAATCAATATACCCAAGATTGAAACTATTCTCGTAGAGATGACCCCTTACTACTTTGACCGGAAATTTCATGAAATTAACACATTTACAGCAGGGGCAAGGTATTTTTTAGGATTTTTAGAATTTTTTCGGCAATAATCAAAAAAATTTCAAGGCCGACTTCATATTCCGACGAATTCCTCTCTTTTGAAATCCAGTCTTTCTCCATATTCGCAGGATAACCTATTTCCTACCTAATTTTCATATCAAATATTTAAAAAACAAGCAACATATAATTAGTAATATATATGTGTTACTATGTATAATTATCGGCAAAGCAGAGCACGACACTGATTGATTAAAATGATTTAACGAAATGAAACACAGAATAAAGCAGAGCACGACACTAGACAATAAACATACCAAATTAATATAATTTGTAATGAGAAGAATCAACAGCTACCCGACACCGATGCTCGTAAATTATTAGCTTCCATGGCCCAAGAAAACTCTATTCACATGCTAAGTATCATTTCTGAAACAGGAATTAGAACTTTAAGTGTAAAAGTTCTGTATGTACTTATGTAATAAATGGATGATGAGAGGAAAGTCACCTTTCAATTGCTCTAACTTTTCTTAACCACTCCCTCTATTAATTCTTTGTACTAAAAAAATGTTATTTTAGCTACTTTGTTGTTTTATTACAACTATAAACAACTTATTTTTCTTAGACTTTTAAGTGGAACTTAAATAACCCGTCTTAATTTCCAAGAGTAGGTGAAGCTAAATTTTTGCTTATAATTCGTTATTTGTAGGCTCCAACCTCATCACCTTATAATTTCTTGATCTGACCTACCTACAGCTATCTTGTTAATTATTCGGTCTCTCCAGCTAGAAGATATTCATATTCCCTATGTCTGTTTCATCCGATCATAACGCAACAGTCTGCCGTTTCATTCATTTTCAGAATATAAATTGTATAAATCTAAGCTAGAATCATATAACAGAACCTACAAGTTCTGCTTGTTTGAACATAAAGTCATTAGAGGTTGATAAATTCATTAAAGTACATATATACATGTCATGAAGTACATTCCCAAACAAACCACTTCTGCTTTTCTAACTCCCCCCATTCAACCCCCTTCTCCTCTACCAGGTAATTATTTTCTTTATAAGCACCATATGTATGTGTTACTGAAGTGTTGTTTTATAATTTTTTTATTCCAAGTATGAACAAAAATCAAAGTTAATTATCTTGAAATCAAAAATCAAGACGGGGCATGCATTTTAATATTTACATTATACTACAAATAGATGAAAGATATTTACTATATAATATAAATTCTACACAGAATCATCTTCTTGTCATTTTATATATCTTTACATAAAAATTATATGTAAACTATATGCTGTAATGGCATATATAGAACAAAAAGCGGATTTCGTCTATCATCCAAGTATTTAACTCAAAATAACATGCATTTCCTAGAGAAAACAGAGAAAAGTCAAGCAACTCATTTAAACAAAAATCCTATAATTTAAACAAAATAAAATAAAATTAGGGTTTTCTATATGACAAGAAAACTCATTTCCATACAATATGTAACAAGAAACTCAAACAAGCAGATGCAAATGCTTAAACTAATTAAAAATTAAAAAATTAGGGTTTCAAATTGAAACCCCCAATTCTGAAATTAGGGTTTAAAACTTACTTAATAAAAATTTTAACCTCCAACTTAACTTCAATCTCCGACTTAAACTCCAAACTTAAACTCCGAGTTGAACTCTAACTTCGACTTCAACTTCGACTTCAACTTAATGCAATGAAACCCCCAAATCTAGGAGAAAATGAGAGCAACCTTGATGAGAGAAACCTAGATGAGAGCAACCCCCAAATCTATGAGAAAATGAGAGAACAGAGAGGGAAATAAGAGCATACACAGGGAAATGAGAGCACAATGAGCAACATGTTCTTGGTGAAATGAGAGTTTTTTGATGAGAGATGAGAGAATACGTTTTTTGTTTTTTGTTTTTTGTTTTTTGTTTTTGATTTTAATTTTAATTTTTTTTAATAAAAAAGAGGGGGAAGATGTGTGTGAAAAAAGGGGGAGAATTTTATCAAGTCAAAAAACAACAGGAAAACACATGGAGGGAATGAATTATTCGGTTAAGGGGGAAACGGGGGAAGATGGGTTGATTAATTTTTTTTAAAACAGACATATAATATCGCTTGGGCTAAAATATTGATGTTTATAATAACAAAAGACATCGGTTTCCCAAAATCAATGTACAAAAGACCTTTTACATAGGCTCCAGAAGCAACCAATATCAAAGAGGCAGTGTCTATTCTACTTTTTCTAGTAGTGGATATAATATAAAACAAAAAAGAAGAAATATGGTATTTAGGTGAATTACACATAAGACTATTTCACTTTTATAATTATGTAGAACTTAACTTCCTCACTTAAAACTACAAGTTTTAAGATAACTAAATATATGTGTTTGGTTTATTGATATGCATCTAGAGGTTATGTTGTTAATTTTTGTATGTAATTAATATTTTTATATTAAATAGCTACTTAACTTGTAATAATCACTGTGGAGTTTGGTAACACCTTTTTAACTGGAAAAGGTATGGAACTTGAAGTTAGTTTACGCGGTATGAAATACAGCAAACCTAACATAGAGTAAATCTAAAAGTATAACTCATTTTTAATATAAGGAATTTTAAGTTACTTAGTTGAAAGAAATGAGGCATAGAGCTAGTTAAATTTTACATAAAAATATAGGTACATATTTCTACCAATATAAATATAAGAATCATAATGCAATGGAAAGTGCTTATGTTTCAAAAAGTTTATCTATATATTTGCTCAATTTGTAGGGAAAATATTGATAAGCATTAGAATATTAATAAGAACAGGTGGATTCAAGATTTTAGGAAGTAAGAGTACTAGCCCGTTTGACATGCCACGCTGCTGCAAGTTTAAAACACCGAGTACCGGCCTAATATCATCTTACCCATGATAATTGAGTTTTAGCAACAATTACATTTTCCATTATGTATTTGTAATTAAGTAAATATAGTACACCAATTGTAGTCTTTAAGCTAATGAGAGCTCCTTTAGTTGCACATGTCTAGATTTGGCCATGTAGTTTTCAAAGCAATGAGATCGAGCTGCTTTAGTTCGACCAAACATGGACCAAGCCAAGCCGTTGACCAGTGTATATCTCACCGCGTTCTTCATCATAAAAGATAGAAGTGATGTCTTTTAGTGCATCTTCAAGAGTGCTCTTGATTTCAGTACCTTTGATTGGCTTGCTTAAGTTGCACCTTCTACCACTGCACTTGCATTCTTTTATCACCCTGGTGTTACGAGCATTGATCTTGGCAAGGCATTTACGGGTCAAGATACTGCTGATCTTTATTGAACCAGCTGCACAAAGACACATGAAATGCAATATATATAATTCATATGTTAAGAATTAATCCACAGTGTGTGCGCGTGCGAACGTGGTCTATTAATATTTAGCATCAGGTATTAAAAAGGATGTTTACCATTTTGTCCCAACCATAGGTCATCTAAATGAGCCTTGCAGAAAAACATAATAAGATCCTGGCGAGCTGTGACATAAATGTTCTTAAAGTTTCTACCAGGAGACCCGAGAATGTGATCCTTAAATAAAGTCACAACCTCCCCACGTAAGTTCATGACAGTTACTGTTTCATTCCTTAATGTCAGGAATAATCGGGTGTTGTGAAGAAAAATGAACTTTGATGGCGCCATGGATTTAGTTCTATTCACCTCTATCAGCTCAGAGGTCAGAACCTGTAAACAAAAATTTCAACTATTACAAGTTACAAAGGGAAATAAAGAAGAGAACATGCATATTATTATAAAGGAAATAAGTACATACATCAAGAATTTGAAGATTCTCATTCTCCTGCTTGACCAACACCTTTTCATGGAACAGTTCAATAAAATTCACTCTTGTGTGATGTAGGGGATAACTGAAGGATTTAAGAACACATCCATCCTCTATTGAATGAAACTTAAGAGGGGCATGTCTTCCGGCATTGGTATAAATCAACATCATTAATCCCCGGCTATTTGTCAAGAAGATGTGTCAAAATATTATTGATGGCACTTACCCCACAATATTATTTAAAAAAGTGTAAACATTTATATTCTAAGAAATATCTCTTGAAAATAGGTGTTAGACAACTGCAAGGTGTTGTTATAAAGTTCATCCAAGGTGTTGTTAAACAAGCTGTTTGATAAGGTGAGAATATTTAGGGCAGGGCAGTACATTTAAACCAAGTTAATATCTTCGACCTGAACAATTTATTAATTTTATTGAGTTTATTACTATATTTTTATATAAATTAATGGTATCTATCACTTGTGTACTGTCTAGAAAAAGATCAAGGACTTTGAGTTACAGGTTCAAGGTCATGCATTTTAAAGGGCTTGAACAGCAGAGTGGCTGTCTTAGACACAAGCCATCCAAAGCTAGTCAATTAGGCTCTACATATATACTCAAAGCTAGATAGATAAACAATGTCAGTGAAAAAGACCTAGCTACCTAACCTCTCCTTTTATTTTTTTAGCCCACTTACTCACATAAACATGACAATTCACATAATCTATGGTTTTCAGTGAAAAAAACCTAGATAACCTCTTTTTCTAGTTTTTCTCACACATACAAACTTAGAAATGAAGATTTACATAATCAAATTGATTTGAGATCAGATTAATTTTCGATTATCATATAATTATATCAAGTTCATATTATATTTAATTTGGTTAAGTTCACGTTTAATTTGGAAACAAAATTATCACAAAAAATTCGGATTAAGTTAATTTTATACAAAAACATCATCTTAAATATAAAAATTTATGATGAATATATAATTTATTAACTTAAATATTGTGTAATTAATATGAAATATAAGTTATGACTTTTTGAAATTATAACAACTAAACTAAAATTCAATTTTATTCAATTTTTAAATTTCAGATATAGATACATATTCGATTTCATACTTTGAGTTATATTCTGTTCAAACAATTTATTATTTGGTTTTGATCGATTGCTGATTACAACTAGATATAATATTATTTTAGATTATTTTCTGTTAAATTTTTGATTTAGATAATTTTTAGATTGTGGATCAGATTGAATTTTGGATCAGTATCGTATAATCTATATTGAATATAAATTCAGATCTCAGTTTTATGAATTTCCATCACGTTCTTCGAATCTGGATACAATTTGTTAGGCCTATATATACACGCCAACATGATTTTCCGTGCGAATTGAGGTGTGGCCTGTATTCAAGTTTTTCGGTCATGCGAGATTTCTTGTTTATGTTTTATCCTCGAAGGGAATTCGCACTATCCTAGCACAACGTGTAGGTGGAGCAAATTTCTCTTGAATAACAACAGTGTCCCTTGTATGATAACCCTATCTTATATTTTAGAGATATATAAGTAACCTTTATTTCTTATTGGGGTATAACATTGCTTTTATTGATTATACAAGTTGTTGCTTTCATGATTAAATTCTTTAATTAATTTTAATTGCATATTCCTAACTTGTTATTTGAATTTAATTTATTTCCATGTAGTTGTGTGTGACATTTTTTCAGTTTTACCAAGGTATACACTAGTATACTTGGATATAAGGGATATATATTTGAAGTACGGAGACGTTGTATTTTTGACTCATTTTAATAAAAAATGTGAAATGATATATATTTAGGGGTTACTTATGGGTTACTTAGTGACACCCCTTAATTAAATCAGAACAAATAACTTACTAAAAATCACTAAAATTAAAATCAATCACCAAAAAATTAAACATATATAATGACCATCCACCACCACTATCAATACTATCAATGATATGAACGTCGATCTCACCTACCCATCCGTTAGCATGCTACCGTCACCACCCTTTTCACCATTATCAAACCACCATAACTAGCAACCACCGCCACGAAAATTACCAAATTTAATTAAGCTATACGACATCACAAGTTGTTGATTCACTAAAATAAATGTCAATCACAACTTCTTTTATTCAAATTATAAAATTTTATATGCAAATCACTAAATTTTGAATACAAATCACCAAATTTTTGAAACAAAATCGATAATGGCATTCAAATATGAATATAAGTAGTTCTGTTAAGAGGCTATTTTATCATACTATAGTGATGAAACCGGATCATAAAATAACAATAATAGTATATTTATGTCCTTGATGAATATAAGACATATATGGTGTATATATAAAATAATGATGACGTATTAGGAACTCTTGAAAAATGTCGATTTTGAATGACGTTTTGCTGCAGTTTGTGGTGTTGGGCGATGATTGTGAAGAAAGAACATAAATAAGTTTACACATATATATTATATATATGATGAGATGAAATGAAGGTTATAGGTGATGTAAAAATAAATGTTTAGATTTGATGTTGATGTGCATAATACTAATTCTAGACATGACAAATGTGCATTGAGAATATATATACCTAAGTTACACAAAAATTTTACTTAAAAATCATTTAACATTAATGAAATAGTTTAAAATGGTTATGTAGTATAATCACATTTATCCAAAATTATTCTACGATGGTTATATTTTAAAATTATTCTTGTAGTGTAGTTAGGCTCGAAAAATTTAACGAACATTTTTGTTGTTCGAGCTCGAGCTCTTAACGAGCTGAGCCGGACCGAACTTTTAAGGAGTCGAGTTCAAACTAATAAAATAATATAATTGTTGGAATGTTGTTTTATTAGTAAATATTTTATTGTAACCCTACCTAGGGCACAAATAGTAATTTTAATTTTTTTTTGAAGTATTTATTTGACTTTTTAATATTAGATAATGATATAATGTAAATAATACATGATGTTGTAGTTATTAAAAAAATGATACAATGATTGTATTATAGTTAATTTAAATAAATTTAAATAAATATTCTAAGGGATTATCATGTATCTTTAATAATATAGTTAGTTACTCATAAAAAAACCTTACCTGGTCTTTATGCCTTGCACATCTGTACCAGAAATGGAGTACAACATGCTGTAGTTTCTCAGTTCAAAGACCTTGTAGATTCTGATCTCGATAAGGGAAATCAAAAAAAAATTCATATCAGAATTAAGGATCATTCTATGTTTAGAATTATAGTCTTAATTTTCCTTTTTTAAGAATAAACAAAAATAAGTTGTATTCTTGCCTATGTAGGGCACAAAAAGTGACTGCTTTAGCATTTAAATTATCAATCTGGAGAGAACTGCACCATTTCAGTAACTCTGATTCAAAAACAAGGAAGCCAGCATCTGGGTGACCATTTTGAATGTATCTGACACCATTTGATGGGATTGCATGAGTAAAGAAATTACTGAGGAAGTAAAAAACTAAAAATACATGGAAACTTCTGAGAGTACAAGTAATATACGCACTCAATTCTTGTGGTCCTGCATTTCAAGGAGATGTAATTATCTGATTTGAAAGCTGAGGCAGTGATGACCGAATCATTGAACTTATTGTAAAATATTCTCCCAATATATTCTTCTGAACTCAAATTCAGAATACATATCCTTTTATTGGTTTCTGAAGCCATGCCATGCATAAAAAGTTTAAAATGAACAGGTCTTTTTTAACATGTATCTCATGATGATCATCTAAGAAAAAAGATTACCTCGGCTAAATGCAACACAAACACCAGACATCAAAAGAGCAAAGACAACGCCATGAGCAGATACTATATCATTAACCTCTTTTTGCCATTCAGGAGACGGTAGCTCCGTTGCAGACTGCCCTTGTGGATCATGGGTATCATACTCCTCCTGATTGAAAATTACATCAACTAACAAGGTCAACTAACATCGGACATAAAGTCCATATCATCTGAGGCTCATATTTAAATACATACACATAAATTGTCACCTTCATTAAGAATATATAGCTACAGTAAGAGCATCTACAATAGAGGCACCTTGAGAGGTGCCAATCATGTTCAACACATCATAAATAATAATTAAAAAAATCTATTTCATATATGTCGTATTTGGGACACTTTTAAGTCGAATCGATGTCGTATTTGGCACACTTTTAAGTCGAATCGTTGACCTGCACCCTATATAAGATTTCGTAGATGGTCCCCAAAAGAGTGCCTAATGTTGTTGCAAATTCACTTGGCACTTGATGGACAACTTTTTCACTCAAATTAGGAAATCACTCAAGATAGTCAAGCCACATAGGAGTGATGGTCACTAATGGTGCTCTATCCGTAGATTCTTAGTCATAAATTCATTGTTGATTAACAAAACGTGATAGGATACTTGACAACAATTATTCCACGGTACTAGGTTTGCCAAGTAATTAGTACATATATATAGATATATAGATATAGATATATATGTATGTGTGTGGGGGGCATTTTGGTCTCACAAACTGTCGTCACCAATGCCACATCATCTTTTTGGATCCCAAGTGCGGACGTCAGCGTTGACACATCAGCATAGTGGGTCCTAGATGTTGACCTCAGCTGTGCAACGTGAACATAATCTTCCCCAGCTATATATCATATGTGACTGTTAGAATAATCTTAAACTTAGTTGTTATTAATTATTTGTTTTGTTTAGTTATTTGTTTGTATGAAGTTTGTTTTACCTCTGTAGCTTTAGGTGTTTAAATTCAAGCAAGTTGTATGTATTTTTGTTTTCTTATCAGTAGTGAAATCAAAGGTAATACAATGTAGTCCTAAAGAGCATTTTGGTCTAGTACATATCAACTTTCCTTCATGTTTATTCTGCAGTAATCATTCTAGTATTTATTTTCAACATGATGGAATAAATACTCCTAGGACATGATGGAAAATAATACTAGAATGATTACTTCAGAATAAACATGATGGAAAGTTGATATGTACAAGACCAAACTGCTCTCTAGGACTACATTGTATTACCTTTGATTTCACTACTGATAAGAAAATAAAAATACATACAACTTGCTTGAATTTAAACACCTAAAGCTACAGAGGTGGCACTTAAAAACAAGGAACTACTCCTACTTCTACTCCATCAGCCTTGTTCAATAAAGCTACAGAGGTGGCACTTAAAAACAAGGAACTACTCCTACTTCTACTCCATCAGCCTTGTTCAATAGTGTTGCACATTGCAACACTACAACTGAGCTGCAACACAAGATTTGTGTCTATTGTAACATCATTTTTATAGTATTGCACTTACTTAAACAATTTGGGCAATTATAACAGAAAGTTATCATTGCATTATAAAAATATAGCATATGGCCATGTATGGCGTAGTCTATAATCATAAACCATCGTGCAAGTTACAACTAGAAATCCATGTACCGATTCATGCGTTGCAACTAAAATTCATGAGGCCCGATTTTTGATCAATAGCAAAATTCATAGTAGGATGAAATTAATTTTGATTTTATGATCAACTATCGCTTCCTTAAATCCTTGATATTCTCCTTAAACAGGTATGCACCCATAAATATTCTAGTTCAAATTGAATGGATTTGTGACTAATATCAAAACTTTGGGAGACAATCGAGGAAAAATACGTGGTGAAGACCTCCTTCATTCAGTACCAGCATAAATGGAGAAGAAATTTAGAAATATTTTAGAAACATTGTAAGTCTTAGTCAATTACTACAAAATGGGAACATGGGTGTTAAATGTCAGCTATTTGTAGGTATATGATAGAGTAGGAAGGTTACTTATGAAGGTAAAAAAGACGATAAACTAGTAGACCTTATAAGATTTTGCTTGAAACTAGCAAAATGTTCATATGATCATACGGTTTATACTAAATGTCAAGGGAGATGTTGATCTGATGATTACGGGTAACAATGTAAGTAACATTAACAAATTCAAGAGGCATATGAACTAGAATTTTGAAACGGATTACCTTGGAATATTATCGTACTAATTGGGTTTTAAAATGGACATATAAAAGATATTTATAGAGTTAAAGCAAGCAACATAAATAAAAAATTCTTCTCGATAAGGCTTTACTTAGTGAATGCAA
Source organism: Apium graveolens (assembly GCF_009905375.1). NCBI lineage: Eukaryota > Viridiplantae > Streptophyta > Magnoliopsida > Apiales > Apiaceae > Apium > Apium graveolens. The sequence continues at coordinate 309,833,339 of NC_133648.1, read as the reverse complement.
TATTATCAAATATCCAATGAAAATTAATATTCGACTGAGCAAACGTGGGGGAAGGCGGTAAAGTTTATTATTTTTAAGAGCTTGATAGTCTTAGGTATTTTGTTCATCCCAAATATAATATAGCGTTCCATGTTAGTATCGTTAGTAGGTACATAGAGCGTCCCACGACTCTTCACATGAATCTACTAAAGTGAGTTTTAAGATACATGAAGGGAAATGTCGATTGTGGTTTGTGCTACGCAAAGGGGACCGGAAATTACTTACTTTTAAGATACTAAGATAGTGACTTAACATGTAACACTGAGGATTAAAAGAGCCTTCGTGAAATGGCATTTTTTTTGAAAGATAGTCTGATCACTTGGGTATCTCAGAAATGTTAATGTGTGTCTTTGAGTTTGTGCGAAGCTGAGTTTATGGCCGCTACAGGTGTTGTCTGTCATAAGGTGTAGCTTAGTAATTTACTTGGTTGGATTACAAATAAGAAGCATCATCCAGTGGTAATTAATATAGAAAATAAATCGTTGATATACTTGACCAAAAATCATGTTTTCCATTGGAGGAGTAAGCATATCGATATTCAATATATCTTTATGTGATATTGTATGGAACATGGAAAAATTATAATGAGACATATTAGTTTAGGATACAGCGTGCAGATATTCTAAGCAAAGCCACGTGGCTACTGTAAAGTTGAGAGAATGAGAGATTTGCTTAACATTAAAAATCTGCAGTCTAGAGTTTAGATTACGGGGTGGTATGTTGAAAATATAATTTAAGCTTAGGTTCAATTAATAATTGTTATTGTTAAAATATTCACTAGAGCACATGAGAATAAGTCTTAGCATAGTTAAGTTTTTTAGGACTTAGTTTTAGTAAGTGGTATCATTATATGAGTCTAATGCTTATTTCTAGCTAGCTACTATTTCCATTATAGAGTAATTTGTATTCAGTTTTTCGTTAAAGAAGTAACACAATATTTTGCATTACTATATCTTCTCTCATGTATATACAATTTTCCTATTAACTTTATTTCGTGGATTGAAGCTTGCATTACAACACCCTTTTACTCCGTGAAAATCAATGGCGCTCTCTCCGGGTTTTTCAAGGGTGCTAAGGGCCTTCGTCAAGGTGACCCCTTATCTCCATATCTTTTTACTCTAGGAATGAACGTTTTAACCTTGCTTCTCCAATCCAATAATCCATTGTTTCGATTTCACTGGAAATGCAAAGGTTTATAACTTAACCATCTTCTTTTTGCGGACGATGTTCTGTTCTTTTCTTACAGGGACAAAAATTCTTTAAACCACCTGATGCATTGTTTAGAGAAATTTTCACGTGCTAGTGGTCTTAGCCCTAATGCTCACAAAAGCTCAGTTTTCTTTAGCAATTGCAAGGAAGATGTTGTTTGTTGGTTTGATGATGCCTTTAGAATTCCTCATCGTTGTCTACTGGTCTCGTTCTTGGGTGTTACTCTTATTTCTTCGAAACTTTGCATTGATGATTGCCTTCCCATTATCGACAAATTAACTACTAGAATGAATCTCTGGACTACATTGTTTCTCTCTCTAGCAGGACGTGTTCAGTTGATCAGAGCTATTCTTTATTCTATAGAAGCGTATTGGACTAACCACTTCATTCTTTCGAGAGCTATGCATAAGCACATCCTGCAGTTGATGACAAGGTTTTTATGGAAAGGGGACCACTCAAAAGTTAGAGGAGCCAAGGTCTGTTGGAGTGACATCTGCCTCCCCAAGGATGAGGGAGGTTTAGGGCTCCGTAACCCTGAGGAGTGGAATTATTCCCATTTACTCCTACACTTGTGTAGAGTAGTAAACAAGTATTACTCTCTTTAGGTGTCTTGGGTGTACTCAACTCATCTCAAATCAACAAATTTTGGGTCATGGAGATTCCGACTGATTGCTCATGGATTTGGAGGAAGGTGCTGAAACACATGCCTACTACTCTTCAGTTTCTTCGGTTTAACCTAGGGGATGGAAGAGCCACCTCTTTATGTTTTGACCCATGGTGGCATCGTTTGGCCAAAATAAAACACGATTCGATTTACCTACAAGTTAACTTAAGGAAAAAAGCCACGGTCAATGATCTCATTCATACTGGAAGGTGGTGCCTTCCTAGTCTTAACGCTCGACTGAGACATCTTAGTGCCAACTTGGTACAATGGCTTGCTCACTTGGATAACCCGGACTTCAACCTTTCGAAAGTTGATACTTTAAGTTGGCAGTTGAGGCCCCTAAAGCACCTCAGGATCCGGCACATCTGGGACTCGATCAGAACTTGAGCTACAAAAGAACAGTGGAGCTCCTCCCTTTGGCACCGTCTTAGTGTCCCACGCTATGTTCATCATGAATGGATTGTTTGTCGAGGGAGGCTCCCAAAATTCACCAGACTCGCTCGCTTTGGGCTTCAGGTTTCTCCTTTTTGTAATCTTTGTGTAGGAGGGATTGAAACTAGTGATCACCTTTTTGTTCACTGTATTTACAGTAGATCAATTCTCTCGAGGTTGACCTTCTCTCTTAGGCTCCCTATCACTGGCATTTCCTGGAATGATTTGGCGAGAGAGGAATGCTAGACTGCATGACAAAGGGGTCCGAGACCCGTCTTTGGTTCTTAAGGGAATTATGCTAGATATTGAAACTCTATTGCTATCTTCAAAGTAGTTCAAGAACCTAGATTGTATAGGGATTTTTTGTAGTTGGTTTTTGTATGCCCTTGTGCTTTCTATTCTCAATCTTTTATGCTAAGGTTGATCATAGATAGTCTTCTCTAGGTCTACTAGAGCAAGGGTTAATCCCTCTTTCTTGTTAATATATGTTTAATTTAGCAAAAAAAAATTACTTTCTGAGTTTTGTGTTTATATATATACCAGAGTTTAAGCCAATATATTTTGAATGATCCATCACAACCCTCTCATTTTTCAAATTATTATTATTACTATTCTTAATCTCCGATCATTATTATATTCCTTATATTTACGAGAATCTAATAGGACTTATATACTTCAGTTTGTTTATTAGACAAAAACTAATAATTCTATAAGACAAAGACGTTATTGGTCTTGTAGGCAGTTTACATAGCGGATGGCTGCAAAAATGATTTATGTTAACATATCAAAGGAAGACGAACACTGATCAATTTTATCGGTTAATAAATTCCACAAATGGAAGAATTTTGCGAAACATGCCATAAAATGGAGAACTTAGCGAAACATTAATATGTTCGAACAAAAATAATTGATAGAAAGCAAACTAACTAAGAAAAGGGAGTGAAGCGAGGATGTGTAAGAGAATGCTTTGTACGCTTCTGGTTACATTATACACAGCGGTTATATGATATATTTGCGGCTTGCCATCTTAAGAATTATAACACTTTTCGTTTCATCGATACCCATCGATATCAAAGACTTGTTGAGGAAACCCATCCATCTTCTCTATTTTAGCACACGCATGAAAAGGCAGTTGTCATCATGATAGAGATTTCAATATTTGAAAACTTTAATTCACTATAGATGTATCTCTTTTCTTTACGTATTTAACCTTGCAATCCATCAAAGTTATCAAAATCTGAAATGGTCAAGTTCTTGCATGAAGACTTCTATGGAAATTTGTAAATTTCTATTCATTTGCCAATATTGTATACATGTGCTAGATTTTTCTATGGTGAAAGGTAAATATTTTTAAATTCTTGATTTTTTCTGGATTCTTAAATTCTTAAATTTCCAATGTACAATTTGTATATGCATCTGTCACTTACGATGTTGTCGTGCAATACGTTGTCCGTCTATATGGGTGTGGTTTAGTTTGGTACCTACCAACCCTTTTTAATTGTACTGAGTATACAATTTAATTAATATTTAATAAATTTTAAATTTTATATTATTTCTAGTTTTAATATAAATAATAAATACTAAAATTAAATTAATATATAATTATAACCATATTGTTTTAGATAAAAATTTAGGATGTATTTATTGCTAGTGTTCGTGAGCTTCGAGGCTCGATTTGACTGCAATTGTGCTTCATGACTCGATCTGCCTTAACAAGATACCTACATACCTTTTTGTATGCCAAGGATCAAGTAACAACGTAGTTCTAATTTATGGGGTGAGACCCCTTATATAGGCATGAGATGCCTTGAAATTAGATTAGGGTTAGGAGACTCGGTGAACAAGTCTCAAATTTAGAGTGGACTTTGGAGTCCTATGATGCATCAAATTAAATCCTTATCCTATGAGATTTCTTGAAGGCATATCTCCAAGAAGTTGTGTCCTTATTTAGGCTTTAGTTATCAGCTGATTTTTCCCATATTAATTAATTATTAAATTAATTAATATTCAGGGTATTTGGGCATTCATAAATGGGCCTTGTAAGCAGCCCAAGTCAGGTGTAATTAATTATGTATTAATGACATAATCGAGGTTTATTTTATCCCCTATCATTTGCCCTCCAACTTCTGGGAAATCGTATTGGATTTTACTGAATTTAAGTTCATTTAATTTTGAAGAATTTTCTAGAAATTTTCCTTAATTTCCTGAAAATATTTATAATTTTCAAGAATTTTCTATTTCCTTTTTTCTTTCTTTTTTTAATATAAAATTTCGACGAGGAATCCATTCGATCGGGATCCTAGTCGAATTATGGTCCCAAAAGCCCTGGTCGAAGCTACTTTTGGTCAGGTTGTTTCGATCAGAATCCTGACCGAATTCGGTCAGGAACAATTCAAATATGACCGAATTATGCTCCCTTTTTGCCTTGCTCATGGAGTAATTCGACCAGGATCATTCGACCAGGAATCCTAACCGAATTTGGTCAGGATTTAACGTTGACTTTGGTCTTTCTGATCAAATTAAGGGTCTTTAATTCTTGATCGAAAGTTTATTCGACCGGTACCTTTCGATCAGGATCCTGACATTAGTTTAGATCAGAATTTCTTGTTTTTAACATAATCTTGACTGAATTATTGGCCTAAAATTCCTGATCGTAGGTTATTTCGACTAGGATCATTCGATCAGAACTCCTGACCGAAATTAGGTCATGATTTTTTTGATTTTTGACCATAATTTTTTAGGTCGAGATTTTTGATTAAATTTTTACATCTTCAATCAGGATGCGCCTATGGGCTTTGTTGGTGGGCTTTCCTTTTGGCCCATCTCTACCTGGGATTTCCTTTTGGCCCATTATTTATCTGGGCTTTTCTTTTGGCCCACTATTCTAAAATATTCTGGAAACTATAAATATATATTTATTATTATTATATTTGATTTATCCAGGAAATTTCTGGAACTTTCTTGATTTTGGGCTGTGCTTTTAACCTGTTATGACCGGCTGGTCTGCCCTTTTTACTGGCCCAATGACCTGTTTGGAGTCCTATATAAGAGTGGGGGGAGTGAAGTGGTTTTTCACACTTTACTTTTTTATTTCTAAACTCTCCTTTCAAAATCTCCTTCCCCATCCTTAAAGCTTTTTCCGGGGAAATCAGCCTTTTCCGGCCACCTTCTTCCTCCTTCCTCTACTTCAAGCTCTACTCTAACCTCCATTAATGGCTGGAAAAGGTTCAGAAAGGGCAACGAAGATTGCTCCAGCTTCTAAGATAGGTAACGACATTGAAATTCGCTCTTCTTATATGTCATTGATAGATATGATTAATACTTGGGGGGATGAATATCCATTCGAAACTCATTTAGACTTATTTGATTATTGTAATAAGTGGTATAATTCAAATGCTATTAACAAACTCAACGAAATCAATAACGTTCGTCCCCCTCTTAGAATAGTTCCTACAGAAAGTGGTGACCGTACATGCCATTGAAAGCCCGATACTTTGTTTGTTTATACAGACGCCCTTACTGCGGAGCTTAGGTTTCCTTTCCACGAGTTTATTTACACTTTGTTAGCTGATTTACAAATTAATCCTTGTCAGCTTCCTCCCAATGCCTGGAAAAATATTCTTTATTTCATGGTTTTGTGTCTTAGGAGTGGTTTCCCTCTTTCAGTAGCTGTGTTTAGGAAAATTTTCCAGTGCTATAACAATGCCCAAAACTCTTGTGGTTGAGTTTATATTATGCAAAGGCCCAAGTGTAAATAAATTTTTAATAGTGTTTCAATTCCTGATAATAAACAACACTGAAGAGACAGTTTTGTCGGGATTAAGTGGGAGAATGGAGACCGGGGCACACTTTTTAGATCCCCCTCGGGGAAGGTCAGTGATGGTAGCCCCAAATCCATTCACCTAACTCCCGAAGAGAATGCTATATACAATGATCTTATAAATAATAATGGCGAAACTCCCAGCTGGACTCTCTTGGAGGAGTTTTCTTTGATCCAAGTGGGCTTGCCTCAGTCTCGTTGTACGATATTTTTTCTTCCCTTCTTATTTTTATTTTCTTCATGCATTATCGACACCAATTATTTTTGTTTTTCCCTTGTTTTTGCAGCCGCCAAGGAAATCAATAATAAGAACTTTCATGTCATTGAGAAAACAACAAGAATGAAAAAGGCCCGACTTACGGGGTTGGATCCCTATGGTAAGCCAACGGAGCCTAGCTTTCTGAAGAAGCATAAAGAGCCCATAGTGGAGGCGTCTTCTAGGGGGAACTGAAACCCCAGATGCTCCTGCTACTATAGCTACTAGTGTTTTCCAGTCTCTCCGAGGATTCCATCGAGGGGATTCCGTGGTTGGTTCCATGAAGCACGTATTAGATTGGTCTTATCACTATGTGACCCCTAAGGACTTCACTGATATTGTGGCTAGTCCAAACTTAGAGAGGGTAAAGCTTATGGGTGCCCAATCTCTAGCCTCGGTAAGGGTCTTCCCCTTTTAACCATTTTTTATATATATATTTAACATTCCTTTGTTCCTATTGCTACTTTATCCCCTTTCCTTACGTCCTTTTATTTTTCTTCTTCCTTTCAGTCTAATGCTTATTTCCAAGCAACTGTGAGACAAGCCGACACTTGGAAGAAAGCCTCGGATAACGCGACTAACGCCCTCAGAAGTAAACAGAGGAAGTATATTGCGCCGGAGAAGAAGATAAAGCGCAAGGCATAAGAGTTAGGGGATGCCAATGCTGAGCTAGTTACTCTGAAGGCTGAGAAGGACAGAATCATTGATGCTTAGTTGGACACGGATGAGTTTGCTCAGTCCATGAGAGGTTAGGAAGAACATGGTATTCCCTGGATTTTTCAGGATTGGATGGGACACGGCCCTCGGGACCGTGAATGAGACTTGTCCTGATGTTAACCCGACGGATTACATGTGCCCCGATGATGACACCTTACTACAGAGGTTCCGTACCTGCATAGTCGTCTTAGATGATATCCCTCAGGACTAGCTTCTTCCTCCCCTGAGTCCTTTTCTCGACCCGTAGAGGACGATGTCGGCCCTTCTTCTAGTGAGACCTCTACTGTAGAGACTTCTGATGAGAGAGAAGGAGGCGATGACATGGATGCCGATGGCACCTCTGCTCCTAATAGTTTTTATTGGCCCTGCGTGGATTTGTTATTTATGATCAGAACTTGTAATAGTCTCTTTATTTATCGAACACTACATTTTTATATCCGAATTTATGCACTTAATTTTATTTATTATAACTTTATGTGTTGTAGGAACTCAATACCACATATTGGAAATTTTATAAATTCCATAGTCTCTTGGGATTCATCCCTTATACAAGTCTTGCTAAAACTAAAACATGAAAATAATAGTCTTATAAAACATAAAATCCTAAGCAATCAAACCTTTAAGGTGCTTTTCAACCTATTTGCCACTTTGACAAATGAAGATCTTTCCAATCAGACTAATACAAAATAGACTTTCGGGTTTTGAGTGTGCCAAGTTCTTCGGACTTCAAAACGGTCCATAGTTTCTTGCTTCTAGGATCCTCTTCCTTGAACACTTTTGATCTTGTATGGTCCTTCCCAATTTGGGAGAGTTTTCCCTTCTACCCCACACCGGAAGCTTCCACCTTCCTTAGAACCAAGTCACCTTGTTTAAAAAACCTTTCTTTCACCCTTAATTTATAGTAGAAAGAAGCCTTTTTTGGTGTTCCCCAATCCTTGCATGTGCTTTATCCCGCACTTCCTCTATCAACTCCAGGGCTAAACTTTGTCCCTCTTCATTCTCTTCAGCATTATACGCTTGGATTCTTGGAGATGAATGTGATATCTCCACTTAAACGACCGCTTTTGCCCCATATGCTAACATAAACGGTGTTGCTCCTGTAGTAACTCTACATGTGGTCCTGTAGACCCAAAGTATTGGAAGTATTCCATCCACCCAACTACTCCTGGACTTTTTAATCCTCTTCTTAATCCATCTAGAATAATTAGGTTTGCAACCTCTGCTTGCCCATTGGCTTGGAGATGTGCTCCAGACGTGAACCGTAACTCAATCTCATTCTCCTTATAATACTTCTTAAACTCATCATTATTGAATTGTGCTCCATTATCAGTCACCAATATTCGGGGGATCCCATATCTGCACATGACATTTTCCCACAGGAATTGAGCAACTTGCTTAGTTGTAATCTTGGCCAAAGGCTTAGCTTCAATCCACTTAGTAAAGTAATCATTTGCTACAATCAAGAAGTTTCTTTGAGCAGTAGCCATCGGAAATGACCCGAGAATATCCATTCCCCATATAGCAAAAAGAATTGGAGAATTGATGGAAGTTAACATTTGGGGGGGCTGTCGAACAACCGGCGCATGTTTCTGACAGCGATCACACTTCTTCACAATCTTTGGAATCAGCCATCATTTCTGGCCAATAAAGGCCTAAACGGGTTATCTTATGTGCTAGATCTCTGCTCCCCAAGTGTTGCCCACAAATACCTTCGTGTACTTCTTCGAGAGCTAAACACACCTTATCAGGTGTGAGACATCTTAAGTAAGGAACCCCATAAGATCTTTTGTATGAAATTCCATCAATCAAGGAATATCTCAATGCTCGCAGAACCAACTTTCATGCTTTAGTTAAATCATTCGGGGCTTTTATTGCCGTTCACGGCTTGTACTTGATGTCGAATTCTCCCAATTCTATGGCCCATTTAATCTGTCTCACACTAGCTTTGGGAATGTGAATAATGTTTCTCAAAGGCTGATTTGTTAGTACCTCGATCTAATGAGCTTGGAAGTAAGGACGCAACTTCCTTGAAGCCATCACCAAGGCTAAATCAAATTTTTCAATAGTCAAATAATTCAACTCTGCTCCATGCGGAATCTTACGGACATAGTATATGGGTTTCTGGATTTTTAGTTCTTCTTTATCCAACACGGCGCTCAAGGCATTTTCTGAGACGACAAAATATAAGTACAAAGTTTCATACAAGACTGGTTTAGCTAAGAACGGGGCTTGAACTATGTAGTTCTTTAATCCTTTAAATGGCTCTTGAATTTCCTCGGTCCATATGAAATCTTTTACTTTCTTCAAGGCTTTGAAGAATGGCAAGCAGTTGTCTCTAGATTTGGAGATAAATCGTCCTAAGGCAGCAACCCTTCCAGTGAGTTTTTGAACATCTTTAATAGACCGTGAAGGATCCATGTCCGAGATGGTCTTTATCTTGTCAGGATTTGGTTCAATCCCCTCTTGGAGACCATCAATCCCAAAATTTTTCTAGATCCCACATTGAAAGCACACTTTGCAAGGTTTAACATCATTAGTGATATCTCAGAACCTCAAAAGCTTCCCCCAAATGGGTTATGTGATCATTCTTCACAAGACTCTTGACTAACATGTCATCTACATATAATTTCATAGTTTTTCCAATAAGATCTTTAAAAATTTTATATACCAACCTTTAATAGGTAGCTCATGCATTCTTGAGACCAAACGCCATATCAAGATAACAAAAATTATCAAAGTCAGTGATGAATGATACCTTTGGGATATCATCCTTATACATCTTGATCTGATTGTATCCATTGAATTCATCCATAAAGCTTATAATTTCATGACCAGCGGTCGCATCTATCAATATATCTATCCTTGGCAACGGGAAACAATACTTCGGGCATGCATCATTCAGATCAGTGAAATCCACAAACATTCTCCAATTTCTATTAGCCTTCTTCACCATTACATGATTTTCTAACCACTCTGGAAATTGTATCTCTTCAATGAAACCAGCCTCCACGAGCTTCTTCACTTCTTGCTTGATTGCTTCCTGCCTGTTCGGAGAAACAATTCTTTTCTTTTGCTTCATGATCTTTCGATTTGGGTCCACATTCAATTTGTGAGTGATTAGTTCCGGTTCTATGTCAGGCATATCAGCTGCTGACCATGTGAATACATCACTATTTTCTTGTAAAATCCTCACCAGCTTTCCTCTAAGGGGCTTCTCAAGTGGCGCTCCAATTAAAGTCACTCTCTGAGAATCCTCGGGAGCCAAAGGGAACAAAATCAAGTCTTGCGATGGCTTCCCTCTTTTCTCGTCATTCTCACACATATCCAGGTCTCTGATAGGAAAAACTTTCCCCCCAAAACAAATCCTTGCCATCTTTTGATCTGCTCTTTCTTCCCCAATCCCGTTCTGGGTGGGAAACTTCATCACTGAATGGTAAGAAGAGGGTACTTCCTTGAAAGCATGTATTCCTGTTCTTCCCATGATTGCATTGTATGTGTTGATCCAACTTTTACCATTACAAAGTCCAACATCTGTGTTTCTTGTCTTGGTTCCTGACCTATAGTCGGAGCCAACTTAATTATTCCCTCAACAGGGCACTCGACTCCAGCAAAATTATATATTGGCATATTAGTTAGGGTAAATTGAGAATCATTGTAACCCATCATTATAAAGGTATCATGGAGTAAGATGTTCACCGATGCTCCATTGTCTACAAGGACTCTCTTCACCGGGCTGTTCCATATTATCGGTGTTATGACCGGAGGATCGTTATGAGGAAATTTGACACCCTCTAAATCAATATCATCGAATGTCATTGTTACTCTTATCCTAGCCCTCTTCGGGGTTTCTCCGATAATATGCATAACTTCTCTAGTATATGCCTTCCTCGAGTTTTTAGATGAACTAGCAGTAGTCGGTTCTCCAAAGATTGTATTTATCACTGGCCCTCGGGGTCGTGGTCCTCCAAATATTGCGTTTATCATCGGTCCCCTGGGTTGGGGATTTCGCCCCTGATCATCCTGATCCGTTTGAGATCCTCGAAGTTCCTTCTTCCATTATTATTCCAATCCCCTCCATCTCTAGTATACTTGCTCGGCCTTCTTTTTCAAATAAAAAATTCAATTTCATCTTTTAGTTGTCTACACTCATCGGTGTCATGGCCAACATCCTTGTGAAATCTATAATATTTGCTCTTATCTAGCTTGGTAGGATCAGCCTTCAGGGGCTGAGGCCAACGAACATCCCTATCCCTTTCGATTTCCATTAAGATCTGACTTCTAGGAGTATTCAGTTTAGCATATTCAGTGAACCTTTGTCCAGGTCCACTCTTTTTCGAGGTTAAATCAGCGTTTGGCTTTTTTCTAGGATACTTGTCCTTGGCATTATATTCTAGATCAATCTTTCGCTTCATGCCACCAGCGGGCTTGTTATTAACTACCGTCTTCCTCATGCTTTCCTCCACTTTGATATACTTCCCGGCCCTATCTTGGAGCTGCAACATGCTTTCAGGGGGTGCTTGGTTAATCACATCTTGAAGAACTCGTCCCTAGTTCCTTGCTGCAGTGTTATTATAGCTACCTACACAATGCTCATGAGAGATGCCGAACTCTTGTCATGCACTCTTCCACTGATGAATTGCTTAATGAAAGCTTGACTTAAGTCTCTAAAGGATCCAACTGAATTCGGAGAAAAACGGCTATACCACCTTGGAGCCATTCCCGACAGGGTTTGAGGAAAGGCCTGACACTTAATTGTGTCGTTCACGGGCTATAGCAACAGTGCATTAGATAATGTTCAGACATGATTTGAGGGATCCCCAGTGCCATCATAAGCTTTCATGGTGGGCATCTTAAACTTCCTTGATACGTTGGAATTCATTATTGAATGGTGGAGTTGGATCATCAGGATCTCCTAGGGGCATGAGATCACTTGAATCAGCCCTTAGAGCAACATCCCTTCTTGGTATTAGACCATCCAGGTCTATGATTTGAGGATGATCCGTCCTCCTCGGAGGTAGTAGGGTTCTTGGGGTCAAGTGCGCCTCCAGGTCCCGCTTCATCCTTTAGATCTCAGCTTCGTGAGCCCTGATCTTCTCTTATACTTCTTGGGAATTCATTCATCGTGTGCTCCTAGGGCGTTGGTTAGCATCAGACATTGATTCTTTACCAGCATGCCTCCTTCTCAGAGCCACATCATCATCCGAAGATTCAGAATCTCTTTCAATGTAAGGTCCAGAGAATTCTTGGTCTTCCGGAATAGAAGCCAAACCTCGTAATTGTGGGGCGTCTGCTCTTGTGCTTCACTCCAATTAGCATGCCCACTTCCTCCAAACCCGGGGTATCCCGTAAACGGGGTTAGTTGTTACAGTAGTTGAATACTCATACCCAACGATTTGAGGATTAACTGGTGCACGAACCTGCTGAAATTGGGAACGCGTCCCTTGAGGAGCTAGAGGATTCGTCCCTTGTGGCTCAGGCTTAGTTGCCCCTATCAGGGTTCCTCCTTGGGTGGAGGCGTAGCAAGAGTGTGGGGTATTTCCACCATTGACGAAATCGTTTGAGTTGTCCCAGCCGGTGTTCCTTCGGGGGCGTCGTTTTCGCTCCGTTTGTTCACCATGGTTGTTGTTATGCTTTCTCACAAACAGCGCTAAATGTTATGGATAAAAACTTAGGGTGTATTTATTGCAAGGGTTCGTGAGCTTCGAATCTCGATTTGACTTCTCTTGTGCTTCATAACTCTATCTGCCTTAACAAGATGCCTACGTACCTTGATGTATGCCAGGGATTAAGTCAAAAACGTAGTTCTGATTTATAGGGTGAGGTCGTTATATATGTATGAGATGCCTTGAAATTATATTAGGATTAGGAGACTTGGTGGACAAATCTCAAATTTAGAGTGGACTTTGGAGTCCTATAATGCAGAAAATTGAATCATATCTTATGAAATTTCTTGGAGGCGAATTTTAAAGGAGTTGTGTCCTTATTTGGACTTTACTTATTAGCTGATTTTCCCATATTAAATAATTACGAAATTAATTAATATTCAGGCCTTTTGGGCCTTCATAAATGGGCCTTGTAAGCAACCAAGTCAAGTGTAATTAATGCAGTATTAATGACACAATCGAGGTTTATTTTATCCCCTTATCACTTATTATGATTTTTTAATCTTAATATGTATAATTTTTTGTTATGTTTAAATTGTAAATAATTAATGACTTTTAACCATTAACATTATTAGTATGTTTATAAATATTTGCTGTTGACGAAATTCAAAGTACTATATAAGTAATAATATAAATATTTGTTATTGACAGGATCTGAACCTAATAACTTGAGTAATGTATTTTCTTTTAATATTTTGATCTAACTGTCCATATCATTTGACTAAAAGATCAAACGAAAAACAATATACAAATTTATCACAGATCAAGCTTATTATGGTTTAGTATACATTTAAGTATGGATTTAGTTACACCCTTATTTCGATGGACCAGTGATGAAATTTCAATGCATAATTTAATTTCACATTTATTTTGTTTCACTTTTAGATTATTATCTTATTTACAGTTTTATTTTATTTTTTTAATAAAAGAATATAATTGTTGATATTCTACCGAGTTAATAAGTTATGTTTTTTTATAATTTTATATAGTATTAATTTGATATTTGGTATTATATAATGATGTTAATTTAATTGTTTCATATGTTGTAAAAAATAGATTGAATTATAATTAATTAACTTAAAATATTATAAGTAAATTTTCTCAGATTGAGTAAATATTAATTATTATTATTAATAATTATTATTATAATTACATACAAAATATATTAAGAAATTGCAAAGTCACCTATAATTTCTCCAAATATATGTCACATCATAAAAATTTGATATATACATGAGCAAAATCACAAACACAAGAAGTCATACTCAATTTATTGGGGTCTTCACCACTATACAAAAGAGGAGATTAACTACAGACACCCGGACATGTACTGAGGCCTCCATAACAATTAATAAAACTAAAACCATAAAAAACGCAAAAAAAGAAATGGAGATAGACCAATTCAATTAAAAAATAGAGGATTTTTTGAAATGACGAAACCTGCAAGAAAATGCTCCGAAATCTCTCTCGAGCATCACTCAAATGAAAGCATCGATCACCTCTAGATCCGATCTCTCTCCGCTGAAGAACTTTAACACTGTTCAACAGCCTGTAATCACTCTCAACTGATTTCCTGTTAGCATTCACTCTGTGCTCATTTCTGGCCCTTCTATTCCTTGCACCAATTCTTCTTGTTTCCATATAGTAAACCACCTAGATTTTGAAAACCAGGAGAATTAAAACGCCCAAATAATTTTCTCACTAACAAGGGAACAAGAGGAATGTAAATTATATGTATTCAATATAATATATATTGTTTGTAGATAATAGGTAATGCAACTATTTTCTTTCTTATTGGTTGGAATGAGTACAAAAGATTGCTTATTTTTGTATTTATCACTCTACAGCGGCTACAAAAGTATTTAGTACTCTTGAAGGGGTGTTTTGAGGACGTAACGTTTAGAGAATTAAGATATTAGTATCCGTTTGATTTAGATTTAGTTTAGGAAATTAGGACATGTTTGGATTTGAATTTCTTTGAATAAAAATTTAATTAGTTAATATAGACTATGCTGACATTCAGGTTTTTTTGATTAAAATATTAGTCTTTTTGAGAAAAAACTACAATGCTCTACCATTTTATTTGACTTCATTTGTAAATTTAATTTAATATAATTAATTTGAGTTTTTAGCTCCAATGTTACGAAATTTGTTTGATTAGCTTGATATCGAGGAAGTATAAATTTTAAATTTCTTGAATTCAAATGGATCTAAATATGCTAGCGGGCATATTAGAATAATGTAAAAAAAATCTTAGATACTATATCATAGTAATTAGCTATATAAAATGATCCTAATCATCTATAAATTCAAATAATCCATGAGATTGTATATATATTAGCATCTTTCAGTACTACTCAAAAAACACCTTAGACATTGGTTAAAACCCGATATCTATGTAAAAATAGACCAATGTCTTCGCACTATTATTAAATGTATTTTTACATAGACATCACGCTTTAGGGTGACAACTGGTGTCTTATTCAATTTTGTTGTAGTATAATTGAATAATGCTAAGTTCAGTATTACAATATTAGGATAACTAGGGCTATTTGAACATATAACACACAAGCTACGTAGAGAAATTAACATCGATGAACAACAGATGTCTGTTTGTATATTTAACATCGGTTTTTTTATAGAACAGTGGTTAAAGTATCTAGTCATCACGACTAAGAAATACTAATTATGGTTGTTATGTCTCGTAGGTTTAGTTAATTGCATGTAAAAATAGTTATGAAGATGCTACCTAATAGACCGAGAACCATCATTAGTATAATAATCTCATTACTTTAGTTAATTTTACCTTAAAAAATACTTTCGAAAATGCAAGCTATATATGAGAAACATAGAATAATAATTAGTAGCATAATACCAGACTAATATAAGAGTAACAATAAAGGGCGTTAAGTTAGTTCGGAAAAATGAAATATAATTTCGAAAGAAAAATATGCAGAAAGGAAATGAATGACCATGAATTATTTTACATATTTAGTTTGTATCCGGAAATGAAATGCAATGATAGTTCTATGATTGTTTTTGGATTTGATTTTTTTTGAAATTATCAAATCTTTTATTATTTATAGTCATACTTTTCACAAAATATTTTATTTACAATTTAAAAGATTTATTATTTAATGACATCATAGAGTTTTGACATAAATTAAAATACAAATATATCAAAATTAATTTTATTCTATAACAATTAAATTATAAAGTGTTTTAATTTTTGAAAATATAATTGACATAAACTTTATATGTAAAATTTAAATGATAATTACATATACAAAAAGTATGAGGAAAACAGAAACTAAATATGAGGGTGGTGTGGGTAATGAGTCGAAATTAATATATCGATTGTAAATGGCTAAGGTTGACTGGTTAAATTCGACCAGTTTAGTTCGACCGATCTTTTTCGACCGATAATTTACAACCATTGCCGGTCGAATTTAGGACCATAATATTTTTTCCTTGAAATTTTAAATTTCCACTTAAAATTTAACACTTCTGCTTATTGTTTTTAAATTTGACCAGGAAATGGTCTTGTAAAAGTAGCATAAATTCGAAAACAACTTGATCGATATACAGAAATTAAGCATTCCATTCCAACAGAACCAACAATTGGAGTCTGAAGTAACCTTTTACAATAGGTCTCTGAACAAGAACAATCTTGTAATAAGCCTCTATCCAGATGAGAGATTGAAGAAAGCGATGTTTGCCCCACTTTTTGGGGTTTCAACTAGCTTCCATGATCTCATTTGTAAAGGAGAGCCCATTAAAGTAAATAAGGTAAATATAAAGGTGCGGAGCCTAAAGAATTGGGTAGGGGTCAAATTTGCTCTAAACAAGAGTCAGTTGAAGATGAGCAAATGATTATCTATCCTCACTTTGACGAACTCCTCGATTTTCTTACACCCTTTATTCTCGATTCTTCCCCTTCTTCTTCGTTGTCGTCATATCATCATCATCTCCATCCTTTCCATATTTTTGGTTATTTTGTATGAATTTCGACGACTAAATAAATTAAAGATTTCAATTTCTTATCTTGTATAGTATGTGTATATATTGAATTATCAAAGAGATTATATATATATATATATATATATATATATTTAATTTTATGGATACAACACACTAAGAAAATAATACACTTGACTAGTTGTACTAGCCAAGATAAATGTTTAATTAGATCTTAATAGTGAACTTATAACAACGGTAATAATATGAGTTAACCAGTATACTGGATCGGACACTATAAAACTAATCATTCTACAATTACACATATTTTCAACCTCGATATATAAGTCTGATGACTTCTTGCAATTGATAATAATAATCGTCAATAATATAATCACGTGAACTTCATTCACCATAACTCTTGAACTAGCACTTGAAGTAGATTTAGTATGAAATTTGTAGCCATTCACCTTACATATTTGGTAGAAAATTGTCATTTTCGCTGGTCCCGAAAATAAGGTTCTAAAATGCAAACTAATTACAGGATCATTTTCAACCTTAAGCTTAATTTATGTCTTGAACTCGGCTTTTAAAAATCTCTTCGATTTTTCTGTGTTGTGTTTGATTTGTTTTCTTTGAAATGAGTTTCATAGTATTCTTGAATGTAATTAAGGTTGAACTTCCGATACTTCCGATCTGTAACAAATATATTCTTCAGGAACTAATTGTTCATCACCCGTCAAATATTTTTTAGCGTACTTTCCCATTGTACTAACACGATATGTGAATACTTTTATTTGTTGTTCATTATAAGGGTTACAGCACAACCTCGTTAAGGCACACTTGAGTATGAACCATTAGATTTAGGATCAATGTACAATAATAAATATTCAACTACTCTTTCAATCGAACATTTGACCCTCGTCTGATTATGAAACTTATGCTTTATATACCATATCATTCGCTCAATAAAATATATCAAATGATAATTAATGGGCCTGATAACCTACATTCTTCGACTAAATTAGTACCAAGTGTAACCCAAGGTGAAGCGTTCATAAGTAATTTATGATAGATAAAATCTTAATTGTAAACCAATATATAATATTTTAAAAGCTCAGGAACCCCTTGATAATATAATACGACATATTTATATAAATTGGACTGAAACGGAGTTTGCATGTCTTAACCGTACTAACAGCTTCTTCATAAGTGGATTTTTAGAATCCTTAAAGATATTTAAAACTAAATTAAAACTAACTTCGAAAGTCCATAATAATTATAAATAATATAATTTTCATCATGCCCAGTTCAAGGCCTTGTAATCGGGTTCAAGGCCTTGAAAAATTCTGTAACTCCACTTCAAATCTCCAACTCCAACTCAAGCCCTTGTAATATGGTTCATGGCTTTGAAATTTATTGCAAGATTACTCATCATTTTCCCTCATTTGGGAAAACTCGACCTCGAGTTTTTCTCAAACTTCGGATACATTGGCTCATCAAAAGAATGAAAAAGTGACAAGTCTACAAAATTAAAAGTATTTGAGATATTCGTGCTTTTGAGAATATTAATAACATACGCATTATCACTAATCCTTATCGCTACTGTAAAAGGACCATACTTCCTTGGCTGTAACATATTGTACGCTCCTACCGAAAACCACTCCCTTTTGCAAAAACACCTTAACCAAGTCACCCTCATACAAAATCTGATGGCGCTTATGTTTGTCCGCTGCGTTCTTGTATTTCTGATTCGTTTCCTCTAACTTCTTTCTAAACTCCTTGTGAACTTCCACAACCTATTTTGCCATATTAGATGTTGTTACATTGCTAGACACTCCTTTTGGCAATTAAATTAAGTCCAAAGTGTGTCGAGGAGGCTTTTTGTAGATAATAGAAAAGAGTGACCTTCCTCTATCACTATGAACGACATTATTATAGGTGAACTCTGCTTGAGATAATGCCACATCCCACTGTTTTGGCTTGTCCCCACAAATATAATGAATTAAATTTCCCAGAGTGTGATTGACAACCGCTCTAACCATCTGTTTGTGGACGAACATCACTACTATATTGTAATGAGGAATCAAACAACTTTCATAATGATCGCCAAAAACATCCGAGAAATTTACCGACCCTATCAGATGTAATAATTTTAGGCACACCATGAAGTCGAACCACTTCTTTGAAAAACAGTTAATTAGGCACTGCCATTGCATCAGAAGTCTTTCTACAAGGTATAAAATGAACCATCTTTGAAAACCTGTCAATGATAACAAACACAGAATACACTCTCTTCGTGTCCGAGGAAAAACCAAACAAAATCCATAGAAAAATCCTTCCATATATTTTAAGAAACAGGTAAAGGCATATAAAGTCCTGCATTTTGAGACTGCCCTTTGGAAGTTTGACAATTATAACAATTTTTCACATACCTTATAAGATCTCGAAGTAAATGCGGCCATAAGAAACTTTCACAAACCGCCGTGATAGTTTTATCCCTTCCAAGATGGCCAGCAAGCCCTCCCCAATAAGCCCTCCCCCATGCAAATCCCAAATTACCTTTTCTCGTAATGATGTCTGAGGAAGACAAAACTGATTGTCATGTATTAAAAACTCATCATGAACATAAAATTTTAAAACTTTTAAAACTTCAGTTACAACATAACAACCTAACAATATTTTAAAACTTCAGTTACAGTAATTTATTATCGCAACGTGACTAACAAACTTGCTCGATGACTTAGGGCATCAAGCACAATAATTTGAACCCCGGAATTATGTTGTAGACGGAAATGAAATTTATGCAAGAACTGGAAGCACCTCGCGTTCATATCTTTACTAATCCATTTTTGGATGCTCAAATATTTTAAAGCCTCACGATCATAACAAAGAATAACATCTTTACCCACAAGATAGTGCTCTCACACTTTCAAAGCTCACACAACTGAATAGAATTCTTTATCATATATACTACACTTTTGCCTCACGTCATTGAGCTTCTCAATAAAATAACATATAGGCTTGCATTCCTGAGATAAAACATCACCAATCCCCACACCACTAGTATCACAATTAACCTAGAACAGATTTTCAAAATTGAGTAAAGCTAAAACGGGTGCGGTACACAATTTTTTATTCAATATAGCGAAACTCTTACATGCCTCTTCACTATAGTTAAATTTTCCTTTTTTGTACATTTCGTAACAGGTGACACTATAGTGGTAAAATCTTTGATGAAGCGCCTATAAAAAGTTGTAAGCCCATAAAAACTACAAACCTCTGAAACCGTTGTAGGAGTAGGCCAATCCCAAATTACTTTTATTTTTGCATCATCTACCTGAATTCTATCAGCACCAACAATATACCCCAAAAGTAATAATTTGTTGGTTATGAAAATAAACTTTTTAATATTAACAATATCTTTCATCCTGATTCGAATCTGGTGGTACCCATTCTTCAAATCCAGCTTAGTAAACCATTTAGACCCATGTACTCTGTCCAACTTATCATCAAGCCTCAGAAATGGGAATTTATATCCCACCGTAATTTTATTTATGGAACGAGTATCCACACACATCCTCAAAGTTCCATATTTCTTTGATGTTAGCAAAGCATGTACATCATACAAACTAAAACTCTCTTGGATATATCCCTTGCGCAAAAACTCCTCCACCTTTTATTTCAAAATCTCATTCTCTTTGGGACTGATTCGATAGCGTTAGAGATCAAGTAAACTAGGTCCTGGAATCAAGTCAATACAATATATAATATCTCTCATAGGTGGTAATCTATCAGGAACTTCTGCGAGCATCACCTCTTTGAATTCATACATTAATAGCCTTAACAACTCTAGAATATGACCCACTTTATCACCGCAAGATATTTCTTATTTTAACACCAGAGAAAAAATCCGTCGTGTCACTTTTTTCCTCTTCCTCGAAATCATGAGTTATAGTAAGGAAGTTTTGTTGCTTTGACGAATTACCTTTTTGTTGCAAAAGAAGCAAAATAAATTTCACTCCCCTTTCACTAAAATATATTGATTACTTTTCCCATAATGTTGAGCATCTACATCATACTACTATGGTGTCCCAAATAGCAAATGACATACGTTCATATCCACTACATCACAAAATATTTTATCATTATATTTCCTAATGGAGAATGGAACTTTACATCTTGCAGTTACCTTGATAATGTCTGTTTCGACCTTTATCTAACCTATGGTGTGAGGGTTTTGATGCTTCTCTTTTGAAATTCACAACCTTTTGACTATATCTTTTCCTATAATATTCTTCATGCTACCTGGCATTATCAATCACAACTGCAAAAATATGCCCATTAATAGTGCACCTGGTACAAAATAACTAGTATCGTTAAGATTCCTCTTCATAGTTTGGGGCTAACATCATCATTCGTATAACCAAAGTTATTTACTCTTCCACATAATCCTCAAATTCACCATATTCACCATCCGGCCCATACTGATACCCTTCTTCATCTTCGTCTACTTCTCGTGCAATCATATTTACTGCCTTATGAGCCTGAAAGATTATATCTGTAGGACTTTCCATTCATTGGTTGAGCGTAAGGATTTACGATCTTATGAGCTTGGGTGTCCTTCTCTTTGGCTTCGGTCATGGACTTGTTATCTACTGAATTCTTCCCCACGAAGTTGATACTACTGCTAGCACAATCAAACCTTCCCATATTTTCCTCAAAAATTTTTGGCTTATACCCATGGTTACTATTTCTTGCATCCTTAAGTTCCTTTCTTCATTTTTCTTGTTACAAAAAGTTTTCCTTCAACTTCATATTCTTTGCTTCAGTTAGGGTCCTCACTGCTTGCACCCCAATTCTCTCCCAAATAAATGATTGTAATCCTTTTAGGTATCGAGCCACTTATTTTCCTTGCATTATATACAAATTATTTCGCTCCTCCAGTCTTATAAATTCATATGTATACTCTTACACAGTTCTAGAACCTTGCTGATACCTTTGATATTGTTGGAATAGAATCTTCTCAAGATCAGGGGGCAAGAATTCCCTAATTAACATCTTCTTCTTCCGACTCTATGTACGAATATGATTCTTAACCTCTCTTTCTCGGGTCCTTAACTTTTTTCATCAATTAATTATATTAAAAAATAGAATTCAATTCGTCAATATCCTTGCGGCAATATCAGATTGGGGTATAAATACATGAAAGTCTTATTTGTTTAATATATAGTGTATTGACCCGTTGTCAAAAGTTTGTTGAATGAATTTTATATAATTCTTCAATATTTCTCTTAGGTTCGGGCAATACCAAATTTAGGCATGAAGATAACAAGTAGCATTAACTTAATATAGTTTTCTTAATCAGTGATACACAATAAATTTGTAGGCATTTTACATTAAGATTTACATTGTTAGCCTTTTATAGGTATTTTACATTAAGATTAACGATATGCGTGGCTAGCATTGTTTATCATGCTTTAATTTTATATAATTATCGATGGTTGTTACTTCAATTGGGTGGATGCTAAGTTGATAATTTTCTTTATTTGCACAAAGTTCTAATGGAGCGAGATAGAAGGGACAATTGAAGAAGTACATTTAACGGAAACAAAATTTGAATAAACAAATCCAGGCTCCTGGGCCTTAAAATAATCATATTTTTCTCAAATTAGAATTACCGGCCCTAAGCATGTTTAATAGACAACAAATTCATGAGGCATGAGCATGACATTCAAGCGTTTGGATGTTAATAGACTTACCTTGTAGGACCTAAAAAAGTCCTTCCTGGCATGTTAACAATTTAGATATGGTAAAAGTATTGTATGATTGAGGGAGAGAGATATAGAAGTTTAGAGAGAACCTTGGTAATATATGAAGGGATTCAAGAAATTCCATAAGTGTTATTTTTTTTAAATCTATACTTTTGTAATTATGATTTTGGCTAACACTATATGTTTGTTTTCTTCATAAAGTAACTAATTTCATAGTTGAGGAATTAGGTAGTATTTATTGGTTAGATATGATTCTACTTATTGATTAAATATGATTATGTCATTGTATTGTGATTCGTGTGGTTATTATGTTCTTGAGGTGGGTGGGAAACTCTTTTTAATATATTTAGGAGGGGTAATGAATTGAAAATTAATTATAATTCTAGTTGATTATATTATGAAAAAGAAATTACTTGGATTTTAGCCATTTATAGTTATATATGGACTTAAAGCAATATTTTTAGGAAAAGTTAGACTTGATTTTCACTTATTGACTTATTGATACACATTGGTTAATACAACCCTATACTTAGTAAAAACATACAAAATTATTCTTTTCCTCTCTAAATTCTAGACCATAGGAAAATATAAATTGAACTAATAATATTTTTATTCAACAATCATTCTAATCTAAAAAATATTGGATTCTATACAAGTATAAATATATTTAAAATTTGATATTGAATTCAATTTTTTAATAATTAATCACACCAGCACTCGATAGTAGACGAACTCCTAATCTCCCGCAAGGGGACACTAGTTCAACCACTCGGGTACCACTTTGTTGGCATGTTGAATTCAAGTTATATACACCACTTATAAAAATAATCAATTTCTTGTAAAAAAATTGCAAAATAATTTTTAATAGATTATAAAACTTTACAAATATATTTTCTTTTGATCAACACAAGTTAGACCATGACTAAAGCTTCAGAAAAATGAAAGAATTGTTACAAGTGAGTAGTGTGTTTATATCACTAAGCTTCTTTAGTTCGACCACACATGGACCAAGCCACAATGTTGAGCAGCACTACAACAAATCTAGCCATTTACGACGGTTTTTTTGAACAGAAATCATCATAATTGAGCCATTTATGACGGAAAAAATCATCGTTTTTGGTCGATTAGTAAATTCGTTTTTCCGTCAAAAGATAAAATTACGTCGTAAGTTAGAAAGTAGGGGCCCAAATACTCAATAAAATAATAAATCTACTTATGACGGAATTTATCGTCGTAAGATACCACAATATGAGGAACAATAATGTCGTAAGTTATCTACTTACGACGGAAAAAACGTCGGATATTACTTTATGCGACCCACTTTTAATGAGATAAAACATAATTTTACGACGGAAAAATGCGTCGTAAGTTAGAAATTTCGGACAGAAAAAACTTCGTATTTTAGAAGATGGGGCCTACAAGCTGGAAAATGAAAATTCAAAAAAAAATAGTTTTAAATATGAAAACGGATACATTACGATATAATGTTTGAAGAACAACAGTCGTAAGTTTGTTTCTCCAGAATAACCAAATACTAATTTTTCAGTATCCAGCCATTTTCGGCTTCCAATTTGAATTCTAAACCTGCCAAAATCTTATGCAATCGAAAACTCAAAATAAACTCTAAAACTGTCAAAAGACAATCAACATTTATTAAAGCAAAATACGCAATTATCATTGTATTAAGTTTTAACAATAATTCTAAATAAAACATATTACATAATAACATTCTTTAAGTCTAGCTTAGAAGTAACTTATAATCGGGTAACATCAATGCCATGCTCTTAAATTAGGCGCCCAGGGAAATATCTGATTGACTACTATTGTCTAATTCAAATATAGCTTATAAACTTGTCATGCAATCGAAACATGAAATCAGTGACAATTGACCTGTTCACCGCAAGAACACACACTTAGAACACGAGAAATAATAAATGACAACATTCTATGGCTAGACACAAATCTAACACAGTAGTGACAAAAATATGTCATTTTTCTTCTATAAACTGCAGTTTATGCAAATACAGAAACAACCATAAAGTTAAGTTAAAAAACTAATAAATCTTGTATCATGATTAAATAAGTATGGAAATCATGTTCATGTATGAGAACCATTTATAATTCGGTCAATCTAGCAAATACTGCAATATGCAGAGAATTAAAATTCACACAAACACACAAACATATCTTTGGACCCTAAATGCTTACTACTGTAAACTTAAACCTTGAACTATTTAACTATATATTTTTGTCAAACTAGCCTTTTACCCGACTATTTGGAAATTAAATACACATTTTGAAAGCACTTCAGTTCTCACCAAGTTGGTACAAGCAAGGTACCATTATTGTAAACATGTGATTCAGAGCCAGTGAACTTATAATAAATCATTGACATAGAGTGTACAAAGAGAATATACTATAGGGTCCATAATTGACTCAACTTCTTCACTAAAAAAGAAGGACATATATTTAGCACATGAAACTTCAAACATAAACAAATTTAGGAAAATACCTGAAGAGCCAATATTCTATATTCAATAGTATCCCGAATAGTGAGCAGCGATACAGTGAGAGGATGATTATGTCCTATTTGGTGAGCTCTGTCAATAGTCTGATCTTCAGTAGTTGGATTCCTTTTATTTTATTTTTGGTTTAAAAGGAGAGAGTAATCAATGGTAAGATGACTTGTTTAAGTTTGTTCTCTAATGTATTTGTATTCTGAGGCAAAAAGGCAAAAAGAATGGGGCTTCAGTGATTGTCAAATGTCAACTAATCAATATGCTTTTCATAAGTTGCTTTATGTTAGCTAACAATATACCACTACAAGAAAAAAGGCTAAATTCGACCGAAAAATATCGGTCGAATTTAGCTTAATTTGACCGCGCGCGGTCAAATTTACCTAAATTCGACCAATTTTGAATCGGTTGTAATAAAGGGAGTCGAATTTAGGAGTTCAGTCATATTTAACTAAATTTGACTGGCCAATTACGACCGGATATTTATGACCGCTTAAATTCAACTGAAGAAATTCGACCGAGCGCAGAAAAATTTAACTTTTCACTAAAAATTTGAAAATCTCGCCCAAATAATTAAATCTTTTGAAAAAAATTAAAAATCCCGCCCAATTTTTCAAAAACAATTAAAAATACCGCCAAAATATTAAATTTGACTGTTTGGAATTAAAAATTTATTTCAACTATTTTTGGTTAGAACTTGAATTCAACCGAATTCCATCAATTTCAAATAACACCATATTTTTTTTAAAAAATAGCAGAATGTTGCTCTTCTATCTCCCCGTATCGCCAATGCTGATCTCCTATGGCCAGATAATTGGAAGCTAATGTTTTAAATCCATTAAAGGAAAGATAGGACATGTGAACGTGCTTGTCTATACGTCCAGGATGCAATAAGGCATGATCTAACTTATCCTTGTTGTTAGTCGTAAAGATTATGATCCTTTCATCTCCATAGCTCGACCATTGCCCATCTATAAATTTCAATAGTCCTATTAGTGTAAATTGCACAAACCCCAATTTTAACAGTCAAGACTATATCATTAGACACCCTTCTGTATGATTTATCTCTATATAAATGAAATGCTCACTCTATGAACTGTGCCAATAAGATTTTGAAAAGCAGTGCTCTAAGTATAGTTCAGAATTTAAGTAAATGAAACACGACACTTGTGTTACTACAAGATTTAGGAAATTAAGTATAAAATACAACGAAAAAGTAATAATTACCTACACATCGCGTGGATGGCGTTCAGGTGGAACTGGTTTGGTGTGCCTATCGATATCTTCAATTACCAGTATGGACCTATTTGAAGTTGCCAGTAACAATTTCCTAAACCCAGAGTCATGCTTAACATTCATAAGCTGCAAGTCATAAATATCAAACTTCAAATAATTTGCAATAGCAACTATCAAACTCGATTTTCCAGTCCCTAAAGGCCCGTATAATAAGTACCCTCTTTTCCAAGCCCTTCCTACGTACACTCTTATAATACTCTTTCCTCTGCACAAACAAATCCAAATCATCCATGAAGAACTCAATATTCACCATTTAAAAATTAATATTATATAAATATAGATGTGTTTTTGTTTTAGTTTTCATGGTGATTGAATTTGATCGGTGAGGCAGGAGTGCTATTGGGTGGCGGACGGGTACGGGGTAGGTTTGGTCGTGAATGAAAGCCAAAAGGGGGTGGGGTGTGTTAAAATTATAAGAAAGAGAACAGGATTGTAGCTCCATATTCTGGTAAACAACGGCTGTAGATTGATTACAAAATAGCAATCCAAGTGATATGCTCCTGTCAAATAAAATATTGCTATGTGTCCAACATACAAACCTCAATATCTGTTTTTAAAAACAATTATAAATTCGACCAAAATTAGTAAATTTTATCATAAATTCAACAATTAAGAGTGTACGGTGTAATTTAAAAATATTTTTCGTGAATTGTTATTTCGATTTTTTTTAAAAATATTTTTCATCGATCCAACCGTATGGATGTCAATATATATATATATATATATATATATATATATATATATATATATATTAGTGATATAATCAAAGTTTCAGAACAAGATAATTTTATTTGGTTTGCCATTTTAAAAGACAAATATTAGTTTGACTATTACAACTACATAGTGTTTAGTTTTAAATTGGTGTTTCACTTTTTTTAAAAATATTTTTTATCGATCCAACCATATGGATGTCAATAGATATTTATATATATATTAGTGATATAACCAAAATTTCAGATCAAAATATTTTTATTTGGTTTTCCATTTTAAAAGTCAAACATCAGTTCTACTAGTAAACTACCTAGTGGTTAATCCTCAATTGGTGTTTCGATTTTTTTAAAAATATTTTTTATCGAACCAACCGTATGGATGTTAATATATATATATATATATATATATATATATATATATATTAGTGATATAACCAAAGTTTCAAATCAAAATAAGTTTATTTGGTTTGCCATTTTAAAAGACAAACATCAGTTTAACTAGTACAACTACATAGTGTTTTGTTTTGAATTGGTGTTTCGCTTTTTTAAAAAATATTTTTCATCGATCCAACCATATGGATGTGAATAGATATATATATATATATATAGATATTAGTGATATAACCAATATTTCAGATCAAAATATTTTTATTTGTTTTGCCATTTTAAAAGTGAAAGTAATGTTTTGCCATTTTAAAAGTCAAATATCAGTTTGACTAGTAAACTACCTAGTGTTTATCCTTAATTGGTGTTTCAATTTTTTTAAAAATATTTTTTTATCAATCCAACCGTATAGATGTCAATAAATATATATATTAATGATATAACCAAAGTTTCAGATCAAAATAATTTTATTTGGTTTGCCATTTTAAAAGACAAACATCAGTTTAACTAGTACAACTACATAGTGTTTTGTTTTGAATTCGTGTTTCACTTTTTAAAAAAATATTTTTCATCGATCCAACCATATGAATGTGAATATATATGTATATATATATTAGTGATATAACCAAAATTTCACATCAAAATAAAAGTCAAACATCAGTTTGACTAGCAAACTACCTAGTGGTTAATCGTGAATTGGTGTTTCGATTTTTTTAAATATATATTTTATCGATCCAAGCGTATGAATGTCAATAAATATATATATTAATGATACAACCAAAATTTGAAACCAAAATAATTTTATTTGGTTTGCCATTTTAAAAGACAAACATCAGTTTAACTAGTACAACTACATAGTGTTTTGTTTTGAATAGGTGTTTCACTTTTTTTAAAAATATTTTTCATCGATCCAACCATATGTATGTCAATATATATATATATATATTAGTGATATAACCAAAATTTCAGATCAAAATAAAAGTCAAACATCAGTTTGACTAGTAAACTACCTAGTGGTTAATCCTGAATTGGTGTTTCGATTTATTTAAAAATATATTTTATCGATCCAACCGTATGAATGTCAATAAATATATATATTAGTGATATAACCAAAATTTTAAATTAAAATAATTTTATTTGGTTTGCCATTTTAGAAGACAAACAACAGTTAAACTAGTACAACTACATAGTGTTTTGTTTTGAATTGGTGTCTCGCTTTTTTAAAAAATATTTTTCATCGATCCAACCATATGGATGTGAATAGATATTTATATATATATATATATATTAGTGATATATCCAAAATTTCAGATCAAAATAAAAGTCAAACGTCAGTTTGACTAGTAAACTACCTAGTGGTTAATCCTGAATTGGGTGTTTCGATTTTTTTTAAATATATATTTTATCGATCCAACCGTCTGAATGTCAATAAATATATATATTAGTGATATTAGAAAAATTTCAGATCAAAATATTTTTGTTTGGTTTGCCATTTTAAAAGTCAAACATCAGTTTGACTAGTATAACTAACTAGTGTTTAGTCATGAGTTGGTTTTTTGATTTTTTTAAAAATATTTTTCATCGATCCAGCCATATGGATGTCACTATATATATACACTAGATCAAAATAATTTTATTTTGTTTGTCATTTTAACTTTCAAACATCAGTTTGACTAGTACAACTAACTAGTTTTTAGTCCTGAATTGGTGATTCATTTTGTTTAGAAATTTTTTTCATCGATCCAACCGTATGGTGGCCAATAAATTTGTATAATAGTGATGTAACCAAAGTTTTTCATCAAAATAATTTTATTTGGTTTGTAATTTTAAAAGTCAAGCATTAGTTTGACTAGTACAACGAAGTAACATTAATTTTATTTTTTTTAACAAATAAGGAAATATGAAAATTCTTATAGCGCATAAATTATTTTTTTAAGAACTAATTTTTTTTTTGGAAAACTTTAATTCTCTCCCATATTCATAATTTCAAAATATTCATTAACATTTGAATAAAGTTTTTATTAAAAAATAAAATTCTGAAAAATCCTAAATACAACCGAATTCCATTGAAATATAACTTCGAAAAGGGCGGGAAATTTTCCTCACTTTCTTTTGAAAATTTTAAGAGTATCGGTAAATTTCCCGCCATTTTAAATATAAAATTTGACCGAAATCGGTTGAATTTAGGAGTGCCAAATAAATTACTTTGTGGGAAAATTCCCTCCACTTTTTTACTGGGGCTAAATTCGACCGAATAAAAAATTGGTCGAATCTAAGGGCTAAATTCGACCGTTTTAATTTTGACCATTTTAATTTCGACCATTTTCGGTTAAAATTGGTTGTAAATATGACCGTTTAAATACGACCATTTGAATTCGACCGAAGCCGGTCGAATTTAGCCGTGTCCAAAGGATTCGACCCCGTGCGGTCGAATTTAAATCAGTTGTATTTAACCTTGTTTTCTTGTAGTGTACATCATTCTTTATGGATCACTTAATGGATATTTTCCATTAGAAAGAGAAAAAATATATGTTCAACATCCTTCAATTGCAAAAAAACTTATATCCATTTCTTTCTTAGCCATCTTCTTCTTTCTATTAATTAACTTTTATACTATTCAATTAAAGAGCCCCTATGTGGAGGCTCCCAAGTTTGCAGGCACACAAAATAATTATGACTTCCCAGTGCCAACAGTACCGCCTGGTGCACAGAGACATTCATGAACTTGGTGCTCTGCTACAACATAAAGAGTTTAAGTATATTGCCTATTTAAGTAATCATTATATTGCTGCAGCTAGGGGGATCATATTGTTTAATGTGTTTGTGCGGGGAAGTTTCAGGCTGCTAGAGCTGGTAAAGGATAGTGTAATATGCAGATGACAGAAGATATACAGTATAAGGGTGAAGATTAGTCATGATAGTAGGGTTTGAGGTGGCTACTTTATATTTTAATTTTTAATTTTTAATTCTTTTCATGTGTTATGTACATTGTCATTAGAATGCCCATGTTTATACCTCAAGACATTTCTTTGCCCTTCTTTTTTCCAAAGTCTCATTTTTTTTCTGTAATAGCATTGGTCGTAACAAATTAGATATATAATGCTGAACTACTAAACAGTAAAGAACAAAGTCGGGGATGTGTCTCGTCTTATGTTGTTAGGGGAGTAGGTGATGACATGATGTTGCAAAAAATGAAATGTTATAGGGTTCATTCCTTTTGATACACGTTTTTAAGGACATTGGGCTAGTTTTAGAGCAAGTACTGAACTTTTTTAAGGAAGCAGTAAAATAATCTTGTTAGAAAGTCAGGCTTTGGGTAGCAGAATTAGTGAAAGATTGTTATCTAGCATAAGATGTTATTGAGGACCGGTAAAGAAAGAGTAGATCCTTTGGAAAATTAGACTGCAGACTAAAGAAATCGTTACATCCGGATGCCTGATGATTAGCTCCATCTGAAGGATGATTTTTTAATCTCTCTTTCAAAGATAATTGTTTTTGGAAAAGAATAGATATGTATGTTCTGTGCATAAATTTTAGAATGGCAGAGAAAGTAGATATATTTACCGTGATTTGATCACAATTTTACAAGCACTGAACAAATGATTCGATCACAAGTAATGGACGAATATCTATCTCAAAATTCGATCTCTATTATTCAGACTTCAAATACCAAAACCAAAAAACTATGACTTGAATTCTTTTTCTAGTTTTCTACCACCTACTATAATGCTCCTAAAACATGAACCTAAAGGTACCTCAAGTGTAAAACAAATAAAATTTATGTAGTGATAGAGGCTTTTATATATATCTTCACTTTTCCCTAAAACGTTGGTAAGCTGTATTAAATTTGTAAGCAGAATGCACCCATAATGAAATTGCAATTGTAATCAAACTTCCAGATTTAATAGACAACACTCAGCACATAATATACACAATTGCAATCACACAAACAGCTCAATCCAAATTCAAATCAATCATTAAATTGAAATTCTTACTTTTTAACGGACTCACCGTTAGTTTTGGCGGAGATAGAGTCAGAAGGTTTCTCATGCTCCTCTTCCTACGCGTCGTTGTCCTTGTTCTCGCCCATCCTGCATATACACGCACATATACATATATATAAGCTCGCGAATTAAAATTGATATCAAAATCAGAGAATACTAGGATGAAATTGAAGAGAAATATATAAAAAATAGTTGTGAGTATAGAATAATCGAACCTTGTGCTCAGATCTGAGAGAATTGAGAGAGCTAGGGTTTTGCGTCGTCGTCTACAGAGAAAATGCTAGAGATATAATACAGAGAGAGAGACGAAGTGGGGAGAGATTGATACCCGGTGTTAAAAATAAAATATAATTTTGACTTAAAATAATAAAATTTTATAGTCTATTCTAGATTATTCTTGATTTTGTTTAAAATTTAGAACTATCCATAGAGTATTCTAGTAGTGTGTCTTTTGATCTCTAGCATTTAAGAAAGAGTATTTTGAACTCTAGCAATTAAGTAAGTGTCTAGATTTTTCCATGGACTCCTATATAAAGTCTTGTACCAAATCATTTGTGATAAAGTCATTTTAAAGCATTATAGTTTATATAAAATACCTCTTCTCCTAGATATTTTGAGTTGTGTGAGTTTGGCTGAGATCCTTTCATCCAACAAAGTGGTATCAAGAGCCAAAGGTTCTATTTGTCTTCAAAGAAGACTTGTGTTTCTTAAAGAAGATGGAGATCATGGCAAATGGAATGTCTCAATGGCAAATGCCAAAATTCACCAAAGACAATTACGAGAATTGGTGCATTCGTATGAAGGCGATCCTTGGAGCAAATTATGTGTTGGAACTTGTGGATAAAGGATTAATGGTGCCCGAAGATGAAGCTAATTTGAATCAAGTTCAAAAAGATCAACTACAAGCCCAAAGAAAGAAGGAACAAAAGGCGATTATGATCATCCATCAATGTTTGGATGATTCTGTTGGGGTTAAACCCAATAGGTAGTATGGTCTTGGTGATAGAAAACATAATTGAATTGGGTAATAATTGTATGGGTAGACAATTATTATCATAATTGATTTGGGTAATAATTGTATGTGTTGATAATTATTATTATTATGGGAATGGGTAATAATTGTATGGGTAGACAATTATTATTGTAATCAGATTAGGTATGTCTTGTTGGCTAAGTTTGTGATGGCTATATATACATAGTCATGTTATTGTTTTGATGTATGCTTGAGTATTGTTTGACTTAAGTATCACTTGAGTGAATACCGTTTGGTGAGATTGATTGTATTATTGATAATTATTTGGATTAATAATACAAGTTGGGATGTGGGTTTTTCCGCGTCATATATTGAGTGTGTGTTTTGCATTGTTTGTTTGGTTCTATACTTGTGTGTGTTCCCCGTAACAATTGGTATCAAGAGCCAAGGTTCATGATGGAGAAGGTTGGGGGATTTGAAATTGAATTGTTTAATGGAAGAAACAATTTTACCTTATGGAAAAGTACGGTAAAAGATCTGTTAATTCAACGAGGGTTATATGCGACTCTCGGAGGGAAAAAGCCTACTAAAGTTGATGATACAAAGTGGGGAGACATGAAGTTACGTACAGCATCAACGATCCGGTTTGCCCTCGCACCGGAAATCAAGTATGATGTTCTTGAAGAGGACAATCCCAAGAATTTGTGGGAGAAGTTAAGGAAGACTTATTACTCAAAGTCTTTGGCCAACAAGTTGTTTCTCAAGAAAGATTTGTTTGGGCTCAAGATGGAAGAAGACGGGGATTTAAGAGATCATCTGAATCATTTTAATGGCTTAATCAACCAGCTAAATAATTTGGATTAAAAATTAAAGGATGAGGACAAAGCTGTTCTACTACTAGTGTCTCTACCGAAGAAGTATAATACTGTGATGACTTCTTTATTGGTTTGGAAAATGAAGTTAGATTTGGATGAGACTATTGTTGTTCTTCTGGAGTCCGAAAGATTGATGAAACAAGTATCGAGTGACACATGCGATGGAAGTGCATTTGTGGTACGTGCGCGTGACACGAAAAAAAGTGTACTAAGAAACATAACCCTAATATCAGGTGTTTTTATTGTGAGGAATTGGGTCATATACAATTTTTGTGTCCAAAGGCAAGAGAAGAATTGAGAGAGTTGAAGAAAAATCATGGGGGTAGTGTTTCGCTTGTAGAAGCTGATGAAGATGTTCTTTTGGTTCAAGAATAGAAGGGATCAAAAGAAGAATGGGTGCTTGACTCGGGATGTTCTCATCACATATGTGGTAGGAGGGAGTGGTTCTCGTCCTATAAAAAGTGTGAGGGAAAGATTGTAACTTTACCGAATGGTAAAACGGTAAAGGTTGCTGGCATTGGTGAGGTAACAATGAAACGTCACAACGGTCGTGTTCAGAAGTTAACTCAAGTAAGATATATACCGGAGTTAAATCGAAATCTGATTTCGTTGGGTAAATTAGTTGATTTGGGATATACTATTATGATGAAGAACAGTATGTTGAAAGTCACTAAAGGAGATTTAGAGATACTCAAAGGTCGAAAAGATAAGAGAAATCTTTTTGTACTAGAAGGAGGGGTTATTGTTCGAGGGGAGGTATTGGGTGATCGACGTCAATGGCTTGATGGTGACCGTTAATTCGGTTGTGCATGAAATCATATTGGGTTGAAGGGGAGGATTGTTGGGGTTAAACCCAATAGGTAGTATGGTCTTGGTGATAGAAAACATAATTGAATTGGGTAAAATTGTATGGGTAGACAATTATTATCATAATTGAGTTGGGTAATAATTGTATGTGTTGACAATTATTATTATAATGGGAATGAGTAATAATTGTATGGGTAGACAATTATTATTGTAATCAGATTAGGTATGTCTTGTTGGCTAAGTTTGTGATGGCTATATATACATAGTCATGTTATTGTTTTGATGTATGCTTGAGTATTGTTTGACTTAAGTATCACTTGAGTGAATACTGTTTGGTGAGATTGATTGTATTATTGATAATTGTTTTGATTAATAATACAAGTTGGGACGTGGGTTTTTCCGCGTCATATATTGAGTTTGTATTTTGCATTGTTTGTTTGGTTCTATACTTGTGTGTGTTCCCCTAACAGATTCAATGCTACAAAAGGTGGCTTCCGCAACAACATCAAAGAAAGTTTGGGATCTTCTAAATTCTCCTTTTAGTGGAGATGCAAAAGTGAAGAGAGTTTGTTTACAAACACTTCATGATGAGTTTGAGGCTTTGCGAATGAAAGAATCTGAATCAATCTCGGATTATTTTTCAAGGCTCTTGACCATTGTCTACCAAATGAAAAGCAATGGAGAAGAGGTAAGTGATGTTCGTGTTATTGAAAAAATTCTTTGCTCACTTGTCTCTAAATTTGATTATAAAGTCGTGGCAATTGAGGAGGCTAAAGATATAGATGAAATGACTATTGATGAGCTTATGGGATCACTACAAGCCCGTGAAGAAAAAATATTTAAAAGGAATGAACCAAATGAACAAGCCTTGCAAGTAAAATTATCTTTCAAAATTAATGATGGAAGATACACAATTCAAAGTGGTCGTGGCCAAGGACGTAGACGAGGCTTCTTCCATGGACAAGGAAGAGGACGTGTCCAACAAAGAGAGGAAAATCAAAAGGATGAAAGAGTGAGCGAGAAAAGAAATTCAAGAGGTCGTGGAAGAGGAAGATTTATTTCAAGGTATGACAAATTAAATGTCAAGTGTTATAATTGTCAAAAATTTGGTCATTATGCTTCTGAATGCCACACTTCAAGAAATCAAGTTGAGGAGAAAGATAATCTTGTAAAAGACAAATGCAATGAACCCACTTTACTTTTAGCACAAAAAAGGAGAAGAAGATTATGGAGACAGTCTATGGTATCTTGATAGTAGGGCAAGCTATCATATGTGTGTAAATAAAAACTTGTTCGTGGATCTCGATCAAAATGTAAATGGCAAAGTCACTTTTGGAGACTCTTCGGGAGTGCCCATCAAAGGAAGAGGTAACATCTTAATTCGCTTGAAAAATGGAGATCATGATTTTAATTCAAGTGTTTATTATGTAACTAGTATGAAAAAAATATCTTAAGTTTTGGCCAACTAATGTAGAAAGGCTACACCATCACCATGAAAGATGGATTTCTTAACTTAAGAGACTCTTGTGATAATTTAATTGCTAAGGTGCCTATGACCAAGAATCGTATGTTTATTCTCAAAATTAAAAATGATGCTCAAAAATGTTTATAGCCTTGTGTTGGATATTCTTCTTGGCTCTGGCATCTTAGGCTTGGGCACTTAAATTTTGAAAGATTAAATTCACTATCTAAGAAGCACATGGTGAATGGTTTGCCTCACATCAATCATCCAAATCAAATTTGCGAAGGATGCCTATTCGGAAAGCAATCAAGAAGGAGTTTTCCAAGGGAATCTATGACAAGAACAAATGAGTCGCTTGAACTTATTCACTCAGATGTATGTGGGCCTTTTAATCCTCCATCTTTTAGCAAAAATCGTTATTTTTTATTAATTATTGATGATTTTAGCCGCAAGACATGGGTGTACTTTCTCAAAGAGAAGTCTCAAGTTTTTGAATACTTTAAAAAATTCAAAGTGCAAGTTGAAAAGGAAAGCAAATATTATATATAAAAGCAATTCATTCGGATCGAGGAGGCGAATTCAATTCAAATGAGTTCTTAAAATTTTGTGAAGATCATGGAATAAGAAGACCCACAACGGTGCCAAGATCACCTCAACAAAATGGAGTCTCTAAAAGAAAAAATAGAAGCATTCTTAATATGGCTCGAAACATGCTAAAAATAAAAAATATGCCTAAGGAGTTTTGGGCCGAAGCAGTAGATTATGTCGTTTACTTGTCAAATCAATGTCCAACAAGAAGTGTCAAAGACATGACTCCACAACAAGCATGGACATGAAAAAGACCATCTATTACTCACTTACGGGTTTTTGGAAGCGTAGCTTATGCAAATGTCGATGATAAGCTACCAACAAAGTTAGATTACAAAAGTGAGAAGTATGTCTTTGTTGGCTATGATGCAAGAGCAAACGGGCACAAACTTTATAACCCCATTAATGGAAAAATTGTTATTAGTAGAGATGTTGTGTTTGATGAAGAAGGCTCATGGGATTGGAGCAATGCACAAGAAGATTATAATTTCTTATCATTTATTGATGAAGAAGACATTAAAGAAAATTATGGGCAACATATCACTCCTCCCACATCACCACGAGCAACAAGTAGTGATGGAAAAACAACTCCCTCATCTTTTTCAAGTGATAGTGATGAGACACCACCAAGGAATTATAGAAATCTTCAAGAAATTTATAATAAAACGGATGAGGTTCCCGCCATTTCTGACTTAACTCTACTTTGTATTCCAGCGGAAACCGAACCAACAAACTTCAAAGAAGCCATGCAAGATGAAAGGTGGAAGAGAGCAATGGACGAGGAGATTGAGTTAACCAAATGAAAAGCAATGGAGAAGAGGTAAGTGATGTTCGTGTTATTGAAAAAATTCTTCGCCACTTATCTCTAAATTTGATTATAAAATCGTGGAAATTGAGGAGGCTAAAGATATAGACGAAATGACTATTGACGAGCTTATGGGATCACTACAAGCCCATAATGAAAAAATGTTTAAAAGTAATGAACCAACTGAACAAGCCTTGTAAGCAAAATTATCTTTCAAAATTAATGATGGAAGATACACAATTCAAAGTGGTCGTGGCCAAGGACGTAGACGAGGCTTCTTCCATGGACAAGGAAGAGGACGTGGCCAACAAAGAGAGGAAAATCAAAAGGATGAAAGAGTGTGCGAGACAAGAAATTCAAGAGGTCGTGGAAGAGGAAGATTTATTTCAAGGTATGACAAATTAAATGTCAAGTGTTATAATTGTCAAAAATTTGGTCATTATGCTTCTGAATGCCACACTTCAAGAAATCAAGTTGAGGAGAAAGATAATCTTGTAAAAGACAAATGCAATGAACCCACATTACGTTTAGCACAAAAAAGGAGAAGAAAATTATGGAGACAGTCTATGGTATCTTGATAGTAGGGAAAACTATCATATGTGTGGAAATAAAAACTTGTTCGTGGATCTTGATCAAAATGTAAATGGCAAAGTCACTTTTGGAGACTCTTCGGGAGTGCCCATCAAAGGAAGAGGTAACATCTTAATTCGCTTGAAAAATGGAGATCATGATTTTAATTCAAGTGTTTATTATGTAACTAGTATGAAAAAAAATATCTTAAGTTTGGGCCAACTAATGGAGAAAGGCTACACCATCACCATGAAAGATGGATTTCTTAACTTAAGAGACTCTTGTGATAATTTAATTGCTAAGGTGCCTATGACCAAGAATCATATGTTTATTCTCAAAATTAAAAATGATGCTAAAAAATGTTTAAAGCCTTGTGTTGGATATTCTTCTTGGCTCTGGCATCTTAGTCTTGGGCACTTAAATTTTGAAAGATTAAATTCACTATCTAAGAAGCACATGGTGAATGGTTTGCCTCACATCAATCATCTAAATCAAATTTACGAAGGATGCCTATTCGGAAAGCAATCAAGAAGGAGTTTTCCAAAGGAATCTATGATAAGAACAAATGAGCCGCTTGAACTTATTCACTCAGATGTATGTGGGCCTTTTAATCCTCCATCTTTTAGCAAAAATCGTTATTTTTTATTAATTATTGATGATTTTAGCCGTAAGACATGGGTGTACTTTCTCAAAGAGAAGTCTCAAGTTTTTGAATGCTTTAAAAAATTCAAAGTGCAAGTTGAAAAGGAGTGCAAATATTATATATAAAAGTAATTCATTCGGATCGAGGAGGAGAAGTCAAAGAGGTCGTGGCCAAGGACGTGGACGAGGCTTCTTACATGGACAAGGAAGAAGACGTGGCCAACAAAGAGAGGAAAATCAAAAGGATGAAAGAGTGTGCGAGACAAGAAATTCAAGGGGCCGTGGAAGAGGAAGATTTATTTCAAGGTAAGACAAATCAAATGTCAAGTGTTATAATTGTCAAAAATTTGGTCATTATGCTTCTGAATGCCACACTTCAAGAAATCAAGTAGAGGAGAAAGCTAATCTTGTAGAAGACAAATGCATTGAACCCACTTTACTTTTAGCACAAAAACTGACAAGAAAATTATGGAGACAGTCTATGGTATCTTGATAGTAGGGCAAGCTATCATATGTGTGGAAATAAAAACTTGTTCATGGATCTCGAAGAAAATGTAAATGGCAAAGTCACTTTTAGAGACTCTTCGGGAGTGCCCATCAAAGGAAGAGGTAACATCTTAATTCGCTTGAAAAATGGAGATCATGATTTTATTTCAAGTGTTTATTATATAACTAGTATGAAAGAAAATATCTTAAGTTTGGGCCAACTAATGGAGAAAGCCTACACCATAACCATGAAAGATGGATTTCTTAACTTAAGAGACTCTTGTGATAATTTAATTGCTAAGGTGCCTATGACCAAGAATTGTATGTTTATTCTCGAAATTAAAAATAATGCTAAAAAAAGTTTAAAGCCTTGTGGTGGATATTCTTCTTGGCTCTGGCATCTTACGCTTGGGCACTTAAATTTTGAAGATTAAATTCACTATCTAAGAAGCACATGGTGAATGGTTTGCCTCACATCAATCATCCAAATCAAATTTGTGAAGGATGCCTATTTGGAAAGCAATTAAGAAGGAGTTTTCTAATGGAATCTATGACAAGAACAAATGAGCCGCTTGAACTTATTCACTCAGATGTATGTGGGCCTTTTAATCCTCCATCTTTTAGAAAAAATTGTTATTTTTTATTATTTATTGATGATTTTAGCCGCAAGACATGGGTGTACTTTCTCAAAGAGAAGTCTCAAGTTTTTGAATGCTTTAAAAAATTCAAAGTGCAAGTTGAAAAGGAGAGCAAATATTATATATAAAAGCAATTCGTTCGGATCCAGGAGGCGAATTCAATTCAAATGAGTTCTTAAAACTTTGTGAAGATCATGGAATAAGAAGACCCGCAACGGTGCCAAGATCACCTCAACAAAATCGAGTCTCTGAAAGAAAGAATAGAAGCATTCTCAATATGGCTCGAAACATGCTAAAAAGCAAAAATATGCCTAAGGAGTTTTGGGCCGAAGCAGTCGATTATTCCGTTTACTTGTCAAATCGATGTCCAACAAGAAGTGTCAAAGACATGACTCCAAAACAAGCATGGAAAGGAAAAAGAACATCTATTACTCACTTACGGGTTTTTGGAAGCGTAGCTTATACACATGTCGATGATGAGCTACGAACAAAGTTAGATAACAAAAGTGAGAAGTATGTCTTTGTTGGCTATGATGCAAGAGCAAACGGGTACAAACTTTACAACCCCATTAATGGAAAAATTATTATTAGTAGAGATGTTGTGTTTGATGAAGAAGGCTCATGGGATTGGAGCAATGCACAAGAAGATTATAATTTCTTCTCATTTATTGATGAAGAAGACATTAAAGAAAATTATGGGCAACATATCACTCTTCCCACATTACCACGAGCAACAAGTATTGATGGAAAAACAACTCCCTCATCTTTTTCAAGTGATAGTGATGAGACACCACCAAGGAATTATAGAAATCTTCAAGAAATTTATAATAAAACGGATGAGGTTCCCGCCATTTCTGACTTAACTCTACTTTTTATTCTTGCAGAAACCAAACCAACAAGCTTCAAATAAGCCGTGCAAGATGAAAGGTGGAAGAAGGCAATGGATGAGGAGATTGAGTCAATCAAGAAGAATGAGACATGGGAGTTAGCAACACTTCCTAAAGGGAAAAAAGCTATTGGTGTGAAGTGGGTATATAAGGCTAAGAAAAATGCCCAAGGCATGGTTGAAAAATACAAGGCAAGATTGGTAGCTAAAGGCTACAATCAAAGACATTGAGTGGATTATGACGAAGTATTTGCACCTGTCACAAGAATGGAGACTATAAGGCTAATAGTCTCGTTGGCGGCCCAAAATGGATGGCAAATTCAACAAATGGATGTAAAATCCAACTTTTTGAATGGTGTTATTGAAGAAATTGTGTATGTGGAGTAACCATTGGGATACATCATGAAATGACAAGAAGGAAAAGTATTAAAGTTAAAGAAGGCCCTACACGGATTGAAACAAGCGCCAAAGGCTTGGAATAGTAGACTTGATAGATACTTTTAATCTCAAGGATTTTATAAGTGTCCTCATGAACATGCTCTATATGCCAAGGTTACAAAAACTGGAGAATTTCTTCTTGCGTGCTTGTATGTGGATGATTTAATATTTACGGGAAATAGTCCAAGTATGTTTGAGAATTTTAAGAAAGACATGGCAAGAGAATTTGAGATGATCGACATTGGGCCTATGTCTTACTATCTTGGCATTGAAGTTAAGAAAATGAATGATGGAATACAAATATGACAAGGAAGCTATACAAGGGAGATTGTGAAGAAGTTTAAGATGGAAAATTGTCAAGCCGTTAGCATCCCTATTGAGTGTGGATCCAAGTTGTAAAATTTTGAAAATGGTGAGAAAGTGGATCCCACTTACTTCAAAAGTCTTGTGGGAAGTTTGAAATACTTGACATTCACGAGGCCCGATATACTCTATAGTGTTGGACTTGTTAGTCGCTACATGGAGACTCCAACAACAACACACTTAAAGGCGGCCAAGAGGATTCTTCATTACCTTAAAGGTACGATGGATTATGGGTTATTTTATCATCGTTCTAATGAATTCAAATTTGTTGGTTATTGTGATAATGATTGGGCCGGTGATATTGATGAACGAAAGAGTACCAGCGGATATGTGTTCTTTATGGGTGATACATCTTTTTCATGGAGTTCAAAAAAACAACCCATTGTTACCTTATCTACTTGTGAAGCAGAATATGTGGCGGCATGCTCTTGTGTTTGTCAAGCTATATGGTTAAGGAGAGTTTTTGAGGAGCTCAACATGTCACAAAATGAGCCCACTGAAATATTGGCCGATAACATGTCGGCTATAGCTTTGGCGAAAAATCCGGTATTTCATGAACAAAGCAAGCATATTGACACAAATATCATTATATTCGAGAATGCATTGTAAGAAATGAAGTGGAGGTCAACTATGTGAAGTACCAAAATCAAATAGGTGACATCTTTACAAAGCCACTCAAGAGTGACGTCTTCAACAAATTTCGGAGCCTACTTGGGATAGTCAAAATTAAGGGAGGGTGTTAAAAATAAAATATAACTTTGACTTAAAATAATATAAGTGTATGGACTATTCTAGATTATTCTTGATTTTGTCTAAAATTTAGAACTATCCATAGAGTGTTCTAATAGTGTGTCTTTTGATCTCTAGCATTTAAGAAAGAGTCTTTTGAACTCTAGCAATTAAGTAAGTGTCTAGATTTTTCCATGTAGTCTCATATAAATCCTTGTACCAAATTATTTTTGATAAAATCATTTTCAAGAATTATAGTTTATATAAAATACCTCTTCTCCTAAATATTTTGAGTTGTGTGAGTTTGGGTGAGATCGTTTCTTCCAACACCTCGGTATTGCCCCTCCAAAAATAAATTTTTTATAATATATATTAAATTATAAACTTAAATTATATTTACATATCTATATTTTCAATAAAATAATATTCATTTTTTTATATTTTCAATTATTCTAAATTACTGAATAATTTTAACTGTCAAACAACACTTTGACTAGTATAATTAACTAGTGTTTAATCCTGATGTGATGTTTTGATTATTTTAAAAAAAATCAATGATCCAAGTGTATGGATATCAATAAATATATAAAATAATACTATAACCAAAATTTATTTTCAAATTAATTTTTTTTGTTTGCCTTTTTAACAGTCAAGTAACAGTTTCACTAGTACAACTAACTATTGTTTAATCCTCAATTGTTGTTTTAATTATTTTAATTTTTTTTTAAATATCCAACCATATGAATGTCAATATATATATATTAGTGATATAACCAATATTTCATATCACAATAATTTTATTTGGTTTGTCATTTTAACAGTGAAGCATGAGTTTGTCATTTCGGAGCATACTTGGGATAGTCAAAATTAAGGGAGGGTGTTAAAAATAAAATATAATTTTGACTTAAAATAATAGAAGTGTATAGACTATTCTAGATTATATTTGATTTTGTCTAAAATTTAGAACTATCTATAGAGTGTTCTAATACTGTGTCTTTTGATCTCTAGCATTTAAGAAAGAGTATTTTGAACTCTAGCAATTAAGTAAGTGTCTAGATTTTTCCATGGAGTCTCATATAAAGCCTTGTACCAAATCATTTATGATAAAATCATTTTCAAGAATTATAGTTTATATAAAATACCTCTTCTCCTAGATATTTTGAGTTGTGTAAGTTTGGGTGAGATCATTTCTTCCAACACCCGGGTCTTGCCCCTCCAATGAGAGATTTATTCAAAATAAATCTTTTATAATATTTATTAAATTATAAAATTAAATTATATTTAAATATCTATATCTTCAATAAAATAATATTCATTTTTTTATATTTTCAATTATTCTAAATTGCTCAATAATTTTAGCTGTCAAACAATAGTTTGACTAGTATAGTTAACTAGTGTTTAATCCTGATGTGGTATTTTAATTATTTTAAAAAGAAAATCAATGATCCAACCGTATGGATATCAATAAATATATAAAATAATGATATAACCAATATTTATTTTCAAATTAATTTTTTTTTTTGCCTTTTTTTACAGTCAAGTAACAGTTTGACTAGTACAACTAACTATTCTTTAATCCTCAATTGTTGTTTTAATTATTTTAAAAATATTTTTTAACTATCCAACCATATGAATGTCAATATATATATATATATTAGTGATATAACCAATATTTCATATCACAATAATTTATTTGGTTTGTCATTTTAACAGTCAAGCATGAGTTTGACTAGTATAGCTAACTATTGTTTACTTCTGAATTTGTGTATCGATTATTTTAAAAATTGTTATTCCTAGTGGACTAATAATGAGATTTACAGAAGGGGGGTTGAATGTAAATCTCAAAACTTTTTCAAGTTTTGAGCAGTTTTAAAGGCTTTGTGTTCAAGATAAACGAGTGTGTGAATTGCTTTAAGCTAATACAGACATATATATATTCAAGCACTAATGTAAAGAACACAACAGACCTTAAAAACTTTTCTGGTGGATTGTTGTTCCACCAGAGATGGTATTTCAGAAAATCTGTGATTCAAGATGTTGATCACAGCTGCATCCTAGTACAAACTAGATAATTTTTCTCTCAAGATTTTTCTAAACAGCATTGGAAAAGTTCTTATCTAATTACTAGCTGCTACTTGGTTTATATATCACCAAGTGTACAAGTGAAGACAAAGATAAAAATACAATAAGAAAATAAGTTCTCCACTTGTTTCTTCTCCATATCACTTAAGTACTTTGTTGACTATTGCCTCTTTGTACTAGAGTAGAACGGCTGCTTTTTCTGATGTTCCTGAAATTAGGCT
This sequence comes from Apium graveolens, assembly GCF_009905375.1. NCBI lineage: Eukaryota > Viridiplantae > Streptophyta > Magnoliopsida > Apiales > Apiaceae > Apium > Apium graveolens. Next base: position 309,789,333 of record NC_133648.1, on the reverse strand, counting down.
TCCACATTTCAGTTATCTCTGTCAACCCATGTGCCTCTGTCTGCTGTTACAACTACCACTTATCAATTGCTATTTAACAGAACATCCGTTGAAGCCGTCATCCGTTGATGGCTTTATCCGTTGATGTGTTAGCAGTAGAAGCTCTATCCGTTGAAGCTTTAGAGACATCCGTTGAAGCTTTATTTCTCATCCGTTGAAGGTCTTTAAAATATCTGTTGATACCACTTCATTTATACAAAATTACAAGGCCTGAAATATTTACAATTGGCCTTCCTATTTGCATATCTTCTAGTAGTCAACATGACTTATATTTTCTCTCAACTTCTAAGAATTATATCTTAAATACAGAGACTGAAATGTGCTACAACACTAGACTTATTTCTAAGTAAAGCTGCACCATCAACGGATAGCCAAAGTGGTCTTATCCGTTGAGGCTACAAATACTAAACTTCTACTTAAGTGTTTTGTTAAACATATCATCAAACTAATGCACATATATTCCTAACAATCTCCCCCTATTTATGTCTATAAGAATTGTAGACATAAATTCAGGGTTAACTTGATGATAACAAAACACTTAACAGATATATGAATTGAAACTAAGTAGAAATTTAAAAGTGCTGCAAAAGTGTATGTACTAGGAGGTAATTGAAGATTTACAGAATTTCCAAGGGTGCTCCTCTAGTCTGAGCAAATCATCTTTTTCTTCTTTGTTCCCTTGTTTTCTTTCCTAGCCCTTTGTCATTTTCCTCAATTTGGAGTTGGAGTTGTCTGTAGAATTCAGCTTCATCTTCATCACTGATATCCAACTTAGATTGCATTTCCTTGAGAGTTTCATTGCTGGCAATCTTGAGTTGGTCTTCAAGTCTGAAAAATCTTCTGACTCCTTTATCATCTCTAAATTCCATCAACCAATGAGGTGATTTGTGGATTGTAATTCCCCTTTCTTGAATGAGTAAAGTTCTGGGCAAAGCATTGGGCTCCCTCCAAGTTTTCCTTATGTTGGCAATCTTGTTGAGAATTTCAGTCTTGGCAGTCCTGGTAAAGCCAGAATCCTTTTGTATGGCTGAAAAGACTCTGATCAAGGTAGAGTAGCCTTCATTCAGAATCCTGTAGAGAGGCCATGTTCTTTCCCCAACTCCTTTGTATCTGAACACCAATCTCTCTGGTAGATGTCTGTAGGCAGCTATTCCCCTTACATCCTCCAGCTCATCCAGATAGAGTTCAATGTCTGAAATTTCTTTTATGTCACAGATGTGAACATAATCATCTTTAGAAATGGGTGGCATAGGCTTAGGTTTTTGTTTTTGAGTGAATTTCTTAGAGGTTAGGGGAGGTGTAGATTTGGATTTTCTTTTCTGTTTCTTTGGTAGTGGAAGAGTGGTTAAAAAGGTAGGCAATTTGATGGTGTCCCAATCAATAGGTTCCTCTTTTGGGATGATTAGTTCACCATGGATGTTTATAGTGGGATCATCAACACAAGGTTCAGGTATGGAAGGTAGTGGTTTAGATATTGATTTAGTTTCTTCAGTGTTATCTTCACTCCTTCTATGTGCCTTGGCCTTTCTTCTGTTTCCCTTCTGCCATTCCTCTCTTTCCTCCATACTCTCACCAAATATACTCCCAAAAACCTCATCTAGGTTTGCAATCTTGTCTTCACCCCTGACTTCAATTCCTTTCTCTCCTTCAACTTGACTTGACTTTAGCTGTTGTTCAAGCTTTGCTTGTGCTCTTTTGTCAGCCTTGAGTTTTTCAGCTTCATTCTTCAACCTTTTGGTTTCTTCCCTCTTGGCCTTTGGAAATTTGGGATGTCCTTGCATCACACAGATACTCTTTCCCTCTCTAAAGATAATGGCCATTTTCATTCTTTCAACTATGTCCTTGGTCTTCTTAAGCTTTTTGATGTTAGCACCCAAAACTTTGTCTTCATCAGGCTTTGGAAGAGGAAAGTCCACTTCTTTCATTTGGGCAAAGTCTAGGGGGTTCTTTGTGGAGTCCTTGCTGGATCTAGTGTTGGGCTTCAGAACTATAGGTTTTAGATTCTTGAAAGAAGTCTCTCCAACCTTATTCCTCCTTTCTGGCTTGTGCTCCATAATGATTGGTTCAACCTTTGTGCTATGTTTCACAGATATAGATTTATCTTGTGTTGAGCCAAACACTTGTTGCACCCTTTCATCAATTCTCCTCCTTTGCTCTTTGACTTGAATTTCCACTGCTGCTAGCTGGATTAGGTCAATTCCATCAGGCTTTCCTTTGATTTGCATAATTGGAGAAGTAGTGATGGCAGGAACTAGCACTTTAGATATCTGGATTTTTGTAGATGGCTCTCCTTCCCCTTCCCTTTTTCTCTCCCCCTTTTTGTTATCATCAAGGAGAGGGATCAAGCCTTGTGCCTTTGCCAGCTGCATAAGTAGACTTGTTTGAGATTGTTGGTTGTGAAGAATGCTGGCCACAGAATTTTCAATAACTTGGACTCTGTCTTCTAACTTAGCCAGCCTCTTTTCAGTATTTGAATCCTTTTTCAATCTCAACAATAAGTCCTTCATTGTACCATAGGGCATGACTGAATCCAATTTTTCAGAATTGTAGGATTTCAAGTCAGCAATATCCTTCTTGAGTTCATCCACACTCTGATTCTGGCATACTTGCTGCAACTTCATGAGATGCAGTGAGTCCAGGTGAGCTGTAAGGATTGCCTTGGTACCAGCATGTAAAGTTTTCTGAATAGCCTGTTGGATAGTACTGATTTGTTTGACTAAGGAGACATTGAATTGCCCTGATGTAGACTCCTTTGTTAAGGCACATTCAGGTAAATTTGGAATAGAACTAGGGCGTTCATCTCCCCCTAAGTTCATGCTTCCATCAAAAGAAACAGAGTCATCATCATCAGAATTTACTCCAAATTCCTCTGATGACTCACCAGCTGTAGAAGGCATCTTGTGAATAGCAGCTTTATTTCTTTAAAGAGATTCTGTTGTATGTACTAGATGTAGTGTCTTTTCTGCCTCCTCATTGCCCTGTGCAGCCAACAACTGATAGGCTGGCACAGGATGAGTAAAAGTGTCAGCATCCAAGGAAATGTTATCAATTACAGCTTTGTAATGTTGCTGAAATTGTCTTTCCTTTTCAGCATCATCCACAATCATTGACTCATTAGCAATGGCTGGATCCACCCTTATATCTGCTGTACCTGCCTTTCTCTCTTTTTCTCTATATTCTTGCATCAGGGGCTCCCCATGGCTCACACTCCTCATACCCTCACCTTCACCTACTAGGTGGTACTCCTCTCACTTACTTTTGCCATGCTGGAAGAAATAGCATGCTTATTTGAGCTCTCAATCTCTCCTTTTTCCTGGGAGCAACCCAGCCTCTCACTCAAATTGTCACTCCCTTCCCTCAGTCCTAAAAGTGATTGTACAGTAATCATGTCTTCTACACTTGGAATTATTTCAGTTGTGTGTGTAGAGACTATCAACGGATATGGAATAGCCGTTGAAGGTGACACTGATGGTATCAACGGATAACTGCTGTTAAGCTTATCCGTTGAAGAACAACCACTTGTCAACGGATGAGTGATATCCGTTGAAGAAGGAAAAGAAGTAGAAATTGAAAGTGATATAACTGTTGAATCTGTGTGGATTGATTTGAGTTTTGGTGACACAGATCCTTCAATTACATCTGAAAGAATTTGCGGGTGATCCAACAAATCATCTAAAAGATGATGATCACCAGTTTTTGAGTGGGGCTCCTCCCTGAGTTGTAAAGAGGGAGAATCAGGAATTGATGGGAATAACATATCCACATCCAGAGATGGTGATGAAGTGTTTGTTTCTTGATGTGTGTTAATTGTGAGAGAATGGGGCTGTGACTCCATATTTGTTGGAGCCACATCAAACTGAGTTTGAGAAGGCATAGATACAGATGGATGTATCTGTGCAGTGTGTGCACCCTGTGTAGAAGATTGGGTTCTAGCCCTCTTTCTTCTAATAAAAGCTTTTGTTAGTGAGTGTTTGGCTTCTGTGTCCCTCCCTAGTTTGTTCTGTGTTCCTGTTTGGGAACTATTTTCAATAGTTACATCCTTTTGGGAGAATGCAGCTAGGGATGTGCTAGTAACCTTTTCAACCACCACAGCTTTTTGAGAAACTGTGGCTTGGCTAGCTTGGGAAACACTTATCTCTCCTTCCTTATCCTGGGGGTTTCTTTGATGTTCACCCCTCCCCTCACCACTCACACCCTGTTCACTCCCCTCAGGGTTAAGGGTAGGTGTTACAACTGTTGTCTTTTGAGAAACAACAGAGGTGGTTTTCTTTGTCTTTGATTTTGAAATTTTAGTTTTGGTGACCTTGGTAGGAATCTGTTGGGGCATTGTCACAGATTCCATGGGCACACTAGAAGATAAAGAAATAGAGGGGTTGGAAGAAGTAGGAGTTGTAGAAACAATTACCTCACTTACCGGAGGTGCATCCATGATTGGTAAATATACCAATGGTACACTGCTATTGAGATCCATTCTCAATAAATCTGCAAGAACTCTTTTCTCTTGTGCCCAACACTTGAGTTTATTATTCTCATTGGTTATGACCAAAACTTCAGCAACATGGTTAGCCAATAACATAAAAAATCTAGCATAATAGATGTTATTAGGTCTTTTAGCTTTGTTACCTAATCTAGTACCCAATTCTAGCATAACATAATTGCTAAAGTTAAAATACCTATCAGAAACAAGCATATAGAGCATATTAACAAGAGATGAAGTTATGGCATCAAAATTACTAATTTTCCCAGAGAAAACCTTGATAAAGGCATCCCAAAGAAAACTCCATTCTTTCCTAAGGCCTTTTCTTTTAATACCCCCTAAACTAGCAGAGTTAAGAGAATAACCTATGGAATCTAACATGCTGGATACATCATTATCAGTGTGTGGTGTTATGGCATTGTTCTCAGGCAATTTAAAACATGCTAGTAAATCATCACAGTTAACACAGTGATTTTTACCTTTGAGAGTGAATGAGATGGTCATATCTATGGAGTTGAACTCAGCATTTGTCCAAATCTCCTCGACTACTTCACAGTAAATCGTTGGGGCTTCCAGCATTGCATAGCTAAGTTTACAGTTTTTGATGAAGTCCATCATTTTGTGATAATCTGAGTGGGCTTCATTCTTTGCTACCAAAGCTATGAAATTGTTCTTCTCATAGATGAACCCAGATTGAGACATAATTTTTACTACAGGTGCCATTGTTGTAAGTAGAAGTTGCAGAGAATAACTTGAAGGTTTTGCAGAGAGTAAATGGTAAAAGCTTTGAAGTTTCAAGAAAGCGTAAAGTAAAAATGAAAAATCAGAAGGGCTTATATACTTTCTCAAATTAAAAAGCATAAATAAAAGATTAAACTATAAATATATGTAAGTGAGTTTCAGCCGTTTAAGAATAAACTGTAAATATTCTAAAAACTACCTTTAAAACAAATACATACAGCTGTATGTATGAGTATCAACGGTTAAGAAAATAGAATCAACGGTTGTGAAACACCTGAATCGACTAATGTGACATTTCAACGGATAAAGTAAACTGTCATCCGTTGAAAGGTATTTCAGTTTTATCCGTTGACGGATAAAAATTCCAGAAATGTATATGTCTTTCAACGGATAATGAACATCTGTTGATGGAACAATTTTGACTTTCAACGGATAGGAAATACCCGTTGATAGAATAATCTGTGTTAAAAAGTCAAATTTGTTCTAGCAACTAATACATTTCAGGCTTCAATTCAAATTGCAATAAGGACATAAAGTTTATGAGTAATTAAGCATACCTAGCTCACTTACCAATCTTGTGAATGTTGATTCATCAAGTGGCTTGGTAAATATGTCTGCAATTTGTTGTTCACTTGGAACAAAATGTAGTTCCACTGTACCATTCATGACATGCTCCCTGATGAAGTGGTACTTGATATCAATGTGCTTGGTCCTTGAGTGCTGCACATGATTCTCTGTTATGGCTATGGCACTTGTGTTGTCACAAAAGATAGGAATTTTGTCAACATGAAGTCCATAATCAAGGAGTTGATTCCTCATCCATAACACTTGAGAGCAGCAACTTCCAGCAGCAATGTATTCAGCCTCAGCTGTAGAAGTAGAGACTGAATTTTGCTTTTTGCTAAACCATGATACAAGCTTGTTTCCCAGGAATTGGCAGGACCCTGTTGTACTTTTCCTGTCTATTTTGCAACCTGCATAGTCTGCATCTGAATAACCAATTAGATCAAAGCCAGATTCTCTAGGATACCAAATACCTAAATTTGGTGTACCCTTGAGATATCTGAAAAATCCTCTTGATAGCAATTAAGTGAGACTCCCTAGGATCAGCTTGAAATCTAGCACACAGACATGTAGCAAACATTATATCTGGTCTGCTAGCAGTTAAATATAAAAGTGAACCAACCATGCCTCTATAACTTGTAATGTCCACAGACCTTTCAGTCTTATTTAATTCAAGTTTGGTGACAGTGGTCATGGGAGTTTTTGCAGATGAACATTCCATTAAGTCAAACTTCTTTAAAAGATCATGAATATATTTAGTTTGACTAATGAAAATTCCATCACTAACTTGTTTAACTTGTAAACCAAGAAAATAGGTTAGTTCTCCCATTAGGCTCATTTCATACTTACTTTGCATTAGCTTAGCAAACTTTTTGCAAAGATTATTATCTTTAGAACCAAATATTATGTCATCTACATAAATTTGAACAAGTATACTAGAGCCATTAACATTCCTAAAGAAGAAAGTTTTATCAATAGTACCTCTAGTGAAGTGATTCTCCAAAAGGAATTTTGATAGGGTTTCATACCAGGCTCTAGGTGCTTGTTTCAGTCCATAGAGTGCTTTCAACAGATAATACACATAGTCTGGAAAATTTGGATCTTCAAACCCTGGAGGTTGACTTACATAGACTTCTTCCTCCAATTTCCCATTTAGAAATGCACTCTTGACATCCATTTGATAGACTTTGAAATTGGCATGGGCTGCATAGGCTAGAAAAATTCTGATGGCTTCAAGTCTTGCAACATGAGCATATGTTTCATCAAAATCTATTCCCTCTTGTTGAGAATAGCCTTTAGCAACCAATCTTGCTTTATTCCTTATGACAATGCCATTTTCATCCATCTTGTTTCTGAATACCCATTTTGTGGCAATAGGACTCTTGTTCTTTGGTTTGGGTACCAGCTTCCAAACTTTGTTTCTCTCAAATTGGTTCAGCTCTTCCTGCATAGCTAATATCCAATCTGGATCCACTAAAGCTTCTTCCACTTTCTTAGGTTCCTCCTGAGATAGAAAACTACTATACAGACATTCATCTTGAGTAGCTTTTCTTGTTTGCACTTTAGATGATGCATCACCAATGATCAGTTCAAAGGGATGATTCTTGGTCCATTTCCTTTGAGGTGGAAGATGTGCTCTAGATGAGGTGGCCTCAGTATTGTCATGATGTGAGACAGAGTGTTGATTAGTTGAAACTCCCCCTGAGTTGTTGGTTCTTTGCAGGGAATTTGGAGTTCTATCAACTGATGATGTAAATCAATTATCCGTTGATAAACTATGATCAACGGATGCTTCATTTTGTACTTCAACGGATGATGCACTATTTCTTTCAACGGATACTGCATTGCCTCTATCAACGGGTGCATAATTTTGTGCATTATCCAAGGGCATATTTTGAATCCCTTTTGAAGTGTCAACTCCATCAATCTCCTCTTCAGTATCATCACAATACATCTCAATGTTGTCAAATTTGAGTCTCTCATGGTGTCCCTCATCTGTTAGTCCATCAATCTTTTTATCATCAAACACAACATGCACAGATTCCATAACAATGTTGGTTCTTAGATTGTAGACCCTATAAGATTTTCCAGCTGAGTAACCAACAAATATCCCTTCATCAGCCTTTGCATCAAACTTCCCTTTATGGTCAGATTGATTCCTTAGGATAAAGCATTTACATCTAAAGACATGAAGAAAGTTTAGAGTTGGTTTTCTTCTCTTGAACAACTGATAAGGAGTCATGCCTTTAGCTTGATTGATCAAAGAAATATTCTGAGTGTAGCAGGCACAATTAACAGCTTCAGCCCAGAAATATGTTGGTAACTTTGATTCTTGAAGCATTGTTCTGGCAGCCTCAATCAAAGATCTGTTCTTTCTTTCAACTACCCCATTTTGCTGAGGTGTTCTTGGAGCTGAGAACTCATGCATGATTCCATTTTCTTCACAGAACAGCCTTATTGACAAATTCTTGAACTCAGTTCCATTGTCAGTCCTGATATTCCTAACCTTCAAGTCAGGATGATTATTGACTTGCCTGATGTGATTAATAATGATTTCACTTGCTTCATCCTTTGATCCAAGAAAATAGACCCATGAAAACTTTGCGAAATCATCTACAATCACTAAGCAATATCATTTTCTTGCAATTGACAATACATTGACTGGTCCAAACAAATCCATATGCAGCAGCTGTAATGGTTCATCAATTGTTGTTTCAAGCTTTTTTTTTAATGATGCTTTCCTTTGTTTGCCTTTCTGACAAGCATCACACAAACCATCCCTTGAGAATTCAACTAGAGGAATTCCTCTAACTAAGTCCTTTTTGACTAGATCATTCATTGTCTTGAAATTCAAATGGGATAGCTTCTTGTTCCATAGCCAACTCTCAACTGAACTTGCTTTGCTGAAGAGACAAGTAATAGATTCTGAATCTGTAGAGTTGAAGTCAGCTAAGTACACATTCCCTTTTCTAACTCCAGTTAGAACCACTTTGTTGTCTTTCTTGCTGGTGACAACACAGGCTTCTGAATTGAAGGAAATTGTATTCCCTCTATCACATAGTTGACTGATACTCAGTAAGTTGTGCTTGAGACCATCAACTAATGCAACTTCATCAATGATGACATTCCTTATTGAAATCAAGCCATATCCCATAGTAAACCCTTTGCTGTCATCTCCAAAGGTTATGCTAGGGCCAGCCCTCTCCTTAAACTCAGTGAGCAGGGAGAAATCTCCTGTCATGTGTCTTGAACAGCCACTGTCCAAGTACCATAGATTTCTTCTTTTTCCCTGGTTGCTTGATGAACTAACTTCATTTTCCTAGCCATGAGAGCCAAGTTGACATATTCCACATCTTTATCCTCTTCTTTCCATCAGCTGCCCAGTCTTTTTCTTGAGTAGATCAAAACATTTCTTTTTATAATCTACTTGGTCAAATTTCTTCTTTTCAGAAGTTGGCTTTCTGCACTCACTTGCAAAGTGTCCACTTATACCATAATTGAAACACTTGAACTTGGATTTGTCCACCATGTTCTTATGAGGTTTAGTGGCTCTAGTGTTTTTCCTAAATTTCATCTTTGCAAATCTCCTGGATAGAAATGCAAGATGCTCATCAATACCATCAAAGTCATCTTGACTGGAGTTGTCTTCATTCTCAGCAACTTGCTCCTTACCCTTGCTTGATTCTGATTTGCTTGTGCCGTCTTTGGAGTTTGATGTAGATCTCACAGTTTCTTGTCTGCATTCTTTCTCATTTTCAGCTACCAAGGCAACTGAACCTCCTTTCTTTCTTCCCTTCTCTAATACCTCATCCTGTTCCAGCTCTAGTTCAAAAGTCTTCAATATTCCATATAATCTTTCAAGAGTGAAGTCCTTATAATCTTGAGAGTTTCTCAAGGAGACAGTCATGGGTTTCCATTCCTTTGGCAAGGATCTTAAAAATTTAAGATTTGAATCTTTCACCTAGTACACTCTACCATACAGCTTCAGTCCATTCAACAGCTTTTGGAATCTATTGAATGTGTCATTTAAAGATTCATTTTCTTCAAAATGAAAATACTCATACTGTTGAATGAGAAGCTGCATTTTGTTTTCTTTTACTTGTTCTATACCTTCACACAGTAGTTGAACTGTATCCCAACCCTCTTTGGCAGTTGTGCAATTTATCACATTATCAAACATATCCTTGTCAAGGCCATTAAACAAAATGTTCATAGCCTTCTTATCCTTGTGGACTTCTTCCGTGTCTTCCATTGTCCATTCTGCTCTAGGTTTTGGAATGGATTGACCAACAGCAATTGTGGCCCTAGCAACTGTGGCTACTTTGTGGGGAATGTGAGGACCATTCTCAATGCAGTTTACATAACCTTCATCTTGGGATAGTAGATGAAGGTGCATTTTCACCTTCCAATGGTGATAACTGTCTTTGTCAAGAACTGGGATTTTTACTCCAATATTCTTCTTACTCATCTTTGTTAGTTTCCAAGATCTTTAAACTCTTTGTGTGTCAAGAGCTTGCTCTGATACCAATTGTTATTCCTAGTGGACTAACAATGAGATTTACAGAAGGGGGTTGAATGTAAATCTCAAAACTTTTTCAAGTTTTGAGCAGTTTTAAAGGCTTTGTGTTCAAGATAAACGAGTGTGTGAATTGCTTTAAGCTAATACAGACAGATTTATATTCAAGCACTAATGTAAAGAACACAACAGACCTTAAAAACTTTTCTGGTGGATTGTTGTTCCACCAGAGATGGTATTTCAGAAAATCTGTGATTCAAGATGTTGATCACAGCTGCATCCTAGTACAAACTAGATAATTTTTCTCTCAAGATTTTTCTAAACAGCACTGGAAAAATTCTTATCTAATTACTAGCTGCTACTTGGTTTATATATCACCAAGTGTACAAGTGAAGACAAAGATAAAAATACAATAATAAAATAAGTTCTCCACTTGTTTCTTCTCCATATCACTCAAGTACTTTGTTGACTATTGCCTCTTTGTACTAGAGTAGAACGGCTACTTTTTCTGATGTTCCTGAAATTAGGCTTCCACATTTCAGTTATCTTTGTCAACCCATGTGCCTCTGTCTGCTGTTACAACTACCACTTATCAACTGCTATTTAACAGAACATTCGTTGAAGCCTTCATCGGTTGATGGCTTTATCCGTTGATGTGTTAGTAGTTGAAGCTCTATCCGTTGAAGCTTTAGAGACATCCGTTGAAGCTTTGTTTCTCATCCGTTGAAGGTCTTTAAAATATCCGTTGATACCACTTCATTTATACAAAATTACAAGGCATGAAATATTTACAGTTGGCCTTCCTATTTGCATATCTTCTAGTAGTCAACATGACTTATATTTTCTCTCAACTTCTAAGAATTATATCTTAAATACAGAGACTGAAATGTGCTACAACACTAGACTTATTTCTAAGTAAAGCTGCACCATCAACGGATAGCCAAAGTGGTCTTATCCGTTGAGGCTACAAACACTAAACTTCTACTTAAGTGTTTTGTTAAACATATCATCAAACTAATGCACATATATTCCTAACAAAAATATTTCTCAACGATCCAATCGTATGAATATCAATAGATGTATATATATATATATTAGTGATATAACCAAAGTTACATATCAAAATAATTTTATTTGGTTTGTAGTTTAACTAGAACACCTAACTAATGTTTACTTCTGAATATGTTTTTGAGTATTTTAAAAATATTTCCCAATGATCCAACCGTATGGATGTCAATAGATATATTAGTTATATAACCAATGTTACATATCAAAATAATTTTATTTGGTTTGTGATTTTAACACTCAAGCATGCGTTTAACTAGTATAGCTAACTAGTGTTTACTTCTCAATTTGTGTTTGGATTATTTTAAAAATATTTCTCAACAATCCAACCATATGGATGTCAATAAATATATATATTAGTGATATAACCAAATTTACATATCAAAATAATTTTATTTGGTTTGCCATTTCAACAGTGAAGTATCAGTTTAACTAGAACAGCTAACTAGTATTTACTTCTGAATATGTTTTTCCATTATTTTAAAAATATTTCTCAATGATCCAACCGTATAGATGTCAATAGATATATATTAGTGGTATAACCAAAATTACATATCAAAATAATTTTATTTGTTTTGCCATTTTAACAGTCAAACATGAGTTTGACTAGTGCAACTAACTAGTGTTTACTTTTTAATTTGTGTTTCAATTATTTTAAAAATATTTTTCAACGATCCAACCATATGGATTTCAATATATATATATTAGTGATATAAAAAAAATTTCATATCAAAATAATTTTATTTGGTTTGCCATTTTAAGATTCAAGCATGAGTTTGACTAGTGCAACTAACTAGTGTCTACTTCTGAATTTGTGTTTCTTATTTTATAAATATTTCTCAACGATCCAACCGTAAGGATGTCAATATATATATATATATATATATATATATTAGTGATATAACCAAAATTTCATATCAAAATAATTTTATTTGGTTTGTCATTTTAACAGTGAAGCATTAGTTTGACTAGTGCAACTAACTAGTGTCTACTTCTGACTTTGTGTTTCGATTATTTTATAAATATTTCTCAACGATCCAACAGTATGGATGTCAATAGATTTATATATTAGTAATATAACCAAAATTTCATATCAAGATAATTTTAATTAGGTTTGCCATTTTAACATTCAAGCATGAGTTTGACTAGTAAAACTAACTAGTGTTTACTTCTGAATTTATGTTTCGATTATTTTAAAAATATTTCTCAACGACCCAACTGTATGGATGTCAATAGATATATATGTTAGTGATATAACCAAAAATTCATATCAAAATAAATTTATTTGGTTTGCCATTTTAACAGTCAAGCATGAGTTTGACTAGTGCAACTAACTAGTGTTTACTTCTGAATTTGTGTTTCGATTATCTAAAAAATATTTCCCAACTATCCAACCATATAGATGTCAATACATTTATATATTAGTGATATAACCAAAATTTTATATCAAAATAATTTTATTTGGTTTGTCATTTTAACAATCAAGCATGAGTTTGACTAATGCAACAACTAGTGTCTACTTCTGAATTTGTGTTTCGATTATTTTATAAATATTTCTCAACGATCCAACCATATGGATGTCAATAGATATATAAATTAGTGATATAACCAAAATTTCATCTCAAAATATTTTATTTTGTTTGCCATTTTAACAGTCAAGCATGAGTTTGACTAGTGCAACTAACTAGTGTTTACTTCTGAATTTGTGTTTCGATTATTTTAAAAATATTTTTCAACGATCCAACCATATGGATGTCAATATATATATATATATATATTAGTGATATAACAAAAATTTCATATCAAAATAATTTTATTTGGTGTGCCATTTTAAGATTCAAGCATGAGTTTGACTACTGCAACTAACTAGTGTCTACTTCTAAATTTGTGTTTCTTATTTTATAAATATTTCTCAACGATCCAACCATATGGATGTCAATATATATATATATATATATATATTAGTGATATAACCAAAATTTCATATCAAAATAATTGTATTTGGTTTGTTATTTTAACAGTCAAGCATGAGTTTGACTAGTGCAACTAACTAGTGTCTACTTCTGAATTTGTGTCTCGATTATTTTATAAATATTTCTCAACAATCCAACCGTATGTATGTCAATAGATATATATATTAGTGATATAACCAAAATTTTATATCAAGATAATTTTAATTAGGTTTGCCATTTTAATATTCAAACATGAGTTTGACTAGTACAACTAACTAGTGTTTACTTCTGAATTTATGTTTCGATTATTTTAAAAATATTTCTCAATGACCTAACTATATGGATGTCAATAGATATATATGTTAGTGACATAACAAAAAATTCATATCAAAATAAATTTATTTGGTTTGCCATTTTTACAGTCAATCATGAGTTTGACTAGTGCAACTAACTAGTGTTTACTTCTGAATTTGTGTTTCGATTATCTTAAAAATATTTCTCAACTATCCAACCATATCGATGTCAATACATTTATATATTAGTGATATAACCAAAATTTAATATCAAAATAATTTTATTTGGTTTGTTATTTTAATAGTCAAGCATGAGTTTGACTAATGCAAAAACTAGTGTCTACTTTTGAATTTGTGTTTCGATTATTTTATAAATATTTCTTAACGATCCAACCATATGGATGTCAATAGATATATAAATTAGTGATATAACCAAAATTTCATATCAAAATAATTTTATTTTGTTTGCCATTTAACATTCAAGCATGAGTTTTACTAGTAGAGCTAATTAGTGTTTACTTCTGAATTTGTGTTTCGATTATTTCAAAAATATTTCTCAACAATCCAACTGTATCGATGTCAATAGATATATATGTTAGTGATACAACCAAAAATTTATATAAAAATAATTTTATTCGGTTTGCCATTTTAACAGTCAAGCATGAGATGGACTAGTACAACTAACTAGTGTTTACTTCTGAATATGTTTTTCAATTATTTTAAAAATATTTCTCAATGATCCAACCATATAGATATCAATATATATATATATATATTACTGATATAACCAAAATTTTATATAAAAATAATTTTATTTAGTTTGTCATTTTAATAATCAAACATGAGTATGGATGTCAATAAATATATATATTAGTGATATAACCAAAATGTCATATCAAAATAATTTTATTTGGTTTGCCATTTTAACAGTCAAGCATGAGTTTGACTAGTAGAGCTAACTAGTGTTTACTTCTGAATTTGTGTTTCGATTATTTTAAAAATATTTCTCAACGATCCAACCGTATGAATTTTAATAGATATATACATTAGTTATATAACCAAAATTTAATATCAAAATAATTTAATTTGGTTTGTCATTTATCAGTCAAGTATTAGTTTCACTAGAACAACTATATACACCATATAGGAAAAAAACCTAGTGTTTAGTTCTGAATATATTTTTCCATTATTTTAAAAATATTTTTTATTGATCGAATTGTATGGATGACAATATATATATATTAATGATATAATCAATGTTTCAGATTAAATAATTTTTATCAAAATATTCATTTTTTTTTGAAATTTCTAAAATGTCACCCAAATAAATAAATACTGATATTAATATGTTTGGATCATGAAATTATATTTTGTAAAAATTGAAAATATCAGAAATTAGGTGTTAATTTACGACAGAATCTGTCATAAATTACCGGTTTCAAAAAATTTGAGAAAAGTTAAATTTATCGCCAAAATTTTGGGGAAAAGTTCAATTTCCCTCTTTGATAACTTACGATAAATTCTAATTTTCGTCATAAATCAGACGATCTGATGTTTTCCGTCACAAATATATCGTTGTAAATTTAGAAAAAATAAAATTTTATTTAATTTCAAGTTAAAATTTTAATAAAAATAATTAACTTACGACGAATTTAGATTTCCGTCGTAAGTTGAAACTCCATCCTTTTTTATTCAAATGATGAAAGTTTGAATAATAAAATAATCAACTTACGAAAGATATTATTTCCGTCATAAGTTAGGGGCACATTTTTTTCCGTCGTAAGTTGGCCGTCGTAAATGGCGGGATTTGTTGTAGTGTGTATAGCTCACCGCCGCGTTCTTCATCATAAAAGATAGAAGTGATGTCTTTTAGTGCATCTTCAACATTGCTCTTGATTTCAGTATCATTGATTGGCTTGCTTAAGCTACACCTTCTACCACTGCACTTGCATTCTTTTACAACACTAGTGTTACCATAATTTATATGTAAAGAATCGGCAGTGTGTGCGAACATGGTGTATTCATATTTAGCATCAAGTATTAAAAAGGATGTTTATTACATATTTGTGTCGACGATAGGTCAAACTATCCATGCAGAAAAAAATAATAAGATCTTGGAGAGATGTGACATAAATGTTCTTAAAGTTTCTACAAGGAGGCCCCAAAAGGTGATCCTTAAATAAAGTCACAACCTCCCCTCCTAAGTTCCTAACACCTACTATTTCATTTCTTAATGTCAGGAATAATCGGGTGTTGTGAAGAAAAATGAATATTGATTGCGTCATAGATTTAGTTCTCTTCACCTCTATCAGTTTAGACGTCGGAACCTGTACATTAAAATTTCCAACTATTACAAGTTACAAAGGGAAATAGAGAAGAGAACATGCATATTATTATAAAGTAAATAAGTATATACATCAAGAATTAGCAGATTTTCGTTCTCCAGCTTGACCAACATCTTTTCCCGGAACACTCCAATAAAATTCACTCTTTTGTGAAGTAGGGGATAAATGAAGGATTTAAGAACACATCCATCTTTTTTGTGAATGAAACTTAAGAGGGGCATGTCTTCTGGCTTTGGTATAAATCAACATCTTTAATCCCCGGGCAGGGGTAGACGCAAAACCAAAACAAGAGGGGGCCGAAATATTTTTATAAAATGGAGATCTTCATTTTCAGTTTCCTGGTGAACATAAACCCTGATGCTATGGTTAGAAAACTGATTTCAAAAGCATGACTAGCATACAACCACCGCTAAATCAACATATACATAAATGATCCAATATATATTGTACATGTGAGTCTGAAATAGGTTCCATTTAGTCTCCACTCATAGTTTCCTGTTACACCAAATCTGTAACTAAATACAAGGACCGTAAACAAAATATGAAATAACAGGTTTTAATACCAGAACACATGAAGAAAAACTGAAATCTTTACAACCCAAACAACTTAGCGAACAATTGGTATGCAATATTTTTATGCAAAAGGATGAGGGGGGCATGGCCACCCATGGCCTTACCTTGCGTCCGCCACTGTCCCCGGCTGTATGTCAAGAAGATGTGTCAAAGTTTTATTGATGGCAGTTACCGCACCAAATTATTCAAAAAAGTGTACTTTACTAGTACATATACATAACATTTATATTCTAAGAATTATCTGTTGAAAATAGGTGTTAGACAACTAAAAGGTGTTGTTATAAAGTTCATCCAATGTGTTGTTAAACAAGCTGTTTGATAGTGTGAAAATACTTACCGTAGGGCGGTACATTTAAACCAAGTTAATACCTTCGACCTGGATAATTTATTAATTTCATTGAGTTCATTACTATATTTATATATAAATAGATAGTGTCCATAACTTGTTATTCCAAGATCAAGGACATGAAGTTACTGGTTCAAGGTCATGTGTTTTAAAGGGATTAAGAGAAAGTTCAAGAGTGTCCTAGCAGATCTCCTATAAATATTATAAAATCTAATCTCTTGCTGATTTAAAACAAGGTTTTTGCACATCAAATCCAACAACATGCCTTCTTTCTTGCCTTATTATTAAAATAATAATATATTTAAATAATAATAGGTGGCAAATGAAAATGGTGAGAAGGAAGTGATGTTCAAAAAAAGAGGGAAACAAATATTTTATTGATAGATATATTATAGGGCATGCAAAATGGTGATTTATAAATAAGGCCCGATAAAAGCCCTAATTTAGGTAACCCTCAAACAACTTCTTAATCGAGCAAGAAAGATTAACATGCAGCACTGAAAAGTGTTATACAACCCGAATCGAGCCAAGTTTTACACCAACCGACCCTTGTTTTACATAAATTGAACCCTAAAATTGTAAGTATATTTTCAATTAAATTTGACTTTTTCATCTTTTGACTCGTGTGTGTGTGTATTTGACAGACTATTTATGCATTTGTGTATCTTGGTGAATTTATGTGTATAAATTGTTCATTATTGCTGTGATATATGGTTTTTTCGATATATTTGTGCTAATATTCTAACAAATCTTTTACTAATGTTGTTTAAAGTGATTTATTAGGACTAATATATGAGGTAGTTGTGTAATTTCTGAAATGCAGTTGAGTGCGCGACTGCAATTTTAGTTGTATATGAGTTTGACAAAAAAAAGAAAGGGTTATATAATGTACAATAATAAAAGATCAGTAATTTTATTTATAGGTATTTGTATACCAACGTTCATAAGAGAAAACTATTCGACATGTATGCATTTATTGATCCAACGACCACTTGTAAGCTCAACGATGATTTTTAAGCTTATTTTGTCGAACGGATGAATACTGGCGATTCTCGCATATTCCTCATGTCTCATAATGATAAGTAAGTTCTAGCATTTGCATAAGTACAGATTATGTTAGTAGAATCTGTCTCAATATTTTTAAAATTCTGATTTTGATTTATTTAAAATTAAAACAATTTTATTGGATTTGGATTATAATTTGGGAATCAGAAATCTTCATTCTCAACCCCATGGCTCATCTGACAAAGTTTTTAAAATTGGACCACCAATAACGCAGGATTGTTTATTAAACTATTTTTTATATATGTATGATGTCTGTTTTATTTAGGATTTTTTAGATTTGATGTTACTGCATACTAATTTTGTATAGAGCAGTTAGATCTTATAATGCTAAAAAAAGATTGTTCAACAAAAACCCCAAGGTTAAGAACCTTAGCATAAGTATTAATTTGTGCACATTTGTATTTAGTAGGGTTTTTGTATAAATTCTTTCTATTTTGGGAATGATTGATTGTTAATTTTTTGTTGAATTAGGGATCTCCGAAACAACCGGGTGGATATGAGTGTACGTGGGTACGTTGTCGTGCGTTACATTAAAGACATATTGGAAGATAAGGAAATGAACTTCATGACCAAGGTAATAAATGTACCTTTAGTTGCAATCTGCAAGCACCTTATCTATACGTAGTATGATGATTATGCTCGTTTTGTACTCTGCAGTGGGCAGCTAAGATTGAAAGTCCTGCACAAGGGAGGAACTTGATGAAGTATGATTTGAGGCTCTTCAATATGTCCAAGAGTTTGTTTAGTTTTCATCTGTGACAAGGGAACAATATTTGATTATTACATTGTTGGCTAGTTGGTCTTTTGGTTGGTCACTTTTTGCTGGTACTCACTACTAGAAAAAGTAAAATAGACATCGCCTCTTAGACATCGGTTGCTCCTACAGCCGATGTAAAAGGTGTTTCAGACATCGTTTTTAATCAAGCGATGTCTTTTGTTAATATATACATCGGTTTTTTAGTCCAACCGATGTTCTAAGTCTATTTTAAAAAAATGATTCAGCACGCGCCTCCCCCATTTCCCCCCTTGGCCAAATATTTCATTCCCTCTTAAAAATCCCCAAACTTTTCCTTGAATTTTTTAAGTATACAAATCTCCCCGTCCCATATTTTCAACTTCACACTAAAATTCAAAATCAGATGTACATATCTAAAAACATAAAACAAAATATCAAAAACACTCATCACTCTCGATTGCTGTGTCTCGCTGTCTCTCTCTCCTCTCTCTACTCTCTTGACGGAAGAACTCAACTCAACTCTATCTCGATTCTCTATGCTCTTTGTGCTCGACTCTCTCTGCTCTCTCGATCTAATACCTCCCTCCCCAAACAAGTTCTCCCCAACTCCGCCCTCTTTTCTTCGAAGGTTGAAAGTCTTAAAGAGGTCAGAATCAGAGTTTATTTAAAGGTTAAATCGGAGTTTAAAGCTTAAAGAGGTCAAACCTTGAATTGGGTAACTTGTAAAATCTAATTTTTAAATTAGGGGGTTTAACTTGAAACCCTAATTTTTTAATCAGTTAATTTTAATTCGTTTCAATAGTTGATTTGGAACCTTATTTTTTTTTTAATTTGTTGAGTACTTATTTGAGTTGAGCAGTCTAATTTTTTATATATTTTTTAATAAGTTGAGTAATTGTTTGAATTTTTTATTTGTTTCTTTAATTATTTGAATTTATGCAAACTTTTCTTTAAGTATAATGTATATCGTCTTGTAACTTAATGATTATGTGTTATATGTATTATCAGTTGTGTATATGCAATCAACATTTAACTCCAAGTAGCAATTTATAGTTCCCATTTAATGTGATTGAGCATTTTTACCCAGCTGCGCTCAGCTTGATATGGTCAAATTACTGTGTACTATGATGTCTGTAATTAACTCCACCCTCCTTGGCTTATGAAAATTTTATTAAGTTTTCTATTTTTTATAACAGTTGAGCATTGGGAAACAGTGGAAGGAGTTTCTTGACTACAATGAGCAGGTAGGATTCATATTGCATGTATGTACAATTACATTCTTATTTCTATAATCGGCATTCATATTATATAATTCTAAATCTGTTTATTTTTTCCTTTGATTTCTTTAAATTTTGGTATTGAAATAGAGTCTTCACTTTACGCGGTTGTTGAATTATATATAGCTCTATTTTATACCTTGCTATATAATTCTTGATTTTTGATCCATACCCTTTTATTCCCTTTTCTCTAAATTTCAAGTTGAATTAATCACTGATTATATAGATTACAGCTATGGCCACCAATGGGAATAAGAACATCAATGCTAAATTGGTTTGTCTTTTCATCTCTTAAATTCTTGATTTTTATGCTTTTTGCTTTGTTTATGTGATTTTTAATGATGTTTTTTATGTGGGGTTCTCGAATTTGTTGATCTTTTATGTGGGTTTTGTTTAAGACGTTTTATTGACTTGGTAGTTGTTTAAGTTTGCAATTTTTGATTAGGAAAGATGCTTTTTTAAATTTAAAGTTTGTGTTTTTATAGTGTCTGTTTTTGCTGATTATTATTCAATTTTAATGGCTGAGAGAGAGAATTTTGGTTATCATATCATGTATAATACCACTTAATTAAGAAAAGAAACCATCTGTGAGGCTGTATAGATGAAATTTTATGGCTTTAAAGTATATAGGATATGAGAATGATGACTATCAAGTACCTGGAACTTGCATAAACCGGTGTTATATTTTCCCCTGGTGTATTCCGAAGTGCACATGTTATAGTGTCTGTTTGTAAGCTAGTTATGTTTCCCGATTCCCCTTAAATAAAGATAATCATGTTGTTCTAGTGAGTGCAGGTGGAATTGTTAAGACAACATTTTCACCAGGAAAATACTCTATGGAGATGAGTTCTGTTGCTTACAGAGCACTGTGGCGCTTGGATCAGGAAGGATTGCCAGCAGATCTTATTCAATGGTATAAATTTAAAACTCTAAAATAAGATTTAGAAAACTTCTGTTAAAGAATTATTTAAGATAATTAGAAATGGACTTATGTGAAGAAGGTTTACGTCTTCGTATTCTTTGTAGCAGTAGCATTACACACTATACACAGCAATTTCGGCATCACCTTAAATCATTTGCTTCAATTCCTTCACTTTTCTGGATTTTTTTCTTAGGTTTAATTATACTTAATCATATTAAATGGACTAATGTGAAGAAGGTTTAATCATATTAAACAATGGGTGAATGATTATGTTAATCATTATTATGACTATGCAACTTATTTTCCTAATAGGCCTACAGTTGCTAGGACTAAGATGCCTACAGAAGATCCAACGGATAAATCTTGGGACAAATTTGTATCAAGACCCGAGGACACAATTTTATCATGCTTCTTTACCTCTAATCAAGCTGGCATTGTGGTGGCAACTTTGGATGTGTTGTCAAAACATTTAAAAAATGAAGAATATATAGGTCAAAAACCAGAGCACACAATATACCTCTGGGAGGTGATGTGGGAAGATCAGGCAGCAATCAGGGTCGGTATCAGGAAGTCCGTATGGAGCAGAATAAGGCATTCGGCCCCGCTAACAGAGGATTTGTTGCTTTATGTTATAACAGCGTCTGTACTGCAGAGAAGGAAGCTAATCATAGAGAAATACAGTAGCATGGACGAGATAATTGGGGAGTGCAATAGCATGGCAAGGCATCTTAATGTATGGAAGCTCTTAGATGATGCACACAACTTAGTGCTCAGTCTCCATGACAAGGTAGAAACTCCATTTGATGGCTGAATATTGAAATTTACATTTACAGAAGTTATCAAAAACTAGGACCTATAGGTAACTACTGTGATATTTGCTATAGCCTCATGGCAACTATTTTCGGTTTATAATCTTTTTCTAATTAGTTATCTTGGATATTTCTGAACAATGTATTAATGACCGTGGTAAATTATGAGTGATGTGTGTTCTGGAAATTGTCAGTTTCAGAGGATATAAAAATTATTTCTGGAAGTGCCAATCCTCCGAAGGTTCAGCTACAAACGAGGTAGGATTTTGAATTTTTAGCTGATATTCGGGGTTTATCAAGTAGTTCGAATACATTCAACAAGCCAGTAGCACAACAGCAAGGACTTGGAAATCAACAGAGCAATACCAATAAAATGGTTAGCCGAGGAGCCTTGAATGGCTCGGCTGAAGCTGCTTTAAATTTTTTAAACTTTAAGATCTAGACAAAATTCTATAAATTCAAATTCTAATTTACAGCAGGAGGCAATTTCTTCCTACAGCAACCTGAACTAAATTCCTTCCTCATCAGGTATCATAGTATGGTAACATGGTGGTAAGTATTATCAGTCTTGGGATCTTGTCAATATGACATGTGCTTCTCTTTATCATAACATATGTATTCATATTGTAACTAGTAATTAGAAAAGATTATGGATGAATGTCTAGTAGTTCGTGTTTGGTGGTTCATATTTGAAACTATGTAGCTAGTACTATGTTGGGATTATAATTTGGTTGTTTGGAGATTGGGATGCTAATTTGAATGTTTGGAGTTTGGAATGTTAATTTAGATGTTTGGAAGGATATGATAGTTTGGTAAATATTGGAAGTTGAATTCGGTTGTTAATTGGCAATTGCTTGTTTTTCTGGCAACTTTTTGGCATCTGTGTTTTTAAATTTTGCATGGATAAAACCGATGTTAAACACTACAGCAAAAAAATCTTAAAATAGAAAACTGATGTTATTAAGCTTTATAGACATCAGTTGGTCACCAATAGACATCATTTTCTAATAAAGAACCGATGTCAAACGTTATGTTTACATCGGTTTTAAATGAAAACTGTTGTTACTGGTATTAGTAACATCAGTTTAATGGTAAAATGGAAAGATTTTGCTTAGCTCACATATATTTAAATTGTTAAAAATATCATATTATGATAATATATGAAGATTAGATATGCATGAGAAATTTAATATCAAGTTACAGATATCGGTTTTAAACAAAGAACTGATGTTACATGTTATATTTAACATCAGTTTAAAACCGATGTTAAATGGGGGGGTCTTTAACATCACCCACGAAGACATCAGATTTTTTCATTCATAGACATCGGTTTTTAGCCGATGTCTATTGACGTTTTTCTAGTAGTGACTTGTAGTCTGGTACTTGTAGTCTGGTAC
Source organism: Apium graveolens (assembly GCF_009905375.1). Taxonomy (NCBI): domain Eukaryota; kingdom Viridiplantae; phylum Streptophyta; class Magnoliopsida; order Apiales; family Apiaceae; genus Apium; species Apium graveolens. The sequence goes on along the minus strand of NC_133648.1, from coordinate 309,766,216 downwards.
TTGTAGTCTTGATCTGGTACTTATAGTCTTGATCTGCTTCTGTAGTCTTCTACTAAGTATTGTTAGTTGGTGTTTGATATGGACAAGTTTTGGATGGATTGTTGATATGTAAGAAATGATTTACGTAATTGGACTAGTTATGGCAGATGAAGTATGTAAGGTATTGTTGAAATGATCGTTAACGCGCTAATTATGCTTTTGAGATATATGCGACCATATTATGGATGCTTTGCAATGTTATAACTTTTGTTTTATGTTAGTGCTAGTTTTGAAGCTTGTAATCTTTAAAATTTTTTGTATTTTTGTATTTTTGGAAAGTTTTGGTTTATGATTGGTGAATTTTAGTTGTGGTATGGATCATTTGTTTATTTGGCTAGTTGAATATTTAAATATTATACATCACGGAAAATGTGAAAACCGATGTCTATCATAAGAAAAAACAACAATTACAATGTGCTATTTTATGCCAAAAACCGATGTAAGTAATAATCAATAACATCGGGTAGAAGAATTACAAATTGATGTTAAAGCTAATAGACTACTGCTCTGAACCGATGTTTTTGTTAATTAAAAAAAAGCTAATCTTTTTTACATCAGTCATGCGCCGATGTCTATTATAGTCATTACCGTCGCTCACATTAGACGACTGTTGTAAAAGACCAACATATACATCACATTTTTTAGGAAACTGATGTCTATATAGCTCTTTCACATCGGCTCTCTATGGGCATGATGTGAATTGTTATTATAAATATCATTTTTTTTGAAATAAACCATGTAACATGTTATAATCACACTGTGTATGATATGTTTAAATTGCTTATAATCTCTTAATTTTGCACAATTAAAAAGCTACTAACACCGTATTTAAGGTGAAATACATGGATTTTTAATAAATAAATGATGTGCGTAAGTTCCACACACCTACTGTTTCGTTTCTTAATGTCAGGAATAATATGGTGTTGTGACGAACAATATACATTGATGGTGTCGTAGATTTAGTTCTCTTCACCTCTATCAGCTCAGGCATGAGAACCTGTACATAAAAATTTCCAACTACTAGAAGTTACAAAGGCAAAGAAAGATGAGAGCATGCATATTATTATGAAGGAAATAAGTATATACATCAAGAATTTCGCAAATTTTCCTTCTCCTGCTTGACCAGCACCTTTTCTCAGAATACTGCAATAAAATTAACTCTTTTCTGAAGTGGGGGATAATTGAAGGATCTAAGAACACATTCATCCTCTATTGAATGAAACTTAAGAGGGGCATGTCTTCTGGCTTTGGTATTAATCAACATCATTAATCCTCGGCTTTATGTCAAGAAGATGTGTCAAAGTGTTACTGATGGCAGTTACCGCACCAAATTATTCAAAAAGTGTACTTTATTAGTACATATACATAACATTTATATTATAAGAAATATCTATTGAAAATAGGTGTTAGACAACTAAAAGGTGTTGTTATAAAGTTCATCCAAGGTGTTGTTAAACAAGTTGTTTGATACGATGACAATACGTAGCGCAATACATATAAACCAAGTTAATACCTTCAGCTTGGACGATATATTAATTTCATTGAGTTTCTTACTATATTTATATATAAATGGATGGTGTCTATGACTTATGTATTCCAAGATCAAGGACTTGAAGGACTTGATGGTACTGGTTCAAGGTCATGTTTAAAGGGATTAAGAGAATGTTCGAGAGTGTCCTAACAGATATCCTACAAATATTACAAAATATAATGTCTTGGTGATTTAAGGCAAGATTTTTGCACATCAAATCCAACAACATGTCTTTTTTTTGCTTATTATCAAAACAACAATATATTTAAATAATAATTGGGGAGAAATGAAAATGGTGAGGAGTAAGTAATGTTCAAAAAAAGAGGGAAACAAATATTTTATTGATAGAAATAGTAGAGGGCATGCAAAGTGATGCTTTATAAATAAGGCACATCATAAATGTCCTAGTAATAAGACACACTAGGACATTATTGGAGAATGCCTCAAAATTTAGTTTAGAACAACAATTTAGACCACTCTTGGACTTGCTGTAAGATCAGAGTCAATGTCTTAGACATAAGTTATCTAAAATGAGTCAATTAGTCTCTACATATACTTATATAAATATAAAAATAATACTTGTATATAAATATATATACATATATAATTAATACTTATCTAAATATACTTATCTAAAAATTTGGTTCTAAACTATATGTTTATATGATATGATACATACATACTCGAAGATAGACACATACAGAATATATAATGTGAGTGAAAAAAAACCAAGACAACCACTCTTTCTAGTTTCTTTCCCACATATACAAACATGGACATGACAGGTAGATATTTTACATATTAGGTATAATAGACTGACAAGTAGATATTATACGTAACACATTGTTAGCATTGTAGATGCTCTTATACCTGGTGTTTTGGGTTAAAAATTGAGTGAAGCCCATTTACGTTCCAACATATATATATATATATAGTATTATTCTTAAAATTCTTTTTAAGAATAATAATACGAAATTTTGATCTAAAAATGATAATAGTGATGATGATGATAATAATAATAATAATAATAATAATAATAATAGTAATAATAATAATAATAATAATAATAATAATACTATATTAGTGTGTATGCATAAATTTCAATATAAAATACATTTGAAATTTGTTAATCAGAAATATACAAAATATGTTGTAGAATACTCTATTAATAACTTTTACAGTATATTAAAGTTTAGTGCATTTCTATGTCTATTAAATATTTAAATTAGTTAATTTAAATATCAATATGTGAGACTAATTATAATTGGGATCTAAACGATCACTACTAGAAAAATGTCAATAGACATCGGCTCAAAACCAATATTTATGAATGAAAAAATATGATGTCTTTGTGGGTGATGTTAAAGACCCCCCATTTAATATCGGTTTTAAACTCATGTTAAATATGACATTAAACATCAGTTCTTTGTTTAAAACCTATTTCTGTAACTTGATATTAAATTTCTCATACATATAATCTTCATATATTATCATAATATGATATTTTTATCAATTTAAATATATGTGAGCTAAGAAAAATCCTTCCATTTAACAATTAAACTAATGTTACTAATGTTGGGATTTTAATCTAAACTAATGGGCTTTGTTTAGGTTGATGGACTTTGTTTAGCTCATGGGATTGGGTTTGTATTTATGTTTAACGTTAAGAAAAATTTAAACGTGTAATACTTTATATATATAGGTGTGATCTCGTCAAGTAGCTAGTTGAGTGTTTGTATGAGGTAGTTTGAATTAGTAGGAATAGTGGACATAAATTAGCTAGGTTAGTTTGCTATTTTCTAGCCACTATCTTGGGTGGGCTTTAGACTTATATAAGTGCATGTAAATATTCAGTTTTATAATTTTACCAGTGAGAACACAATGTAGACATTAAGTACACATTAAGTACATTCCAGTTTGTAAATATAAGTGTTGTTTTTTTCTGCATTGCATTGTTGTTCTAATTATTATCTTTAGTGAATTTCAACATGGTATCAGAGCTTTCGATTCAAGACGACATGAGAAGGTGCTGTGACAGAGAATGAAGAAAGTAGCAGTATGATGCAGTGACGAAAATGGCGAGACAAGGGAAAAGAAGATGAGTTTTTTTTTGCTGTACAGCATTAGAGTGATGCTTCATTGCTGGACAATGAAGATTTATAATGCCATTCTAGGAGGATATGTTGGTGGAGTAAAAGGTTGTGTGAAAAGGAGTACAGGGTGATGTGTGTGTACATGATGTGTATACGGATATGCTGGACAGGTGGTTGATGGAGAACAAAGGGTTCTAGCAAGACTGATATGATTTGTGGAGTGAACGTGTAGCAAGTGTGTGTATCTATAGATGATGGATCGATGTATATCTTTAAAGGTTAAAGAGGGTGTAAAGATTGAAAGCCATACGGGCTTGTGAAGAAAAGCCCTACGGGCTTAGCCAAATAGGCCGATAAAGAAGCTTGCCATATGGGTACCAGAGATCTTGCTAGACGGGCACTGAAAGTCATGCCAGATGGGAAAAAAATGAAATTGTCAGACGGGCAAACAAAAGAGCCATACGGGCTATCTTGAAAGAGCCATACGGGCTAATTTGAGAGCCATACGGGCTGATAAACAAGATGCCAGATGGGCAACGAAGAGAAGTTTAGATAAAGGGGGAGATTGTTGTGATTTTAATCTAAACTAATGGGCTTTGTTTAGGTTGATGCACTCTGTTTAGCTGATGGGATTGGGTTTGTATTTATGTTTAACGTTAAGAATAATTTAAACGTGTAATACTTTATATGTATAGGTGTGATCTGGACAAGTAGCTAGTTGAGTATTTGTAGGAGGTAGTTTGAATTAGTAGGAATAGTGGAGATAAATTAGCTAGGTTAGTTTGCTATTTTCTAGCCACCATCTTGGGTGGGCTTTAGCCTTATATAAGTGCATGTAAAAATTCAGTTTTATAATTTTACCAGAGATAACACAATGTAGACATTAAGTACACATTAAGTACATTCCCCTTTGTAAATATAAGTGTTGTTTTTTTTCTGCATTGCATTATTGTTCTAATTATTATATTTAGTGAATTTCAACAATTAATACCAGTAACAACAGTTTTCATGTAAAACCGATGTAAACATAATGTTTGAGATCCGTTCTTTATTGGAAACCGATGTCTATTGTTGACCAACTGATGTCTATAAAGCTTAATAACATTAGTTTTCTATTTTAAGAGTTTTTTGTTGTAGTATTTAACATTGGTTTTACTGATGTCAATATTCAACTAAAACTGATGTATTAAGCTTTGACAGACATCATTTTTTTATTTTGTAACAGATGTTTATCATTTTAAATTAACATCAGTTTTATGTAAAAAAAGATGATAAATGGCTTTGTTTTAAAATCAGTTGCTTTGTATAAAATGTTATCTGATCACTTGTTTTATCCATGTAAAATTTAAAAACACAGATGCCAAAAAATTTCCAGAAAAAAAAGCAATTGCGAATTAACAACCAAATTCATCTTCCAATATTTTACCAAACTATCATATCCTTCCAAACATCTAAATTAACATTCCAATCTCAAACATCCAAATTAACATCCCAATCTCCTAACATCTAAATTATCATCCCAACATAGTACTAGCTACATAGTTTCAAATCTGAACCACCAAACTTGAACTACTAGACATCCATAATCTTTTCTAATTATTAGTTACAATCCGAATACATGCAACCAAAATAAAGGTATTTTTCACGTTATAATATAGGTACTAGTCGCCAAGCTAGAGTCACCAAGCTAGAGTCGCCAACAGCTACATGATGGATTGGATATAATCAAACATCTCATAGCGAATGACGTCAAGGTCCTCCTCTGTATAAGACCTGTGACTTTTGGAGGCCCACTGGAACAGAATAAACCTATGTCATTCCTTAACCAACTGAAAAGTAATATTCACAGAATTGAGAAAGGTAAACAAATGTACCTTGTCTAGCAGCTTCATCTTCTGGTCCTCAATTAAATCTTTCATATATCGTATGACCACATATTCACATTTCGTGCCACCTAGTTGTTTAGGGCATACCTATACAATTAATGACATCGAAGATTAACCATAATTGCATATTTTACAAAAATGAAAAATTAAAAAATTGACTAAGTACGCACAACAAGGTTTTTACCTTTGGGATTCTTGTTTACCCGTCCTTCCTGAGCATTATAAGATCTCACTTCTTTGTAAATGTTATAATTATAAAATATAGTCTCAAATCCAAAAATTACCTATTATGTTCTATATATAATTGTAAATTGGAGTAAAAAATTACCGCATTAAAGCCTATTCAAGATCCTGGGAATGAGGATGATGAGGCAATGGATTAAGGATGAATATTTCTGATTCCTAAAACACGATCAAAATCCAATGTAAACTGTTTTCATTATAGATAAATTAAAATGAGCATTTAAATTACGTATCCAACAATTTTACATATATTATAATTAATTTACCAACTAATAAAGGACATATAATATTTAAAATTGGACGTATAAAAAGAGACGTACTTGTAGTTTTAAGGCATAAAATTCATCCGAAGAACTTCATCTTTTAGTCTTTGAACAACATATTCATTAAATACATCATTCAGCTTGTATGTGGATGGATGAAGAAAAGCAAACATCGCTCATAAATCTGTACTCGACGTATCCCGAAACACTGAATACAAATACCTAAAAATAAAAAAATTACATTTTGTTTAAATAGATCATTACTATATAAAATGAGACCAAATTTTAAAAAAGTATAAAAAGAACCTTACGCCATGTATGTTGATATAACAGACTGCCTAATTATTTTAAACTCTAGAAATTCAAGTACGTTCTCATGAATTAAATATATAGTTCTTTCAATTCCAAAGATTATAAAATCACATGGAACCGATATCGAGTTTCCACTTTTCTTCATCACCATCGATGCAAGTTTTTATAACAGCCTAAAGCAAGGAGGCACATTGTTTTTTAGCTTCACAAAATCGAATGCATTATGCATTCTCTGCACCTCACTCACATTCCGTGCATTTTTCTTTTTCTGTAAATAAATATTTAAGCATATAACCGGTATTATTCACTTTAGTGCAAATTTGTATAACTACCTAAAAATAATGAGACATGGTTTGTAATTAAATTTATATACCTTGGAACCAGTAGTGGAGGTGTATACGATCATGTTTTTGGGTCATTCTAAATGAGAACCAATGGCTTGCTGGACGATTTCTATCTCACCAACACAGGAACAGGCACCAAAGCATCGTCTTGGATGCTTCCGTCCACCCCAACACGAACAAATCCTAGTTCTAGAGGCACTCCATGAACCGATCTACTCATTCCATCTCCATCATAAAAAATAACACCAAAAGCTACCTTGTTATCAATGCTCTCCACTGACATTTCACATTTACGAGGATGCTGTAGATTATAATTTTAAATCAAAATAGACATTACCGGCTCAAACAATTTAATAACATGCAACATTATCATAGAAATGAATCAAGTATACACTCTAATTGTATACCTTTTGTCCCGGTGGATCAGAAGGAGGAATAATAACAACAAAATCTGCATCTTCTTTATCGTCATCGATCATCAATTCATCTTCCATCAAATCTTTTACAACTTTCCTTCTGTTCTTTTATTCTTGTTCTTTTTCTTTCACCCCAGGATATTTTGCTTTTTCAGACATTGGTAAATGTAGATTGCCCCAAACAACCAATGCTTTCAACTCAGCAATTTGCAACTCAAGCTTATGAAACTGTGCTTTGGTAATGTGATTTCTTGATAGTTTTGGTAAATCAAAGTACAATGTTGGAGGTATGAAGTTTCCAACCCCACGAACCCTTCCCACATGCTCGGGAGTTTCCAATACAGTTGTGAGTACATCATTAGTTCCGTCCGGCTTGAATTCACCATTTCTTTGCTTTTCGAGTAAGGAATCCTGTTAAAACCATGAGAGTAATTAGGTATGATTTAGAAAATTAAATAAGAAAAAAATTATAATAAGTCTTACAATTTGTTGAATTTTTTTTGTCTGTTCTGGGTCAAGAGTCCCATCATTTGCCATACGGGCATTTTTCCACATAATTGCCATATATGGCCTTTCATCAGCCTCCAACCTCCCTGAGCATATCTACAAAAAAATTAAGACACATTCATAAAAATAAAAATATGAATACTATAAAAAAATTAATTCAACTCTTACTTCTTCTTCATCTTCTTCTTCCAATCTGACGTATCCTGTTCTTGACATTCGGTATGGATATTTTTGTAGTCCCACTCTTTCACTCTGTTTTTTATTCTCTTCCTGTATACAGATAAATCTTGTTAAATACTGTAATTTTTACAATTAAATCTACTCTAAAAAAACCAAAAAAAATAAAAAAATTATAAAAAATTAATGCATACCTCCCAATCTTCTGTGACTTTAACTGTAATAAATCGTCTCCACGCTTTCTTGCCGATAAAAGCATATTGCTTTGGTGGCTTGTGTAGCTTCTTCTTTTGTCCAACATAAGGAATAACATGTTCCGTTGTCAATTTAGCCTTAAAATTTCTCCATTTTGCGCTTATCGACTATAGAATCCTCTTCCGACTTTCAGGAATCAGTTCGAAAGTATCATGCAACACAAATTTAACAAGTTCTGAGAGTACAAATTTTTTTAAATAGAAACCTTGAGATTAATGTCAATTGCGATTGTAACTGACATACCTCAAGATCATTCCATATTTTCTCTTTCAGTTCAGGGACAACCTTTGGCCAAGTCGAAATGTCAATTGGCACCATTTTCCTTGCCAGCATACCTATGTAGGATTGCAGTTTGTATCCTTCATCTCCAACTGGAACTACAACTCAATTGAAACACCTCGTGTTGCTCCCGATGTCCTGCTTTTGGTAGATTGTGTACTACTTTCAGTGGGTTTTGGAACTGTCTGTTGGTGAACCATGTTATCCGCTGGAGCAACCGGGTGAGGATCTGGTACACGTGGTGCATCTTCCGGTATTGGGGAGTCATTTATGTGCTTCTCATCCAATGATTCTTTAGACAGTTTTTTTATTTTTTTTCCTTTCTTTACAATATTTCCTGCATTAACCAAATAAAGTAGGAATAAGATATAAGATTATCAATGAATGTACAGAACGTAAACAATCAATATAAATTGAATAATGCTATAAACAATGAAAAACAAGACAATAATGTAGGCACACAAAAGATTCAGTTTTATATTTATTCCCATAAAACTACTTAACAATCTACAATCAAAAATCACAAAAACTAATCGATAATCTCAAGTCAACATCAATAATTATATCAGAAATTTAATCAGATAATCACAAAAATTTATATTTATTACCGTAAAACTACTTAAAAACCACTTAGCAAAAAAACTCTAAGTAATTATATCATATATTTCCATAATAAAAAGTTGATAAATATACTCCAAGTTTTTTCGATAACATCCATAATTCTACAATACAACACTTAAAATTATATAAATTTGGGAAGCCTATTTTAAAAAAAAACTGTAAATGAAGTGATTATGATTTTTAAGCCTTGGATCGCTTCTTCAGCCAGATTCCCTCGCCATCCTTGCTTTTTATTGACAACATTAGATTTTTCATCGTCATCAACACTAGAATCAACTATGGGGATGTTATAGCATAATGGAGGGTTTTCTAGAATTGTTTCTCCAAGATAATCATCATTGTATATCTCATGATAGAATCAACGGGAACTCCGACATAAAATACTTTTTTCACTTGATCAACAGACATATATTTGTCATTCTTGTGGCCTTGTCGACTAAGGTCCACAAGTGTGAATCAAAGTTCATCAGTCTTGACGCCTCTGTCACATTCTTCCCATTTGCACAAGAACAACGGGGCTTTAAATGAGTGGTAATCCAATTCCCATATTTCTTCAATCCTCCCATAAAATGTCATATCACTCACTACGGGATTTAAATCCTTAGCACTAGAAACTTTGACAGTCTTATCAACTAAAGAGACTCCACTATTTTGAACAACCCCAACATCGTCTCATTCGTTTGTGAAGTATCGGATCCCGTCAACTAGATAGCCATCAAAAGTCAAAACTGTAACGATGGTTTTCCTGCTAGCCACTTATCGTTTCTTAAATACCTTCAACTTTCTCATTCAATTCATTCATAACTTTGTTCTCAAACCAATCAGAAAATAGCCTATTATGCTCCCCAATCATCTACTGAAGAGTATTTTTTTCCTTCATAAATTTTTTCAAGAAACTCCTTGTGCATCCTTTGAAAATGCATAAATTTTTTGGTTACAAAACTCAAATAATGCTTAATACAAAATTAATCAAGAAAAGGAAAAGAAAAGTGACTTACTTAATATATGAAAACACTTCACTGTTGTTTAAGAGGACGTGTAAATGCGCCTCATCTCGTTCTTTTTCTTTAACATATTTTACTGTTGCTACCGATAATGGACCAGAAAGTTTGCCTTGGTCCTTCAGAAGACCGAAAGTTGTGAATATTTCTAGAAAACTCTGCGCAAAATTCAACAGATTCTTCTTTCAAGTATGCTTCGGCTATACAACCTTCTAGAAAATAACGGTTTCGCATGTAATTTTTCAACACTTTATTAAAATGCTCAAATAGATACATCCATCTATAGAAAATTGGTCCACATAAACGCAATTCCCTGACCAGGTGCACTATTAGATGTACCATTATATCAAAAAAAGAAGGGTGGAACATTTTTTTAAGCTCACATAAGGTTAATACCACACCGGGTTGCAATTTATCAAGTTTTGATATGTCAACAATCTTGTTGCACAAAGTGTTGAAAAAGAAGCAAAGTCTTATTATGCTAACTCTCACATTCTTCAGAAGTACAGAATGAATTGCGACCGGGAGTAATTGTTGAAGGAGTACATGACAGTCATGAGACTTCATCCCAAATATCTTTAAATCCTCCATGGATACACAATTTTTGATGTTTGACGAATGCCCATATGGCAACTTTATTGATGAGAGGAATTTCAACACTTTTCTTTTTTCAGCTTTTGTTAGAGTAAAACCAAGGTGAGATGCCTCGCTATCATTAGACTTGAACTTTAATTTCAGTAACGTCCCAATAAGACTATCGCACATATTTTTCTCAACAAGCATAATATTGAGGCAGTGACGAACGTGATGGAATTTTCAGTATTCCAACTTAAAAATGTACTTCTTCAACTTCTTTACTTTCTATCCATAAGAAAATTTAATGTTTTCTTGTTATGCTAACACCTCTTGTCTGGAAAGGGGTTGCCTTGGCTGTCCAAACTCTTGTTGACCATTAAAGGTTGCCTTCTTCCTCTTGTATTGATGATACCTAGGCAAATACCGACGATGACCTTAGTAACATATTTTCCTACTATAAGGTAAATAGTTAGAAACGGTATCATTACCACACAGTGGACAACCCAAATAACCCTTGTTGACAGAGCCAGACAAATTACCATATATCGAAAAATCATTAATCGTCCATAACAAAGTCGCCCTTAAAATGAAAAATGATTTTGTGAAGGCATCATATACATTCGGTTCACCTTCTTCCCAAAGCTTTTTCAAATCATCAACTAATGGTTGTAAGAACACATCAAGGTTGTTACCTGGTTCATGTGGACCGGAGACCAATATAGTTAACATCATAAATTTCTTCTTCATACATAACTACGGAGGAAGATTATATACACTACACCATAAACGGCCTTCTATCACATATAAAGTTGATGTTGCCACTAGTTTTATTGTATTTGCCATCCTTCATTTGGTTAATCCAACATTATCATTTTTGTGTTGCCATAGACATTAAAATTCTGTTGGTAAAAGGGTTCAAAATGTGTTTATATTGCTGTAGCAGTGAGAAACTATTGCCATATTTTTATATTAAAATATATTTTTCCTGAGGCAAACTAGGGCGCACAAAACTAACATGGCACTAGTGTTGATCTGGCATGTGCGGGGACCACAAGTACTGATATGGCATTTGAAAGGCTCCACGTGCTTACGTGGTAGACACATCCATAGAGATGTTAAATGATAACAATTTTAATGATGTGTGAATATTTTTTTAAAAAAATCAAGACTTATTTGTGGAATTTTATAATAGTGAAAGAAGTCAATATACTCTTCCTCATTAACTAGTTTTTTCCCGAATGAAGGTTATATTTTTCAAAATTATTTTTTGATGATCAATCTGTACGGATGTTAAATGATAAAAATTTTAATGATGTGTGAATTTTTTTCAAAAAAAATTCAAGACTCGTTTGGTGGAATTTTATAATAATCAAATCGGTCAAAGTACTATTACCCGTTAACTAGTTTTGTCGTGAATGAATGTTCTATTTTTTAAAAAATTACTTTTCAACGATCAATTCGTACGGATGTTAAATGATAACAATTTTAATGATGTCTGAATTTTTCTTTAAAAAAAATTCAAGACTTGTTTAGTGAAATTTTATAATAATCAAAGCGGTCAACGTACTTTTCCCCATTAACTTGTTTAATCGCGAATGAAAGGTTGTATTTTTTTAAAATTTCTTTTCCATGGTCCATTAGTACGGATGTTACATGAAAACAACTTTAATGATTTGTGAATATTTTTTTAAAATTTAAGACTTATTTGGTGGAATTTTATAATAGTGTAAGCGGTCAAGATACTCTTCCTCATTAACTAGATTTGTCTCGAATGAAGGTTAAATATTTTTAAATTACTATTCGACAAACAATCCACACGGATGTTAAATCAAAACAATTTTAATTATGTACGAATTGTTTTAAAAAAGTTAAGATTTATTTGGTTGAATTTTATAATAGTCAATTCGTCAAAGTACTCTTCCCAATGAACTAGTTTTGTCTCGAATCAAGGTATTATTTTTTGAAATTAATTTTCAATGATCCATTTGTAGGGATGTAAATGATAACATTTTTAATGATGTGTGAATTTTTTTAAAAAAAATTCAAGACTTATTTGGTGGTATTTTATTATAGTCAAAGCGGTCGAAATATGTTTCCCAATCAACCATTTTCCAGAATGAAGGTTCAATATTTAAAAAAAAAAAATTTGACGGTCCATACGTATAAATGGTAATGATTTTAGTGATGTTTTTTAAATATTTTTTTTAGTTCATTTTATAATAGCCAAAACTATGAAGTCCTAACCCGTAAACTCTAACCGCTAAACCACAAAGCCTAAACGTTAAAACTTAAACTCTGTAATAATCAAAAGCTGTCAAAACATAGTTTAATAATTGAAAGAAAAGATCTATAAATTTAATAATTTCCCAAAAATTGATAGATAAATTAAAATTATTATTTAATATTTAAAATGAATATTTAATAAATACTTATTACTCAATTTACAAACTGCTGAAATTTTGGATGAGCGGCAAAAAGACGGCCCAATCCAATTTCAATTTAATTTTAGTACACTTCACCTCTCCTCTCTTCTCACCTTTCTTCTCTCCTCTGTGTACACACTAAACTCTCTTCTTACCTTTATTCTCTCTTCTGTGTACACATGCAAACTCACATGCAAACTCACTCTTCACAGTCGAGTTTTTTCACACACACATAGATTATGGTTTGTTCACTATTTTTATTTGATTTTTCACTATTTCATATTCGCTCTTTGCATTCTAGCTCAGTCTCAATCATGTTTAATTGAAATTATGGTTTTGGGGCTTCAAATTCAATTTTGAGATTAGGGTTTAAAATTGGGGGCTTCCAGTTCAAGGTAATTCTATCGCTTCCCTCTTTTATTTACTTTATAATTTACTTTGGGTTATATGTTATATGTTTAATTAGGGTTTAATCTGTAGGTTTTATGTTAGTATTTTTCATGTTTGATTTGTATGTTTATGTTTAATCGGGTTATTTTTGTGTTTTATTTTATACGTGGTTCAATTTTTTAAATTAATTCCAGATGAGCTTGCATAAACATTTGAAATTGGATCATGTTGATATAATGTACACGGCTGAGCTTGAAAACAACTCAGACAGGGGACAAGAGAATGTTGATGTGGTTGATGATAAGGATAAAAATGGCTAGAGTGGACCTCAGGTGCACATAAATGAGAGAGCTGGTGGTTGGTTACAATCAGGGACCACAATTTGGAATTATTCTAGCATTGGCTCTCCTCATCACTAGCATTTCATTTTACATTATCTGTCATTTCATTTGTATTTCCCTAGAGAGATTTATATACCCTATCTTGTCAAAGGGGTTGATTATCTAAATTATAAACCAGACTTTCTCTCCTCTTCATGTTATTTCAATGTTCTCGAATTAGTATGTTATTTATCTTTAAAGCTGCCATTCATACGTGCTAGTTTTCTGGATATAACATTAGTTCTTAGCTTACTGTTATAGTAAGTTGAGTTCATATCTTGGTATTAATATTTCCATTGTATCAGTGGTATCAGAGCCAAACGCTCCTTGGATCATGGCTCAAGGAAAACATATAAAATTTTCATCCGATGACGAAGGTGGCTCGGCAGATCTATAACATTTAGAGGTAACTGTTCGAACTCTTCTCGAAGAACAACAACAACATTTAAATCAGGCATGTTCTGCTAATGCTCAAAATATCAATCAAAATACCAAATCCATATCTACGATGAATGATCTTATAGTGGGTCTTTCGGTACAGATAAATAAGCTATTGTTAAGTGATGGTAAGGCCTCTAGTTCATCTAATGACACCAATACTAGATCTACGGATGGGTCTCAGTATAAGCACCATAATTTTGCTTCTCGTATGACTAAAGTAGAGTTTCCTAGGTTTGAGGGAACATATCTTAGCTCTTGGCTTTATAAATGTAATCAGTTTTTTCAATTAGATGACATTGAAGATTCTCAGAGAGTAAATCTGCTCTGCTATGCTCTTTGTTTTTGCCTCGGTAAATGACTATTATGGCTAAGTTTATGCTCGTATTTTTCCATAAAATGATAGTTAATAGGGTTGTGTACAATGTAGGATATATTTGTGGGCTTGCATGTTGGCTTTGGTGTTGATATGGGAGTTAAGGTGGAAGGAGGTACACTAGGCATTTAGTAGCAGATTTTTCCACCCTAAGTATAAGCTGTTTTAAGTGAGTTTTGGTGAGGCCTTGCTAGGCCCAAGTTCACTGGAGTTAGGACTTGAGTTATACTTGAGTCCAGTAGCCTTGGTTCAACAAGAAACTTACATTTCGGTAGGTGCACACCCCTATAACCGAGAGCAACTCAGATCAGGGCAGAGCTGGGTAAACTTGAACTTTGGTCAATTATATCCATGTCATAGACTAGGCTTTCATGGGTACTTGGCTTAAATAAGTATAATGCATCCCTAGGAAGCTTAAAAAAACTTTAGAATTAAAAAGTGAATGAGAAAAGTGGGTTTTATGTAAGTAAAAACACAGGAATTTGAATTCTAGTGGGGGCTGGGGAGGGTCAACTTTGGGTAGAAGCCTAGAGAGGCCTAGGTGAGGCCTTGGCCTCAAACAAGTTTGGGAGTTAGGTTTAGGTCTTAATAATACATAGGAAGTGGTTATTTTAGAAGTCGCTTTGTAGAAGTCGAGATTTTTTCCATAGAGCACATGTCATGCCAACTGTTGCTCGCAGGGGACTTCGGTGAGAGTTTTGTCGTTTGTAAATGTTTAGGATTAAGGCCCCTGAGTTTTACCAACTTTATAAGTTAGTTTAGAGTCTTAACACCCTCTGGGAAGTGATTTGAAGTGAAGCCCTGAGGTGGAAACACCCCATTTCCACCAAGAAACCCGAGAGCACCCTTTCGAGTAACATTCGATAACTTTAGTGGTGTACGTTATGTTAGGGTCTTAGAAGTGAAGGGTCTGAGTGTTGTATAGCACCTTTTGGTTTAAGTTAATGTTAGAATAGATAGATTGAAGCATTAGTGATAGTTCTTATGTGTTCTTCTCTTGCGTGCTCAGAGATTTAGGTGATAATAGCTAAGTATTATATGCCATGCCATTACGTGATTATGTGACTATGTGGATTACTTGAATTGTATGTGATTAAGTTATTTGTAATCATAAGTTTGTGTAATCTTAATTATAATAGGGGTAAAGGTTAGTCTAGAAGCTTATAAGTCATTAATAGTGAATAGTAATGAGATTAATATAATGTGTAGGTTCCGAAGCGAAGGGGAAGACTCGTGCCGTCAAGATCGAATAATCTTAGAACAATTGGAAGGCAAGTTACTATTTTCTTATACTTATAATTGTTGGCAAGTTCCTTACCTCTTTATTTTTATAATCATTGCACATACGTACATTTCCCATGAATTCTTAGTTATAACAACCCCATGACCATAATTATTTCAAATACTTCTGTTAATCACTCTTAACTTGATTTGAACTTTACCTTCAAATGTTCTTCCCTTGAATCTAATTCAATTAAGTTGATACCAAATCTTATCCCGGCATTTGATGTTATAAATTATTAAAAATAAATATTTTCTTCACTTAGTGGATTGGACTAGTTGCAAGTCTTTTTCACACTTATTGATAGGCTTACATATAGCCTAGGGATCCCATTATATTTGGGAACCCAGCGCGGTCCGGGATTACTTCGCGGCTGATCAACGGCTGTAATCCGTAGCATCCTAAAATGATTTTTATGATTTGATATTTATAACATGATTTCCCGATGCCATGATACCATATGCCATGTTTCGATTTTTATGATTCTATCATGCTTTTATAACATGTTACCCGATATCATGATTCCATATACCATGTTTCGATTCCTATACTTTTTCCATGTCTTCATATTATCATTTCATGTTTCTTATTGTCATTCTTACCAGTATCCATAACCCCTTGATTTATGAACTCGTGGTTTTGAGATAATGTCTTGCATAGTAGAATGATTAGAACTTGCTGAGCGTTGTAGCTCATTTTCTTGTGTTCAACCCTGTTCTACAGCTAGCAATCATGGTTCGTACCAAGAAGACCGCCCTAAGTCAACCGGTAGGCAAGGTGAAGACCATTTATGGGCGCAAGTAGTATATATATAGTATAGGCGGAATCCTCCAGTATGTAATCATGGTATTAGTTAGAAAGGGCTGTTCCAAACTCTGAACTTGTAAAGATCTTGGGATTGTTATTATTTTGGTTGGGTTGTATTAGATCATTATTGTCCTTTGGAATTATAAGTTTGTAATAATTACGGTTCTCTTTATTTTAGTATGTGTGTGTTGTAGTTGAGGTGTGACAGTTTTTGGTATCAGAGCCTAGGTTTAGAGTCCCTGGACAACCCAATTAGGACTATAGGGAATATGAGTATATATTATTATTATCGGGAGTGCTAATGCAAGACATTCGAATAAATCGTATCTGACCGTTGTATATATTACTTGACAGTAACGTGCGTATTCATCATTTTCGATTCCGCCGAGCGAAGCAATTCCTTTTTTTGTCTATGCTGACTTAAGAATGCATCACGACTTTCTCCAAGGAAAGTATATCAGGCTGATGGAACGTCTTAGGGAGCTCTATGACAGTAAGTAAGTGATGGGTGATGGACCTAAGGGGAAAACCATTTCGAGGCTTGAGTCACTGATCCAGGTGGCCACATCAAGATTGGAGGAGATGCCCGTGCACTGCGACCGGACCAGTCAGATTACTGTGCAGACGATAGTGGATGAGCTTGGGAGTGTGGTCAAGATGCTACGTGAGGACACTACCCCCGATATTGCGAGAACCCATGAGGAGGAGTCCGAGGAGGAACCCGAAGAGGAGTCCGAGGAGGAGGCTTAGGATGAGCTTTAGGAGACTTGACCTTTAGTTGCTTGGATTATGCTGTTCATTTTATTACCATGTTACTTGTTCCCATTTCTACACTCTCGTACTGTTTTAATTCGGATCTGTAATCGTATTTGTACCTTGTGATTCGTACCTTTCAACTTGAACCATGTTAAATTCAGTTATGCACTTTCTTTGATTCCTATAATTGCTCCTTTAAAAATTTCTTGCTTATCACCATGCATCACCTTTATTGTTTGAAAACTTGTTAGTCCCTTAACAATATAACAAGAATTACAGAAGGGGTTGAATGGAATTCTTGAAACTTTTTCTTAAATAAAAATTGTTCTAACTCAATTATATATATAAGTGTGAATTGATTAGCAGAATGCAGAATAGTTACTTGAAATGAATCAAAACACAAGTAATTAAAAACAAGAGTCTTTAAAAACTTTCTGGTGGATTTGAATGATTCCACCGGAGATATATAATATATATCGAGAGAACTGTGTGTACAAAAAGCTCACAGCCGCTTACAAAATGATAACAACTAAGAATGAGAGAAATGCTAAGAATACTGCTTACAAATGTTTCTCTCTTTGTTACTTAGTTCCTTAGTTGCTTTTCTATTTGCTGCTTCTTGGTTTATATATCACCAAGATTACAAAGTAATTAGACAAGATAATAAAACAAAAACTATCAAGTCTAATACAATGCTTCTTCATTACTCTATTCCAGCATCTTTGAATATCTTTATAATAGCATGGAAATGGCAATGCTTCTTTGTTCTCGAAAACCCAGTTGAATAGGCTACCACATTCCATTTGTATACACTCGACGCATGTGACTGTGTTGTTACTGTCAACAGATATTTGAATTATTTATCCATTGAGTGCATGATCATCCATCAAGTTTATGATCATCCGTTAATGGCTTTGTTGATCACCCGTTGACAACTATATTGATCATCCATCGATGGCTTTGTTAATCATCCGTCGGTAGCTATTTGGCACTTGACTTCATTTCATTTATGCAGAATTACAAGACATCATCTATGTACAATTAATCAACCTATTTTGTATATCTAGTTAAAGTCAATCATGACTTATATGCTACGATAGAACCTATACAAAGGTGTATGCGTTCGATACATTCTTACCTCTCTATCTATCTCTAAGATGTTTGGATTTTTCAAAACTCCATGGACATGGAAATGTGCTACAGACTTATTGTTACATAAGCTACTCACTCGATGGATAATAAATCATCATCCGTCGGGACTATATTGAGTCATCCATCGGGACTATAATCCTTATCCGTCGAGTGCAACAAAATTCACTAAGTAAAAATCTACCAAGGTGTTTAGTTAATGAAATCATCAAGTTCATAACATATACACAACAATCTCCCCCAATTTATGTTTAATAGAATTGTAGCCATAAATTAAGAGAAACTTGATGATAACAAAACACCCTAAAAGTACAACTTTAAAAGAAAGTAGATAATACTGAAAAGTGCTTCAATTAACAAAATGTACAAAGTTTAGCTCACAGTCATTTTCAAGGTGCTCCTCTAGCCTGAGCAGATTTATCTAGTTCATTGAAGGTCTGGATCTCTTTCCAAGCTGCCTGTGGAATTCCAGTTCATCAGATTCTGAGAGATCTAGTTTTTCTTGCATTTCCAAGAGAGTCTCATTGCTAGAGATGCTCAATTGGTCTTCTAATCTGAAAAATCTTCTCACTCCTTTGTCATCCAAAAACTCCATCAGCTAATAGGGCCTTAGATGCACTCTTCTCCCTATGTAGGGCCTTAGATGCACTCCACCGGTATCCACCAAGAGTACAATGTGATGGAGGAGGAAGAGGTTGAGAGAATTAGTTGCCACCCTCTTGTTCTACTTTAGAATTAGGGTTAATTATTTGGGTTGAGGCAAATAGGGCTTATAATAGTATATTTATAGGCAAAATTTTCAGCTGAAAATTTTCCAAAAAAATATTTTTATTATTAACCCTTTAATTGATTATTCTTATTAACCAATTAACTAATAATTAAAACACCTTTTAATCATTAATCCCTTCTATAAACACTTTAGAAAAATAATTCTCTCACTTGATTTAATTTCCAAAATTAAATTCTTAATTAATAATATTTAGAATTAATTAAATCTCATTTAATCAATTATTACATTTACTAATTAATTATTTATTTTACAAATAAATAATTACCAGCCATTATTAATTAATTCCTCCACCATTAAATCATTCTCTTTTATGGTGTAACCCTGTAGGTTCAATATTAAGTCGATAGTAGAAATAAATAATAATAAAAAAAACTATTTTATCATTATTTATATAAATTCTTTAATTCATTAAATATGATTAATTAATAAATTAATCATATTTATTCTACATCGTGAGGGATACTTCTCAGCATATCGCGACTATCCGGATAATACGAATTCACTGCTTAGAATACCAAGAACCTATTCGGTGAGTAGTTACCGTACAATCAATTCCTTCTACCCTACAATGTCACGATTAAATACAAGGCATGGAACTTATGTCAAGCCTATCTTATTTAATCATTTGCTTTCCCATTTACTATGCTTAGTTCTATTTAATGTAAATTAGAAACTCCTTTCTAATTTCATTCACTCTGGCCAGAGATTCCTGAACTAGCATAAGTGGATCAGCATTGAACATTCTCTTCCTTCACTGGAAGGGGTAGATACCTTTATTGATCATACACTATCTTCGTGTATAAATTCCTATACCCAGTAGAGCCCTTATAATTGTCCCTGGAGACTAAGAACTAAACCAAAGCATAGTTCAGTGTACACAAGATGACTATGATGACCGCAAGTCTAAGGATACTTGTACAACTATCACTATGTGAACAACTGCTGATACGTGAGTGAACTCCATCAGTTGTTCAGCTGTGTGAGTCATGTTCAGTGAACTTATTCTATAATAATCACCTACATACTAGCTATAGTGTCACCACACAAATGTCTATGAGAACAGACATCCTTCATAATGAAGCAAGCATAGTATGTACCGATCTTTGCGGATTACTAATTACCAGTTAGTAATCTTACGACCACGAAATATTTAAGTTTAGAGTTATCATCTTTTAGGTCTCATTATTATGATCTCATCATAATCCATAGAAAGCTTTACTCTAAACTATGGTATATCTTATTTAAATACTTAAATAGATAAAGCCCGCAATAAAACCAAAACAAGTCTTTTATTAATATCAATGAAATCAAAACAGATTACATAAAAGTTATTCCTAAATCATCATACATGATTAGACTTAGGACACATCTCTTTCAATCTCCCACTTGTACTAAAGCCAATCACTCTGGTATCCAATACCCATCTTGTCTTTATGGCGATCAAAGTGACTTTGAGAAAATGGTTATGTGAGTGGGTCTGCTACGTTGTTATGTATGTCAACTCTCTTGACGTCTCCTCTTTCAATACAATACAAGAAATGTTACCGCCCTCCCACTAACCTTTTTGTAGACACATGGTTCATCTATGTTTTTGATAAAACCAAACTCTTTGATTGTCTCATCAAAACGGATGTTCCATCTACGAGAAGCTTGCTTTAAACCATATATGGTTCGCAGCAGCTTACATACTAGGTGTTCATTTCCCTTGGAAAGAAAACCATCTGGCTGTGTCATATACACTTCCTCCTCAAGTTTCCCATTGAGGAAGGCCGTTTTCACGTCCATTTGCCAGATCTCATAGTCATAGTAGGCAGCAATCGCAAGCAAAATCTGAATTAATTTTAACAGGGCTACAGGCAAAAAAGTTTCATCAAAGTCAATCCCTTGCCTTTGTCTGAATCCTTTTTTATGAGCCTGGCCTTATAGGTCTCCACCTGCCCATCTGCTACAATCTTTCTTTTGTATACCCACTTGCACCCAATAGGCTTAACACCTTCAGGCGCCTCAACCAGAGTCCATACTTGGTTGGTATACACAGATTCCATTTCGGATTTCATGGCACTATGCCATTTCTCTGAGTCAACACTACTCATAGCCTCATTATAGGTCACACTCTCCCTGACCTACGAATTGGCTGTTCCACAGAAGGTTGTTCAGTCTCAACAAGTGTTTCCACTTGATCCATAGTAGTTTGTGCTTCTTGAACTTCATCAAGTTCAATTTTGCTCCCACTGTTTCCTTCAAGGATAAACTGCTTTTCCAAGAAGGTAGCATGTCTGGAGACAAACACCCGATGATCGGTGTAAAAGTAATACCCTAAAGTCTCTTTAGGATATCCCACAAAATTATATTTTACAGATCGAGATTCCAGCTTATTTGGGTCAACTTTCTTGACATAAGCTGGACATCCCCAAATCTTAACATGTTTAAGACTCGGTTTCCTTTCTTTCCATATCTCATATGGAGTTTGAGGAAAAGATTTGGAAGGCACCTTATTCAGTAAATATGCTGAGGTTTCCAATACATAACCCCACAGGAATACTGGAAGATTCGCATAGCTCATCATGGACCGAACCATGTCTAACAAAGTTCGATTTCTCCTTTCAGATACCCCATTCAACTGTGGAGTATATGGAGGAGTCCACTGGGATACTATACCATTTTCTTTGAGATAAGCTAGAAACTCTCCATTCAAGTATTCACCACCTCGATCTGATCGAAGAGTTATAATACTATGTTTGGTTTGTTTCTCCACTTCATACTTATATTCTTTGAACTTTTCAAAGGCTTCAGACTTGTGTTTTATCAAATACACATATCTGAATCTAGATCGATCATCTATGAAAGCAATGAAGTATGAAAATCCACACATGACTTGCGTAGACATTGGTCCACATACATCTGTGTGTACCAATCCTAGCAAATCTGCAGCCCTCTCTCCATGTCCACTAAATGGAGATTTGGTCATTTTACCCAATAGACAAGACTCGCATGTAGGATATGATTCAAAATCAAAGGGGTCAAGTAACCCTTCCTTATGCAATATCCGCAGTCTATTTTCACTAATATGACCAAGTCCGCAGTGCCACAAGAAAGTGAGATTTTCATCATCCCTTTTTCTTTTATTAATATGTTCAATTTGTAGTAAATTATGCTCTACGTCACATACATACAGACCATTGTTTAAAATACCACTTCCATAAAGAACGTTATCTCTAAGAATTGAACATTTATAATTCTGAATAACAAATGAAAATCCAGTCAAGTCTAAGATGGAATAGAAATAATATTCCTCACAATTGAGGGAACAAAATAATAATTATTTAGAACAATAGTCTTGCCCGTAGGCATATGTAAATAAAATGATCCTACAGCTTCAACAGCAACTCTTGCTCCATTTCCCATCCGTAGAATCACCTCCTCTTCTTCAAGAGTCCTACTTCTCCTTAGTCCCTGCAACGAATTACAAATATGAGAACCATGGGAGGTATCTAATACCCAAGTAGAAATTTGACTTAGTGACATATTAACTTCGAGCATGAACATACCTGAATCAGAAGCGGTAGTCTCACTACCCTTCTTCTTCTTCAATTGGCAAGGTAAACCTTACATTTCCTCTTCCAGTGCCCCACCTTGTTACAGTGAAAGCAAATAGCTTTGCTCTTGGGATCTTCAGCTTTTGGTGGAACCGGCTTTTTCTCACCTACTTTCTTCTTCTCG
Source organism: Apium graveolens (assembly GCF_009905375.1). Classification (NCBI taxonomy): domain Eukaryota; kingdom Viridiplantae; phylum Streptophyta; class Magnoliopsida; order Apiales; family Apiaceae; genus Apium; species Apium graveolens. The sequence continues at coordinate 309,743,162 of NC_133648.1, read as the reverse complement.
GAAGGGTTCTTCTTCCTTTTCTTAGGATTGGAACCTTCACCAATTAGAAGAACAGAACTCTTCTTAGGGGGAAAATTTGATTCCGCAGTCTTCAACATGTTGTGGAGTTCAGGCAGGCTGACATCCAGCTTATTCATGTGAAAGTTCACAACAAACTGCGAGAACAAACTCCGAAATGATTGCAAGACCAAGTCTTGGCTCAGCTCCCCATCCATGGCAAAACCAAGTTGTCCAAGACGTTCAATCAAATTGATCATCTTAAGTACATGGTCATTCACAGATGATCCCTCAGACATCGTACAACCGAACAGTTCCTTCGATATCTCATATTGAGCTGTCCTCCCTGCCATAGTGTGAGCATCCATATGCTCATGTTGCTTCTGCAGCTCAATGTTCATGGAAGCTAGCATGATGCATTGAGCAACATTTGCATCATCTATCCATATACGATACACAACATGTTCATCATTATGTGCATCGCTAGCAGGTTCAATAGGCTTAGGTGAGTCAAACACATATTCCAGCTTCTCAACCCTGAGAACAATTCTCAAGTTTCGAAGCCAGTCAGCAAAATTAGGACCAGTCAACCTGTGAGGATCTAGTATACTCCGGAGTGATAGTGCAGAAGACATAACGAATATAGTAAATCTGTAAATGATGAACACATAACAACACTTAGCAAATATTCAATTTCATTTCAAGATACTATATGAATCGGGTCTTTATTCATAAGTGGCTCCCACTAGTTTATCTAATTTATACAACCCCTAAGTGAAAATTAGGCATTCATGATGCTAGTGGGAATAGGGATCCTACATTCCATCACACAACCTCGGCTGTAGCACGAAACGTCATGTGATGTTCAATAGGCAGACAACTCTTGTCAATTACATCTTATGTTATTCCCTAATAAAACTTTAGCCTCTTGAATAATTGAGTCACTGCTGTAGCATGACAAACTCAATATTCTAAGTCAAGTCTAACCCAACATTTCGTACAATTGAATCAGTCTCCAACGGCCCACGGCTGTAGCACGTAACGACCTTTAGATTCTAATTCAATGTGCACATCTCTATGTAATAGACAAGTATTTCTTATTTCGAAATCAAAGCCCTCGGCTGTAGCACGAAACGATAATGATTTGAAAATAAGAACCACTTTCTACCATGTTTGAAGGCTATGACCGACACAAGCCCGTTGTGTCATTGGCCAATTACTACTTGATATTATTTAATTATAGAGGGATTATATTATATTACAATCATAATCATATTATAAAGATATTCTTCATTTTAAATTAAATATTTCAAATCAATAATCGATAATCAGATGATTCCCAGATCGGGGGGAGTATTGTCAAGAGGCGTCACTTAATACCCCTTTCTTACAGATAGCAATCTGCTTTGGACAGAACCATCCTTTCTCTCAATAATAAAAATTTATATTTAATTACGTGTTTCATAAACACAAGAATCTCATGATTGTATTCATAATATTATTGTTAAGGCAAGAAATGATTCCTATTCTAGATTTTCTAGAGCACGCCTTATATTGATTTAAGTTCACCTAAATCTATCATCGCATGGTAAACATAGGCATATATCTCATATATAAAATTAAATAAACAAGTAAATGTAAAGTGCAATAAAGTAAATGTGTTTGGTTATGGCCCCATCCTATGTGATCTTTATCAAGCTCATGATAAAGTTCAAGGTCAATCTAATATGGTGATGGAAATAAATACAACTACTTATTACATAAGTCTTCTTCTTTGTTTAGACTTCTTGTATGCCTCGTCTTCTTCTTTATATCACCTCCATTGGATAGCCTTCTCGAGTCTTCAATTACATTACATAGATTGAAAGTAAAACTAATCTAATGAACTTACAAGAATAACTCGAGTTACATTCGAGATTTATGATTACAAAGATTGAAGACATGTAAGTCGTATTTAAAACCAAAGCCAAAACCATTACACTAAGGTCGAAAGGCCATAACCATCCACCATGCTCATACAACACATAAAAGCATATTAAAACACATAATCTGATCTTAACATATCATATTATCCATGATCTAATCATAAAAAGAAAATATGACAAAAATCAGAAAAATCAGAATCAAATCAGAAAAATAAGAATCACTGTTTACGGGCAGTAATAAACGTCAATGATGATTTTGGATAGTTCACCCTTGGTTTCAGAATTATTTTAGCCTTTGGAGATTTGATGCAGGATGACTGTCCCCTTTCCAGATAGTTCATGCTCATCTCATTCACAAAAAAATGCTTGACTTGAGAGTGATGGATGGCTGACTTTACTGGCTTCTTGACTAGTTCAAACTTCTTTTGTATATCCTCATCAATCTTCTCCCAGTTGAGTGGACTCAACTTCTTCTTTTCAGCTGCTCTAAAGTTGGCTGCTGCTGCATTTATCAGATCTATACTTTTTGTAACTGGTGGCTTTGAGATAGTAATTGAAGGCACAATTACTTTACTGATTTGGATTTGAGGCCTCTCCCCCTCACTTGGTCCTTTCTTCCCCTTTTTGTTATCATCAAGTTGAGTAGAGGAGGAGGTTTGGGCAGCCACCAGTTTTTGAAGTAAATCTGTCTGTTGGGCTTGATGAAGATGAATGGCTGTTACAGATGCTTCCATGGCTGACATTCTTGTATCCAAGGCATCTATCTTGGTTGCAAGATCAGAATTTTTCCTTAATTGCCTCTTGATGTCAAGCATTGTGGCTTCTGGAAGCTTAAAATCAATCTTGTCTGAAATGGCCTTCTTCATCTCATCAATATCACCCTTGATGGTGTTTGCATACCTAGCATGTTGGAAGCCTTGAATTTGTTAAAGTTGCAGTGAGGCTAGATGTGCCTGAAGGAGCTTCTTGGTGCTAGCATTTGTAGTGGTTTGAAGAGCAGTATTTGTCTGATTGATTAGTTGGATCAGGGTTATCTTGAAGTAGTGCTCATCACAGTGCTTTGAAAATGCCCATGATTGCATACCTGATCTTGAACTGGAATCTCCTTAATTGTTTATGTGATTTTTATGTGAATTTTTGGTGAATTATCTGATAATTGGAATTGGTGTTTGGATGTTTATATGTGATATTATTTGAGTATTTTAATTTTTATGTGCTCAGAATAAAATATAGATAATTGTGATATTTTTCTGGTAATTTTTGGATTATTAGATGATTTTATAATGATTTATGTATTTATTAATTATTTTATGAGTAATTACAAAATTATTTTATAAAGCCGGGAACCGTCCAACCACAATTGTTTTTATATTTTTATAACCCGAAACTCTTCCGAAAACTCCTTCCTAACCTAATCTGGTAATTCCGGATATTTTCCGTGTTTTGACTTTTTCGATCCGGATTACAGTTTGATCCGTGCGCGGTCCGGCGCAAGATTTTCGATACGATAATCATTTCGATAAATCAATAAACCTGTATTCTCGAGAGACGGGATATTTTTAATATTATTTTCGTATATGGTGTTTTATGAAAAGCTCGGTTTTGATAATTATCCAATTCTGGTATTTAATTGTATTGGTTTTATAGTTACTTAGCGACTAAGTAATCTATTTTTGATCATTTTGTAGTTACTTAGCGTCTAAGCAACTAATTTAACGATCCAAAACGATCCAGAACGAACCAATATTCCGTAAATATAAATAGCCTATTTCTTATTTCATTTATTCCGTTTATTCATTTACAACCAGTTAAAATACCGTAAATACAGAGAAAACCCTAGAAAACCGATACGTTCCTGAGAATCAATCATACAAACGAAGGCGTTATCGAACTCCGATTCGGGCGTGCAGCATATCAAAACGAAGCTCTCAAAATCTTCTTTCTGAATCAATCATCAATTTCAACCCAGAAATATCAGGTAATTTTCTGTTTAATTGTTTTAATTCGAATTTATTAAGGATTAAATTATGAATTTTTGTTCTTGATGTCGTTGATATGATTTGATGGTATAATAGTGTAGAGAATAATTTTCTGATCATTTTGGTATATAATATGTCAGATTTTGAGGTTTGCATCAGGAAAGAAAAATGGATTTGATTCTGGAAAAAATAAAATTAGGGTTCTAATAGTTGAATGTTCTTGATTCAATTGGGTATTTTATTTTCGTTGATTCTGGGAGGAATTGAAGGTTTCAGAGGTATAGATCGTTCCCTTTACAGTCGATACATGTAACTTGTTTGTATTTTAGCTTTTGATTTCGATTCGCCGGAAATCGCTCGAACCTCGCCGGTTTTAATGGTGAAAACGTTGGAATCGATGCGTTGGGCATCATCTGTTGTCGTCGTTTTTGTTTCTGAGCTTCTGAGTTCAAATAGAACGAAACCCAACTGAGAAACGAGGACGAGGGAGTTATTTTGTTGGTGTTTCGAGGTCGCCGGAGTCCGGCGACTACCACCGGAAACTGGGTTCGTCCCAGAAACCGACGGGTCGTCCCGACCCGGTTAACGACCCGTTTCTTTTAATCAAAACTCGGTTTTAATCCTCAGACCCGAGGGTTAAGTTATAAAAACCTGTTTTTGCATTTTTCTTTTTCAAAATCTATTTAAAATTCTTTTTCTTATTTACAAAATTCATTTTTTTTTATTTTAAAAATGATTATTTTTATTTTGAAAATTTATTTTAATTCAAAAATAAATCTAAATTATTTAGTTAATTAATTTTAGTTGATAATTAATTATTTAATTAGTCAATTAATTTAAATAATAATTGATTAATTAATTTAATTAGTTATTAATTAATTTTAATTGATTATTTAATAAGATTTAATTATTTAAAATTGATTCAAAAATTACAAAAAATAGTTTCGAGTTTTAAAATATTATTTTAAATTATTTTTCAGGCTCGATAATTTTTGTAAAATTATTTTCCGGTGTTAGAGCCCTATTATTTAATTATAAAATGATTTAGAGTCCAATTTTTTTTATTTTGAAAAATGTTCAAAAATTCATAATAAATCAACCGTTCGTCCGTTTAATACGAAAGGAACGCCTTCAGACTCAGAAAACTATTCCGCTTTCAATAAAAATATTTTCGAGACCCAAATCCTTTTTGTTTTGAAAGGTCGCTTGTTTTATGAATCATTCTGAGTCTCTTATTTATCTAAAATACGTATTTTTGACCCGATTTCCATTTTAAACATACCGAGTCGAACTGTTTGACGAACCGAGGCATGTGTTATATGAATTATGTGATACGTGAGTTATGTGTTTATATGTTATGTGAATTATGTGTGTAGGTGGGTCAAGAGTCCTGTGTTTGACTGTCTTATTTATGTGTGCGTTATCGGATGGGTAGACGATAGGCTTTTGACGCGCAGTTCGTCGAGTTGTTATCGTCTAGGTGATTAAAGTTATATATTTTAATTATAGATACGGATCATTCGAGTTGATCAGGACAAGACATTGGATAAAGAATAAGAAGGAATGGTATTGGGTAACTGGCTTCTAGCAATCGCAGGAGCAGCGTATCAGTAAAGTGCTGAAAAGAAGGACGATGATGTTTTGAGGCAGAATATCAGAATAGATGCGTCTTTGCGAGTGTGACTAACTACTAAAACCCCAAAGGCAAGTATCCCTATCATCACTTATTTGTTCAAGTGATATTTATTTTAAATTTTACCATGCAAGTATTGCTTTTCCTATTCTCAGTTTAGAATCGATAAATGTTTTACATATCGTTGAATTAAATAATTTTGTTTATGCTAATACTCATATGCTATTCTATGTTCAGAATAGGCAAGTGATTTTACTTATCCAATTTTCGGATTTATAAATGTTTTGGATTTTGAGAAAAGTAATTTGGTTGCGAATATTCCTACCCAAGAATTGGGGGAATTAAATGATTTCAGGTGTCAATTATTATGACCCCATTTCAATAAAAGGTTTTAAGATTGGATCATAATTGCGTAAGTGACCGGGACGGACGGTCCAACGGAGGGCTATTTCTAAGTGCCATATGGAATATTATGACAAAATTTTTGCCACAGGCAGGTATATTGCCTTTTGTTTGAGTACTCGTGTTTTTGGGGTCACGTTTCTATGAATCATGACCTTGTGCTATCACACGGGCTGATCAGCATGTGATAGTACGTCCGTCGGAGGATGATCTCAATCTAAATTATCATATCATTTTTGATATTCGTAGAATAAATGATTTATCAACTGTTTCTGTTTTGGAATAATGGAAAAATGCAGTTTTGATTCAGATTCTGATTTATGCTGATACTTACGTTGTTGTTAAATATCAAAGGCGGTATTAGTATAGATGATTGACGTTGACTTTAGTATGGGTGTTGTGAGCATCAAAGTTCGTATTGATATCTAATTTGATATGACGGCAAAATATGTAGTAATTTGAAGAGTTCGGTTTTGAGTAAAGTTTATGATTCAATCCATAATCATTATTTCTTGTTATTATTGTTTACGATATTTCCGTAAACACTGTTTTACAAGTTTTATTCTCGTCAAGATTCAAACTATTGCTGAAACATTTTGCTCAAAAATATCAAAATAATTTTGAATACAATTAAGGAACCAATTCTGGGGTTCCTCAACTAAAATTTTATGATTCAACAATTATGGTTTTAAATGTTCTGCTCTAATGCAGATGTCGGTTTTATATCAAAACGACCCTATATTCGCTATAATGCTCTTGCTGAGCATTTCTTTCGCTCATACTTGCCTGTTTTCAAATTTAACCTCCAGTGAGGATTAGCTTGCGCTGTTTAGCTGCGTAGTTCAAAAATATCAGCTTTGAAATCATTTCAGTTTTATTCATTTAATTTTTGAATTCCTTTGATATTCTTTTATTCTAACTGAGATGAACAACCCTAACTATAGGGGACACAAGGTATACCTGTCTGTGTGATAGGAGTTGGATGTGACGCCATCACTTGTGTGAGTTGTGACTACAAGAAGGTTAACAACCTTTAATAGTGTCTTAATTTGGGCACACAATACCAAGTTCGTTTGATCATATTGATCTCTCAGTTATTCTCTTATTTCAACAATACTTTTTCTCAAATTCATATTTGGTTCCGTTATGATATCAAATTCTGTTCTTTTTGAAATTCCATGATTTTATCATTCCAAATATTCGAAGGTATGCCAATCAAGTTAAGCTAAGTTATCCTGGTCAAGTCAAAGCAGGGTTATGTGATAGGATTACCAAGAGCAACAGTGGACTGCGATGCGGTTAGAATATCAGTGGCATATAACGAAGTCAATCTGTTTCTTTATTTCTCTCTCTATCTCTCTTTCTTTTCTTCTCTCTATCTTTCTCTCTATTCTTTTTCTCCCAATCGGTAAAAGAAATTCTATTGAAGAATTGATCAAGACGTGTCAATGGAATAGTGGTGCACAACTAAGCTCTTGTAAAAGTTTTATTATACAAGGAATACAAGATTTATTCGAGATATTGGAAAATTGAGTTTATTTGGAAATGGAAATTTGGTGATAAGATCCCTAGTGCTCTCTTCTGCTGATTCCGAGAACGGAATCCTTATAAAGGGGGTAGATTGTAATATCCCGTATTTTCAGATATTATTATTATTATTATTTGGAATTATTTATGTGATTTTTATGTGAATTTTTGGTGAATTATCTGATAATTGGAATTGGTGTTTGGGTGTTTATATGTGATATTATTTGAGTATTTTAATTTTTATGTGCTCAGAATAAAATATAGATAATTGTGATATTTTTCTGGTAATTTTTGGACTCTTAGATGATTTTATAATGATTTATGTATTTATTAATTATTTTCTGAGTAATTACAAAATTATTTTATAAAGCCGGGAACCGTCCAACAAAAATGTTTTTTGCGTTTTTACAACCCGAAACTCTTCCGAAAACTCCTTCCTAACCTAATCTGGTAATTCCAGACATTTTCCGTGTTTTGACTTTTTCGATCCGGATTACGGTTTGATCCGTGCGCGGCCCGACACAAGATTTTTGATACGATAATCATTTCAATAAATCAATAAAACCAGTATTCTCGAGAGACGGGATATTTTTATATTATTTTCGTATATGGTGTTTTATGAAAAGCTCGGTTTTGATAATTATCCAATTATGGTATTTAATTGTATCATTTTTATAGTTACTTAGCGGCTAAGTAATCTATTTTTGGATCATTTTGTAGTTACTTAGCGGCTAAGAAACTAATTTAACGATCCAAAATGATCCAGAACGAACCAATATTCCGTAAATATAAATAGCCTATTTCTTATTTCATTTATTCCGTTTATTCATTTGCAACCAGTTCAAATACCGTAAATACAGACACAACCCTAGAAAACCGATACGTTCATGAGAATCAATCGTACAAACGAAGGCGTTATCGAACTCCGATTCGGGCGTGCAGCATATCATAACGAAGCTCTCGAAATCTTCTTTCTGAATCAATCATCAATTTCAACCAAGAAACATCAGGTAATTTTCTGTTTAATTATTTTAATTCGAATTTATTAAGGATTAAATTATGAATTTTTGTTCTTGATGTTGTTGATATGATTTGATGGCATAATAGTGTAGAGAATAATTTTCTGATCATTTTGGTATATAATATGTCTGATTCTGGAAAAAATAAAATTAGGGTTCTAATAGTTGAATGTTCTTGATTCAATTGGGTATTTTATTTTCGTTCATTCTGGGTGGAATTGAAGGTCTCAGAGGTGTAGATCGTTCCCTTTACAGTCGATACATGTAACTTGTTTGTATTTTAGCTTTTGATTTCGAGTCGCCGGAAACCGCTCGAACCTCGCCGGTTTTAATGGTGAAAATGCCGGAATCGATGCGTTAGGCATTATCTGTTGTCGTCGTTTTTGTTTCTGAGCTTCTGAGTTCAAATAGAACGAAAGCCAGCTGAGAAACGAGGACGAGGGAGTTGTTTTGTTGGTGTTTAGAGGTCGCCGGAGTCCGGCGACTGCCACCGGAAACTGGGTTCGTCCCAGAAACCGGCGGGTCATCCCGACCCGGTTACCAACCCGTTTCTTTTAATCAAAAACCGGTTTTAATCCTCAGACACGAGTGTTAAGTTATAAAAACCTTTTTTTACATTTTTCTTTTTTAAAATCAATTTAAAATTCTTTTTCTTATTTACAAAATTCATTTTTTTATTTTGAAATTCATTATTTTAATTCTGAAAATTTATTTTAATTCAAAAATAAATTTAAATTATTTAGTTAATTAATTTTAGTTGATAATTAATTATTTAATTAGTCAATTAATTTAAATAATAATTGATTAATTAATTTAATCAGTTATTAATTATTTTTAATTGATTATTTAATAAGATTTAATCTACAGTCAACAAGGGAGATTTGTTATACATCTGTGACATCAAGGAGTTCTCTGACATAAACCTCTACTTAGATGAATTGGAAGAAGTAAGAGGGATTGATACTCATAAACATCTTCCTGAAAGGCTGGTATTCAAATACAAGGGAGGGAAAGAGATCATATGGCCACTTCAAAGGATTCTGCAAGAAAGTCAATCTGTTATGATTAAAGTCTTTTCATCTTTCAAGAAGAACTTTGGGTTCAATATAACTGCAAGGAAACCGGTTCTAAAGAAGATTGAGGAGCTGAAGAGTAATAAAGCTAAATATGCACTTCCAAAACCTCTAACAATTCCTTTCACAGGAAAAAGAGTGCATTTGAGGCTTTATTAGTTGATGGAATTCGGGGATGAAAAGGGAGTAAAAAGATTCTTCAGATTGAAGGACCAATTGAGTATCTCTAGAAATGAGACTCTCTTGGAAATGTAAGAAATGTTAGATCTCTCAGAAGCTGATGAACTTGAGTTCCACAGACAACTCCAAAATCAGATAGAGGAGAACAACGGGAGGCTTGGGAAGAAATCTAGACAGTCAAGGAAATAGACTTATCTGCTCAGAATAGAGGAGCACCTTGATAATGATTGCGAGCAACTTCTTTGTATACTTTGCTTTGTTCAATTTTCAGTAAATTTTGTAGCACTTATCAGTTTTATCTACTATTTTTATTCTATATCTTTTGGATGTTTTGTTATCATCAAGTTTCTCTTAATTTATGGCTACAATTCCAGTAGACATAAATTGGGGGAGATTGTTAGGAATATGTTATGAACTTGATGCTTAATTAACCAAAACACCTTAGTAGATTTAACTTAGTGAATTTTGTAGCACTCGACGGATGATCAAATATAGACCCGACGGATGATTTTACATAGTCCCGACGGATGACAATTTGACATTCACCGGGTGAGTAGCTTATGTAACAAATAAGATTTATAGCACATTTCTGCAAAAATCTTTGTGTAGATTCTGTAGGAGCATATGAGTCATGTTGGATACTAGTAGATATGCAGAATATGTTGATTAATTGTAAATATGAGATGTCTTGTAATTCTGTATAAGTGAAAGGGAGTCAAGTGACAAATAGCTACCCGACGGATGATCAACAAAGCTACCTGACGGATGATCAACAAAGCTATCCGATAGATGAGAAGTATGTACCCGACGGATGATCAAATTCAAATATCTTTTGACAGTGACAATATATTCACATGCGTTGGGTGTTTGCAAAAGGTATGTGGCATCCTGTTAAGCAGGAATTTGAGAACAAAGAAACATTACCATTTCCATGCTATTATGAAGATATTCAAAGATGTTGGAATAGAGTAGTGAAGCAGCATGGAGTTAGACTAGATATGTTTTATTTTATTATCTTGTCTTATTGTCATGTAAACTTGGTGATATATAAACCAAGTGTAGCAAGTAGAACATCTATCGAACTAAGCATACACATTTTTAGAGAAACATTTTCAAGCTATAATTTGTAGTATTTCTCTGTAAGTTTAGTTGTTCTACTTGTAAGCAGCTGTGAGCTATCCAAGCTTCACAGGGTTCTCATTTGATATATATATATATATATATCTATATCTGGTGGATAATTTCAAATCCACCAGAAAGTTTTAAAAGCCTTTGTTTTTATTACTTTGTGTTTTGATTCATGTAAATCATTCATTCCGCACTCTACAAATCAAACACTTACATATTATCGAGTAAGAACTGTTTTAAAATATTGAAAAAGTAGCCAGAATTACATTCAACCCCCTTTCTTTAATTTTTGTTGTATTGTTAGGGAATAACATAGTGATTCCACCAAATTAGATTCAATGTAAAAACTGTATAACTGGAAAGTGAGATTTGGTGTTAGCGATAATGCCTTTACTGAATTACTCTTTTCTGTTGGGTCCTTACTTCCTAAATATCATCTCTTGCCGATTAATGCTTATCAAGGAAAGAAAACCCTTTCTAATTTAGGCCTCGAGTATAAAAAATTCCCCGCTTGTCCGAATGAATGCATTTTATATAAGGGTATAAATATTGATGTTTCCGAGTGCCCTTAATATCGGGTATCTCACTGGAAGATGGGGAAGGATGGCCCTAGGAATAACATACTTTCCAAAGTAATGTGGTATTTCACGATCATTTCCAGATTTAAGAGGATGTTTAAGTCTGCTTCCACCGCTAAACTACTCACTTGGCATGCCAAGCAAAGAGTTGAATATGGGCTGATGCGCCATCCAGCCGACTCCCTTTTATGACAGAATGTTGATTACAAGTGGCCAGACTTTGGTATTGAGGCAAGAAACATCCACTTAGCTTTGCTGGCCGATAGTATAAACCCCCATAATAGCGGCTTAACCAATAGGTATTCTTGCTGGCCAGTAGTACTAACTACGTATAATCTTCCTCCATGGTTATGCATGAAGAGGAAGTTTATAATGCTAACAGTTTTGGTCTCTGGTCCGCATGAACCGGGTAATAACTATGGGAATAAGGTGAACCAAATGTGTATGATGCGTATAATAAATCACATTTCACTTTGAGGGCAATATTGATGTGGATCAAAACTGACTTTTTGGTATATGGAAATTTGTCAAGCTGTGTCAATAAGGTTTACATATCTTGTCCAGTATGTAATGACGATACTGTAGTGAAATATCTACCTCATAGCCAGAAAATGTCCTTTCAAGGGCATCGTCGATATTTGCCTCGGCATCACCATTCTATGTTGAATAAGGCAGCTTTTAATGGTGAACAAGACTTAGGACAACCATGCCATCCCTTTAGTGAAGAAGAGGTATAATGCAACATGAGCAAAATAATTGTGTTTTTGGAAATGAAGTAAAGAAGTCGAAGAAGGTGGACTGTCTTTTAAAGAAAAAATCAATATTTTTTGAGTTAGAATATTGGAAATATCATTATGTTCGTCACTGTCTCGACGTGATGCATTTTGAAAAGAACGTGTGCGATAATCTGATTGGGACTTTACTAAATTTAAAACATAAGTCCAAAGATAGTGAAGCATCCCTTAATGGTATGGTTGCAATGGGCGTGAGGAAATACTTGGCTCCACAAAAAGTAGGAGAAAAAAGAACTTACCTGCCCCCTACGGCTTATACTGTTTCAAAAGCAGAAAAAAAGAAAATGTTATCATCACTCACGTCTATGAAAATTCCACATAGACATTCTTCGAACATCAGATATTGTATGTCTATGGAAGATTTGAAGTTTTTAGGGCTCAAGTCACTACAAGAAAAAAGGCTAAATACAACCGGTTTAAAATCAGTTGAATTTAGCTAAATTCGACCGTTTTTGGTTGTATTTAGCTAAATACGACTGGTTTTTGGACCGGTTGTATTCGCTCGAGTCATATTTAGTAAATCGGTTGTATTTAGTACTAAATACAACCGAATAAATACAACCGGCTAAATACACTCGCTTAAATATGACCGGCTAAATAAAACCTTTTTCGGTCAAATTTAATTTTTCAGATTAAATTTGAATATCCCGCCCAAATAATTAAATTTAATACCAAAATTTAAAAGGACTGCCCAAATATTAAATTTAACTGTATTTGGTCAAAAATAGGATTCTAAATGCGACCGAATACGGTTTAATTCATGCACACCAATTTCAAAAATACTCCCCGGAAACTGGAAAATATCCAGATCCCAGTGAGCTTAAAAGATGGGTCAATGTATCATGGCTCTAACTCCTCCATTCTCACTCTTCTCCACCTCCTTCTATAACGCCCTCCAAACCCGGGTTAGAAGTTTGGGGTTCACAGCACACACCCAATATATAAACCTTTATATAAAATATTATATGCATTGACCCTTCTTTACATAACCACGGATCGTAACAGGTTAAAGTATAAAAATAAGCCACAACCTTAACTTTTATTACATTGTACCAAATCCCAACTAGTTCAACTTACAATTGATAATGATATCGTTCTTACAATCTTGCATAACTCATCTACAATATAAAGCTCCTGCTAGCTCGATCCAACTTAACCTGGAATCCTAGCTCGCACACTGGACTGGGAATCCTTGTTACTAACAATTTCCTTTTCAACTGTTCAAAACATAAAAAGGTTTGCAAGAGTGAGCTAACTAGCTTAGCAAGTCATAATAGCAATAACTGAGGTTAAACAATAACCAATTGAAATGATTCAGAAGAATCAAGTTTCTGAATAAGTAATGATTAGAATTGGATATTCACTTTTTATTTTAAAAACCAAGGTTAGGCTGTTGATCAGTCACGCACTAACCCCGAGCAAGGCTCCCAGCTTTGCTCTATATACTGGATCCAAGGCACACATTGGCCTATTATGACCATGAATCTGGTCCGACCACGAATCTGGTCCATATTTATAAAACCATCTAATTCTAAAACAATTCAATATGATAGCCAACGTAATTTAATAAGCTGAATCATAAACAACATTTATTTTGAAGCATAGGGTGATTCACAATACTAGGGCTGTGCAAAAAACCGAATCAAAATCGAAACCGAACCGAAACTGGAGAAAACCGAGCCGAATTAAACCGATCTGAAACCGAAACTGAAAAATAAAAAAACCGAATCGATTTAAATGGCTCGGTTTCGGTTATGCGTTCCAACCGAACCGATAAAAACCGAACTGAACCGGTTAATAATATTAATAAATAAATATTATTTACATATATAATTTATATATCATTTATGAATTTTGTGATTATACGTTTACTAATTTTTTGAATTTTATAAACTGTTTTTGATTATTTTATTGAGTTGATCGGGGTGCGTTTATTATCACTATTTAATATGTAAAAGCATAGATAATTGCACTGGTATTTACCTAGTCTGCAGTCTGCTTAAATCCTTCTATTTCATTCTGCTCAAACAATTATTAGTAAAGTATCCTGCTTCTGGTCAACCAAACGTATAAGCTCTATTAAATAATTAATCTGGATCAATTTTTTAGTTTTCTCAATCTTCTGCTTTTTTCTTTTCTGGGTGATGCATATGTATTACTAACTTTCAGTAAAATATTTGAAACATAGAACTTAACATTGTTCTTGGCATCATCTTAATAGTATTAAGACTATTTGTAAAATGAAGACTTGTTATAAATAATATTTGATGTAATTTTTTTTATATTTATCGGTTTTGTAACCGAAACCGAGCCGATAACAACCAAACCGGGGTTTTCTAAACCGAAACCGAAACCGAATCCGAACCGACGGTTGCGGTTTTCTATTTTAAAAACCGAAGATATATGGTTACGGTTCCGGTTTTATCAAAAACCGAGCCGAACTGGCCCACACTCTCCCCTACACAATACCATAAAAGTATAACAAGGAATTCAAAAAGATTGGCTTTCAATCAAGGAAAGAATCAGAAAGTAGAAGACCAAGGGTTCAAGGGTTCCAATGATTGGTCTTCTGTTAAACAAGGAATAAGGGTTGGTATGTCAAGTAATTCAATATCAGAAGTCAGTATGTGGTAGATATGTATTTGTAGTGTAATATCGTATGTATCTGGCTCGTATCTGGGAATTCAACAATCAATGGTTTTTGAAGAATAAGGCTTATGGCTCAAGATCAATAAGAATCAGGGTTCAAGGTTCAATAGTTTGAAGCGCTTGCAATATAAAACATGAGTTATTTTGAATAATAGTGACATGTTATGAGATAATTCGAAAATATTTGTAATATATCTTGAAGAAGGTTTAGAAGTACTTGCCTTATTATCGATGATTTCCAACTTTACTTGTACCCATCTAACAGTTTTACTTTTCTATCACTTTCCTTCTTTTTATATGCCTTGCTCTTATTCATCGATCACTTGCTTTCTTTTTCTACACTTCAGTTCTATTTACTGTTCACTGGCTTTCTTTTCTATGCCCCTCTTACTTTGCTAGGCATCACAAGTATCTATCAATACTCAATCTCATATCATTCTAATCGTCACATAGACGTTATCAACTTTTGTTTACCCTTCGTTTTACCCAAATCCGATTTACGAATTGAAAGTTATGACTAAAACAGTCAAACAATAACCAAATAGGCATATAACACATTAATCAGATAGCACGCAGCACATAGCAAGCAAGATATTCTATCAAAATAAATTTTCAAAGAAGATTCGGGGTCAAAATGATTTTCCAGGTATTTATTACGAATTTTTGATCATTTTTCGAAATTAAAACGAGACTTCGAATCAATTTATAATTAAATAATAGGGTTCGAACACCCGAATCTGACTTTAAAATAATTTTATAATAATTATTGAGCCTTGAAAATAATTTAAAGTAATATTTTAAAGCTCGAAATTATTTTTCAGAATTTTTAAATCAAAATAAATAATTAAATCTAATTAAATAATTAATTAAAATCAATTAATAATTAATTAAATTAATTAATCAATTAATATTTAAATTAATTTCCAATTAATTAATTATTAATTAAGATTAATTAACCAAATAATTCAGATTTATTTTTGAATTTTTAAATAATTTAAAAGTATTTTTGGAATTAAAATAAATAAATAAAAACAATTTAAAAAAATAGAAATTCCAAGGGGTAAAGTGTAAGGTTTTGAAACTTTGTTCGGGAGGTTAAAAGTATAAACTTTCGAAAGTATCCGGCTGATTTGCAATTTTTAAAACTTTAGTGACTTAAAGTCACCATCATTGAAAACCGGGGGACTGAGTTGCAGTTTGGCGTCGCCATCGTCACGGACGACAATCGGTGGCGAATGGCCACCAGAGCTCCCTGAACATGAGAGATCATCACCATAAGCTTAAATACATAATCAAATTCAGTAACTACATCAGGATCATGTCGGAAAATTCGAAGAAATTCGCCGTCGCCGGCGAGCCTTCCCTTTTTCTGATCTGCTTGAATTCGACTCTCCTTAACGATTAAAAACTGTTAATCGAATCCTGGAGATCTACTAAACTTGTTAATGATATAATGTTTTGTCCAAAATCAGTAGAAAAGAAGATCCCAATTCGAATTAAATACATTCATATGAAACTAGAACCCTAATTTCAAATTTCCAGAATCAAACATCATTTTCGACAAGTTATTGAACACCAAATTTGACATATAATATACCAAAATGACCAGGATGAAAAGATCTACATAGTTATGCCATCAAATCATACAAACAACATCAAGAACAAAAATTCATATTTTAATTCATAAATAATTCGAAATAAAATAATTAAATCAGAAAAATACCTTGATTTCTGTACTAGGATAGATGGTGGATTCAGAAAGAGGCTTTCAAGGGCTTTGATTTGATATATTGCACGCCCGAATCGGAGTTCGATAACGCCTTCGTTTGTGCGTTTGATTATCAAGAACGTGACGAATAATTAGGGGTTTCTTTGTAAATTCCATATTTTTACTGATCGATTATGATTATACGAATAAAATGAATTAATAAAAAGGGATATATATATTTATGGAATATTGGTTCGTGTTGGATCATTTTAGATCGATAAATTAGTTACTTAGTCTCTAAATAACTGCAAAAATGATCCGATTTGGTACCCTTATTGGATAATTATCCAAACTGGGCTTTTTATAAAACACTTTATACGAAAATAATGTAATAATATCCCGCCTTTTGAGAGTACGGGTTTATTTTATTCACCAAAATGATTATTGTATCGAAAATCTTGCGTCGGGCCGCGCACGGGTCAAACCGTAATCCGGATTGAAAAAGTCAAAACACGGAAAATGTCCGGAATTACCAGATTCGGTTAGGAAGGAGTTTTCGGAAGAGTTTCGGGTTGTAAAAACATAAAAGCGGTTGAGGTTAGACGTTTCCCGGCTTTATAAAATAATTTTGTTATTATTCAGAAAATAATTAATAAATTCATAAATTAATATAAAATCATATAACACTCCAAAAATTACCAGAAAAATATCACAATTATCTATATTCTATTACAGACATAATAAAATTAGCATACTTATACTTTACCATATTTAAGCATCCACATATCCACACCAATCATCCAATAATTCATTAAAAAATCACATAATAATTATTTATCGATAAAAATAATTACACGCTATGTCCCAGATATTACACATTCAGTCCCCACTTCCATTTCAACCCCCAACTTGTTGGCCCCCTTCACTTCCCAGCGCGTGCACTCTCGCATCACCACCTTCCAAAACCCTGAAAACCCCAAAATGACGACATGGCTGAGCTGGAGTGGCCGAATTTTGTGGAAGAATCATTCTCGAGTGAGGACTTGCAGAAGCTTCAGCTGATTTCAGGAATGAAAGTTAGCACCGATGCATTAGAGAACCACCAATTCCAGCCTGAAAATAACCGTAAAAACCCAATATTCCGCTCAGAGGTGTCAGTCTCGGGCAAGGCACGTAACAAGCGTTCACGGGCTGCTCCATGCAACTGGACGTCTCGGCTTCTTGTTCTCCCACCAACGAACACTCCTAAAGTTACAAATGAAAGAGATAAAGAGGGATGTAGGGGGAGGTAGGAAGACCGGAAAAAACAGGGGATGAGGATGGTAGTGCGGCGTGGGGGGGATAAAAGGGAGGATGGGTAAGGAGGGGGTGGGGGGTTCAAGGTTAGTTTTTTTTATATATAATTTTAATTTTTTATAATTTATAAAATGTAATTCCAAGTCTCCAACCGTTGGATTATTTTGATAATAGTTGAATTTGGTCCGTTAGATTAAATTCACGCGGATCGCTGACGTGGCTCCAAATACAACCGCATTCGGTCGAATTTAGGAGTGTCAATTTTAAATATTACTAATATTATTATTACATAATTTGTTACTTTTTATAGGACATATAATATAAATTAATATTTTACTTACAAAGATTATAATATTCTAAATTTTAAAATATATTTTTGAGAACTCGCTATTTTAAAAAAATTTGAAATCTTGATTTTGATCGATTTTATCATAAATACTACTAATTGACTGTAAAAATAACAAATCAAAAATGTTTATTTTTTTCTTAAAATTTTATTACTATATTACTAATATATATATATATATCTTGACATCCTTACTGTTGGATCATTCATAAAAAAAATTAAAAAATCAAAACATCAATATGGGAGTAAAAGCTACTAGTTGACTGTTAAAATAGCAAATCAAATAAATATATTTTTTTTTCTAAAATTTTTATCATATCACTAAAATATATAGGTCTTGAGATCTGTAAGGTTGGATCATTCATAAACATTTTTTAAAAAATCGAAATATGAGTATGGGATAAAACATTAGTAAAAAGTACATGTCAAACTACTAGTTGACAGTTAAGATAGCAAACCAAAAACTTTTTTTTTCTAATTTTTTTATCATATCACTAAAATATATAGATATTGAAATATGTAAGGTTGGATCATTCATAAATATTTTTAAATAAATTGAAACATCAATATGGGACTAAACACTATTAAGAAGTATTGGTCAAACTACTTGTTGACTGTTAAAATAGGAAACCAAATACACTTATTTTTTTCTAAATTTTTTATCATATCACTAAAATATATAGATCTTGACATCCTTACGGTTGGATCATTCATAAACATTTTTAATAAAATCGAAATATCGGTATTAGACTCACACTATTAAGAAATACTGGTAAAACTACTAGTTGATTGTTAAAATAGCAAATCAAATAAATTTATTTTTTTCAAAATTTTTTATCATATCACTCATATATATAGATCTTCAAATACTTATGTCTTAAATGTTTTTCAAAAAATTAAAATATTAATATGGGACTAAACACTATTAAGAAATATTGGTCAAACTAGTAGTTGACTGTTAAAATAGGAAACCAAATATATTTGCTTTTTTCTAATTTTTTTATCATATCACTAAAATATATAGATCTTAACATCTTTACGGTTAGATCATTCATAAGCATTTAAAAATATTGAAATATGGGTATTAGACTCATACTATTAAGAAGTACTGGTCAAACTAGTAGTTGACTGTTCAAATAGCAAATCAAATAAATTTATTTTTTTCTAAAACTTTTATCATAGCACTAATATATATAGATCTTCAAATCCTTATGGTTGGAACATTCATAAATATTTTTTAAAAAATTGAAACATCAATAAGTGAATAAACACTAATAAGAAGTATTGGTCAAATACTAGTTGACTATTAAAATAGGAAACCAAATACACTTATTTTTTTTAAACTTTTTATCATATCACTAAAGTATATAGATCTTGACATTCTTACGGTTGGATCATTCATAAACATTTTAAAAAAAAGAAATATCGGTATTAGACTCAGACTATTAAAAAGTACTGGTCAAACTACTGGTTGATTGTTAAAATAGCAAATCAAATAAATTTATTTTTTTATCATATCACTAATATATATAAATCTTCAAATCCTTATGTTTAGATCATTCATAAATATTGTTTAAAAAATCGAAACATTGATATGGGACTAAACACTATTAAGAAATACTAATCAAACTACTAGTTGACTGTTAAAATTGGAAACCAAATACATTTGTTTTTCCTAAATTCTTTATCATATCACTAAAATATATAGATCTTAATATCCTTATGGTTGGATCATTCATAAACATTTAAAAAAAAAATCAAAATATCGGTATTAGACTAACACTATTATGAAGTACTGATCAAACTATTGGTTGACTGTTAAAATAGCTAATCAAATAAATTTAATTTTTCTGAAACTTTTATCAAATCACTAATATATATAGATCTTCAAATCCTTACGGTTGGATCATTCAGAAATTATTCCAAAAAATCAAAACATTAATATGAGACTAAACACTATTAAGAAGTACTGGTCAAACTACTAGTCGACTGTTAAAATAGCAAACCGAATAAATTTATTTTTTTCTAAATTTTTTATCATATCACTAATATATATAGATCTTCACATCCTTATGGTTGGATCATTAATAAATTATTTTAAAAAAATCATAACATCAATATGAGACTGAACAATATTAAAAAGTACTGGTCAAACTACTAGTTGGCTGTTAAAATATTAAACAAATAAATTTATTTTTTTCTAAAACTTTTATCATATCACTAATATATATAGATCTTCACATACTTATGTTTGGATCATTCATAAATATTTTTAAAAAATTAGAAACATTAATATGTGATTAAACACTATTAAGAAATACTAATCAAACTACTAGTTGGCTGTTAGAATAGGAAACCAAATACATTTGCTTTTTTCTAATTTTTTTTTCATATCACTAAAATATATAGATCCTAACATTATTACGATTTGATCATTCATAAACATTTTTTAAAAAATCAAAATATCGGTATTAGACTCACACTATTAGGAAGTACTGGTCAAACTACTGGTTGACTGTTAAAATAGCAAATCAAATAAATTTATTTTTTTCTAAATTTTTTATAATATCACTAAACTATATAGATCTTGACATCCTTATGGTTGGATCATTGATAAATATTTTTAAAAAAATTGAAACATCAATATAGGACAAAACTAGGATCTCACCCCCTAAATTCAATTTGTAAAAATAGTTAAAATTTAAATATTCAAATTACTTACATTTTTCCATTAACTTTTTTTTGACAATTTTCATATTTGTATGGTTGGATTATAATTTAAAACAAATACAAAATAAATTGAAACTGAAACTATAATTATTAATCGAACCATAAATATCTAACTACCATAATAATCTTTTTTACATGAACTAAAATATAAATTTCGTGTAAATTTTATTCTATATTTTTTTCAGAAAATTTCCGCCATCACTACTACATATTTGCACTTGGATATCACTCTTTTTTGTATTTAGATAGCGCTTTTAAGCGCTATCTAAGCCAGTGCTATGCAAGTGCATATTTACTTAGATAGTGTTTATTTTTGTGCTATATAAATATTATTGTTTGGATAGTGCTTTTGAAAGCGCTATGTAAGTCAGTGTAATCCAGGTGAAACTGCTTAGATAGCTCTTCCATATATGCTATACAAGTGACATTTTCAACACATTATGTTACTTCAATAGCATATAATAATCGGTGTCGAAGTGAACATTTCTGAAAATTCGTTGTTTAACTATTAATTTTTAAATATTTTTACCCATAATAGAAAATTACATATATACATATTTATCCACACTGTATGAAAAACATGGTTCAAACAATGCAATACAACTCGATATTAAAATTTAAATACAATAATAATCAAAAAACTGTTATCAAGATCTAATTCCTATAATTAGGAAACGAATCTAAATAATCAATTACAAGTTTCTTATGTCACTTTAACACCCTGGGAAAACTAAAAATTCCCTTTGAAATTATTGGAGCCAATTTTCCTGAAACAAATAAATCTTATCTTCTTCTTCTATTTCAGGGGTCTTGCTCCCCTTCCAACTCCAACAAAGTTCCCATAGAAAGATGCCAATGTATATGTTACAATAGCTGCAATTCTATGGGCATAATCACTTTTACATACCCGGTCTTTCTTTTTACCCTTGCCTAGCTAACACATTTGCTAAATCTTGGACGCTCTAACATTTCAGCAGACTGAGCTGTACCAGCAGTAGCAGAAGCAGCAACAGCTGAAGCAGAGGTGATTTTCTTAGTGTAGGTGCTAGCGTGCTGCTATTGCTTACGAGTCACATATGTCTCAGTGCATCTCGTCAGGATTAGCAGTTATCTTCATGGAATATAATAAAAGCTTTCATGGGGCATTGGCTCGGGAGAAAACTGGTTGTAGCTTACTGAATATAGCCCTTGCTCTGTTTTTGGTTTTACATCAGAAATTCCCAATTTTTCAAATGACTGAATTACATGGGTAATCACTTTGCCTCTGCACTACCTGCAGCAAATTCAAATATAGTAATGGATACAGGAGCCTCCTAACTAGGTAAAAAAAAATTATTTAAACAAATTCTACTAATTCTAGATGGTGGTATACTTATAGATTTGCATAATGCCTACGAACAGGTCATTACTAGTCAACTTGTGCGTGCTCAACTTATTTACTCCCGTACTCGACACTAGCTGGTTCTTTTAACTAACTTGTAAATAGATGAATACAAGGTTATGTTCCGGTATAAGCTTTAAAAATAAAAAGCAAAACTATGCGAACCACCAACTTTAGCAATTATAAAATTATAGTTATACATAACTGAAAATCATCTGAAAAAGTTAGAACTTATTCATACCTCTCCCAATACAGATTTCCTCCCGTCGCATTTTGAATAGAAATATAGTGGTTCTATAAGAAATTGAAAAGAGAATTATTAAACAAAATAAACTACTGGAGCAAAGCTAAGAGGGACAAACGTGTGATTCAACATTACCAGCGAGACTATCTGACAATCCCGGAGAGCAGCTTCTTCCCACTTTTAAAAGTCATCTCATTTTTAGAAATATCTAATTTATTAAAACAAAGTTGAAGAATTAATGTCAGGCCGATGTTTTCGTCAAATAGATTTTTGGTTCGAACTATTACTATGGTTAGTTACCTTTGTTTTTCTTGTAATTTTAGTACGACTATGAATACTATGGTTAAGTTTGCTTTTATGAGAACTAAGGTCTGTTATAGTCCGGTAAGAAAATTTATCTTTAAATTTTGCTGGAATTATGTAGAGAATCATATACATTCTTTAACTTTTAAGAACTTCAGGTAAAGATCAATAGAGGAAGACAAGAGAGAATATATATAATTCAATAATGTGTACATGTGTACTCCGTCTCTGAAATGTTACTCTTGAACAAATGTGAAGACACAAAGTATTAAGATCAACTAAACTACTCAAAATCACACACTTTAAAAAACTCAATCCATTATTTAATCTAAACAACTTAAACAAAAATTTGGATTGTAATATTTTGATCTCTTGCAAAAAGCTACGAAATGAAAATATGCATTCTTTAAAAATCATCTCAACTTCACAGCAACAATCAAATCTAAATCATCAAAAATAGCAAAATTGACCCAAAATATATACACAGATATTACAATCGCATCAAAACTATAAATACAAACTAAGAAACACAGATGTTACTTGAAGTATAAAGATCAAATACTTACAGCGAGTTAAAAGACATCATGAGGCAAAAGAATGGCTAACTAGAGACCATTATGACAATAATACTTGCTATTCACTTCTCGAACCCCATCACCTTAATCGAGAATCTGAAACCCCAAAATTAAAAATCATAATCGAGAAATTTAAAACCCTAATAAACATGCTTCTAATCGATTTTAATATGTTGCTAAGACTCACAATCGATTTGAAGGAAATGAAGTTCAAAATGCTGAGAAATTGAGTTGTTGTGAAGTCATTTAGAGAGACCCATAAATCGATTCGCCGGAAATTCCAAACTTAGATTGAAATGATGTAGAGGAGAAGTGGATAGCAGTTTCGGGAAAGAAAATAGAACGGCCCACTGCTATTAAAAATAAAAATAAAAATTACTTAGAATATGCTATCTACCATAACGCATTCCGGATACGCTATACAACTTGTATTTTAGATAGCGTGTACAAGAAAAATGCTACTTAACTATTTATAATTTTATTTTATATTTTTTCCAGCTTTTCTTAAAATGACTTATATAGCGCTTTTTTAAAAAGTGGTTTGTAAGCATGGATCTTCCTTATCACATACGATAAAATGCTATGTAAGCTAATGTTTTCTAAGCTCAAATTTGTAGTAGTGCATTTTTAAAAATCTAATTCGACCGAAATCAGTTGAATTTAGTACAAAATTCGTTGGCGGGAAAATTCCCTCCATTTTTTTGCAAGGCTAAATTCGACCGAGTGCGGTTGAATTTAGGAGCACGACTAAACACAACCGTATATGGTTCCATACAAATACAGTTATATTTATTAGGTTGTAATTAGTAAAGCTAAATTCAATCGAATACGGTTGAATTTAGGAGCACGGTTAAACTCAACCGTATACGGTTGCATATAAATACAATTGTATTTATTCGGTTGTAATTAGTACTAAATTCGACCGCGTAAATACGACCATATATAAATATCACCGCATGCGGTTGAATTTAGCTGCACCCTTAAATTCAACCGAAAATGGTTGAATTTGATGTTGGTTGTATTTGTGCGGTTGTATTTAGCCTTGTTTTCTTGTAGTGAGTCCCATGACTGTCACATAATTCTTCAACAACTACTTTTGGTTTTAATTCATTCTATTCTTCCAAAAATGTAAGGGTTATCATTAGGGGTGAGCGCGGTGGGGGCGGTGCGGTTTTTTCCTTAAATCGCAAACCAAACCGCACATGCGGTTTGATCTAATTTGCAAACCGCAACCGCACCGCGTACCCTCAAAAACCGCATAAACCACACCACAAAAATGTGGTGCGGTGCGGTTCACTGCGGTTTATACATTACAAGTTCGAAAATTTTAAATAAATAAAAAACTTAAATTTAATTAAATTTCTGAATAATATAACAAAGTCGCAAATATTCTTCAATAATACAAATTAGAAATTCCACACTGTAAAATTTAACGTAGAAGCTTGGCTCGGCAATTAAATGAGTTCACTATTAAATAGGTGGTTTTGTACCATGTGTCTCATAATTTTTGAAGAAACACAAATAGAATGATCACCACACAACAATTGATCTTGCAGAAACAAGATGATCACTAAGCAAGCACTCCTTGTATGTTAAATGGAATCAAAATTAATAAACGAAATCATGAAATATAGGTATTATATATATTTATATATATTAAATATTGCAGTGCGGTGCGGCTTGAACCGCATTTCAGAAATTTAAAACCACAACCCCCACCACACCGCACCACGAAAATTCAAACCGCAACCGCACCACGAAAATTAAAAACCACATTTTACGGTGCGGATTGGTGCGGTGTGGGCGGTTTTTGCGGTTTGTGCAGTTTTCTGCTCACCCCTAGTTATCATAATAAGATTGTGTTTCTTTTCTAAATCTTTATGCAACAAAGTTGTAGATATATCGAAGTTGGATAAAATACAATCAGATGTAGTGTTGACCTTGTTTGAGGTGGAAAAGATATTCCCTCCTTCATTCTTCGATATAATGATACATCTCACGGTCCACTTGGTTAGAGAATTACGACTGTGTGGACCTATTTTTTATAGGTGGATGTATCCTTTTGAACGTTTCAATAAAGTGCTAAAAAGTATGGAAGGAACCATTTTTATCAGGAAGTTTGTATAGCTGAGAGTAATCTAGGAGAAGAATCTGTGAAATTTTATTCGGAGTTTATTTAGTAGAGTTGTAGAACTGTCAGTCTTCCAAAGGAGAATGAAAAGCTCTCTTGTCCATTATCCGTTGCAACAATAAAGTTGGTGGAAGAAAAAGTACGTGGAAGAGGCGCATCTACATGTTCTATAAAACAATGCTGGAGTGTATCCATTTATTATGTAAGTTAGTAATTTAATATATATGCATTTTTGAAGGATTCATAAGGAATATATGGAAGAAATATATCAAGGAAAAAAAACGGTTCATTGGCCGATTTGAGAACACAATCGGCTATTTACAGATTGGTTTAGAAAAAGGTTAGCAAAATGATCGATGATAAAAAAAGTGTTTCACAAATGATACGGTGGCTGGCAAGCAAATCGTTATTTTCTGTTTTGACTTATGAAGCTTTTCTAGTTAATGGTTTCCAATACTTGACAAAAGACAAAGATGATGTAAAGGTTGTCCAAAATAGTGGTGTCTGTCTAATTGCTAAGGTTTTCCAAGTCTCTAGTGCCAAGGATTTAAACCCCGTGGAGTCTGAAATGACATTTTATGGCGTCATTGAAGAAATATGAGAGTTGAATTATCATGCATTCAAGGCGCCATTATTCTTGTGTAAATGGGTAGACAGTGATAGAGGCATATATTAGAATATATATTTATTATATATTATTAGTGATATATTATATTAAGGGTGTTTTCATAATTTAGCTTGTAATAATTTATTATATAAATATTGAGACATGTATCCTAATTATTAAGTATTATAATAAAACCCTAGTTTATTTTGTCTCTTTACTTTTATCATGGTATCAAGAGCTAGGTTATGGAAAAATTAGTTCGTTGATTGCTCTATTTTATTTGATATTGTTTGTTTTTTTGTCATGGCTTTCGGTAAAGATGATTCTCTTCAATTTATTAGTGTTCAGTTGGATGGTACAAATTATTTATATTGGAGTTAAGTTATGAAATTTTTTTTTGTGGCAAAACTTTGTGGAGTTATGTTAGTGATAAGGATACTAAGACTAAACCAGCAGATGCTAAGATTGATGATTCTGCAGAAGCAATTGAGTTTTGGGAGGCTGAGAATTCAAAAATTATTACATGGATTGATAATTCAGTTACACATTCTATTGATGCCCAGTTAGCAAAGTATGAAACGGCTAAAGAGGTATGGGATCATCTTTTCAGGTTGTATACACAATCCAATTTTTCTAAATAGTATCAATTAGATATGGATATTTGTGCACTTCAACAATAAAATATGTCTCCATCTCCTTCACTAGGTTTGTCATCCTCAACTTCATCAGGTATATCTTCTTCCATATGGATTTTAGATTCAGGTGCTTCTAATCATATGTCTCCAACTTTATCATTTTTTATATCTTTATATTTTACCACATCTTTGTCCATTATGACTGCTGATGGTTCTTCCATGTTATTGGAAGGTGTTAGATCTGTTGCCACACCTACCGTGTCCCAATCTGATGTATATTATGTTCTCAGTCTTAAGATGAATTTGGTTTCTGTGAGTCTGTTATATGCATTTGAATACTTACTTTCATTCTCTTCTTTCACTTGTTGTATTTAGGACCCAAGATCTCAGAAAGTGATTGGATAGGTCGTAGGCAAGGGGGACTCTATGTTTTGGATGAACTGAAAGTCTCAGATGTTGGAGCTTCTACTGTCGATTTATTATCTTTTCATTTGAGTAATTTTTCTTCAAATTTTTATCTTTGGCATTCTTGTTTGGGCGTCTGCCCCTCGTTTACAGTATATGGTTCCACAGGAGTTTTAGGATATTTAAAAACTCATGATATTTCTGATTGTAGTGGTTATAAACTGGCTAAATTTGCTACTTTTCTATTCTATAAAAGTGTTTTTTTACCGTTGTACCTTTTGATATTATTTATTCTGATGTGTGGGGACCTTCACCGGTACCCACAAAGGAGGGTTCTAGATATTATGTGTCATTTATTGATGATTATACTTATTTTACATGGGTTTGTATGATGAAACATAGGTCTTATTTTCTTAATATATACAAGGAATTTCGTGCTCTTGTACATACTCAATATTCTGCTCTTATTAAATGTTTTCTTTGTGATTTGGGGGTAAATACACTTCTAATGAATTTTTCCAGTTACTTGCTTCTGATGATACTATACGTCAAAGCTCGTGTACAGACACGCCTCAGCAAAATGGAGTTGCTGAAAGAAAACATCGTCATATTGTAGAAACGGCTCGCTCCTTCTTGTTGTTCGCTCAGGTTCATATTATAGAAATGGAGTTGCTTTAACTTTTTATCCACTAACTTTCTCATTCCCTTTTAATGTTACTCTAGTTGTTTTTAATGCTTGTAGAGCATAACTACTCAGTGAAGGACATATTCTTTTTCTCAAAGTAGTAGACATGAGAACTAGCGACAAGATTAATAGGCTGGTTGTGTGTTATTTCAAAACGGTTATATATAAATGTCTTTGTTCATGTTACAAGTAAAAAAATAAAAAGTCTTACAACTTTTTGATTCTTTGTGCAACACTGGCCTTACTTTAGGTAAAATAACGGGGAGCGTTATGTATATTTAAGCCACTCACATGTTATTCTTGATTGTTTAAGGAGCAGAAGCGAGTGGGTCCGCGTTGTTGATTGTGATCCCAAGGTATACCATCAAAATCATTAGCAACTAATTTTAGTTTTCCTCAAATTGATTTTGAATTATTCAAGTAGTCAAATGTTGGAAAGAAGTAACATGGACGCATGTTAGTTACAGTGATTATAGCTCGCTTTCTGGTTCCAATAGCAAGGAGGAAGGTTTGTCCAATGGGGATAGGAAAATACAAAGGATTATGGAACATGTTCAAATAGAGTTTCATCTGGAGTCTCTACTTTAGAGTAGTAGGTAGCAGGCTAGAAGAATTTGTTTGATTATATTGTTTCTTTTATGTACACATGCCAATGCATAAATTTAGGAAGTGTTACAGTTTTTTATTATCATCTTGCCGGAAAACTCCAATGTCGTTATAATTTCACAAAGTGCAGGCTTCTTTAAAAACTTGGTAAGTGTCTTGTGTCAAATAGTAGTTTGCATTAAGAGTTTATGAATAGTTTAAAAGAATTTTAGAGTTGGATTCATAAACTCTTTTATGAAATATAGAATTTTAGAGTTTAAAATTCTTTTAAACTATTCATAAACTCTTGATGCAAACTACAGTTTGACACAAGACACTTACAAAGTTCTAAAAAAAGTTTGCACTTCATGAAACTCTAACGACATTGGAGTTTTCCAACAAGAAGATAACAAAAAAACTGCATCACTTTCTAAGTTTATGCATTTACTAGTTTACATAAACTAAATAATAGAACCCAATAAATCGTTCTAGCCTGCTATCTACTACTTAAAAGCACAAACTCGTAATGGACCGTCATTTGAACTTGTCCTATCATCCCATGTATTTTCCCACCCCCCGCTGGAAAAACCCTCTTCCTTGGGTTCTTGTCACTTCCTTCCAGTATTTGAGTAGTGCAATAATTCAAAATTAATTTAAGCAAAACTAGAAATAATTGTTAATGATTTTGATGCTATACGCTTTGGGACCACGATCAACAAGGAGGGCCCACTCTCTTCTGCTCCTCAGATAATCAAGAACAGCCTGTGAGTGGCTTAAATATACATAATGATCCCCGTTATTTTTTCTTCAAGTAAGGCCAGTGTTGCACATAGAATTAGAAAGTTGTGAGACTATTTCTTTTTCACTTTTAACGTGAAAAAAGACATTTATATATATTCGATATGAAGCAGCACACAATCATTCTATTAATCGTGTTAATAGTTCTCATGTCTACAACTTCTGAAAAAAGAGTACGCCCTTCTAGTAATTATAGTCCACCACCATAAGAAACAACTACAGTAGCAGTAAAAGTGAATAAGGAAGTTGGTGATTAGAAAGTCCAAGCAGGAGAGAGCATGCCTGTTAGTAATTAACTCATAATGGTATAGGCAAAAGTGTTTTCACTATACCATATATGGCCTTTACCAACACTTTTTTGGGTGTTACAAGCAAAAATGTTGCCTTAAATCACTAAAATTTTATCTGAGTTGATACTTTTGTTTTGTGTTATAGTAGAGGATAGTCAATGTTAACATGATAAAATTTCTATCGTAACACAAAATATAGTGTCAGTATTGATAATAAAATTACTGTTACTATAGAACTAAATATTTAGGTTGATTGTATTGGCGGACCAAATTTTGACCAAATATTAGGCGTCCCAAAAATTAAATTTTGACATGCTTCTTTCATTTATTTATAAAATAAAAAACACTCTCAAATGTGAAAACCAGCTTCTCAGTCGGGGTTGATGGGTTTGTAGAAATTAGGTTCTGAATTAGGGAATTAGAGTTATAAATTAGCTAGAAGAAATTGAGCTTTCTTCTCTGTCGGTCGTGGTTAGAGCTTGGAGATTGTAATTAATGTTTTGGTAGTTAGGTTTTATAGCAATTGGGGCTTTCTTCTGAAATAGATTCAGCAATTGGAGCTTGTAATTAGCGTTCAAGCAATCGCTTTCTTCTCAAATTTAAGGTTTTCTTATTGTTCGATTCAACATTTAGTCGAGTATGGTTGTATTTTATTCTCTAATTTATATGTATATCAATCTCCTTAGAAGAAACCAAAACATTTTCTCGGTAGTGTATTTTAATTTCGATAAATTATAGGCTACCAGAGGCTATTTATTTAAGAGGCATTGGTGCAATGTAGACTGAGTTACTCATTATCATTGTTTTTTTTGCCAATTAAGTAAATTAATTAGTATATAAAAATCTGTAATTAAGTTTTTTTTAACAGTACTACACACTTGGCATTTCTCGATCATTTCCAGATTTAAGAGGATGTTTAAGTCTGCTTCCACCGCTAAACTACTTACTTGACATGCCAAGCAAAGAGTTGAATATGGGCTGATATGCCATCCAGCTGACTCCCCTTTATGACGGAATGTTGATTACAGGTGGTCAGACTTTGGTAGTGAGGCAAGAAACATCCACTTAGCTTTGGTGGTCGACATTATAAACCCCCATAATAACGACTTAACCAATAGGTATTCTTGCTGGCTAGTAGTACTAACTACGTATAATCTTTCTCTATGGTTATGCATGAAGAGGAAGTTTATTGTGACAACCGGTAAATATTGGAGTTTTTTTATAAGTGCGATATATATATTCCTAAATATTCTGTGTTATAAGGCCGATTATGCAAATTTGTTATATATTGTGTATAATTTTGTCTTTTGGCATTGCGAGTGTTGCTAGAATATTTTAAGCGTGTAAATTTCGTACGCGAGTAAGATTTTCGCTACGCGATTAGTAAATAATAGAGATTTTTCGCAAGTAAGTAATATTTGATTAGTTGTGATTAGGAGATAAATTTTAATTTAGTATTGTGGAATATAATCAATTTACTTGCAATTATTTGTGTAATTTATAATGTTTTAAGTATAATTTTCATGATTTATTTGTTAGTATAATAATATGTGAAAAAATATTTTAATATAAATTTTTTGTTCAAAATTTTTGAAAAACAATTTTATTAAATTTCTAAAATCTCATAGTATTTATGGTATTTATTTGGTGATTTATGGATTTGTATTTTAATTACTAAAACACATTCTTTTTAATTATACTTTTAATAGTTATTAAATTACAAGCATACCCTTGAATGCAAATTCCACTCAAATAGGGACCAAGGGTAGGACTGTCCTTTCACTCCCCACTAACTCCATTTGACCAAGCAAAAGACCAATGAAATCTTGCATGCAAAAGCTAGCTATTAGTGGATGAAGGCTAACATGGTAAGTTCAATCTCCACTACCATTTTGGTAAGATAAAAACAAGTTAAACTGTCCACTCACATCATATTTCTTCACCAACACCTCACTCCACCCTCTCTTCTTTCTTTCCCTCTCTCTCGGCCGCGCCTTCACCCCCCCTCCCCTCTCATTTTTTTTCTTTTTCATTTCTTCATCTTCTTGCATCTTTCAACTCCTCTAAGCAAAGGACAAATTCATTTGTAACTATATCATCAATCAAGGTTAGTTTCTTAGTTGCATGTAGTTAAAGCCAAGGGTTTAACTTTGATTCTTATGAATCTAGAGTTGAACTAATTGTGGCTTATAAAACTTGAGCAAGAGATGGTCTTGATGAAGTGTTTTTCTTCTACTTTCAAGCCATGATCGTGGCCTCAAGCATTTGGCAATGACTCCTAAGGAGCCGAATGAATTTTGTGATTTGTATGCTAATTTTATTTGTTTTCCAAAAAAAAGAAGCTTTGAATGTGACTTTTAAAGAACCTATGATATATTAAAATATGTTTTTACAAAGTTTCTATTCTTGCATGCTATGATTTTTACACTAAAAGTTGAAGTTAATGCTTGCATGTCGTAGTATAAGTGATATTTCGAACAAATGTGTTATATGAATTGAATTGAGTTTTTGTGCAATGCATGTCTCGGTTTTTTCTCTAAAATGCTAGTATGTTATGTGCCTTAATGAGTTATGATTAAATCTTGTAGCCATCAAGTTTATACCTTGTGTTTTTGGTTCGAAAATTTGCTTAGAAGTTCACATGTAAAATCTGCTCTGCTATGCTCTTTGTTTTTGCCTCGGTAAATGACTATTATGGCTAAGTTTATGCTCGTATTTTTTCATAAAATGATAGTTAATATGGTTGTGTACAATGTAGGATAGATTTGTGGGCTTTCATGTTGGTTTTGGTGTTGATATGGGAGTTAAGGTGGAAGGGGGTACACT
This sequence comes from Apium graveolens, assembly GCF_009905375.1. Lineage (NCBI taxonomy): Eukaryota > Viridiplantae > Streptophyta > Magnoliopsida > Apiales > Apiaceae > Apium > Apium graveolens. The sequence continues at coordinate 309,710,733 of NC_133648.1, read as the reverse complement.
AGGCACTAAGTAGCAGATTTTTCCACCCTAAGTATAGGCTATTTTAAGTGAGTTTTGGCGAGGCCTTGCTAGGCCCAAGTTCACTAGAGTTAGGAATTCATTTATACTTCAGTCCACTAGCCTTTTTTCAAAAAGAAACTTGCATTTAAAGAACCTATGATCTTTTAAAGACCAATAAAACCTTGCATGCAAAAGCTAGCTATCCGTGGATGAAGGCTAAAATGGTAAGTTCAATCTCCACTACCATTTTGGTAAGATAAAAATAAGTTAAACACTCCACTCACCTCATTTTTCTTTACCAATACCTCACTCCACCCTCTCTTCTCTCCTTCTCTCTCTCGGTCGCGCCTTCACCCCCCTCCCCCTCATTTTTTTTCTTTTTCATTTCTTCATCTTCTTGCATCTTTCAACTCCTCTAAGCAAAAGACAAATTCATTTGGTTCTATATCATCATTCAAGGTTAGTTTCTTAGTTGCATGTAGTTAAATACAAGGGTTTAACTTTGATTCTTATGAATCTAGAGTTGAACTAATTGTGGCTTATAAAACTTGAGCAATAGATGGTCTTGATGAAGTGTTTTGCTTCTACTTTAAAGCCATGATCCTGACCTCAAGCATTCGGAAATGACTCCTAAGGTGCCGGATGAATTTTGTGATTTGTATGCTAGTTTTATTTGTTTTCCAAAAAAAAAAAGCTTTGGAAGTGACTTTTAAAGAACCTATTATATTTTAAAATATATTTTTACAAATATTCTATCCTTGCATGCTATGATTTATACACTAAAAGTTAAAGTTAATGCTTGCATGTCGTAGTATAAGTGATATTTCTAACAAATGTGTTTTGTGATTTGAATTTGAGTTTTTGTGTAATGCATGCCACGGTTTTTGCTCTAAAATTCTAGTATGTTATGTGCCTTAATGAGTTATGATTAAATCCTGTAGCCATCAAGTTTATACCTTGTGTTTTTGGTTCAAAAATTTGCTTAGAAGTTCACATGTAAAATCTGCTCTGCTATGCTCTTTGTTTTTGCCTCGGTAAATGACTATTATGGCTAAGTTTATGCTCGTATTTTTCCATAAAATGATAGTTAATAGGGTTGTGTACAATGTAGGATATATTTGTGGGCTTGCATGTTGGCTTTGGTGTTGATATGGGAGTTAAGGTGGAAGGAGGTACACTAGGCACTAAGTAGCAGATTTTTCCACCCTAAGTATAAGCTGTTTTAAGTTAGTTTTGGTGAGGCCTTGCTAGGCCCAAGTTCACTGGAGTTAGGACTTGAGTTATACTTGATTTCAGTAGCCTTGATTCAACAAGAAACTTGCATTTAGGTTGGTGCACACCCCCATAACCGAGAGCAACTCAGATCAAGGCAGAGCTGGGTAAACTTGAACTTTGGTCAATTATATCCATGCCATAGACTAGGATTTCACGGGGCCTTGGATTAAATAAGTATAATGCATCCCTAGGAAGCTTAAAAAACCTTTAGAATTAAAAAGTGAATGAGAAAAGTGGGTTTTATGTAAGTAAAAACAGAGCAGTTTGAATTCTAGTGGGGGCTGGGGAGGGTCAACTTTGGGTAGAAGCCTAGAGAGGCCTAGGTGAGGCCTTGGCCTCAAACCAAGTCTGAGAGTTAGGTTTAGGTCTTAAGAATCCATGGGAAGTGTTTATTTTAGAAGTCCCTTTGTAGAAGTCGAGATTTTTTCCATAGAGCACAGGTCATGCAAACTGATGCTCGCAGGGGACTTTGGGGAGAGTTTTGACCTTTGTAAATGTTTAGGATTAAGGCCCCTGAGTTTTACCAACTTTGGAAGTTAGTTTAGAGTCTTAACACCCTCTGGGAAGTGATTTGAAGTGAAGCCCCAAGGTGGAAACACCCCATTTCCACCAAGAAACCCGAGAGCACCCTTTCGAGTAACATTCGGCAACTTTAGTGGTGTATGTTGTGTTTGGGTCTTAAAAGTGAAGGGTCTGAGTGTTGCATAGCACCTTTTGGTTTAAGTTAAGGTTAAAATAGATAGATTGAAGCATTAGTGATAATTCTTATTTGTTATTTGCTTACGTGCTTAAAGATTTAGGTGATAATAGCTAAGTATTATGTGCCATGCCATTACGTGATTATGTGACTATGTGGATCACTTGAATTGTATGTGATTAAGTTATGTGTAATCATAAGTTTGTGTAATATTAATTATAATATGGGTAAAGGTTAGTCTAGAAGCTTATAAGTCATTAAAAGTGAATAGTAATGAGATTAATATAATGTGTAGGTTCCGAAGCGAAGGGGAAGACTCGTGCCGTCAAGATCGAATAATCTTAGTACTATTGGAAGGCAAGTTATTATTTTCTTATGCTTATAATTGTTGGCAAGTTCCTTACCTCTTTATTTTTATAATCGTTGCACATACATACATTTTCCATGAATTCTTAGTGATAACAACCCCATGACCATAATTATTTCAAATACTTCTGTTAATCACTCTTAACTTGATTTGAACTTTACCTTCAAATATTCTTCCCTTGAATCTAATTCAATTAAGTTGATACCAAATCTTTCCCCGACATTTGATGTTATCAATTATTAAAAATAAATGTTTTCTTAACTTAGTGGATTGGACTAGATGCAAGTCCTTTTTACACTTATTGATAGGCTTACATATAGCCTAGGGATCCCATTATATTTGGGAACCCAGCGCGGTCCGGGATTACTTTGCGGCTGATCACCGGATATAATCCGTAACATCCTAAAATGATTTTAATGATTTGATATTTATAACATGATTGCCCGATGCCATGATACCATATGCCATTTTTCGATTTTTATGATTCTACCATGCTTTTATAACATGTTGCCCGATATCATGATTCCATATACCATGTTTCGATTGCTATACTTTTTCCATGTCTTCATATTATAACTTCATGTTTCTTATTGTCATTTTTACCAGTATCCATAACCCCTTGATTTATGAACTCGTGGTTTTGAGATAATGTCTTGCATAGTAGAGTGATTAGTACTTGCTGAGCGTTGTAGCTCATTTTCTTGTATTTAACCCTGTTCTACAGCTAGCAATCATGGTTCGTACCAAGAAGACCGCCCGTAAGTCAACCGGTAGGCAGGGTGAAGACCATTTATGGGCGCAGGTAGTATATATATAGTATAGGCGCAATCCTCTAGTATGTAATCGTGGTATTAGTTAGAAGGGTTTTTCCAAACTCTGAACTTGTAAAGATCTTGGGATTGTTATTATTTTGGTTGGGTTGTATTAGATCATTATCGTCCTTTGGAATTATAAGTTTGTAATAATTATGGTTCTCTTTATTTTAGTATGTATATGTTGTAGTTGGGGTGTGACAATTTTTGGTATCAGAGCCTAGGTTTAGAGTCCCTGGACAGCCCAATTAGGACTATAGGGAATATGAGTATATATTATTATTATCGGGAGTGCTAATGCGCGACATTCGAATAAATCGTATTTGACCGTTGTATATATTACTTGACAGTAACGTGCGTATTCATCATCTTCGATTCTGTCGAGCGAAGCAATTCCTTTTTCTGTCTATGCTAACTTAAGGATGCATCACGACTTTCTCCAAAGAAAGTATATCAGGCTGATGGAACGTCTTAAGGAGCTCTATGACAGTAAGTAAGTGATGGGTGATGGACCTAAGGGGAAAACCATTTCGAGGCTTGAGTCACTGATCCAGGTGGCCACATCAAGATTGGAGGAGATGCCCGTGCACTGCAATCGGACTAGTCATATTACTGTGCAGACGATAGTGGATGAGCTTGGGAGTGTGGTCAAGATGCTATATGAGGACACTACCCTCAACATTGCGAGAACCCGTGAGGAGGAGTCCGAGGAGGAACCCGAAGAGGAGTCCGATGAGGAGGCTTAGGATGACCTTTAGGAGACTTGACCTTTATTTGCTTGGATTATGCTGTTCCTTTTATTACCATGTTATTTGTTCCCATTTCATACTGTTTTAATTCGGATCTGTAATCGTATTTGTACCTTATAATTCGTACCTTTCAACTTGAACCATGTTAAATTCAGTTATATACTTTCTTTGATTCCTATAATTGCTCCTTTAAAAATTTCTTGCTTATCACCATGCATCACCTTTATTGTTTGAAAACTTGTTAGTCCCTTAACAATATAACAAGAATTACAGAAGGGGGGTTGAATGGAATTCTTGAAACTTTTTCTTAAATAAAAATTATTCTAACTCAATTATATATATAAGTGTGAATTGATTTGCAGAATGCGGAATAGTTACTTGAAATGAATCAAAATACAAGTAATTAAAAACAAGAGTCTTTAACAACTTTCTGGTGGATTTGAATGATTCCACTAGAGATATATAATATATATCGAGAGAACTCTGTGTGCAAAAAGCTCACAACTGCTTACAAAATGATAACAACTAAGAATGAGAGAAATGCTAAGAATACTGCTTAAAAATGTTTCTCTCTTTGTTACTTAGTTCCTTAGTTGCTTTTCTATTTGCTGCTTCTTGGTTTATATATCACCAAGATTACAAAGTAATTAGACAAGATAATAAAATAAAAACTATCAAGTCTAATGCAATGCTGCTTTATTACTCTATTCCAGCATCTTTGAATATCTTCATAATAGTATGGAAATGGCAATGCTTCTTTGTTCTCGAAAACCCAGTTGAATAGGCTACCATATTCCATTTGTATACACTCGACGCATGTGACTGTGTTGTCACTGTCAACAGATATTTAAATTTTTTATCCGTTGAGTATATGATCATCCGTCAAGTTTATGATCATCCATTGATGGCTTTATTGATCATCCGTCGACATCTATATTGATCATCCGTCGATGGATTTGTTAACCATCCGTCGGTAGCTATTTGGCACTTGACTTCATTTCATTTATGAAGAATTATAAGACATCATCTATGTACAATTAATCAACCTATTCCGCATATCTAGTTAAAGTCAATCATGACTTATATGCTACGATAGAATCTATACAAAGGTGTATGCAGAAATGTGCTACAGACTTATTGTTACATAAGCTACTCACTCGATGGATAATAAATCATCATCCGTCGGGACTATATTGAGTTATCTGTCGGGACTATAATCCTTATCCGTCAAGTGCTACAAAATTCACTAAGTAAAAAGCTACCAAGGTGTTTTGTTAATGAAATCAGCAAGTTCACAACATATACACAACAATCTCCCCCAATTTATGTCTACTAGAATTGTAGCCATAAATTAAGAGAAACTTGATGATAACAAAACACCCTAAAAGTACAACTTTAAAAGAAAGTAGATAATACTGAAAAGTGCTTCAATTAACAAAATGTACAAAGTTTAGCTCACAGTCATTTTCAAGGTGCTCCTCTAGCCTGAGTAGATTTATCTAGTTCCTTGAAGGTCTGGATCTCTTTCCAAGCTTTCTGTTATTTTCTTCAATCTGATTTTGGAGCCGCCTGTGGAATTCCAGTTCATCAGATTCTGAGAGATCTAGCTTTTCTTGCATTTCCAAGAGAGTCTCATTGATAGAGATGCTCAATTGGTCTTCTAATCTGAAAAATCTCCTCACTCCTTTGTCATCCATGAACCCCATCAGCCAGTAGGGCCTTAGATGCACTCTTCTCCCTGTGTAGGGGATAATTAGAGTCTTTGGGAGTGCATCTTTAGCTCTAACACTCCTTAGTTCTTCAATCTTCTTTAGATCTAATCTTCTTGCAGTAACATTGAACCCAAAGTTCTTCTTGAAAGATGAATAAACCTTAATCAGTACAGCTTGGCTTTCTTGAAGGATCCTGTGAAGTGGCCATTGAGTCTCATTTCCTCCCTTGTACTTGAACACTAACCTTTCAGGTAGGTTTCTGTATGCATCAATTCCTCTCACTTCATCTAGTTCATACAGATAGAGGTTTAAATCAGAAAACTCCTTGATGTCACATAAGTACAGGTAATCTCCCTTATTGGCTTTAGATTGAGCTTTGACTAGAGATTTGGATTTGAGAGGTGACAACTTCACTTTCTTGACTTCTCTTGACTTTTTTCTTTTTGGCTTGCTAAGGATTGGCAAATTGAAGTCAGGAATTGGTAAGTTCTCCCATTCTATTCGCTCATCCTTAGGCACAATAGGTTCACCATGAATGTTCCTGTAGGGATCCACCACCTTGATATCTTCAAATACCACAGAGGGCTTTGATGCTTGAGTTGTAGTTGGAGTGGATTTCTTGGGAAACTGATTCTCCAATTCCTTATCAACAAAGTCCAGTTTCCTTTTGGTTCTTTTAGCCAATTCCTTGATTCTTGGAGCTTTCTTCTTTTGTTCAACTTGCTTCTTTGGATCTTGAGATTCAATGATTTCAGATGGCTGAGCAGGAATTTGTTGTGATGATTTTACAACATGTAGCTTGGCCAAGATAGCAATTTGCTCTTTCTTTTGTTTAGCCTTTTTAGCATCTAGAGCAGCTTGCTTCTTAGTCTGCTTCAATCTAGCCTTTTCTTCTCTCTTTGCTTGAGGAAATTGAGGATGTCCAGCCACCACACAAATTTCTTTCCCATTCCTGAAAACTTTAGCAATTCTCTTTTTTAAAGCTGAATCAGCTGGATCTTTGTAGAAAGTAATTGACCTTGACAGAAGCTTCTTTTCATCAGGCTTAGGTGTCTCATACACAATATCCAATGGGTTCTTCAATGATGATTTTGGATAGTTCACCCTTGGTTTCAGAATTATTTTAGCCTTTGGAGATTTGATGCATGATGACTTTCCCCTTTCCAGATAGTTCATGCTCATCTCATTCACAAATATTTGCTTGACTTGAGAGTGATGGATGACTGACTTTACTGGCTCCTTGACTAATTTAAACTTCTTTTGTATATCCTCATCAATCTTCTCCCAGTTGAGTGGACTCAACTTCTTCTTTTCAGCTGCTCTAAAGTTGGCTGCTGCTGCATTTATCAGATCTATACTGTTTGTAACTGGTGGCTTTGAGATAGTAATTGAAGGCACAATTACTTTACTGATTTGGATTTGAGGCCTCTCCCGCTCACTTGGTCCTTTCTCCCCCTTTTTGTTATCATCAAGTTGAGTAAAGGAGGAGGTTTGAGCAGCCACCAGTTTTTGAAGTAAATCTGTCTGTTGGGTTTGATGAAGAAGAATGGCTGTTAAAGATGCTTCCATGGCTGACATTCTTGTATCCAAGGCATCTATCTTGGTTGCAAGATCAGAATTTTTCCTTAATTGCCTCTTGATGTCAAGCATTGTGGCTTCTGGAAGCTTAGAATCCATCTTGTCTGAAATGGCCATCTTCATCTCATCAATATCACCCGTGATGGTGTTTACATCCCTAGCATGTTGGAAGCCTTAAATTTGTTAAAGTTGCAGTGAGGCTAGATGTGCCTGAAGGAGCTTCTTGGTGCTAGCATTTGTAGTGGTTTGAAGAGCAGTATTTGTCTGATTGATTAGTTGGATCAGGGTTGACTTGAAGTAGTGCTCATCACAGTGCTTTGAAAATGCCCATGATGGCATACCTGATCTTGAACTCGAACCTACTTCTCCCCCTATGTCCATTGTAATATCCCATATTTTCAGATATTATTATTATTATTTGGAATTGTTTATGTGATTTTTATGTGAATTTTTAGTGAATTATCTGATAATTAGAATTGGTGTTTGGGTGTTTATATGTGATATTATTTGAGTATTTTAATTTTTATGTGCTCAGAATAAAATATAGATAATTGTGATATTTTTCTGGTAATTTTTGGACTGTTAGATGATTTTATAATGATTTATGTATTTATTAATTATTTTCTGAGTAATTACAAAATTATTTTATAAAGCCGGGAACCGTCCATACTCAACTGTTTTTGCGTTTTTACAACCCGAAACTCTTCCGAAAACTCCTTCCTAACCTAATCTGGTAATTTCGGACATTTTCTGTGTTTTGACTTTTTCGATCCGGATTACGGTTTGATCCGTGCGCGGCCTGATGCAAAATTTTCAATACGATAATCATTTCGATAAATCAATAAAACCTGTATTCTCGAGAGACAGGATATTTTTATATTATTTTCGTATATGGTGTTTTATGAAAAGCTCGGTTTTGATAATTATCCAATTCTGGTATTTAATTGTATCGTTTTAATAGTTACTTAGCGGCTAAGTAATCTATTTTTGGATCATTTTGTAGTTACTTAGCGGCTAAGCAACTAATTTAACAATCCAAAACGAACCAATATTCCGTAAATATAAATAGCCTATTTCTTATTTCATTTATTCCTTTTATTCATTTGCAACCAGTTAAAATACCGTAAATACAGAGAAAACCCTAGAAAACCGATACGTTCCTGAGAATCAATCGTACAAACGAAGGCGTTATCGAACTCCGATTCAGGCGTGCAGCATATCAAAACGAAGCTCTCGAAATCTTCTTTCTGAATCAATCATCAATTTCAATCTAGAAATATCAGGTAATTGTCTGTTTAATTATTTTAATTCGAATTTATTAAGGATTAAATTATGAATTTTTGTTCTTGATGTTGTTGATATGATTTCATGGTATAATAGTGTAGAGAATAATTTTCTGATCATTTTGGTATATGATATGTCAGATTTTGAGGTTTGCATCATGTTATAAAATAAATTTGATTCTGGAAAAAATAAAATTAGGGTTGTAATAGTTTAATGTTCTTGATTCAATTGGGGTATTTTATGATTTCGAGTCGCCGGAAACCGCTCGAACCTCGCCGGTTTTAAAGGTGAAAACGCCAGAATCGATGCGTTAGGCATCGTCTGTTGTCGTCGTTTTTGTTTCTGGGCTTCTGAGTTCAAATAGAATGCAACCCAGCCGAGAAACGAGGACGAGGGAGTTGTTTTGATGGTGTTTAGAGGTCGTCGGAGTCCGGCGACTGCCACCGGAAACTGGGTTCGACCCAGAAACCGGCGGGTCGTCCTGACCCGGTTACCGACCCATTTCTTTTAATCAAAACCCGGTTTTAATCCTCAGACCCGGGTGTTAAGTTATAAAAACCTGTTTTTGCATTTTTCTTTTTTAAAATCTATTTAAAATTCTTTTTCTTATTTACAAAATTCATTTTTTTTATTTTGAAAATCATTATTTTAATTCAAAAATAAATCCAAATTATTTAGTTAATTAATTTTAGTTGATAATTAATTATTTAATTAGTCAATTAATTTAAATAATAATTGATTAATTAATTTAATTAGTTATTAATTAATTTTAATTGATTATTTAATAAGATTTAATTATTTAAAATTGATTCAAAAATTCCGAAAAATAGTTTCGAGTTTTAAAATATTATTTTAAATTATTTTCCAGGGTCGATAATTTTTGTAAAATTATTTTCGGGTGTTCATGCCCTATTATTTAATTATAAAATGATTCGGAGTCCAATTTTGTTTATTCTGAAAAATGTTCAAAAATTCATAATAAATCAACTGTTCGTCCGTTTAATACGAAACGAACGCCTCCAGACTCAGAAAAATATTCCGCTTTCAATAAAAATATTTTCGAGACCCAAATCCTTTTTGTTTTGAAAGGTCGCTTGTTTTACGAATCATTCCGAGTCTCTTATTTATCTAAAATATGTATTTTTCACCCGATTTCCGTTTAAAACATACCGAGTCGAACCGTTTGACGAACCGAGGCATGTGTTATATGAATTATGTCATACGTGAGTTATGTGTTTATATGTTATGTGAATTATGTGCGTACGTGGGTCAAGAGTCCTGTGTTTGACTGTTTTATTTATGTGTGGGCTATCAGATGGGTAGACGATAGGTTTTTGACACGCAGTTCGTCGAGCGGTTATCGTCTAGGTGATTAAAGTTATATATTTTAATTGTAGATACAGATCATTCGAGTTGATCAGGACAAGACGTTGGATAAAGAATAAGATGGAATTATAATGGATAACTGGCTTCTAGCAATCCCAGGAGCAGCAAATTAGTAAAGTGTTGAAAAGAAGGACGGTGATGTTTTGAAGCAGAATGTCAGAATAGATGCGTCTTTGCGAGTGTGACTAACTACTAAAAACCCAAAGGCAACTATCCCTATCATCACTTATTGTTCAAGTGATATTTATTTTAAATTTTATCATACAAGTATTGCTTTTCCTATTCTCGGTTTAGAATCGATAAATGTTTTACATATCGTTGAATTAAATAATTCTGTTTATGCAAATACTCATATGTTATTCTATGTTCAGAATAGGCAAGTGATTTTACTTATCCAATTTTCGGATTTATAAATGTTTTGGATTTTGAGAAAAGTGATTTGGTTGCGAATATTCCTACCCAAGAATTGGGGGAATTAAATTATTTCGGGTTTCGATTATTATGACCCCATTTCAATAAAAGGTTTTAAGATTAGATCATAATTGCGTAAGTGACCGGGATGGACGGTCCAGCAAAGGGCTGATCATGACCTTATGCTATCACACGGGCTGTTCAGCATGTGATAGTACGTCCGTCGGAGGATGATCTCAATCTAAATTATCATATCATTTTTTATATTCATAGAATAAATGATTTAACAACTGTTTTTGTTTTGGAATAATGGAAAAATGCAGTTTTGATTCAGATTCTGATTTATGCTGATACTTACGTTGTTGTTAAATATCAACGGTGGTATTAGTATAGATGATTGACGTTGACTTCAGTATGGGTGTTGTGAGCATCAAAGTTCGTATTGATATCTAATTTGATATGACAGCAAAATAAGTATTAATTTGAAGAGTTAGGTTTTGAGTAAAGTGTATGATTCAATCCATAATCATTATTTCTTGTTATTATTGTTTACGATATTTCCGTAAACACTGTTTTATGAGTTTTATTTTCGTCAAGATTGAAAGTATTGCTGAAACATTTCGCTCAAAAATATCAAAATGATTTTGAATACAATCAAGGAACCAATTCTGGGGTTCCTTAACTAAAATTTTATGATTCAGCCATTATGGTTTTAAATGTTCTGCTCTAATGCAGATGTCGGTTTTATATCAAAATGACCTTATATTCGCTATAATGATCTTGCTGAGCATTTCTTTCGCTCATACTTGCCTGTTTTCAAATTTAACCTCCAGTGATGATTAGCTTGCGCTGTTTAGCTGCGTAGTTCAAGGAAGCAAAGAAGAAACTTTTGGAAGGTGGTTGGTCCAGGGTTTGCTAGCTAGTGTAAGTTTTATTGTGTAAAGTTGTTTATATTATATTATATTATAATTGTGTTATTTTATAGTTGGGCCTAGTATACTTCTCTTTGAAGTTATACTAGTGGGTTTAGTTTTGAGATTGAGATTTATTAAAAAGAGTTTTAAAAGAAAGTGAAAATTTATTTGTGGAATTTGGATATCTTGTATCTAGAACTGTAACATTAAAAGATCTTAGATTAGTTTGGGGTCATAGATGATAATTATCTTCCGCTGGCATTTGTATATTGATTAAACAGGTTAATTTGGATTGAGGTTTTATAGTGACGACCAAATCCTCTGACCCCGGATTTGGGGGCGTTACAGGTTGGTATATAGTAACTAGAAACGAGAGTGTGTAGGAGTGTGTATAGCTATGTGAGGACGTTTGAGCTCATATTGAGTTCCTGTTGGACTATTGGATATAGTACCAACGAGTAAGTTAAGATATGTGCATTCGTTCGAGATGGTTGTATTCAGCTGGATGGGACTCCGGGAAGCTGTAAACTTCTATGGTGGAATCTTCTGAGGCTACTATAATTTGACGATGATGAAGATTATCCGTGTCCTTGGAACATGAAGAAGTGTCAAGAGTCAGATGATGAGTCAACAAAAGAGTTCAAATAGAAGATAAGTATTAAGACTTTGGCAATACCTTCTCTTTCTATAAATTCTTTTTACTTCTCTCAAAAAGAAATATCAGTTAGAAGATATATTCCCTAACACCCGTTTATTCATTTTGTGCCAGAATTTTGCTCTCTGGATTTTATTTCCTTAAAAAATATCAGCTTTGAAATCTTTTCAGTTTTATTCATTTAATTTTGGAATTCCTTTGATATTCTTTTATTCTAACTGAGATGAACAACCCTAACTATAGGGGACACAAGATATACCTGTCTGTGTGATAGGAGTTGGATGGGACACCATCACTTGTGTGTGTTGTGACTACAAGAAGGTTAACAACCTTTAATAGTGTCTTAATTTGGGCACGCAATACCAAGTTCGTTTGATCATATTGATCTCTCAGTTATTCTCTTATTTCAACAATACTTTTTCTCAAATTCAGATTTTGGTTTCGTTATGATATCAAATTATGTTCTTTTTGAAATTCCATGATTTTATCATTCCAAATATTCGAAGGTATGCCAATCAAGTTAAGCTAAGTTATCCTGGTCAAGTCAAAGCAGGGTTATATGATAGGATTACCAAGAGCAACAGTGGACTGCGATGCGGTTAGAATATCAGTGGCATATAACGAAGTCAATCTATTTCTTTATTTCTCTCTCTCTCTCTCTCTATCTCTCTTTCTTTTCTTTTCTCTATCTTTCTCTCTATTCTTTTTCTCGCAATCGATAAAAGAAATTCTATTGAAGAATTGATCAAGAGGTGTGAATGGAACAGTGGTGCACAGCTAAGCTTCTGTAAAAGTTTTATTATACAAGAAATACAAGATTTATTCGAGAATCAATCGTACAAACGAAGGCGTTATCGAACTCCGATTCGGGCATCCATCATATCAAAATGAAGCTCTCAAAATCTTCTTTCTGAATCAATCATCAATTTCAACCCAGAAACATCAGGTAATTTTCTGTTTAATTATTTTAATTCGAATTTATTAAGGATTAAATTATGAATTTTTGTTCTTGATGTTGTTGATATGATTTGATGGCATAATAGTGTAGAGAATAATTTTCTGATCATTTTGGTATATAATATGTCAGATTTTGAGGTTTGAATCATGTAGAAAAATGGATTTGATTCTGGAAAAAATAAAATTAGCTAGGGTTCTAATAGTTGAATGTTCTTGATTCAATAGGGTATTTTATTTTCTTTGATTCTGGGTGGAATTGAAGGTTTCAGAGGTGTAGATCGTTCCCTTTACATCGATACATGTAACTTGTTTGTATTTTAGCTTTTGATTTCGAGTCGCCCGAAACCGCTCGAACCTCGCCGGTTTTAATGGTGAAAACGCCGGAATCGATGCGTTAGGCATCGTCTGTTGTCGTCGTTTTTTTCAGAGCTTCTGAGTTCAAATAGAACGAAACCCAGCCGAGAAACGAGGACGAGGGAGTTGTTTTGTTGGTGTTTAGAGGTCGCCGGAGTGCGGCGACTGCCACCGGAAACTAGGTACGTCCCAGAAACCGGCGGGTCGTCCCGACCCGGTTACCCACCCGTTTCTTTTAATCCTCAGACCCGGTTGTTAAGTTATAAAAACCTCTTTTTCCATTTTTCTTTTTTAAAATCTATTTAAAATTCTTTTTCTTATTTACAAAATTCATTTTTTTTTATTTAGAAACCATTATTTTAATTCAAAAAGAAATCCAAATTATTTAGTTAATTAATTTTAGTTGATAATTAATTATTTAATTAGTCAAATAATTTAAATAATAATTGATTAATTAATTTAATTAGTTATTAATTAATTTTAATTAATTATTTAATTAGATTTAATTATTTAAAATTGATTCAAAAATTCCGAAAAATAGTTTCGAGTTTTAAAATATTAATTTAAATTATTTTCCAGGGTCGATAATTTTTGTAAAATTATTTTCGGGTGTTCAAGCCCTATTATTTAATTATAAAATGATTCGGAGTCTAATTTTTTTTTTTCTGAAAAATGTTCAAAAATTCATATAAATCAACTGTTCGTCCGTTTAATACGAAAAGAACGCCTCCAGGCTCAGAAAAATATTCCGCTTTCAATAAAAACCTTTTCCAGACCCAAATCCTTTTTGTTTCGAAAGGTTGCTTGTTTTACAAATTATTTTGAGTCTCTTATTTATCTGAAATACGTATTTTTCACTCGATTTCCGTTTTAAACATACTGAGTTGAACCGTTTGACGAACCGAGGCATGTGTTATAAGAATTATATGATACGTGAGTTATGTGTTTATATGTTAAGTGAATTATGTGCGTACATGGGTCAAGAGTCCTATGTTTGGCTGTCTTATTTATGTGTGGGCTATCGGATGGGTAGACGATAGGCTTTTGATGTGCAGTTTGTCGAGTGGTTGTCGTCTAGGTGATTAAAGTTATATATTTTTATTATAGATACGGATCATTCGAGTTGATCAGGACAAGACGTTGGATAAAGAATAAGATGGAATGGTATTGGGTAACTGGCTTCTAGCAATGGCAGGAGCAGCATATCAGTAAAGTGTTAAAAAGAAGGACGGTGATGTTTTGAGGCAGAATGTCAGAATAGATGCGTCTTTGTGAGTGTGACTAACTACTAAAAACCCAAAGGCAAGTATCCCTATCATCACTTACTGTTCAAGTGATATTTATTTTAAATTTTATCTTGCAAGTATTGCTTTTTCTATTCTCGGTTTAGAATCAATAAATGTTTTACATATCGTTGAATTAAATAATTCTGTTTATGAAAATACTCATATGCTATTCTATGTTCAGAATAGGCAAGTAATTTTACTTATCCAATTTTCAGATTTATAAATGTTTTGGATTTTAAGAAAAGTGATTTGGTTGCGAATATTCCTACCCAAGAATTGGGGGAAATAAATTATTTTGGGTGTCGATTATTATGACCCCATTTCAATAAAAGGTTTTAAGATTGGTTCATAATTGCGTAAGTGACCGGGTCGGACGGTCCAGCGGAGGGCTATTTCTAAGTGCCATATGGAATATTATGACACAATTTTTGCCACAGGCAGGTATATTGCCTTTTGTTTAAGTACTCGTTGTACGTCCGTCGGAGGATGATCTCAATCTAAATTATCAAATCATTTTTGATATTCATAGAATAAATGATTTATCAACTGTTTCTATTTTGGAATAATGGAAATATGCAGTTTTGATTCATATTCTGATTTATGCTGATACTTACGTTGTTGTTAAATATCAAAGGTGGTATTAGTATAGATGATTGACGTTGACTTCAATATTGGTGTTATGAGCATCAAAGTTCGTATTAATATCTAATTTGATATGACAGTAAAATAAGTATTAATTTGAAGAGTTCGGTTTTGAGTAAAGTTTATGATTCAATCCAAAATCATTATTTCTTGTTATTATTGTTTACGATATTTCCATAAACACTGTTTTACGAGTTTTATTCTCGTCAAGATTCAAAGTATTGCTGAAGCATTTCGCTCAAAATTGTCAAAATGATTTTGAATACTATTAAGGAACCAATTCTGGGGTTCCTCAACTAAAATTTTATGATTCAACAATTATGGTTTTAAATGTTCTGCTCTAATGCAGATGTTGGTTTTATATCAAAACGACCCTATATTCGCTATAATGATCTTACTGAGCATTTCTTTCGCTCATACTTGCCTGTTTTCAAATTTAACCTCCAGTGAGGATTAGCTTGCGCTATTTAGTTGCGTAGTTCAAGGAAGCAAATAAGAAGCTTTTGGAAGGTGGTTGGTCCAAGGTTTGCGGGCTAGTGTAAGTTTTACTGTGTAAAGTTGTTTATATTATATTATATTATAATTGTGTTATTTTATAGTTAGGCCTAGTATACTTCTCTTCGAAGTTATACTAGTGGGTTTAGTTTTGAGATTGAGATTTATTAAAAAGAGTTTTAAAAGAAAGTGAAAATTTATTTGTGGAATTTGGATATCTTGTTTCTAGAACTGTAACATTAAAAGATCTTGGATTAGTTTGGGGTCATAGATGATAAATATCTTCCGCTGGCATTTTTATATTGTTTAAACAGGTTAATTGGATTGAGGTTTTATAGTGACGACCAAATATCCTGACCCCGGATTTGGGGGCGTTACATCCATTGCTTCATCTTCACTATCTCCACTTTCATTACTAAAGAAATCAGCTGAACCACAAGTCTCATAATCCACATCACCAGCTATAGAGGGCAAAGTTATGGTAGCATCCTTAGCTCTTAGCATAGACTGTGTGGTATGCACCAGATTGAGCATCCTTTCTGTATTGTCATTGCCCTGTTCATCTAGAAGTTAATAAGCTGGAACAGGGTGAGTAAATGCCTCAGCATCAAGGGAGGTGGAATCTATAACAGCTTGAGGTTGCTGAGATAGTCCCTCCCTGTCTGCATCCTGGACATTCATTGACTCACTAGCAATGACATTCATCCTTATAGCTCCAGTACCTGCATTTCTCTTGTTTTCTCTCTTTTGTTGCATCAGGGTCTCACCCTGGCTCCCCACCCTCACACCCTCACCTTCACCATCTAAGGTGGGACCCCTCTCACTCTCTTTTGTCAATCCTGAAGAAATGGATTGCATAATTTCACTCATTTCCTCTCCTTTTTCCTGGGAGCAACCCAGACTCTCACTCATAACACTCTTCTCTCTCAATCCTAATAGTGACTGTACAACCACTAATTTTTCTGCACTTGAAATAAATGAAGTTTGAAGTGGTGCAGAGACACTCGACGGATGAGTGATATCCATCGGGTGAGTGGTTTTGCTATTCGACGGATAACTGTTGTTAAGCTTATCCGTCGGGATACAATCACTATTCGACGGATGAGCAATATCTGTCGAGAGAGTAGAAATAAATGAACTAGGAATGGAAACTATTATGGACTCTGTGCTGATTGAGGATATTTTGGGAACAGATGATTCAACAGTTCCTGAAATAATTGGCAAGTGAGCCAACAAATCATCTGAAAGATGATGCTCACTTGCTCTAGATTTTGGCTTCCCCAACAAAGTTAAAGAAGGGGAATCAGGAATTGATGTGTTTATCATATCCACATCCAGAGAGTTTGTGGATGAGTTTGGTGTTTGAGGTGCTTCTATTACTAGAGATTTTGGTTGTGACTCCACATTTATTGGAGCCACATCAAACTGAATTTGTGAAGGTGTAGTGACTGTGTCTTTAGCACCAGTTTGCACAGTATGTGTACCCTGTGCATCCCCAAGGGTTTTAGATTTCTTCTTTCTGGCATAAGTTTGGGGTGAGCTTGTGTCCCTAACCCTCTTGGCATGTGCTCTTGGTTGAGAGCTTTGTTTAGTAACTACATCCTTTTGGGAGGATGTAGCTAGAAATGAGCTTTTATCCTTTTTAAGCATTGCAGTTTGTTGGGAAACAGCAATGTGGCTAGGCTGGGAACCACTCAACTCTCCATCCTTATCCTTAGGGTTTCTTTTATGTTCACCCCTTCCGTTACCTGTCTTACCCACCTGCACACTCCCCTCTTTAGTTTTGGTGAATTTTACAACTGGCATCTTTTGAGAGATACCAGGGGGGCTTTCTTTGATTTGGATTTAGAAATTTTTGCTGGTTTGGTAGCTTGGGTAGGCAACTGTTGGGTCATTGACACAGTTGCCATAGCTACACTGGAACACAAAGAAAGTTGTGAGGTTGGAATAGCAGGGAAAGATGAACTTACCTCACTTACCTGAGGTGCTTCCATTGCAGGAAAATAGAACAGTGGCACTCCCTTCTGATGATTGGCCCTGTTCAAATCTGCAATCATCCTTCTCTCTTGAACCCAACAATCTAATTTGTTGTTAGGGTTCTCAAGCACAATTCCCTCAGAGAGGTGGTTAGCTAACATCATAAAGAATCTAGCATAATACACATTCTTACCTCTCTTATTTAACTCTCCTAGTTTGAATCCTAACTCAAATAAAACAAGGTCACTAAAATTATAGAACCTATCTGTAACTAGCATGTAGAGCATGTTAAGCATAGATATATTGACTGAATCAAAATTACTGACTTTACCACAAAAGACCTTGGTCACTACATCACACATAAAACTTCATTCTTTCCTAAGGCCCAATCTCCTAATGTCACTTAGAAGTAGAAAGAGCATAGTTCATGGAATTAAGCATATTGATTATGTCAGTGTCAGTGTGTGGTGAGGTCACAGTGTTATCAGGAATCTTGAAACATGCTTTTATAACATTACTATTGATACAGAATTCCTTACCTTTAATGGTGAGTGTGATTGTCTTATCTGTTGAGTTGTCTGTAGCAGTGGTCCACATCTCTTCAATAACTTCAAAAAAGATTGTGGGTGATTCTAGCATGGCATAGCTAAGCTTGCAATTCTTCACAAAGTCCATCATCTTGTGATAGTCACCAGATTGCTGAATACCCTTGTTTACTAGTGCAGTGAAATTGTTCTTCTCATAAATAAACCCAGTTTGAGACATAATCTTGACAACGGGCGCCATTGTTAGAGAATAAGAGCTTGAAGAGAGAGGGTAAGTGCTTTGAAAGAGAGAAATTGGAGCAGTTGATTTGAGAATGATAAAAGAAAAGCAATGGAAATGAAATAAGCTTTTATACTATCTCAAAAAAAATAACTTTTAAAAATAATAAATTAAAATAAAGTAACCAATGAAAATTGCCTAAAATAGCCGTTTAAAAATAAACTGTAAAAATTCCACCCATTATCTGTCATGTTATGCTTACAAACTGTAAGTATACTCGATGGATAATGTTCATGGAATTAACAGCTAAGATTAAGACAATTCGATAGATGAGGATAAATAGTTATCCGTCGAATCATAAAATATTCCAGAAAAATAATTGATTTTTATTAGCAAATTGTATACCGACGGATGATCAAACTCGATGGATTAAGATCATCCGTCGAGATGTAAATTTTGACTTAGCCAAACTTTCATCCAAGACTGAAAAAATAATTAAATTTCTGGCTGCATTACAACTTGCAAATTATCTCATAAAGATGTAAGAATAATCAAGCATATCTAACTCACTTACCAACCTTGAAAAGGTGGATTCATTCAGTGCCTTGGTGAAAATATCTGCAAGCTGCTTCTCACTTGGAACAAAATGTAGTTCCACAGTACCATTCATTACATGTTCCCTTATGAAGTGGTGCTTGATATCTATGTACTTTGTCCTTGAATGTTGTACTGGATTTTTAGTGATGGCAATTGCACTTGTGTTGTCACAGAAAATAGGAATCCTTTCAACTTGCAAACCATAGTCTAGCAATTGATTTTTCATCCATAAAATCTGTGCACAGCAACTGCCAGCAGTAATATATTCAGCTTCAGCTGTAAAAGTAGAAACTGAATTTTGCTTTTCACTAAACCAGGACAAAAGCTTGTTTCCTAGAAAATGACAGGTTCCTGTTGTACTTTTTCTATCAATTCTACAACCTGCATAATCGGCATCTGAATAACCAGTTAGATTAAAACCAGAATCTTTAGGGTACCAAATGCCAAGTTTTGGTGTTCCCTTGAGATATCTGAAAATTCTCTTAATAGCTATTAAGTGAGATTCTCTAGGATCAGCCTAAAATCTAGCACATAAACATGTAGTAAACATTATATCTGGCATACTAGCTGTTAAGTACAGAAGTGAGCCAACCATGCCCCTATAACTTGAAATATCCACAGACTTTTCAGTAGTGTTTAATTCAAGTTTAGTTGCAGTAGCCATGGGAGTTTTTCCAGATGTGCAATCCATTAGATCAAACTTCTTTAAAAGATCAAAAATATATTTAGTTTGACTAATGAATATTCCATCACTAACTTGCTTAACTTGCAAACCAAGAAAGTAAGTTAGTTCTCCCATCATACTCATTTCATACTTACTTTGCATCAATTTGGCAAACTTTTTGCAAAGTTTCTCATCTGTAGATCCAAAAATAATATCATCTACATAGATTTGAACAAGTATACTAGAGCCATTTATATTTCTAAAGAATAAACTTTTACCTACAGTACCTCTTGTGAAGTGATTTTCCAAAAGGAACTTTGATAAAGTGTCATACCAGGCTCTAGGTGCTTGCTTCAATCCATAAATTGCTTTCAAAAGATAATAGACATGTTCTGGAAAATTTGGATCTTCAAAACCAGGAGGTTGACTGACATAGACTTCCTCCTCCAAATCTCCATTCATAAAGGCACTTTTGACATCCATTTGATAGACCTTGAAATTGACATGGGCTGCATAGGCTAAGAAGATTCTGATGGCTTCAAGTCTTGCAACAGGAGCAAATATATCATTAAAATATATTCCTTCTTGTTGACAATAGCCCTTTGCAACCAATCTTGCTTTGTTCTTGACTACTATGCCATTTTCATCCATCTTGTTTCTGAATACCCATTTGGTGTCTATTGGATTCTTTCCTTTTGGCTTGGGCACCAGCTTCCATACATTATTCCTTTCAAATTGGTTTAGCTCCTCTTGCATAGCTAAAATCCAATCAGGATCCAACAAAGCTTCTTCTACCTTCTTTGGTTCTTCTTTGGAAAGAAAGCTGCTATATAGACATTCTTCTTGAGTTGCTCTCCTGGTTTGAACTCTAGAAGAAACATCACCAATTATGAGCTCAAATGGGTGATCTTTTGTCCATTTCCTTTGTTGAGGTAGATTAGCTCTAAATGAAGAGGCCTCATTATTGTCTTGATGTGAGATTGAGTTTAGATTGTTAGAAACTCCCCCTGAGTTTGTGGATCTTTGATTTGAGAAAGGGGAACTTTCTATAGGTGATCTATCCTGACTTCCTGCTCCTTTTGATAACCCGACGGATGGTGAATTTTGAGTACTGACGGATGAAGCAGGTTGCCTTCCGATGAATAAGGCAGATTGTCTCCCGACGGATGAAGCATTTTGTAATTCGACAGATGTTGAATTTTGTGCCTCACTGGTAGTAGATTTTTCATCATTATCCTTTGATATTATTTCTTGATAACTTTCATCATCACTGTCATCACTAACCATCTCCACATTGTCGAATTTGAGGCTCTCATGGTAATCTCCATCTTGAAGTCCTTCAATCTTTTTATCATCAAACACAACATGTATTGATTCCACAACGATGTTGGTTCTTAGATTGTAGACTCTATATGCTTTACCAACATCATATCCAACAAAAATTCCTTTATCTGCTTTAGCATCAAACTTCCCATTTTGATCCGTTTGATTTCTCAGAATATAGCATTTGCAGCCAAAGACATGAAGAAAATTTAGAGTTGGCTTCTTGTTCTTGAACAATTGATAGGGAGTCATGCATCTTGCTCGATTAACCAGGGAAATATTCTGAGTGTAGCATGCAGTATTTACAGCTTCAGCCCAGAAATATGTTGGCAGTTTAGATTCTTCAAGCATTGTCCTGGCAACTTCAATAAGTGATCTGTTCTTCCTTTCCACTACTCCATTGTGTTGTGGAGTTCCTGTTGCTAAAAACTCATGCAGAATCCCATTTTCCTCACAAAATGCTCTCATGACAGAATTCTTGAACTCAGTTTCATTGTCACTCCTGATTCTTCTAACTTTGAAATCAGGATGATTATTGACTTGCCTTATGTGATTGATGATGATTTCACTAGCCTCATCTTTAGACTTTAGGAAATATGTCCAAGAGAACTTTGAGAAATCATCTACAATTACTAGGCAAAATCTTTTCCTTGAGATGGACAACACATTGACTGGTCAAATAAATCCATGTGTAGCAGTTGCAAAGGTTCTTCAGTTGTTGAATCAAGTTTCTTCCTGAATGATGCTTTAATCTGCTTCCCTTTTTGGCAGGCATCACACAGTCTATCTTTAGAAAACTCCACTAGAGGAATGCCTCTAACCAGTTCTTTCTTTACTAGCTCATTCATGGTCTTGAAGTTTAAATGGGATAGCTTCTTGTGCCATAGCCAACTTTCATCCTGACTTGCTTTACTGAGAAGACAAGTTACAGATTCTGCATTAGATGAGTTGAAATCAGCTAGGTACACATTTCTTTTTCTCACACCAGTGAGAACCACTTTGTTGCTTCTTTTGTTAGTCGCAACACAGGCTTCTGAGTTGAAAGTAACTGAGTTGCCTTTATCACAAAGCTGGCTGATACTCAACAAATTGTGTTTGAGACCATCCACTAAGGCAACCTCCTCAATGATGACACTGTCCTTTGAAATCAAGCCATATCCCACAGTATAACCCTTGCTGTCATCTCCAAAAGTAATACTTGGGCCAACGCTCTCCTTGAACTCTGTGAGCAGGGTAGAATCACAAGTCATGTGTCTTGAAGAACCACTATCCAAGTACCAAAGATTCTTTCTGTTTCCCTGCACACATCAAAATCAAATCAAGTTGATTTTGGTACCCAAGTTTCCTTGGGTCCTGCCTTGTTAGCTTTTTTTTCTGTTTCTTAGGCTTTATCTCATTTGACTTGGGGATATCAGATTCATCCTTAGTCATTTGATTTGGGCCTTTGAAATCATTCATTGTAACATAATTATCATGCATATTATAATCAACAGGGAATGGCATGTTATTAGTGAACATGTTATTCCAGTAAGGCATGCTAAATGGCATTTGTGGCATACTAAATGCAGCATAATAAGGATTAGGTGTAAATGACATATTAGTAAACTGTGCATTCATATTCTGTGTAGACATAGCATTCATAGGCATGGGAGGCATGGCATTCATGTTGGGAAAGTGAGGTGGCACAGACATGGAAGTAGGCATGGCAGGTTTACAATTAACAGACAAATGATTTACACTACCACACTTGACACAGATTTTTCTAGGAGCATATTTATCAGGTGTGTAGTTATTGTGTTTATTAATCCCTACTTTACCATTTCTATTATTTTTCTTTTTAGCCTCTATTTTCACCTCAATCTTTTGAACTCTGTCACTTAACTGTTTGACAGTCATGTGACCAACATTAGCCTTTTTCCCTTTCTTAACTTGACTCGATTCTCCTGGAACAAAGTTCTTGGAAACAGATCCATACTTTTCATTCAGCTTAACAAGTTTGGCTTTACTGATAAGCTTGCTTACAATCAATGGATGAGGATTTGCATCAGTTGACGAATAACCCTTTTTGTTATCCTACGGATGACCCTCATCATCCGTCGAGTCTACATCTGTTAGCACTCCATCCACCAAATTTGGTTCTAGTTTCTCCTTGTTCTTTTTCCAGGCTTCATCACAGAAGGACTCGATTCCTTAAACTTTGGTGATTTGAGCATGGACATCTCTAGATATTTTCCATGCCTTAATCACCTCCTGTTCACGCTCGAGTTACTTCTTCAAAATTTCTTCTTTTATCAAGGACTCAGTTAATTCCTCCTTGGCAATCTTACACTCAATTCTTAATTTTTCAAAATCAATGAACTGAGACTCTAGCACATTATTTCTCTCACTCAAAAATAAATTGTTTTCTTTGATTTTAGCATTTTCTTTAGTAAAAGACTTAAGTATAACACACAAATGATATAACTCTGTAGACATGTCATTTATAGCATCATTACACTCAGCTTTAGATAAATGTGCAAGATTTGTAGTAATTACCTGATTACTTGAAGAACTTGTTTCTGTTTCATCAGACTTGGCCATTAGGGTTAGATTGACATAGCTGACATCTTCATCTTCATCCAGACCATCTGTTGCCCAGTCATTTTCTTGTGTAATGAAAGCTCTTTCCTTTTGTTTGAGTAGCTCAAAGTATTTTTGCTTATAATCCACTGTCTCAAACTTTTTCTTGCTTGAATCTGGCTTTCTACACTCACTGACAAAGTGCCCTTCCAAGCCACATTTGAAACATTTAAAATTTTGATTTATCCACCATGTTTTTATTTGGCTTGCTGCTCCAAAGTTCTTTTTGAACTTGAGCTTGGCAAAGCTTCTGGAAAGAAATTCTAAATGTTCATCAATGCCTTCCATGTCATCTTGGCTCAAAGAATCTTTACTTTCTACTGCAAGCCCCGTGCCTTTATTCTCACAGACCCTTGAAGTTGATTCAACAGCTTCCATCTTGATCTCCTTTTCCTTCTCTAACTCAGAAACTAGTTCAATGGACCCTCCTTTCTTCTTTCCTCTCTCCATCCTCTCATCTTTCTCTATTTCAAGCTCATATGTTTTCAGGATGCCATATAGTCTCCCCAAGGTAAACTCCTTATAATCTTGTGAGTTTCTCAATGAGACTGTCATTGGTTTCCATTCCTTTAGAAGAGATCTAAGGAATTTCAGATTGGAGTCTTTTGTCTGATAGACCCTTCCATGCAACTTTAGAGCATTTAGCAGTTTTTGAAACCAACTAAAAATGTCAGTGAGTGACTCACTTTCTTCATTTTGAAGATGCTCATATTGCTGAATCAGTAGCTGCATCTTGTTTTCTGTAACTTGCTCAGTGCCATCATAGATGATCTGTATTGTATCCCAAACATCCTTGACAGTTTTGCAGTTGATAATGTTGTCAAACATATCACCATCAACACCATTAAACAGGATATTCATGGCCTTTTTATCCTTCCTGACTTGTTCAATGTCAGGATCAGACCATTCATGCCTTGGCTTGGGGACAGATGGCTCATTTCCAGTTGCAGCTCTCATTGGTACATGAGGGCCTCTTTCTATGCAGTCCACATAGGCCTCATCTTGAGAAAGCAAATGAAGAAGCATCTTTACCTTCCAATGATGGTAATTATCTTTATCCAGAAAAGGAATCTTGACTCCAACATCCTTCTTGTTCATCTTGTTGTATTGTTTTGATCTTTAAACTCTTTGTTCTTCAATAGCTTGCTCTGATACTAATTGTTAGTCCCTTAACAATATAACAAGAATTACAGCAGGGGGGTTCAATGGAATTCTTGAAACTTTTTCTTAAATAAAAATTGTTCTAACTCAATTATATATAAGTGTGAATTGATTAGCAGAATGCGGAATAGTTACTTGAAATGAATCAAAACACAAGTAATTAAAAACAAGAGTCTTTAAAAACTTTCTGGTGGATTTGAATGATTCCACCAGAGATATATAATATATATCGAGAGAACTCTTTGTGCAAAAAGCTCACAGCTGCTTACAAAATGATAACAACTAAGAATGAGAGAAATGCTAACAAATACTGCTTGCAAATGTTTCTCTCTTTGTTACTTAGTTCCTTAGTTGCTTTTCTATTTGCCGCTTCTTGGTTTATATATCACCAAGATTACAAAGTAATTAGACAAGATAATAAAACAAAAACTATCAAGTCTAATACAATGCTGCTTCATTACTCTATTCCAGCATCTTTGAATATCTTCATAATAGCATGGAAATGGCAATGCTTCTTTGTTCTCGAAAACCCAGTTGAATAGACTATCATATTCCATTTGTATACACTCGACACATGTGACTGTGTTGTCACTCTCAACAGATATTTAAATTCTTTATCCGTTCAGTACATGATCATCCGTCGAGTTTATGATCATCCATTGATGGCTTTGTTGATCATCCGTCGACATCTATATTGATCACCCGTCGATGGCTTTGTTAATCATCTGTCGGTAGCTATTTGGCACTTGACTTCATTTCATTTATGCAGAATTACAAGACATCATCTATGTACAATTAATCAACCTATTCTGCATATCTAGTTAAAGTCAATCATGAATTATATGCTACTACAGAATCTATACAAAGGTGTATGCAGAAATGTGCTACAGACTTATTGTTACATAAGCTACTCACTCGATGGATAATAAATCATCATCCGTCGGGACTATATTGAGTCATCCGTCGGGACTATAATCCTTATCCGTCGAGTGCTACAAAATTCACTAAGTAAAAATCTACCAAGGTGTTTTGTTAATCAAATTATCAAGTTCACAACATATACACAACAAAATTGTATACCATGATGACTGCAAAATAATACCCTAATTCTGTATCACTCAAACTGTATAACTCTTATTTCAGAAAATGGCACCTAGAAGAGCCCGAGGAAGACCTACAAATAACCAAGAAAATGACGGAGAAAACCAAAACCCTGATATAGCACAACTTGTGGAGTTAGAACGCCAACAAACTGCTACCATAGCCCAACAACAACTACTTCTTCAACAAATGCAACCCCCTTAACCACCCCCAGAAGGTGTCACTACTTTTAAAACATTCCAATCTGTAAAATCCCCAAAATTCAAAGGAACACAAGACCCGGTAGAAGCTCATGCTTGGCTTAAGGAAATAGAAAAGGCCTTTGCCTTAACAAATGTTGGAGATAATCAGAAGGTGGAGTATGCCACTTACTTTCTTAAAGGTGAATCAAACTATTGGTGGGAGTCAGCAAAAGCTTTAGAAGCTGCTGAAGTTATTACTTGGGATAGGTTTAAGAGAATGTTTTTGGATAAGTATATTCCTCGCTATATGCAAACACAAATGAAGATGAAATTATTTGAGTTAAAGCAAGACAACATGATGGTCGGTGAATATGAGAAGAAGTTTACAGAACTTTCTAGGTTTGTGGAAGAGTATGTTGATTCTGAAGAGAAAAGGGCAAAAAGGTTCCAGCAAGGATTGAAGCCTTAGTTAAAGAGTCGTGTTGCAGCTTTTGAGTTGACCACCTATGCTGAAGTGGTTCAAAAGGAAATGGTAATTGAAGGTGAGAGTCACCAAAATCAAAAGGAGAAAGGCAACAAGAAAAGAAGAATTGAAGCAGAAGAAGAAGGCTCAAGTTACAAGGGCCAGAATTAGAGGACTAATCAAAGGTTTAAACCTCAGAGTGGACCCGGAAAATTTAAGAAGAAAGAATTTGGGAATAACTTACAAGAAACAAGATCTCAATCAACCAATGGACAGAAACCTTCACAAGGATCAATTTCAGAATGTAAGATTTATAATAGGCGACATACAGGAATTTGCAATAAGGCGAATATAGTTTGTTTCAAGTGTCATATGAAGGGCCATTATGCTCATGAATTTAAGAATCAGGAGGACAACATCACGTGTTATAAATATGGGAAACTAGGACATGTCTCACGATAATGCAAAGGAGTGGGTAATAACCAATGATGCAACTGACTACTGTACCCTACCCTGTGAATCAAGTAACTCCTATGCCAACCCCATCATTTCCAATATCTTTCAATCAACCTCATATAACATCATCTTCAAATCGCCCAACTTTGACTTATCCAGCTCAAGCAAGAACTTTCAACATGAACGTGAAGGATGCAATTCAAAGTTCCGATTTGGTGTCAGGTACGCTTTCTGTGAATGTCGTGAGTGCTAAAGTATTGATTGATTTGAGAGCCACCTGATCATTTATTTCAAAATCTTTTGTTGCTAAGTTGGATTGTGAAACCCAATTGATGAATGAACCCTTATCCATCATCTTAGCTAATCAAGATAGAGTATCTATAAATCGTATTTGCCCTCATTGTTCAATAGAGATAGCCGAACACGTTTTTCCTGCGAACCTTATTCCTTTCCAATTAGGCGAATTCGACGTGATTTTAGGAATGGATTGGCTGACAAGTTTCAGTGCTCAAATAGACTGTAAGGATAAAAGAGTAGTATTAAGTACACCTCAAGGTAAGAAAGTAACGTTTAAGGACCAAAAGCAAACTCAGGCATTTCTCACCTCGATACAGGCAAAGAAGTTGATTCGGAAAGGATGCGAGGCGTATTTGGCGTATATAGTTGATAAAGGTAGAGAAGTTTCTAATCCGAAAAACATTCCAATGGTAAAAGATTTTCTGGACGTTTTTCCTGAAGAACTTCTTGGCTTACCCCCGGACCGACAAGTCGAATTTACAATAAACCTTGCACCCGGCACCGAACCCGTTTCGAAAGCTCCATATAGGATGACACCAACGGAGATGAAGGAATTGGCAAAGAATAGATTATTGAGAATGGAACAAGTTGACGATTAAGAATAGATTCCATTTGCCTAGAATTGATGATCTGTTTGATCAACTCAAGGGAGCCTCTTGTTTTTCGAAGATTGATCTACGATCGGGATACCACCAATTAAAGATTAAGTCTGAAGACATAACAAAAACAACTTTTCAAACAAGATATGGACATTACGAGTTTCTCGTTAGGGCTTTTGGGTTGATGAATGCACCAGCTGCTTTCATGGATTTAAGGAATCGAATATTCAAGGAGTATTTGGACAATTTTTTCATAGTTTTCATTGATGATATTCTGGTATATTCAAAGACAGAAGCTGATCACGCAGAATATCTAAGAATAGTCTTGGAAGTGCTGCGGAAGGAGAGATTGTATGCCAAGTTCTTGAAGTGCGAGTTTTGGTTAGTTGAAGTAAGATTTCTAAGATACATTGTTAGAAGAGAAGGAATTAGAGTAGATCCTGAAAAGATCGAAGCGATAATGAATTGGGAGAGACCAAAGACGCCAACGGAAAGTGAGAAGTTTTATGGGACTAATGGGATATTACAGAAGATTTGTAAAGGACTTTTCGAAGATTTCCGTACCCTTGACCAAATTGACAAGGAAGAATGAGAAGTTTGAATGGACGGAGAAGTGCGGAAATAGTTTTTAAGAATTAAAGCAAAGATTGGTAACTGCTCCGGTTTTACCATTACCAGATGATAAGAGAGATTTTTGATATACAGTGATGCCTCTTACAAAAGACTTCGATGCATATTGACGCAACACGGGAAGGTGATAGCGTATGCTTTAAGACAACTTAGACCACATGAACAGAAGTACCCGATTCATGACTTAGAGTTATCTGTGATAGTGTTTTCTTTGAAACTATGGAGACACTACTTATATGGGGAAAAGTGTGAGATATACACAGATCACAAGAGTCTGAAGTACCTCTGTACTCAGAAGGAGCTGAATATGAGACAACGTCCATGGTTGGAATTGATCAAAGACTACGATTGTTCGATACAGTATCATCCGGGAAAGGGCAACATGGTAGCAGATGCTTTAAGTAGGAAGGAAAGGTTAAATATAATAACAATGCCAAAGGAATTATTTCATGAAGTTGAAAATTTTCAATTAGAGCTTTGTGATCATGAAGAGGCGGAAGAAATATGTTATGCCATTACTTTTCAACTGACACTACTAGAAAAGATAAAGAAATGCCAAGATGAAGTAATGACTCAAGAGAATAATCAGTTAACAGGAGAAGAGATATGTACCTAAAAAGACGAACAAGGTGTATTGAGATTTTTAACAAGAATTGGATCCCAAATGTGACTGAATTAAAGAATGATATTTTGAAGAAACCACACAACTCAAGATTTTTGATTCACCTGGGAAGTACCAAAATTTACCATAATTTGAAGAAAGCACACAACTCAAGATTTTTGATTCACCCGGGAAGTACCAAAATTTACCATAATTTGAAAAAGAGTTTTTGGTGGCCGAATATGAAAAGGGAGATTGCAGAGTGGATTTCAAAATGCGACATATGCCAAAGAGTGAAAGCCGGACATCAGAAAGCAAGTGGTTTGATTCAACCATTGAAGATTCCAGAATGAAAGTGGGAAAATATTGCCCTGGATTTTGTAGTGGGTTTACCGTGAATACGTTCCGGACATGACGTAATTTGGGTGATAGTTGACCGCCTTACGAAGTCGGCTCATTTTCTTCCAATCAATGAGAAGTCTTCGTTGCACAGACTAGTTCATATGTATGTACGCGAAATCGTGTTACGCAATTGTGTACCTATATCAATAGTTTCAGATCGAGACCCGCGATTCAACTTGAGATTCTGGAGGCAATTTCAAGAAAATCTTGGAACGAAATTAGACATGAGTACGGCATATCATCCACAAACCGATGGCCAAAGCGAATGAACAATCCAAACCATTGAAGATATGTTGCAAAGTTGTGCAATTGATTTTTCGGGAAGTTGGGACAATCATCTACCACTCGTAGAATTCTCGTATAACAATAGCTACCATTCCAGTATTGGCATGCCACCATACGAAGCGTTATATGGACAAAGTGTAGAACACCGATGAGTTGGGATGAAGTTGGAGAAGGAAAGATTTATGGACCTGAACTAATTTAGCAAATGAAGGGCACTGTCACTGTGATCAAGAAAAGAATCATTGCTGCTCAGGATAAACAAAGAAAGTACGCGGACCCCGCCCGAAAGGACGTGAAATTTTAAATTGGGGAAGCTGTGTTGCTAAAAGTATCACCATGGAAGGGTTTAACCCGATTTGGTAAGAAAGAAAAGTTAGCGCCAAGATACATTGGACTTTTGAAATCTTGAATCAAGTAGGGACAATTGCTTATGAGTTAGCCTTACCGCCACAATATCAGCACGTGCATAATGTATTTCATGTTTCATTATTGAAGAATTATAATCCAGATGCCAATCATGTGATAGAAATTAAACCAGTAGAGATTCAGGCTGATTTATCGTATGAAGAACAACCTGTACAGATACTGGATTGACACGAGAGAATTCTTAGAAATAAAGCAGTAAGTTTGGTAAAAATATTATGGAGGAATCCTAAGGTCGAAGAAGAAACCTTGGAATTAGAATCTGAAATGCGAAATCGATATCCTCAATTATTCTCCTAGATTCTGAGGACAGAATCGTATAAGGGGGACAGGATGTGACAATCAGTAAATATTGGAGTTATTTTTATAAGTGCGATATATATATTCCTAAATATTCTGTGTTATAAGGCCGATTATGCAAATTCGTTATATATTGTGTATAATTTTGTCGTTTGGCATTGCGAGTGTTGCTGGAATATTTTAAGCGTGTAAATATCGTACGCGAGTAAGATTTTCGCTACGCGATTAGTAAATAATCGAGATTTCTCGCAAGTTAGTAATATTTGATTAGTTGCGATTAGGCGATAAATTTTTATTTTAGTATTGTGGAATATAATCAATTTACTTGCAATTATTTGTGTAATTTATAATGTGTTAAGTATAATTTTCATGATTTATTTGTTAGTATAATAATATGTGAAAATTTATTTTAATATAAATTTTTGTTCGAAATTTTTGAAAAACAATTTTATTAAATTTCTAAAATCTCATAGTATTTATGGTATTTATTTGGTGATTTATGGATTTGTAGTTTAATTACTAAAACACATTCTTTTTAATTATACTTTTAATAGTTATTGAATTACAAGCATACCCTTGCATGCAAATTCCACTCAAATAGGGACCAAGGGTAGGACTGTCCTTTCACTCCCCACTAACTCCATTTGACCAAGCAAAAGACCAATGAAACCTTGCATGCAAAAGCTAGCTATTAGTGGATGAAGGCTAACATGGTAAGTTCAATCTCCACTACCATTTTGGTAAGATCAAAACAAGGTAAACAGTCCACTCACATCATTTTTCTTCACCAACACCTCACTCCACCCTCTCTTCTTTCCTTCCCTCTCTCTCGGCCGCGCCTTCACCCCCCCTCCCCTCTCATTTTTTTTCTTTTTCATTTCTTCATCTTCTTGCATCTTTCAACTCCTCTAAGCAAAGGACAAATTCATTTGGTTCTATATCATCAATCAAGGTTAGTTTCTTAGTTGCATGTAGTTAAATCCAAGGGTTTAACTTTGATTCTTATGAATCTAGAGTTAAACTAATTGTGGCTTATAAAACTTGAGCAAGAGATGGTCTTGATGAAGTGTTTTTCTTCTACTTTCAAGCCATGATCTTGGCCTCAAGCATTTGGCAATGACTCCTAAGGAGCCGAATGAATTTTGTGATTTGTATGCTAGTTTTATTTGTTTTCCAAAAAAAAGAAGCTTTGAATGTGACTTTTAAAGAACCTATGATATTTTAAAATGTGTTTTTACAAAGTTTCTATCCTTGCATGCTATGATTTTTATACTAAAAGTTGAAGTTAATGCTTGCATGTCGTAGTATAAGTGATATTTCGAACAAATGTGTTATATGAATTGAATTGGGTTTTTGTGCAATGCATGTCACGGTTTTTTCTCTAAAATGCTAGTATGTTATGTGCCTTAA
Source organism: Apium graveolens (assembly GCF_009905375.1). Taxonomy (NCBI): domain Eukaryota; kingdom Viridiplantae; phylum Streptophyta; class Magnoliopsida; order Apiales; family Apiaceae; genus Apium; species Apium graveolens. The sequence continues at coordinate 309,678,904 of NC_133648.1, read as the reverse complement.
TGAGTTATGATTAAATCTTATAGCCATCAAGTTTATACCTTGTTTTTTGGTTCGAAAATTTGCTTAGAAGTTCACATGTAAAATCTGCTCTGCTATGCTCTTTGTTTTTACCTCGGTAAATGACTATTATGGCTAAGTTTATGCTCGTATTTTTTCATAAAATGATAGTTAATATGGTTGTGTACAATGTAGGATAGATTTGTGGGCTTTCATGTTGGTTTTGGTGTTGATATGGGAGTTAAGGTGGAAGGGGGTACACTAGGCACTAAGTAGCAGATTTTTCCACCCTAAGTTCACTGGAGTTAGGAATTGATTTATACTTCAGTCCACTAGCCTTTTTTCAATAAGAAACTTGCATTTAGGTAGGTGCACACCCCCATAACCGAGAGCAACTCAGATCAGGGCAGGGCTGGGTAAACTTGAACTTTGGTCGATTATAACCATGTCATAGACTAGGCCTTCACAGGGCCTTGGCATAAATAAGTATAATGAATCCCTAGGAAGCTTAAAAAACCTTTAGAATTAAAAATTGAATGAGAAAAGTGGGTTTTATGTAAATAAAAATAGAGCAGTTTGAATTCTAGTGGGGGCTGGGCAGAGTCAACTTTGGGAAGAAGCCTAGGGAAGTCTAAGTGAGGCCTTGGCCTGAAACCAAGTCTGAGAGTTAGGATTAGGTCTTAAGAATACATCGGAAGTGGTTTTGTTAGAAGGCCCTTTGTAAAAGTCGATATTTTTGCCATTGAGCATAGGTCGTGCAAACTATTGCTTGCAGGGGACTTCGGTGAGAGTTTTGACCTTTGTAAACCTTTAGGAGTAAGGCACCTGAGTTTTACCAACTTTAGAAGTTATTTTAGAGTCTTAACACCCTCTGGGAAGTGATTTTAAGTGAAAGCCCAAGGTGAAAACTCCCAATTTCCACCAAGAAATCCGAGAGAACCCTTTCGAGTGGCATTCGACAACTTTAGTGGTATATGTTGTGTTTGGGTCTTAGAAGTGAAGGGTATGAGTGTTGCATAGCACCTTTTGGTTTAAGTTAAGGTCAGAATAGATAGAGTGAAGCATTAGTGATAGTTCTTATGTGTTATTTGCTTACGTGCTTAGAGATTTAGGTGATAATAGCTAAATATCATATGCCATGCCATTACGTGATTATGTGACTATGTGGATTACTTGAATTGTATGTGATTAAGTTATGTGTTATCATAAGTTTGTGTAATCGTAATTATAATAGAGGTAAAGGTTAGTATAGAAGCTTATAGGCTTATAAGTTGATTAAGGGTGAATAGTAATGAGATTAATATAATGTGTAGGTTCCGAAGCGAAGGGGAAGACTCGTGCCGTCAAGATCGAATAATATTAAGACTATTGGAAGGAAATTTACTATTTTCTTATGCTTATAATTGTTGGCAAGTTACTTACCTCTTTATTCTTATAATCGTTGCACATACATACATTTCCCATGAATGCTTAGTTATAACAACCCATGACCATAATTATTTCAAATACTTCCTTTAATCACTCTTAACTTGATTTGAACTTTACCTTCAAATGTTTTTCCCTTGAATCTAATTCAATTAATTTGATACCAAATCTTTCCCGGAAATCCATTTTATAAATCATTAAAACTAAATGTTTTCTTGACTTAGTGTATTGGACTACACGCAAGTCCTTTTCACACTTATTGATAGGCTCACATATAGCCTAGGGATCCCATTATATTTGAGAACCCAGCGCAGTTCGGGATTACTTCGCGGCTGATCACCGGCTGTAATCCGTAGCGTTCTAAAATGATTTTGATGATTTGATATTTATAACATGATTGCCCGTTTGTAATAATTATGGTTCTCTTTATTTTAGTATGTGTGTGTTGTAGTTGAGGTGTGACATTTATAATGCTAACAGTTTTGGTCTCTGTTCCGCATGAACCGGGTAATAACATTGACGTATTTCTACAATCGTTGATTGCTTATTTGAAAAAACTATGGGAAGAAGGTGAACCAAATGTGTATGATGCGTACAATAAATCACATTTCACTTTGGGGGCAATATTGTTGTGGACCAAAACTGACTTTTTGGTATACGGAAATTTGTCAAGTTGTGTCAATAAGGTTTACATGTCTTGTCCAGTATGTAATGACAATACTGTAGTGAAATATCTACCTCATTGCTGGAAAATGTCCTTTGAAGGGCATCGAAGATATTTTCCTCGGCATCACTGTTATAGGTTGAATAAGGCAACTTTTAATGATGAACAAGACTTAGGACAACCACATCATCCCTTTAGTAAAGAAGAGGTATAATGCAACATGGGCCAATTAATTGTGTTTTTGGAAATGAAGTAAAGAAGTCGAATGAGATGGACTGCCTTTGAAGAAAAAGTCAATATTTTTTGAGTTAGAATATTGGAAATATTATCATGTTCATCACTATCTCGACGTGATGCATTTTGAAAAGATTATCGGGACTTTACTAAATTTAAAACATAAGTCCAAAGATAGTGAAGCATCCCTTAATGGTATGGTTGCAATGGGCGTGAGGAAAGACTTGGCTCCACAAAAAGTAGGAGAAAAAAGAACTTACCTTCCCCCTACGGCTTATACTCTTTCAAAGGCAGAAAATAAGAAAATGTTGTCAACACTCGCGTCTATGAAAAATCCACATAGACATTCATCGAACATCAGAAATTGTATGTCTATGGAAGAATTGAAGTTTTTAGGGCTCAAGTCACTACAAGAATAACGACTAAATACAACCGGTTTAAAATCAGTTGTATTTAACTAAATTCGACCATTTTCGGTTGTATTTAGCTAAATTCGGCCGGTTTTTGGACCGGTTGTATTTGCTCGAGTCATATTTAGTAAACCGGTTGTATTTAGTACTAAATACAACCGACTAAATACAACCGGGTAAATACAACCGCTTAAATACGACCGGCTAAATACAACCGTTTCTGGTCAAATTTAATTTTTCAGATTAAATTCGAATATCCCGCCCAAATAATTAAATTTAATGCCAAAATTTAAAAGGACCGCCCAAATATTAAATTCAACCGTATTTGGTCAAAAATAGGATTCTAAATGTGACCAAATACGGATGAATGCACGCACACCAATTTCAAAAATACTCCCTGGAAATTGGAAAATATCCAGATCCCAGTGAGCTTAAAAGATGGGTCAATGTATCATGGCTCTAACTCCTCCGTTCTCACTCTTCTCCACCTCCTTCAGTCCCCAACCCTTCCATTTCAACCCCCAACTTGTTGGACCCCTTCACTTCCCGGCACGTGCACTCACGCGTCACCACCTTCCAAAACCCTGAAAATCCCAAAATGATGACATGGATGAGCTGGAGTCGCCAAATTTTGTGGAAGAATCATTCTCATGTGAGGACTTGCAGAAGCTTCAGCTGATTTCAGGAATGAAAGCTCGCACCGGTGCATCAGAGAACCACCAATTCCAGCCTGAAAACAACCGTAACAACCCAATATTCCGTTCAGAGGTGTCAGTCCCGGGCAAGGCACATAGCAAGCATTCACGGGCTGCTCCATGAAACTGGACGTCTCGGCTACTTGTTCTCCCACCAACGAACACTCCTAAAGTTGCGAATGAAAGAGACGGAGAGGGAGGGAGGGGGTGATGGGGAGGTAGGAAGACCGGGAAAAAATAGGGGAAGGGGATGGGGACGGTAGTGCGGCGTGAGGGGATAAAGGGGGGACGGGTAAGGAGGGGGTGGGGGGTTCAGGGTTAGTTTTTTTATAAATATAATTTTGATTTGTTATAATTTATAAAATGTAATTCCAAGTCTCCAACCGTTGGATTATTTTGATTATAGTTGAATTTGGCCCGTTAGATTTAATTCACGCGGATTGCTGATGTGGTTCTAAATACAACTACATTTGGTCGAATTTAGGAGTGTCAATTTTAATTATTATTATTATTATATAATTTGTTACTTTTTATAGGACATATAATATAAATTAATATTTTCCTTACAAAGATTATAATATTCTAAATTTTAAAATCTATTTTTGAGAACCGCCATTTTATGAAAATTTGAAATCATGATTTTGATCGATTTTATCATAAATACTACTAATTGACTGTAAAAATAACAAATCAAATAAGTTTATTTTTTTTCCTAAAATTTTATTATTAAATCACTAAAATATATATATATATATATTGACATCCTTACTGTTGGATCATTCATAAAAATATTTAAAAATCAAAACATCAATATGGGACTAAAAGCTACTAGTTGACTGTTAAAATAGCAAATCAAATAATTTTTTTTTCTAAATTTTTTATCATATCACTAAAATATATAGGTCTTCACATCTTTAAGGTTGGACCATTCATAAAAAAATTTCAAAAAATCGAAATATGAGTATGGGACAAAACACTAGTAAAAAGTACATATCAAACTACTAGTTGACTGTTAAAATAGCAAACCAAATATATTTAATTTTTTAAATTTTTTTATCATATCACTAAAATATATAGATATTGACTTCTGTAAGGTTGGATCATTCATAAATATTTTCAAAAAAATTAAAACATCAATATGGGACTAAACACTATTAAGAAGTATGGGTCAAACTACTAGTTGATTTTTAAAATTGGAAACCAAATACATTTATTTTTTTCTAAACTTTTTATCATATCACTAAAATATATAGATCTTGACATCCTTACGATTGGATCATTCATAAACATTTTTTTAAAAATCAAAATATCGGTATTAGACTCACACTATTAAGAAGTACTGGTCAAACTACTGGTTGACTGTTAAAATAGCAAATCAAATAAATTTATTATTTTCTAAAATTTTTATCATATCACTAATATATATAGATATTTAAATCCTTATATTTGGATCATTTATAAATGTTTTTTTTTTTAAATTAAAACATTAATATGAGACTAAACACTATTAAGAAATACTGGTCTAACTACTAGTTGACTATTAAAATAGGAAACCAAATACATTTGCTTTTTTCTAAATCTTTTTATAATATTACTAAAATATATAGATCTTAACATCCTTATGGTTGGATCATTCATAAACATTTAAAAAAAAATCAAAATATCGGTATTAGACTCACACTATTAAGAAGTACTGGTCAAACTACTGGTTGACTATTAAAATAGCAAATTAAATAAATTTATTTTTTTCTAACGCTTTTATCATATCACTAATATATATAGATCTTCAAATCCTTATGGTTAGATCATTTATAAATATTTTTAAAAAAATTGAAACATTAATATGGGACTAAACACTATTAAGAAGTATTGGTCAAACTACTAGTTGACTGTTAAAATAGGAAACCAAATATACTTATTTTTTTATAAAATTTTTATCATATCACTAAAATATATCGATCTTAACATCCTTACGGTTGGATCATTCTTAATTTTTTTTTTAAAAATCGAAATATCGGTATTAGACTCACAGTATTAAGAAGTACTGGTCAAACTACTCGTTGACTGTTAAAATAGCAAATCAAATAAATTTATTTTTTTCTAAAACTTTTATCATATCACTAATATATATAGATCTTCAAATAATTACGTTTGGATCATTCATAAATGTTTTTGAAAAGATTGAAACATTAATATGGGGCTAAACACTATTAAGAAATACTGGTCAAACTACTAGTTGACTGTTAAAGTAGGAAACCAAATACATTTTCATTTTTCTAAAATTTTTATCATATCACTAAAATATATAGATCTTAACATCCTTATGGTTGGATCATTTAATAAACATTTTTAAAAAAAATCGAAATATCGGTATTAGACTCACACTATTAAGAAGTACTGGTCAAACTACTGGTTGACTGTTAAAATAACAAATCAAATAAATTTATTTTTTTCTAAAACTTTTATCATATCAGTAATATATACAAATATTCAAATCCTTATGGTTGGATCATTCATAAATTATTTTGAAAAAATCAAAACATTAATATGGGACTTAACACTATTAAGAAGTGTTGGTCAAACTACTAGTCGACTGTTAAAATAGCAAACCAAATAAATTTATTTTTTTCTAAATTTTTTTATCATATCACTAATATTTATAGATCTTCACATCCCTATGGTTGGATCATTCATAAATTATTTTGAAAAAAATTATAACATCAATATTGGACTAAACAGTATTAAAAAGTACTTGTCAAACTACTAGTTGACTATTAAAATAGCAAACCAAATAAATTTAGTTATTTTCTAAAACTTTTATCATATCAATAAAATATATAGATCTTCACATCCTTATGTTTGGATCATTTATAAATGTTTTTGAAAAATTCGAAACGTTAATATGGGACTAAACACTATTAAGAAATACTGATCAAACTACTAGTTGGCTGTTAAAATAGAAAACCAAATACATTTTCTTTTTTCTAAATTTTTTAGCATATCACTAAAATATATAGATCTTAACATTATTATGGTTGGATCATTTATAAACATTTTTAAAAAAATCCAAATATCGGTATTAGACTCACACTATTAAAAAGTACTGGTCAAACTACTGGTTGACTGTTAAAATAGCAAATAAAATACATTTATTTTTTTATAAATTTTTTATAATATCACTAAACTATATAGTTCTTGACATCCTTACAGTTGGATCATTGATAAATATTTTTTTTGACAATTTTCATATTCGTATGGTTAAATTATAATTTAAAACAAATACAAAATTAATTGAAACTCAAACTATAATTATTAATTGAACCATAAATATCTAACTACCATTAAATCTTTTTTGCAAGAACTAAAATATAAATTTCGTGTAAATTTTATTCTATATTTTGTTCAGAAATTTTCCGCCAATTTTAAAAATCTAATTCAACCGAAATTGGTTGAATTTAGGACAAAATTTGTTGGCGGGAAAATTTAGGAGCACGGCTAAACTCAACCGTATACGGTTACATAAAAATACGGTTGTATTTATTCATTTGTAATTAGTAAGGCTAAATTCAACCGAATGTGGTTGAATTTAGGAGCACGATTGAACTCAACTGTATATGGTTGCATAAAAATATGGTTGTATTTATTCAGTTGTATTTAGTACTAAATTCGACCGCGTAAATACGACCGCATGCGGTTGAATTTAGCTGCACCCTTAAATTCAACCGAAAACGGTTGAATTTGATGTTGGTTGTATTTGTGTGGTTGTATTTAACCTTGTTTTCCTGTAGTGGATCCCATGACTGTCACATACTTCTTCAACAGCTACTTTTGGTTTCAATTCATTCTATTCTTCAAAAAAATATAAGGGTTATCATAATAAGATTGTGTTTCTTTTCCAACTCTCTATCAAATAAAGTTGTAGATCTATCGAAGTTGGATAAAATACAATCAGATGTAGTGTTGACCTTGTTTGAGGTGGAAAAGATATTCCCTCCTTCCCTCTTCGATATAATGATACATCTCACGGTCTACTTGGTTAGAGAATTACGATTGTGTGGACCTGTTTTTTTGTAGGGGGATGTTTCCTTTTGAACGTTTCAATAAAGTGCTAAAAAGTATGGAAGGAACCGTTTTTCATCAGGAAGGTTGTATAGCCGAGAGTAATCTAGGAGAAGAATCTGTGAAATTCTGTTTGGAGTTTATTCAGCAGAGTTGTAGAACTATCGTTCTTCCAAAGGAGAATTAAAAGCTCTCTTGTCCATTATCCATTGCAACAATAAAGTTGGTGGAAGAATAAGTACGGATGAGGCGCATCTACATGTTGTACAAAACAACGCTGGAGTGTATCCGTTTATTATGTAAGTTAGTTTATTTTTCCTGTTAATTATTTTTGTCAATCTTTAGTTGTAGTTAGTAATTTAATATATATGCATTTTTGAAGGATGCATAAGGAATATCTGGAAGAAATATATCGAGGAAAAAAAAGACGGTTTATTGGCCGATTGGAGAACACAATCGGCTATTTGCTGGTTGGTTTGGAAAAAAGGTTAGCAAAATGATCGATGATAAAAAAAGTGTTTCACGAATTATACGATGGCTGGCAAGCAAATCGTTATTTTCTGTTTTGACTTATGAAGGTTTTCTAGTTAATGGTGTCCGCTACTTGACAAAGGACAAAGATGATGCAAAGGTTGTCCAAAATAGCGGTGTCTCTCTAATTGCTAAGGTTGTCCAAGTCTCTAGTGCCAAGGATTTAAATCCCGTGGAGTCTGAAATGACATTTTATGGCGTCATTGAAGAAATATGAGAGTTGGATTATCATGCATTCAAGGCGCCATTGTTCTTATGTAAATGGGTAGACAGTGATAGAGGCATATGTTAGAATATATATTTATTATATATTATTAGTGATATATTATATTAACAGTGTTTTCTTAATTTAGCTTGTAATAATTTATTATATAAATATTGAGACATGTATCCTAATTATTAAGTATTATAATAAAACCCTAATTGTTTATTTTGTCTCTCTAATTTTATCATGGTATCAAGAGCTAGGTTATGGAAAAATTAGTTCATTGATTGCTCTATTTTATTTGGGGTTATTTATTTTATTGTAATGGCTTTCGGTAAAGATGATTCTCTTCAGTTGATTAGTGTTTAGTTGGATGGTACAAATTATTTATATTGGAGTTAGGTTATGAAAAAAAATTATGTGGCAAAACTTTGTGGTGTTATGTTCGTGATAAGGATACTAAGACTAAACCAGCAGATGCTAAGATTGATGATTCTGCAAAAGCAATTGAGTTTTAGGAGGCTGAGAATTCGAAAATTATTACATGGATTGATAATTTGGTTACACATTCTATTGATGCCCAGTTAGAAAAGTATGAAATGACTAAATAGGTATGGGATCATCTATTTAGGTTGTATACACAATCCAATTTTTATTAATAGTATCAATTAGAGATGGATATTCGTGCACTTCAACAACAAATATGTCTATTCAAGAATTTTATTCTGCCATGTCCTGTTTATGGGATCAACTTGTATTGACTAAACCAACAGAATTAAATGCAGTAGCTGCTTATGTCAAGAGACAAGAAGAACAACGTTTGGTACAATTTTTAATGGCTCTTCGTTCTAATTTTGAACCTTTACGAGGGTCAATCTTGCATCGTACTCCACTTCCATCAATTCATTCTGTTGTTAATGAACTTTAGTGGAGGAGATTCGTATTAAATCTAATGGTCCTAAGGAAAACTTGTCATCTGGTACTCCTGTTTTTGCCGTTCTTCCACGATCATTCGGTGGTATTCAAAATAGGTCTATTCGGCCTCTTCAAAATGAATGTTCTTATTATAGAGATAAGCGTCATTGGAGGTGTTCGTGTCCTCAACTATTGGCTATGGAACAACGTACACCTCAACGGTTATGTCAGCAGCAACGACCTTTGACATCTCGTTCACCTCAGCTGTAACAACGTCCTTGGACTCCTCGTTCACCACGTCAGCCTCAGCACCTTTCTGGTCCCGCTACTTGGACATCTTGACCGCCACCCGCTTCTAATTCAGTTGATGCTCCATCTTTGGATCCTTATATGCTTGAGCAGTTTTAATAGTTTATCGCTTCTCAACCTCATGCTATGTCTGCATCTCCCTCACTAGGTTTGTCATCCTCAACTTCATCAGGTATGTCTTCTTCCATATGGATTTTGGATTCAGTGCTTCTCAACATATGTCTCTAACTTTATCATTTTTATATCTTTATATTCTACCGCATCTTTGTCCATTATGACTGCTGATGGTTCTCCCATGTTATTGGAAGGTGTTAGTTCTGTTGTCACACCTACCGTGTCCCTATCTGATGTATATTATGTTCTCAGTGTTAAGATGAATCTTGTTTCTGTGAGTCTGTTATGTGCATCTGAATATTTACTCTCATTCTCTTTTTCAACTTGCTATGTTTAGGACCCAAGATCTCAGAAAGTGATTGGGATAGGTCGTAGGCAAGGGGGACTCTATGTTTCGGATGAACGGAAAGTCTCAGATTTTGGAGCTTCTAGTGTTGATTTATTATCTTTTAATTTGAGTAAATTTTTGTCAGATTTTTATCTTTGGCATTCTCGTTTGGGCGTCTACCCCTCGTTTACAGCATATGGTTCCACAGAAGTTTTAGTACATTTAAAAACTCATGATATTTCTGATTGTAGTGGTTGTAAACTGGCTAAATTTGTTATTTTTCCATTCTATAAAAGTGTTTCTTTTACCGTTGCTGTAATATCCCATATTTTCAAATATTATTATTATAACTATTTGGAATTAATATGTGATTTTTATGTGAATTTTTGTGAATTATATGATAAGTGGAATTGATGTTTGGGTGTTTATATGTGATATTCCTTGAGTGTTCTAATTTTTATATGTTCAGAATAAAATATTGATAATTGTGATATTTTTCTGGTAATTTTTGGACTGTTAGATGATTTTATATTGATTTATGAATTATTAATTATTTTCCGAATAATTAAAAAATTATTTTATAAAGCCGGGAATCGTCCGATTTCAACCGTTTTTGCGTTTTTATAACCCGAAACTCTTCCGAAAACTCCTTCCTAACCTAATCTGGTAATTCCGGACCTTTTTCCTGTTTTGACTTTTTCAATCCGGATTACGGTTTAACCCGTGCGCGGCCCGGCGCAAGATTTTCGATACGATAGTTATTTCGGTAATCAATAAAACCCGTATTTTCGAGAGACGGGATATTTTTATATTATTCCCGTATATAATGTTTTATAAAAAGCCCGGTTTTGATAATTATCCAATTTTGGTATTGAATCGGATCGTTATTGCAGTTACTTAGCGGCTAAGCAACTAATTTAATGATCCAAAACGATCCAAAACGATCCAGAACGATCCAATATTCCATAAATATAAATAGCCTATTTTTTTATTTCGTTTATTCCGTTTATTCATTTGCAACCAGTTAAAACACCGTAAATACAGAGAAAAACCCGAGAAACCGATACGTTCCCGAGAATCAAACACACGAACGAAGGCGTTATCGAACTCCGATTCGGGCGTGCAGCATATCAAAACGAAGCTATCGAAATCTTCTTTCTGAATCAATCATCAGTTTCTGCCCAGAAATCACTGTAATTTTCTTATTTATTTATTTATATTCGAATTATTTGATAATTAAATTATGAAAATTTGTTCTTGATGTTGTTGATGTGTTTTGATGATTCCATGTTATAGAGCATGTTTTTTTTGGTCAATTTGATATATTATATGTGAAAAATCGAGTTCAATAACATATAGAAATTGAGGTTTTATTTTTCTGAAAAAAAAAATTAGGGTTCTTGGTGTTCTTGAGTTGGAAATTTGGGGGTTTTTGAATCTGGGGTTATTGATTGATTTTGATGTTGGGGATAGCTTCCTAAGGTGATTTGCAATCGATTCATATAGTTAATGGCTTCAAACGATTCCCGGAAATATTAAAACGAATTCATGAGTTTTTGAAAATTTTAATTTGATTTTCAGCCTTAATTGTTGATCGTTAGGTGATATGAACATAAAGACTAGATTCTACATGCGTAGAGCTTTAATTCCCCGTATGACTTGTAAATTTTAGTGTGGTGTTTAGGAAAACCGACTTTTCCGATTTGTTCATCGGAAAAGGCTGTTGATTTGCTCGGAATCGACGGATCGTCGATTGTTTGTGCGAAATAATGTTTGAATGATGTTCCAGAGTTGATATTGAGTGAAAACGAGCAGAGAAACAAGAGATTTGGTGTTGTTTTGCCGGGATTGAAAACGCCGGACTTCGGCCGGTCGTCGACCGGATTATGGGGAATCCCAGTTTCCGGCGACACCTCCACCATAGTTCCGGTCGTCTTCCCCCATTCAGCCACCGTTTGATCCATCTTGTTGAGAACAAATTCTGTAAAACTGTTTCTGCATAATTGTTTTTTTTTTATTAATAATCCAAAAATCATTATTTTTTTTATTCCAAAATTCATTTTAAATTCAAAAACAAATCTGATTTATTTTATTAATTAATTTTAGTTAGTTTTTAATTATTTTAATTAATCAATTAATTTAATATTAATTGATTAATTAATTTAATTAATTATTAATTGATTTTAATTGATTTAATAATAGAGTTAATTATTTATTTTTGATTTAAAAAAATTCTGAAAAATAGTTTCGAGCTTTAAAATATTATTTTAAATTATTTTCCAAGCTCGATAATTCTTATAAAATTATTTTAGGGTGTTCGAGCCCTATTATTTAATTATTAAATGATTCGGAGATCATTTTAATTCCGAAAAATGTTCAAAAATTCATAATAAATAAACCGTTCGTCCGTTTAATATGAAACGAACGCGTACAGACTCAGAAAAATATTCCGCTTTCAATAAAAATACTTTGGATACCCAAATTCTTTTGTTTTGAAAGGTCGCTTGTTTTATGAATCATTCTGAGTCGATTTTTGATTGATAAATCATATTTTGACCCGATTTCAGTTTTAAACATACCGAGTCGACCCTTTTGGCGAACCGAGTCATATGTGATATAAATTATGTGATACATTAGTTATGTGCTTATATGCTATATGAATTATGTGCGTATGTGGATCAAGAGTCTTGTGTTTGTCTGTGTTAATTATATATGGGCTATCGTATGGGTAGACGATAGGCTTTTGACGCGTAGTTCGTCGAGTGATTATCGATTAGACGATTAAAGTATTATGTTTTAATTATAGATACGAGTCTTTCAAAACGATCAGGACCAGATGAAGTGGATAAAAGCTAGAGTTGAATAATATGGAATAGTGGGTTGCAGCACTGCATGAGCAGCAGGCCCAAGAATTAGTAGAATAAAGATGGTGATGTCTTGAGACAGAATGTCAGAATAGATGCGATGTTACGAGTGTGACTAACTGCTAAAAATCTCAAAGGCAAGCACCCTAACCTCACTTATCATTCAAGTGACATTTATTTCGATTCATATTATGCAAGTACCTCTAACTTCACTTATTGTTCAAGTGATATTTATTTTAAAATTTATCATGCAAGTATTGCTTTCCCTATTCAGTTCGGAATAGATAAATGTTTTACATATCGCTGAATTAAATGATTCTGTTTATGCAAGTACTCTTCTGTTGTTCTATGTTCAGAATAGCTAAGTGATTTTACTTATCAAATTACTGGATTTACAAATGTTTTGGGTTTTGAGAAAATGAGTTGGTTTTGCGAGTATTCCTGCCCAAGTAAATGGGGGAATAAAAGTTTTTAAGGGTGTCGAGTATTATGACCCCTTTCAATAAAATGTTTTTAAGATTGGATGGTTGCGTAAGAGGCCGTGACGGCGGTCCAGTGTGAGCTATGTGTTATACAGGATATAACACCTTGCTAGGCCGATATGTGCCTTGGGTGCCCCTTTGTTTAGTTGGATATGCTTCGGCATACCGGTGTTGCTCCGCGGCTGATCACCGGTGGCAACACACCGTCGTTCGAGGATTCCAATCTAAATTATGATATTGTTTTGATATTCATAGAATAAATGATTTATCAACTGATTCTGTTTTGGATTAAAAGTACTGATTCTGTTTTGGATTAAAAATACTGATTCTGTTTTGGATTAAAGTGAATTGTGGTTTTGATTCAGTTTCTTATTTTTTTTTTTTTGCTGATACTTACGTTGTTGTTAAATATCAAAGGTGATATTAGTATAGATGATTGATGTTGACTTCAGTATGGAATATTGTGAGCATCAAAGTTCGTATTTATATCTAATTTGATATGACAGCAAAATAAGTATTAATTTCAAGAGTTCGGTTTTGAATAAAGTTATGATTCAATCCATAATCATTGTTTCATGTTATTATTGTTTACGATATTTCCGTAAACACTGTTTTACGAGTTTTATTCTCGTCAAGATTCAAAGTATTGCTGAAGCATGTCGCTCAAGAATATCAAAATGGTTTTGAATACAATTAAGGAATCAATTATGGGGTTCCTCAACTAACATTTTATGATTCGGCAATTATGATTTTAAATGTTCTGCTTTGATGCAGATGTCGGTTTTATATCAAAATGACCCTATATATGTCATAATGATCTTGCTGAGCATTTCTTTCGCTCATACTTGCCTGTTTTTAAATTTAACCTCCAGTGAGGATTAGCTTGCGCTACTTAGCTGCGAAATTCGAGGAAGCAAAGAAGAAGCTCTTGAAAGGTGGTTGGTCCAGGGTTTGCGGACTAGTGTAAGTTTTATTGTGTAAAGTTATTTATATTAGATTATATTATAGTTGTATATTTTATTTGGGCCTAGTATACTTCATTTCGAAGTTATACTAGTGGGTTTAACTGTGAGTTGGAATTTATTGAAAAGAGTTTTAAAAGAAAGTGAGAAAAATTTATTTGTGGAATTTGGATATCTTGTTTCTAGAACTGTAACCTTAAAAGATCTTGGATTAGTTTGGGGTCATTTATGATAAATATCTTCCGCTGGCATTTATTATTTGATTTAACAGGTTATTTTGGATTGAGGTTTCATCGTGACGACCAAATCCCCTGACCCCGGATTTGGGGGCGTTACAGTTGCACCTTTTGATAATATTCATTCTGATATGCGGGGACCTTCACCTGTACCTACAAAGGGGGGGATCTAGATATTATGTGTCCTTTATTGATGATTATACTCATTTTATATGGGTTTGTATGATAAAACATAGGTCTGATTTTCTTGATATATATAAGGAATTTCGTGCTCTTGTACATCACATTCTACTGTTATTAAATGTTTTCATTGTGATTTGGGGGTAAATACACTTCTAATGAATTTTGCCAGTTACTTGCTTCTGATGGTACTATACGTCAAACCTCGTGTATAGGCACGCCTCAGTAAAATGGAGTTGCTAAAAGAAAACATCATCATATTGTAGAAATATCTCGCTCCTTCTTGTTGTTCACTCAGGTTCCTAGTGTGTTTTGGGGGGAAGCAGTCCTTTTGCAACCTATGTGATTAACATGATTCCTACTTCTCATAACAGATGTAATAAATGAGGCAAATGAAGAACTTACTGCTTTACATCAGACACATACGTGGGACATGGTTCCCTTACCACCAGGGAAACATGCTATTGGTTGTCGTTGGGTCTATAAAATTTAGACCAAATCTGATGGTTCTGTTGAGCGCTATAAGGCTCGGCTTGTTGGATTATGAGGAGACCTTTACACTTGTTTTAAAGATGACGACGGGTCGTGCTCTAGTTGCAGTTGCTTCAGTTTCTAAATGGAACATATTTCAGTTAGATGTTAGAAATGCTTTCTTGTATGGTCACTATATGGTCTATGACATGCATCTCGTTGTTGGTTTGAAAAATTTTCCACGGTACTTATTTCACTTGGTTTTCATTCTAGTCATCATGATTCTGCTTTATTTATTCGGTGTCCCAGTGCAGGCTGTATTCTCTTGGCTTTGTATGTTGATGATATGATTATTACTGGTGATGATTGTGCTGGTATTGAGTCATTAAAAGAGGAGTTGGCTCGTTGGTTCACTATGAAAGACTTAGGTTTGCTTCGTTATTTTTTGGGGATCGAGGTTGCTACTTCATCACAGGGTTATCTTTTATCACAGTTTAAATATATATTTGATTTATTTGATGATGATCGTCTTACTAATAATAAGATTGTGGATACTACTCTTGAGATGAATGTTCGATATTTGTATCTGATGGTCTTCCTTTGGCGGATCCTACTTTATATCGTACTATTATGGGTAGTCTTGTTTATCTTACTATTAGTTGACTCTAATTATGATTTTGGTTAATTTATTGTTTTTTGGTTCCTATATAAGTCCATTTGTCTTGTTCATTATTCCATCTACCTGAACTCCTAAATCATTATAGAATATACTAATTTTCCTCAAAGTAATCGATTTGTTATCCTGATTGGATTGCATTATTCTTTGAGATGAAGTACTACTTCCAACTTTAGGAATCTCTCTGATATATTAGTTTAACTTAATTAACAGGGTCTTACTCTGCCCGTAATGTAGACTTAAATCATAACCACAAATTTATATTTTTATATATACAGATACAAGTACCATCCAAAAGTATTGATTTAGGGATGGGATTGCTGCAACATTCAGTACTGACTGAAAATGGAAATGTTGGTCTGCCTAAATATAACTAATGGCAGGTAAAGTCTCTAATTGTTCATACATCATTACCATATTAATTGGTCGTATGTTACTCAGGTGAAGCACCCTTCTGTATTGGATAAATTTGAACATATGATGAGCTTGGCCGAAAGGATGGAAATTGTAGTCCTTTTGGATTATGACCAAACCCTTTCAAACATTGTACCAAATCCTGAAGAAGCTTATATGACTAACAAGGTACAAACTAGTCTTTTTCAACAAAAAAACATGATAAGTTATTTGGATTTCCTCTAATAAATTTATTATTTCAGATAAGAGTTGCAATCCGCCAAGTAGCTACTTGTTTTCCTATTGCAATCATAAGTGGAAGGTCTCAACATAAGGTACCAACATTATGTTTCAAATGTCAACCATAGTACTCTTGCTGTAAAGTAAATTAGATTTGCTTACAATTTAGTATTTCAGGTATATGACTTTGTAAGATTAGACAATATGTATTATGTTGGGAGTCATGGACTGGATATAGCTGCTCTATTACAGTGTTTAAAGTATGGAGTCCCCAAGCATCAAATTAAAGTTGTTGACATAAAGGTAGAATGGTTTCTTAACTGATTCAATATAGCTTAATATCAGGCTTTTCTGGTTTATTATTTCTACAGTTTACCATTTACCTTTGTCTAGTCTTTTATGTACACTGGCTAATGCATAAATTTAGTAAGTGTTACAGTTTTTTATTATCATCTTGCCGGAAAACTCCAATGTGGTTATAATTTATGAAAACTCCAATGTGGTTATAATTTCACAAAGTGAAGACTTCTTTTAAAACTTGGTAAGTGTCTTGTGTCAAATAGTAGTTTGCATCGAGATTTTATGAATAGTTTAAAAGAATTTTAGAGTTGGATTCATAAACTCTTTATGAAATATAAAAATTAGAGTTTAAAATTCTTTTAAACTATTCATAAACTCTTGATGCAAACTACAGTTTGACACAAGACACTTACAAAGTTCTAAAAAAAGTCTGCACTTCGTGAAACTCTAACGACATTGGTGTTTTCCGGAAAAAAGATAACAAAAAAACTACATCACTTTCTAAGTTTATGCATCTACTAGTTTACACAAAATAAATAATAGAACCCAATAAATCGTTCTAGCATGCTATCTACTAGTTAAAAGCACAGACTCCTAATGGACCATCATTTGAACTTGTCCTATCATCCCATTGTATTGTCCCATCCCCCACTGGACAAACCCTCCTCCTTGCTACTAGAACCAGAAATCGAGCAGTATTAACCTAACTAACATGCGTTCGTGTCGCAACCTTCCAGTATTTGAGTAGTGCAATAATTCAAAATTATTTTAAGCAAAACTAGAAATAATTGCTAATAATTTTGATGGTATACGCTTTGGGACCATGATCAACAAGGAGGGCCCACTCTCTTCTGCTCTTCAGACAATCAAGAACAACCCGTGAGTGGCTTAAATATACATAATGATCCCCGTTATTTTTTCCTCAAGTAAGGCCAGTGTTGCACAGAGAATTAGAAAGTTGTGAGACTATTTCTTTTTCACTTTTAACGTGAAAAAAGGCATTTATATATATTCGATATGAAGAAACACACAATCATTCTATTAATCATGTCAATAGTTCTCATGTCTACTACTTCTGAAAAAAGAGTACGCCCTTCCAGTAATTGTACTCCACCACCATAAGAAACAACTACAGTAGTAAACGTGAATAAGGAAGTTGGTGATAAGAAAGTCCAAGCAGGAGAGAGCATGCATGTTAGTAATTAACTCATAATGGTATAGGCTAAAGTGTTTTCACTATACCATATATGGCCTTTACCAACACTTTTTTGGTGTTACAAGCAAAAATGTTGCCTTAAATCACTAAAATTTTATCTGAGTTGACACTTTTATTTTGTGTTATAGTAGAGGATAGTCGATGTTAACCTTATAAAATTTCTATCGTAACACAAAATATAGTGTCAGTATTGATGTTAAAATTACTGTTACTATAGAACTAAATATTTAGGAGGATTGTATTGGTGGACCAAATTTTGACCAAATTTTAGGCGGCCCAAAAATTAAATTTTGACATGCTTCTTTCATTTATTTATAAAATTAAAAACACTCTCAAACGTGAAAATCAGCTTCGCAGTCGGGGTTAATGGGTTTGTAGAAATTAGGTTCTGAATTAGGGAATTAGAGTTATAAATTAGCTTGAAGATATTGAGCTTTCTTCTCTGTCGGTCGTGGTTAGAGCTTGGAGATTGTAATTAGGGTTTTAGTAGTTAGGTTCTATAGCAATTGGGGCTTTCTTCTGAAATGGATTCAGCAATTGGATCTTGTAATTAGCGTTGAAGCAATCGTTTTGTTCTCAAATTTAAGGTTTTCTATTGTTCGATTCAACATTTAATCGGGTATGGTCGTATTTTATTCTGTTATTTATATGTATATCAATCTCCTTACAAGAAACCAAAACATTTTCTCGGTAGTGTATTTTAATTTCGATAAATTATAGGCTACCGGAGGCTATTAATTTAAGAGGCATTGGTGCAATGTAGACTGAGTTACTCATTATAATTATTTTTTCTGCCAAGTAAGTAAATTAATTAGTACATGAAAAAATGTAATTGATTTTTTTAACAGTACTACACAAAGAATTAACTTAATAGATTAGTTATTTGTTGGTTGAGTCGATGGTTGAATCGAAATAAGTGGTTCTCTCTAATGCAATTTATTTGTGTTAGCATGTTCAAAGAAGTATGTTAATTCTAAACTATAACATGCTGTCGTAAGCATTAGTTGCTGAATTTACAATTTCTTTTTTTCTTTATTTATTCCTCCTCTCTTTGGAATTTATGTATATGCATAGAAGTAATGATTACTCGGAAGATAAACCCACATCATGCGATATTAGTTTGACATATAATCTTTTTCTATTTATACATGTGAGGCTGTTGTACCCAACCTAAATTTATGTTGTTGGTTAGGTCTTTGTAGGTGCTAAGTTGCATGTTACGCAACAGATATTTCAAATGATTATTTTTTATCTCATTCTAATATCACTTTTATTCTACACAGACAAGCTTTTCAGCTGTTGAACTCATGCCTCTTTTTCCAGAAGAATCACTTGATGTTGAAATATCCGAGGAAGACTTGGAAATTAGTTTTACTAGAGCATGTGGTAAAAGTGGGTTAAAATGTTATTAAATTTGAAATTGATGTTTGGATCACTGACACCCCTACTGGTGTCTCTCTTAAATGCACATGTATAAATTCCTTGTCTGAATTATTTCCATCCAGTGACAACATATCACCTTAAATGACCGTTGGCTTTTTACAGATCATTATTGTCCTAGATTTGTTAATTCTATAATATCAAATTTAACGTTCATACAAATCTAGAGGTCCTGTAGCAAGTAATTTTAGTAGTTAATGTAGTTAGACACATTAGTTTTGTAAAACATCAGTTTTAACCGTATATACCAAATATAATCATCTACAGGAATCCTACATAATCCTTAAGTTTTGATTTACCAGGATTAGAAATGACAAGGTTTTATATAAATGTTTACTTAATTCTGTCATTTGACATAGTCCTTATATCTGGTAATAATTATGGTCAAACCTTGACAATACATAAGCCTAAGATTTTAATATACATGATCACGGGCTTTCTTTATGCTAGAATGCAACAAAGGTTGCAGCGGATTCACTCGTAGAGAAAGCTGTTGTATTTACTGACTTTACAGCTAGTGACACAGTAGAGGAGATTCCCAGGACTTGTAATGAAAAAGTACTTGGGCTACCAGGAACAAAGGAGAGAAAAGAATGCCACTTATTCTGTTTGACGTTGGAATAACAAAAAGATTAACAAGTTTGTGGAGACCATAATCATGAAGTTATCGTACTACAACACCTGTTTTTTAAAATTTTGCTGACTTGGTTGGCAGAGGGATACATATAAAGGTTTGTTCTGCTGCTTCTATATTAAACATCTTTGCCATTGAAGCCATTATTTTATTTAGAGGATATAATCTTACATCATATATTTGTTTTCTTTTTCTACAGAAGATTATGCCAAAAGAAATATTTTTAGAACCAGTAATTGGATGAAATTTGGAAGTTAGAACTTTTTATTTGGTTTAGTTAGAACTAGTACTTGGATGAAATTTGAAAGTTTAGTTATTTTGGTTTACTTGGAAGTTGAAACTTTGAATTTGTTCGATGAACTGTACTTTGTTAACAGAGTTATCAAATTCAATTAATATATACTAGGTCTTAATGTTGCAAGTTAATTTAGATTTTTTTACATTTTGAAAATTAACAAGTGTAAGTAATTGATATTTTAATGTTGGAAAAAATAGGCTATATTTTTACATAAATACAAGAGTGTAATACAATACAACAAAATAACTAAATTCCACCAACTAAAAGCCACCGACATTAAATGCCACCGATTTCGGTGGAATTTATAGTCAACTAGAATTTTCACCTACCAATGAATAAAATCCACCACGTGTGGTGGATTTTAAGTTGGGTCACTTTTATTCGGTGGAATTTATAGTCGGTCATTTTCAATCGGTGGAATTTAATCTTAGTTGTGCTTTTATCTTAAATTCAGTAATAATAGACGGGAAATTTCCCTCCAAAAATTACAAATATTTGAAACCACAAAAACAGCTGAATTCGGTGATTTTTATCTTAATAATAAGTTTAAAATAATTTAATTTATCTATATTTACCATTACACATACATATAATATTCCTGTAAGTATTTATATTCATATATACATTTGATTTTAAGGTTTCTGATTGTGGGTATTGTGTTTTTGTGCAAGCAGATTAAAGGGTTGTTGGTGGATTGGTGGAAGGAGAGTTTGTATGCTACATGTTTGACGAATTGTCTGTGAGAGAATAATTTTTTTTTTGGGTGATTTGTGGTTATGACGAATTTGGGAGGTGGTGCAGAAGTGCCAATTTTTTTTTAGCAAGGGCTATGAGGGGAGCTGGATTGGATAAAATATTTTGGCTCACACTGTATTATTGTAAGTTGAGTGTTTTTAAGAGTTCAAATCTCGAGTACCTACATTGTACACATACAAAAATCCTTTCTAAAATGCAGATATTAACTACTAATACAAATATTAACTACTAATACAACCATGTATAAGACACCAAATAATATTTAATCCAGTATATATTGCCAGTACAGAATGAGTGTGACTGTAGAAATCATTATATAGACAGAGAAAAGGGGGTGTCTAAAGGACTTTAGGGCCTTGAAGACGAACAAACTTAGAGTGAAGGACATAAGAGTCAGGAAAGGACTTAGCACCGATTGATTTGAAGTTACAAAGTTGAGATTCGATTAATTCAAGGGGTGTTGAAGAATGATACATTTAAGAATGCGGATAAGAAGGAGATTGAGAAGCTATCGAATGAGATTCCGATTAAAGTTTTTGATGAGTTGGTGTCATTTGTAGCAGCGGAGGGGGGAGAAAGAAAGGTAAAGAGAGAGAGAGACATTTAGGGAAAGAGAAAGGTGGGGAGAAGCAAAATGGAGGGTGAAATGGTGAGAGATGGGGTTGCCGGAATTTTTTCCCGGTGGTGGCCGGCGGTTGCACGGTTGATGGGTGGGGGTGGTTCTCTCTTGTTTTTTGAAACATTTTATGTTAAAATCGACCGATTGTGATGTAATTTATTCAGGGGCGGGAGATTCAAATTTTCAAAAAATTTTAAATTTTATAAAGCGACCAAAGATTGAGTCGATTTTATATAAATTCCACCGGAAAACTTAAAATCCACCCTCTTAAAAGCCACCAACATGCTTTAGTCGATTTTATACTAAAATCCACCAAATATGGTCAATTATAGCTAAATTCCACAGATATTTTGTGGTGGATTTCAGTAATTTTTGTTGTTGTGATAGTATATACCAGAGTGTTTATAATGAAACTGTTACAATAAGTTATAAACATGTTACCAAAAGAATTTAATTGTTTTACAATATTGTGTTACACTAGAAAAAATGATGTTGCAAAAGAGTTTAATACAATATTTTTTTGGTGTTACTAAAGGTCTCGGGGTATTTTAAAATAACTGTGGTTACACTTGCTTAGTGTTATCATAGATACTGAATGTGTAACCATATGGTGTTTATTGTTACATTTTTACCTCTGTTGTCAAAAGTTAATAAAGTATTACCTTAGACCTTTATTGTAGCACGATCAAATACAACACCACCAAAATTTCAAAAAGTGTAATCATAACTCAATTTTTTGCCTTAGATAACATTTTCTAGTCATTTTTGCAATTTTTTTGGTGTTGGTAGAGGTCATATATGGTGTAGTGTTTATATATTATAATGACAATTCTCGTAATACGATTTATTAGCAAAATAATCGATCTCCGAGAGGTAAGAGTTAATTATAGTTAAGTTAAGTAAGGCGCTAATATGGTTAATTGAATTTGGTTTAATAATATATAATGCTTATCATGTTCAATATCAAACTTAAATGACTGCACATTTTTGTATTATGTCAACTGTAGTTCACGAACATGTATAAACTTGACCCACCTACCAAATTCACAATCTAAGCTATATAAACACTTTAAAATAATTGAACTCAAATTAAATTATCAATGGTGCATCTGGTTTAGTTAACTTGTATAATTATATTGTGGATATTAGTATATTAATAAGAATAATTAATGTTAAATATAATTAAAATTTTAGAGGATGACAAGATGGTTAGACGACTATCAACAAATTTTTTAATATAATAGTATAGAAGATAGATATATAGATAACATAAACTATAAAAATAGATAAAAAATAATTAAATAAGGATAATATTATTTGTTTTAAATAAAATTGATACGCACAAATTTTAAGCCAACATCTTACCCAAGAGGTGAGATTTCTGTTCGCTCTTCATTCATGTACTCCTAAACTCCCCAAATATGTTGGGAAGCCCTTTTTGGTTTCTTATATAATTATTATTTTTTAGTATTTAATGTTGCCCGACCAATGCTACCAAAATAATGGTATGAATTTTAATATTATATCTAATTGATGAAGCTATTGAATGTAAGAAGACATATGTTTGTTTTGATCAACGATAATAATTGACTTTAAAAATTAATATAAATCTAATTTACAAATATTTATAAGGATATCCTGATAAAATTAGCGTGTACCAAAAAATAAGTACCGTACCAAAATTCTGAATATTTCGTCTATTATATAACAGGTTATATAGTATTTTAAATAAATAGGCCTATGACGTAAATTTCAAAATAACCGACTAAAAAAATAAAATAATGGAAAAAAGATATAATTTATGAAAAATTAAAATCAGAAGACCCAAATGAGATGCCATGATAATTGTATACAGCTTGAAACTTCGAACGCGCCTTTGAAATTATTTATCTATCTAAATTATTATGCCCTATACATTATATCAACATTAGAATTCTAGTTGCAGTCTGTTCTCCGAAATTGGTTACAAACTCTATGAATCGAAGAGTTAAATAAAAAACAATTACATAAGATTAAATAGGTAACAAAATATAACGATAATTCGGTAAAATCAGCTTGTACCAAAAAACAGGTATAGTTCCAAAATTTTCAATGTTTCATAAATAGTATAGATAGATATATACAGTAAAATCTTTAAAACTATTATTTATAATCTATAATTTTTCTGGTGTTCATATTTAGGGCATAAAAGATATTTTATATCTCTTAAAGTCAACAAAACTTATGATGTAACAAACACCTTTTGATCTTAAATCAGCTTCTTAACTTCAAAAGTTAATATTCAAATATTTTATATTTTTATTAACATTGTTCAGACTTCAGACTGTTTGAACTTTTAAAAGAGCTAACAGTTTTGATTCTTTGAATATTTTTTTAGTAAAGTCCATGTATCTAAATGCTTAGGTGGAACTGGTTGTTCCTTTCCAAGCACGGGATATTACAAAAAATTTCTCAATAAACATCATCTCATAGACATCGTTGTCAATAACAACCGATGTTAAAAATATTTTTAACATCGGCTTATATGAAAATGAAGTTAAAGCCTGTTTTATACATCAATTAGAATAAAAACTGATGTCTAAACTATGATTTAAAAAAAACGGACACTTCCCCTTGATAAAAACATTTTCCCCCTCTTTAATGAAATATATCCTCCTTAGAATATTTTTCTCTTAGAAAACTTCCCCCTTACTAAAATTTATCTATTTCTCTCTCCTGACTCTCTCTCTCTTTCTCTCCCGATTTTCTCTCTTTCTCACCGTCACTCTCATCTTTCAACCCCAAATCGAAACCATAACTTACTAAACTCCTAAATAGAGTCGTAGATTTATAACCCTAATTTGAACGATAGCTTTCAACTAAAATGGCCAATTAGCTATAAAGGAGGTTGAACATTGGACAATTTGTGCAAAGGAGGTTAACCTCTAGTCCAAATCCGCTCTAATTACTAAGAGTTTTATTTTAATTTCTTTTAAAAATCCAATTTTTGGTTTTTAATTCATTCTTTTTCTACAAACTGGTTCATTCTTCAGCGTGGGTTGTCTACAAAATAAGTGATTTTTCAATTTTAGTGATATATATGTATGCATGTCTGTTTTCCTAGATTTTTTTTATTTATAATTTTTTTATAATCAAGTATATATATATAGTAAACTATCAAGGTATATGCTTTAAATGTTATAAGTTTTGTTTTATTGTGAGAAACAAAACAAACCCAATTTTATAGATTGTTTATGTTCATAACCCTAATTTTATTTGTTCTTGTCGTGTACTTGTTTTTTTGATGATTTATTTGTTTGGAAGTATACTAGATTTGATTTGTGTTTGTGGGTTGTTTTTATTTTGGTTTATTCTTGTGTTAAATTGGTAAAAATATGTGTTTTAGTAAAAATATTCCCGATGCTGCATCAAAAATGCCTAATACTTTTAATGCATCGTATAATTATAAATCGGGGATGACTACGACAAAGAAATATATGAGTTCAAGTGGTTCAGTTAGTATGCTGAACAACCTCTATATAAGGTAGTGACTCCACCAAATTAGATTCAATATAAAAACTCCATAACTGGAAAGTGAGATTTGGTGTTAGCGATAATGTCTTTACCGAATTACTCTTTTCTGTTGGGTCCTTACTTCCTATATATCATCTCTTGCCGGTTAATGCTTATCAAGCAAAGAAACCCCTTTCTAATTTAGTCCTCGAGTACAAAAAATTCCATGCTTGTCCGAATGAATGTATTATATATAAGGGTATAAATATTGATGCTTCCGAGTGCCCCTAGTGTCGGGTATCTCGCTGGAAGATAGGAAAGGATGGTAAACCTAGGAATAACATACTTGCCAAAGTAATGTGGTATTTCTCGATCATTTCCAGATTTAAGAGGATGTTTAATTCTGCTTCCACCGCTAAACTACTCACTTGGCATGCCAAAAAAAGAGTTGAATATGGGATGATGCGCCATCCAGCCCCCTTTATGACGGAATGTTGATTACAAGTGGTCAGACTTTGGTAGTGAGGTAAGAAACATCCGCTTAGCTTTGGTGGCCGACAGTATAAACCCCCATAATAACGGCTTAACCAATTTGTATTCTTGCTGGCCAGTAGTACTAACTACGTATAATCTTTCTCCATGGTTATGCATGAAGAGAAAGTTTATAATGCTAACAATTTTGGTCTCTGGTCCGCATGAACCGGGTAATATATTGACGAATTTCTATAATCGTTGATTGCTGATTTGAAAAAACTATGGGAAGAAGGTGAACCAAATGTGTATGATGCGTACAATAAATCACATTTCACTTTGAAGGCAATATTGATGTGGACCAAAACTGACTTCTTGGTATACGGAAATTTTTCAAGTCGTGTCAATAAGGTTTACATGTCTTGTCCAATATGTAATGATGATACTGTAGTGAAATATCTACCTCATAGCCGGAAAATGTCCTTTCAAGGGCATCGTCGATATTTGCCTCGGCATCACCGTTATAGGTTGAATACGGTAGCTTTTAATGGTGAACAAGACTTAGGACAACCACGTCATCCCTTTAGTGAAGAAGAGGTATAATGCAACATGAGAAAATTAATTATGCTTTTGGAAATGAAATAAAGAAGTCGAAGAAAGTGGACTGTCCTTTGAAGAAAAAATTAATATTTTTTGAGTTAAAATATCGGAAATATCATCATGTTCGTCACTGTCTTGACGTTATGCATTTTGAAAAGAACGTGTGCGATAATCTGGTTGAAACTTTAATAAATTTAAAACATAAGTCCAAAGATAGTGAAGCATCCCTTAATGGTATGGTTGTAATGGGCGTGAGAAAAGACTTGGCTCCACAAAAAGTAGGAGAAAAAAGAACTTACCTGCCCCCTGCGGCTTATACTCTTTCAAGGGCAAAAAAGAAGAAAATGTTGTCATCACTCGCGTCTATGAAAATTCCACATAGACATTCACCAAACATCAGAAATTCTATGTCTATGGAAGATTCGAAGTTTTTAGGGCTCAAGTGCCATGACTGTCACATACTTCTTCAATAACTACTTTTGGTTTCAATTCATTCTATTCTTCCAAAAAATGTAAGGGTTATCATAATAAGATTGTGTTTCTTTTCCAACTCTTTATGCAACAAAGTTGTAGATCTATCGAAGTTGGATAAAATGCAATCAGGTGTAGTGTTGACCTTGTTTAAGGTGGAAAAGATATTCGCTCCTTCGTTCTTCGATATAATGATACATCTCACGGTCCACTTGGTTAGAGAATTATGATTGTGTGGACCTGTTTTTTTATAGGTTGATGTATCCTTTTGAACGTTTCAATAAAGTGCTAAAAAGTATGGAAGGAACCATTTTTATCAGAAAGGTTGTATAGCCGAGAGTAATCTAGGAGAAGAATTTGTGGAATTCTGTTCGGAGTTTATTCAGCGGAGTTGTAGAACTGTCGGTCTTCCAAAGGAGAATGAAAAGCTCTCTTTTCCATTATCTATTGCAACAATAAAGTTGGTGGAAGAAAAAGTACGTGGATGAGGCACATCTACATGTTCTACAAAATAAGGCTGGAGTGTATCCGTTTATTATGTAAGTTAGCTTATTTTTCCTGTTACTTATTTTTGTCAAGCTTTAGTTGTAGTTAGTAAATTAATATATATGCAATTTTGAAGGATGCATAAGGAATATCTGGAAGAAATATATCGAGGGAAAAAATACTGTTCATTGGCCGATAGGAGAACACAATCGGCTATTTGCTGATTGGTTTGGAAAAAAGGTTAACAAAATGATCGATGATAAAAAAAAAGTGTTTCATAAATGATACGATGGATGGCAAGTAAATCGTTATTTTCTATTTTGACTTATGAAGGTTTTCTAGTTAATGGTGTCTGCTACTTGACAAATGACAAAGATGACGGAAAGGTTGCCGAAAATAGTGGTGTCTCTTTAATTGATAAGGTTGTCCAAGTCTCTAGTGCCAAGGATTTAAATCACGTGCAGTCTGAAATGACATTTTATGGCGTCATTGAAGAAATATGAGAGTTGGATTATCATGAATTTAAGGCGCCATTATTCTTGTATAAATGGGTAGACAGTGATAGAGGCATATGTTAGAATATATATTTATTACATATTATTAGTGATATATTATATTAAAGGTGTTTTCATAATTTAGCTTGGAACAGTTTATCATATAGATATCGAGACATGTATTCTAATTATTAAGTATTATAATAAAACCCTAGTTATTTGTTTCATCTCTCTACTTTTATCATGGTATCAAGAGCTAGGTTATGGAAAAATTAGTTCGTTGATTGCTCTATTTTATTTGAGGTTGTTTGTTTTATTGTCATATCTTTCGGTAAAGATGATTTTCTTCAGTTGATTAGTGTTCAGTTGGATGGTACAAATTATTTATATTGGAGTTATGTTATGAAAAAAATTTATGTGGCAAAATTTTGTAGAGTTATGTTCGTGATAAGGATACTAAGACTAAACCAGTAAATGCTAAGATTGATGATTCTGCAAAAGCAATTGAGTTTTGGGAGGCTAAGAATTTGAAAATTATTATATGGATTGATAATTCAGTTACACATTCTATTGATGCCCAGTTAGCAAAGTATGAAACGGCTAAAGAGGTATGGGATCATCTATTCAGGTTGTATACACAATCCAATTTTTCTAAACAGTATCAATTATAGATGGATATTCGTGCACTTCAACAACAAAATATGTCTATTCAAGAATTTTATTCTGCCATGTCCAGTTTATGGGATCAACTTGCATTGACTGGACCAACAGAATTAAATGCAGTAGATGCTTATGTCAAGAGACGAGAAGAACAACGTTTGGTACAATTTTTAATGGCTCTTCGTTCTAATTTTGAACCTTTGCGAGGGTCAATCTTGCATCGTACTCCACTTCCATCAGTTGATTATGTTGTTAATGAACTTTAGTGGAGTAGATTCGTATTAAATCTAAAGGTGCTAAGGAAAACTTGTCATCTGGTACTCATGTTTTTGCCGTTCCTCCATGATCATCCGGTGGTATTCAAAATAGGTCTATTCGGCCACTTTAAGATGAATGTTCTTATTATAGAGATTAGCGTCATTGGAGGTCTTCGTGTCCTCAAATATTGGCTATGCAACAACGTACATCTCAATGGTTATGTCAGCAACAATGACCTTGGACATCACGTTCACTTCAGCTGTAACAACGTCCTTGGACACCTCGTTCACCACATCAGCCTCAGCACCCTCCGGGTCCCGCTACTTGGACATATCGGTTGTTAGGTCACACACACTGTAGAAGGGGGTTGAATACAGTGTTTATCACAATCAAATCGAATATAAGAACTTAAGTAACAGAAAACAGATTTTATTCAACACAATAAACTCTGTTACAATATGGAACTGTCCTCTCTCAGTGATGAACAAATTATCACAAGAGCTGCTAGAGTTACAAAGAATAATAACTTCGATAATCGTAACACTTATAGTGTAAACTCTATGCCTGTGTTTATATACTACACAGTTACAAGATAATCTTCTAATTGATATGAAATATAATTCTGCTTCCTAAAATATATCAACTAGTTATCTTTTCTTCCAAGTATTCTATTCTTCATAGAATTCCTTCTTCATGCACAATTCTTTCTGTCTTAGTCTCGATCTACTTTCCTTTCAATCAGCCGCCTGCCTTATCTAAAAGTCATCTTAAGTCCTAATATTATCTCCTGATAAATATCTTTTGAACCTTAAGTTCTGATAACTTAAGTTCTGATATCTTAAGTTATGTCTTCAGTATAAGTGCTGATTTCCAATTAAGTATTGATTTGTCCTATAAGGTAAGATCTGAAAACTAAACACAAATCATATTACACATGACATTATCAAATATATCTAACAATCTCCTCCAACTTATAAATTAGCATAATATACAAGTTCAACAGATATTTGATGATGTCAAAAATATTAAGTACAAATGCATGAAAATTTGACTAGATAACTACAACTTACAGTCCTTTCAGCTTTACCATCTTTAACTTTTGATAACAGCTTCAGTCTATATAAACTTCAAAATTTAAGTAGTTGTAGATCTTTCACCTGGCTTCAATTACTTCTGATCTCTTTGATATCAGGAGTTGTTCTGAGATAGTTCTTTAACAAACATCTCTCAGCATATTCAAGTTCATTAACCATCCTCCTTTTGGCATTCTTCAATTCAGCTGTATCTTCTCCAGTTTGAAAAATAGCTGCTTTGAGATCATTTATCTTAGCTTTTCTTATCTCCTGATCTAGTATTATTAAATATGCCTTGTCAGACTCAAGATTGAATTCCACAGCCTTATAACCCAGAAAAGTAGTTATAATCTTAGCAGCGTTAGGCTTCATATCGACAATATCACCCTTGTGATCTCTGTACTTGGGACAATATATGCTGACAGACTTTACAGAGTAAAGCTTCTTCTGCAGCACTATCTGTTAATCTGTTCTTCACTTGAAGTAAGAATAGAACATGTTCCAGTTCCTCAAAATACTTCAGTGGTATAGCATTCTGCCTAATATGGTATACCCTTCCATCTGTCATAAAATATAACAAGATATGTTCTTTCAAGAAGGTATGGTAAACCATTTGTACAGATTCAAGTCGATTCAATCTTTCAGGAGTTTCTCCAACAACTGGTTCACTTAAAGAAGTTGGATCATTGGTTGTGTTCTGTATTCTTCTTTCATCAGCACTACCCAATCCAGATTTATCTCTTGCTTCTTTTCCTGTAAAAACTCTTGCTTCAAAACCACTTGTTGCAGTCTTCAAAGATTGAGTTTGTTTAGCTTTGGTGAATCCTGGTAGGAGTAACTTTGAAGGTTTAACATGATCAATGTCAGAGGTTTCCTTTTCCTTATCTTCTGATATCAAGCCAACTTGAGCTAAGTCAGAGGTTGATTGTTTCACTGTCATATCAGAACTTACTGACTCTTGATTCTGAACAACATGAGCCATGTCAGAGGTTGTTTGAAAAATCTTCTTATGCATCAGAGTAAGA
Source organism: Apium graveolens (assembly GCF_009905375.1). Lineage (NCBI taxonomy): Eukaryota > Viridiplantae > Streptophyta > Magnoliopsida > Apiales > Apiaceae > Apium > Apium graveolens. The sequence goes on along the minus strand of NC_133648.1, from coordinate 309,648,221 downwards.
TTAGCATCTGCTTCTTCATCAATTATTTCTTCATCCATAACTGGCATATAAACCTTTACAGGTTCATCAACTTTTTCTTTGCCCTTGGACCTTGGATCTATCTCCACTTGTGATTTGGCTTTAATTGCCTCAGGATTTGTCCTTTCTTTTATCACAATGCCTTTAGCCTTAGGAAGTTTCTTTTTAACAACAGAAGCTTTAGATTTGAAGTTAACTTTTTCTAACTTAATTCTAACTTCTTCTTCTTTTAGACTCTCAAAGTCCATTCCTGGATTTTCTTTCAGATTGTCTTGAAATTTCCTCATCAAGTTCCAGATGTTCATTAGAACTTATCCTTTTACCAGTATCAGAACTTATTCTTCTCCCAGTATCAGAACTTGTTCTTTGACTTGTAGTTCCAGCTTTACTTGATGAAAATCCTTTGCCTTGACCTCTACCCTTGTTAGAGTTTCCCTGGTCATCATTTTCATCATCCTTTCCTTTCAGTGTCTGAATAAATTTGCATTTGGACTTAATCACTTTCTCCCCCTTTTTGGCATCAGCAGGTAATAGACGAGAGACAATCAATTCCACTGAGGATTGGATCTCATTGAGTTGATTTTGGTGAGAAGCTTGATTCTTCAGAATTTCTTCAATTTGAGCTTGTTGTTTCTCCTTGTCATGAGTTATTGAGTGTTGACCTTGAAGGTGCCTTGTACTCAATGCAGTAACTCTCAGATGTGCCTTGAAATCATCATTTATCAGCATTTTATCAGCTTTTGCAAGATGCTCAGCAAGAATCTTTTCAGAAGGAACAAAACTAACTGAGTTCCATTCTTTAGTCCACTCCTTTCCTCTAGGAGTTTCACTCCAAGGTACTGGTGCTTCCCCTGTAACAAACTTCTTGACTAAATCAGCTTTATGAACAGTTTGTTGAGGTGCATGTCCTGATGGACCAGCTACATCACCATCTAAACTGGCAGCAGCTTCACCAGTAAGTTCTTCATTGGCAGCATCAGAACTTGTAGATCATGCAGTATCAGCATCATCTGGTAAAATAGCAGTATGTGAGGCTATAGAGGCTTCAACATCATCCTCTAAATTCTGATCTGCAGTCAGGTTCTGATCAACATTCAAATGTGATGTTATTGGTGGAGTGAGTTGAATTTGTGGAGCTTCCAAGTACAAAACCTCAGGCACAATCAGGTTATGAATATCAATTTCACCACTTGTACCCGGTTTTTTAGTATGTACTGGATCAACTATAGGTGACATAGAAGGTGTAGGCAGTTTCTGGTTGTGCAGAAGGAAGTAATTCAATAACAACTGGTTCTGTTGAGATCAGAGATTCCTGATCCCCTTCCTTAGCTGCTTCCACTACATCTGAATCTGACTCAACTATGTTCCTATGAGCTCTCTATTTCTTTACTTTCCTCAAAGGTGGAGACATTGTAGGAGTTTTATCATCAGAATTTAATTTTCTAAGCCTTTTGAGGGGCCTAGAACTCCCAGTTACAGTATCTTTCTGAGAAGAAATCTTCTCAGCTTCTATAATAACAGGTTCTGATATAGGAACCTGTTCCTCAGCTGTTTTCTCAAATCAACAGAATTTAATCAAAACATTCATCACAAAATAAGATTAAAAGTCGATGAAGTAAAGATTAAAACTTGCAGTTCAACATGTACAATCACATAATTTGAGAAATAAAGAACAAATATTGCAATTAATCAAAATTTCATTAATATATCATATGGTTACATTCGATGAAATATATCAATTATATTCAGAAATACAAGATAGTCTTAATCGATTCCTAACATCAACAGCCTTAGTCCTAGTCTAAGAAGACCTAACGACTAACTGCTTCTGCTGCTGACGAAGAGCACTGCAAGACGGATGATCCGTTCCTGCTGACAGAGACCTTCTCTCCTTTCCTCTTCCAACCTATCAAGATGGAGGTGATACTCCTTTGATAAAAACAAGAGTTCGGTGTGAACCTCTGTTAGGAATATATGTATTAGTTTGATGATAAGTTAAACAAAACACTTAAGTAGAAATCTAATATTTGTAGCCTCAATGGATAAGACCATCTTGGCTATCCATTGATGGAGTAGCTTTACTTAGAAATAAGTTTAGTATTGTAGCATATTTCAGTCTCTATATTTAAGTTATAATTCTTAGAAGTTGTGGGAAATTATAAGTCATGTTGACTACTAGTGGATATGCAAATAGGAGGGCTAATTGTAAATATTTCATGCCTTGTAATTTTGTTAAATGAAGTAGTATCAACTGTTAGATTAAAGGCCTTCAATGGATGAGAAAAAAAGCTTCAACGGATGTCTCTAAAGCTTCAACAGATAACATCCATCAACGGATGAGTGCATCAACGGATAAAGCTTCAACTGTTAAAGCATCAACGGATGTCACTAAATCATCAACGGATAAAGCCATCAACGGATGAAAGCTTCACCGGATGCTTAGTTCCATAGCAGTTAATAATGACAATTCATAAGCTGACAGAGGCACATGGGTTGACAGAGACAATTGGAATGTGGTAGCCTCTTGGAGGAATCAAGAAAAAGCAGCATTTCCATTCTGGTGCAAACAAGGAAGTATTCAAAGATTCACAGATTATCTTAGATTGCATTGGATAGAGAAATGAAGAAGAAGCATGTGAAGAACTATTTTATAATTGTATTTTATCTTTGTCTTCACTTGTAAACTGGGTGATATATAAACCAAGTTGCAGCTAGTAATTAGAAGTGAATTTTCCAGAGCTGTTTAGAAAAACATAGAGAGAAAATCATCTAGTTTATACTAGGTCGCAGCTGTGATCAATTATTTGTATCACAGATTTTCTGAAATACACATCTCTGGTGGAACAACAAATCCACCAGAAATTTTTTTAAAGCCTTTTTGTTCTTTATATTTGTGTCTTGAATATACATCTATCTGCACCTGCTTAAAACAATTCACACACATCTGTTCATCATACACTTAGCTTTTGAAACTGCTCAAAAATTGAAAAAGTTTTGAGATTTACATTCAACCCCCCTTCTGTAAATCTCATTGTTAGTTCCTTGGGAATAATAATTGGTATCAGAACAAGCTCTTGACATACAAAGAGTTTAAAGATCTATTCTACTAACATCATGAGTAAGAAGGATTTGGAGTGAAGATTCCAATCTTGAAAAAAGATAATTATTATCACTGGAAAGTGAAGATGCATCTACATCTTCTCTCTCAAGATGAAAGCTACATCAACTGCATTGAGAATGGTCCTCACATCCCTCACAAGGTGGCCACAGCTGCCACTGCCACAGTTGCTGTTGGACAGTCAATTCCCAAGCTAAAAGTGGAAAGAACTGATGAAGATATTGAAGAGGTTCACAAGGACAAGAAGGCCATGAACATTCTGTTTAATGGCCTAGACAAAGATATGTTTGATAATGTCATTAACAGCCAAACTGCTAAGGAAATTTGGGATACTGTGCAACTTATCTGTGAAGGTACTGAACAAGTTAGAGAAAACAAAATGCAGCTTCTCATTCAACAATATGAATATTTTCATTTTGAAGAAGGAGAATAATTGAATGATACCTTCAAGAGATTTCAGAAACTGTTGAATGGATTGAAGCTGTATGGCAGAGTGTACCAAGTCAAGGATTCCAACTTAAAATTTCTGAGGTCTCTACCAAAGGAATGGAAGCCTATGACTGTTTCACTAAGGAATTCTCAAGATTATAAGGACTTCACACTTGACAGATTATATGGAATTTTGAAGACCTATGAACTTAAGATGGAGCAAGATGAGCTGTTGGAGAAGGGAAAGAGAAAAGGTGGATCAGTTGCACTTGTAGCTGAAAATGAGAGAACTGAAGCCAGGAATGAAGAAAAGACAATGCCAAGTCTCAAAATTGGCACAAGCAAATCAGAATCAAGCAAGGGAAAGGAGCAAGCAGCTGAGGTTGATGACAATTCCAGTCAAGATGACTCTGATGATGTTGATGAACATCTGGCTTTTCTGTCCAGAAGGTTTGCAAAAATGAAATTCAAGAAAAACATTAGAGCCACTAAGCCAAACAAGAACATGGTGGACAAATCTAAGTTCAAGTGTTATAACTGTGGAACAAGTGGACACTTTGCAAGTGAGTGCAGAAAGCCAACTTCTGAAAAGAAGAAATTTGAGCAAGTGGATTACAAAAAGAAATATTTTGAATTGCTCAAACAAAAGGAAAGGGCTTTTCTGACTCAAGAAAATGATTGGGCAGCTGATGGAGTCGATGAAGATGATGATATGGAGTATGTCAACTTAGCCCTGATGGCTAATTTTGATGAAAATAAAAATAGTTCATCAAGCAACCAAGTAATCACTACTGACCTCTCTCAGCTTTCTAAAAATGAATGCAATGAAGCTATAAATGAAATGTCCAATGAATTATATCATTTACGTGTTTCCCTTAAATCACTGGCTAAAGAGAACACAAGAATTAAAGAGAATAATTTGTTTTTAAGTGATAGGAATGCTGTGTTAGAGGGTAAGATAATTGAGCTTGAAAAGATTAAAATCAAATGCTTATCTATTGAGAGTGAACTAGAAGAGTCTGTTAAGAAAGTAGAAGTTCTTTCTAGACAACTAGAATGTGAGCAAGAGGTAATCAAGGCCTGGAAAACATCTAGGGATGTTAATGCTGAAATTGTCAAGGTTCAAGGAATTGAATCACTCTGTGAGAATGACTGGAAGAAAAACAAAAAGGAAATAGAATTAATTGATGGACTATCAACGGATGTGGAATCAACGGATATAGAAAGTCATCCGTTGAAGAAAGAAAAGGAGCATCCGTTGAAGGCTCATCAATTGAAACAGGCAAATGATTCTAAAAGGAATAATTTGAAAAATCTCAGTAAGAAGTTTGGTTCAACTTCCAAAAACTTTGTCAAAGAAGAAGCTAGCACATCCAAAGATGCCAGTAAGGTGAATATATGACACATGACTTTAGATCAGTTGAAAAATAGGCTTAAGTTGGTTGAGGATAAAAAGGAAACTAAAAGAAAATCTAATAGAAATGGGAAGGTAGGGATTAACAAATACAACAATTACATACCTGATAAGTATGCTCCTAGAAAAAGTTGTGTGCATTGTAGTAGTGTTAATCATCTATCTGCTAACTGCAAATCTGTTAAGAATGCTCCCATGCCTTTAACTCCTTCCATGCCTAACATGTTTATGTCACCACTGCATGCTATGCCTGCACAATCTATGCCTTATCAAATTCAATCAAATGTGCTAAATGATTCTGTAACTAACCCTACACTTCAACCAACTACATCTGAGATCAAGGTTGACTCAAAGTTACCTAAGTCAAAAGGTGCAGGAAGTGTGAAGTCTAGGAAAAAGACTAACAAGGCTGGACCCAAGGAAACTTGGGTACCAAAATCAACTTGATTTGATTTTGTTGTGTGCAGGGAAAAAGAAGGAATCTATGGTACTTGGATAGTGGTTGTTCAAGGCACATGACAGGAGATTTTACCCTGCTCACAGAGTTCAAGGAGAGAGTTGGCCCTAGTATAACCTTTGGAGATGACAACAAAGGGTTCACTATGGGATATGGCTTGATTTCAAAGGAAAATGTCATCATTGATGAAGTTGCATTAGTTGATGGTCTCAAACACAATCTATTGAGCGTCAGTCAACTATGTGACAGAGGGAATACTGTTTCCTTCAATTCTGAAGCCTGTGTTGTCACCAGTAAAAAGGACAACAAAGTGGTTCTAACTGGAGTTAGAAAAGGGAATGTGTACTTGGCTGACTTCAACTCTACAGATGCAGAATCAATCACTTGTCTTTTCAGCAAAGCAAGTCAAGATGAAAGTTGGCTATGGCACAAGAAGTTGTCCCATTTGAATTTCAAGACAATGAATGATCTAGTCAAAAAGGACTTGGTTAGAGGAATGCCTCTAGTGGAATTCTCAAGGGATGGACTGTGTGATGCTTGTCAGAAAGGAAAGCAAAAGAGAGCATCATTCAGTAAGAAGCTTGAATCAGCAATTGATGAACCATTACAACTGCTACATATGGATCTTTTTGGACCAGTCAATGTATTTTCAATTTCAAGAAAAAGATATTGCCTGGTGATTGTAGATGATTTCTCAAAGTTTTCATGGACCTATTTTCTTGGATCAAAGGATGAAGCTAGTGAAATCATTATCAATCATATCAAGCAAGTCAACAACCATCAAGATTTGAAAGTAAGGAATATCAGGAGTGACAATGGAACTGAGTTCAGGAATTCTACCATGAGGTTGTTCTGTGAAGAAAATGGGATCATGCATGAGTTCTCAGCTCCAAGGACTCCACAACAAAATGGTGTGATGGAAAGAAAGAACAGATCACTAATTGAAGCTGCAAGAACAATGCTTGAAGAGTCAAAACTCCCAACATATTTTTGGGCTGAGGCTGTTAACTGTGCATGTTACACTCAGAATATTTCTCTAATCAATCAGGAAAAAGGCATGACTCCCTATCAATTGTTCAAGAGAAGAAAACCAACCTTAAACTTCCTTCATGTCTTTGGTTGCAAATGCTACATTCTAAGGAACCAACCTGACCACAAAGGCAAGTTTGATGTAAAGGCTGATGAAGGGATATTTGTTGGTTATTCTGCTGGAAAATCATATAGGATCTACAATCTAAGAACCAACATTGTTATGGAATCTGTGCATATTGTGTTTGATGATAAAAAGATTGATGGACTAACAGATGAGGGACATCATGAAGGACTCAAATTTGACAACATTGAGATATATTGTGATGATAGTGAAGATGAGAATGATGGAGAAGACACTTTAAAAAGGATTCAAAATCTGCCTTTGGATAATGCACAAAATGCTGCATCAGTTGAAAGTCATAATTCAGCATCCGTTGATAGAAGTAATACAGCGTCCATTGAAAGACAAAGTGCATCATCCGTTGAAGTACATAATGGAGCATCCGTTGATCATAGTTCATCAACGGATAATCAATTTACATCATCAGTTGATAGAACTCCCAGTTCCTTACAAAGGACCAATAACACAGGGGGAGTTTCAACCAATCAACACTCTATCTCACATCATGACAATACTGAGGCAACCTCATCTAGAGCTAATCTACCACCTCAAAGGAAATGGACCAAGAATCATCATTTTGAACTAATCATTGGTGATGCAACATCTAAGGTGAAAACTAGAAGGGCTACTCAAGATGAATGTATATACAGTAGTTTTCTATCACAGGAGGAACCTAAGAGAGTGGAAGAAGCTTTGGATCCAGATTGGATTTTAGCAATACAAGAGGAGCTAAACCAATTTGAGAGGAACAAAGTATGGAAGCTGGTACCCAAGCCAAAGAACAAAAGTTCTATTGACATAAAATGGGTATTCAGAAACAAGATGGATGAAAATGGCATTGTCATAAGGAATAAAGCTAGATTGGTTACCAAGGGCTACTCTCAACAAGAGGGAATAGATTTTGATGAGACATTTGCTCCTGTTGCAAGACTTAAAGCCATCAGAATTTTTCTAGCCTATGCAGCCCATGCCAATTTCAAAGTCTATGAAATGGATGTCAAGAGTGCATTTCTGAATGGAGAATTAGAGGAAGAAGTTTATGTGAGCCCACCTCCAGGGTTTGAAGATCCAAATTTTCCAGACCATGTGTATTATCTGTTGAAAGCACTCTATGGACTAAAGCAAGCACCTAGAGCCTCGTATGAGACTTTGTCAAAATTTCTCCTAGATAATTACTTCACAAGAGGTACAGTTGACAAAACTCTTTTCTTTAGAAATGTTAATGGCTCTACAATACTTGTTCAAATTTATGTAGATGATATTATATTAGGCTCTACAGATGATAAACTTTGTAAAAAGTTTGCTAAGTTAATGCAAAGTAAATATGAAATGAGCATGATGGGAGAGCTAACTTATTTTCTTGGTTTACAAGTTAAACAAGTTAGTGGTGGAATTTTCATTAGTCAAACTAAATATATTTTTGATCTTTTAAAGAAGTTTGACTTAATGGAATGTTCATCTGCAAAAACTCCCATGGTCACTGCCACTAAGCTTGAATTAAACAAGGCTGAAAAGTCTGTGAACATTACAAGCTATAGAGGCATGGTTGGTTCACATTTATATTTAACTTCCAGTAGACCTGATATAATGTTTTCTACATGTCTTTGTGCTAGATTTCAAGCTGATCCTAGAGAATCTCACTTAGTTGCTATTAAAAGAATTTTCAGATATCTCAAAGGGACTCCAAATCTAGGAATTTGGTACCCTAGAGAGTCTGGTTTTGATCTAATTGGCTACTCAGATGCAGATTATGCAGGTTGCAAAATAGACAGGAAAAGTACAACTGGCACCTGTCAATTTCTAGGGAATAAGCTTGTGTCATGGTTCAGTAAGAAGCAAAAATCTGTTTCTACATCAACGGATGAGGCTGAGTACATTGTTGCTAGTAGTTGTTGTGCACATATATTATGGATAAGGAATAAACTATTTGACTATGGGCTAAATGTTGACAAAATTCCAATATTATGTGACAACACAAGTGCCATTTCCATTACTGAAAATCCAGTGCAGCATTCAAGAACCAAGCACAATGATATCAAGTACCACTTCATAAGGGAACATGTGATGAATGGTACAGTGGAACTTCATTTTGTTCCAAGTGAAAAACAAATTACAGACATATTCACCAAGCCACTTGATGAATCAACATTCACAAGATTGGTAAGTGAGCTAGGAATGCTTAATTATTCCTAAATTTATGTCCTAATTGTAATTTGTTTTGTAGCTTGAAATGAATTTGTTGCAAGAACAAAGTTGGCTTTAAGTAAAGTTTATTTTGTCAATGGATATTCTCTATCCGTTGAAAGCCAAAATTGTTCTATCAACGGATGTCCATTATCCGTTGAAAGACAAATACATTTCTTGTAATTTTATCCTTCAACGGATAAAACTATGTTAATCTTCAACAGATAACTGTTTACCTCATCCGTTGAAGTGTCACATCACTCGTTTTGAGTGAGTCACAGCCGTTGATTCTATTTACTTCTCCGTTGATACATATATATATACACAGTTGTATGTATTTGTATTAAAGGCAGTTTTTAGAATATATACAGTTTTTCTTTTATTCTCAAATGGCTGTAATTCACTTAAAAATATTGTTTAATCATTCTCTTTATGTTTTAATTTGAGAAAGTATAAAATCCCCTTTGAATTCTTATTTTCATTTTATGCTTTCTTGTAATTGTCAAAAGCTTTTACTCTCTTTCTCTCCCAAAACTCTCAACTTTTCTCTGCAACTTCTACTCACAACAATGGCACCAGTAGTAAAGATAATGTCCCAATCTGGGTTTATCTATGAGAAAAACAATTTCAAAGCTTTGGTGGAAAAGAATGAAGCCCACTCAGATTATCACAAGATGATGGACTTCATCAAAAACTGTAAACTAAGCTATGCAATGCTGGAAGCCCCAATGATTTACTGTGAGGTAGTTGAGGAAATGTGGACAACTGCAGAGTTCAACCCCACTGATATGACCATCTCTTTCTCTCTCAAAGGTAAGGATTACTGTATTAACTGTGATGATATACAGTCCTATTTTAAATTACCTGAAAATAATACCATGAATAATGATGTATCTAGCATGTTAGATTCCATAGGCTATTCCCTTGATTCTACTAGTTTAGGCAGTATTAAGAGAAAAGGCCTTAGGAAAGAATGGAGTTTTCTTAGTGATGCCTTTATCAAGGTTTTCTCTGGGAAAATTATTAATTTTGATGCAATAACTTCATCTCTTGTTAATATGGTTTATATGCTGGTTTCTGATAGGTACTTTAATTTTAGCAATTATGTTATGCTAGAATTGGGTACTAGGTTAGGTAACAAGGCTAATAGACCTCATAACATCTACTATGCTAGATTCTTTATGTTATTGGCTAACCATGTTGCTGAAGGTTTGGTCATAACTAATGAGAGTAATAAACTCAAATGTTGGACACAAGAAAAGAGGGTCCTTGCAGACCTTTTAAGGATTAACCTCAACAGTAAGGTGCCATTGGTATATTTACCAATCATGGATGCACCTCTGGTAAGTGAGGTAAATACTTCTTCAACTTCTACTACTTCCAACCCCATCATTTCTTTGCCTTCAAGTGTGGCCAGGGAATCTGTGTTAATGTCCCAACAGGTTCCTACCAAGGCCACCAAACCTAAAGTTTCAAAACCGAAGTCAAAGAAAGCCACCTCTGTTGTCTCTCAAAAGACAACATTTGTAACACCTACCATAAACCTTGAGGGGAGTGTACAGGGTGTTCGTGGTGAGGGAAGGGGTGAACATCAAGAAAACCCCCAGAATAAGGTAGGAAAGGTGAGTGGTACCCAAGCTAGCCAAGCCACAGTTTTTCAAAAGACTGTGGTGGTTGAAAAGGATTCAAACTCATCCCTCGTTGCATCCTCCCAAAAGGGTGTAGCTATTGAAAATCGTCCCCAACCAGGGACACAGAACAAAAGAGGGAGGGACACTGAAACCACACACTCACTTGTAAAATCCTTCACAAGAAGAAAGAGGATCAAAACCCTAGTTTCCATACAGGGTGCACACGCTACACAGATACAACTACTTGTATCTATGCCTTCTCAAATTCAGCTTGATGTGACTCCAACAAATGTGGAGTCACAGCCCCATTCTCTCAAATTTGACACACATCAATCACCAAATTCTCCATCACCATCTCTGGATGTGGACATGATATTCACATCAATTCCTGATTCTCCCTCTTTACAACTCAGGGAGGAGCCCCACTCAAATACTGGTGATCATCATCTTTTAGATGATTTGTTGGATCATCAGCCAATTCTTTCAGACTTAGTTGAAGAATCTGTGTCACCTAAATTAAAATCAATCCACACAGATTCAACAATTATGTCACTTTCAATTTTTACTTCTTTTCCTTCTTCAACGGATATTCCTCATCCGTTGACAAGTGGTTGTTCTTCAACGGATAAGCTTAACAGCAATTATCCGTTGATACCATCAGTTTCAACTTAACAGATACTCCTTATCCATTGATGGTCTCTACACAAACAACTGAATTAACTCCAAGTGTAGAAGACATGGTTACTATACAATCACTTCTAGGATTGAGGGAAGGGAGTGAAAACTTGAGTGAGAGGCTGGGTTGCTCCCAGGCAAAAGGAGAGCTTGAAAGTCTAAATATGCATGTTATTTCTTCCAGCATGGCAAAAGAAAGTGAGAGGAGTACCACCTTAGTAGGTAAAGGTGAGGGTGTGAGGAATGTGAGCCAGGGGGAGCCCCTGATGCAAGAAAAGAGAGAAATTGAGAGAAAAGCAGGTACAGGAGATATAAGGGTGGATCCAGCCATTTCTAGTGAGTCAATGATTGTGGATGATGCGGAAAAGGAAAGACAATTTCAGCAACATTACAAAGCTGTAATTGATAACATTTCCTTGGATGCTGACACTTTTACTCATTTTGTGTTAGCCTATCAACTGTTGGCTATTCAGGGCAATGAGGAGGCAGAAAAGACTTTAAATCTAGTACATACTTCAGAATCTCTACAAAGGGATAAAGCTGCTGTCAATAGGATGCCTTCTACAGCTGGTGAGCCATCTGAAGAATTTGGAGTAAATTCTAATAATGATGACTCTGATTCTTTTGATGGAAGCATGAACTTAGAGGGAGCTGAAGGCCCAAGTTCTATTCCAGAGTAACCTGAATGGGTATTGACAAATAAATCTATACCAAGGCATTTCAATGTATCCTTGGTCAAACAAGTCATGGCTATCCAAAAGGCAATTCAGGAAACTTCAAATGCTGGTACCAAGGCTATTCTTCAAGCCCACTTAGATTCTCTACATCTCATGAAGCTACAACAATTAAGACAGAATCTAAGTGTGGATGAACTCAAAAAGATATAGCTGACTTGAAGTCCTACAATTTTGAGAAGCTGGATTCAATCATGCCCTTTGGTACCATGCAGGAACTGTTACTGAGACTGAGAAGAGAATCAGATGTTGAAAAGAAGATTGCCAATTTGGAGGAAAGAGTTCAAGTTATTGAAAACTCTGTGGTCACCATTCTTCAAAATCAACAGTCTCAGACTAGTCTTCTAATGCAACTGGCTAAAGCACAGGGCTTGACCCCTCTCCTTGATGATAACAAAAAGGGGGAGAATAAAGGGGAAGGGGAAGGGGACCATCTACACACATTCAAATATCCAAAGTGCTAGTTCCTGCCATCACTACTTCTCCAACACTTCAAATCAAAGGAAAGCTTGATGGAATTGATCTAATCCAGCTAGTAGCAGCTGAGATGAAGGTGAAAGAGCAACGGAGAAAAATTGATGAAAGGATGCAACAAGTGTTTGGCTCTTCAACTACAACATCCTTATCTGTAAAACATAGCACAAAAGTTGAGTCAATCATTATGGAGGACAAGCCAGTAAGGAGGAATAAGGTTGGAGAAACTTCTTTCAGGAACCTGAAGCCCATGGTACTCAAGCCAACCACTAGATTCAACAAGGACTCTACAAAGAACCCTCCAAGCTTTGCTCAACTAAAAGAAGTGGATTTTCCTCTTCAAAAGCCTGATGAAGACAAAGTTTTGGGTGGTAACATCATAAAGCACAAAGAGACCAAGGATGTAGTTGAAAGAATGAATTTGGCTATCATCTATAGAGAGGGAAAGAGCATCTGTGTGATGCAAGGACATCCCAAATTCTCAATATCCAAGAGGGAAGAGACCAAAAGGCTAAAGGAAGAAGCTAAAAAGCTGAAGGCTGATAAAAGAGCACAAGTAAAGCTTGAAAAACAGCTAAAGTCAAGTCAAATTGAAGAAAAGAAGAAGATTGAAGACAAGAGTGAAGGAGACAAGACTGAAAGCATAAATGTGGATATGGGGAATATAGTTAGTGAGAGTGTGGAGGAAAGATGTGAGGAAAGAAAGGAATGGCAGAAAGGGAACAGAAAAAGGTCAAGGCAAAAAGGAAGAGTGGAGATGACACTGAGGAAACCCAATCAAAATCTAAACCACTACCTTCCATTCCTGAACCTGTTATGGCCGATCACAGTATAAATATTCATGGTGAAACAATTATCCCTAAAGAGAAACCTATTGATTGGGACACAATCAAATTGCCTACCTTCCTAACTACTTCTCCACCACCAAAGAAACTGAAAAGAAAATCCAAATCAACACCTCCCCTAACCTCAAGTAAATTCACTCAGAAATATAAACCTAAGCCTAAGCCACAATCCTCAAAGGATGATTATGTTCACATTTGTGACATAAAAGAACATACAGATATTGAACTCTTCCTGGATGAGCTGGAGGAAGTAAGGGGAATAAATGCCTATACACAGCTACCAGAAAGGCTAGTGTTCAAATATAAAGGAAATGTGGAAAGGACTTGGCCTCTTCAAAGAATTCTAAGTGGGGGCTATTCTACCTTGGTTAGAGTCTACTCAGCTATCAAAAGGGATACTGGCTTTACCAGGACTGCCAAGACTGAGATTCTCAACAAGATTGCCAGCATAAGGAAGAATTGGTGGGAGTCAAATTCCTTGCCTAGATCATTAATCATCCCTGAGAATGAAATTACAATTCATAAATCACCTCATTGGTTGATGGAGTTCAGAGACAATAAAGGAGTCAGAAGAATTTTCAGACTTGAAGACCAGCTTAAAATTTCTAGTAATGAAACTCTCAAGGACATGCAATCTAAGTTGGACATCAATGAAGAAGATGAAGCTGAATTCTACAGACAACTCCAACTCCAAGTAGAGGAAAATGACAGGAGGCTAGGGAAGAAAACAAGGGAACAAAGGAAAACAAAATGATTTTCTCAGACTAAAGGAGCACCCTTGGAAACACTGTAAATCTTCAATTCTATCTCAGTCCATACACTTTTGCAGTACTTTTGAATTTCTACTTGATTTCAACTCATATATTTGTTAAGTATTTTGTTATCATCAAGTTAACCCTGAATTTATGCCTACAATTCTAGTAGACATAAATAGGGGGAGATTGTTAGGAATATATGTATTAGTTTGATGATAAGTTAAACAAAATACTTAAGTAAAAATCTAGTGTTTGTAGCCTCAACGGATAAGACCATCTTGGCTATCCATTGATGGAGTAGCTTTACTTAAAAATAAGTTTAGTATTGTAGCACATTTCAGCCTCTGTATTTAAGTTATAATTTTTAGAGGTTGTGGGAAATTATAAGTCATGTTGACTACTAGTGGATATGCAAATAGGAGGGCTAATTATAAATATTTTATGCCTTGTAATTTTGTGTAAATGAAGTAGTATCAACTGATAGATTAAAGGCCTTCAACGGATGAGAAACAAAGCTTCAACGGATGTCTCTAAAGCTTCAGCGGATAACATACATCAACAGATGAGTGCATCAATGGATAAAGCTTCAACTGTTAAAGCATCAACGGATGTCACTAAAGCATCAACGGATAAAGACATCAACGGATGAAAGCTTCAATGGATGCTTAGTTCCATAGAAGTTGACAGTGACAATTCATAAGCTGACAGAGGCACATGGGTTGACATAGACAATTGAAATGTGGTAGCCTCTTGGAGGAATCAAGAAAAACCAGCATTTCCATTCTGGTGCAAGCAAGGAAGTATTCAAAGATTCACAGATTATCTTAGATTGCATTGGATAGAGAAATGAAGAAGAAACATGTGAAGAACTATTTTATAATTGTATTTTATCTTTGTCTTCACTTGTAAACTTGGTGATATATAAACCAAGTTGCAGCTTGTAATTAAAAGTGAATTTTCCAGAGCTGTTTAGAAAAACATAGAGAGAAAATCATCTAGTTCGTACTAGGAAGCAGCTAAGATCAATTCTTTTTATAACAAATTTTCTGAAATACACATCTCTGGTGGAACAACAAATCCACCAGAAAAGTTTTTAAAGCCTTTTTGTTCTTTACATTTGTGTCTTGAATATACATATGTCTGCACCTGCTCAAAGCAATTCACACACATCTGTTCATCATATACTTAGCTTTTGAAACTGCTCAAAAGTTGAAAAGTTTTGAGATTTACATTGAACCCCCCTTCTGTAAATCTCATTGTTTGTTCCTTGGGAATAACAACCTCTTGTGGAATTGAATTCCAGAGTTCATCAGGAATGGCAGTGACATGCCACTCCTGCTACCAGTCAGCACAACTCAACTCAATAGTAAAAGTTTCATAGTTCAAGAACATGTTGAAACGGACCATTTTTGTTGATATGAATAAAAAGAGAGTGAATTTGTGAGAAAATGAAAGATGTTTAGGCTGGAATGAATTGTTGTTTAAATAGCCAATGGAATACCAAGGGACGCGAGGAATGGGCAACAATTACAAGTAAAAATAATGACCCCTCGACTCCCTACACTGATGTGTAATAATAACAGTCAGTAAAAGATCTAAAACCAGAGTTAATGGGCACGAGATATAATAATAATTACTGTGCGCATGCAGTTTTTCAAGATATACATGCTAACAACTAACCAATAATGATTATGACTATTTTATCTCACATTAACCAATATTCTGTAAATATATTATCGTTCAAGTAATGACCAGAAATAAACCAAGTAAATAAATATTGTCACGTCAACATCAAAACTTGATTATTATCAGGATTTAAAAGTCATCAGAATATGGCTCCTTAACTCGAAAAGTGAATGTGTATTCCTGTAATTCTTCACACAAATACTGATATGGTTCCATCAGAACTTAATCATCAGAACTTCCACCAGAACTTGTCCTCAGAATTTATGCAATCTCACACATAAACCGTTTATCTAAAATAACGTTGATCACCACAGTAATTTTCATCATTCATATGGAGTGTAAGTGTGTGTATTAAGCTAAATATCAGACAAAGAGTAAAGTCTGATTCACTTCAGTACATCTTAGAAATAAGGCATAACTAAGAACTTTGCTCAAAATCTGTCATTATTCTGAGGTCTACTTGAGAATGAGTTCATGCATGAGTCCAGCTCAACTGTTTTGTGCTCATTTTATGCATCTTTTGAAATTCTATTTTACAATGGCTTCTCAGTGTAAGTGAGTCACGACTGCTTATTAGAATTTATGCTGTTATCAGAATATTTCTCCAGTAATCATAGAGTGTGAAAAGTCACCAAGAAAATTTTATTTTGCTTTTCTAATGCTTATTACTTAATACTAGCAATGCACTTGGGTCTTCCCTTCCACATTTTTACTCTAGATCTCAAAGGAGTACCTGATTTTTTATTTCTTTTCTTTTCTTTTTCTTTTGATAAGTGAGGCTTATCAGCACTTAGTACATCCACTAGATTTACTAACATCAGAACTTAATAGATAAGAAGAACTATTCTAATTTTTGACTTATTAATAAGATACACAAAATAAACTTAACTAAGCTCAATATCAGAATTTGCTTGTGTTAAAAGATTTCCACATAAACAATTACTTCAAACATGGGATCTTTAGTATATTAAAGACTACTAAGTGAGCATCTAGCACAGTTATCCTCATTGGATTGAATAGTCACAGAAACATTCATATCACTATCAGAGTTTAGAAATTCACATCAGACAACAATCAGCACTTAGAAAATTTCTAATTAAACAGAGAGTACACAAAGATAGTAATATCTGTAAATACTGATCATAAAGTCTGATGTATCAGAACATAAACTAAGTAGATTTAGAAAAAGAACCTGAAACCATTCCAAGTTCATTTACAAATATTGTAAAAGTAGCTTCATACAGTGGTTTTGTGAAGATATCTGCTAGTTGTTGATCTATTGGAACAAAATGCAATTCCACTGTACCTTCATCCACATGTTCCCTTATGAAGTGGTACCTAATGCTGATGTGCTTTGTCATTTAGTGCTGAACTGGATTACCTGTCACAGCAATAGCACTTTGATTATCACAGTAAATTGGGATTTTAGAAAATTTTAACCCATAATCCAGTAACTGATTCTTCATCCAAAGAATCTGTGCACAACAGCTTCCTGCAGCAATGTACTCTGCTTCTGCAATTGATGTGGAAATTGACTTCTGTTTCTTGGTCTTGGCACTAGTGCCAAACTTTATTTCTTTCAAATTCATTTAACTCTTCCTGCATTGCTTGCACCCAATCAGCATCTTGAAGAGCTTCTGCCACTTTCTTTGGTTCAGTCTGAGAGAGAAAAGAATGATAAAGACATTCATTTGATGTAGCTGTTCTAGTTCTGACACCTGTATCAGGATTTCCAATAATTAAGCCAAGTGTATGTGCTTTAGTCCACTTCCTTGCAGATGGAAGATTTTCTCTAGAATTGGATGCTCCCCCATGATCCATGTTGTCTTCATCAAGATTTTCTGATGCTCCCCCTGAAATTATGCTCTCTGAGTTGGATCCTTCGTTATTTGAGTTTCCAGAAATATCAGTACATGAGTTTCCAGAATTATCAGAACTTGACCCATCAGGACTTGAAGAGCCTGTTGTAGGTTCTGATGCTTCTTGAGATGTGGTTAGATCTTCAGTATGATCCCCCTGCACAGGCGCATTTTCTTTAGGCGTAGTCACCACAATTTCAATAACATCAGAGTTTAATCCATCAGAGTTTACAGTATCAGGATTTACAGAATCAGAATTTAAAACTTCATTTTCGAATCTCAGCTGATCATGATCATTGAAATCTTCAAGTCCATTAATCTTCTTATCATCAAAAGAGACATTGATAGATTCCATGACAACCCTTGTTCTTAAATTGTAGACTCTGAAGGCTTTTGTAAAAAGTGGATACCAACAAAAATTCCTTCATTAGCTTTTAGATCAAATTTTGATAGCTGCTCGGGATGAGTCTTAAGAACAAAACACTTGCATCCAAATACATGAAAATACTTCAGATTTGGCTTCTTTCTCTTCACCATCTCATATGGTGTTTTTCAATGCTAGTTAATGAGTGTTGCATTCTGAGTAAAATAAACAGTCTACACAACTTCAGCCCAAAAATAGGTTGGCAACTTTGCTTCATCAAGCATAGTTTGTGCATCTTCAATGAGAGTTATATTCTTTCTTTCAACAACTCCATTTTGCTGTGGAGTTCTAGGAGCAGAAAATTCCTTCCTTATTCCATGGTCTTTGCAGAACTCTTCCATGATCAAATTCTTGAACTCAGTGCCATTATCACTTCTTATGATCTTCACAGAATCTTTGACCAATTTATCCAGTTGCTTGACATGATCAATCAAGATAGATGCAGTTTCACTTTTTGTGTGCAAGAAATACACCCATGTGTATCTGGTGAACTCATCCACTATGACCATAGCATATTTCTTCTTTGCAATAGACATGACATTAACTGGACCAAATAGATCAACATGTAGTAGGTGATACGGCTCAAGAATTGATAATTCAGTCTTGCTCTTGAATGAAGATTTTCATTGTTTTGCCTTCTGACATGAATCACAAAGGTCATCAGGAGCAAATAATGATTTTGGCAGTCCTCTCACAAGATCTTTCTTGACAAGTTCATTTATACTATTAAAATTTAAATGAGAGAGTTTTTTGTGCCAATCCTAGCTTTCTTCAATTGATGCTCTACTCAACAGACAGATCGCAGAACCATCAGTACTTTTTAAAAGCTTGGGTTCATAAATGTTACCATCCCTGTATCCTTTCAGAACAACTTTGCCTATAGATTTACTTACAACTTCATAGTGTTCTTCAAAGAAATCTACATGATAACTTCTGTCACAGATTTGACTCACACTTAGCAGATTGTGTTTAAGTCCTGAGACCAGAGCTAATTTTTTAATGATGACATTCCCAAGATTGATATTGTCATATCCCAGAGTTTTTCCAATGTTGCCATCTCCATAAGAAACACCTGGGCCAGCTTTATCCACAAAGTCTGATAGAAGGGCTTTATTTCCAGTCATATGTCCTGAACATCCACTGTCCACAACTAGGATGTTTTTCCTGTTGCCCTGCAATCACAAAGACCACTAATGATTAGTTCTAAGAACCCAGACTTGCTTAGATCCTTTGGCCTTTTTAAGTTTGTTAACATTTGCAGCGGATTTAGCATCAAAGTTTATGTTGACGGTTTTATTATTAGAATTTGCAATATCAGACTTTGCATCAGAACTTACACTAGAAGGAACAGTTTTATTATGACGTAATTAAGTTAATAAAGTACGCTTTATGCGATGTGATTATAATTATGTGATAAAGTGTTGATTAATTGTATTTGTTGTATATTAGAATCTATAAGCGTAAGTAAAAACATTCCAATTTAAAAAGTCAGCTTAGGAGTTAAGCTGTGTTGTCGGGCCATCAGGTGGAATGGAACCCGTCCTAATAAGGAGTTAAAGAATATAAAATGGGAAATATGTGTGATTGAATGAAATGAATGTTTAAATAAAGTATTTCATCCTAAGTGACGTGTCGGTCGATAATGTTAATGAGAAGCGTAATTGAAATGCTGAGTGTCGGGCCGTCAGGCTGAACGTGACCCGGTACGCGTAGAAAAGGGTAAAGATTAAAGAAGGATAAATTCTCTGATCAGACCTGAGTTGTTATGTGATCGTATATGTGTGATTGTTTGTCTGTGTGCATGACTATGTGCTCTATGACATTTTTATGAATTTAAAGGAATTATTTGATTTAAATAAAGGTTTATTTAACCTTCGCGCATATTTATAAAATTATCCGAGTAAGATAAAAACATGGGATTTGTTTTGTTATCTTCATAATAGTCCTAGAGACTTTTTAAAAATGATGAATGGATTTATTTGGTGGTCATTGCATTTTAAATTGATTTTTATGTGGAAAAATGTTATTATTAAGGCGAGCTTGCGAACATCATATAAAATCAACCGTACGCTCAAAATCTTATTATGAGTAATGGTTGGAAAGCTAATTTCGAGATCTACGTTTTAAAATTGTCAATCACTATAATTTCCAACTTTCTGAGAGAGATATATTTATTTTTCCACCAATAATCTATGGGAGTAAAAAGAGAAAGGAAAACCAATTTATAAAAGGGAATTAGTAATGTACTAAATTTCCCTTGTCCTTGATTGTGTATAAACTCATCCCCCCATTTTCTTTTCTTTTTCCCGAGCACCTCATTCTCTCTTCTCTCTTTCTTTCTCACTCTCTCTCTCTCTCGGCTACTCTCTCTCTCTCGGCTCTTCTTTTTCTCTCTTGGTATACTACTTGTTTCTTTGATAACTCTCACCAATCCTTCTCAAAATTTCTTATTAAGCACATATAAGTGGTTATTGGAGTGTGCATGTATGAATATCTTCTTGCATGCAAGCTCGATGTGTGTGTGTGTGTTCATGCTTGATGCGTGTGTACGTATATATATATGATCTAATATGTGCTTAAGGAGGTGATTTTATGATTGAAAAATGATTTTCAAACCTAAATGAGTCTTGCATGTGCCTTGTGTGTGCATAAATCGGAGGTCTCAAGGTTGGAAACCCCGAAATGGGGCACCACTGAGAAACCACCGCCACCGGTGATGAACTCCGGTGAACCGGTGGTGAGTTGTTATGTTAAAAACTGAACTCTAATACCATAAAACTTGATTTTGGTGTTTGAATGCTTGGATTGTTTAAATTTCAAAAAGGGTTTTGATTTCTAAAAGTTAAGTTGATAATTGCTTATTAGGAATGAGTTGTTGAAGTATAAGTCCATGAATTATGACTTGATTTAAATGATTAGATGAATTCAAAGCTAAATTAGACCATGCATGTGTTTATTTGATGTAAAAGTCGCATAGGGCTTTGGTGTATCAAAAAGGGATTGATTATAGTTATAAAAATGATTGTTTGATGGTTGTTTGAAAATGATAAGTTAAATAGAGTGTTTAATGGAATTAGGGATGAGAAATTCGAATGTAAACATGAGATTATAGGTTGTCTTGGTTCGAATTTTTATTGATAAAGGAAGAAGAATTAAATTGGTGTGTTGTTCTTGCTTGGATTCACTAGAATTTAGGATTAAACCATGGAAAGATGCTTGCATGCTATGTATGAGATCAAAAATTGAATGCATGTTGGTTGTTCTTGAAAAACCGAATGATATGGTTATTTTTGTGAGAATATTAAGTTGGATTAAGTGAATGTTTGATTGATTTTGTGTTATATGGATTTGGTATGAAAATTTACTTGATTTTGGGTGATATTTGTCGAATGGCCGAATGGTTTATAGTAGTTAAAAAGGTCAAATTCTAATTTAAGTGCTTGAATGGATCATGAAGATTAGTTAAGGGTTGTATGTAAGATTTTGCTTGATTTGCTATGTTTGGTTCGAATTAAAGTATAAAGAAATGGGATGATTGATTTGTGTTAACTATGGTTGTCGTGTTGGTTTAAAAATGACTTTAGGGTCGTTATTGTAAGTTCTGTCGATTGTTTATTCGTATAAGAATTTCAATCATAAAGAGCTATGTGTACTAATATGAAGTATGATTTGACTTCGAAATGAGATAAGGAAGTTTATAAGACGATGGTCGAGTATATAAAGGTGTAAAGGTTAAGAGTAAAGTTATATGTCGTGTAATGTGCTATGTGCTTATGTGTATAAGCTATATTCGTATACTCGAGTCAAGGGTATAATCGAGATATCGTATTGAGTGATCGTTCCGGGAATGAGAGTTGAGAAACTGATTAAGATTTTGATTTTATTGTAGATTCGGAGCGTGAGGGCATTCAGGCTAGGAAAGGAAAGGGTATACTAGGTGGAAGTAGTTCAACCCTCAGGAAAGCAAATTCAGGCAAGTAACTCTCATTACTTGTGAAAATGGTTATAGAGAGGTTATTGTTCATACCATGTAGAGTATGGAATTGTTAATTAATGAACCCCTGTTAATGACTTGAGATACCCTGTTTTTGATCTTGATAAACTGTTATTGATAAGCTTACTGATTCAACCCTTTGGTAACATGTCCTTTCTGTTCAAGTTATTTGTTAAGCCATGAATTGTATTGAACCCTATAATTATCTTTGCGAACCCTATTTAATGATACCTTATTTCTTGATCACCCTATTGATCCCTAAACAGATGTTGATCCTTCTGATTTAAGTACCTTGTTATCCTTGATACAGAATCCTTAGAGTTGTTCTTTGCTTGTCTTGAATCACTCCCTTAACTTTGACTTCTTGAAATTTGACTTAAGAATGAGTTTTGACTCGAAAGAGTCTGAATGATTTCATATTCTTGGTCATGATAAAATGAATTTTAAAAACCTATCTTTTTCCAACTCAAGGTTTTCCAAACGAATTCCTGATGGATTGGATTGGGACGTAAGAGGCTAGCGGGACTAGTCCAGTCATGGTAAGAGGCTAGCGGGGCTAGTCCAACTTAAGGCTGAAATTATGATGATTGATACCTTAAAGATCGGATGGAGGTCGGTACGGGCTGATCACCCATATTATAATGAAATGGAAAGATAAAGTAATCCAATCAAGGGTTCTAATTGTTGATTTAAAAGGAAACTGAAAGTTTTTGTTCAGTAATTGATTCTTGGAAATGAAAATGATTTATATTGTTTTGAAAAAGAGTTGATTGTGAAGCTTAAAGTTCAAGAACCCTGATTTTTAATCTGTTGATCATATGATTGATACCATATAATGAAATACAGTTGTTTTCCTCTTTCTGAAAGATCTAATCTGATCTTTTAATGATTTGAGATGAATGTCGACTTTCGTCCTGCGTTGAACCTTGTTCCTTAAAAGCCCCACATTTTTCCTTCATAACCTTTCCTTAACCCCAAAAGCTGGAAATCTGCCACCTAGAGTAAAAAGAGTAGAATGCCCTGAGTTTGGTAAAGTATATTGTGAATTTGATATCGTAGAACTGCTTTATAGTTACTTGCTGAGTTTTTTACTCATATGTTTTGTTTTAATCTAACCATGGCAGTTAATCAAGAAGATGGCCAGGCTTAGGCACACTGCTCGTAAGAGCGTACCTGGTGGTCCCTATCGTGTTGAGGGCTTCCAGTTGCCAGAGCAGGTACTGGTATTTCTGAGTGAGCAAACGCTTAGAAGGAAAGTTGTAAAGATACAATGGGTAATCTGTCGGTTCCTAGCCGGAATCGATTATGTTTATTTAATAATATTTTTGGGTTGTAAGTTATATTTTATGATTGGTAGCTGTAATCTTGCCTCATACTTTATCCTGTTTGATCCTGTTAGTAGTTAATCGGGGTTTATGCTTATTTAATTATTAGATTAAAGGTGTGTGGGTCCTCATTTCCTAACCCCGAGAATGAGGGCGTCACAAGTTGGTATCAGAGCAACGGGATCTAGTCCCTGAGACAAGTTAAGAATAAAAAATGGGTATTTTGGGTATATGTATATCGCGAGAAAGTTCGACTCATAAAGAGTTGAGTTTGACTATTAGGTATAGTCTAAGGAAAGTGTGTAATAGTGAAATGGAAACTAGAGTTAGGGCGTGAGTTAGCTGGAGGCTTTATTTAACCCTAACGTTGTTTCTTGGTTGTTGTTTTGTATTTTCTCTCAGGATCCCAGTAGTGGTAGTGACTCAGATTCAGAGATTAGTTTGACTGTGTATGTTAGTTCAGACCCAGAGGAGGACCCTTCTGAGAGTAGTGAGATCCCTATGCAGATTTCACCCTTGAGGCCAGATTCAGAGACCCCTACCCCTGAGCCAGAGTCTGAGATGCCTAAGACTGTACCTGTCAGTGTTGGTGGCAAGTTAGCCCAGGACCGAGACTTTGTTTACTCCTGTATTCCTGAGTTGGGAGCTTTTGTGGATAGGCTAGCTCGAGAGTCTAGGCAGAGTGCTTCAGTTATGGATGATGAGTGGCGAGTTTGGGTGAAGATGGTGGAGCAGGTTGCCACGAGGAGATTAGATGAGGGACCATCCACTAGTGATGCTGATGCTGAGGCCCGGAGACTGCATAAGATTATTCGCTGGATGTTGGTTGTGTTGAGAGAGATTCTGGATGATTAGACACGACTGTTGGTTGAGCCCGTAGATTGTTATTTTTCAGCACCGGTAGGCTTTGGGATACTTGGTCAGATGCTGGGATCCCCTTTTCATTTATCTTGTTGTATTTCAGAACCATGTTGTAGCAGTAATTGTTAGTAGTTAGGGGTAGATAGGGGGATATTTTCCAGTTTTTCCTCTGTTTAACCCTGCTATATTATTGTACCTTCTTTCAGAACTTGTGATAGTCAGACTTTTCTTTATGTACCCTTTTGTTTAAATAAATCCATTCTCTTGTTTTCCATTGTGCACCCTAAATATCTCATAAACTATTCTACATATCATGTTCCCATACAACCATGTTTTCGTATAACCATGTTTAAAGATCGTAAAACCCTATTTTGTGCCATGATAAAACAACACTGATATGAGAATTATGTAGTAATAAGATTGCATGTGCAAATTGGGTAAAGCATAAAACCCACAAAAGAGATTTTATAGAAAATGTTGTTATATATGCCATAACATCATATTGCTAAATAATTGCTCAATAAGGTTTGTAAGAAATGGCCAACTCACCAGATCACCAAGAAGAAGAAATTCCAACCCAAGACCCAGAAGTAAACCCAGAAACCACCATGATGAGCAGACTTGCTTAGCTTTTGCAACAACCTGTGGCCCCTAAAGTTGGAAACTTCAAACACTTTCAATCTGCCAGAGTTCTTAGGTTTTCCAAAACTGATTAAAGCGCAGTCGTGGTTGAGAGAAATGGAAAAAGCTTTCGAGTTAGCAGAAGTTAAGGATGACAAGAAAGCTCAGTATGCGAGTTATTATCTTAAGGATGAAGCAAGTTTCTGGTGGGAGTCTTCGAAGGCGTTGTTGGAAGGTAAGGACTTATCATGGGAGAAGTTCACTGAGATGTTTCTGGAGAAATATTTGTCGAGCTATATGCAAGATCAATTGGAAATGAAATTTCTGGACCTTAGACAAGAGGATATGTCAGTAGCGGAGTATGAAGTGAAGTTCTCGGAGTTGTCTAGATTCGTACCTGAGTATGTGAATACGGACGCAAAGAAGGCTAAGAGGTTCCAACAGGGACTTAAGCCATGGATTTGGAGTCAAGTAGCGTTGTTGGAGATCAAGAATTATGTTGCCTTGGTACAAAAGGCAATGATAGTGGAAGGTGAGCGTGAAGCTGCGAGGAGAGAAAATGAAGGAAGAAAGAGGAAATTTGAAAGCTCAGAGTAAGAGCAAGGGAGTTCAAAGTTTAGAGGGAAGTTGGGCAAGAATGGTGGAGGTCGGAACCAAAAGTTTCAGAAGTTTAAACCCGGTAACGGAGCTCAGAAGAACCATTTCCAGAAAGCAGGACAACCGGGGAAGGATTGCAGACCCCAGATTCAAGAATGCAAGAATTGTGGAAAGAGACACCCGGGAAGGTGTAATAAGTTGGATGTGAAGTGTTTTAAGTGCAACCAGAAAGGGCATTATTCTTCAGAATGCCCAAATGGAGCGAGGAAGCCTGATTTGACTTGTTTCAAGTGTGGTAAAGTGGGCCATATGGCCAGGAATTGCAAAGAGCCTGTTCAGAAGGCTAATGTTCTTAGGATTGCTGGACCACCGTTTCTCCCAGCACCATTAGCTCAACCCAGAGCTAGAACCTTTAATATGACGATGAAGGATGCGGTGCAAGATGTGGACGTGGTAGCAGGTATGCTTGTTATTAATTCAGTAGAAGTAAAAGTATTGATGGATTTTGGAGCAACTAGATCTTTTATCTCTGAAAGTATTCTTGATAAGTTAAATTGTGTTGCGTACCCTCTAGAACCTAATTTGATTATAGAGTAGCAAATCAAGAGAAAGTTATTGCTAGCAAAGTTTGTCCCGATTGTGATATGGCTATAGAAGGTCGGCACTTTTCTGATGACTTAATTCCCTTTAAGTTAGGAGAATTTGAGGTTATACTAGGAATGGATTGGTTGTCAAAGCATAAAGTGTAGATAGAATGTAAAAGTAAGAAGGTGAAGTTAAGAACCAAGGATGGTGAAGAAGTGGTATTCAAAGGAAAGAGGCATGAGAAGAAATTCCTAACGGCTATTGAGACGAGAAGATTAATACGTCAAGGATGCGAAGTTTATTTGGCTCATATTATGGATGTGGAGAAAGAATCCGTAAGGATCGAGGATATTCCAGTAGTAAGAGATTTTCCGGATGTATTTCCTGATGAATTGCCTGGACTATCTCCAGATAGAGAGATCGAGTTTACGATTGAATTGGCTCCTAGAACGGAACCAGTATCGAAAGCTCCATATCATATGGCACCAGTCGAGATGAAGGAATTGGCAGCTCAGTTGTAAGAATTGTTGGATAAAGGAGTAATCCGACCGAGTGTATCCCCTGGGGTGCACCGGTGTTGTTTGTAAAGAAAAAGGATGAAAGTATGAGGTTGTGCATTGATTATCGCGAATTGAATAAATTGACGATTAAGAATAAGTACCCTCTAACGCGGATCGATGACTTGTTTGATCAGCTAAAAGGAGCTTCGTGTTTTTCCAAGATTGATTTAAGATCTGGGTATCTTCAATTAAATATTAAAGCTGAAGATATATCCAAGACTGCATTTCGAACAAGATATGGGCACTATGAGTTTTTGGTAATGGCATTTGGCTTGACGAATGCGCCAACCGCATTTATGGATCTTATGAACAGAGTGTTCAAGCAATATTTGGATAAGTTCGTTATTGTGTTTATCGACGATATACTGATTTACTCCAAGACGGAAGAAGATCATAAGGAGCATTTGAGGATTTCCTTGGAAATTCTAAGGAAAGAGAAGTTGTACGCTAAGTTTTCAAAGTGTGAATTTTGGCTAAAGGAAGTGCAATTTCTTGGTCATGTAGTTAATAAAGAAGGAATCAAAGTGGACCCAGCCAAGATAGAAGCTGTAATGAATTGGGAAAGACCCAAGACTCCTACGGAAGTCGGAAGTTTTTTGGGATTAGCCGGATATTACAAGAGGTTTGTGCAAGATTTTTCTAAGATTGTTGTCCCATTAACGAAGTTGACAAGAAAGAACGAGAAGTTTGTCTGGACGGAAAAGTGCGAGGAAAGTTTTCAAGAGTTAAAGAAGAGGTTGGTAACCGCACCAGTATTGGTATTACCTGATGAAAAAGGGGAATTTGTGATATTCAGTGATGCTTCGTATAAAGGACTTGGATGTGTGTTAATGCAACACGGGAAGGTAATAGCATATGCGTCAAGGCAACTCAAGCCGCACTAGCAAAAGTATCCAACGCATGATTTGGAATTGGCAGCAATTGTGTTTGCCCTTAAGATTTGGAGGAATTATTTATACGGGAAAAAGTGCGAGACTTATACGAATCATAAGAGTTTAAAATATATCTTCACTCAAAGGGAATTGAATATGAGACAAAGAAGGTGGTTAGAATTGATCAAAGATTATGATTGTGCGATAAACTATCATCCTGAAAAGGCAAATGTGGTGGCCGATGCTTTAAATCGCAAGGAAAGGTTAAATATGTTAACGTCATCGGAAGAATTGATCAAAGATTTTGAAAAGATGGAAATAGAGGTGTAGACTCCAGAATTTGGAGGTGAAGCTATATATGCGATGTCATTTCAACCCGAAATTTTGGAAAAGATTCGATGCTATCAAGAGCAAGTGATGAATAACGAAAATGATAAGTTGACGGGAGAAGAAATTAAAGCTCAAAAGGATGGAAAAGGAATATACCGTGTTAACTCACGTATTTGGATACCTAATATTGTGGAACTAAAGCACGAGATTTTGCAAGAAGCGCATAACTCGAGATTTTCAATTCTCCTGGAAGTACAAAAATGTACCAGGATTTTAAAAAAATTATTGGTGGCCAAACATGAAGAAGGAGATTACAGAATGGATAAGTAAATTTTATACGTGCCAAAGAGTCAAAGCGGAACATCAAAGGCCGAGCGGATTGCTTCAGCCACTAGATATACCAGAATGGAAATGGGAGCATATAGCGATGGATTTCGTGGTGGGATTACCTAAAACCAAGTCTAATCATGATGCGATTTGGGTGGTAATCGATCAATTGACAAAGTCAGCACATTTCTTGTTGATAAATGAAAGGTTTTCGTTGGAAAAGTTGGTCACATTGTATTTGGATGAGATTGTGATGCGTCACGGAGTTCCTGTATCTATCGTGTCTGATAGAGATCCAAGGTTTAACTCGAGATTTTGGCGACAATTCCATGATCATTTGGGAACTAAGTTGAAAATGAGTACGACATATCATCCGTAGACAGACAGACAAAGTGAAAGGACAATTCAGACAATTAAAGATATATTGCGAACCTGCGCAATAGATTTCAAAGGAAACTGGGATGATCATTTGCCGTTAATTGAGTTTTCCTACAACAACAGTTATCACGCGAGTATTGGCATGCCGCCTTATGAAGCGTTGTATGAGAGAAAATGTAGGTCCCCTACATATTGGGATGAAGTTGGTGAGCGTAAATTAATTGGCCCAGAGCTAGTTCAACAAACAAAGGAAAAGGTAGAAATGATTCGAAAGAGATTAATTGCAGCTCAAGACCGACAAGCAAAGTACGCAAATCAAGAACGAAAAGATGTGCAATTCAAATTTGGAGACAAAGTCTTATTAAAGATATCTCCTTGGAAGGGTTTAACCCAATTCGGAAAGAAAGGGAAGTTGAGTCCTAAGTATATTGGACCATTTGAAGTATTGCGATGAGTTGGGAAAGTGGCATATGAGTTGGCGCTACATCCGCAAATGCAACATCTGCATAATGTATTTCATGTATCTCTTCTGAAAAAGTATAATGCTGATGTGAGCCATGTAATCGACTTGGAGTCAGTGGAAATCCAACCAGATTTGTCTTATATGGAACAACCAGTGCGAATCTTGGACCGAAAAGAGAGGACACTCAGGAATAAAGTTGTACCTTTAGTTAGAGTATTGTGGAGAAATCCGCTAGTCGAAGAATCGACTTGGGAATTAGAAAGTGAAATGAAAGAAAAGTATCCCCATCTATTTGCTTAGATTAGATTCTGGGGACTGAATCCTTTTAAGGAGGGTAGATTGTGACGACTGAGAATTTTGTGACGTAATTAAGTCAATAAAGTATACTTTATGCGATGTGATTATAATTATGTGATAAAGTGTTAATTAATTGTCTTTGCTGTATATTAGAATCTAGGAGCGTAAGTAAAAACGTTCCAATTTAAAGAGTCAGCTTAGGAGTTAAGCTGTGTTGTCGGGCCGTCAGGTGGAACGGAACCCGTCCTAATAAGGAGTTAAAGAATATAAAATGGGAAATATGTGTGAATGAATGAAATTAATGTTTAAATAAAGTATTTCATCATAAGTGACGTGTCGGTCGATAAAGTTAATGAGAAGCGTAATTGAAACGCTGAGCGTCGGGCCGTCAGGCTGAACGTGACCCGGTACGCGTAGAAAAGGGTAAAGATTAAAGAAGGACAAATTCTCTGATCAGACCTGAGTTGTTATGTGATCGTATATGTGTGATTGCTTGTCTGTGTGCATGACTATGTGCTCTATGACATTTTTGTGAATTTAAAGGAATTATTTGATTTAAATAAAGGTTTATTTAACCTTCGCGCATTTTTATAAAATTATTTGAGTAAGATAAAAACATGGGATTTATTTTGTTATCTTCATAATAGTCCTAGAGACTTTTTAAAAATGATGAATGGATTTATTTGGTGGTCATTGCATTTTAAATTAATTTTTATGTGGAAAAATGTTATTATTAAGGCGAGCTTGCGAAAATCATATAAAATCAATCGTACGCTCAAAATCTTATTATGAGTAATGATTGGAAAGCTAATTTCGAGATCTACATTTAAAAATCGTCAATCGCTATAATTTTAACTTTCTGAGAGAGATATATTTATTTTTCCACCAATAATCTTTGGGAGTAAAAAGAGAAAGGAAAATCAATTTATAAAAGGGAATTAGTAATGTACTAAATTGCCCTTGTCCTTGATTGTGTATAAACTCATCCCCCCCTTTTCTTTTCTTTTTCCCGAGCACCTCATTCTCTCTTCTCTCTTTCTTTCTCACTCTCTCTCTCGGCTACTCTCTCTCTCTCGGCTTTTCTTTTTCTCTCTTGGTATACTACTTGTTTCTTTGATAACTCTCACCAATCCTTCTCAAAATCTCTTGTTAAACACATATAAGTGGTTATTGGAGTGTGCATGTGTAAATATCTTCTTGCATGCAAGCTCGATGTGTGTGTGTGTGTTCATGCTTGATGCGTCTGTATGTATGTATATAAGATTATGTGCTTAAGGAGGTGATTTTATGATTGAAAACTGATTTTCAAAGCTAAATGAGTCTTGCATGTGCCTTGTGTGTGCATAAATCGGAGGTTTCAAGGTTGGAAACCCCGAAATGGGGCACCACCGAGAAACCACCGCCACCAGTGATGAACTCCGATGAACCGGTGGTGAGTTGTGATGTTAAAAACTGAACTCTAATACCACAAAACATGATTTTGGTGTTTGTATGCTTGGATTGTTTAAATTTCAAAAAGGGTTTTGATTTCTAAAAGTTAAGTTGATAATTGCTTATTAGGAATGATTTGTTGAAGTATAAGTCCATGAATTATGACTTGATTTGAATGATTAGATGAATTTAAAGCTAAATTAGACCATGCATGTATTTATTTAATGTAAAAGCTGCATAGGGCTTTGGTGTACCAAAAAGGGATTGATTATAGTTATAAAATGATTGTGTGATGGATGTTTAAAAATGATAAGTTAAATAGAGTGTTTAATGGAATTAGGGATGAGAAATTTGAATGTAAACATGAGATTATAGGTTGTCTTGGTTCGAATTTTTATTGATAAAGGAAGAAGAATTAAATTGGTGTGTTGTTCTTGCTTGGATTCACTAGAATTTAGGATTAAAACCAGGGAAAGATGCTTGCATGCTATGTATGAGATCAAAAATTGAATGCATGTTGGATGTTATTGAAAAACCGAATGATATGGTTATTTTTGTGAGAATCTTAAGTTGGATTAAGTGAATGTTTGATTGATTATGTGTTATATGGATTTGGCTTGAAAATTTACTTAATTTTGGGTGATGTTTGTAGAATGGCCGAATGGTTTATAGTAGTTAAAAAGGTCAAATTCTAATTTAAGTGCTTGAATGGATCATGAGGATTAGTTAAGGATTGTATGTAAGATTTTGCTTGATTTGCTATGTTTGGTTCGAATTAAAGTATAAAGAAATGGGATGATTGATTTGTGTTAACTATGGTTGTCGTGTTGGTTTAAAAATGACTGTAGGGTCGTTATTGTAAGTTTTGTCGTTTGTTTATTCGTATAAGAATTTCAAGTATAAAGAGCTATATGTACTAATATAAAGTATGATTTGACTTCGAAATGAGATAAAGATGTTTATAAGACGATGGTCGAGTATATAAAGGCGTAAAGGTTAAGAGTAAAGTTATATGTCGTGTAATGTGCTATGTGGTTATGTGTATAAGCTATATTCGTATACTCGAGTCAAGGGTATAATCGAGCTATAGTATTGAGTGATCATTTCGGGAACGAGAGTTGAGAAACTGATTAAGATTTTGATTTTATTGTAGATTCGGAGCGTGAGGGCATTCAGGCTAGGAAAGGAAATGGTATACTAGGTGGCAGTAGTTCAACCCTCAGGAAAGAAAATTCAGGCAAGTAACTCTCATTACTTGTGAAAATGGTTATAGAGAGGTTATTGTTCATACCATGTAGAGTATGGAGTTGTTAATTAATGAACCCCTGTTAATGACTTGAGATACCCTGTTTTTGATCTTGATAAACTGTTATTGATAAGCTTACTGATTCAACCCTTTGGTAACCTGTCTTTTCTGTTCAAGTTATTTGTTAAGCCATGAATTGTATTGAACCCTATAATTATCTTTGCGAACCCTATTTAATGATACTTTATTTCTTGATCACCCTATTGATCCCTAAACAGATGTTGATCCTTCTTATTTAAGTACCTTGTTATCCTTGATACAGAATCCTTAGAGTTGTTCCTTGCTTGTCTTGAATCACTCCCTTAACTTTGACTTCTTGAAATTTGACTTAAGAATGAGTTTTGACTCGAAAGAGTCTGAATGATTTCATATTCTTGGTAAGGATAAAATGAATTTTGAAAACCTATCGTTTTCCAACTCAAGGTTTTCCAAACGAATTCCTGATGGATTGGATTGGGATGTAAGAGGCTAGTGGGACTAGTCCTGTCATGGTAAGAGGCTAGCGGGGCTAGTCCAACTTAAGGCTGAAATTATGCTAATTGGTACCTTAAAGACCGGATGGAGGTTGGTACGGGCTGATCACCCATATTATAATGAAATGGAAAGATAAAGTAATCCAATCAAGGGTTCTAATTGTTGATTTAAAAGGAAACTGAAACTTTATGTTCTGTAATTGATTCTTGGAAATGAAAATGGTTTATATTGTTTTGAAAAAGAGTTGATTGTGAAGCTTAAAGCTCGAGAACCCTGATTTTTAATCTATTGATCATATGATTGATTTCATATAATGAAATATAGTTGCTTTCCTCTTTCTGAAAGATCTAATCTGATCCTTTAATGATTTGAGATGAATGTCGTATCTCTTCCTGCGTTGAACCTTGTTCCTTGAAAGCCCCACATTTTTCCTTCATAAGCTTTCCTTAACCCCAAAAGCTGGAAATCTGCCACCTTGAGTAAAAAGAGTAGAATACCCTGAGTTTGGTAAAGTATATTGTGAATTTGAAATCATAGAACTGCTTTATAGTTACTTGCTGAATTTTATACTCATATGTTTTGTTTTAATCTAACCATGGCAGTTAAGCAAGAAGATGGCCAGACTTAGGCGCACTGCTCGTAAGAGCGTACCTGGTGGTCCCTATCGTGTTGAGGGCTTTCGGTTGCCAGAGCAGGTAGTGGTATTTATGAATGAGCAAACGCTTAGAAGGAAAGTTGTAAAGATACAATGGGTTATTTGTCGGTTCCCAGCTGGAATCGATTATGTTTATTTAATAATATTTTGGGGTTGTAAGTTATATTTTATGATTGGTAGTTGTAATCTTGCCTCATACTATATCCTGTTTGATCCTGTTAGTAGTTAATCGGGGTTTATGCTTATTCAATTATTAGATTAAAGGTGTGTGGGTCCTCATTTACTAATCCCGAGATTGAGGGCGTCACATAAGGAGTTTAAATTCTTATTCTTCCTGCAAAAAGAAGCCAGATGGTTAGAGTTTCTACAGTTATGACATGTTTTTCTAGGAGCATTAGGAACAGGCTTATAATTGTTACTTTTATTCACACCTTCCTTTCCATTCCTATTTTTCCAAGGTGGTTTTACCTTGTTTACATTTTTAACATCTTTCAGCTTATGCTTAAGTTGCTTCTTAGTCATTAAGCCTATGTTAACTTCAGTTGGCTTATCATGTTTAGGTTTGTCAGAAGTAACTTTCTCCTTAACTTCTGAGTTCTCAATATCAGACTTTGCAGTTACAAACTAAATAGAATTTACCTTTGGTTTTTGTTTAACAACTATAGGCTCAGTTTCTACAGTTACCTTACTATTCTTATCATCTCCATAACCTAAGCCCTCTTTCTAGTTTCCACTACTAAGAATATCCTGAGTTGCTTTACCAGAGTTATTCCAAGTCCTAATAATCTCTCTTTCCTTTTCTAACTCAGTTTTTAGATATTCATTCATTTTTAACACTTCGGCATCATCTCTATCTTTCTGAGTTTGATGGAACATGACTAACTCTTTTTCTAAATAATCATTCCTCTTTTTATAAGCAAGATTTTCAGAAGTTAATCTTTCACATGTTAAAGTTTGATCTTTATAACTAATGAACATGGTTTTAAGATATCTTCTCAACTCAGTAATATCATCAGTATGAAAGGCATAAGTAGTTTGAGGTACCTTTAAGTCAGCAGTATCAGAACTGCTATCAGCATTTGCCATCAAGGCATAGTTTTCCTCATCCTCAGAATCTGAAACATATGACCAGCTTTTCTTCTTTGTGACAAGAACCTTGCCTTTGTCACTTTTCCCTTTTCTGCAATTTGGAGATATGTGACCTTTCTCACCACAGTTGTAGCATTTAACATTTGAGTAATCTCCTCTGTCAGACTTTCCTCCTTTGCCTTCAGATTTTCTGAAATCTTTCTTATCAGAACTTGCACCTTTCCTGGAAAACTTCTTTCCTCTCCTGAATTTCCTGTATGCAATCTTTGTGATCCCTTTCACCAAAAGAGCACACAGCTTCATCATCTCCTCATCAGAGTCGATCTCAGGTATACTTTCAGTTTCTGAGTCATCATCACTATCAGAACTTGATGACTCAGTATCAGACTTTGTGATGAGAGCCTTTTCCTTGCCTTTCCTTGAGACAGCTTCTTTGGGACTTTCCTCCTCAGCCACAAAGGCAACTGTCCTTGACTTCCATTCCTCTTGCTTCTTTGTTCCATCTCAAGTTCATGAGTCTTCAGCATCCCGTAAATTTCATTGAGAGTTGTTTCCTTAAGGGCATAGTTGTCTCTTATTATTGTGGCCTTCAAATCCCATCTTTCAGGAAGAGCTAACAGGAATTTAAGATTTAAATCTTCAATATCATACTCTTTGTCAACTAGTGACAGATCATTCAAGAGTTTGACAAATATGTCATATAAATCAGTTAATGACTCATCAGGCTTTGAGTCAAAGTGCTCATACTCTTGAGTGAGTATTGTCTTCCTATTCTTCTTGATTGAATCAGTTCCCTGACACCTTATTTCCAAAGCATCCCATATCTCTTTTGCAGTCTTGCAGTTAATTACCCTATTTGACATGACATTATCAATGGCACTATGCATCAAGTGTCTTACCTTTGCATCCTTTGCAATTGATGAGTTATCTTCAGCAGTGTAATCACTTTTCTCCTTTGGTACAGACTTTGCTGGCTGACCTGCAACTTCCACAGAGAGTTTGGTTGGCATATGTGGTCCTTCATAAATCCTGTCGAGATATTCTGGATCTGTAGCTTCCAGAAATATAGCCATCTTTACTTTCCATATGGAATACTCAGAAGGTTTCAATATGGGAACTCTTATAGTCTCATATCGACTATGGGTTATGGTTTTTGGAGGTTCTTCAGTTTCAGTGGGTTTGGTTGGAGTTTCTTCTTCAGACATGATTGTTTTTGGATCTTAAACTGTTTGTGTGTTAACAGATAGCTCTGATACCACTTGTTAAATCACACATACTGTAGAAGGGGGTTGAATACAGTGTTTATCACAATCAAATCGAATATAAGAACTCAAGTAACAGAAAATAGATTTTATTCAACACAATAAACTCTGTTACAATATGGAACTGTCCTCTCTCAGTGATGAACAAATTATCACGAGAGCTGCTAGAGTTACA
This sequence comes from Apium graveolens, assembly GCF_009905375.1. Classification (NCBI taxonomy): domain Eukaryota; kingdom Viridiplantae; phylum Streptophyta; class Magnoliopsida; order Apiales; family Apiaceae; genus Apium; species Apium graveolens. The sequence continues at coordinate 309,612,763 of NC_133648.1, read as the reverse complement.
AAGAATAATAACTTCGATAATCGTAACACTTATAGTGTAAACTCTATGTCTGTGTTTATATACTACACAGTTACAAGATAATCTTCTAATTGATATGGAATATAATTATGCTTCCTAAAATATATCAACTAGTTATATTTTCTTCCAAGTATTCTATTCTTCATAAAATTCTTTCTTCATGCACAATTCTTTCTGTCTTAGTCTCGATCTTCTTTCCTTTCATTCAGCCGCCTGCCTTACCTGAAAGTCATCTTAAGTCCTAATATTATCTCCTGATAAATATCTTCTGAACCTTAAGTTTTGATAACTTAAGTTCTGATATCATAAGTTATGTCTTCAGTATAAGTGCTGATTTCCAGTTAAGTATTGATTTGTCCTGTAAGGTAAGATCTGAAAACTAAACACAAATCATATTACACATGACATTATCAAATATATCTAACAATCTCCCCCAACTTATAAATTAGCATAATATTCAAGTTTAACAGATATTTGATGATGTCAAAAACATTAAGTACAAATGCATGAGAATTTGACTAGATAACTACAACTTACAGTCATTTCAGCTTTACCATCTTTAACTTTTGATAACAGCTTCAGTCTGTATAAACTTCAGAATTTAAGTAGTTGTAGATCTTTGACTTGGCTTCAATTACTTCTGATCTCTTTGATATCAGGAGTTGTTCTGAGATAGTTCTTTAACAAACATCTCTCAGCATATTCAAGTTCATTAACCATCCTCCTTTTGGCATTCTTCAATTCAGCTGTATCTTCTCCAGTTTGAAAAATAGCTGCTCTGAGATCATTTATCTTAGCTTTTCGTATCTCCTGATCTAGTCCGATTAAATATGCCTTGTCAGACTCAAGATTGTATTCCACAGCCTTATAACCCAGAAAAGTAGTTATAATCTTAGCAGTGTTAGGCTTCATATCGACAATATCACCCTTGTGATCTCTGTACTTGGGACAATATGTGATGTCAGACTTTACAGAGTAAAGCTTCTTCTGTATTTAAATTTGAGTCTTCAAATAATTTTCAGCACTATCTGTTAATCTGTTCTTCACTTGAAGTAAGAATAGAACATGTTCCAGTTCCTCAAAATACTTCAGTAGTATAGCATTCTGCCTAATATGGTATACCCTTCCATCTGTCATAAAATATAACAAGATATGTTCTTTCAAGAAGGTATGGTAAACCATTTGTAAAGATTCAAGTCGATTCAATCTTTCAGGAGTTGCTCCAACACCTGGTCCACTTAAAGAAGTTGGATCATTGGTTGTGTTCTGTATTCTTCTTTCATCAGCACTACCCAATCCAGATTTATCTCTTGCTTCTTATCCTGTAACAACTCTTGCTTCAAAACCACTTGTTGTAGTCTTCAAAGATTGAGTTTGTTTAGCTTTGGTGAATCCTGGTAGGAGTAACTTTGAAGGTTTAATATGAGCAATGTCAGAGGTTTCCTTTTCCTTATCTTCTGATATCAAGCCAACTTGAGCTAAGTCAGAGGTTGCTTGCTTCACTGTCATATAAGAACTTACTAACTCTTGACTCTGAACAATATGAGCCATGTAAGAGGTTGTTTGAAAAATCTTCTTATGCATCAGAATAAGATTAGCATATGCTTCTTCATCAATTATTTCTTCATCCATAACTGGCATATAAACCTTTACAGGTTCATCAACTTTTTCTTTGCCCTTGGACCTTGGATCTATCTCCACTTGTGATTTGGCTTTAATTGCTTTAGGATTTGTCCTTTCTTTTATCACAGTGCCTTTAGCCTTAGGAAGTTTCTTTTCAACAACAGAAGCTTTAGATTTGAAGTTGACTTTTTCTAACTTAAGTCTAGCTTCTTTTTCCTTTAGACTCTCAAAGTCCATTCCTGGATTTTCTTTCAGATTGTCTTGAAATTTCCTCATCAAGTTCCAGATGTTCATCAGAACTTATCCTTTTACCAGTATCAGAACTTATTCTTCTCCCAGTATCAGAACTTATTCTTTGACTTGTAGTTCCAGCTTTACTTGATGAAAATCCTTTGCCTTGACCTTGACCTCTACCCTTGTTAGAGTTTCCCTGGTCATCATTTTCATCATCCTTTCCTTTTACCGTCTGAATAGATTTGCATTTGGACTTAATCACTTTCTCCCCCTTTTTGGCATCAGCAGGTAATAGAAGAGAGACAAGCAATTCCACTGAGGATTGGATCTCATTGAGTTGATTTTGGTGAGAAGCTTGATTCTTCAGAATTTCTTCAATTTAAGCTTGTTGTTTCTCCTTGTCATGAGTTATTGAGTGTTGACCTTGAAGGTGCCTTGTACTCAATGCAGTAACTCTCGGCTATGCCTTGAAATCATCATTTATCAACATTTCATCAGCTTTTGCAAGATTCTCAGCAAGAATCTTTTCAGAAGGAACAAAACTAACTGAGTTCCATTCTTTAGTCCACTCCTTTCGTCTAGGAGTTTCACTCCAAGGTACTGGTGCTTCCCCTGTAACAAACTTCTTGACTAAATCAGCTTTATGAACAGTTTGTTGAGGTGCATGTCCTGATGGACCAGCTGCATCAGCTTCACCAGTAATTTCTTCATTGGCAGCATCAGAACTTGTAGATCCTGCAGTATCAGCATCATCTGGTAAAATAGCAGTATGTGAGGCTATAGAGGTTTCAACATCATCCTCTAAATTCTGATCTGCAGCCATGTTCTGATCAACATTCAAAAGTGATGTTGTTGGTGGAGTGAGTTGAATTTGTGGAGCTTCCAAGTACAAAACCTCAGGCACAATCAGGTTATAAATATCAATTTCAGCACTTGTACCCGGTTTTTTAGTATGTACTGGATCAACTATAGGTGACATAGAAGGTGTAGGCAGTTTCTAGTTGTGCAGCATCTGGTTGTGCAGAAGGAAGTAATTCAATAACAACTGGTTCTGTTGAGATCAGAGATTCCTGATCCCCTTCCTTAGCTGCTTCCACTACATCTGAATCTGACTCAACTATGTTCCTCTAAGCTCTCTGTTTCTTTACTTTCCTCAAAGGTGGAGACACTGTAGGAGTTTTATCATCAGAATTTAATTTTCTAAGCCTTTTGTAGAAATAGCTCGCTCCTTCTTATTGTTCGCTCAGGTTCCTAGTGTGTTTTGAGGGGAAGCAGTTCTTACTGCAACCTATGTGATTAATATTATTCCTACTTCTTATAATTCAGGTTTGTATCCCTTTCAGAAATTATATGGAGATGTTCCAGACTATTCCTCGTTCCGTATTTTTTGTTCCACTTATTTTGTCATTCTCCCACATGTAGAGCGTACAAAATTAACTTCTAAATCTGCATTGTGTGTTTTTTTGGGTTATGGTATCAATCAGAAAGGAAATCATTATTTTGATCCTGCTAGACAAAAGTTATATGTTTCTCATCATGTTGTGTTTCTTGAGCATATTCCCTATTTTTTTGTCCCTATTAGTTACTATAATATGATACAGGCAGATCTCATTCGTATTGATCCTTTTGACTCAGATGTTGAGGAAACTTTACCCACGGCTCCTAGTACTTCAGTTCTTGAGACATCTCAGACTCCCCCATCTCCACCCCCGTCTACGACTACTCAATCCTCTCTAGAGATTTCAGATTCTCCTCCTTCCACTCGTCAATCTACTCATATTCGTAAGTCCACTTGACTTCCTGATTTTTCTTATTCATCTTATTCTCCTTCATTTGCCTTATTTATTACATATGTTCACGGTTTAACTGAGTTTGTTTCCTATAGAGATGTTGTTCAAGATCCTCTTTGGCAGGCAGCTATAGCTGAGGAACTTACTGCTTTACATCAGACACATACGTGGGACTTGGTTCCCTTACCACCAGGGAAACATGCTATTGGTTGTCGTTGGGTCTATAAAATTTAGACCAAATTTGATGGTTCTGTTGAGCGCTATAAGGATCGGCTTGTTGGATTATGAGGAGACCTTTACACTTGTTGCAAAGATGACGATAGGTCGTACTCTAATTGCAGTTGCTTCAGTTTCTAAATGGAACATATTTCAGTTAGATGTTAAAAATGCTTTCTTGTATGGTGTTCTACATGAGGAAGTTTATATGACACTTCCTCCTGGTTTTCCTCATCAGCCTGGTAATGTTTGTCCACTTCGTAAGTCACTATATGGTCTACGACAGGCATCTCATTGTTGGTTTGAAAAATTTTCCACGGTACTTATTTCACTCGGCTTTCAATCTAGTCATCATGATTATGCTTTATTTGTTTGGTGTACAAGTGCGGGTCATATTCTCTTGGCTTTGTATGTTGATGATATGATTATTACTGGTGATGATTGTGCTGGTATTGAGTCGTTAAAACAGGAGTTGGCTCGTTGTTTTGCTATGAAAGAGTTAGGTTTGCTTCGTTATTTTTTGGGGATCGAGGTTGCTACTTCATCACAGGATTATCTTTTATTACAGTCTAAAAATATTTTTGATTTATTTGATCATGATCGTCTTACTAATAATAAGATTGTGGATAATACTCTTGAGATGAATGTTCGATATTCGTGATCTGATGGTCTTCCTTTGGTGGATCCTACTTTATATCGTACTATTGTGGGTAGTCTTATTTATCTCACTGTTAGTTGACTCTAATTATGATTTTGGTTAATTTATTGTTTTTTGGTTCCTATATAAGTCCATTCGTCTTGTTCATTATTCCATCTACCTGAACTCCTGAATCATTATAGAATATACTAATCTGCCTCAAAGTAATCGATTTGTTAGCTTGATTGGATTGCATTATTCTTTGAGATAAAGTACTACTTCCAACTTTAGGAATCTTTCTGATATATTAGTTTAACTTAATTAACAGGGTCTTACTCTGCCTGTAATGTAGACTTAAATCATAACAACGAATTTATATTTTTATATATACAGATACAAGTACCTTTCAAAAGTACTGATTTAGGGATGGGATTGCCACAACATTCAGTACTGACTGAGAATGGAAATGTTGGTCTGCATAAATATAACTCATGACAGGTAGAGTCTCTAATTGTTCATACACTTTTATCTCAGACTTATAACATCATTAATATATTAATATGTCGTATGTTACTCAGGTGAAGCACCCTTTCTGCATTGGATAAATTTGAACATATGATGAGCTTGGCCAAAGGGAGGAAAGTTGTAGTCCTTTTGGATTATGATAGAACCCTTTCAGACATTGTACCAAATCCTGAAGAAGCTTATATGACTAACAAGGTACGAACTAGTCTTTTTCAGCAAAAAAACATAATAAGTTATTTGGATTTCCTCTAATAAATTTGACATTATTTCATATGAGAGTTGCAGTCCACCAAGTAGCTGCTTGTTTTCCTACTGCAATCATAAGTGGAAGGTCTCGATATAAGGTACCAACATTTTGTTTCCAATGTTAACCATAGTACTCTTGCTGTAAAGTAAATTAGATTTGCTTACAATTTAGTATTTCAGGTATATGACTTTGTAAGATTAGACAATATGTATTATGCTGGGAGTCATGGACTGGATATAGCTGCTCTATTACATTGTTTAAAGTATGGAGTCCCCAAGCATCAAATTAAAGTTGTTGACATTAAGGTAGGATGGTTTCTTTACTGATTCAAAGCTTAATATTAGGCTTTTCTGGTTTATTATATCTGCAGTTTACGATTTACCTCTGTCTAGTCTTAATTTCGGAAGACTTGAAGTTAACAGTATTGTTGAAAGTAATATTCTTTCACAATATGCACAAAGAGAATTTTCTATAATGACTTGAGTTTTTACTCTAATTTGATGGGGAAAAGAAGTTGTTCTCTTCCAACCAGCAGAAAATTACATTCCTGAAATTGTCCATATTTTCTGTGAATTTGTTTCTCAATAGTACCTGTTTGAAGATGTTATACAAGTTCACGCACCCTGATTTTTATTAACATGTATTAGTTTTATGGATTTTTTGTTACCTGTGACCAGCCATAGGCACTTAATTGTAGTGGTAAATATAATATATCTTAAATAGGCTCCAAATGTACTAGTTAACGGATGTCTTGAATCAGCTGATTGTGATATAGCTTTCAGTATACTTATTTACTTGGTAGTCATTGTTCTTTTCTAAGTTTTTTATGGTTGATGTGATGACAGTTCTCTCATCTTGTGTCCATTTATGTTTATGTGAAATAGGTGATCTGGTTGATGTTGTTGTTCATTTCATGGGTAAATCAATTAGTGATGGCACACTGACAATATTTCTGAAATGTAAGTCTTTATCATTAAGTAGGAAATTTACTAATGAAGGATTTTCAATGTAAAAGCAGAGTCTGGTGATAAAGTAGATGTTGGCAAGCCAATTGCTCAAAATGAGACAGATGAGGTAATATTCAGAGGTAGAAATTTTTGAACAGGATTTACCAAAATCCAGCTCTCCTTACTGCAGCTTCAACAGCTTTCTAGACCTCATGTAGGGTGATATTAAAGCTTTTCTAGTGCTTCCCAAGGTTCCAGTGATGCGTGAATCACTGTTTGAAATGTGTTACAAAACCAACTTACTAGTGCACACAACTTTGTATCATAATAGGGGGAACTAGTGTGACTCGTGATTTGGTTGATCCGATCTTGCTAAAAATCCTGTAAAGATTCATCAAAGAATCTTTGTAGTTTACTCTAAAAGTGTAGAATTTCAAATATATATTAATTCTCAGATCTTTCGATTGCAACATTTAACTTCAAATAGAAATTTTGCTGAAATACTAAGATACAAACACTGATGTCAAAAAAACAATTGCACATCACTTTTAATGAATAAATACTGATATATCAAAAGCAATTATACATCACTTTTAAAGAAGAAAAATTGTTGTCAAAAAAGTTAATGAACATCCTTTTTAATAAAAAAATAGATGTCAAAGACTGACATGTTCAAGTCTAAATTGAACATAGACATCATTTTGTTTGGGATAAAATTGATGTCTATGTGCAAATATAGACATCAACTTTTACTGAATAATTCGATGTTAAATAACTGATTTTAAAACACCTAAAAGAAAATATATGATGTCTATGTGGCAAAAAATATAGCTCATTATATGTTTAATATGTTATAATAAGTATAATTTATTTATTAAATTATATATTTCTAACATGCTTTATAAAAAAATAATGCATGGACATCATCCAGTTTTCCAGAAACGATGTCTATGCAAGCAAAAGACATCGGGTTATGGCTGATGTGACATCACCGACATCAAACATCGGTTGCCAAACATCATAGACATTGGCCAAAAACCGATGTCTATGGACATTTTTCTTCTAGTAAAATGATGAACATATAAAAAATTACTTTTTTTAATCCAATGATTATCATCTATTTATTTCAAGATCTAGCGGTCTTTATTACTTTAGTCGTCAAGTACCAAAATTTTGGATAAACTCTTTTACTCCTATTATGTATAAGGATTTAATGAATTGATTTTCCTAAATATAAATCAAATCCGATCACGATCACCAAGTATAATACATTAACACATTAACAGCTTTTACAATTTGTGTACCTAATTTTAAGTAATAAAACTAATATTATTCAATTTATACAAAGGAGCAATTGATAAATTTGAGGGGGTTCTTTAAAACAAATACCTCTTTATTCATGTTATTTCTGAAAAATGGTAGTTTTAAAAGTTACTAAAAAATACGTTTTATTTTTAAGTTTTGTTTTGAAAAATATGTTTTATAACTTTGCAACTCAAAATGTTACTTTATTTTTATTTTTCTGGATGATGATTTTGGGTTTTTTTGGTTACATTTGTTGCATTCTTTTTTGAGTTGGTTTTGGTTGCATATGTTACAAAAGCAATCAATTTCAATCCAGTATCTAAGAAATCTGAATCAATAGAAAAATTATATTTCTTCGTGATGACATTATATAAAATTGTTGATATCTACAGAAACAGATGAATTAAATTAACCAAAAAGCAACTTCTTGATTTATCAATCAACCAAAAAGCAAAATGAGTAACAGACCAAACTCATTATAATCAATTGATTGTAAATTTAAAAGTAAACAAAACAGCTGAGTGCAACATGTGTTAACTTTAATAGTTTCTTTGATAAATATATACTTCTTTGATAAATAAAGGAGATTCAAATCAAATCGTATATGATGAAGGATGATGATGAGGGTGAAGGATGATAAAGACGCGATGGAAGATGAAGAATGACATAAAAAGGTGGGGATCATATTATTGAAAAATAATAATAAAGAAAGTATATTAACGAAGGAAAAAGGAGACACCGTATTTTAGTATTTTTTATAAATTTTCTAATATTAATTATATTATTTTTCTATTAACGTGAGTTTAAAGAACTAGATGTAGAGTTTAAGAAAAAGTTTTTTAAGTTAGACATTTATCTGTGTGTTTATTTTATTTAACATCTAAATATTCAATTTTTTAATTTAAAAACAAAAAAACACATAGTAAATAAATGTCAAGATTGAGTTTTTTACATGTTTTTCTCATAATTCCAAAAAACAAATCATGAGACTAACCTTCGAAATCTTATTATCTTTTTATTTTATTTTATTTATTGCAAAAAAATTGATTATTATGGGTGAGTTATGGTTCGGCGCATAGCACCGGTAAAACGCTATTTATGGACGACATGAGTTAAATAGCTCAATAGACATGATAATTGTAACACCCCAAAATCCGGGGTCGGGGATCCGGTTTGTCACGAGTTCCATTTCCCTTAATAATACTTAATCTTAATAATCAACCAACTACTGCGTACTGTGACCCCACAATATACACACACACACCACAAGTTATAGTCTCAGAGATGAATACCCAAAAATAACACAAGTCATTTTATTCCACAATTATAAACCATTTCACTTCAAAAGGGTTTCTGAATAATTTACATATTCTTTGCCATTATTACAATTCATAATATACATAAGTCTGGTTCATCAATAGTTGAAAGCCTAGCCTACTGGTAGTTCCTACCTCAGCTACGGCGACATCAACGCTTCCAGAAAACTGCGGAACGTTTCCTAACCGCTTGCGAATTGGAAGCTTGGTCCTGTTCATCTTTTCTATCTGTTGTTGTGTGATGAAAGAAGAAAGCAAGGGTGAGAAACAAGCCCACCAAAATAAGATGTATAATAATTAACAATATATGAGCATTCTCATAGTACTCATGAAAGTCTTGGTCAAGAAGAAATGAACCAAGTTGATATCTTAACGCGACCAAGTCGCAAAAAATTCAGTATATATATACATATATACTTTTCAAAATCTTTGAAATCCTCTGACATGTATAATATACACAGAGTTCGAGTTTATAACTGTATAAAAATATCGTTGCAAGGTGATCTCATATATCTAACCTTGTCTCAACGTTTTTCTGAAAATCTTTGTCATTCATAAGATAATCATTAACTGGATATAAGTTGAAAAGATGAAGTTACAAAATACTCCAATATACTTATATCTTTCCTGAATACTACTTGAACCACCACCGTTCAAGGTATAAACAATTTCGAAAGTTCATCATATAGATGAGACTACAAGATAAGACTTGAATAGATTCAATCCTTGAAATGTTGTTTAAAAGAAATGAAGTTACGAGATACTTCATTTGAGGGAAATATCATTATAACCGTTTGACCCTATCAATACCTCAGCAATCACCCATCCGTAGCCTTTCGATCGAATGCTTCGGGTAGTGTTGCAGAAATATCCAAACTGGATGATGAACTCATTACGGGAGTTTGTCGCGCCAGGAAGACCACTTACGATGATCAGTCGCAGTAGTACAACCCCACCATTTTCTACATGTAGAGGAGAACCTGTCGGATTTACTTGTCAACCGAACACTGGACTCCTAAGGAATGGACCGTCTTAGCGGAACTTCCAGGCCATTTAGGCCAATATAATAAGGCTGGGCCGGCGCCACTCGACTACTTACGCCACTCTTAGTTCAGATGAAATCCATGACTCTGAAACGTAAAGCTCGTCTCCCCTTTCCCCAAGTAGGAACTTGTTGATATGACTCCACCAAGAAGTCGCATCTAGTTGGAAAGAAAAACTCACCGATATTTCCCAGGCGATGCCTGTTAATGGATTAACTTATTCCAAGAATTTTACTTCCCGAGTGTTGGGTAAGTAATCAAAAACTCTTTTATCAAAACAACAACCTTGTTGCGAATATAAGAATACATCACGGAGCCGGATCCCTCAGATTTTTGAGCGAGTATTTAAATCCCCTTCGAAAGGAAGATCTTAAATTTGAAAACGAGTTGCTCTAACTTTTAAAATCATTTTGAAGACTCGAAAACATTTTTAAGAATGTTTGGAGTAATGCTGATTTAATAAAATAACTCAGTCCCGATATATTAGAAAATATCTGAATATTATTATTTAAATAATATTCCCACAAGGATAATCCTTATAAAAATAATTGAAGTAGAAGTTTTAAAACTTATCCTTGAAATGAATAATAAATAACCAAAGATATACTTATACGAAAGTACGATCTTTATTTGAATAATCGAAAATAAGTTTGATTATCAAAACATTATTCTTTAATAAAATAAAGAATATTATTTAATAAAAGAAGCGGAGTCATAAGTTCTCGAATGAATATTCAAAATAATATTCATTAAATAAAATAAAGTTTTCGAATAAACCTTATTCGATTAATAGTTTTTAAAACTATATCTATATATATATATATAAATATATATATATATATTATACTCGGGAACATCGACTCCCGGTTTAGAAAATGTTCACCTTTGGGTCCCCTATACTAAGGGTATACGCAACTACTGCTTATCTCTAGCATAGGTATTATACAACTTATAAGTATTTGAATCAACAATTAGATATCAAGATTATGAAACAGACATGCATATATACCATATCAGCATGCTCCAATATATCGCAAAATTTTCTAATAACAATCATGCACTTATCACAAGTTAATGCATATACATATATTTACATCACAACAACAGTATAACGGGTAGAAAACGTGCCTGAGTGCTCCGGGGTAGACTTAAGCTTAGAGTGGGTCCGGTAACCTATGAACAACAACATAAGCCGGAATTAAACCACGGTCGCTTAAGAAACTAGACTTTAACCAATTGAACCCTAATGTTTGCTTATGGTCATTTCTACGCTTAACAAATCACATAAGTCGTTCGAGTACCCTCGGCTCCACCATTTTTAATAAATTAACCGTTACGAATTTTAAGGAAACGCTTTCGCGAATACCCTACCAACTGCCTAGTCCACTTTACATAATTGTTTCATACTCCAATTATTCATTTAAGGGCCTTAACCAAGGTTTCAAAGTAAGGCGAGGGGTAATGGTTCGTTCGCGAAACGCCGTTACTTAAAACGGTCGTTTCTCCTAAACCGTACATCGGATGCAAGCGAACCACATATCAAAAAGAAGCTTACGACATAATCTAACTAAACATGGCAAAGTCATAGATTCAATAGTTAGCTCTCTGTCCCGAACACTAAGAAAAAGCAGTTGTATGAAATTGGGCATTACGACGACTATGTTTACGCGATTACCAAGTTTTAAACCACTCCAAACAACCACCATTCAACTCACAACCAACAATACAACCAACCCTCATCCAAACCTTACTACATCAGTCCCCAAACCTCAAGATTTTCCAATTTATACAACCCCACACATGAACTACTAGCTATACTTAAGTTTCATTAACTATAAACAAGATTTCAACATCCAAATCACTACAAATCCAATTAAAACTCTAAACACACAAGCATCATGCTTCTCATTTACTATAACCATCAAAAACGTCATAATACTCAAAGTAAATCTAGGGTTTGGAGGTGTTATACCGTCCTTGGAGTGATTAGAGTAGCTAGGAAATCTTAGGGAGCCTCCTACAAGCTTGATCTTTCCAAAGAAATCAAGAACACAAAGTTAGGTTTTGAAGTTTCTAAAAGTAAGATTGAAATAACTGTCAAAATGAGGGTCTTACCATGCTTATTTGGACGACACTTGTGAACAAGAGTTGTAGGCCATCTCAATACCTTTCCAAAGAGCTATAGAACATACTATTTGAGTGAGTATTGAAGGAGATATGATAGTTTGAAGTTGCTGCTCTGGTTTTGGCCGAAAAATTTTATTCTTGAAAAGCAAAAGTCAACTTCTAATTTGTGTTTTGTGTTTTTGATTTGTTTTGCTTGGTTGTTTCCTTTTGTTTTGCTTAATTACCATTTAACCATGGTAAAATTTGTGTGGCTTGTAATCAACCAACAATCCCTCCATTTGTCATGCTTATGTCACCATGTCTATGTCATCCATTTGCCACATGTCTCTTCCTTGTGGTTTGATGATGTCACAATCCTTGGCTTCTTGTACAAGCTTGTCTCTTGGTCGCTTATTTATTTTACGGTTCGCTTAACTTTCATTCTCGTTTATCGTTTGATAGATCATATCCGGGATCTTATTACTTGGGTTCCCCTAAACCCTTCTTAATAATTTATATTCCTTTTATGATCCTCTCTTATAATCTTTGAATTTAAATCTTTTTTATCCTGTTACCTTATACTCAATTCTTTCGGTATCTGGTGGATTTTCGGGAAAAATCAAAGTATTCGAATTTGGATTCTGACGATCTTTACATACAGTTATATACCATATAAAGTACTAATAAGACCTCAAAATATCCATAAAAGAACTGCTACATTGTGTGGCATGAAAAGTTTTCTTATTCAGCATAATTAGCAAAATCACTATTCATAAGGGTTATTAAAATTTCAAAAATTTTGGGGGTTATTACAGTCTCCCCTCCTTAAAAGGTTTTCGTCCTAGAATCGGGAAAAATGAATAGGGATACTTTCTTAGCATTGCACTTTCTAACTCTCAAGTCAATCTTCCCACATTGTGGTTCTACCATCAAACTCTGACTAGTTTGATAGCCCTTCTCCCAAGCACTTGTCCCTTTTCAATCTATAACCCTTCCTGGTTGTTTCATATAAGTTACGTTTGGTTACATGTCTATGCGCTCATGTGCCCCTTTTTGTCTGGCATCCGGATTACACTTCCTTAACATTGATACATGGAACACGTTATGAACTTACTAATGTTCGGGGTAAGGCTAGCTCATATGTTAACTTCCCAATACGACTTAATATATCCAAGGGTCCAACAATTCGTGGGCTTAGCTTTTCTTTCTTTCCGAACCACATCCATCCTTTCCAAGGGAATACCTATAACAACACTAGGTCCCCTACTTCTTGTTCTTTGTCCTTTCGTGTCAAATCAACATACTTCTTATGTCCATCTTGGGCTACTACCAGTCGTCCTCTGATTAGATCTATTATATCCTTGGTCCTTTGGACTACTGTGGGTCCGAGCATCTTGCGCTCTACAACTTCATCCTAACATAAGAGAGATCGACATTGTCTTCCCTCAAGGATCTCATAGGGCGATACCTCGATACTGACATACGATCGATTATCGTAAGAAAACTCAATCCGCGATAAATGATCATTCCAAATTCTTTCAAGTCTATTACACAGACTCTCATAATAGCTTCTAGCACTATAGCTTTTGCTTCTCAATACTCCTTCTTTTCTTGTTCGTAGTCATTACTATCTTCCGTACATAATACTATACTGGTTACACTTTTGCTCGTTAGTATTCTATAACCTTTTAATAACTGCGTCAACCTTAGTATCATGAACGTGTTAGATTCGGAATACCACCGCACTGATACTACTTCCTTTAGCTGCTTCCATCTTCGAAAGCTTGATCTATCGTATAGAAGTAAAAGATTTTATTGAGAGATCACTATGATCATGAACACTTGTTCTATTACATAGTTAGTACAGAAGGTGGCCAGCCTTTAGTACTTGACAAGCAATTAAACAACATGTGGTATCCTACTTGGCTTCTATCACACAGATAGATAGTCATTCGGCAATACCTCCCCTTCTGGAAGGGTTGTTCTTTTCAGCTTATAAAAAATAAAAAGGAGAGAAAAGAACGAATTGAAGAGAATTGTATATGAAAAAATACTGCAACAAATATCTGGCTTGGAATCTACCTCTGAACTATAGAGGTTTGCCATAGGAGAGCAAAACATATGTGTATATATATATATCAATATCAAGTATTATAGCATCGCATTTCACGTGCCAGAATATTTACTATTCCGTCCATCATTCCATGGATCCATGCTCTTGCTCGAGCTCATAAACATTCACTTTTGAAACTCCCTCGACATCGAAACTCGAATAAGGGATTTCATTTTAGACATCATTGTTACTAGAATTCTATGCTTGCACTGCAACCTTCCTCGTATAGTAATACGACTCTCTATTCATAAGAGGGAATAAATATATAATATGTAAATACTCCACTAGGTAGTCTATCAATGATAACTTATATATCAACACGACCCCATTAGGGGTACTCAATCTCAACATCCATTCCAATACAACTCTCACGGCTGTAATCGGCTCATTACTCGCAGAATCATTGTTGCAATACTATGGTCCACCACTGACCTACTGTAGTCATTCATTTTCTATAAAATCTTAATAGCTAACCATACGGAGTCCATACATGTCATATCAAATTCTTCTAAGGAGGCAACATAATCACCATTCCATGATTCATGAAGAACACTCCTGAACTTGGCGTACATATGACATTAAGCAGATAAAATTGCAGAAGAGTTTCAATAAAAGCAACGATAGCAGGTTAATACCATTATTAACCATATGTTTTTATTAGGAGACAAGAAGCTCAAAGGTTCATTTAGTCCTTTCGTAACATGGTCCTGGCTTATCTCAAGATATGACCTTATAAGATAGATAGCCCGCTCACGGCGATTTCATAAATTAGATCTTTACCAAACTACTATCATGGTTGAGTATCGCACAATCATCAAAAGGAATGTCAATCTTTCAAACCATAATACAATCTTCACGACTTTAACCATTATCACTGTATTCCTCTGGCACGAGCGCCGATAATTGTCTTCTTACACTTAAAGTGTCGGCCACCTCTTTGGCCTTTCCTGATAGTAATATTTCCTTACAATCAATGTCATTTAAACCACCTTCACTAAATTTTCTACCTCATTTCAAATCACTGCTTATGTGAAAATGCTTTTCTTAAGTCCTTGTGGTAAAAAAAATCACCATTTTTCCATAAGTCACTGCCTTAGTCTTTAAATGTAAACATTATCATGGCTGACTCTCGATCGTACTTAGGACGTCTTTTATCTTGGGCCTTCTTGCTTTAACAATTCTGACCTTCATTGGTTCAATCTATACTTTTTATGGTTTAACACGTGCCCACCTGGCATTATTATTATTGCGTCATATTTTTTTTCTCAAAATTTCTATTCTTGAGAACTTTGAATAATACCTTTCTCCTGGTAAAACCTCTAAGCTTATCCTTAAATCCTTCATCCCATACTATCAAAACTCATACTGTCCCTATTAAGGGTGAAATGCCAACCTTTATGCATTCCCCTAGGGTTCATCTCAAGTTATCGAAGTTTTATCCTTAATTCCACCTTTAAAAAGGTACTTGCATCCTTCCATGGATAAATCAAGTCATATATCCTTGATAGATTATCTTATTCAATCATTCCCACCCAGATAGTCTATATCAATTTCACAATAGCATCCTTATTCAAACTGAGGTCAACACATATGGCCTTCAAAAGATAACAATGGTTACCCGCTTTTCTTTTCAAGTTTGGTAATAACAACATGGATGTCCTGGAAGATATTGGTCGTGTTCAACGTGAACTTCTTCTTAATAAATCCTTATTTACTTTTGTTGTTTATCTCAACAGTCATCTCAATGTTGGGATGTCTTTCATACCTGGTGTCTCCCTTTCTGGGTATCATGCCCCCGGCCTTACACTTCACATTCTTGAAGGTCACTTCCTTCATCCAATTTTCCTAATTTCTTACTTTCTTGTCTCCTCAGACTATCCGAGTCTCATTGTTTATCCTTCGAACTATCTCAAGGTTTCCTCGAATTCTCCTAACTTAAAGGGGGTCCAATATATGTATCTCTTATGCCTTCAACCATCAATTTTAACTCATGGTGAATCATCCTCATCCTGACGATTACATATTTTTCTATTTCTATTGCTACGAGTCTTTAGGGTTTTCTCATGCCCAACTCCCTTATCATTTTTCAAACTCTATTGCCTTTATATTCCTTTCCACTTCAGTTTCTTTTTATTTTCCTTTCTCTTATCATTATTTCATGAACCAACACAACATAAGCATTGATTTCAAACATCCCCTCATTCTGGATTCATGTCCTCAGAACGAATCTTGACAACTTTTACAACTTAGATTCATAATTAATCATACTCGTCTGCCTTTGTTCTGGCTCTAAAGCTTTTACACTATCTCCATAACCTTGGGAAGTACTTTCCTGAAAACAATTGACTGAACTTAAATCAGTTTATTATAATCTCTTGCTCCGTGCCTTCCTTGGCCTTTCACCAGCGGGTGGCCTCTCTCTTAGGAGGGTAAGTGATAAAAACAGTCTTTTGTGATTCGTCAATCATTTAGAATCTCAAATGATTCCTATATTTCCTTTAGCCAGGCTCTTGCCTCGACTGGGTCAGCTTGTTCCTTGGAACTCTGAGAGCTTAGCGACTTAAAGGTCTTGAAAGAATTTCTCACCGCATTGTTTCCTCAGTGTGGTGGTTGGGGATAATAGTCTAAGTTCTTTTTAGACAGGTCCATGAATTGCCGTATAGGAGTACCGTCTCGGGTCTCCTTTCCTTACTTGACTTCTGTTTCCTTAGTCTGAACATTCCCTCCTCAGCAACAATCCCTTTTGGGATAACATCCTCAACCGCAACATTCTCAATATGAATCTCATCCGGTCCCTCATTAGGGTACTCTATCGGATTCATAATTTGATCTCCAACATGTAAGAAAACATCCTCATGCTGATGCTCCTGAACTTCAGGGTTCGGTGCCCCGCTACCCTATACGAGAACGAACTATGTTACTATCATAATATTTATAAAGGTTCCCGTAAGGGTTTTAACTGTTAGTAATAGGTTAGGTAGCCCGACTATGAACTTGGCAAGAGTTCTTATTATCTTAGAGAACTTATTATTTTAATGTCATATCATCTCTGAGGTTTATAACGCTTAGCTCTGATACCATTTCTATAACACCCCCAAATCCGGGGTCGGGGATCCGGGTTGTCACGAGTTCCATTTCCCTTAATAATACTTAATCTTAATAATCAACCAACTACTGCATACTGTGACCCCACAATATACACACACACCACAAGTTATAGTCTCAGAGATGAATACCCAAATATAACACAAGTCATTTTATTCCACAATTATAAACCATTTCACCTCAAAAGGGTTTCTGAATAATTTACATATTCTTTTCCATTATTACAATTCATAATATACATAAGTCTGGTTCATCAATAGTTGAAAGCCTAGCCTATTGGTAGTTCCTACCTCAGCTACGGTGACATCAACGCTTCTAGAAAACTACGGAACGTTTCCTAACCGCTTGCGAATTGGAAGCTTGGTCATGTTCATCTTTTCTATATGTTGTTGTGTGATTAAAGAAGAAAGCAAGGGTGAGCAACAAACCCACCGAAATAATATGTATAATAATTAACAATATATGAGCATTATCATAGTACTCATGCAAGTCTTGGTCAAGAAGAAATGAACTAAGTTGATATCTTAACGCGACCAAGTCGCAAAATATTCAGTATATATATACATATATACTTTTCACAATCTTTGAAATCCTCTGACATGTATAATATACACAGAGTTCCAGTTTATAACTGTATAAAAATATCGTTACAAGGTGATCTCATATATCTAACCTTGTCTCAACGTTTTTCTGAAAATCTTTGTCATTCATAAGATAATCATTAACTGGATATAAGTTGAAAAGATGAAGTTACAAGATACTCCAATATACTTATATCTTTTCCGAATACTACTTGAACCACCACCGTTCAAGGTTTAAACAGTTTCGAAAGTTCATCACATAGATGAGACTACAAGATAAGACTTGAATAGATTCAATCCTTGAAATGTTGTTTAAAAGAAATGAAGTTACGAGATACTTCATTTGAGGGAAACATCATTATAACCATTTGACCCTGTCAATGCCTCAGCAATCACCCACCCGTAGCCTTTCGATCGAATGCTCCGGGTAGTGTTGCAGAAATATCCAAACTGGATGATGAACTCATTACGGGAGTTTGCCGCGCCAGGAAGATCACTTACGATGATCAGTCGCAGTAGTACAACCCCACCATTTTCTACATGTAGAGGAGAACCTGTCGGATTTACTTGTCAACCGAACACTGGACTCCTAAGGAATGGACCGTCTTAGCGGAACTTCCAGGCCATTTGGGCCAATATAATAAGGCTGGGCCGGCGCCACTCGACCACTTACGCCACTCCTAGTTCAGATGAAATCCATGACTCTGAAATGTAAAGCTCATCTCCCCTTTCCCCAAGTAGGAACTTGTTGATACGACTCCACCAAGAAGTCGCATCTAGTTGGAAAGAAAAACTCACCGATATTTCCCAGGCGATGCCTGTTAATGGATTAACTTATTCCAAGAATTTTACTTCATGAGTGTTGGGTAAATAATCAAAAACTCTTTTATCAAAACAACAACCTTGTTGCGAATATAAGAATACATCACGGAGCCGAATCCCTCAGATTTTTGAGCGAGTATTTAAATCCCCTTCGAAAGGAAGATCTTAAATTTGAAAACGAGTTTTGGGATCCGCTCTAACTTTTAAAATCATTTTGAAGACTCGAAAACATTTTTAAGAATGTTTGGAGTAATGCTGATTTAATAAAATAAATCAGTCCCGATATATTAGAAAATATCTTAATATTATTATTTAAATAATATTCCCACAAGGATAATCCTTATAAAAATAATTGAAGTAGAAGTTTTAAAACTTATCATTGAAATGAATAATAAACAATCAATGATATACTTATACGAAAGTACGATCTTTATTTGAATAATCGAAAATAAGTTTGATTATCGAAACATTATTCTTTAATAAAATAAAGAATATTATTTAATAAAAGAAGCGGAGTCATAAGTCCTCAAATGAATATTTAAAATAATATTCATTAAATAAAATAAAGTTATCGAATAAACCTTATTCGATTAATAGTTTTGAAAACTATATCTATATATATATATAAATATATATATATATATATATATATATATATATATTATACTCGGGAACATCAACTCCCGGTTTAGAAAATGTTCACCTTTGGGTCCCCTATACTAAGGGTATACGCAACTACTGCTTATCTCTAACATAGGTATTATGCAACTTATAAGCATTTGAATCAACAATTAGATATCAAGATTACGAAACAGACATGCATATATACCATATCAGCATGCTCCAATATATCGCAAAATTTGCTAATAACAATCATGCACTTATCACAAGATAATGCATATACATATATTTACATCACAATAACAGTATAACGGGTAGAAAACGTGCCTGAGTGCTCCGGGGTAGACTTAAGCTTAGAGTGGGTCCGGTAACCTATGAATAACAACATAAGCCGGAATTAAACCACGGTCGCTTAAGAAACTAGACTTTAACCAATTGAACCCTAACGTTTGCTTATGGTCATTTCTACGCTTAACAAATCACATAAGTCGTTCGAGTACCCTCGGCTCCACCATTTTTAATAAATTAACCATTATGAATTTTAAGGCGACACTTTCGCGAATACCCTACCAACTGCCTAGTCCACTTTACATAATTGTTTCATACTCCAATTAGTCATTGAAGGGCCTTAACCAAGGTTTCAAAGTAAGGCGAGGGGTAATGGTTCGTTCGCGAAACGCCGTTACTTAAAACGGTCGTTTCTCCTAAACCGTACATCGGATTCAAGCGAACCACATATCAAAACGAAGCTTACGACATAATCTAACTAAACATGGCAAAGTCATAGATTCAATAGTTAGCTCTCTATCCCGAACACTAAGAACAAGCAGTTGTATGAAATTGGGCATTACGACGACTATGTTTACGCGATTACCAAGTTTTAAACCACTCCAAACAACCACCATTCAACTCACAACCAACAATACAACCAACCCTCATCCAAACCTTACTACATCAGTCCCCAAACCTCAAGATTTCCCAATTTATACAACCCCACACATGAACTACTAGCTATACTTAAGTTTCATTAACTATAAACAAGATTTCAACATCCAAATCACTACAAATCCAATTAAAACTCTAAACACACAAGCATCATGCTTCTCATTTACTATAACCATCAAAAACATCGTAATACTCAAAGTAAATCTAGGGTTTGGAGGTGTTATACCTTCCTTGGAGTGATTAGAGTAGCTAGGAAGTCTTAGGGAGCCTCCTACAAGCTTGATCTTTCCAAAGAAATCAAGAACACAAAGTCAGGTTTTGAAGTTTCTAAAAGTCAGATTGAAAGAACTGTCAAAACAAGGGTCTTACCATGCTTATTTAGACGAGACGTGTGAACAAGAGTTGTAGGCCATCTCAATACCTTTCCAAAGAGCTATAGAACATACTATTTGAGTGAGTATTGAAGGAGATATGGTAGTTTGAAGTTGCTGCTCTGGTTTTGGCCGAGAGCTTTTGTTCTTGGAAAGCAAAAGTCAACTTCTAATTTGTGTTTTGTGTTTTTGATTTGTTTTGCTTGGTTGTTTCCTTTTATTTTGCTTAATTACCTTTTAACCATGGTAAAATTTGTGTGGCTTGTAATCAACCAATAATCCCTCCATTTGTCATGCTTATGTCACCATGTCTATGTCATCCATTTGCCACATGTCTCTTTCTTGTGGTTTGATGATGTCACAATCCTTGGCTTCTTGTACAAGCTTGTCTCTTGGTCGCTTATTTATTTTACGGTTCGCTTAACTTTCGTTCTCGTTTATCGTTTGAGAGATCATACCCGGGATCTTATTACTTGGGTTCCCCTAAACCCTTCTTAATAATTTGTATTCCTTTTATGATCCTCTCTTATAATCTTTGAATTTAAATCATTTTTATCCTGTTACCTTATAGTCAATTCTTTCGGTATCTGATGGATTTTCGGGAAATATCAAAGTGTTCGGATTTGTATTCTGACGATCTTTACATACACTTATATACCATATAGAGTACTAATAAGACCTCAGAATATCCATAAAAGAACTGCTACATTGTGTGGCATGAAAAGTTTCCTTATTCAACATAATCAGCAAAATCACTATTCATAAGGGTTATTAAAAGTTCAAAAATTTTAGGGGTTATTACAATAATGGGCCTTAGTCTCATCATTACGACAATGACTTATTGTTTAGAAATAAGATTTAGGAATCAGGGTTTACACTTTACATCTTTACATCCTCATAAACACAGTGGCCGTAGCACAACCCCTCAACTCTCACTCGCCCCAACCAAACCCCTAAATTCTTACTCGTCTGAAGTCTCAAAATTCATTTACTCTATAATATATATCGATAATGGATGAACAACACATAGATGCAAGTATTTCGGTAATTTACTTCTTCGTTCATAATTATATTCGATTGGTATTAGATTTTGCTGGACTTCATCACTCTAAATTGAATCTTTGTGTTAGATTATGGTTTAATTTACTTCTTCACTTATTGATTATATTCATTAAGTATATATATTATCTTTATGTTTTGTTAGTTTTGATTTCTTACTTTTTATAATGTACAATATTCTCTAAGTATATGAATCACTAAGCGAGGATGAGGCAAATTTGGAGGAGAATGAAAATGAAATTACGGTGTCAACCACATAGGGTTTAGTCTAGCCAGGAAAGTAGTCAGAGGGTACTAATCGAAAGTGGTCGTAGGCCTGGGATACTTTTGATCTTATTAAGGGGGTAAATGGCAAGGGATATAAAAAATATTACACCTATATATGACATTCCTTTTAAAGAAATTACTATAATATAATTTTTATATATTAGTTATAGGGTGTTTGGATGGAGGTTAAAAACTCGATAAATGTGAATGAGCTCTTAATTTCTTAACATCATATTTGGATTGGCTTTTGGGCAGACGGGAATGGGAATCTGTTAACTTTTATTTGGGTAAATAAATTCGACTTTGGGTATTATTATTTTTTCCTAGACCTCTGTGTCGGGTTCCATTGGTCTACTTTCTCATCTTTTTTTCAATAATTTATTCTCTCTCGATCTCTCTTTTTACTTCCTCTTTCACCATATCCAATTGATCTGATCCCCCCCCCCTCTATCTCTCATCGCCATCTCATTGTCTCTATTCTCATCTCTTCTTCTCTTCCTTAAATCTGATATTTCTCTCTCTCTCTCTCTCTCTCTCTCTATATATATATATATATACATATATATATTTCTCACATATACACACATACATACATATGTATATGACTCAGCAGACACACAAATGACTCAATATTCACATTAAATTTGAAGGTAATTCTCTATTCAAAATTCTCAACATTCATATAATTTATATGGACATATTTGTTAAATTCTGTTTGTTGTATTTATGTGAGTATTTCCATTGGTGAAAATGTGGCACCAAAGTGTTCAATTGAATGTCCAAATGAGTACAATATTGCTAAGTTGAACAAGTTACAGTAAACTAGTTGCTTCATTGATATTTTAATTTGATTTAAATCATTTCAAATGTGTTTCCGTTGCTTAGATTATGAATTTGGTGGGTAGGTCGAGTTGACACACCTTCGTGAACTGCAATTAACATATTACGAAAAAGTACAGTCAGATAAGTCAGTAATATTGGACATGATAATCATTATATATCATTAAACCAAATCTAATTAAGCATATTAGTGTCTTACTAAACTTAACCGTAATTAACTCTAACCTCTCGAAGATGGATTATTTTAGAAATAAATCATGTTACAACAATTTCTCTTATATAATATATAAAACACTTCTGCCTTTGCAATTGTCAATTAATTACAGACAGACGTACTCTCTCAAGCTTCAACTTTTTATCCACCAACTTTCTCATTCCCTTTTAATATTAATGTGGTTCTTTTTAATGCTGGTAGAGCATAACTACTCAGTGAGCGACATATTCTTTTTTCCCAAAGTAGTAGACATGAGAACTAGCGACATGATTAATAGGCTGGTTGTATGTTGTTTCATAACGATTATATATAAATGTTTTTGTTCATGTTAAAAGTAAAAAAATAAATACTTATAACTTTTTGATTCTTTGTGCAACAATGGCCTTTAGGAAAAATAACGGGGAACGTTATGCATATTTAAGCCAGTCACATATTATTCTTGATTGTTTAAGGAGCAGAAGCGAGTGGGTCCCAAGGTATACCATCAAAATCATTAGCAACTAATTTTAGTTTTCTTCAAATTGATTTTGAATTATTGTAGTAGTCAAATGCTGGAAAGAAGCAACATGGACGCAGGTCAGTTATGGTGATTATAGCTCGCTTTCTGGTTCCAGTAGCAAGGAGAAAGGTTTGTCTAGTGGGGATAGGAAAATATAAAGGATTATGGAACATGTTCAAATAGAGTTTCATCTGGAGTCTCTACTTTAGAGTAGTAGGTAGCAGGCTAGAAGAATTTGTTTGGTTTTATTGTTTCTTTTATGTACACTAGCCAATGCATAAATTTAGGAAGTGTTACAGTTTTTTATTATCATCTTTCCGGAAAACTCCAATGTCGTTATAATTTCACAAAGTGCAGACTTCTTTTAAAACTTGGTAAGTGTCTTGTGTGAAATAGTAGTTTGCATCAAGAGTTTATGGATAGTTTAAAAGAATTTTAGAGTTGGATTCATAAACTATTTATGAAATATAGAATTTTAGAGTTTAAAATTCTTTTAAACTATTCATAAACTCTTGATGCAAACTACAGTGTGACACAAGACACTTACAAAGTTCTAACAAAAGTCTGCACTTCATGAAACTCTAACGACATTGGTGTTTTCCGGCAAGAAGATAACAAAAAACTATATCACTTTCTAAGTTTATGCATCTACTAGTTTACACAAAATAAATAATAGAACCCAATAAATCGTTCTAGCCTGCTATCTACTACTTAAAAGCACAGACTCCTAATGGACCGTCACTTGAACTTGTTCTATCATCCCATTCTATTGTCCCATCCCCCACTGGACAAACCCTCCTCCTTGCTACTAAAACCAGAAATCGAGCAGTATTCACCTAACTAACATGCGTTCGTGTCGCTTCCTTCCAGTATTTGAGTAGTGCAATAATTCAAAATTAATTTAAGCAAAACTAGAAATAATTGCTAATAATTTTGATGGTATACGCTTTGGGACCACGATAAACAAGGAGGGTCCACTCTCTTCTGCTCCTCAGACAATCAAGAACAGCCTGTGAGTGGCTTAAATATACATAATGATCCTTGTTATTTTTTTCTCAAGTAAGGCCAGTGTTGCACAGAGAATTAGAAAGTTGTGAGACTTTTTCTTTTTCACTTTTAACGTGAAAAAAGACATTTATATATAATCGATATGAAGCAACACACAATCATTCTATTAATCGTGTCAATAGTTCTCATGTCTATTACTTCTGAAAAAAGAGTACGCCCTTCCAGTAATTTTACTCCACCACCATAAGAAACAACTAGAGTAGCTGGTAAAAGTGAATAAGGAAGTTGGTGATTAGAAAGTCTAAGCAGGAGAGAGCATGCCTGTTAGTAATTAACTCATAATGGTATAGGCAAAATTGTTTTCACTATACTATATATGGCCTTTACCAACACTTTTTTGGGTGTTACAAGCAAAAATGTTGCCTTAAATCACTAAAATTTTATCTGAGCTGAAACTTTTGTTTTGTGTTATAGTAGAGGATAGTCGACGTTAACATGATAAAATTGCTATCGTAACAAAAAATATAGTGTCAGTATTGATATTAAAATTATTGTTACTATAGAACTAAATATTTAGGAGGATTGTATTGGCGGCCCAAATTTTGACCAAATTTTAGGCGGCCCAAACATTAAATTTTGACATGCTTCTTTCATTTATTTATAAAATAAAAAATACTCCCAAACGTGAAAATCAGCTTCTCAGTCGGGGTTGATGGGTTTGTAGAGATTAGGTTCTGAATTAGGGAATTAGAGTTATAAATTAGCTTGAAGAGATTGAGCTTTCTTCTCTGTCGGTCGTGGTTAAAGCTTGGAGATTGTAATTAGGGTTTTAGTAGTTAGATTTTATAGCAATTGGGGCTTTCTTCTGAAATGGATTCAGCAATTGGAGCTTGTAATTAGCATTCAAGCAATCATTTTTTTCTCAAATTTAAGGTTTTCTTATTGTTCGATTCAACACTTAGTCGGGTATGGTCGTATTTTATTCTTTAATTTATATGTATATCAATCTCCTCAGATGAAACCAAAACATTTTCTCGGTATTGCATTTTAATTTTGATAAATTATAGGCTACCGGAGGCTATTTATTTAAGAGGCATTGGTGCAATGTAGACTGAGTTACTCATCATCATTATATTTGCTGCCAAGTAAGTAAATTAATTAGTACATGAAAAAATGTAATCAAGTTTTTTTTAACAGTACTACACAATGAATTAACATAATAGATTAGTTATTTGTTGGTTGAGTCGATGGTTGAATCGAAATATGTGGTTCTCTCTAATGCAATTTATTTGTGTTAGCATGTTCTAAAAAGTATATGTTAATTCTGAACTATATCAATGGACTTATTTACTCAACTATGATTGTACCTGAATGTTTGTTGCAAAAATACTTCTTTAGCCCTTGGCAGATGCTTATGTTCTACTATTGCATACAAAAAGCCAGTGTGAATGGACTCTTGTACCAGGAGTTTGTCCTTCACGGAGGTATCAACATGTTGTCGTAAGCATTAGTTGCTGAATTCATAATTTCTTTTTTTCTTTATTTATTCATCCTCTCTTTGGAATTTATGTATATGCATAGAAGTAATGATTACTCGGCAAGATAAACCCAAATCATGCGATATTAGTTTGACATATAATCTTTTTCTATTTATACATGTGAGGCTGTTGTACCCAACCTAAATTTATGTTATTGGTTAGGTCTTTGTAGGTGCTAAGTTGCATGTTACGCAAAAGAAATTTCAAATGATTATTTTTTTATCTCATTCTAATATCACTTTTATTCTACACAAACAAGATTTTCAGCTGTTGAAGTCATGCCTCTTTTTCCAGAAGAATCACTGATGTTGAAATATCCAAGGCAGACTTGGAAATTAGTTTTACTAGAGCATGTGGTAATAGGGGGTCAAAATGTTATTAAAGTTGAAATTGATGTCAGGATCACTCACACCCCTACTGGTGTCTCTCTTAAATGCACATGTATAAATTCTTTGTCTGCATTCTTTCTAACCTGTGACAGCATATCACCTGATTGATCTTAAGAAAATGACCGTTAGTTTTTTATAGATCATTATTGTCCTAGATTTGTTAATTCTATATTATCAAATTTGACATTCATACAAATCTAGAGGTCTTGTAGCAAGTAATTCTAGTAGTTAATGCAGTTAGACACATTAGTTTTGTAACTCATCAGTTTTAGACGTATATATTGTTGTGTATATGTTGTGAACTTGATGATTTCATTAACAAAACACCTTGGTGATTTTACTTTGTGAATTTTGTAGCACTCGATGGATAAGGATTATAGTCCTGATGGATGACTCAATATAGTCCCGACGGATGATGACTTATTATCCATCGAGTGAGTAGCTTATGTAATAATAAGTTTGTAGCACATTTCTGTATACACATTGTTTAGAATATGTAGTAGTACTTAATTCATGTTGACTGTAACTAGATATACATAATAGGTTGATTAATTATACATAGATGATGTCTTGTAATTCTGCATAAATGAAATGGAGTTAAGTGCCTGATTGCTACCCGACGGATGAACAACAATGGATTCGATGGATGATCATTAACTCGACGGATGATCATAAACCCAACGGATAAAGAATTCAAATATCTATTGACGGTGATAACACAGTCACATGCGTTGAGTGTATGCAAATGGAATGTGGTAGCCTATTCAACTGGGTTTTCAAGAACAAAGAAGCATTGCCATTTCCATGCTCTTATGAAGATATTCAAAGATGCTGGAATAGAGTAATGAAGTAGCATTGTATTAGACTTGATAGTTTTTGTTTTATTATCCTGTCTTATTACTTTGTAATCTTGGTGATATATAAACCAAGAAGTAGCAAATAGAATAAGAACTAACAGACCAAGCAACAAAGAGAGAAACATTTGTAAGCAGCATTCTTAGCATTTCTCTCGTTCTTAGTTGTTATCATTTTGTAAGCAGCTGTGAGCTTTTTACACACAGAGTTCTCTCGATATATATTATATATCTCTGCTGGAATCATTCAAATCCACCAAAAAGTTTTTAAAGACTCTTGTTTTTAATTACTTGTATTTTGATTCATTTCAAGTAACTATTCCGCATTCTGCTAATCAATTCACATTTTTATATATAATTGAGGTAGAACAACTTTTATTCAAGAAAAAGTTTCAATAATTCCATTTAACCCCCCTTCTATAATTCTTGTTATATTGTTAAGGGACTAACAATTGGTATCAAAGCAAGCTCTTGAAGAACAAAGAGTTTAAAGATCAAAACAACACAGCAAGATGAACAAGAAGGATGTTGGAGTCAAGATTCCTTTTCTGGATAAAGATAATTACCATCATTGGAAGGTAAAGATGCATATTCATTTGCTTTCTCAAGATGAGGCCTATGTGGACTGCATAGAAAGAGGCCCTCATGTACCAATGGGAGCTGCAACTGGTAATGAGTCATCTGTCCCCAAGCCAAGGCATGAATGGTCTGATCCTGACATTGAACAAGTCAGGAAGGATAAAAAGGCCATGAATATCCTGTTTAATGGAGTTGATGGTGATATGTTTGACAACATTATCAACTGGAAAACTTCCAAGGATGTTTGGGATACAATACAGATCATCTGTGATGCCACTGAGCAAGTTAGAGAAAATAAGATGCAGCTATTGATTCAGCAATATGAGCATTTTCATAATAAAGAAAGTGAGTCACTCACTGACATTTTTAGTAGGTTTCAAAAACTGCTAAATGCTCTAAAGCTGCATGGAAGGGTCTATCAGACAAAAGACTCCAATCTGAAATTCCTTGGATCTCTTCCAAAGGAATGGAAACCAATGACAGTCTCATTGAGAAACTCACAAGATTATAAGGAATTTACTTTGGAAAGACTGTATGGCATCCTGAAAACATATGAGCTTGAAATAGAGCAAGATGAGAGGATGGAGAGAGGAAAGAAGAATGGAGGGTCTATTGCACTAGTTGCTGCGTTAGAGAAGGAGAAGGAGAAGGAGATGAAGATGGAAGTTGTTCAGTCAACTTCAAGGGTATGTGAAAGCAAGGGCAAGGGTCTTGTAGTAAAAAGTGAAGATTCTTTTAGCCAAGATGACATGGAAGACATTGATGAACATTTAGCATTTCTTTCTAGAAGATTTTCCAAGCTCAAGTTCAAAAAGAACTTTGGAGCAGCCAAGCCAAATAGAAATATGGTGGATAAATCAAAATTCAAATGTTTCAAATATGGCTTG
Organism: Apium graveolens; assembly: GCF_009905375.1. NCBI lineage: Eukaryota > Viridiplantae > Streptophyta > Magnoliopsida > Apiales > Apiaceae > Apium > Apium graveolens. The sequence continues at coordinate 309,584,064 of NC_133648.1, read as the reverse complement.
GCAGGGCACTTTGCCAGTGAGTGTAAGAAGTCAGATTCCAGTAAGAAAAAGTTTGAGCATGTGGATTATAAGCAAAAATACTTTGAGCTGCTCAAATAAAAGGAAAGGGCTTTTATTACATAAGAAAATGACTGGGCAGCAGATGGTCTGGATGAAGATGAAGATGTCAGCTATGTCAATCTAGCCCTAATGGCCAAGTCTGATGAAACAGAAACAAGTTCTTCAAGTAATCAGGTAATTACTACAAACCTTGCACATTTATATAAAGCTGAGTATAATGATGCTATAAATGACATGTCTACAGAGTTATATCATTTGCGTGTTACACTTAAGTCTCTTACTAAAGAAAATGCTAAAATCAAAGAAAATAATTTGTTTTTGAGTGAGAGAAATAATGTGCTAGAGTCTCAGTTCATTGATTTTGAAAAATTAAGAATTGAGTGTAAGATTGCCAAGGAAGAATTAACTGAGTCCTTGAAGAAAGAAGAAATTTTGAAGAAGCAGCTCGAGCGTGAACAGGAGGTGATTAAGGCATGGAAAATATCTAGAGATGTCCATGCTCAAATCACCAAAGTTCAAGGAATCGAGTCCTTCTGTGATGAAGCCTGGAAAAGGAACAAGGAGAAACTAGAACCAAATTTGGTGGATGGACTGCTAACAGATGTAGACTCGATGGATGATGAGGGTCATCCGTCAGATAACAAAAAGGGTTATTCATCGACTGATGCAAATCCTCATCCATCGACTGTAAGCAATCCTATCAGTAAATCCAAACTTGTTAAGTTGAATGAAAAGTATGGATCTATTTCCCAAAACTTTGTTCCAGGAGAATCGAGTTAAGTTAAGAAAGGGAAAAAGGCTAATGTTGGTCACATGACTATCAAACAGTTAAGTGACAGACTTGAAAAGATTGAGGTAAAAATGTAGGCTAAAAAGAAAAATAATAGAAATAGTAAAGTAGGGATTAACAAACACAATAACTACACACCTGATAAATATGCTCCTAGAAAAATCTGTGTCAAGTGTGGTAGTGTAAATCATTTGTCTGTTAATTGCAAATCTGCCATGTCTACTTCCATGTGTGTGCCACCTCACTTTCCCAACATGAATGCCATGCCTCCCATGCCTATGAATGTTATGTCTACACTGAATATGAATGCACAGTTTGCTAATATGCCATTTGCACCTAATCCTTATTATGCTGCATTTAGTATGCCATAAATGCCATTTAGCATGCCTTATTGGAATAATATGTTCATTAGTAACATGCCATTCTCTGTTGATTATAATATACATGATAATTCTGTTGCAATGAATGGTTTCAAAGGCCCAACTCAAATGACTAAGGATGAATATGATATTCCCAAGTGAAATGAGATAAAGCCTTAGAAACAAAAAAAGAAAGTTAACAAGGCAGGACCCAAGGAAACTCGGGTACCAAAATCAACTTGATTTGATTTTGATGTGTGCAGGGAAACAGAAAAAATCTTTGGTACTTGGATAGTGGTTGTTCAAGACACATGACTGGTGATTCTACCATGCTCAGAGTTCAAGGAGAGAGATGGCTCAAGTATTACTTTTGGAGATGACAGCAAGGGTTATACTGTGGGATATGGCTTGATTTCAAAGGACAATGTCATCATTGAGGAGGTTGCCTTAGTGGATGGTCTCAAACACAATTTGTTGAGTATCAGCCAGCTTTGTGATAAAGGCAACTCAGTTACTTTCAACTCAGAAGCCTGTGTTGCGACTAACAAAAGAAGCAACAAAGTGGTTCTCACTGGTGTGAGAAAAGGAAATGTGTACCTAGCTGATTTCAACTCATCTAATGCAGAATCTGTTACTTGTCTTCTCAGTAAAGCAAGTCAGAATGAAAGTTGGCTATGGCACAAGAAGCTATCCCATTTAAACTTCAAGACCATGAATGAGCTAGTAAAGAAAGAACTGGTTAGAGGTATTCCTCTAGTGGAGTTTTCTAAGGATGGACTGTGTGATGCCTGCCAAAAAGGGAAGCAGATTAAAGCATCATTCAGGAAGAAACTTGATTCAACAATTGAAGAACCTTTGCAACTGCTACACATGGATTTGTTTGGACCAGTCAATGTGTTGTCCATCTCAAGGAAAAGATTTTGCCTAGTAATTGTAGATGATTTCTCAAACTTCTCTTGGACATATTTTCTAAAGTATAAAGGTGAGGCTAGTGAAATCATCATCAATCACATAAGGCAAGTCAATAATCATCCTGATTTCAAGGTTAGAAGAATCAGGAGTGACAATGGAACTGAGTTCAAGAATTCTGTCATGAGAGCATTTTGTGAGGAAAATGGGATTCTGCATGAGTTTTCAGCAGCAAGAACTCCACAACAGAATGGAGTAGTGGAAAGGAAGAACAGATCACTTATTGAAGCTGCCAGGAAAATGCTTGAAGAATCTAAACTACCAACATATTTCTGGGCTAAGCTGTAAATACTGCATGCTATACGCAGTATATTTCCCTAGTTAATCAAGCAAGAAGCATGACTCCCTATCAATTGTTCAAGAACAAGAAGCTAACTCTAAATTTTCTTCATGTCTTTGGCTGCAAATGCTATATTCTGAGAAATCAAGTTGATCAAAATGGGAAGTTTGATGCTAAAGTAGATGAAGGAATTTTTGTTGGATATGTTGTTGGTAAAGCATATAGAGTCTACAATCTAAGAACCAACATTGTTGTGGAATCAATACATGTTGTGTTTAATGATAAAAAGATTGAAGGACTTTACGATGGAGATTACCATGAGAGCCTCAAATTCGACAATGTGGAGATGGTTAGTGATGACAGTGATGATGAAAGTGATCAAGAAACTATATCAAAGGATAGTGCAGAAAAATATACTACCAATTAAGCACAAAATTCAACATCTATCGAATTGAAAAATGCTTCATCCGTCCGGAGACAATCTGTCTTATCCGTCGGAAGGCAACCTGCTTCATCCGTCGGGTTATCAAGAGAAGCAGGAAGTCAAGATAGATCACTTATAGAAAGTTCCCCTTTCTAAAATCAAAGATCCACAAACTCAGGGGGGGTTTCTAACAATCAAAACTCAATCACACATCAAGACATCAATGAGGCCTCTTCATCTAGAGCCAATCTACCTCAACAAAGGAAATGGACCAAAAATCACCCATTTGAGCTCATAATTGGTGATGTTTCTTCTAGAGTTCAAACCAGGAGAGCAACTCAAGAAGAATATCTATATAGCAGCTTTCTTTCCAAAGAAGAACCAAAGTGAAAGAGATATGTCCTAAGTCCAATCATGTATGAGGATTTAGGAATAACTTTTATGTAATCTATTTTGATTTCATTGATATTAATAAAAGACTTGTTTTATTTTTATTGCGGGCTCTATCTATTTAAATGTTTAAATAAGATATACCACAGTTTAGAGTAAAGCTTTTTATGGATTGTGATGAGATCATAATAATGAGACCTAAAAGATGATAACTCTAAACTTAAATAGTTCCTGGTCGTAGGATTACTAACTGGTAATTAATAATCCGCAAAGATCGGTACATACTATGCTTGCTTCATTATGAAGGATGTCTGTTCTCATAGACATTTGTGTGGTGACACTATAGCTAGTATGTAGGTGCTTAATATAGAATAAGTTCACTGAACATGGCTCACACAGCTGAACAACTGATGGAGTTCACTCACGTGTCAGCAGTTGTTCACATAGTGATAGTTGTACAAGTATCCTTAGACTTGAGGTCATCATAGTCATCTTGTGTACACTGGACTATGCTTTGGTTTAGTTCTTAGTCTCAAGGGACAATTATAATGGCTCTACTAGGTATAGGAATTTGTACACGAAGTTAGTGTATGATCAATAAAGGATCTACCCCTTCCAGTGTAGGAAGAGAATGTTCAATGCTGATCCACTTATGTTAGTTCAGGAATCTCTGGCCAGAGTGAATGAAATTAGAAAGGAGTTTCTAAATTACATTAAATAGAACTAAGCATAGTGAATGGGAAAGCAAGTGATTAAATAAGATAGGCTTGACACAAGTTACATGCCTTGTATTTAATCATGACATTGCAGGGTAGAAGGAATTAATTGTACGGTAACTACTCACTAAATAGGTTCTTGGTATTCTAAGCAGTGAATTCGTATTATCCGGATAGTCGCGATATGCTGAGAAGTATCCCTCACGATGTAGAATAAATATGATTAATTAATTAATCATATTTAATGAATTAGAGAATTTATATAAATAATGATAAAATAGTTTTATTATTATTTATTTCTACTACCGGCTTAATATTGAACCTACAGGGTCACACCATAAAAGAGAATGATTTAATGGTGGAGAAATTAATTAATAATGGCTGATAATTATTTATTTATGAAATAAATAAATAATTGGCAAATTTAATAATTGATTAAATGAGATTTAATTGATTATAAATTAATTAAGAAAAGGTTCTTAATATTATTAATTAAGAATTTAATTTTTGAAAATTAAATCAAGTGAGAGAATTATTTCTAAAGAGTTTAGAAAAAGGATTAATAAATAAAAGGTGTTTTAATTATTAGTGAGAATAATAAAGGGTTAATAATAATAATATTTTATGGGAAAATTTTCAGCTGAAAATTTTGCCTATAAATATACTATTATAGACCCTATTTTTGCCTCAACCAAAAAGATTTACAAAACCCTAATTCTCTCCATCTCCTCTCCTTCATTACATCGTTTTCTTGGTGCATACCGGTGGAGTGCTTCACACTTGAGGAGCAGCTGCTAAGGATCTCCGTTCATCATTTTTGGATCGCCATTAAAGACCTCCATCTTTCCATTAACGTAAAGCTTCTTAAGGTAAATATACTGAACTACGAATTAAATAATATTTTTCGCATGGATCCTACGGAGGGTTTCGTTTTTTTTTTTAAGATTTAAATTTACGTTTTCGCAGCGTTTATGTGCTAAAAACCCTTCACAAAGAAGGTAGAAGAAGCTTTGTTGGATCCTGATTGGATTTTAGCTATGCAGGAGGAGCTAAACCAATTTGAAAGGAATAATGTATGGAAGCTGGTGCCCAAGCCTAAAGGAAAAAATCTAATATACACCAAATGGATATTCAGAAACAAGATGGATGAAAATGGCATAGTAGTCAGGAACAAAGCTAGATTGGTTGCAAAGGGCTATTGTCAACAAGAAGGAATAGATTTTGATGAAACATTTGCTCCTGTTACAAGACTTGAAGCCATCAGAATTTTCTTAGCCTATGCAGCCCATGCCAATTTCAAGGTCTATCAAATGGATGTCAAAAGTGCCTTTCTGAATGGAGATTTGGAGGAGGAAGTCTATGTCAGTCAACCTCCTGGTTTTGAACATCCAAATTTTCCAGAACATGTCTATTATCTTTTGAAAGCACTTTATGGATTGAAGCAAGCACCTAGAGCCTGGTATGACACTTGATCAAAGTTTCTTTTGGAAAATCACTTCACAAGAGGTACTGTAAATAAAACTTTATTCTTTAGAAATGTAAATGGCTCTAGTATACTTGTTCAAATTTATGTAGATGACATTATCTTTGGCTCTACAGATGAGAAACTTTGCAAAAAGTTTGTCAAATTGATGCAAAGTAAGTATGAAATGTGTATGATGGGAGAACTAACTTACTTTCTTGGTTTACAAGTTAAGCAAGTTAGTGATGGAATATTTATTAGTTAAACTAAATATATATTTTATCTTTTAAAGATGTTTGATCTAATGGATTGCACATCTGCAAAAACTCCCATGGCTACTGCAACTAAACTTGAATTAAACACTACTGAAAAGTCTGCGGATATTTCAAGTTATAGGGGCATGGTTGGCTAACTTTTGTACTTAACAGCTAGTATGCCAGATATAATGTTTGCTACATGTTTATGTGCTAGATTTCAGGCTGATCCTAGAGAATCTCACCTAATAGCTATTAAGAGAATTTTCAGATATCTCAAGAGAACACCAAAACTTGGCATTTGGTACCCTAGAGACTCTGGTTTTAATCTAACTGGTTATTCAGATGCAGATTATGCAGGTTGTAGAATTGATAGAAAAAGTACAATAGGAGCTTGTCAATTTCTAGGAAACAAGCTTGTGTCCTGGTTCAGTAAAAAGCAAAATTCAGTTTCTACTTCTACAGCTGAAGCTGAATATATTGCTGCTGGAAATTGCTGTGCACAGATTTTATGGATGAAAAATCAATTGCTAGACTATGGTTTGCAAGTTGAGAGGATCCCTATTTTCTGTGATAATACAAGTGCAATTGCCAACACTGAAAATCCAGTACAACATTCAAGGACAAAGCACATAAATATCAAGTACCACTTCATAAGAGAACATGTAATGAATGGTACTGTAGAACTACATTTTGTTCCAAGTGAGAAGCAGCTTGCAGATATCTTTACCAAACCACTGGATGAATCCACCTTTTCAAGGTTGGTAAGTGAATTAGGTATGCTTAATTATTCTTAAATCTATATGAGATAATTTGCTAGTTGAAATGAAGCCAGAAATTTAATTGACTTTTCAGTCTTGGATGAAATTTTGGCTAAGTCAAAATTTGCATCTCGACGGATGATCCTCATCCATCGAGTTTGATCATCCGTCGGTATACTATTTGCTAATAAAAATCAATTATTTTTCTCGAATATTTTATGACTCGACGGATAACAGTTTATCCTCATCCGTCGAATTGTCTTAATCTCAGCCGTTAATTCCCTGAACATTATCCATCGAGTATACTTACAGTTTGTAAGCATAACACGACGGATAATGGGTGGAATTTTTACAGTTCATTTTTAAACGGCTATTTTAGGCAATTTTCATTAGTTACTTTATTTTACTTTATTATTTTTAGCAGTTATTATTGAGATAGTATAAAAGCTTATTTTATTTCAATTGATTTTCTTTTATCATTCTCAAATCAACTGCTCCAATTTCTTTCTCTTTCAAAGCACTTACCCTCTCTCTTCAAGTTCTTATTCTCTAACAATGGCGTCCGTTGTCAAGATTATGTCTCAAACTGGGTTTATTTATGAGAAGAGCAATTTCACTGCATTAGTAAACAAGGGCATTCAGCAATCGGGTGACTATCACAAGATGATGGACTTTGTGAAGAATTGCAAGCTTAGCTATGCCATGCTGGAATCTCCCACAATCTTTTGTGAAGTTGTTGAAGAGATGTGGACCTCTGCTACATACAACTCAACAGATAAGACCATCACCCTAACCATTAAAGGTAAAGAATTATGTATCAATAGTGATGTTATAAAAGCATGTTTCAAGATTCATGATAACACTGTGACATCACCACACACTGACACTGATATAATCAATATGCTTAATTCCATGAACTATGCTCTTTCTACTTTTAAGTTAAGTGACATTAGGAGATTGGGTCTTAGGAAGGAATGAAGTTTTATGTGTGATGTAGTGACTAAGGTATTTTCAGGTAAAGTTAGTAATTTTGATTCAGTCAATATCTCCATGCTTAACATGCTCTACATGCTGGTTACAGATAAATTCTATAATTTCAGTGACCTTGTTTTGTTTGAGTTAGGTTTTAAACTAGGAGAGGTAAATAAGAGAGGTAAATATGTGTATTATGCTAGATTCTTTATGATGTTAGCTAACCATCTCTCTGAGAATATTGTGCTTGAGAACCCTAAAAACAAATTAGATTGTTGGGTTCAAGAGAGAAGGCTCATTGCAGATTTGAACAAGGTCAATCATCACAAGGAGGTGCCACTGTTCTATTTCCCTGTAATGGAAGCACCTCAGGTAAGTAAGGTAAGTTCATCTATCCCTACCACTATTCCAACCTCACTAATTTCTTTGAGTTCTAGTGTGGCTATGGCAACTGTGTCAATGACCCAACAGTTGCCTACCCAAGCTACCAAACCTGCAAATATTTCAAAATACAAATCAAATAAAGCCCCCTCTGGTATCTCTCAAAAGATGCCAGTTATAAAATCCACCAAAACCAAATAGGGGAGTGTGCAGGTGGGTAAGACATGTGAGGGAAGGCGTGAACATAAAAGAAACCCTAAGGATAAAGATGGAAAGTTGAGTGGTTCCCAGCCTAGCCACACTGCAGTTTCTCAACAAACTGCAGTGTTTAAAAAGGATAAAAGCTCATTTCTAGCTGCATCCTCCCAAAAGGATGTAGTTATTGAACAAAGCTCTCAACCAAGAGCACAGGCCAAGAGGGTTAGGAACACAAGCTCACCCCAAACTTATGCCAGAAAGAAGAAATCTAAAACCCTTGGGGATACACAAGGTACACACACTGTGCAAACTGGTGCTAAAGATACAATCACTGCACCTTCACAAATTCAGCTTGATGTGACTCCAATAATTGTGGAGTCACAGCCAAAATCTCTAGTACTAGAGGCACCTCAAACACCAAACTCACCAACAAACTCACTAGATGTGGATATGATAAACACATCAATTCTTGATTCCCCTTTTTTAACTTTGTTGGGGAAGCCAAAATCTAGTGCAAGTGGGCATCATCTTTTAGATGATTTGTTGGCTCACTTGCCAATTCTTTCAGGAACTGTTGAATCATCTGTACCCAAAATATCTTCAATCAGCACAGAGTCCACAATAGTTTCCATTCCTAGTTCATTCATTTCTACTCTCTCGACGGATATTGCTCATCCATCGAGTAGTGATTGTATCCCGACGAATAAGCTTAACAGCAGTTATACGTCGAATAGCAAAACCACTCACTCGATGGATATCACTCATCCGTCGAGTATCTATGCACAGCTTCAAACTTCACTTATTTTAAGTGCAGAAGAATTAGTGGTTGTACAGTCACTATTAGGATTGAGAGAGAATAGTGTTTTGAGTGAGAGTCTGGGTTGCTCCCAGGAAAAAGGAGAGGAAATGAGTGAAATTATGCAATCCACTTCTTCAGGATTGGCAACAGAAAGTGAGAGGAGTCCCACCTTAGATGGTGAAGGTGAGGCTGTGAGGGTGGGGAGCCAGGGTGAGACCCTGATGCAATAAAAGAGAGAAAACGAGAGAAATACAGAACTGGAGCTATAAGGATGGATGTCATTATTAGTGAGTCAATGAATATCCAGGATGCAGACAGGGAGGGACTATCTTAGCAACCTCAAGCTGTTATAGATTCCATCTCCCTTGATGCTGAGGCATTTACTCACCCTGTTCCAGCTTATCAACTTCTAGCTGAACAGGGCAATGACAATACAGAAAGGATGCTCAATCTGGTGCATACCACACAGTCTATGCTAAGAGCTAAGGATGCCATCACATCTTTGCCCTCTATAGCTGGTGATGTGGATTATGAGACTGGTGGTTCAGCTGATTTCTTTGGTAATGGATGTGGGGATAGTGAAGATAAAGAAATGGACATAGGGGAGAAGCAGGTTCCAGCTCAAGATCAAGTATGCCATCATGGGCATTTTCAAAGCACTGTGATGAGCACTACTTCAAGACAACCCTGATCCAACTAATCAATCAGACAAATACTGCTCTTCAAACCACTACCAATGCCAGCACCACGAAGCTCCTTCAGGCACATCTAACCTCACTGCAACTTCAACAAATTCAAGGCTTCCAACATGCTAGGGATGTAAACACCATCAAGGGTGATACTGATGAGATGAAGAATGTCATTTCAGACAAGATGGATTCTAAGCTTCCAGAAGCCACAATGTTTGACATCAAGAGGTAATTAAGGAAAAATTCTGATCTTGCAACTAAGATAGATGCCTTGGATACAAGAATGTCAGCCATGGAAGCATCTTTAACAGCCATTTATCTTCATCAAGCCCAACAGACAGATTTACTTCAAAAACTAGTGGCTGCTCAAACATCCTCCTCTACTCAACTTGATGATAACAAAAAGGGGGAGAAAGGACCAAGTGAGGGGGAGAGGCTTCAAATCCAAATCAGTACAGTAATTGTGCCTTCAATTACTATCTCAAAGCCACCAGTTACAAACAGTATAGATCTGATAAATGCAGCAGCAGCCAACTTTAGAGCAGCTGAAAAGAAGAAGTTGAGTCCACTCAACTGGGAGAAGATTGATGAGGATATACAAAAGAAGTTTGAACTAGTCAAGGAGCCGGTAAAGTCAGCCATCCATCATTCTCAAGTCAAGCAAATTTCTGTGAATGAGATGAGCATGAACTATCTGGAAAGGGGACAGTCATCCTGCATCAAATCTCCAAAGGCTAAGATAATTCTGAAATCAAGGGTGAATTATCCAAAATCATCATTGAAGAACCCTTTGGATACTGTGTATGAGACACCTAAACTTGATGAAAAGAAGCTTCTGTCAAGGTCAATTGTTTTCTACAAGGATCCAGCTGATTCAGCTTTGAAAAAAAATAGAATTGCTAAAGTTTTCAAGAATGGGAAAGAAATTTGTGTGGTGGCTGGACATCCTCAATTTGCTCAAGCAAAGAGAGAAGAAAAGGCTAGATTGAAATAGGAAAAGAAGCAAGCTGCTCTAGATGCTAAAAAGGCTAAACAAAAGAAAGAACATATTGCTATCTTAGCCAAGCTACATGCTGTAAATTCATCACAACAAATTTCTGCTCAGCCATCTAAAATCATTGAATCTCAAGATCCAAAGAAGCAAGTTGAACAACAGAAGAAAGCTTAAAGAATCAAGGAAATGGCTAAAAGAACCAAAAGGAAACTGGACATTGTTGATAAGGAATTGGAGAATCAGTTTCCCAAGAAATCCACTCAAACTACAACTCAAGCATCAAAGCCCTCTGTGGTATTTGAAGATATCAAGGTGGTGGATCCCTACAAGAACATTCATGGTGAACCTATTGTGCCTAAGGATGAGCCAATAGAATGGGAGAATTTACCAATTCCTGACTTCAATTTGCCAATCCATAGCAAGCCAAAAAGAACAAAGTTAAGAGCAGTCAAGAAAGTGAAGCTGTCACCTCTCAAATCCAAATCTCTAGTCAAAGCTCAATCTAAAGCCAATAAGGGAGATTACCTGTACTTATGTGACATCAAGGATTTTTCTGATTTAAACCTCTATCTGGATGAACTAGATGAAGTGAGAGGAATTGATGCATACAAAAACCTACCTGAAAGGTTAGTGTTCAAGTACAAGGGAGGAAAGGAGATTCAGTGGCCACTTCACAGGATCCTTCAAGAAAGCCAAGCTGTACTGATTAAGGTTTATTCATCTTTTAAGAAGAACTTTGGGTTCAATGTTACTGCAAGAAGATTGGTTCTAAAGAAGATTGAAGAACTAAGGATTGTTAGAGCTAAAGATGCACTCCCAAAGACTCTAATTATCCCCTACACAGGGAGAAGAGTGCAACTAAGGCCCTACTGGCTGATGGAGTTCATGGATGACAAAGGAGTAAGAATATTTTTCAGATTAGAAGACCAATTGAGCATCTCTAGCAATGAGACTCTCTTGGAAATGCAAGAAAAGCTAGATCTCTCAGAATCTGATGAACTGGAATTCCAGAGGCAGCTCCAAAATCAGATTGAAGAAAACAACAGAAAGCTTGGAAAGAGATCCAGACCTTCAAGAAACTAGATAAATCTGCTCAGGCTAGAGGAGCACCTTGAAAATGACTGTGAGCTAAACTTTGTACATTTTGTTATTTGAAGCACTTTCCAGTATTATCTACTTTCTTTTAAAGTTGTACTTCTAGGGTGTTTTGTTATCATCAAGTTTCTCTTAATTTATGGCTACAATTTCAGTAGACATAAATTGGGGGAGATTGTTGTGTATATGTTGTGAACTTGATGATTTCATTAACAAAACACCCAGGTAGATTTTACTTTATAAATTTTGTAGCACTCGACGGATAAGGATTATAGTCCCGACGGATGACTCAATATAGTCCCGACGGATGATGACTTATTATCCATCGAGTGAGTAGCTTATGTAACAATAAGTCTGTAGCACATTTCTGCATACACATTGTTTAGAATCTGTAGTAGTACTTAAGTCATGTTGACTGTAACTAGATATGCAGAATAGGTTGATTAATTGTACATATATGATGTCTTGTAATTCTGCATAAATGAAATGGAGTCAAGTGCCTGATTGCTACCTGACGGATGAACAACAATGGATTTGACGGATGATCAACAATCTGATGGATGATCATTAACTCGACGGATGATCATAAACCCAATGGATAAAGAATTCAAATATCTGTTGACCGTGACAACACAGTCACATGCGTTGAGTGTATGCAAATGGAATGTGGTAGCCTATTCAACTGGGTTTTCGAGAACAAAGAAGCATTGCCATTTACATGCTATTATGAAGATATTCAAAGATGATGGAATAGAGTAATGAAGTAGCATTGTATTAGACTTGATAGTTTTTGTTTTATTATCATGTCTTATTACTTTGTAATCTTGGTGATATATAAACCAAGAAGCAGCAAATAGAATAAGAACTAAGAGACCAAGCAACAAAGAGAGAAACATTTGTAAGCTGCATTCTTAGCATTTCTCTCGTTCTTAGTTGTTATCATTTTTTAAGCAGCTGTGAGCTTTTTGCACACAGAGTTCTCTCGATATATATTATATATCTCTGGTGGAATCATTCAAATCCACCAGAAAGTTTTTAAAGACTCTTATTTTTAATTACTTGTGTTTTGATTCATTTCAAGTAACTATTCCGCATTCTGCTAATTAATTCACATTCATATATATAATTGAGTTAGAACAATTTTTATTCAAGAAAAATTTTCAAGAATTCCATTCAACCCCCCTTCTGTAATTCTTGTTATATTGTTAAGGGACTAACATATGCCAAATATAATCATCTACAGGAATCCTACATAATCCTTAAGTTCTGATTTACCAGGATTAGAAATGACAAGGTTGTACATCGGAGAAATGTTTCTCTCTAGATGGCTTCTCCCGCCTAACTAATTCACCATAGACACCACTCTTTTATCCAGATTTAATATCCGTTGGTCACTAACTTCTGTACTTTTATTTCCTAATCTGTCTCCCGCCTAGTACTTTTCTCTTCCCCCCAATCTTTTTACCATTTTTTATCATTGTTTCTTCTTCATCCACCATTAATCCACCTGTAACAATTTATTTTCAAGCTTTTATCTCTCTGTTTCTTGTTCTTTTACTCACTCCTGCTGTTCGCTAGTGTTCATCCTGCAGAGACGAACACTTCTACCTTTTATTTTCATGAAATGGGGTCAAGAAATTCTGAACATTCAGGAAATATGAACTCGGAAGAATTTTCTAATTTTATAGGACACCATTATGAAGCTCATGAGTTGGTTCAAAATGTTATTGAAGACATGCGTTTTGCTGATGATTTTGTCAATGAGTTCGCTCATATTCAGGAGGAAGATGTCCTAAGTGATAGGCCACTATCACCTCAAGTTGCTCGTCGATTGAATGAGGGAATTCAACTCATTGTGCAAGGAGGTTCTGCATGCCAGGTAAATGGTCCTTCTAGCTCAAAGGACTCCACACACTCTCAAGAAGTTACATCTGCTCGAATCTTACCTGTGCAAGCCACTCCTATTCAAGGTAATGACCCTCCCACCCTTGTTGCTCCTAAAACTTCACTTGAGAATTTATAGTCTAATTTTCAAGTGCATAATGTAGTTCTAAGTTTAACCAACACACGATGTTCCATACCATAGTCCTGTTCCACCTGTTAATGTTGACTTGGCACATGTTGTCACTCATGCTATACCTATCCAGTCCCTCACCTAGAAAGATATGGTTACAAAAAATGTTCCCAACACCACTGTTCCCCCAGCTCAAATGCAAGCCACTATCATCTTTAATGAAGATGGATTTGCGAATGTAGAACCCCCTCAAGAATTCCTCTTACAGGCGCAGGCCCAATGGGAGACTAGCATTATTGGTTTTTTTATTGGGTCCGGTTTTGCTTTCAAATTTGTCAAAGAACAAGCATTCAAATTCTGGGAAAATAAAGGCTTGTCACGTGTTTACTATAGCTCTTAAGGTTATTTTACCTTTGAATTTGACTATGTTGCTGCTAAAGATGCTATTTTACGGTTGAATTCTGTTCAAATGGGTGGTAAAACTCTATATTTGTCTCCATGAATGGAAGGTTCAAAATTTCGTAAAAATTTGGTTGATCATGTCCCTTGTTGGATAAAATTGGTTGATGTGCCCCACACCTATTGGTCTAGAGAAGGCTTATGTTCTATTACTCAAGCTATAGGAAAACCACTTAAAATTGATGTGGCAACTGCAAAATTTGAGCCAATGAAATACGCTGTTGTGCAAGTAGATTTGGTTTACAATGCACCTCGCCCTGATTTTGTGTGGGTGTCCATTCTAAATTGTGATGAAGAAATTGAAAAGGTTCAAGTTGGTGTACTTTATTCCCAACTCCCCTACTCTTGCAATATTTGTCAAGTTTTTAGCCATTCTCTTTCTAGGTGCAGCAAGAACCCAGAGGCCACTAAGCCTGCGCCTCGAGTCGCAAAGGAGTCTTCTCGAGGCAGGAATGAATCTTCTCGAGCCAGGAATAAATCCGCGCGCCCCACACCAAAGCACGCACTTCCTAACCAACTGGCGCACACAGCGACTGAGCATGACCAAGCCACAGATGAGGCCCAGGCTCAAGTGGGCGACCTGGATGTCACTAAGAACTTTGTTGAAAATTTCCAAACCTCTGAAGTGCCCTATGTTGTTGGATAACTTTTTGGCTGTGATATTGTCTTAGATGAAGATCAAACCATTGAGCAAGCCCAGGCATGTAACCTTGCCTTAGCAGATGACAATGACACCCAACGGCTTGATAATGACTCATTACTGGGAAACACCAATGAAAACTGTTTTGCTACTTTGGCACAGTTTGAAGAAGGTGAGATTGCTCTTATTGAAGAGGAGATTCTGACTCGTTCACTTGAGAAATCTAGTAGCCGGAAAAGGAAAAAGGGTAAAACTCCAAAAGCTTCTGAATCTGGCAAAGAAAAAGAACATGTGTTGGTTGTTGACCTTGGTGCTGCAGGTGGTCATGGCTTTACCCCTGTTCCAACAAAAAACTTGACAGATAAAGATGGATTTTCTCCAGTGATTTCAAAACGCAGCCTGAGATTGGTAGGTAAGCCAATCACATCCTCCTCTCAAAGATGAACTTTTCTATCTGGAATGTTAGAGGTCTCAACAAGAGTCCTCATCAATAAGAAGTCATCAACTATATCTCTAGTCATAATCTTAGCTTTATGTGTTATGTTAAAACTAAAGTAAAAGAAAAGAATTGTACTTTAGTCTCGAAACGTATCAATAAACAGTGGTCATGGATTTTTAACTATGAACATCATGTTTTGGGGCGTATATGGGTTGGTTGGGACCCCACATATTGGATTGTTAATCCTATTTCTAAATCTGAGCAACATATCACCTGCCATATTACTTTCATTGAAAAGCAAGTCCATTTTTATGTAACTTTTGTGTATGCCTTGAATAAACCTCATCAACGATTTACTCTCTCTTAGCAAATCTATATTAGAGTCGTGGTGTGTTGGTGGGGATTTTAACTATATCCTTAATATTAATGAAGTGCAAAGGGGTCGACTTCATTGGACTCCAGACATGCAACAATTTCTTGACTGTGTTACTCAATGTGACCTTTCTGAGTTGCGTACTGTAGGCTCATTGTCTACTTGGACTAACAAACATCATGCTGGCCCTATTTTGAAAAGGCTTGATAGAATTCTGGGAAATCCTGATTGGCTTGCTGCGTTTACAGAGGGTTTTGTTCATGTGCACCCTAGGGGCTTAATGGATCATGCACCTTTAATGCATTGTGTCCCAATGCTGCTTCATCAAGTGCACAAAAGTTTCCAGTTTTTTACCTTCATGTCTGACCAAGCAGAGTTTAATGATACGATGGCAGGGGCTTGGTCTGATAATTGGTTTGGTGATCCCATGATTATCCTTTCAAGGAAATTGAAGGCTGTGAAAACTGCTATGGCTGCTCTTAATAAGAAGCATGGTAATTTACATTCTCGTGTGCAAGATGCACGCAATGCACTTCATGATATTCAAGGGGCCTTGTCTACATCTTCCACCAGTACTCTTCTGGCCTCTGAAGCTGAGGCAATCCACCATCTTGAAACCTGCCTTACACAAGAAGAAGCCCTTCTGAGACATAAATCTCGAGTTTCATGGCTAAAGCTTGGTGACGGTAATAATCGTTACTTTCATAATCAAGTGAAAGTTAACTGGAATAAAAACAAAATCTTATCTATTGAAAACCAAGAGGGACACATGATTTTTTGCCATCAGTTAGTGGCTGGGGTTGCTGTTGATTATTTCTCTTCCACTCTTGGCCATGCATCAACCTTGGAACCTTGTGATCTTTCTGAAGCTCACTCTTCACTTGTTGAAGCCCCTATCACTAATGAGCTTATTTACAAAACTTTGAAGGCCATGAAGCGTAACAAAGCCCCTGGGCCTGATGGTTTTCCTGTGGAATTCTATCTCTTAACTTGGGATATTGTTGGTCACGAACTTGGGATATTGTTGGTCACGACTTTTGTCAAGCAGTGCACCACATTTTTAACACCTCAGCTATGCCCAAGGGGATTAATAGTACAATAATAGCTCTGATTCCTAAGGTGCATACTCCAACTAACATGAAGGATTTTCGCCCAATCTCCTTGTGCAATATTGCATATAAATGCATAGCAAAAATTATTGCTTCTCGTCTTCAACAAGTGCTTCTTTCTGTGATCAACATCTCTCAGTCAGCTTTTATTAAGGGGCGCTGTATTTCAGATAACATTCTAATGGCCCAAGAATTATTTCAAGGTTACACTAGAGAGACTGACACTCCTAAGTGCGCCTTGAAGATTGACCTACACAAGGCCTTCGACTCTCTAGACTGGAATTTTTTGATGCATGCCTTATAGAGATTGGGGTTCCCTGCATAATTTTTGAGCTGGATTTTTGCATGTATATCAACTCCTATGTATTCTGTTAAGGTGAATGGTGGAATCACAGGTTATTTCCAAGGTAGAAAGTTCTCCAAGGTGACCCCATTTCCCCTTACTTATTTATTGTTGCTATGAATGTTCTTTCAAGTATTCTTACTCAAACCCCTGACATGTTCAAATTTCATTGGAAATGTAAAGATTTGAAATTAACCCACTTACTCTATGTACATGATGTGCTTCTTTTTTCTCGAGGGGATACAGATTCTGTTTCGCACCTTCTGAGAGACCTTCACTTGTTCTCTGAATGGAGTGGCTTGCGTGCCAGTATTGCCAAAAGTACAGTCTTTTTGGTGGGTGTACTAGAGATTTTATTTTTTGGTTTGATGACACTTATGCCATCCCTGTGAGATTTTTGGGTGTTCCCCTTATATCTACTAAACTATCTTATAATGATTGTATGCCCTTAATTGATAAGATAACTGCTAAGCTAAATTCCTGGACCACTATAGTTCTATCTATAGCTGGTATAATTCAGCTTATTCGAGTGGTGCTCTCTGCCATTACGCACTTTTGGTCAAAACATTTCCTTATTCCTGGTGTGGTGCATACTAGATTGCATATTATTCTTATGACGTTTCTCTGGAAGGGCGATGCTAACACCAAGGGAGGGGCCAAAATTTCTTGGGCTCAAATCACTATGCCCAGGCTTGAGGGTGGCCTTGACATCAGAAAAACTAAAGAATAGAACAAGGCACAGATTATGGGGCACCTGTGTCATATAATTTCCAAGGCCTCATCTTTGTGAGCATCTTGGATAAATACAACAGCACTCAAACACTCTCATTTTTGTACCATGAAAGAGCCCACAGATTGCTCTTGGATTTGGCGCAAAGTTCTTCAACTTCGTCCGCTAGCTAGACAGTTCATACACTCTAAACTTGGGAATGGTCTTCGTAGCTCTTTATGGTTTGATCATTGGTGGCATAATGAGTGCCTTGCACAGGCCTCTACTGATTCTATCATAACTCAAGCTTCTTCTCCTCCCACAGATACGGTTCACTCATTGATTAGTTTTGGGCATTGGCTTCTTCCTACCCCACCACTAGAGTGCACCACATCCAACCGAAACTTCATTATTGGCTGGCTAACTTTGATTTTCCTTCTTTTGATTTACGTAAACATGATATGATTTGCTGGAATGACATAATTTTACCAAAGCTTTCTACTTGGCACATCTGGGATTCAATTAGAGCTAGGCTTCCTGAGGTCACATGGCACCATTACATATGGCACAAGTTGCTCATTCATCTCTATGCTCCACATTCATGGCTTCTTACATTGGGGCATCTCTATACTTTTGATAGATTGGCTTCATTTAGCATTGACATCTCTGAGTAATGCCTTCTATGCCCAGGGGGCACGAGACATCCTCTCAACTTTTTATTCATTGTTCATACAGCAGTCACATCCTAGCTCATCTCGCCACTATGCTTGGCACTCACTCTAGTTGCTCTACTTGGATGGATTTTATTTACACTTGGGGATCTATATCCCCTATTCCTCACTAACAGCTTGCTCTCCTCACTCTTCAAGTCTTTGCCTACCACATTTGGCGTGAGAGAAATGTTCATCTCCACGATAAAGCCTGCATCCCTCTAGCTAGACTTTTGGAAGGCATCCTCCTAGATATTAGAACTAGATTGCACTCTTCAGTTTGGTTTATGCATAACTCCTGTATAGATGACTTTCATATTTGGCTAGATTAGAGTTTTGGGTTCCCTGCTTTGATGTTCTTTCTATCTGTAATCTGTCTATGTAGATTGCTTATAGATAGCCCTCTAGGGCCTGTCATAGAGCCAGGGTCATCCTGTATTCTTTGTTTCTTCTTTATATATATATTCAATTTAGCCAAAAAAATGACAAGGTTTTATATAAATGCTTACTTAAATCTATCATTTGACACAGTCCTTGTGTTTGGTAAAAATTATGGTCAAGCCTTGACAATATATAAGCCTAAGATTTTGATATACATGATCACGGGCTTTCTTTCTGCTAGAATGCAACAAAGGTTGCAGCGGATTCACTAGTAGAGAAAGTTGTTGCATTCACTGACTTTACAGCTAGTGACACAGTAGAGGAGATTTCCAGGACTTGTAATGAGAAAGTACTTGGGCTACCAGGAACAATAGAGAGAAAAGAATGACACTTATTCTGTTTGACGTTGGAATAAGACAAAGATCAACAAGTTTGTAGAGACCATAATCATGAAGTTATCGTACTACAAAACCTGTTTTTTTAAATTTTGCTGACTTGGTTGGCAGAGGGATACATATAAAGGTTTTTTCTGCTGCTTCTATATTAAACCTCTTTGCCATTGAAGCCATTATTTTATTTAGAGTATATAATCTTACATCACATATTTGTTTTCTTTTTGTACAGAAGATTACGCCGAAAGAAGATCGGGAAAAATATTTTTAGAACCAGTACTTGGATGAAATTTAGAAGTTAGAACTTTTTATTTAGTTTAGTTAGAACCAGTACTTGGATGAAATTTGGAAGTTTGGTTATTTTAGTTTACTTGGAAGTTGAAACTTTGAATTTATTGGATGAGAGAGTTATCAAGTTAAATTAATATGTACTAGGTCTTAATGTTGCAAGTTAATTTAGATTTTTTTACATTTTGAAAATTAACAAGTGTAAGTAATTGATATTTTAATGTTGGAAAAAATAGGCTATATTTTTACATAAATACAAGAATGTAATACACTACAACAAGAATAACTAAATATCACCAACTAAAAGCCACCAACATAAAACTCCACCGATTTCGGTAGAATTTAAAGTCAACTAGAATTTTCGTTGATGAAGTCGCTTTTATTCCGTGGAATTTATAGTCGGTCGCTTTTAATCGGTGGAATTTAATATTAGTTGTGATTTTATTTTAAATTCAGTAATAATAGGCGGGAAATTCTCCTCCAAAAATTACAAATATTTAAAACAACAAAAACAACCGAATTCGGTGACTTTTATCTTAACAATAAGTTTAAAATAATTTAGTAAGGGCTAATATCTTGTCGAATGGATTTTGTAGTTTGTGTGTTAGTTTTATTTGTTTTCAAAAAGAAAGAGACTTTGCATGTGGCTTTTAAAGAACTTATGATCTTTTAAAAATATATTTTTACAAATTTTCCATCCATGCATGCTATGATTTTTATGATAAAAGTGGAAGTTAATACTTGCATGGCGTAGTATAAATGATATTTCGGACAAATGTGCTATGTGGCTTAAATTTGAGTTTTGTGTAATGCATGCCATGGGTTTTTCTCTGAAATGCTAGTATGCTATGTGCCTTGATAAGTCCTAATCAAATCTAGTAGCCATCAAGTTGATACCATGTATTTTTAGTTCGGAAATTTGCTTAAAATTTCATATATAAAATTTGTTCTGCTATGCTCTTTGTATTGCCTCGATAAATGACTTATATGGCTAGGTTTATGCTCTTATTTTTCCATAAAATGATATTCAATAGGGTTTTGTATATTTTAGTTTAGATTTGTTGGTTTTGGTATTGAAATGGGAGTTAATGTGGAAGGAGGTACACTAGGCACTATGTAGCAGAATTTTTCACCATAAGTATAGGCTGTTTTAGGTGAGTTTTGGTGAGGCCTTGCTTGGCCTGAGTTTACTGGAGTTAGGATTTGAGTTGTACTTGAGTCAGATGGCTTTGATTTGTTGAAAAACTTGCAATTAGGTAGGTGCACACACACATTTACGAGAGTAACTCAGAACAGGGCAGGACTGCGTAAGCTTGAACTTTGGTCGATTATAACCACGCCATAAGCTAGGCCTTCATGGGGCCTTGGCTTAAATAAGTATAATGCATCCTTAGGAAGTTTAACAAACCTAGATTTAAAAATTGAGTGAGAAAAGTGAGTTTTAAGTAAGTAAAAACAAACAGAGTGAATTCGAGGGAGGCTGGACAGTGTCAACTTTGGGCAGAGGCCTAGAGAGGCCCAGGTGAGGCCTTGGCCTGAAACCAAGTCTGAGAGTTAGATTTCAGTCTTAAAAATCCATGGGAATTGGTTTTGTTAGAAGGCCCAATGTAGAAGTCAATATTTCTGCCAAGGAGCGCGGGTAGTGCAAACTGGTGTTAGCAGGAAACCTTAGTGTGAGTATTGATCTTTGCAAGCCTATAGGTGTGAGGTCCCTGAGTCTTACCAACTTTAAAAGTCAGTTTAGAGTCTTAACAACCTTTGGGGAATGGTTTGGAGTGAAGGCCCAAGGTAGAGACATCCCATTTCCACCAAGGCACCCGAGGAGAACCCTTCGAGTGGTCTTAGGAAACTTTAGTGTTGTTCGTTGTAATTGGGACTTAGAGGTGAAGAGTCTAAGCGTTGCACATTATCTTTAGGTTTAAGTTAAATTCAATAATAGTTATTATGTGTTACTTGATTATGTGCTTGGGTATTTAGGTGATATTATAATATAAATAACTAAGTAGTATATGTCATGCCATTATGTGATTATGTGACTATGTGGATTACTTGAATTGCATATGATTAAGTTATGTGTATTCTAATAATCATAAGTTTTTATGTAGTTATGTTAAGGGTGAAAGTTAGTCTAGGAGCTTATAGGCTTATAAGGTGTTAAAGGGTGAATAGTAATGAGGTTAATATAATGTGTAGCTTCCGAAGCCAAGAGGAAGACTCGGGCCGTCAAGATCGAATAATCTTAGAACTGTTGAAAGGCAAGTTACTACCTCCTTATGCTTATAATTGTCGCAAGTATACATACTTTACGTGAATGCTAATTAGTTGTAATAACCACCATGTCATTAATTAATTCAAATACTTCAGTTAATAACTCGTAAACTTGTTTGTACCTTACCTTCAAAACACTCCCTATCCATGAGACCGTGAATACTAAACTCTCTACCAACTTCCCTAAAGCGAACCTCATTAGTGAATTTGTATTCTCTTGTTATAATTCCATTAAAGTGATACCTAATTTTTCCCTGGCATCCATGTTATAAATCATTAAAAATAAAATAAATGTTTTCTTGACTTAGTGGATTGGATTGGACTAGATGCAAGTCCTTTTCACACCTATTGATAGGCTCACATATAGCCTAGGGATCCCATTATATTTGAGAACCCAGCACGGTTCGGGATAACTTCACGGCTGATCACCGCCTGTAATTCGTAGCGTCCTAAAATGAATTTTGATGATTTGATATTTAATTGATTATAACATGTTTCCCGATGCCATGATACCATATGCCATGTTTCAATTGCTATGATTCTGCCATGTCCTTATATTAAAACTTCATATTTCTTATTGTCATTCTTACAAGCATCTATAACCCCTTGATCTATGAACCCAAGATTTTGAGATAATGCCATGTATAGTAGAACTGATAGTACTTGTTGAGCATTTTAGCTCATTTTCTTGTATTTAACCCTGTTCTATAGCTCGCAATCATGGTTCGTATCAAGAAGACCGCCCGTAAGTCAACCGGTAGGCAGGGTAAAGACCATTTGAGGGCGCAGGTAGTATATATATGCATAGATTAGGCAAAATCTGCCAGTTTGTAAATGTGGTATTAGTTAGAAGGGCTATTCCAAACTCTAAACTTGTAAAGATCTCGGGATTGTTAATATTTTTTGGTTGGGTTTGTAATCGTATTATTATCATCTTTTGGACTTATAAGTTTGTAATATAATTATGGTTCGCATTTATTTAGTGTGTGTGTGTGTGTTATTGGTTTGGGGTGTGACAGAGTCGGTATCAGAGCCTAGGTTTGAAGTCCCTGGACAGCCCAATTAGGACTATAGGAAGTATGAGTATATACTATAATATTGGGAGTACTAATGCGCGATATTCGAGTAAACCGTATCTAACCTTTTATATATATATTACTTGACAGCAACGTGCACACTCATCATCTTTGGCCCCGCAGAGGGACACAATTGCTTTCTTTATATATACTGACTTAAGGCTGCATCATGACACTCTCCAAGGAAAGTATGTCAGGCTGATGGAACGTCTTGAAGAGCTCTATGCAAGTAAGCAAGTGATGGGTAACGGACCTAAGGCGAAAACCATTTCGAGGCTCGAGTCACTGATCCAGGTGGCCACATCAAGATTGGAGGAGATCCCCGTGCATCACAACCGGACTAGTCAGATTACTGTGCAGATGATAGTAGATGAGCTTGGGAGCGTGGTCAAGATGCTATGTGAGGACACTACCCCCGACATCACAAGGACCCGTGAGTAGGAGTCCGAGAAGGAGGCTTAGGACGAGTTCTAGGGGACTTGACCTTTAGTTGCTTGGATTAGGTTGCCTCTTTTATTTACTATGTTATTTGTTCCCATTTCTAGACTCCCGTACTGTTTTAATTCGGATCTGTAATCGTATTTGTACCTTGTGATTCGCACCTTTCAACTTGAACCATGTTAAATTCAGTTATGCACTTTCTTTGTTTCCTATAGTTGCTCCTTTAAAAATTTCTTGCTTATTACCATGTATCACCTTTATTGTTTAAAAACTGTATACCATGATGACTGCAAAATAATACCCTAATTCTGTATCACTCAAACTGTGTAACTCTTATTTCAGATAATGGCACCTAGGAGAGCCCGAGGAAGACCTGTAAATAACCAAGAAAATGAAGGAGAAAACCAAAACCCCGATATAGCACAACTTATGGAATTGGTACGTCAACAAACTGCTACTATAGCCCAACAGCAACAACTTCTTCAACAAATGCATCCACCTCAACCACCCCCAGAAAACATCACTACTTTCAAAACATTACAATCTGTAAAACCCCCAGAATTTAGAGGAACTCAAGACCCGGTAGAAGCTCATGCTTGGCTTTAGGAAATGGAAAAGGCCTTTGCCTTAAAAAATGTTGGAGATAATCAGAAGGTGGAGTATGCCACTTATTTTCTTAAAAGCGAATTGAACTATTGGTGGGAGTCGGCAAAAGCTTTAGAAGCTGCTGAAGTTATTACTTGGGATAGGTTTAAGAGAATGTTCTTGAAAAAGTATTTTCCTCGCTATATGCAAACACAAATGGAGATGAAGTTTTTCGAGTTGAAGCAAGACAATATGACAGTTGGAGAATACGAGAAGAAGTTTACAGAACTTTCTAGATTTATGGGAGAGTATGTTGATTCTGAAGAGAAAAGGGCAAAAAGGTTCCAACAGGGATTGAAGCCTTGGTTAATGAGTCGTGTGGCAGCTTTTGAGTTGTCTACTTATGCTGGAGTGGTTCAGAAGGCGATGGTAATTGAAGGCGAGAGTGAGCAAAATTAAAAGGAGACAGGCAACAAGAAAAGAAGATTTGAAATGGGAGAAGAAGGCTCAAGTTACAAGGGTCAGAATCAGAGAACTAATCAAAGGATTAAACCTCAGAGTGGACCCGGGAACTTCAAGAGGAGATAATTTGGGAATAAATCACAAGAAACGAGATCTCAATTAACTAGTGGACAGAAACCCCCGCAAGGATCAGTTCCGGAATGTAAGATTTATAATAGGCGACATACAGGAATCTGCAATAAGGCGAATGTAGTTTGTTTCAAGTGTCATACGAAGGGCCATTATGCTCATGAATGTAAGAATCAGAAGGTCAACATCACGTGTTATAAGTGTGGGAAAGCAGGTCATGTGTCACGAGAGTGCAAAGGAGTGGGTAACAATCAATTGTTGCAAATGACCATTGTACCCTACCCTGTGAATCAAGCAGCTCCTATGCCAGCATCATCATTCCCAATGTCTTTCAATCAACCTCAGATAGCATCATCTTCAAATCATCCAGCTTTGACTTATCCAGCTCAAGCAAGAACTTTCAACTTGAACGTGAAGGATGTAATTCAAAGTTCCGATGTGGTGTTAGGTACGCTTTCTGTGAATGCTGCTAGTGCTAAAGTACTGATTAATTCGAGAGCCACCAGATCATTTATTTCGAAGTCTTTTGTTGATAAGTTGAATTGTGAAATCCAATTGATGCATGAGCCCTTATTCATTATCTTAGCTAATCAAGATAGAGTATTTGTAAATCATATTTTCCCTCATTGTGCAATAGAGATAGCCGGACACGTTTTTACTCCAAACCTCATTCATTTCCAATTAGACGAATTTGACGTAATCTTAGGGATGGATTGGCTGACAAGTTTCAGTACTCAAATAGACTGTAAGGGTAAATGGGTACTATTAAGTACACCGCAAGGTAAGAAAGTGACATTCATGGGCCAAAGGCAAACTCAGACATTCCTCATCTCGATGCAAGCAAAGAAGTTGATTCGGAAAGGATGCAAAGCGTATTTGGCGTATGTAGTTGATAAGAGTAGAGAAGTTTCTAATCCGAAAGATATTCCAGTAGTAAGAGATTTTCTAGATGTTTTTCCTGAAGAGCTTCCTGGCTTACCCCCGGACCGACAAATTGAGTTTACAATAGATCTTGCACCCGGCACCGAACCTATTTCGAAAGCTCCATATAGGATGGCACCAACGGAGATGAAGGAACTAGAAAAGCAAATACAAGAACTACTAGACAAGGGATTTATAAGACCAAGTGTTTCACCGTGGGGCACGCCAGTTTTGTTTGTGAAGAAAAAGTACGGGAGCATGAGACTTTATATAGATTATCGAGAATTGAACAAGTTAACGATTAAGAATAGATACCCTTTACCTAGGATTGATGATCTGTTTGACCAACTCAAAGGAGCCTCTTATTTTTCAAAGATTGATCTGTGATCGGGATACCACCAATTGAAGATTAAGTCTTTATACTGAAAACGGCTTTTCGAACAAGATATGGACATTACGAATTTCTCGTTATGGCTTTTGGGTTGACGAATATTGTACCGGATGCTTTCATGGATTTAATGAATCGTGTATTCAAGGGTACTTGGACAAGTTTATCATAGTTTTCATCGATGATATTTAAGTATATTCAAAGACAGAAGATGATCACGCGGAGCATCTAACAATAGTTTTGGAAGTGTAGCGAAAGGAGAGATTGTATGTCAAGTTCTCGAAATGTGAGTTTTGGTTAACTGAAGTAAGATTTCTAGGACACATTTTTGGAAGTGAGGGAATTAGGGTAGATCCTGAAAAGATCGAGGCTGTAATGAATTGGGAGGCACCGAAGACGCCAATAGAAGTGAGAAGTTTTATGGGACTAGCGGGATACTAAAAAAGATTTGTAAAGGATTTTTTGAAGGTTGTCGTGCCACTGACCAAATTGACAAATAAGAATGAGAAGTTTGAATGGACGGAGAAGTGTGAAAGTAGTTTTCAAGAATTGAAGAAAAGACTGGTAACTGCTCCGGTTTTAGCATTACCAGATGACAAGGGAGATTTTGTGATATACAGTGATGTGTCTTATAAAGGACTTGGATGCGTATTGATGCAACACGGGAAGGTGATAGCGTATGCTTCAAGACAACTTAAACCATATGAACAGAAGTACCCAACTCATGACTTAGAATTAGCTGTGATAGTGTTTGCTTTGAAACTATGGAGACACTACTTATATGGGAAAAAGTACGAGATATACACGGATCACAAAAGTCTGAAGTACCTCTTTACTCAGAAGGAGCTAAATATGAGACAGCGCTGATGGTTGAATTGATCAAAGACTATGATTGTTCGATATAATATCATCCAGGAAAGGCCAACGTGGTAGCAGACGCTTTAAGTAGGAAGGAAAAGCTAAGTATGATATCAATGCTGAAGGAATTATCAGATGAAGTTGAAAAATTGCAATTAGAGCTTTGTGATCATGGAGGAGCGGAAAAAATGTGTTGTGCCATTAGTTTTCAACCAACACTACTAGAGAGGATAAAGAAATGCCAGGATGAAGTAATGACTCAAGAGAATAATCAGTCAACAGGAGAAGAGATATGTACACAAAAAGATGAACAAGGTGTGTTGAGATTTTCGACAAGAATTTGGATTCCAAATGTGGCTGAATTGAAGAAGGATATTTTGCAAGAAGCACACAACTCAAGATTTTTGATTCATCCAGGAAGTACTAAAATGTACCATGATTTGAAGAAGAGTTTCTGGTGGCCGAACATGAAAAGAGAAATTGCAAAATGGGTTTCAAAATGCGACACATGCCAAAGAGTGAAAGCAGAACATCAGAAACCAAGTGGTTGATTCAACCATTGAAGATTCCAGAATGGAAGTGGGAAAATATTTCCATGGATTTTGTAGTGGATTTACCGTGAACACGTTCTGGACACGATGCAATTTGGGTGATAGTTGATCGCCTTACGAAGTCGGCACATTTTCTTCCAATCAATGAGAAGTCTTCGTTAGACAGACTAGTTCATATGTATGTACGTGAAATTATGTTACACCATGATGTACCTATATCGATAGTTCAGATCGAGACACGCGATTCAATTCGAGATTCCGGAGCCAATTTTAAGAAAATCTCGGAACGAAATTAAACATGAGTACAGCATATCATCTACAAACCAATGGCCAAAGCGAACGAACAATCCAGACAATCGAAGATATGTTGGGAAGCTGTGTAATTAATTTTTTGGGAAGTTGTGACGATCATCTACCACTCGTAGAATTCTCAGATAACAATAGTTACCATTTAAGTATTGGCATGCCACCATACGAAGCTTTAAATGGGCGAAAGTGTAAAATACCGACAAGTTAGGATGAAGTTGGGGAAGGAAAGATTTTTAGACCTGAATTGATTCAGCATATGAAGGACACCGTCACTGTGATCAAGAAGAGACTCATTGCTGCTCAGAATATATAAAAGAAATACGCGGACCCCACCCGGAAGGATGTGAAATTCGAAATTGGGGAAGCTGTATTGCTAAAAGTATCACCATGGAAGGGTTTGACCCGATTCGATAAGAAAAGGAAATTAGCTCCAAGATACATCGGACCTTTTGAAATCTTGAACCAAGTAGGGAAAGTTGCTTATGAGCTAGCCTTGCCGCCACAATATTAGCACGTGCATAATGTATTTCATGTCTCATTACTAAAGAAGTATAATCCGGACGCCAATCATGTGATAGAAATTGATCCAGTGGAAATTCAAGCCGATTTATCATATGAAGAGCAACCCGTGCAGATACTGGATCGACAAGAGAGAATTCTTAGAAATAAATCAGTAAGTTTGGTGAAAGTATTGTGGAGGAATCCTAGAGTTGAAGAGGCAACGTGGGATTTAGAATCTGAAATATGGAACGGGTACCCTCAACTATTCTCCTAGATTCTGAGGACAGAATCCTATAAGAGGGAGAGGATGTGACAACCAGTAAATATTTGAGTTGTTTTATAAGTGCGATGTATATATTTATAAATATTCTGTGATATAATGGCAATTATGCGGATTCGTTATATATTGTATAATTTTGTCGTATGGCATTGCGAGTGTTGCTGGAATAGTTTTAAGCGTATAGCTTTTGTACGCGAGTAAGATTTTTGTTACGCGATTAAATAGGTAGCGCAATTTGATAATATTTGAATAGTTGCGACTACGCGATCAAGAAATAATTGAGATTCTCGCGATTTAGTGATATTTGAATAAGTTGTGAATAGGCGGATAAATTATATTCTGACATTGTGGAGTAGAGTCAATTTATTTACAATTGCTTGTGTGATTTTTAATGTGTTAATTATATTTTACATGACTTATTTATTAAGTGTGATAATGTTAGAAAATTCTTTTAATATAAATTTTTGTTCAAAATTTTTTTGAAAATAATTTTATTAAACTTCTAAAATCTCGTAGTATTTATAGTATTAATTGTCACACCCCCAACTTAACAATACCTAATATAAAAACTATTACAATAGTTAAAAGAAAGTAAATACAACTGAATCCAAGATCTTACAGTTTAGGGTTTGGATCAGCCCAACACTCTTAACTATTACAACTGGTTTTAATATCGAGTCCTCACACAAAACTATCTCTTATTCTACCTGAGCTCGAACATACGCATCGGCATCACAAGTCTTACGTGATGTCTGCTTGAATCTAAACATAGCTGCTAGCTGTAATATCATGGTGAAAGCAAGTAGTGAGCCAAATGCTCAACAAGTGCTAAATAATGCGGTACAAAACATAAATCGAGATATATAAAAGAATAACAATGTGAAGATAGAGCTAATAATAATAAGAGATGAACTTTTGGGTGATGGCATCATTTGTTTGTATCAAAACATTTCCAAAATCATTTCTTAATCAAAAACTATTTTATGACGCTACGGATTACAGTCGGTGATCAGCCGCGAAGTAATCCCGAACCTCGCTGGGTTCTAAAATATTAATGGGATCCCTAGGCAACTTTTAAGCCTATAATTTAAGTGTGGAAAGGACTCGCGTCTCAGCCCAGATCCACTATTTAAAGAAAACATTTATCCCCCTTGGGACTGAAAATCCAAATTTTTAATCATTTCAAAAACTGATGACGATTGACAATTAATTTCTTAAACAGTAAACATTTTTATCAAGAGGTATGAATCCACTTTGAAATACTGGAAATATGTCCACTAGGGCCATGATCCACTAGGCTTTACTCTATTAGGGTAATTTGGAAGGTTTCTATTTACAAGGACTTTGACAAGGAGATTTAGTAAGGTTATCGGATACTATGGAAGAGTAATGCTAGACTAGGCTTAAAGCAATAGTTTCAGATAAGGTATAGGTATTAAAATATCAAGAAGATAAGCAATACTGATTCCAGGTATGATATAGGTGTTAAAATACAAAGAAAGTGATCATCAACTCAAGGTATAACAAGGTATCAAGCTTTAGGGAAAGGATAGGGTTATCAAGCAATCATTAACAATCTTTAAGGAATGACTGGCTTCTAGGCTTCAAGCTGAGGTTACTGAGTATAACTTACATATGGTTCAACATCACAATTACTTTGGTATGCTAGCATAATATGACATTTGATCTACTTCCATAAAAATCTTCAAATGAGGCTAAATTACTTGCAATAGACACTTGAGCGTTCATGGCATTTCTATATAATACAAAGATAGGTTTTAGAACCACTTGGTTCATGTATAACAGGATAAATCAGAATACTCGCATCATATATAGGAACTAGTTATCACATATTTGCAGTGTGAACTAAAAAGCAGGTGGAATCACTTGCCTTGAGAAAGGCTGGACTAGACTGGCAGGTAGGAGCAACTGGAAGCTTTACTCGACCTTTATGGCAAGTTTACCCTCGTCTCGATATCCTACACAAATAATAATAACCTCATTATAATATATTATCACCGACTCAACCTATTTGCAAATCGAAATTAAACACAATGGCACTTAGGCCTATATACACGCAATTTTTAATCACCTTATAAACATAATAGTACACATAGCCACATATGATCACATACCATATTTAAGTACCAAATAATATCACACACACCATATTGCAACACTAGGCTTGGATGATCTTGCTCCGTAACTTAAGTCACTTGATTATTAAACTAGAAAAAATCTCCAAATTTTGGCTTCCTAACTCGAAGTGCCTTTATTAAACCATCAAATTCCTATTGACCCTAACTTTGGCCTTTCACTCTACTGGCTTTATGCTATCTTGCAACTATAGTGGTTAACCTAGGCCTCACTCATAAGTGCTCTAAAACTATGTGGTAAGTGAAAGTGCTAATTATGGTAAATTTCAGAATGACATCTATGGTTTCTTGGGTGCATTTGACACTCTTACACTTCAAGTTTACCTCCAAAACTTCTACACTAGACTCTTCGGATCATAGGGCAACTCCCAAACTTGATGTGGCTCAAGGGCCTGGCTTGGGCCTCCCTAGGCCTAAGTTTAAAGTCCATGGTTCCCCTATTTTTCTGGGCAGAAAAGGTTCTGACTTGAACTAACTTGTGACACATTATTCTAACTCAAATCCTATGAACTATGGCTGGAAAAACTCCTCTGCCACTCCCTCTAACTAAGGCCCAACAGGGCCTAATCAGGGCCTACCTATGACATGGTCAAAACTTCCCATTTTTAAGTTGCAACAAAACAGTCCCTGCTGGACAGATTTTGTGATTCCACTCGTGTACCTAACCAAACGTCTTATAAACCTCCAAAAAATACCTAAAACCTATTGTATACTCCTAGTGCTAGCTTCTGGTGGCTTGGGCCTCAAAGTGCACAACAATGACATGGTCAAATCTCACTCTAAACCTCAGGGTACCAAACTGATTTTTTTGCAGAAACTAATACTCTCCTTTCACCAAGGTTCTTACTTAATAAACCCAACCAACAACAACCAAAAACCCAAACCAATCCTTAACTAAGGTGATCTAATGAACTAACTCTCTTCCACTCAAAATAGGCTTAGTGGAGATCATCCTTACCTAAGGTGCAACATAGTAAAATAAAAGTTATCACATTACACAAATTACAAGTTATCAAGTTTTCAAGGACAACAACTTTTACCTTCTTTATAAATATAAACGAATTAACATCACATATTAAGGAGCACAAATCTTAATTATTAACTGAAATTAAAGTTCACTAACAAAAATATCAATCCAAATGATCAAGAATTTCCAAAATTCAAGAGTGGTTTACATGCATGCATTCGAATCTTACAAGCCAAAACAACATGATTTCCAAATAAATTTTCATCATAATTCAACATGCAAGACTAACATGGATTATAAATAAATGACCACCTAGCATGCAAAGGTTTTTACCAAGCTTTTACTATAAATTTCATGTTATCATCACAAAAACACACAAAAATGAAACAAGGCAACAAAACACCATACATTCGGCTCCTATCAAGTCATGGTCGAATGGATTAGGGTGAAAACAACATTTGTGTAAGTGTAACACACTCATGTCTAGCCATTCTCAACCCTATGATACTATAACTCATGGTGAAAGCCTTGGATTCACAAGAATCAAGGATGTTCACTTTGAGTTTAACAAAAACACCACCATGCAAGGTCAACACATTAGTTTTTCACTCTAAACTTTTGAGATATATATAAGAACAACATGTTGGGAGTAAGATTACTTGATTATAGGATGATTGTTTGAGTGAAGAAATGAAGAAAGGAAGGGAATGGGGCCTCGGCTATAGAATGGCCGAGAGGGAGGGGAAAAGCCGAGAGGGAGGGAGGAGGAGAAAGGGGAAGGTGAAGTGGTGGGGTGGAATGGAGTGATCATCACTCTTTGGTTTGTTTTTATGTCCTTGATTTGACTAAAATGTGAGTGGATTTAGGAAATGACAAGAGTAACCCTCTAGCTAGAGTTAGGCCATTTTGCATGCAAGGTCGAGGTAATTTGGCAAACAAAATGTGAGTTAGTTGGGTTGGAAATGTCTTTTTTGCCCTTTAATTGAATGGAAGAGTGATTTGCATGCAAGGGTTTCCATGTAATTTGCTAATTATTAAACAACTAATTTTCAAAGATTTACTTTTATAAAATAAAATAAAAGTTCAAAAATTATAAAATTTATACCAAAAAAAACTTGGATTTTAAAAAATTTTATGAGATCACTTTTGAAATTTGTGAGTGAAATAATTTTTAAAAGATAATTTTCCAAGGTATAGAATATTCTTTATAAATCAAAAATAAGGGCAATTAATAAAACTCTTACTTTGAAAAAAGTTATATACTACATAAAGCAATTTATAATGCAGAAATTTCCATTCACACAAACGTACAATCATTATGCATATTTATAATCGACTCTAATATGATACAGAGTTCACAAATAATATTACACAAAATGCCGGTCGTAACATTAATTTTGTGATTTATGGATTTATATTTTAATTACTAAAAAACAATCTTTTTATTTATACTTTTAATAGTTATTGAATTACAAGTGTGCCCTTGCATGCAAATTCCACCCAAATAGAGATCAAGGGTAAGACCGACCTTTCACCCTCCACTAACTCCATTTTACCAACTAAATGACCAATAAAACCCTACATACAAGTCATGCTAGTATTAGAAGGAGGGTAGAATGGTAAAAAGCAAAATCCACTTACTACTTGGATGAGACAAAAAGCTAGACTAAACATTCATCTCACACCATTTTCTTCACCAACATATCACTCCACTCTCTCCTCTTCCTACTCCCTCTCGGCCGCGCCTAAACCGTCCCCACCCCTCTTATTTTCTTCTTCATTTCTTCATTTTCTTACACCTTTCAACTCCTCTAAGTAAGGGTCAACTACATTTGGTTATATATCATCATTTAAGGTTAGTTTCTTAGTTGCATGTGGTTAAAGCCAAGGGTTTAACTTTGATTCTTCTGAATATAGAGTTGAACTTAATGTGGCTCATAAAACTTGAGCAAGATATGGTCTTGATGAAGTGTTTGCTTATATTTTCAATCCATGATCTTGGCCTCAAGCATTCGGTAATGACTCCCAAGGAGCCGAATGGATTTTATGGTTTGTGTGTTAGTTATATTTGTTTTCAAAAAGAAAGAGACTTTGCATGTGGATTTTAAAGAACTTATGATCTTTTAAAAATGTATTTTTACAAAGTTTCCATCCTTGCATGCTTGATTTTTATGATAAAAGTTGAAGTTAATACTTACATGTCGTAGTATAAATGATATTTTGGACAAATGTGCTATATGGCTTAAATTTGAGTTTTGTGCAATGCATGCCATGGTTTTTGCTTTGAAATTTTAGTATGCTATGTTCCTTGATAATTCCTAATCAAATCTAGTAGCGATCAAGTTGATACCATGTAATTTTAATTGGGAAATTTGCTTAAAATTTCATATATAAAATCTGCTCTGCTATGCTCTCCGATTTGCCTCGGTAAATGACTTATTTGGCTAGGTTTATGCTCGTATTTCTCCATAAAATTATAGTCAGTAGGTTTGTGTATATTGTAGATTAGATTTGTTAGCTTGATTGTTGGTTTTGGTATTGAAATGGGAGTTAAGGTGGAAGGAGGTAAACTAGGCACTATGTAGCGTAATTTTTCACCATAAGTATAGGCTATTTTAGGTGAGTTTTGGTGAGGCCTTGATAGGCCTGAGTTTACTGGAGTTAGGAATTGAGTTTTAATTGAGTCCAGTGGCTTTGATTTGTTGAAAAACTTGCAATTAGGTAGGTACACACACACATTTTTTAGAGTAACTCAGAACAGGGCAGGGCTGCGTAAGCTTGAACTTTGCTCGATTATAACCACCCCATAAGCTAGGCCTTCATGGGGCCTTGGTTTAAATAAGTAAAATGCATCCTTAGGAAGTTTAAAAAATATTAGAATTAAAAATTGAGTGAGAAGAGTGAGTTTTAAGTAAGTAAAAATAGAGCAGAGTGAATTCGAGGGAGGCTGTACAGTGTCAACTTTGGGCAGAGGCCTAGAGAGACCCAGGTGAGACCTTGGCCTGAAACTAAGTCTGAGAGTTAGGTTTCGGTCTTAAGAATCCATTAGAATTAGTTTTGTTAGAAGGCTCAATATAGAAGTCAAGATTTCTGCCAAAGAGCGCGGGTAGTGCAAACTAGTGCTAGCAGGAAACCTTAGTGTGAGTATTGATCTTTGCAAGCCTATAGGTGTGAGGTCCCTGAGTCTTACCAACTTTAGAAGTCAGTTTAGAGTCTTAACAACCTTTGGGAAATTTTTTGGAGTGAAGGCCCAAGGTGGAGACATCCCATTTCCACCAAGGTACCCGAGGAGCACCCTTCGAGTGGTCTTAGGAAACTTTAGTGGTGTTCGTTGTAATTGGGACTTATAGGTGAAGAGTCCGAGTGTTGCACATTATCTTTAGGTTTAAGTTAAGGTCAATAATAGTTCTTATGTGTTACTTGATTATGTGCTTGGGTATTTAGGTGATATGATAGTATAAATAACTAAGTAGCATATGCCATGCCATTATGTGATTATGTGACTATGTGGATTACTTGAATTGCATATGATTAAGTTATGTGTATTCTCATAATCATAAGTTTTTGTGTAGTTATGTTAAGGGTGAAAGTTATTCTAGGAGCTTATAGGCTTATAAGGTGTTAAAGGGTGAATAGTAATGAGGTTAATATAATGTGTAGATTCTGAAATGAAGGGGAAGATTTGTGCCATCAAGATCGAATAATCTTAGAACTGTTGAAAGGCAAGTTACTACCTCCTTATGCTTATAATTGTTACAAGTATACATACTTTTACGTGAATGCTTAGTTGTAATAACCACCATGTCATTAATTAATTCAAATACTTCCGTTAATAACTCGTAATCTTGTTAGTACCTTAC
This sequence comes from Apium graveolens, assembly GCF_009905375.1. Classification (NCBI taxonomy): domain Eukaryota; kingdom Viridiplantae; phylum Streptophyta; class Magnoliopsida; order Apiales; family Apiaceae; genus Apium; species Apium graveolens. The sequence goes on along the minus strand of NC_133648.1, from coordinate 309,548,862 downwards.
CTTCAAAATATTCCCTATCTATGAGACAGTGAATACTGAACTCTCTACCAAATTCCCTAAATGGAACCTCATTAGTGAACTTGTATTCTCTTGTTATAATTCCACTAAAGTGATACCAAATATTTCCCTGGCATCCATGTTATAAATCATTAAAAATAAAATAAATGTTTTCTTGACTTAGTGGATTGGACTAGACGCAAGTCTTTTTCACACTTAATGATAGGCTCACATATAGCCTAATGATACCATTATATTTGAGAACCCAACGCGGTTTAGGATTACTTCGCGGCTGATCACCGGCTGTATTCCGTAGCATCCTAAAATGAATTTTGATGATTTGATATTTAATTGATTATAACATGTTGCCCGATGCCATGATATCATATGCCATATTTCAATTGCTATGATTCTGCCATGTCCTTATATTAAAACTTCATGTTTCGTATTGTCATTCTTACATGCATCTATAACCCCTTGATTTATGAACCCGTGATTTTGAGATAATGCCTTGTATAGTAGAATTGATAGTACTTGCTGAGCATTTTAGCTCATTTTCTTGTATTTAACCCTGTTCTACAACTAGCAATCATGGTTCGTACCAAGCATACCGCCCGTAAGTCAACCGGTAGGCAGGGTGAATACCATTTGAGGACGCGGGTAGTATACATATGCATAGATTAGGCAAAATCCGCCAGTATGTAAATGTGGTATTAGTTAGAAGGGTTGTTCCAAACTCTGAACTTATAAAGATCTCGGGATTGTTAATATTTTTTGGTTGGGTTTGTAATCGTATTTTTATCATCTTTTGGACTTATAAGTTTGTAATATAATTATGGTTCGCATTTATTTAGTGTGTGTGTGTGTGTGTGATTGGTTTGGGGTGTGACATTTAATGTTGCCCGACCAATGCTACCAAATAATGGTATGAATTTTAATATTATATTTAATTGATGAAGGTGTTGAATGTACGAAGACATATGTTTATTTTGATCAACGATAATAATTGACTTTAAAACTTAATATAAATCTAATTTACAAATATTTATAAGGATAGCCTAGTAAAATTAGCGTGTACCAAAAAATAAGTATCGTACCAAAACTCTGAATATTTTGTCTATTATATAACAGGTTATAGAGTATTTTAAATAAATAGGCCTATGAAGATAAATTTCAAAATAACCGACTAAAAATATAAAATATTGGAAAAAAGATATAATTTATGAAAAATAAAATTCAGGAGACCCAAAAGAGACGCCATGATAATTGTATACAAATTGAAACTTCGAACCCGCCTTTGAAATTATTTACTATCTAAATTATTTTGTCATATGTATTGTATCAACATTAGAATTCTAGTTGTAGTCTGTTCTCCAAAATTGGTTACAAACTCTTTGAATCGAATAGTTAAATAAAAAACAATTACATAAGATTAATTTAGTAATAAAATATAAGGATAATTCGATAAAATCAGCGTGTACCAAAAAACAGGTAGAGTTCCAAAATTTTCAATGTTTCATAGATAGTATAGATATATATATACAGTAAAACCATTAAAAATATTATTTATAATCTATAATTTTTCTGGTGTTCATATTTAGGGCATAGACGATATTTTATATCTCTTAAAGTCAACAAAACTTATGATATAACAAAACCTTCTGATCTTAAATCAGCTTCTTAACTTCAAAAGTTAATATTCAAATGTTTTATATTTTTATTAACATTGTTCAGACTTTAGACTGTTTGAACTTTTGAAAGAGCTAACAGTTTTGATTCTTTGAAGTTTTTTTTAAGTAAAGTCCATGTATCTGAATGCTTAGGTGGAACTGGTTGTTCATTTCCAAGCACGGGATATTACAAAAAAATTCTCAATAAACATCACCTCATAGACATCGTAGTCAATAATAACCGATGTTAAAATATTTTTAACATCGACTTATACGAAAATGATGTTAAAGCCTGTTTTATACATCAGTTAGAATAAAAACTGATGTCTAAACTATGATTTTAAAAAAACGCGGACATTTCCCCCTTAATAAAAACATTTTCCCCCACTTTAATAAAACATATCATCCTTAGAATATTTTTCTCTCAGAAAACTTTCCCCCTTACTAAAATTTCTCTATTTCTCTCTCCCGACTCTCTCTATCTCCCTTCCGATTTTCTCTCTTTCTCACCGTCACTCTCATCTTTCAACCTCAAATCGAAACCATAACTTACTAAACTCCTAATTAGAGTCGTAGATTTATAACCCTAATTCGAACCATAGCTTTCAACTAAAATGATTGATTAGCTGTAAAGCAGGTTGAACATTGGACAATTTGTGCAAAGGGGTTGAACCCTAGTCCTAATCCGCTCTAATTAGTAAGAGTGTTATTTTAATTTCTTTTTAAAATCCAATTTTTGGTTTTTAATTCATTCTTTTTCTACAAACTGGTTCATTCTTCAGCGTGGGTTGTCTACAAAGTAAGGGATTTCTCAATTTTACTGATATATATGTATGCATGTCTGTTTTTCTTGATTTTTTTATTTATAATTTGTTTATAATCAAGTATATATATAGTAAACTATCAAGGTATATGCTTTAAATGTTATAAGTTTTATTTTAATGTGAGAAAGAAAATAAACCCAATTTTATAGTTTGTTTATGTTCATAACCCTAATTTTATTTTATTTTTTCTTGTCGTGTACTTGGTTTTTTGATGATTTGTTTGTTTGGAAGTATACTAGATTTGATTTGTGTTTGTGGGTTGTTTTTGTTTTGGTTTATTCTTGTATTAAATTGGTAAAAATATGTGTTTTAGTAAAAATTTCCCGATGCTGCATCAGAAATTCCTAATACTTTAAAAGCAGCGTATAATAATAAATCGGGGAATACTACGACAAAGAAATATATGAGTTCAAGTGGTTCGTTGAGGATGCTGGACAACCTCTATATAAGGTAGTGATTCCACCAAATTAGATTCAATGTAAAAACTCCATAACTGGAAAGTGAGATTTGGTGTTAGCGATAATGCCTTTACCAAATTACTCTTTTCTGTTGGGTCCTTACTTCCTAAATATCATCTCTTTCCGGTTAATGCTTATCAAGCAAAGAAATCCCTTTCTAATTTAGGCCTCGAGTACAAAAAATTCCATGCTTGTCCGAATGAATGTATTATATATAAGGGTATAAATATTGATGCTTCTGAGTGCCCCTAGTGTCGGGTATCTCGCTGGAAGATAGGAAAGGATGGTAAACCTAGGAATAACATACTTGCCAAAGTAATATGGTATTCCTCGATCATTTCCAGATTTAAGAGGATGTTTAAGTCTGCTTCCACCGCTAAACTACTCACTTGGCATGCCAAGCAAAGAGTTGAATATGGGATGATGCGCCATCCAGCCGACTTCCCTTTATGACGGAATATTGATTACAAGTGGCCAGACTTTGGTAGTATAGCAAGAAACATCCGCTTAGCTTTGGTGGCCGACAGTATAAACCCCCATAATAACGGCTTAACCAATAGGTATTCTTGCTGGTCAGTAGTACTAACTACGTATAATCTTCCTCCATGGTTATGCATGAAGAGGAAGTTTATAATGCTAACAGTTTTGGTCTATGGCCCGCATGAACCGGGTAATAATATTGACGTATTTCTACAATCGTTGATTTCTGATTTGAAAAAACTACGGGAAGAAGGTGAACCAAATGTGTATGATGCGTACAATAAATCACATTTCACTTTGAGGGCAATATTGATGTGGACCAAAACTGACTTTTTGGTATACGGAAATTTGTCAAGTTGTGTCAATAAGGTTTACATGTCTTGTCCAGTATGTAATGACGATACTGTAGTGAAATATCTACCTCATAGCCGGAAAATGTCCTTTCAAGGCATCATCGATATTTGCCTCGGCATCACCGTTATAGGTTGAATAAGGCAGCTTTTAATGGTGAACAAGACTTAGGACAACCACGTGATCCCTTTATTGAAGAAGAGGTATAATGCAACATGAGCAAATTAATTGTGTTTTGGAAATGAAGTAAAGAAGTCGAAGAAGGTGGACTGTCCTTTGAAGAAAAAATTAATATTTTTTTGAGTTAGAATATTGGAAATATCATCATGTTCGTCACTGTCTCGACGTGATGCATTTTGAAAAGAACGTGTGCGATAATTTGATTGAGACTTTAATAAATTTAAAACATAAGTCCAAAGATAGTGAAGCATCCCTTAATGGTATGGTTGCAATGGGCGTGAGGAAAGACTTGGCTCCACAAAAAGTAGGAGAAAAAAGAACTCACCTGCCCCCTGCGGCTTATACTCTTTCAAAGGCAAAAAAGAAGAAAATGTTGTCATCACTCGCGTCTATGAAAATTCCACATAGACATTCATCGAACATTAGAAATTGTATATTTATGGCAGATTTGAAGTTTTTAGGGCTCAAGTCCCATGACTGCCACATACTTCTTCAACAGCTACTTTTGGTTTCAATTCATTCTATTCTTCCAAAAAATGTAAGGGTTATCATAATAAGATTGTGTTTCTTTTCCAACTCTTTATGCAACAAAGTTGTAGATCTATCGAAGTTGGATAAAATGTAATCAGATGTAGTGTTGACCTTGTTTGAGGTGGAAAAGATATTCCCTCCTTCGTTCTTCGATATAATGATACATCTCACGGTCCACTTGGTTAGAGATTTACGATTGTGTGGATCTGTTTTTTTATAGGTGGATGTATCTTTTTGAACGTTTCAATAAAGTGCTAAAAAGTATGGAAGGAACCGTTTTTATCAGGAAGGTTGTATAGCCGAGAGTAATCTAGGAGAAGAATCTGTGGAATTCTGTTCGGAGTTTATTCAGCAGAGTTGTAAAACTGTCGGTCTTCCAAAGGAGAATGAAAAGCTCTCCTGTCCATTATTTGTTGCAACAATAAAGTTGGTGGAAGAAAAAGTACATGGATGAGGCACATCTACATGTTCTACAAAACAACGCTGGAGTGTATCCGTTCATTATGTAAGTTAGCTTATTTTTCCTATTAATTATTTTTGTCAAGCTTTAGTTATAGTTAATAAATTAATATATATACATTTTTAAAGGATGCATAAGGAATATCTGGAAGAAATATATCGAGGGAAAAAAGACGGTTCATTGGCCGATTGGAAAACACAATCGGCTATTTACTGATTGGTCTGGAAAAAAGGTTAACAAAATTATCGATGATAAAAAAAGTGTTTCACAAATGATACGATGGCTGGCAAGCAAATCGTTATTTTCTGTTTTGACTTATGAAGGTTTTCTAGTTAATGGTGTCTGCTACTTGACAAAGGACAAAGATGATGCAAAGGTTGTCCAAAATAGCGGTGTCTCTCTAATTGATAAGGTTGTCCAAGTCTCTAGTGCCAAGGATTTAAATCTCGTGGAGTCTGAAATGACATTTTATGGCGTAATTGAAGAAATATGAGAGTTGGATTATCATGCATTCAAGGCGCAATTATTCTTATGTAAATGGGTAGACAGTGATAGAGGCATATATTAGAATATATATTTATTATATATTATTAGTGATATATTATATTAAGGGTGTTTTCATAATTTAGCTTGTAACAGTTTATTATATAAATATTGAGATATGTATCTTAATTATTAAGTATTATAATAAAACCCTAGTTGTTTATTTTTTCTCTCTACTTTTATCATGGTATCAAGAGCTAGGTTATGGAAAGATTAGTTCGTTGATTGCTCTATTTTATTTGAGGTTGTTTGTTTTATTGTCATGTCTTTCGGTAAAGATGATTCTCTTCAGTTGATTAGTGTTCAGTTGGATGGTACAAATTATTTATATTAAAGTTATGTTATGAAAAAAAATTATGTGGCAAAACTTTGTAGAGTTATGTTCGTGATAAGGATACTAAGACTTAACCAGCAGATGCTAAGATTGATGATTCTGCAAAAGCAATTGAGTTTTGGGAGGCTGAGAATTCAAAAATTATTACATGGATTGATAATTCAGTTACACATTCTATTGATGCCCAGTTAGCAAAGTATGAAACGGCTAAAGAGGTATGGGATCACCTATTCAGGTTGTATACACAATCCAATTTTTCTAAATAGTATCAATTAGAGATGGATATTCGTGCACTTCAACAACAAAATATGTCTATTCAAAAATTTTATTCTGCCATGTCCTGTTTATGGGATCAACTTGCATTGACTGAACCAACAGAATTAAATGCAATAGCTGCTTATGTCAAGAGACGAGAAAAACAACGTTTGGTACAATTTTTAATGGCTCTTCGTTCGGATTTTGAACCTTTGTGAGGGTCAATCTTGCATCATACTCCACTTCCATCAGTTAATTATGTTGTTAATGAACTTTAGTGGAGGAGATTCGTATTAAATCTAATGGTGCTAAGAAAAACTTGTCATCTGGTACTCATGTTTTTTCCGTTCCTCCACGATCATCCGGTGGTATTTAAAATAGGTCTATTCGGCCTCTTCAAGATGAATGTTCTTATTGTAGAGATAAGCGTCATTGGAGGTCTTCGTGTCCTCCACTATTGGCTATGCAACAACGTACACCTCAACGGTTACGTCAGTAACAACGACCTTGGACATCTCGTTCACCTCAGCTGCAACAACATCCTTGGACACCTCGTTCACCACGTCAGCCTCAGCACCCTCCGGGTCCCGCTACTTGGACATCTCGACCGCCACCGACTACTAATTCAGTTGATGCTCCATCTTTGGATCCTTATATGCTTGAGCAATTTCAGCAGTTTATCGCTTCTAAACCACATACTACGTCTGCATCTCCTTCACTAGGTTTATATATCATCCTCAACTTCATCAGGTATATTTTCTTCCATATAGATTTTGGATTTAGGTGCTTCTCATCATATGTCTCTAACTTTATCATTTTTTATATCTTTGTATTCAACCGCATCTTTGTCCGTTATGACTGCTGATGGTTCTCCCGTGTTATTGGAAGGTGTTGGTTCTGTTGTCATACCTACCGTGTCCCTATCTGATGTATATTATATTTTCAGTCTTAAGATGAATTTGGTTTTTGTGAGTCTGTTCTGAATACTTACTCTCATTCTCTTCTTCCACTTGTTGTGTTTAGGACCCAAGATCTTAGAAAATGATTGGGATAGGTCGTAGGCAAGGGGGACTCTATGTTTTGGATGAACTGAAAGTCTCAGATGTTGGAGCTTCTACTGTTGATTTATTATCTTTTCATTTGAGTAATTCTTCGTCAGATTTTTATCTTTGGCATTCTCGTTTGGGCCATGTGTCTGCCCCTCGTTTACAGTATATGGTTTCCACAAGAGTTTTAGGACATTTAAAAACTCATGATATTTCTGATTGTAGTGGTTGTAAACTGGCTAAATTTGCTGCTTTTACATTCTATAAAAGTGTTTCTTTTACCGTTGCACCTTTTGATATTATTCATTCTGATGTATGGGGACCTTCATATGTACCCACAAAGGGGGGTTCTAGATATTATGTGTCCTTTATCTATGATTATACTCATTTTACATGGGTTTGTATGATGAAGCATAGGTCTGATTTTCTTGATATATACAAGGAATTTCGTGCTCGTGTACATACTCAACATTCTGCTGTTATTAAATGTTTTCATTGTGATTTGGGGGTAAATAAACTTCTAATGAATTTCGCCAGTTACTTGCTTCTGATGGTACTATACGTCAAACCTCGTGTACAGACACGCCTCAGCAAAATGGAGTTGCTGAAAGAAAACATCGTCATATTATAGAAATAGCTCGCTCCTTCTTGTTGTTCGCTCAGGTTCCTAGTGTGTTTTGGGGGGAAGCAATTTTTACTGTGACCTATGTGATTAACATAATTCCTACTTCTCATAATTCAGGTTTGTCTCCCTTTCAGAAGTTATATAGAGATGTTCCAGACTATTCCTCGTTGTGTATTTTTGGTTCCACTTATTTTGTCCTTCTCCCACATGTAGAGCATACAAAATTAACTCATAAATCTGCTTTGTGTGTTTTCTTGGGTTATGGTAACAATCAGAAAGGAAATCATTATTTTGATCCTGCTAGACAAAAGTTATATGTTTCTCATCATGTTGTGTTTCTTAAGCATATTCCCTATTTTTCTGTCCCTGTTAGTTCCCATAATATGACACAGGCAGATCTCATTCGTATTGATCCTTTTGACTCAGATGTTGAGGAAACTTTACCCACGGCTCCTAGTACTTCAGTTCTTGAGACATCTCAAACTCCCCCATCTCTGCCCCCGTCTATGACTACTCAATCCTCTCTAGAGATTTTGGATTCTCCTCCTCCCACTCGTCAATCTACTCATATTCGTAAGTCCACTTGACTTCCTGCTTTTTCTTATTCATCTGATTCTCCTTTATTTGCCGCATTTATTACATATGTTCACAGTTAACGGAGCCTGTTTCCTATAGAGATGTTGTTCATGATCCTCTTTGGCAGGCAGCTATGGCTGAGGAACTTACTGCTTTACATCAGACAAATACGTGGGACTTGGTTCCCTTACAACCAGGGAAACATGCTATTGGTTGTCATTGGGTCTATAAAATTAAGACCAAATCTAATGGTTCTGTTGAGCGCTATAAGGCTCGGCTTGTTGGATTATGAGGAGACCTTTGCACTAGTTGCAAAGATGACAACGGGTCGTACTCTAATTGCAATTGCTTCAGTTTCTAAATGGAACATATTTCAGTTATATGTTAAAAATGCTTTCTTTTATGGTGTTCTACATGAGGAAGTTTATATGACACTTCCTCCTGGTTTTCCTCATCAGCCTAGTTATGTTTGTCCACTTCGTAAGTCACTATATGGTCTACGACAGGCATCTCGTTGTTGGTTTGAAAAAATTTCCACGGTACTTATTTCACTCGGTTTTCATTCTAGTCATCATGATTCTGCTTTATTTGTTCGGTGTACAAGTGCAGGTCATATTCTCTTCGATTTGTATGTTGATAATATGATTATTCCTAGTGATGATTGTGCTGGTATTGATTTGTTAAAACAGGAGTTGGATCTTTGTTTCTCTATGAAAGACTTAGGTTTGCTTCGTTATTTTTTGGGGATCGAGGTTGCTACTTCATCACAGGGTTATCTTTTATCACAATCTAAATATATTGTTGATTTATTTGATCATGATCGTCTTACTGATAATAAGATTATGGATACTACTCTTGAGATGAATGTTCGAGATTCATCATCCGATGGTCTTCCTTTGGCGGAACCTACTTTATATTGTACTATTGTGGGTAGTCTTGTTTATCTTACTGTTACTCATCCAGATATTGCGCATACTGTTCATGTTGTTCGTCAGTTCGTCACTTTTCCTACTATTATGCATTGGGGAGCTGTTCTTCGTATTCTCAGATACCTTCAAGGGACTCAGTTTTAGAGTATATTATTTTCTTCTACTTCATTTTTAGAGTTGTGTGCTTATAGTGATGTTGATTGGGCTGGAGATCCCAAGTATCGCAAGTCTACTACTGGTTTTTATATTTTTCTTGGTGATTCTCTAATTTTATAGAAAATTAAGAAACAAGATGTATTTTCTCGATCATCTTCAGAAGCTGAGTATCGTACAATGGCTTCTACTACTTGTGAGGTTATTTGGTTACGTTGGTTGCTTGCAGATTTGGGTATTAAGCTTACTCATCCTACTACGCTATATTGCAATAATAAGAGTGCAGTTTATATTGCTCGTAATTCTATTTTTGATGAACGCACTAAATATATTGAGATTGATTGTCATGTTACCCGTCATCACTTGCAGCAGGGTACTATCACCTTTCCTTATGTCTCTTCTTCACTTCAGATTACAGATATTTTTACCAAAGCTCATTCGATTTCGCGCTCTCGGTTCTTGTCTGACAAACTCTCAATGCTTAATGGTGCAGCATCGTGAGTTTGCGGGGGGTGTTAGAATATATATTTATTATATATTATTATTGATATAATATATTAAGGGTGTTTTCATAATTTAGCTTGTAACAGTTTATTATATAAATATTGAGATATGTATCCTGATTATTAAGTATTATAATAAAATCCTAGTTGTTTATTTTGTCTATCTACTTTTATCAGCGTAAAGGTCGATGATGTTGGTCATACACTTGTGGACCTTAGTCTTAAGTTTAGAATGCTTGGTCAGGCCATTATATCAAGTTATATGGCATAAGTTTTTTCCTTAGTTTTCAAAATTTAATTGTCTCACATTTCACATATGTTCATAAGAATATTTACAAAATATTTATATTTAAATTGTAGATATTTGTATACTACCGTGGTTCAAGCGGATAATACACAAATATTTGCATTTGCTGATCCTGGAGCAGCATACAAAACTGAATGAAGAGTTTGAGGCTTATGTTATTGGAAGGCTGATTGATGCACCTTCTGCAATATTATTCATTCCTCATAATGAAAAGTAAGTCAAATGTTTATATAGACGAGACTTTTTTGTGGTAGTTGTGTTTGTAATTTATTTCAAATCTAACTTTGCTTAATTCATAATAAAAACAACTATCATTGGATTTTGACATTGATTTGGGAATTAGAAATTTATATTCTCAATCCATGGAGTCATCCGAACAAGTTTCCAAAACTCAAAAATTCATTAGTAAGGTATATGAAAATTGTAAACAAATTATATATATATATAATACACATATTTGGTTTTTCGGGTTACATAGATATGTTAATTCTCTTGAACAGAGCTGTCAGATCTTACAATGCTCAGACCGGACGTGTAATCAAAATTCCTAAAGTTAAAAATCTTGTTATAAGTACAATAGATTTGGTACTTAATTTATTATTTACTTTAATTTGGTTATACATTTATACTTAACCATTATTATTGAAATAGGGAAGCCCTAAACAAGCCGGTGGACATGAATGTGAGTATATTGTAATGCGTTACATGAAAGAGATAATTGAAGACAAGGAACAGAAATTTATAAGCAAGGTTGTTGGTGAGACTGCGTAGATGTATGAACAGTTACGTGATAACTCAACACGATAACAACACTAGAACATGACAGGTTAATAATACTACGTCTACACAGGAAATCAGGAAGAATAAAGACAAGGCAAATACAAAGAATCAGAAGATTAGAAGAAGTCCTGAAGTCTGTTTACAGGTCACTGAAAGAAGCTCATTAATATGATCATGCCTCAGTGAAGAATAAAGGTTAAAGACTTTCAGGGTTTCAGAAATGTTAAAGATTCAGTATACAAGTGCTACCGGAAGATTTCAGTGTATTGGCATTGATTGAAGATAGACAGTGTTTGAGTATTGGCATTGATTGAAGATAGACAGTGTTTGAAGCATAGGAATCTGAAGAATTGAAGACAGGGTATAGACAGAGGTTAATGAAGACGTTGTCTAAAGTGCCATAAAGGATTCCAGTGGAAGTACAGTTGTTTATTGATAGTCAGTGTCTGAAGCGATAAAGTTGTTGCAATATTAACAATTTAATCAAGGTCATAATATGAAGACCTGAATCGGGGTTAGTCGTCTGTGAACCAGACCAGTTACACTAGGCGTCAACAACTCGTGAAAGGAATCTAAGTATTATTTATAGAAGGATTTTTAAGTTGAGGAACGTACTTGGATTGAACATTTATGTGTTAAAGAACGAGAAAGAACGAGAAGAGGTGCGCGGGGTATACAGCTAAACAGCTCAAAGGACTGGCGAAGCTCAAAATTTAATTGGTAAATTAAATAAATTTATTTAGTGAACTTTAATATAATTAATTTAATAAACTTAAAATGATTTATCTTATAAACTTTAAGTAAGTTTATTTTATAAATCTAAATTAGTTAATTTATATAAGTTATGTTTAAGTTTATTTTATAAATTAATTTAGTTACAACTTAAACTTAAATAAAAGAAGAAGAAAAGAAAAGAAAAAAGAAAAAGAAAAAAAAGAAAAGAAAATATAAAAAGAAAAAGAAAAAGAAAATACAAAAAGAAAACAAAAAAAAGAAATGAAATGAATAACAAAACAAAACAAAAAAAAAAGAATAAAAGAAAAAAAGCTAATAGGGGTGCCATTCCTGGTCGCCACAGGAGTCTGTAGTTAGTTTATGTTTTTGTTTGATTAAGTACATTTACATGTACTTGTACTAGTGAATAAGGAGTCGCCAGAGAGTTTCCCCTTGGTCGCCACAGAACCATGCAGTTTATTTTGTTAGTATTGTGATTGCCTTGGTCGCCATAGAGTGTGAACTACTCCACCCTGTACATCCTGGTCGCCACAGAGAAGTTGTATCCGGGTCGCCACAGAATCCTCAGCCACAATTTATTGTACAATCAATTATTTTTGTGGTTCAATTTCAGCCACACAATTTAATTGATATAAGCCTACACAAGCAGCAGATCAGTTCAATTGTTCTGTTTATCTTCTTCTCCAACAAAAAGAGAGCTGATAAAACAAGAAGCAAAGATTTATAAAAAAGCTCCAGCACCTTGAATATCCGTTTAACTTCTCACCGGAGTAACGTTATAATGCCCGATTTAACTCTTGTATATTCATAGGGGCATTATAATCGTTACCCGGTAATTAAATCCTTAGACAAATAAAAGCTAGATCATTGTATAGGAATTATTTTGTTAATCTTTGTAGAAGCTAGGAACTTTATTGTTCTTAGATCTTAGCTTGTTAATTTATTTACCGGAGTGTAGCAACACCCCTCGCGGATTTATATATGAATATATACTTCCCCGAATATCTTGTATTCCTCGTTTTATATTCCCAAATACTATTCATCTCAAGAACACAAAAACGCTAACCGAGCACTAAATATTATATCCACTAAAGATTCGAAAAAATTTTTAATTTAGTGATTATCGTATTCAACCCCCCCCCCCTTCTACGATAACTCGGGACCTAACAATTGGTATCAGAGCAGACTGATTGATACACAAATAAGGATCCTTAAATAAATTTATTATATTAATTTTTCATTTACATAAATTTAATTTGTAAATTTGATTTAGAAAATTTATTTTATAAATTTAGTTTAAATGAGTTTATTTTATGAACTTAATTTAAATAAATTTATTTTGTAAATTTAACTAAAATAATTTACTATTTAAATTTTAGTAAACAAAAGTTTTTAATTTAAATTTATTTTCAATTCGGTTTATTTGTTTTGTGAGACTCAGTTTGCCAGTTTATGTTTTTTTATGGCTGCCAGATTGATCTTTTTATCTCGGCAATTTGAAATCAAAAGGGTTGTTCAGCTAGTTCTTTTGTTTGTTGACTTCCAAAAGCAGGAGAATTAGCTGCCATCGTGTAATAAACAAAGGTTGGCTTGGGGTGCAAAGTCACGCGCAGACGGTCGGCTGAATTGCCACACGCGGAATAAATAAACAAGTTGCATGCATCAATTTGCACTCACGCGCCATAAACACGTGCATGGAAGTCACAACCTGGTGTACATCACACGCGCGGACGCCCAAGAAACAGAAGTCACGCGCTGGCAGCAGAGTAGTAGTCTACAGGAATGGTCGCCATACAGCATTTTTATTAAGCACCATGTACTGTCAGCTAACCTGATCGCCACAGCCAGGTTGCTTTGTTTCGCACTCTACTGCCTCCCTCTTGGTCTCCATAGACGAATCAAACTAAGGCAAAGACGGCGCACAACTGTACCAGGTCGCCATACAGAATTGTCTTCTGGTTGCCACTCAACACTTAACAAATTTTTGTTACCCCAAAATAATTATTTCAGATTTGTTTATTTTTCCATAAAATTTAAAATTCTTAAATTTAAATTTTTCTTAAATAAAAATTTACATTTTATTTAATTTTTAAGAAAATTCAAAATTCTTGAAAATTAGATTTTACGTAAATACTTATTTTTGATTAATTTATTTTCTAAGAAAACTAAAAATACTGGAAATTTAATTTCTCTTAAATATTAAATTAAGGGTACTCAAGGATTGGTAGACTCGGGATTCCTCCGGGCTTTTAAAGTGGATTTTAATCTTTTGAAGAAAACGAAGACCATGTGCTATTCAGATGGAAAATTTCGGAACACGAAAATTATAGATAATGGTTTTCTTACTCTGATGGAACTGATTTCAAGACCTACAGAAGAAAATTGTGGAACTTCCTCAAAGGCTTACTCCATAGGATACCACTGGATTTTCAGACGCAGTGAATGAATGAAATTTCTACGGGTATAACTTTTCTCGGAGATTTTAAAGACAACTCTATGATTCCAGATTATACAGTCATACAGTGGTTTGTACCAATGCTACATTTATCAGGGAATCAATGAGATCAAAGAGGCAGGAATTGTGGAGGTCAGAGAGAATAGTGGGAACATACAGATATCTCAGTTACATGCAGTAAAGTTGGAACCTCAAGACAGAATGTAAGAGTTAATGATAGTTGAATCAAAGGAAGCTCAGGTAGAATTACTTGAGGGACTGGATGTCAGGGAAGTGTTTCACTTGTCAAGGAAGTTTAGTCGCATCAGATTCACAAGGAGTACATAAGCTATATCCAAGGATCAAGCCTATCTATTCTGAAGCAGAGATTCTTACAGATTCAGTTCAAGAGGTGGTTAAAGACTAAGAATGGGACATAAACAAGATTTGATAGCTACAGGTATGACAAGACATATGTGTCAAGTAACTATTAGGGGTTTTGCTACAACAGAACAAGAAGCTTGACAAACAAGGATGAGTAGGGATTCAGTTGAAAAGTTGAGACAAAGGTGGAATGTTTTCTTAGGGAAGTAGCCAGTCAAAACTTATAGTGCACGGGAAAGAGTTGGGATGGATCACATGAAGAGAATAATGAATATCTTGCTTTCATAGCAATCTCTGAAGATGGTCCAACTCACATATCTCAGGTTTCAAATTCTTGAATCACTGCAATACTTTTCTCTCAATATTCAATGCATGATAAGATCATAGTGTTTTAATATTTAACACTCGCACAAGCATGATAGCATCACACATAGATAATGCTGAACTAGTTCACTAGACTATTTTTCTGGTAACTAGGTTTGATGTTTACTTGTGCATGTTACATTAAATGATCTTAAATATGTGTTTGTGTGACGACCTTAATCTCGGGGTTAGGAAATGAGG
Source organism: Apium graveolens (assembly GCF_009905375.1). Lineage (NCBI taxonomy): Eukaryota > Viridiplantae > Streptophyta > Magnoliopsida > Apiales > Apiaceae > Apium > Apium graveolens. The sequence goes on along the minus strand of NC_133648.1, from coordinate 309,533,743 downwards.
ACTCACACACCTCTAATCTACTAATTAAATATGCATAAACCCCGATTAACTACTAACAGGATCAACATGATAAAGTATGAGACAAGATTACAACTACCAATCAACGAATATAACTTACAAACCCATAATATTATTAAATAATCAATATCGATTCCGGCTGGGAACCGACAGATAACCCATTGTATCTTTAAACACCTCTTACTAGGCGCGAGCTCACTCATAACCTATACTACCTGCTCTGGCAACTGGAAGCCCTCAACATGGTAGGGACCACCAGGTACGCTCTTACGAGCAGTGCGCCTAAGCCTGGCCATCTTCTTGCTTAACTGCCATGGTTAGATTAAGACAAAACAATGAGTATAAAACTCAGCAAGTAACTAAATAGCAGATCTACAATAACAATTCTCAATATGCTTTGAACAAACTAGGGCATTCTGTTTTAGTTAATCTAGGTGGCAGATTTCCGTATATTCATTTTTGTTTTCTTTGAGATAAGGAAAGGTATCCGAAGAATAGTTGGGCTTTCAAGAAACAAGGCTCGAAACAGGATGAAAGCCGACATTCAACACAAATCATTAAAGGATCAAAATAGATCTTTCGGTAGAGGAAAGCAACAGTATTTCAAGATATAGAATCATTCATATGATCAACAATTTCAGGAATCAGGGTTCTGAGCTTTAAGCTCCATAATAACATAATCAACTCTTTTCAAAACAGTATAAACCATTTTCATTCCCAAAAATCAATTTACTGAATAAAAGTTTCAGTTCCCTTTTTAAATAATCATTTAGAACCCTTGATTGGATCACTTATCTTTCCATTTCATTATATACGGGTGATCAGCCCGTATCGACCTCCATTCCGGTCTTTAAGGTACCATTCGGCATAATTTCAGCCTTAAATTGGACTAGTCCCACTAGCCTCTTACCATGACTGGACTAGTCCCACTAGCCTCTTACGTCTCAATCCAATCCATCAGGAATTCATTTGGAAAACCTTGAGTTGGAAAACAATAGGTTTTCTAAAATTCATTTTATCATTACCAAGCCTTTGAAATCATTCGAACTCTTTCAAGTCGAAACTCATTCTTAATTCAAATTTTAAAGAAACAAAGTTCAGGGAGTGAATCAAAGATACGCAAGGAACAATTCTCAAGGATTCTGCATCAAAGATAATAAGGTACTAAAGTTGAAGGATCAGTAATAGCTTAGGGATCATTAGGGCGATCAAGAGAAACAGGGTATCATTAACAGAGTTATCCAAGATAATTTTAAGGTTCAATATGATCATGGCATTATAGGAAACTTAAACAGAAAGGCAGATTATCAACGGGTGAAATCAATAGAATTATCAATAACAGGTTATCAAGAACAAAGGGTACTTCAAATCAATATCAGGGTTTCATAAAGCAAGGGTTTCATACTTTAACGGTTCAATACTCTACATGGTATGAACAACATTTCCTTTACAATCATTTATACAAGTAATCAGAGTTACTTGCCTGAAATTGCTTTCCTGGGGGTTGAACTACTGCCACCTAGTATACTTTTCCCTTTCCTAGCCCGAATGCCCTCACGCTCCGAATCTACAATAAAACCAGAAATCTTAATTAGATTCCCAACTCTCGTTCCCGGAACGATCACTTTTTACGATAACTCGATTATATTCTTGACTCGAACTATACGAGTATAGCTTATACAAATAAGCATACAGCACATAGCACATAGCACAATTCTTTCTCATAGTTTTCATATCCTTATATACCTAGCAATCAAAGCATACTCGCTTAACCTAGGCTATTTCTCAATTCAAACTAACACGACTCTTTTACGAGTACTAGACACATTCACAACCAAACATTTACGTGCATACTATCACTCATATCAATCGACTTCATTCCCTTTTCTTTTATTCCTTAAATTCGAACCACATAATACAATCAACTAAACAATCCATAGATATTCACATATACGCATCCAATCATTTCATATTTGATTATCAAAAACCAAGTTTTGACCTTAAATTCATATGGCCTATTCGGCCTAATTGCAAATACCACCATAAAATCAATCAAATACTCACTTTAATTCACATAAACACGTATCTCATTTAACAACCTTTAAAGAATCACTCTCTTTTCTTTTAATCATAGAAATCCGAACCATAATCATACATATATAATCAAATTTCTCAAAAATTACACCATACAACTTTAGTTCTATCATGATTCCACATTTAAACTAGCACCATTTTCTTGATCAACAACCATTCGAACCAAAACATACATACATGTTCACATGCAATTCAATTTCAACTTAGCACGATATCAAACACTTTATCTTTATCACGTAAGCCAACTAAGTTCCTTAACACAATTGATTTTTATCTAAATTACAACATACATCCATTCATTCATCAAATTAATCTATTTTAACTCAATTTCATTCGGCAATAACTCAAATTCACATCTCAAGGACAAATCATTGACATGCACATCTTAATCCTTTTTAAAACTATCATGCAATCACTTTTAGGCTATTCATACTTAGCGTTTACCAAGATTATCTCATAAAAATCAATTCCCTTTCTTATTAACATAAAAATTCGAACCTAACTTAGCATGCATCAATAATTTCATTTCTTTTTTTCAAGCTAATAACAATCCATTATTACTTTAAACAAGTTTACTCAAATCAAACAACTTTAAAGATTAAGTCCATTCGGCCTTTTTCAAAAACAAGACATGCAACTTGATATTCTTACTCCTTGAATCACAAATCATCCTATTTCTTGACATCAAATCATTAAATCATGCAATTAACCATAATCAACTTGATTTCTTTTAAAATTATAATGGCCATTCGGCCTTTTTCAATCAAAACACCACATGCAAACATAAAGAATTGATCTTAAGGTTCTAGAGCTCAGTTTTTAACATCATAGCTCACCACCGGTTCACCGGAGTTCATCACCGGTGGCCGTGGCATCTCGGTGGTGCCCTCATTCGAGGGTGTCCAACCATGAGCCCCCGATTCCATCAATTACACAAAAAGAACTAACATGCACATCTTCTCTATCATTTGTTTACAAGGAATCAAGCTTAGCAAGATGACATCAACAACAAATAGCAAGAACCATGTGGTTCTCGGGTGAACACACACACCGAGCACCCACAACACACACACACATCGACATGCAAGTGGGTATACACACATGCACACACTTTTACCTACAAATATGTGTTTAACAAGAAGATTTGGGTATGATTGATGTGTTTGATCAACGAAAAGAGAGGTATACCGAGAGAGATTGAAGAAAGCCGAGAGAGAGAGTGAGAGGGTTCGAGTGAGAGAAGGAGAGAAAAGAGAGAAGAGAGAAGTGATGTCACGGGAGCAAGAAGAAGAAAGAAAGGAAGGGAGTGAGGTTATATAGCACTCAAAAACAAGGGCACTTTGGTAAATTTCTAATTCCTTTTTCATTCTTACTTGTCCATCTTTTTACTAAAATAAAACAAAGACTAAATATAAAATATATCTCTCTCGGGAAGTCAAGAATTATTGAAAATGAAATTTTTAACGCGTAGGTCTCGAAATTAGCTTTTTATCCATTACTCATAATAAGAAATTGAGCGAACGGTTGATTTTATATGAATTTCGCAAACTCGTTTTAATAAATACCTTTTCCACATAAAATTAATTTAAAAATGCAAAGATCAACAATTAAATTCACTTATTATTTTTAAAAAGTCTCTAAGACCTCTATGAAGATAACAGAACAAATCCCATGTTTTTATCCATCTCAGATGATTTTATAAAAATGCACGAAGGTTAAATAAACCCTTATGTAAATCACATAATTCTTTTAAAATTCACAGAAATTAACACAGAACATATAATCATGCACACAGTCAAGCAATTACACGCATATAGTCACATAACGACTCTGGTCTGATCATAGAATCTATCCCTCTTTAATCTTTATTCCCTTTTTACGCGTACCGGGTCACGTTCAGCCTGACGGCCCGACGCTCAGCGTTTCGAATACGCTTCTCATTACCTTTGCCAATCAACACGTCTCTTAAGACGAAATACTCATTCATTTACTTCACATATAATTCACATTTTATATTATTTAATTTCCATATTAGGACGGGTTTCGTTCTACCTGACGGCCCGACACCACAGCTCGACTTCTAAGCTGACTCTTTAAATTGGAACGTTTTTATCCACGCTCCTTAACTCTAGTATACAGATAAGACAAATAATCACCACTTAATCACATAATCTCATCACATAACACATACTTTACTTTCTTAATTACGACGTAAAATTCTCGGTCGTTACAATCTACCCTCCTTAAAAGGATTCTGTCCCCAGAATCTAATCTAAGCAAATAGATGGGGATACTTTTCTTTCATTTCGCTTTCTAATTCCCAAGTCGATTCTTCGACTAGTGGATTTCTCCACAACACTCTAACTAGAGGTACAACTTTATTTCTAAGCGTCCTTTCTTTTCGATCCAAAATTCGCACTGGTTGTTCCACATAGGACAAATCTGGTTGGATTTCTATTGGTTCCAACTCGATCACATGGCTCGCATCAGCATTATACTTCTTCAGGAGAGATGCATGAAATACATTGTGCAGATGTTGCATTTGCGGCGGTAGCGCTACTTCATACGCCACTTTTCCAACTTGTCGCAATACTTCAAATGGTCCAATGTACCTTGGACTTAGCTTTCCTTTCTTTCCAAATCGAGTTAAACCTTTCCATGGAGATTTCTTCAACAAGACTTTGTCTCCAGTTTCGAATTGCACATCTTTCCGCTCTCGATTCGCGTACTTTGCCTGTCGGTCTTGAGCTGCAATTAATCTCTTTCGTATCATTTCAACTTTTTCCTTTGTTTGCTGCACTAGCTCGGGGCCAATTAACTTGCGCTCACCAACTTCGTCCCAATAAGTAGGGGATCTACACTTTCTTCCATACAACGCTTCATAAGGCGGCATGCCAATACTTGCATGATAACTGTTGTTGTAGGAAAACTCAACTAAGGGCAAATGATCGTCCCAATTTCCTTTAAAATCTATTGCGCAGGTTCGCAACATATCCTCAATTGTCTGAATTGTCCTTTCACTTTGTCCGTCTGTCTGCGGATGATATGTCGTACTCATTTTCAATTTTGTTCCCAAATGATCGTGGAATTGTCGCCAAAGTCTCGAATTAAACCTTGGATCTCTATCAGACACGATAGATACAGGAACTCCATGACGCATCACGATTTCATCCAGATACATTTTGACCAGCTTCTCTAATGAAAACCTTTCGTTTATCGGCAAGAAATATGCTGACTTTGTCAGTCGATCAATTACCACCCAAATCGCATCATGATTAGACTTGGTTTTAGGTAATCCTACCACGAAATCCATTGCGATATGTTCCCATTTCCATTCAGGTATGTCCAGTGGCTGAAGCAATCCACTTGGCCTTTGATGTTCCGCTTTAACTCTTTGGCACGTGTAACATTTGCTTATCCATTCCGCAATTTCCTTTTTCATGTTTGGCCACCAAAAATTTTCTTTCAAATCCTGGTACATCTTCGTACTTCCAGGGTGAATTGAAAATCTCGAGTTATGCGCTTCTTGCAAAATCTCGTGCTTTAGTTCCACAACATCAGGTATCCAAATACGTGAGTTAACACGGTATATTCCTTTTCCATCCTTTTGAGCTTTAATTTCTTCTCCCATCAACTTATTCCTTTCGCGATTCATCACCTGCTCTTGACAGCATCTAATCTTTTCTACAATTTCAGGTTGAAACCGTATTGCATAAATGGCTTCACCTTCACATTCTGGAGTCTGCACCACTATTTCCATCTTTTCAAAGTCCTTGATTAATTCTTCTGATGACGTTAACATATTCAACTTTTCCTTTCGACTTAAAGCATCAGCTACCATATTTGCCTTTCCAGGATGATAGTTTATCGCACAATCATAATCTTTGATCAATTCCAACCACCTTCTTTGTCGCATATTCAGTTCTTTCTGAGTAAAGATATACTTTAAGCTCTTATGGTCCGTATAAATCTCGCACTTTTCCCCGTACAAATAATGCCTCCAAATCTTATGGGTAAATACAATTGCTGCCAATTCCAAATCGTGCGTTGGATACTTTTGCTCGTGCGGTTTGAGTTGCCTTGACGCGTATGCTATTACCTTCCCGTGTTGCATTAACACGCATCCAAGTCCTTTATAGGAAGCATCACTGAATATCACAAATTCACCTTTATCATCTGGTAATACCAACACAGGGGCGGTTACCAATCTCTCCTTTAACTCTTGGAAACTTTCCTCACACTTTTCTGTCCAAACGAACTTCTCATTCTTTTTCGTCAATTTTGTCAATGGAATGGCAATCTTTAAGAAATTTTGCACAAATCTTCTATAGTATCCGGCTAATCCCAGAAAACTTCTGACTTCCGTCGGAGTCTTGGGTCTTTCCCAATTCATTATAGCTTCTATCTTGGATGGATCCACTTTAATTCCTTCTTTATTAACTACATGACCAAGAAATTGGACTTCTTTTAGCCAAAATTCACACTTTGAAAATTTTGCATACAGCTTCTCTTTTCGCAGAATTTCCAAGGAAATCCTCAAATGCTCTTTATGATCTTCCTCCGTTTTGGAATAAATAAGTATATCGTCAATAAACACAATCACGAACTTGTCCAAATACTGCTTGAACACTCTGTTCATAAGATCCATAAATGCAGCTAGCGCATTCGTCAAGCCAAATGCCATCACCAAAAACTCATAATGTCCGTATCTTGTTCAGAACGCTGTCTTGGGTATATCTTCCGCTTTGATCTTTAGTTGATGATACCCAGATCTTAAATCAATCTTTGAGAAACATGAAGCTCCTTTCAATTGGTCAAACAAGTCATCGATCCGTGGTAGAAGGTACTTATTCTTGATCGTCAACTTATTCAGTTCACGGTAATCGATACACAATCGCATACTTCCATCCTTTTTCCTTACAAACAACACCGGTGCGCCCCACGGGGATACACTCGGTCGGATTACTCCTTTGTCCAACAACTCTTGCAACTGAGCTGCCAATTCCTTCATTTCAACCGGCGCCATGCGATAGGGAGCTTTCGACACTGGTTCCGTACCAGGAGCCAATTCAATCGTAAACTCGATCTCTCTGTCTGGAGGTAGTCCAGGCAATTCATCAGGAAACACGTCCGGAAAATCTCTTACTACCGGAATATCGTCGATCCTTACAGATTCTTTCTCCACGTTCACAACATGAGCCAAATAAACTTCGCATCCTTGACGCATTAATCTTCTCGCCTCAATAACCGTTAGAAATTTCTTCTCTTGCCTCTTTCCTTTAAATATCACTTCCTCACCATCCTTGGTTTTTAACTTCACTTTCTTACTTTTACACTCTATTTGCGCCTCATGATTTGACAACCAATCCATTCCTAGAATAACCTCAAATTCTCCTAACTTAAAAGGAATTAAGTCAGCAGAAAAGTGCCGACTTTCTATAGACACATCACAATCGGGACAAATCTCATTAACAACAACTTTCTCTTGATTTGCTACCTCTATAATCAAATTAGGCTCTAGAGGGTACGCAACACAATTTAACTTATCAAGAATGCTTTCAGAAATAAAAGATCTGGTTGCTCCAGAATCCATCAAAACTTTTACTTCTACTGAGTTTATAACAAGCATACCTGCTACCACGTCCACATCTTGCACCGCATCTTTCATTGACATGTTAAAGGTCCTAGCTCTGGGTTGAGCTGATGGTGCTGGGAGAGACGGCGGTCCAGCAATTCTGAGAACATTAGCCTTCTGCACAGGCTCCTTGCAATTTCTAGCCATATGGCCTACCTTGCCACACTTGAAACAAGCCAAATCAGGCTTCCTTACTTCATTTGAAAATTCCGAAGAATAATGCCCCTTCTGGTTGCACTTAAAACATGTTATATCCAGCTTATTACACCTCCCCGGGTGTCTCTTTCCACAGTTCCTGCATTCTTGCATCTGGGGCCTGCTATCCTTTCCCGGTTGTCCAGCTTTCTGGAAACGGTTCTTCTGAACTCCATTCCCGGGTCTAAACTTCTGAAACTTTTTGTTCTGACCTCCACCATTCTTTCCAAACTTTCCTCTGAACTTGAAACTTCCTTGCTCTTGCTCAGAGCTCTCAAACTTCCTCTTTCTTCCTTCATTTTCTCTTCGAGCAGCTTCCCGCTCACCTTCCACTATCATTGCCTTCTGAACCAAAGCAGCATAGTTCTTGATCTCCAACATCGCTATTTGACTCCTAATCCACGGCTTAAGTCCCTGCTGGAACCTCTTAGCCTTCTTTGCTTTAGTATTCACGTATTCTGGCACGAACCTTGCCAACTCCGAAAACTTCAACTCATATTCTGCTACCGACATTTCCTCCTGTCTAAGATCCAAAAATTTCATCTCCAACTGATCTTGCATATAACTTGGCAGATATTTTTCCAGAAACATCTCAGTAAACTTCTCCCAAGATAAGTCTTTGCCTTCCAACAACGCCTTAGAAGACTCCCACCAGAAACTTGCTTCATCCCTCAAATAATAACTTGCGTACTGAGCTTTCTTATCGTCCTTAACTTCGGCTAGCACAAAGGCTTTTTCCATCTCTCTCAACCACGACTGTGCTTTAATCGGGTCTGGCAAACCTAAGAACTCTGGAGGATGAACAGATTGAAAGTGCTTGAAATTTCCAACTTTTGGGGCCACAGGTTGTTGCAAAAGCTGAGCAAGTCTGCTCATCAAAGTGGTTTCTGGGTTTATTTCTGGGTCTTGGGTGGGAATTTCTTCTTCTTGGTGATCTGGTGAGTTGGCCATTTCTTACAAACCTGATTGAGCAATTACTTAGCAATACGATAGCATGGCATATATAACAACAATTTCTATGAAATCTCTTTTGTGGGTTTTAAGTTTTACCCAATTTGCACATGCAATCCTATTACTACATAATTCTCATATCAGTATTGTTTTATCATGGCACGGAATAGGGTTTTACGATCTTTAGATATGGTTGTATGAAAACATAGCTGTATTTAAAACATGGCATTGAGAACAGTTTATAAGATAAACAAGGTGCACAAAGGGAAGCAAGATAATAGATTTATTTAAATCAAGGGTTACATAGAAAATATTCTAGATTTAAGGTTCTGAAACAAGGTACAATAAATAGCAGGGTTAAACAGAGGAAAAACTAGAAAACATCCCCCTATCTACCCCTAACTTCCAACTACTACTACTATTACACTGGTCTGAGATACAACATGGTAAATAAAAAAGGGATCCCGGCATCTGACCAAGTATCCCAAAGCCTACCGGCCCTGAAAACAACAACAACAATCTACGGGCTCAACCAACAGTCCCGTCTAATCATCTAGGATCTCTCTCAACACAACCAACATCCAGCGAATGATCTTATGCAGCCTCCGGGCCTCAGCATCAGCATCACTAGTGGATGGTCCCTCATCCAATCTCCTCCTGGCAACCTGCTCCACCATCTTCACTCGAACTCGCCACTCATCATCCATAACAGAAGCACACTGCCTAGACTCCCTGGCTAATCTAACCACCAAAGCTCCTAACTCAGGAATGCGGGAGTACACAAAGTCTCGGTCCTGGGCTAACTTGCCACCAATACTGACAGGAACAGTCTTAGGCATCTCCGACTCTGGCTCAGGGGCAGGGGTCTCTGAATCAAGCCTCAAGGGTGAAATCTGCATGGGGATCTCACTACTCTCAGAAGGGTCCTCCTCTGGGTCTGAACTAACATATACAGGCTCCTCTGGAGAGGGTGGAATAGGGTCCACAGGGGTACCAGTCAAGCTAATCTCTGATTCTGAGTCACTACCACTACTAGGATCCTGAGAGAAAACATAAAACAGCAACCAAGAAATAATGTTAGGGTCAAATAAAGCTTCCAGCTAACTCACACCCTAACTCTAGTTTCTGCTTTACCAATCAAACTTTTTCCTTAGACTATACTTAATAGTCTAACTCAACTCTACATGAGTCGAACTCTCTCGCGATATAGATATATTCCCAAAATACCCCTTTTTAAAACCTAACTTGTCTCAGGGACTAGATCATGTAGCTCTGATACCAACTTGTGAAGACCTCAATCTCGGGGTTAGGAAATGAGGACTCACACACCTCTAATCTACTAATTAAATATGCATAAACCCCGATTAACTACTAACAGGATCAACAGGATAAAGTATGAGACAAGATTACAACTACCAATCAACGAATATAACTTACAAACCCAAAATATTATTAAATAATCAATATCGATTCCGGCTGGGAACCGACAGATAACCCATTGTATCTTTAAACACCTCTTACTAGGCGCGAGCTCACTCATAACCTGTACTACCTGCTCTGGCAACTGGAAGCCCTCAACACGGTAGGGACCACCAGGTACGCTCTTACGAGTTCTGTGCCTAAGCCTGGCCATCTTCTTGCTTAACTGCCATGGTTAGATTAAGACAAAACAATTAGTATAAAACTCGGCAAGTAACTAAATAGCAGATCTACAATAACAATTCTCAATATGCTTTGAACAAACTAGGGCATTCTGTTTTAGCTAATCTAGGTGGCAGATTTCCGTATATTCATTTTTGTTTTCTTTGAGATAAGGAAAGGTATTCGAAGAATAGTTGGGCTTTCAAGAAACAAGGCTCGAAACAGGATGAAAGCCGACATTCAACACAAATCATTAAAGGATCAAAATAGATCTTTCAGTAGAGGAAAGCAACAGTATTTCAAGATATAGAATCATTCATATGATCAACAATTTCAGGAATCAGGGTTCTGAGCTTTAAGCTCCACAATAACATAATCAACTCTTTTCAAAACAGTATAAACCATTTTCATTTCCAAAAATCAATTTACTGAATAAAAGTTTCAGTTCCCTTTTTAAATAATCATTTAGAACCCTTGATTGGATCACTTATCTTTCCATTTCATTATATACGGGTGATCAGCCCGTATCGACCTCCATTCCGGTCTTTAAGGTACCATTCGGCATAATTTCAGCCTTAAATTGGACTAGTCCCACTAGCCTCTTACCATGACTGGACTAGTCCCACTAGCCTCTTACGTCTCAATCCAATCCATCAGGAATTCATTTGGAAAACCTTGAGTTGAAAAACAATAGGTTTTCTAAAATTCATTTTATCATTACCAAGCCTTTGAAATCATTCGGACTCTTTCAAGTCGAAACTCATTCTTAATTCAGATTTTAAAGAAACAAAGTTCAGGGAGTGAATCAAAGATACGCAAGGAACAATTCTCAAGGATTCTGCATCAAAGATAATAAGGTACTAAAGTTGAAGGATCAGTAATAGCTTAGGGATCATTAGGGCGATCAAGAGAAACAGGGTATCATTAACAGAGTTATCCAAGATAATTTTAAGGTTCAATATGATCATGGCATTATAGGAAACTTAAACAAAAAGGCAGATTATCAACGGATGAAATCAATAGGATTATCAATAACAGGTTATCAAGAACAAAGGGTACTTCAAATCAATATCAGGGTTTCATAAAGCAAGGGTTTCATACTTTAACGGTTCAATACTCTACATGGTATGAACAACATTTCCTTTACAATCATTTATACAAGTAATCAGAGTTACTTGCCTGAAATTGCTTTCCTGGGGGTTGAACTACTGCCACCTAGTATACTTTTCCCTTTCCTAGCCCGAATGCCCTCACGCTCCGAATCTACAATAAAACCAGAAATCTTAATTAGATTCCCAACTCTCATTTCCGGAACGATCACTCTTTACGATAACTCGATTATATTCTTGACTCGAACTATACGAGTATAGCTTATACAAATAAGCACACAGCACATAGCACATAGCACAATTCTTTCTCATAGTTTTCATATCCTTATATACCTAGCAATCAAAGCATACTCGCTTGACCTAGGCTATTTCTCAATTCAAACTAACACGACTCTTTTACGAGTACTAGACACATTCACAACCAAACATTTACGTGCATACTATCACTCATATCAATCGACTTCATTCCCTTTTCTTTTATTCCTTAAATTCGAACCACATAATACAATCAACTAAACAATCCAAAGATATTCACATATACGCATCCAATCATTTCATATTTGATTATCAAAAACCAAGTTTTGACCTTAAATTCATATGGCCTATTCGGCCTAATTGCAAATACCACCATAAAATCAATCAAATACTCACTTTAATTCACATAAACACGTATCTCATTTAACAACCTTTAAAGAATCACTCTCTTTTCTTTTAATCATAGAAATCTGAACCATAATCATACATATATAATCAAATTTCTCAAAAATTACACCATACAACTTTAGTTCTATCATGATTCCACATTTAAACTAGCACCATTTTCTTGATCAACAACCATTCGAACCAAAACATACATACATGTTCACATGCAATTCAATTTCAACTTAGCACGATATCAAACACTTTATCTTTATCACGTAAGCCAACTAAGTTCCTTAACACAATTGATTTTTATCTAAATTACAACATACATCCATTCATTCATCAAATTAATCTATTTTAACTCAATTTCATTCGGCAATAACTCAAATTCACATCTCAAGGACAAATCATTGACATGCACATCTTAATCCTTTTTAAAACTATCATGCAATCACTTTTAGGCTATTCATACTTAGCGTTTACCAAGATTATCTCATAAAAATCAATTCCCTTTCTTATTAACATAAAAATTCGAACCTAACTTAGCATGCATCAATAATTTCATTTTTTTTTTCAAGCTAATAACAATCCATTATTACTTTAAACAAGTTTACTCAAATCAAACAACTTTAAAGATTAAGTCCATTCGGCCTTTATCAAAAACAAGACATGCAACTTGATATTCTTACTCCTTGAATCACAAATCATCCTATTTCTTAACATCAAATCATTAAATCATGCAATTAACCATAATCAACTTGATTTCTTTTAAAATTATAATTGCCATTCGGCCTTTTTCAATCAAAACACCACATGCAAACATAAAGAATTGATCTTAAGGTTCTAGAGCTCAGTTTTTAACATCATAGCTCACCACCGGTTCACCGGAGTTCATCACCGGTGGCCGTGGCATCTCGGTGGTGCCCTCATTCGAGGGTGTCCAACCATGAGCCCCCGATTTCATCAATTACATAAAAAGAACTAACATGCACATCTTCTCTATCATTTGTTTACAAGGAATCAAGCTTAGCAAGATGACATCAACAACAAATAGCAAGAACCATGTGGTTCTCGGGTGAACACACATACCGAGCACCCACAACACACACACACATCGACATGCAAGTGGGTATACACACATGCACACACTTTTACCTACAAATATGTGTTTAATAAGAAGATTTTGGTATGATTGATGTGTTTGATCAACGAAAAGAGAGGTATACCGAGAGAGATTGAAGAAAGCCGAGAGAGAGAATGAGAGGGTTCGAGTGAGAGAAGGAGAGAAAAGAGAGAAGAGAGAAGTGATGTCACGGGAGCAAGAAGAAGAAAGAAAGGAAGGGAGTGAGGTTATATAGCACTCAAAAACAAGGGCACTTTGGTAAATTTCTAATTCCTTTTTCATTCTTACTTGTCCATCTTTTTACTAAAATAAAACAAAGACTAAATATAAAATATATCTCTCTCGGGAAGTAAAGAATTATTGAAAATGACATTTTTAACGCGTAGGTCTCGAAATTAGCTTTTTATCCATTACTCATAATAAGAAATTGAGCGAATGGTTGATTTTATATGAATTTCACAAACTCGCTTTAATAAATACCTTTTCCACATAAAATTGATTTAAAAATGCAAAGATCAATAATTAAATTCACTTATTATTTTTAAAAAGTCTATAAGACCTCTACGAAGATAACAGAACAAATCCCATGTTTTTATCCATCTCAGATGATTTTATAAAAATGCACGAAGGTTAAATAAACCCTTATGTAAATCACATAATTCCTTTAAAATTCACAGAAATTAACACAGAACATATAATCATGCACACAGTCAAGCAATCACACGCATATAGTCACATAACGACTCAGGTCTGATCATAGAATCTATCCCTCTTTAATCTTTATTCCCTTTTTACGCGTACCGGGTCACGTTCAGCCTGACGGCCCGACGCTCAGCGTTTCGAATACGCTTCTCATTACCTTTGCCAATCAACACGTCTCTTACGATGAAATACTCATTCATTTACTTCACATATAATTCACATTTTATATTATTTAATTTCCATATTAGGACGGGTTCCGTTCTACCTGACGGCCCGACACCACAGCTCGACTTCTAAGCTGACTCTTTAAATTGGAACGTTTTTATCCACGCTCCTTAACTCTAGTATACAGATAAGACAAATAATCACCACTTAATCACATAATCTCATCACATAACACATACTTTACTTTCTTAATTACGACGCAAAATTCTCGGTCGTTACAGTTTGAATATTTGTTGAACATGATTAATTACTTTAATGAGATAGATGTTTTCCAGCACTTAAGACCTTTGTTTATGTTTATCTTCTGTATCCTAATACAATGCGATTTATTCATCTGATCTGAATTGTTTGTTAAGATGTATTAATTTATAATTGGATTGAGATAGCTAGATGAGATTTATCAACAGGATTGGACTAGATAGAATTAGTGATTTATTTGTTAATTCTGTTTGTTCCATATCATGCCTATATTGTATAATTCTTATAAAGATAAGAATTAGCATGATAAGGTTACAGCTGTTGTTATCTCTGATTATAATAATATCTCTAATCCATCTGGACCCAAACTGATAAGTTGGGTACCAAGAACTGTTAATCCATTTATGAGTGCAGGACATAATAGGTTAATTGATTCATATGTATTCTTGGTAATTCATACTCAAGGCATATGATCAAAGAAAGAGCCTCACAATTAAATGTGATTGAAAAAAGCTATTCCGTCAATAATCTTTAGAGATGACAACAAAGGTTATCATTACGGGACAAGCTATACAGAAAAGGGATGTCATCATGGACTTAACAATTGCTATCACTGATAACAACTAATCATTGGATTCACTGATAACAATTGAAGCACCTTTCTTGCTAGAGTAACAAGACACAAATCCTCTTACCAGACAGTTCTGCATCAAAGGACAAAATGCCGATTCAAAGAAGGATTAGTGTCTCTTCTGAAGCACGAAGGTTGAGAAGCTTGCTCTTCTAAGAGTAAGGAAAGGAAATGCTCGTGGCTAAACTGGAATCTCAGGAATGGTGAAGTCAATGGTTTCTACCTTAAAGCTTCATCTGACAAAAGTTTAGTTATGGAATTAGAAGCTCTTACCCTTGAACATCATCTCAAGGAAATCTCTTGTAAAAAGGGATTAGTGAGAGGACTGCCTCATCTCGAATTCAGAAGATGAAGAATGTGAGGCATGTCAGAAAGAGAAGTCAAAAACAACATCACATAAAAGTAAAGATATACCTTAGTGATGGTGGTTGACTACTCTTATGAAACAAAAATGTTGTTCGTGCATTCTCAAGACAAGATATCATATATGGTGATTGATCATATCAGAAGATCAAGCTGGAAGCAACTGTAAAAGAAATGATCTTGTGGTCAGATAATGGGACTGAATTCAAGAAGCAGTCTGATTAATATCTGTAGTATCAAGAATATTTTGAGACATATTCAGCACTGGGAGCTCCGTGTCATAATGGAGTGGTACAAAGGAACAACCAGAACTTGATTAAAGCTACAAGGGAAATATCAAGCTAATCAAGACTTTCTAAATACCAAAGGGCTGGAGCAGTCAATACAGTTTGCTACAAGTAAGATCAAGCCTTGATCGGGATGTATACATGAAGACCACTAATGAGTTAATGGCCAATAGAAGCAAACACTGGATAACCTAAAATTGTTTGGAGAGAATGTTCTACAGAAGCAAATAATGAAATATTTTCAGTTGTTTGAAGATCTTGGCATTTGCAGCTAAGACTTGTAAGGATATTCTTCATGGCTACTCAGTGGAGTTTACAACCTACAGGGCATTTGTGGTTGATCAACAGAAGATGATTGAAAGTCAAAGTGCATAATTCAACAACTCAATGCTCCAAGTTGTTACAGGGGAAATTAATGGTACTGATGATTCATATCTAAGCAGTGGAATGGTTGTGTATAATACAACTCATTATTTTAATGAAGCCAGTCAGTGAGGATAAGGATTTTCAGGAAATCCCAACAACAGCTTAGGGGGAGCAATAGAAGGATCAACTAGTTAGACACAACACCACTTTAAATATCAAGAGGACACTACAAGAACATATCTGATGAGACAAAAGGTTTGATGTCAATATTATTCTCAGAGTCTAGTTCTAAGTGATCCCGATGGTGGAGTAATGATTAGCAGGGCTATTGAGTATAAATGAGTAACTCTCTGGTTTTCTATCTAAGGAAGAAACTAAGAAAGTTATAGAAGCTTTGATAGATCCGGATTGATTGGGTGATTGTAAAGCAAGATGAACTCAATCAGTCAGCAAGTAGATTGTAGGGAAGCTGGTATCCAAACCAAATGACAATATTGTAATTGGTACAAGGATAACCAAAAGTCAAGATGGATGACGATGGCATTGTAATGGGGGACAAGGCCAAACTGGATGCTAGGTTATTATCAGGAAGCAGAATCTAACATATAGCACCAGTGGCGAGACTTGAGGATATTACGATATATCAGGCACCTGATGCACATTACACTTGGAATTGGACTCTAATAGATGTGTACATGTGCACTCCTGGTTGGTGAGTCAAAAGAGGAAGTCAATGCACCACAGTTCATGGACTTTGCAGTTGCAGATCTATTGGACTATGCATATCTCTTCTTCACAATCTCACTTCAGGTTGGCATGAACTAGTATAATACTCAAGCAATAGTCAAGGACATGGTATGGCACTCTAACTGAAGTTACAGTTTAATATGAACTAGTAGAGTCGTCATATTAATAACTCCCTTATCACTAGGCATAAACATATTGTTTTATATGTGCAGTGATATAATGATAATGTTATATGTTGGTCTACTAATAAAAACTTCTGCAAGATTATTTGTTAAGTAATTGTAGAGTAGGTATGGAGGAGCATGTTGGAAAGATTGCAATTCTTTTTGGGATTACCTTAAGCAAGCCATTAGAATAATTCTTTTAGGAGCTCAAGCAAGCCAAAAGGACAATTCTTTTAGGAGCACAAGTAAACCAAAAGAATGATGGCAATACATGTAAGTTAAGGATCTTTTGAAGATGCAAAATTTGGAAGATTCTGAACATGTCAAGACTACTTACCAACAGAAACCATTAAAGCTTGATCAGTGCAATTCAGGTATAATGATAAGCTATAGAGGTATGACGAGGTCACTCTTTTACTCAAATGCTAATAGACAACATGTAATGTTCTCAAGATGCCAATGTGCAAGGTTCCAAGTGGATCCTAGAGAATCCAATCTTATAGCTATTAACAAGATTATTAGATATCTTAAGGGACTACCAACTCTTGGAGTAAAGTACCCTAAAGATATTGTGCTTAACATGTTTGGTTATATAGATATAGATTACGCAGGTTGTAAGAGTGACAGGAGAAGCATCTCGAGAAGTTGTCAACTTTGTGGAAGAAGATGGATTTCTTATTATGATGAGAAATAACTTCAACTCCAGCAACTTAGTGGAACACTCTATGACAAGGCACCTTTATACCGAGGTATCATCACTTTAGAGAGCATGTCATTTTAGTCTAAGAGTTACTGGCAGAAATGTTTATTAAATCACTTGATAAAGTTAATTTTTCAAGACTGGTTTGTAAGTGTGGGATATCATTTATTGCATATTAGTTGGAAATCCCATCTGTAAGGAATTCTTCATATAAGTTCACAAGTATTAAATCTTCAATATTTAAAGGACTTGTGAATTTATCAGTTTCCAGTACCTCGTACTTAGTGCTACTATCTTGATTATCATGATTACAGTGTCATATACATTTGTGGTAGTTAAGTATTATAGCATCAAGTTTGAATACTATTTTAATTGATTTAAATTATGACTGTAGACAATTCCATTTTATATCAGTCTCATAATTTAAATTATATTAAAATAATATGCAGCATAGTTATCTGTATCATGTACGAATAATTGTGATACTTTTAGTATTAGTGATATTATTTAGAATTTTTGTTTTAAGTAATCAATGCTTATTTCTAAAATCACTAATATTGAAAGTTGGAGTATTTTCTAAGTTATGTGTATAAAACTCTCAATATTTTATATGCCTAGAGAGTATTTCTAAAATTACTAATTATCCAGAAAGTGATTGCCATGTATATAAGTCATATATCCTATTGGTGATTATTCAAGGATAATTATGAAAATATTTAAGTGCTAGTATCTAACTAATAGATATTTAGTATTTATTTATTTAGTATTTATTTTGGGTAGTTTGGATTATGGAAATTGAAGCAATTCAATGATTTTATTTGCTACATAATTCAAACTAACTTAATATAAATGAGCAGCATGATTGATTATAGCTAAATCTGTTAATAATTGATATCTAGTATATTGATTGTAACTTATGTGTTATAAGTTAATTATGAGATTTTAATTTTAGTGAATTTAGCTATGTTATATCTCAAGAATTCACTGAGATCAGAATCATGATTGTAGCATGATTAGTTGTATGTTAATTTTTGACTTGTATCAGCTAATAATATTTAGTTAAAGTTTAAGTATGAAATAATTGTGAAGTATTAGTATTTGTGGCATTACTTTGAACTCCTCTAAGTAATTAATGTTTATCCTCAATCACTTATACTAATATAAAAAGTGTAAAAATCTTTCTTAAAGTACAACTATGGTTATAATCTTTGATGCTTTATTATAAGTAACCATATGTTGTCCACTTAGAATAATTTTTATACTTACTTGCAAATTCCTAAACACTTTGATAATAGATGCATTACTCAATGGATCAAAGTATATGGAACTTAGAATGATTTTTTAAGATTGCAAATAAGACAATGTTGGTGAATGTTGCTTTATTTATCGAACCAGTATTGTTTGAGATACTACAGTTGTTAGGAGTAACAATTGTATGATATATGAAATTGAATGCTGATATCTTTTTGATAGACAATTGGTATTTAATTCATTGATATCTTATTTTAATATTTAAAATAGGATGCAACATAATTATTAGTATTTAAAATACTTGACAAGTATTAGTCAATGATATATTGTTAATATTTTGTTGCAGATAATTATGAGATTTTAAGTTCTAGTGAATTTACATACTTTGCTATATCTGACAGATTTACTACTATTTGAAATCAGCAGCATAGTCCTTCTTAATAAGATTATTTATCAATACACAGTGTTTTTTATTATAATCTTATAAAGATAGATTATGGAGCTTTGATATGAATGAGAATTGCTTAGACTTTACCCTAAGTGATCAATTCTTTTACCAAAAACTCATTCATCTTGAAAGACAAAATCTTTCTTTCTCTTCTTAATACTGCTAGGTCATCAGTCTGTGTCTTTTCAAATCACTTATCTTTTTAGGCATAAAAACAGACTTGTGCACTCCAACAGTTTTAGGAGAAAATCAAACTTCTTTCTACATTGGTGATATTTTATTTCGTTAAAATATTTTTGAAATCACTATTGTACATCATTTCCCTCGAAGATTAAATGCATAATTTTCATTCATTATAGATCTTAAGTGCATTTTATCTCTATATTGCCATATGTTCTGTGATACAGGTTCAGCCTCCAATGGCCTTCTTTCATTTGATAGTCATGAGGTTGAAAACCCACAACTTATATCCCAGACTGTAATGACAAACACAGAAACAGAACCAACCAACACTCTCTTACCTCTAAAATGAAGTATGAATGAGTGTGAGGGAGAAAATGCTTTAGTGCACCACATAAGGAAGGTTCTGAAGTCAACCCAGTAGCTCTGTCTCCTACAAAATTGAGATATATTAAAACTGAGGCAACTGCTAGCCCCCATACATCTTCTCAAAATGATGTAATGGCTGTAAAGGCACAAAACAGTTACTAGATTCATCCTCTCAACAGGGTGCGTCTATTGAAATTCGTCTGTCGGCCAGGGTATCCGATGTAGTGTCACCACCTCAAACATAAACAATTCTTGATGCACAAGGATAGGTTACACACACAAAGGATGAGTTGACGGAAACAAGAATATCAACCATTTTACGGTCAGATTCGATTGTTCAAGGTTCTTTAATGGACCAATTGACTTTACAAGTGTTAAGAGAGGATACTAATCCAATAGCCATATGTCAGTGGTCAGTGTCTACCTCCCCAGGCTTAAATCCCTTGAATGCATCTGCGGATAGTGGATCTGACATAGGTGCAGATCGGCAACTTGTTGACAATGATTCAGATTTACCTGATGAGTCACAAGGAAATGTCTTCACGGACACTAGAAGAAAACTTTGATCTTTATGCTAAATTCTTGGGATCATTGTTTAACTTCCCAGAGTTCAAATCTGGAACCCTAAAAGGGAAACTAGCAACTTGTAGATTATGACTCAGATTCATCTGACGAGTCTAACAAGGATGGGGATTTGCGAACTCCCATTGCACCACATGTGACCTCCTTAAGGATGGCTAAGGTGATTTTCCTTGTAGGTACAACTGTATTTTGGAGCTATGAGATGAGTGATACACTTGTGAGAATGAGTGTAAACACGAGTGGAGAGAAGAGTGAAACACATGTGAGGCACACGAAACAAAATCACACACTCACAGTGAGGAAGAAAGAGAAACACCATATCCCATTTCCTATCCCTAAACATGGTTCTTGATACTTCGGGTCTCGAATCTGTTTATGATTGGAACCTAACTCTTAGGGACCTAAAATTTACAGATTGGGTTAGAATACTATGGGACCTAAACAGTTGGGACATAACAATTAGTAACAATTGGTGATCTCACATTAGGGAGGTATAAGGAGTTGGGAAGATTGGTGAACATGATGATCAACAGTGAAGTCATTCTTGCAGTATTTAAAGGAACGTGGTTGATCAAACTCTGACTTGTTATTTCTTTTCCAACCAAGTAACATATGAGAACTCCTTCAGACAACAGCAGACATTCCTTCTCTAAGGGAGAGATAAAAGCTTATATAATAGTTTGGAGGATTCCTCAACTAAGGGGGAGAAATAGCAGGCAGAGAAAAAAGGTAAAGCATATATACACTACACCACACCGTTGTTGTTTGTAACTACGGATCCTATTGTACGGGAGAGGTGGTAAACACAAGGTGATTTCCTAGTGATCAGAAGAAGGGGTTTGGTTCATCACTATTCTTCATAAGGGAAGAAGATGTTTTCCAAAAGGGGAGTACCATTAGTTCTAATCTGCGGATCCTATTGTACGGCGGAGGTGGTAGACGAAGGTGATCTCCTTTAAGCAGTTGATTCTCATAGGGGGAGAAGCAAGAGAGATATGTGCTTCTCAACAGGAAATGTGGTTGTACAAAAGAAGCTGATGATGATTACTTCAAGACTGAGAAGTATTATCTGGCAGAGATTTGAAGAACCAAGGAAATGAAGTTAAAACTACTTGAAGATCAGTTCAGTGCTAGAGGAACAAGCATCTTTCGTTTCAGTTACTCAAGAAATCTGGAAATGCAGTATTTGATCCAGAAAACCAGTAGCATTATTTACAAGTCCCGGTACTTTACTTTTTCTAGTTGTTAGTTCAGTTATCCTCTCTATTTTATTTGTTTGTTAGGTTTAACAATCAAATAGGGGGAGATTGTTGGTGAGATTGCGTAGCTATATGAACAGTTACGTGATAACTCAACACGATAACAACACTAGAACATGACAGGTTAATAATACTACGTCTACACAAGAAATCGGGAAGAATGAAGACAAGGCAAATACAAAGAATCAGAAGATTAGAAGAAGGACTGAAGTCTGTTAAAAGGTCAATGAAAGAAGTTTATTAATATAATCATGCCTCAGTGAAGAACAAAGGTTAAAGACTTTCAGGGTTTCAGAAATGTTGAAGATTCAGTATACAAGTGCTACCGGAAGATTTCAGTGTATTGGCATTGATTGAAGATAGACAGTGTTTGAAGCATAGGAATCTGAAGAATTGAAGACAGGGTATAGACAGAGGTTAATGAAGACGTTGTCTAAAGTACCATAAAGGATTCCAGTGGAAGTGCAGTTGTTTATTGACAGTTAGTGTCTGAAGCGATAAAGTTATTACAAGCTTAACAATTTAATCAAGACCATAATACGAAGACCTGAATCGGGGTCAGTCGTCTGTGAACCAGACCAGTTGCACTAGGCGTCAACAGCTCGTGAAAGGAATCTGAGTATTATTTATATAAGGATTTTTAAGTTGGGGAACATACTTGGATTGAATATTTATGTGTTAAAGTCCAAGAAGAGGTGCACAGGGTATACAGCTAAACAGCTCAGGGGACTGGCGAAACTCAGAGTTTAATTGGTAAATTAAATAAATTTATTTAGTGAACTTTAATATAATTTATTTAATAAACTTAAAATGATTTATCTTATAAACTTTAAGTAAGTTTATTTTATAAATCTAAATTAGTTTATTTATATAAGTTATATTTAAAGTTATTTTATAAATAATTTAGTTACAATTTAAACTTAAATAAAAAAAGAAAAGAAAAGAAAAAAAGAAAAAGAAAAAAAAGGAAAAGAAAAAGAAAAAGAAAAAGAAAATACAAAAAGAAAACAAAAAAAAAGAAATGAATAACAAAACAAAACAAAAAAAAAGAAAAAAAGCTGACAGGGGTGCCATTCCTAATCGCCACAGGAGTGTGTAGTTAGTTTATGTTTTTGTTTGATTAAGTACGTTTACATGTAATTGTACTAGTGAATAAGGAGTCGCCAGAGAGTTTCCCCCTGGTCGCCATAGAACCATGCAGTCTATTTTGTTAGTATTGTGATTGCCTTGGTCGCCATAGAGTGTGAACTACTCCACCCTGTACATCCTGGTCGCTACAGAGAAGTTGTATCCGGGTCGCCACAGAATCCTCAGCCACAATTTATTGTACAATCAGTTATTTGTGTGGTTCAATTTCAGTCACACAATTTAATTGATATAAGCCTACACAAGCAGCAGATCAGTTCAGTTGTTCTGTTTATCTTCTTCTCCAACAAAAAGAGAGCTGATAAAACAAGAAGTAAAGATTTATATAGAAGCTCCGGCACCTTAAATATCCGTTTAACTTCTCACCGGAGTAATGTTATAATGCCCGATTGAATTCTTGTATATTCATAGGGGCATTATAATCGTTACCCGGTAATTAAATTCTTAGACAAACAAAAACTAGATCATTGTATAGGATTTAATTTGTTGATCTTTATAGAAGCTAGGAACTTTGTTGTTCTTAGATTGTAGCCGGTTAATTTATTTACCGGAGTGTAGCAACACCCCTCGCGGATTTATATATGAATATATACTTCCCCGAATATCTTGTGTTCCTCGTTTTATATTCCCAAACACTATCCATCTCAAGAACACGAAAATACTAACCGAGCACTAAATATTATATCCGCTAAAGATTCGGAAAAAAAATAATTTAGTGATTATCGTATTCAACCCCCCTTCTACGATAATTCGGGACCTAACAAAGGTGTCTACTTTAATTAATTTGTGGAATTTTAATGATTGTCTAAGTTTGTACTGCTTTCGTTAAATTTGTGCTTTTGTTTATAATTTTTGTAATATTCATTGGCGTCCCAAGTCTCGGAAGAGTTACACAATAGAGGAGCTTGATGTCGTTCGCTTCGAGACTCTTGATCATATCCAGGGATTTGTCTAATCGGCGATGACTAGCAGACGTGGACCTTTTTTTGTTCTCCTATTTTGTCATGTGTACCGTGAACATGATATTAGGGCCCAGATCTATTATTTTGTTGGATTTTGACTAGTTGACAGGTTATGGTAAATGTGGATGGATGGAGTTGGTTCATACCGTGAACTTTGGTATATATAAGTAGTTGGGCGTTTATCTAGCTAGCTCTTAGAACTTTGTGTTAGAAAATTAGGATTTTAGAGCTTAATTTAATTATGTTCTTGATATTAATCCTAAAAACTAATGATTGGAATTTGTTCAATGATATTTGAACTTAAATTTTCATGTATGGTTTTAAGAATTTTCTTAATGAAATCCATAAGAATTGAGAGTTGAAAGTAGCTTGGAAAAGCTTGAAATTTTGAGAATGTTTGTCCCACATTGAAATAAATAAAGGGGGTTGTGTGCTTTATATGGGATTATCCACATGAGTAGTATACAACTACTAAGGTGTGTGATGGTCCATTGTGTTGTTGTGTGCTTCACGCGCACACACACACACGCGCGCCCCGCCACGGACCGGACCGGGTCGGGTCGGGTCGAAGGGCGATTTGGGCGAATGTCTCGGCGTCTCGCGTACACGAGGCGACCTGGGCGAGGATTTTATTTATTTGAGAATTAATTTTAATTCAAATTTATTTATCGGTGACTGGATTATTATTATTATTATAATAAATTGTTTGGGCTGGGTTAAATTGGGCTAAGTCACTTTGTTAGTGGGCTTAGTCTAAATACATTGAACCTGGACAAGTAATCTGATATGAAACTGATGAATTAAAATTAAATCTGATAATAATGTGGGTTTTAAGTGAAAAAAACTGTTACAAATAATTTAAATTCAAAATCTGATCAGTTTTGATTTTTTAAATTAATGGTGCAGTTTAATTCAGACATTAAAGTGTGGAACAGTTTCATTTTTCCTCTCCTATAAATAGAGGCTTGAGTGAATGTTTTTTTTTTCACACCACATAACTTTCTCTTCTCTTCTACCTCTCTGCATTTTCTCTCCCACAAAACATAAGTTCGAAGTGTTGTAGGTTGGTTTTTCCGGCGACTGAGGTGCTGGTCGAGGTGGAGGTTTTGTTGCTGCTGTTAACATCAACTCCGAGCTGTTTTATCCTGGTGGAGATATTGAACGCATCCCAAACGCAGCAGGTAGGGGGCAATATTCTCTTCAAGAGCAGCCAGGACTTCGAGCAAGGCCTGGTGACTCAGCTGTGATCATTTTCTTGGCATTTTGTATCTGTGAACCTTTATTTCAGTCACTGTTAAAAGCTATGGTTTCGGGTACATCTTTCTTTCTCTCTTCGTTATTTCAGTTACTGATTTTGTTTTCATGCATGCTTTGTTTTATTGACTGTGGTCTTGGCCTGAACTTGCTAAATTCTTTATACACTTGCCTCTATGTTGCAATATTTGTTAGTGAGATTTTCAACATTCTTGAAGAGAATATTGGTTATTTAGAATTTAGCATAATGGTTAACGAAAGTGAGGTTATCGTTAGTGGTGGTAGCGGTTCGGGTGCAACTACTGGGGCCATTGATTGGACCACCTATAGTTTCCCACAAGCTGTTGAACTAACCGGTTTACTGGAGAAATTCAATGGTGGCATTGGCTTTTCTCGCTGGCAGAAAAGGATGAAGTTGTGGCTGACTATAAAGGGTCTGTGGCCGGTTGTGGAATATGAGAAACCAGTAGTGGATCAAGAGAAGGCTGACATAGTTAAGGCTTTTGCGAAGTGGGCTGAGAAGGATGGAGTGGCTAGGGCGGCCATTCTGGCGGCACTAACAAACACTTTGTTTGATGTCTATTCTTCTGATGCCTACTCTGCAAAACTCTTATGGGAGAAGCTGGACCAGACACATAATACTGACTCACAAGGTCTAGAAAAGTATTATGTGGCAAAGTTCCTCGAGTTCAAGCTGGTGGACAATAAGTCCATGACTGAGCAGGTGCATGAGTTCGAGATGATAGTGCATGCTTTGAAGGAGTCTGGAATGAATCTCCCGGAGAAGTTCAAGGTGATGAGTGTGATTGAAAAGCTCCCGAAGTCTTGGGAAGAGTTCTCTCTCTCCCTGAAAAGACAGAAAGGAGAGATCACCTGGACCAACCTTATGCTGGACATCTCGGTGCAAGAACAACACAAGTCCAAACAGGGACATGTGATGCCAACTGAACACGGTACCTCAAAGGTAAACATAGCAACTGTAGGACAGAAGAGGAAGGCTTTTGCTAAGAAAGCTAATAGTAATAAACCTAAGAGTGACAAGGACAAGGCCAAGAAACCCAAGGCAAACAAACCATGCTGGTCTTGTGGGCAGGTTGGGCACTGGAGTAAGGACTGCCCTACGAAGAAAGCGAAGAAAACCGAGGTAGCACAAGCAAATGTTGTGCTTGGAACCGTAAGTGGGCCTATAGTGAACATGGTCGTTGGTGAGGCTACGGCTTCTGAAACCGACGTTGACCGGTATGTATCCTACAACCCTGTGATATTTTCTACCTATCTGTCAAATGAATGGTTGATAGATACTGGAGCTAATGTACATATTTGTACTGATATTAGTTTATTTGTATCTTATCAACAGAGTCATAGCCTGACTGTGAAGATGGGGAATGCTAGTGCTGCTCAAGTACATGGAGTTGGAAACGTGGATCTGAAGTTCCCTTCAGGACGTATTCTATCTCTGAAGAGAGTGCATCATGTTCCCGACATGCGTAGAAATATAATAAGTGGAAGCTGTTTAGTTTCTAGTGGTTTTGAAATTTCGTTCAAATGTAATAAAGTAGTTCTTATTCACACTGGTACATTCTTTGGCAAGGTTACTTGTCAAATGGTTTATTTGTTATTAATGCGGATCCCGTTTTGGGAAATTTGAATAATAATGTTATTCCCTCTGTTAACTATATTGAATCCTCGAATATATGGCATGCTAGACTAGGTCATTTAAACTTTGGTGCTTTTAAGAACATGATGAACTTAGAGTTGATACCAAAACATATCATAGAAAAGAATTCTAAATGTCAAGTATGTGTGTCTGCTAAACAAATAAGGAAACCTTTTCATAACGTTGTTAGGGATTCAGACTTGTTAGATTTAGTACACACTGATATTTGTGAATTTGGTGGTGTGTTGACCAAGGACCAGTTTAGATACTTCATTACTTTTATAGATGATAGTAGTAGATACTGTTATGTTTATTTACTTAAACATAAGGATGAAGCACTTAGTAAATTCATTATATATAAAACTGAAGTAGAAAAACAAACTAGTAAGTTACTTAAAAGGTTGAGATCTGATAGAGGTGGTGAGTATACGAGAAATGCTTTTAATGAATTTTGTGCAAACAATGGTATAGTTCATGAAGTTACTCCACCATACACACCAGAGTCTAATGGGATTGCTGAGCGAAAGAACAGAACATTTAAAGATATGATTAATAGTATGCTTATTAACTCTGGGTTGCCTAAATACATGTGGGGGGAGGCTCTAAATACGGCTTGCCATATTTTGAATAGAGTCCCTCTGAAACACATGGATAAAACACCCTTAGAGTTATGGAAAGGCAGGATGACTAGTCTTAGGTATCTTCGTGTGTGGGGGTGCCTTGCTAAGGTGCTTGTTCCTGAACACAAGAGAAAGAAACTAGGTCCAAAGACTGTTGACTGTATCTTTCTGGGCTATCTTGACACCACTACAGCTATGAGATTTTTAGTGTTAAAATCTGACATAGATGGTATAGTGGAAAACACGATAGTTGAATTTCGAGATGCGACATTCTTTGAGGATGTCTACCCTATGAAGACTGGAATACCTGAAATGACTTCTGAGGAAGATCCTACTCACACATCAAGTTCTATTCCTGATCATGTGGAAAAGATGACAAATGTGGGGGCGGAACCTAGTAGTAGCTCTATTCCTAAGGAACTAGAGGAACCAAGGAGAAGTAAGCGTGCAAAGGTAGTCAAGGATTTTGGAGGTGATTTCATCACTTACAATATCGAGGACGAACCTTTAACTTTCCGACAAGCTATGGATTCTTCTGAGTCAAGGCACTGGAAGGGCGCTGTGAAGAGTGAAATTGACTCTATTGTTTCTAATGGAACATGGGAGTTAGTTGATCTCCCTCCTGGGTGTTCTACTATTGGGTGCAAATGGGTCTTTAAAAGAAAGTTGAACCCTGACGGCTCAATAGACAAGTACAAAGCTAGACTGGTAGCTAAGGGTTTTAAGCAAAAAGAAGGAATTGATTACTTTGATACATACTCTCCGGTTGCAAGAATGGTAACAATCCGAATGCTTATAGCATTGGCTTCAGTCCATGGTCTTATCGTCCATCAGATGGATGTAAAGACGGCTTTTCTTCATGGTGAACTTGAAGAAGAGATTTATATGGATCATCCTGAAGGATTTGTTGCATCAGGCAATGAAAGGAAAGTATGTAAGTTGATCAAATCCATCTATGGCTTGAAACAAGCTCCCAGAGATTGGCATAAAAAGTTTGATGAAACTGTATTGCCTTTCAGTTATAAGATTAATGAAAGTGATAAGTGTGTCTACACTAAAGTTAAAGGTAATGAGTGTATTATTTTGTGCCTATATGTGGATGACATTTTACTGTTTGGAACAAATATTGAGATTATTAACGAGACTAAAGAGTTCTTGAAAAGGCATTTTGAAATGAAGGATATAGGTGAGGCAAGTGTGATTCTTGGAATCAAACTGATTCATTCCACTGAAGGAATATCCTTGACTCAATCTCATTATATAGAGAAATCTATACTTGAGAAATATGGTTATTCACAGTGTAGAATCACAAGTACACCCTATGATTCGAAAGTTGCCCTTGTCAAGAATACTTCAGGAGTGCCTGTGTCTCAGTTAAGGTATTCTCAGATTATTGGGAGCTTGCAGTATCTTGCTAACTGTACTAGACCAGATATTTCATATTCTGTGTCTAAATTGGCTAGATATACAAGATGTCCAAACAGAACTCATTGGGATGCTCTTGATAGAGTACTTAGATATCTAAAAGGCACAATGTACCTTAGTTTACACTACAGGAGATTTCCTGGTGTGCTTGAAGGGTACAGTGATGCAAGTTGGATAGCTAAGAAGTCTGGTTCCAATGGAGTGACTGGATACGTGTTCACCTTGGCTGGTGGAGCAATATCCTGGAAGTCAAGCAAACAGACTATAGTTACTCGGTCTACTTTTGAGGCTGAGTTGTGTGCACTTGATGCCACAGGGACGGAGGCTGAATGGTTACACGGACTTATGTCTGTAATACCTGTAGTAAGCAGACCGCTTCCTGCTATTGCTATTCACTGTGATAGTCGAACAACTATCGACAAGATTAGCAGTAAAAAGCATAATGCTAAAACTAAGAGACACATCCAAGTTAGACTCAAGTCTATAAGAGGTTTAGTGACTGATAGGATCATAGCTATAGAGTTCATAGGAACTCAGAATAATATAGCTGATCCTCTTACTAAAGGACTGGAACCTGCAGTGGTCCTTAAGTCAAGGTTGGGGATGGGACTGTCAACCCATCATAATTCATCAATAGTGGGAACCCAATACACATGAGAGGAGATCCCTCGAAGTGTATTCAATGTGTAATAACAAGCTGTAAGGATGAATTGGTAGTACCTTTGCTACATAGTTGATACTATAGTATCTGAGTCTATCCCCTGTAAACCTAGAAGGTATTGACACTGCTAGAAAAGCAAGAGTGTTAAAACTCTGAATGGGGTCAAGTCATTTGACAAGATAGAAGCAGTATATCTCTGAAGATGCCCAGCTAAGCGAATGTAATTGTGTGGTCGCAATTAGAGGATAGGGTTAATCCTTGAAGCATTCGACGAACAGGATCGAGACATGACCATTAATGTCTTAAAGCCGTAGATTGGCACCATAGCCTTTGACTTGTCGTCGTCTATGGAACATGGTTATACTAAATGGATTAAGATTCAAGGTGAAACATTCCATCTGAATCCGATAGCCATTGAAGTAGAGGACTTAGGAGGGTTCAAACCCGGAAGGGTACCTACTCTGAAAAAAAAAGTCATGATGAAAAACCTGATCGCATTTCTATATGGATTTGTGGGGGATTGTTAGAAAATTAGGATTTTAGAGCTTAATTTAATTATGTTCTTGATATTAATCCTAAAAACTAATGATTGGAATTTGTTCAATGATATTTGAACTTAAATTTTCATGTATGGTTTTAAGAATTTTCTTAATGAAATCCATAAGAATTGAGAGTTGAAAGTAGCTTGGAAAAGCTTGAAATTTTGAGAATATTTGTCCCACATTGAAATAAATAAAGGGGGTTGTGTGCTTTATATGGGATTATCCACATGAGTAGTATACAACTACTAAGGTGTGTGATGGTCCATTGTGTTGTTGTGTGCTTCACGCGCACACACACGCGCGCCCCGCCACGCCACGCACCGGACCGGACCGGGTCGAAGGGCGATTTGGGCGAATGTCTCGGCGTCTCGCGTACGCAAGGCGACCTGGGCGAGGATTTTATTTATTTGAGAATTAATTTTAATTCGAATTTATTTATCGGTGACTGGATTATTATTATTATAATAATAAATTGTTTGGGCTGGGTTAAATTGGGCTAAGTCACTTTGTTAGTGGGCTTAGTCTAAATACATTGAACCTGGACAAGTAATCTGTTATGAAACTGATGAATTAAAATTAAATCTGATAATAATGTGGGTTTTAAGTGAAAAAAACTGTTACAAATAATTTAAATTCAAAATCTGATCAGTTTTGATTTTTTAAATTAATGGTGCAGTTTAATTCAGACATTAAAGTGTGGAACAGTTTCATTTTTCCTCTTCTATAAATAGAGGCTTGAGTGAATGTTTTTTTTTCACACCACATAACTTTCTCTTCTCTTCTCCCTCTCTGCATTTTCTCTCCCACAAAACACAAGTTCGAAGTGTTGTAGGTTGGTTTTTCCGGCGACTGAGGTGCTGGTCGAGGTGGAGGTTTTGTTGCTGCTGTTAACATCAACTCCGAGCTGTTTTATCCTGGTGGAGATATTGCACGCATCTCAAATGCAGCAGGTAGGGGGCAATATTCTCTTCAAGAGCAGCCAGGACTTCGAGCAAGGCTTGGTGACTCAGCTGTGATCATTTTTTTGGCATTTTATATCTGTGAACCTTTATTTCAGTCACTGTTGAAAGCTATGGTTTCGGGTACATCTTTTTTTCTCTCTTCGTTATTTCAGTTACTGATTTTGTTTTCATGCATGCTTTGTTTTGTTGACTGTGGTCTTGGCCTGAACTTGCTAAATTCTTTATACATTTGCCTCTATGTTGCAATATTTGTTAGTGAGATTTTCAACACTTTGGTATTGTGGTTGTAACCAAGGAGATATAAGATTTATGGTATGTATATTAGGAGCAGTAATGGTTTATATGGTGCCTTGTCTTTGTTAAATCTTTTAGATTGATATGACTAGCTATTTAAATGTAATTGTGGAAAATTTTGGATTTTGGTAAATTTTTGGGCTAGTTTATTGAAATATTATATATCAAAAAGTTTTTATAAAACTGATATTAAAAATGGGCTAAGGCATCAATTTTAGAAATAAAACTGTTGTTTTTCTTAATATCTCAGAATAATAATATAAACTGATGTAATAAAAAGTAAGCATATCAACTAGTAACCGATGTAAAAGACGATCTATATTGCAAGTGAGTTAGTAGGCTTATACATCAGTCAATAACTGATGTTAGAGAGCATCAAGCACATCATTTCGCAAAACAAAATTGTTGTTGTAAATTGATATAGACATTGTTTTTTAAGTCAAGCCTGGTGTTAAAAGGGATGTTAGACATCATTTTTGACAATCAAAATGATGTATATTCATATGTTTAAACTGATCAGAAGATTACATTGTGCCAATATTGAATAGACGGTAATAGATGGTGTGATAATTACGATATATTAGACTTCAGTTATTAAGCCTGAAACGATGTAAAATTCGGTCTAACATATCGGTCTACACATCGGTTCCCGAACACAGAGACCTTTTATTACATCCACGAAACTATCAATATTTTGCATTTTTCACACCAATCAAAAATCGTTGTTTATTGATATTTTTCTTGTAGTGGGAGTTGTCTTTTCCCTTCATGTATCGTCTAAAGTATGTTAAGAACATGTTTCTCTTCGGTTGAAAAAAAAATCTGCCACAATATACCATACTACTGAAAGTTGTCTACTTAGAAATATATAACAATCAGTTGTACATTTATTCTAATTTACTCATTTGGCAATGATTATTACAATCTGCTAGGTTAAATTGCAAAAATTGCAAACAGGCACACTCCATGACTCAACTCTACTCTGAGGATCCAGCCTCGGGTAAATTACAAGACTTGGAGCCTCAGTGAAATTACAAGACTGCGATATCAAACTCGTCTGTGATCAGAGGGAAAATAATTGCAATTAAATTATAAGCTCTGATGATGATAAGTAACTCACAGGACACAAATTATCAGTGCATATTTATTTCATGTCGAATTAGGAATACTTGAGGTGATGTCTGTCTAAATAAATTTTTTACACGACCAATTGCCAGATTTCGCACAGAATGCTGCTTAAACTCATTGAACTTTATAAATGTCCAAAGTATCAATTCCTCAAACAAATTTCTTCCCCCTCCGCATATGTGAACCTTAGCATCCTTTCTGGGGTAAAAATCAACAAAAGAAGTACCGCACAAAAATCTAACCCGGATCATATTGTGAATGAGCTCAACTGTCAAATGCAACATTAGTATGAGCCAAGGAGTCGATGTTTGCTTGTTATATGGAGAAAACCTTTTTATAGACATCAAAGGATTCATTGGAAGTCAATTGCGGTTCCTGTATCAAATCAATTGTAACATCACATATTAATGCAGGAATAGATGGGATCAAAATCAGTTCTATTAATAGATAATAGAAAGTACTAAATATTGTTACATATTGGCTATTGCTTGGACATTTAAAGGAGATACCGTGGAAAGACTCAAATAAGGATAATCCATCATGCTGTTTTATTTGTGGGTGGCTAGAGAGAAGATTACGTCAGATAAGAAGACTGAAGTTGCAATTGTCAAATTGGTATAGCAATTCTTAAAATTGCTACCAGGTATCCCAAATATGTCATTTTTTTCTGGACAATACTCCTTACTAAAAAAAATACAAGCATACAACATTTCATGTCCTAGAAAATCCCAGATAATTATGTTTGTCATTCTTTTGTGTATCACGTGACTCCTGTAGAACTTTGTTTGTTATGTTGATCTTTGTTATAAGTATGATTTATGACATTTGCAAAACAATACCCATCTTTATATATTCACAAGGGAAGGGACTAATGCTTCCATATTCTAGTGGCAACATATTTACCTGTTTCATGCCAGAACCAAGACTCCCTCCTGTCAAAAGCAAGGAGAGAAGTGATGAAACTGCACCTCCCCCTAAACCACCGTCAGTCTTACGGATAGTTGACCTCATTGCAGTTAGTATATCCCCATACGTGTTTGCATTTCCACGTTCTATTGCTTGGATGAAAGAGAAAGTCATTGCACCTGTTGAAGTGACCTTTGATAGAGCCTGTTTAAAATAACGGTCAGCTAGCATTCTTTGTAAATTACCGTAAAATAAAACAACTATATATGATCGTAAATTTGGACAATCAGTAAAATGTTTTAAAATCCTTACAGATGTATCAGCAGAGGTTTGATCGTCATCACATCCACTGAAGGAAATGACTTCTCCCCCATTTGTTCCTTTCCATACACCTGACTTAGGACGATGATCCTCCCAGGCATACTTCCCAGTCCTGTAAGAAAAGTTTAAAAAAAAAAGATAAGAAAAGAGAGGAACAGCACAATCTGAAGAAGAATTCATTAAGAATTTATAAAATTGTAAAATACATCATGACTCCATGATAGACTATGGCATCTTTTTTGATGTTATGCTATACTAACTCAGACACTTCAGTTAAGGTTGAAGTCCACCTACCTGTCCATTCTACAAAGATAAGGCAGATCTAGCACAGTTCCACTGTGACAAGCATCTATAATTGAGTGAAGCTTAACCCCATGTGGGAGAGGATTGACAATGGTAGCATTTATTTCATCATCAATAATCATTCCCTGTGTTTCAAAATCCACGGGACAAATGGTTTCATCATATCCATCAATCTCATCCCCGTTATAATTCCTTTGTTGTGAACCATGTCCAGAAAAATGAAACACCAAGGAATCTCCTGGCTGACAACCTTGCACAAGCCAGTACATTGCCATTCTAATATTGTGTTTAGTAGGTCGCCTAAGTGGATCCTTCTCTTCCTCTGTTACAAAAAACATTAAACAGTAAACAAACAAAATATTTATACAATGCAGGGTATAAATATTAAAGTTGTTGTTTGTGCTGATATCTAGCAGTTCAGTCAGGTTGATTATTTGGAGATACATTTGGGAACATGAATTTCATTTTAAATGACATGTATTAAGTTGTTTAAATTTCTTGAATTTAAGCTTATTTCTCTGTCTTGGAATTGAATCAAATTTATATCCAAATTCTTTTGTTTATCCAAACATATCATTTTCCCCAAATCCTTAATTTCAAACGTATTCCAATTTCCCAAAAAGGTCGCAGAGTTTATGCACCAAATTACATTCCCTTTAATTTGAAGATTGATCGATTATAATCATACATAACACGCACAGTTTGCATCTAAATTAACAATTAATTTCAAGGCAGAACAAGATACCAGAATTGAATACTTTGTTTATAAATTTTTCTTAAGTTGTAGGTAAAGGAGAACCAATATTACTAACTTCATAGTGTGCATACTTGCAAATAATAAATTACCTAAACAGAACTCATTCTATTCACCTAATCATTTTCCATTTAATTCGATGATTTATCGATCATAATCACACAAACTTTGCCTTCAAATTCGACTAGCTAATAAAGAATTACGAAACAAAAAAAATAATTGAAGTAAAGATAACATACCTGTAAGCATAATAATAGATGACTCAGGGAACTTGAAGTTATTGATCAACATATACTTCATACAATTCGCATCATTTACGCAACCTTTCAACTGATTCCTACTTCCAGTATACGATATCCCGCAAATCACAGCTCTCCTCTGTCCATTAACCGATGCAGGTTGACGAGGCAGCACGTAACTACTTGGAACCTGTAGCTGAGGTGGAAGAGGAGCCTGATAACTATGATCATAATTAGAATTATAATTATTTGACGATGTGGAAGACAAGTAAGCTGGAGGATGCACAGGAGCAACGACATCACGAGGCTGCGCGATGCGAGTAACGGCTAGACAGAGTGCGCAACGTATAGACTTGGCGCCTGGTGGGAGCTGGAGCTGCGTGCGACAGTTTGAGCAGTCCACTAGCATCAACATTTCGATATTGCAGGAGAGAATTGATTGCGAGATTTCGAGATTTTTGTGTCAATAATTTGTGTATGTATAGGGATGTGAAAAAACAGGGAGTTGAATTTAAATGAGGAACAAGTCAAATTTGAATTTTCCGGGAAGGAATGAAGAGAGTTAGTAGAGACTTAAGACACCAACTCTTTGCCCTCAAGCGTGTTGGTTTATTTGTATAATCTTGACTCTACTTTTTTACAGTTTCATCTAGATTGCTTTTAACTTCTGCCTATCTTCAGCATTGCAGATAGTGGAGTGGTTAGAATGATCATGTCACTCACAGACAAAAAACTCGGAAATAAAATTGCACAAATCTCTTTATTTTCTATTACAATCTATTATTGACTTCAAATTTAGAATTTTGCTATAACACAATATTTTAATGAAAAATGTTAGAGTTTCAAAAACTATTCCCGAAACTATTCAGGAATGATGATATTCATTCATAAATAAAATGGATTTCTCGAATATTAATATGGATCCCATTAATAAAAAGATATTACAACACTGTCATTCTGGGAATTTTTTTGAGAATTTTTTTGATATGTAACATACGACTCGAACACCATTATAATCAAGTACATTGCAGAATCATCAATCTATGTATAAAACTCTATAAAGTATAAGAATGAAAGCCTTGACCTTGACTTGCATTGTAGATCTACAGTTTAGCCTTCTTTTAGATTCTAATAACAACTTGTCTTCTTGCTTCTTTATTTTTTTGGTTAGATAAACAACTTGCTACTATTTTTTGCCTTTCTGGTGTATAAAATGTAACAACTTGTCTTACTCTTTTGTTAATATGAACTTGTCTTTGGTTTCACCAATATAAATTATTGCATTGAGGTCTTACTTTGACTTTTATCAATGCACAGAAATAGGGTTCAGTCTGACAAAAGTAGAAAATACATTATTAACTTTAGCATTATATGAATAATAATTCTTCAGAATTCTATATTATGGAATCACAAAATATAGATATACCAAAAAAAAACAATCAGTTTTATATTTTATCCTGAATTGAATGAACTTGTTTAATAATTTCTCAACTAGAATTGACATTTGACATTTGACATTTTCAAATGAGCAAATATACCCTACACTCGTAAGTTATACCACAAAATATATTTGCTCAAATTGCCACAAAATGTCAACTTATAGCTAAATGGACTATCATGTCATTCAATTCGGGTAGTAATATTAGTGTGCCCTATAAATATAACAAGTTTAATAACTTTAATACAATCTGATCATTAATCAATTTATCTGAAATTTAGATCCAGAACTAAATTTTCGAGAGAAGTTATAATGAAACAACCTCCTAAATTCAGAGGATAAAAATTTCTCAGGAGAAGTCAACACCAAAAATAATCCTATGCTATCAGTTTAATCAAAGCTGGCATCATCATTCCACATTTCGGTGTCCAACAAGAACATGACCAGCTCTCCGGCCAAAGTATAAGAACTCAAATAAAACTCTGGAAGTAGCTCATGTACCTAACATTATGGCTTGTGGACTTTGAAACCAAAAACTTTAGGTACATAGCTGCGAGAATCTCTCTGTGGCTTGAGATGGTTATAAGTCATCAGAAATAAGTGAGGAAATGTTGTCCCGAAATAAGCCCCGTCAATGGCTGAACAAATCCAGAATAGACTAATCAGAACATTGTCGAAACAAATTCAAAATTTTGATGCTACCTTGGACTGAATCTAGAATCGGAAATTTAAAGCACAACTAGGCATGCTTAGGATTTATTAAAAAAAAGATTATTTTCTTTATAATCACCAAGTACGTTCATATAAGGAATCTAAATAAAAAACAATGCAAGAACCCCATATATCTTGAATGTGAAGAAGACATGTTGATGTCTATTATCGTATGTATACTAGACCTACCAAAAGCTTCAGATGGACAAGCTTACATATGAAATGTTACCAGGAAAAATAATACATATGACAGACATAGGCAATTCCTGCAGAAACAACGTGTTGCCTGGATGTGCGCTTTTGAACCCATGAATTATTTTCTCTTCAGATATGGTTCTGCAGAAACCAAAATTATCGGGCCAATTTATGGACATGATTGGTGTTTACTAAGAAGGTCCACGAAGCAGTTTATGAACATAAGTTATTTGATCCCAATTCTCATGGATTTATGTTTTGTGCAGGTCTGGAAGTGTATTTGTCCACATTTCTGGGTGCATCAGTGCTATTGAGAGTATAGTGTGGCAGATGACAAAATCTTGGTCTATCGGAAATAGGGAAAATGAAAAATACTTTAATCGCTGTGAGGTAGGGTAATAGATTGTCTCGAAGCTCCTCATTCTTTCCTACTTCCTAATCCATAAACTTAGACTGCATATCAATATACAATATGGGAAAGCCATACGCATTTTGAAAGTCAAGTGAGCCTAAGATGAGCATAGATATCAATTTTTTTAACAATTATGAGACGAAAAATTGTCACTGAAATCCATAATTTTAGCAGCTACTGAAAGCTTACAAATTTAGAAGCCTGCACAAACTTACCATATTGATATCTGGTTCGTGGCAAGTATATATCTTCGCATTTTGGACAGTATATCCGCACATAGCTTGACCTGGGTATATCTGACTGGCCAACTGGCAAACATGATTGTTCGCTGCAAAATGTCCTTGGGCATGTCCCAAATTCATTGTTCTTGTACTTCTCCATCTACATAAGTGTAAGGAAGTATTTTTAGCCCATACAAATTGGTAGTCCTGAATCTTGTCAAGATAAGAGAGAAAAGAATTAAGGCAAGAGAATAAATTACCATTGCTGACATCCCTTTGCTAGTCAATATATATCGGGCATGAATAAGACCATAGAGCATCTCTGCTGCTGATTCAACTAATGAATTCTGTTCTTCATTAAGCTCATCGGCTTGTACAAAACATAAGAAGGAATGGGTCATTTACAGATAATATTGCATTGACTGTTAGTGGTAATAAAGCATATTCTTATGTCAGCAATAAAGTAGATGGATAGAACTCTTGAAGGATACTGATACATTTTTCTTTTCTTCCAAGATAACTAATCTATTATGGAACTAGGATTAATATATCTATTCAGGAACGAACTTACTCATATTCTGAATAATGTAATTCTCATATAGAAAACTCGGACATATTACCCCTTTTTTTACAATTTGAGTTCCCATAATATATAACCTTGAAAATATATTAAATTCTGATCTCCAACATCTACATCTGCAGTATGAGAATAAAAATGTTCATGATCATTGGGAAAGACCAATTGGCACAAAGGTTTTGTTTGACCAAAGGAATTTTCATAATGTTATAAACACCAAATTCTTCAGAAAGTGAATTAATTTAGAAGAAAATAAAGTTTTCACAACCCAAGCAAAGCACTCATAAAGCTGAAAAAGATCAAGACTGGGATAGGGGGAACAAACTTTTAACCTAAAAATGTAGCTACTTTATAAGACGACGCCTACAGGAGGTGTTATGTTCTGCAACATGATTTCCTAGCAGAACCATAAGCTCTCATCTCAGACTCCAGTATTCAAAAGTCAGAACTAGCAAGCATTATTAGTAAATTTGAAAAAGGATTTCTCAATGTAACCTTTTAAAAAGTAAGAA
This sequence comes from Apium graveolens, assembly GCF_009905375.1. Lineage (NCBI taxonomy): Eukaryota > Viridiplantae > Streptophyta > Magnoliopsida > Apiales > Apiaceae > Apium > Apium graveolens. The sequence continues at coordinate 309,494,623 of NC_133648.1, read as the reverse complement.
ACACTTTAACAGGACTAGCCAGGGGCAAAAAGCCACAAACATGAAAATGGAGATTAGACATGATAGGATATATATATATATATAGAAAAGGATCAAAGCTGTGAAATATGGCACTTGGGAATCAGGATATAGACTAGGTACTTATAGTTTCAACTCATTTTGAAGATATACAGTTGAATGAGAATAAGGAAAAACATTTTATCATGCCCCAAAGTAGTTAAACCATCAAGTAGTTGAACTACTAAAATGCTAAACTTAAAAACATTTACTCAAGGAAATGGGTAATAGAAGTTACCATGGGATGACTCAACATCTAAAATTAAGTCGAGGGCATAGTCGTAGTACGGAACTTGACTGCTTAGCCCACAAAGGTTAAAATCATCTTGAATGTAATCATCATCCACTTCGCAGAAGAATTCATGTCCTTTCAGATTGCAAAACCAGGAGACCCAGGAAACATATTCACATTCAGAACCACTAACATCAGACTCATCAACTGATGTTTCAGATTCTTCTGTCACACAGTAAATGCAAAACCATTAATAATTGAACAAGTATGAGAGATTGTAAAACAGATTAATGTGCGTAAAAACGTAAAGTTTGTTTTACTGTATGGATCATATCCACTTTCCGATCAATAGATATCAGAAATTAAAAAAGGTTGAAGATCATAAAACAGCTTTTTAAGATTAAAATAAGCAAATCGCATTATTATATGACTTATTACAAAGATTACAGGTTATATTTATAACTATTTCAAATTAACAATAATAAATATGTTTAAATAAATTTTTTTCTTGCACGCAATTATATTCATGAGTTCAGCAATACCAAATAAACAATGATAACGATTTAAAACTCATGAATCAAGAAGTTGCATCAGGTGATAGCTAAAGATTCGTTACGCAAGAAACCTCAGTGGTTTAGCAGCTGCCATTTTCCAAAACCACTCTAAATCAATTTGAAGAGCTAAGAAGCAGATAATATGTGACCTAAGCACTGAGACTCGAAATATTACTTGGATATCGAATAAATCAATATTTTGTAACTATACTAGGGCCAGTCCAATATATTAGTAAAACAAAAGTGTCAAATCAGTAACTGTAACTCGACCAGAACTATGAAAGAAAATTCTTAGTTAAAGAATTCCTCCAATATTGGTGCCTCTGCAAAACTAGTATAGTTCATATGGATGTCACTTGGAGACTTGGAGATTTTACGCTTAAATGACTTCAAGAAAAAACCTAACAGTTTCGTTTTTGGGTAAAAAGATTAAACAAAATACTTGTTCAAAACCCACCAACATTACACGGGCTATGGGCTACGTTTGTTTCATGGGAATCATATGCTGAATATAACATGTGATCCAATTAAGCCCTCCTCCTAACACCTTACCATTTAGGAGAGATGGTTAATTAACATTATAATACCTGATTAATCACAATTTGCACTCATCTCATACCTAATCCCTTAAAACAATCCCATGGACTACCTTTCATAACTTCATGATTCATTATGGGGTGACTATATATCCCACTTTTGTCCCAAGTTAATATTGGTCCGAAATAGTCCAGCTTAAATTAGAACAACAGAGTCAATAGGCCATGTTTTTAAGACCCCTAAAAGATATAGCCAGAGTATCTTTCAAAAAATTACATGCACTTCATTTGCATCAATCAAAATCTACAAATAGCTTCATCATGTTTCATGAGAGCTTAATAGCTCCTACCTGTAACTTTTCAAAAACCGTGTCAGCAAATAGTGCAGTAAAAGCTTACTTTAATTTAAAAAGACTCGTTTTTGTATTAGTTACAATTCTTAGCACCTCAAGGCATGAATTTATCATCGCGAACATCAAACAAATAGAAAACCCTAGATAGTTTGAGTTTTAAAATACAAAAAGCTACTAGATCATTGTTGGCTATCCTCGAATCTCACTCAAAAGCATGTTACTCGGGAGAACCTTCATTCAGTAATTCCCATTAAGTTATTTCCTCATCTCCTACTTTACACATCTAAAAAAAACAGAAAAATAGCATCACATACATCCTTTATCATATCACAGTACTATTGTTCCAGTATAAGTTCATCTCACACTTTTATTTCCGTTTTGTCATTCAATAACTATTCACCAAATTAAATAAACAAAACTTATTTTAATAAACCCAATAACTTTCACTTTGCATTGAATCAAAATAAACCAAAAAATCAACAAAAATTATAAATCTCGATAAACATGTTATAAAAATCAAAATCAACCAAAAAATCAACAAAAATTAAAAATTTCGATAAACATGTTATAAAATATAATAACATAATCATACAGTAAAAGGGGATCTCCTTAAATCATAAATTTAAACCAACAAATACTAAAGCACATCTCATATATTGAATTAAATCACATACACACACAAACACAAGTAACTATAAAAAAAAACTCAACAGCTAAAGGGATGATAATATTAATACATACAGTCTTGTTGAGTACACGTATAATCTACAAACAATATAAATTCGACAACAATTATAATAATAATTAAAGGACAAACATAAACTTACCCTCAGAGACCACCTTGTTCCTGTTTTTATGGGTTGAAGTGGAAGGCATTGAAAATATGTATGTGTGTGTATGTAATCTCTGAGGTTGAATAGGTTATGGGTTCAATAGATAAACATGTTTATTTGTTTCTCCGACCACCAACAATGTTGTTGTGGCTTTAAGGTCTGAGCTTTTGGGGTATTTTAGGACAGATTTTAGCTGCAAGTGTTCAGTTTGGGGATTACTTTTTCTGTGTGGGATCAGAGAACAAGTGCGCTGACATCATTATTTTTTTCCCTATGACCTGGTTTAAATAATACAAAATATATTTAAATAATTAGTAAGTGGAAATAAAAAGGAAAGTTACCAAAAATATATTTTTTGCAAAATTGTTTCCAACTTCACCGACTTCTGAGAATTTTGCAAAAATCCTATTTTATTCTAAAAATATTTACAAAAATATGATATTATATAATATATTTCATTTTAATTTGAATCGGTCAACCGTCTTAAGTTGCCTTTGATGTTTGATTTTAGGTTGCAAATTATATTGCAAATATGATTACAATTTTCAGAACGTATTTTCGTAAATATTTTTATAAGTTCAAGTTGCAATTATAATTGCAAAATGGTTTCAAAATTGTAAAACATATTTTTATAAATATTAAATGGGTTTTTTTTACTGATATGTCCCAAAAAAATTTTAAATTAAACTGAATTTTCATTAAATTAATGTAGAATCATAAACTAATGTCTCCAACATAGTTGATGGGGTACATAAACATACGGAGGAATTTGCTAACTACAAAATTTGAGGTTCGTCGCCGGAATCAAGATCTACGATGGTGGTTGTTCGCCTGAAAGGTGAGCGGAGTGCGGTGGTTATAACAACTCGTGTAATCTTTTTGAATTATTTAATTGTGCAATTATGGAAACTATTAAATAAATAAAATATGTGTGTTGGTTTTGACCGCTATGTTTTTTTGATTATTATCCATATGTGATTTTTAATGTAACGGGTTGTCCGCGCGATTAATTATGGGATCATATTAAATTGTTTTCACTTTCAAATGTGAATTTAGTGCAAATTTATTTGCATAAATATTGGGAATATTTCTAAAATTGTTTTTATGATTTTATAATTACAATAATTATTTTTAGGATTTTATAAAATTGAGAAATCAATATTTCATTAATTATTTATCTTTAAATGATTTTCTGAGTATGTTTAATGGTAAAATCCATATTTAATTCTAAAATTCTTTTAAAAAAAATTAATATGAAACTCATATTTATTTAAGTTTGAAATATTCTGAGAATTTTAAAATTATTTTGAAAATTTTCGGGATTAATTTCACCCGCACGTTGTTTCGGTTATTTGTTAAAAGCGGGTATAAGGTGCGTTTTAAAAATTGTTTTAAAATTTCAAAATTTATGTTTTTGTGAACTTCGGGATATTTTTAACATTTTAAGACTGTTTCCGTGATTTTCTGAATTTGTTTTAAGAGCAGCTCGACTCGTTAATTATACGGGTACGGGTTGTATTTCAAAAATGTCTTAAAAAAAATTGTGAAAATTTTATTATATTATCTTTTAATTATTTCGAGAATTTTGATAATTAATTGGAATTTTTTTTACTCATTTCCACCCGCAATTTTGTTTAATAAAAGGAATAACCGAGACTGAAAATTAGATTTTTATCGTAATAGGACACGTGTTTGCACAACAGAAAATTGGAAACCACGTGTCCCATTCTCGGTTGATAACAGTTGTTGATAATAATAGCAATTGCAATTTCATTTGTCTCGGTATATCTCGGCTTCATTGGAATTAAGAAAGGGGGGAGGGGAAAACAATATCTCCTGTTGCTCCTTCTTTATTCCTGTGGCTGCTCCTGGCGGTTGTGCCGCCGCCCTGCTCCGTTGTTGCCTGAATACTCTTCTCCGATTTGTTCTTTGGCTAATCGCTGGTTGTTGTGCCTGTTATATGATATATATACATGTGTACTGTGTATGTATAACAGTGGGTGCGGGATTTTGTGATTCCTGGTGTGTTCCGTCTTGTGCTTGTGTGGCTGCCTGTCCTATATCTTTCTCCGGTTGCCGCCAGTCTTCTCCGGCAAGGCGGCCGGAGTCTTGTATTATGCGTGTTGATTCGGTGTTGGTTGTCTGTGTTAACCGATTTGCAGAATTTCTTTTATTTTCTATATCAGTTATAATTAATTTCCTGCAGTAAGAAATTGATTATAGTTGTGAATGAAAATAATATATTGTGCGGAAATAATTATTAACTAATCGAGGAAATTCGCGTAGGATATTCGATATAATCGGGAACCCGCGAATTTTATCGCCGTCGGCGATGAGCTTCGGCGAACCGACGGTGGACGGTGATGACACGATTCTGAGTCCTAATATTTTTATTAAATAAAAGTCGTGTTGTGTTTCTATTCTGGATCGAAATAGCTAATTAGTAAATATTGAATCGTGATGGTTAAGTTGGTTGTGATTACTAAATTGTATCAGTGATTGGAAATTGTGAGTTGTGATTGGATTGTTGTTGTTGTTAAATTGACGTCGATTGATGTTTCGACGGGTAGTCCGATAAACAAAGGGGACGCTGCCCGTTTTCCCAGAAAATCGAACTACAAAAATACGGGAGCGTATCAGAGGATTATCGGGACGTCGAGCGAGTATAAGTAAATACATATACGTATGTTTTATAGAGAACCTAATTGTATGTTATGTTGTTTGTTTTAACCAAAACACAGTAACCCTAATTTCGTAAAATGACAAGTATACGTATTTTCTGAAAATGAACACTGGATCGATTTCGAGAATGTGAACCCTAATTGTTTTCTGTGTTATTCTAATATGAATAATTACGAGTCGGGTTTGAATATCGTTGGGTAAGAATTAGAATCGACGATATGTCAAGCATACCTAGATGTCTAACGTAGGGTATTTTCGACCCTGTAGGTTATAGTCGGGAACCTGAAAGTGGACGATGGACTAAAGATAACCTAGTGGTCAGTCGACGAGCTCCGTAGAGTTCCAACAGGAAAACCTGAGTGTCGAAGTCGAATCCAATGGGATCTAGTGGTTGGACGTTAAAGCTTGAGCGGCAGAGTCGGATCAGAATTGATCAGTAATAGTTGTAAAGCCTGTAAGGCAAGTACTTCTGAACTTTTCTTCAAAATATATTGCAAATATATTTTCGAACTGTTTCATAGCATGTCGCTACTATTCAAAATAACCCATGTTTTATATAGCAAGTGTTATAAACAATTTACCCTTGAACCCTGATTTTTTTTGATTTTGAGCCGTAAGCCTTATTCTTTGCAAACCATCTTTTGTTGATTCTCAGATACCAAATCACACAAATATGATATTACTTTCCCAAATGTATAGCCCCAAAACACCAAACACTGGAACAAAATTGTTTAAAAACACAGAAATTTCTATATCTCAACCATTTTTATAACATCAAGGAACCATATCCTGAAAAATCATTACTAATCAAATACCTGATCATTTTACAAACTGGAAAATTGTTTCTTATACATAACCTGATATACCCTTGTGATATCTGGGAGTTTCCTTACATTTTTATGCAAATGCTTAACCATTATTGATGACGATCTTGTTTTATTGAATCATATTATTATCATATTGAATTGCTTTAGGATTGGATAGTTTTTATATATATGGACCAGATTCGTGGTCAGACCATACCAATGGTCAACTTAGGCCAATGTGTGCCTTGGATCCAATAATTAGAGCAGTGCTGTGTGCTTGCTCGGGGTTAGTGCGTGACTGATCAGCAGCCTAACCTTGGTTTTTAAAACTTAAAATGAATATCCAATTCTAATGATGAGTTAAAAAGAAACTTGATTCTTTTGAATCATTTCATTTGATCATTGTTTAACCTCAGTTATCACTATTATGACTTGCTGAGCTAGTTAGCTCACCCTTGCGATTCTTTTATATATTTTACAGTTAAAAAGAATATGGATGATAACGAAGTTCCTCAGTCCAAAGTGCGGGCTAAGGTTCCAGTTGAGTTGAATCGAGCTAGTAGAAGATTCATGCGGTAGAGAGATAGTCAGATTGTAAGAATGATTGTATTATCAATTGTAAGTTAAATTAGTTGGGATTTGGTACGTTGTAATAAAGGTTAAGATTGTGGCTTGTTTTCATACTTTAACCTGTTGCGATCCGTGGTTATATGAAACAGGGTCATTGCAATTAATGTTTTATGTACAGGTTTATATATTGTGAATGTGTTATGGACCCTAAACGTTTGACCCGGGTTTGGAGGGCGCCACAGGTTGGTATCAGAGCTACAGGTTATAAGTCACTGAAACAAGTTTAGATTATCAGGATTGGGTAGAGGGTTAGGATTAGGAATAGGAAATAGAAAGATAAGACGTTGTGATATTGAGTGCGATGGTATAGTAGGTCTCCGGCACAGTTCGTATTGCGATTCGGGATTCTCAGCTTGCGACGTGATTTCCAGACAACGGGAATGGCAGATCCTGATTTCCCGATGTCCTTTGATCGTTTGGAGCTTTCCGTTCGAGGATCGCCATCTTCTCTCATATTGGATTTGCACCTTGTTCCTCCACCAGCATTAATGGTAATACCTTCTGTTATAATGGTTGCACTTCTTCAAGCTATTCTACACTAATTTTCCGCCTTTTGATGCGAGATTACCTATTCAAGAACTTCTAACTTTTTATTCTTGTTTCAGTGGACATTCGGCTGTGAGTGTATCTCTTTAGTTTACCTTACATCCTGTTCTATACCCCCAGTTTAGAACTTGTCTTATGAAGCAATTGTACCTACGAGGATGGATTCGAGAGCTACAGTAAAAGGGTGAGCGCTTGAGATATAAATAAAGGTGAGAAGAAGTTTAGAGAAAAGATTTAAGTATTTTAGAGGATAGCTGTTATCGGGTTAAAAGAAGTCATTAGTGACCAAGCCACCCGTGAATAATTATGAGATGAATTAGATGAATCTTGAAAGAGTTAGAGAGAAAGGTATAAATCTGGAATTTTGGTGGAATTGAATGATGGTGCTATGATAAATGCGATATATAAAGTAGTATTGTGATGTGATACGAGCTAACTTTGTTCTATGAAATAGACTTGTTGACTATTGAGTAACATGTTCTACTTAACTACTGCAACAACAATGTTGGGAATATTACCAGTATGGGAGCATTGACGTGAAGCTTTGAATAAGATAACGTGCGGCAACAATTGAAGTTTCATCGACTAAGGAAGGTAAGTGGACATGATGAAGAAGAAAAGGTAGATTGAAGCGAATGGACCTTTATATGATCAGTCTATTAATTTGATACCTTGTTATAAGTCGGAAGGACAACAACCAACTCATATAGTGAGAACAACCAGGTTTGTGATTTTCCAAACTTCTTAAACAAGTTTTCGAAAAAGAATTTCTTTTACAAATTTCTAAAAGCCTTTTCGAATAAAATGATTTTTAAACATTGGTTGTCAAGTTACTACTTGAGTTTCTTGTTTGTTAGAAAGCCCGGATTACCTGGAAAGATGTTGTTTCAGACTTAGTATAGCTAATTTCGAGAACGAAGTAACCTATGATTATAAAGAAGTTGATTATTGCTAACAGTAAAGTACAAGTATTGTTTGATAAAATTTACAACAGAATCAGCGTACGGAGTAACTATACATACAAGTATTAGGACTATCAGAGTTCGAAGAATTCATTGATTTAGCAGAAGCCGGAGCATGATCGCAGAAGATTGGAAAGATTTCCAGACCTCTCTAAAAGCCGAATATTATTAACAAAAGGATCGTTATGTTGAATGGTACGTGGTTATTCTAAATTAAAAGAGGAATCTTGAAGTTACTTTGTAAGGAACGCCATTATGATCGAATTGTTAAAGTACTATCTGTGTGGGTGTGATATTAAAAACGCAACACGTGACAAGTAGGAATCTACCATAATGCTTAATTTGCAAAGACTTTTCAGCGGACTTTCTAAAGTTGTTATATGACGCAATCGGGATATGATCGAACAAGCTCGAAAAGTGAATACAAATGAAATATGGATGGTAACCAACGATATCATTCTTGTCTTCAATATTACAGTGTATATTCCTTCTCAATTTTTAAAAATGTATGAACTTCTTTCCTCAGATAAACTCATTTCCATGATATCGAAAAGGAGGATATTCCATTCCTTTCAAATTTAATTGCTTCCCTCAAGTTTTGCTTTCTGATTGGGACAAACAGTGTGATGGTGAGACACTTTGTCAGAATGACGAAGAGTCAGGTGGGACGCCACCTAATCATGTATTGTATGCCATATGGTATGAAAGACTGGCCATCTTAAGTACCAATGTGGTTGTCTCATTCATATTCAAATCCTTGTTTCTTCTTTCTTTTCAACTTTCAATTTTGTTGAATTGTGAATCCTTCTAGTTGCTTCGTTGTACTGTCGTTCTTTGCAAGAGGTTTTCAAACAGAAATCAACGTATCCTTAATCAAGCGGACGAAGTTCCATCTACCTCTTATGCATGGAAAGGAAATACGGGCACATGACGAGGATTACAAATCACTAGCCCCAGTGAAGAATCCATTAAGAGCCAAGGAAATCTACTCCAATGAGGAATACGTCTCCGAGAACGAGAAATTGCGATTTTCTTGTGAAATATGTTATTCAGAATACGTATGTGATGACATGGATGATTAGGGTGAATACCTTATGCGTTAAAATATTAAAAGATGTGAGAGAAACTTAATTGTTTATCTCTCAAGGTTTTGTTGATAAAATTAGGATCAAAGGATTAACAAGTTAAGAATGTGAAAGTGTTGAATAAGGAAGTACTAATGATGAAATTGAGATTCCTGGCAATAAGTTGTGAAGAATTGATATCATGGAAGATAAGAGGTTTTGATATTATTCTAAGGAATTGATTAACTATTAAAGCATGATTTCCAGGCAGACCGTCGTGATGAAAAGATAAATTCTGAGGATGCCAAATGAGAAAGTGATGAGGTTCAGAAGATGAAAGAAGGTAAAGAATTTGTTAATGATGATTATGATGATAAAGATATGAGTATTATGGTGATAATGGAATACATAAAAGTCGGAAGCAAGCAAAGTATGAAGATTTATAGTAATTAAGGAGTTTCAAGATATGTTTTTGAATGAGTTATCAACATTTCCTTCGGATATAGAAATTGAGTTCATGACTGACTCAGTACCTGAAATGAAGCCAGTGTCCAAGGCCCCGCACAGAATGGTGCCAGTTAAAGTGAAGAAGTTAGCAAAGTAGACGCAAGAGATATTCGAAGAAGCAATTAGACCCAGCATATCTTATAAGGTGCACTAATACTAATTGTAATAAGAAAATGGAAGTATGAGATTATGTGTCGACTAACGAAAGCTCAACAAATTTACTATCAAAAGAAAGTATTTGTTACCCTGACCCAATGATTTGTTTGATCAAACGAAGGAAGCAAAGAATTTTTATAAGATTGATTTAAGACTTGGTATTTCGCCAATTAAAGATTAAACCTATGGATGTATCAAAGAAAATTTTCAGAACCAAGTACTGTTTTCATATTGTCATTTGGATTAACCAATATACCAGTGATATTTGAACTTGATGGACATAATCTTTAAGGAATATCTGGAGAAGCTGTAGTTGTGATACTTAAAGTTAACAAAGGACCAGGCAAAGCATTTAAGGATGATTGGAAAGTTAGAAAAGAAAGAAGTTGTATGAAGTATAGTTTTTAGCATAAATAGTCAATGTGGGAAAGATCAAAAAGGGATTCAGTAAAAATTAAAGTTACTATGAATGAAAAGAAACCAGAAACACCAACAAAAGTCTGAAGTGTTATCATAAGCCGGTTATTATCGAAAATTTGTGCAAGATTTCTTGGAAGTTGCCATATCTTGGACGAAGCTAACCAGGAGAAGCAAGAAGTTTATATAAAGTAGAGAAGGATAAAGAAAGTTTTACGGAGATAAGTGAAAGAATGGTTACAGCACCTGCTTTAACATTTCGAGAGTATCAAGGAGGTATAGTAATTATATTGATGCTTCTCATAAGGGAGTAGGAGGTGTGCTGATACAGCACAATAACGTTATTGTATATGCACCCAGACAACCGAAACCTTATGAGCAGAAGTATCCTACTCACAATTGGGATTAACAGTACCAATATTTGTTTTAAAAGACTGGGAAAACATGATATGTATGGAGAATGGTGTAAGATCTATACGGACCATAAGAGTTTGAAGTAAGTATCCACGAGAAAAACAAATGTAGTGGCAAGTAATAAACAAAAAGGAAAGAACGAACATAAGGACTATACCAGAAGGATTAACTATAGGATTCTCGAAGTTGGAATTGGAAGCTAAAGTTCATAATCCAAAAGAAAGAAAGATGGATAGTGTGATCTTTCAGTTGAAGTGTGAAGGGAAAGATAAAATGTCAAGAGAAGATAATGGATCACGATGTTAGTAATTAGAAAAAGGAAATTTATGCGCCCAGGAGGATGATCACGATATCTCCAGATTTTCTTCCAGCACTTAGATACTACAAGTAGAAGAATCAAGAAATAAAATTCCACATGGAATTCACAATATTAAGTATTTAATTAGTGAAGAGACGCCAAGATATATGGAAATTTAAAGAAAAATAGTGATAACCAAGTATAAGAAGGAAATTTCAAGATAGATCAGGAGGTGTTGGTCATGTCAAAGGGTTAAGACGAAGTATTGGAAAACCTAGTGGATAAGACAGACCCAGGAAGTGACTTTGCAAGAGGCGAATCGTGAAGTGGGAGTTTAGCAAAACAACGAATAAGAATAAGTGACCCATATAAAGAATTAATTTCCTACGAGACCTAATTCAAGCAATATATTATATCTCGAGGATTAACTTAAGATCCAACCTGAGAAAATATCAGAGATTACGATTAAAGTGAGTTAAGAAAATTGCAAGCTAGCTCTGGTGATATTATGCGAAATGACAAGTGTATCAGGTGGCTATAAGGAATTAAGGAACGTGGTGTATAAGGAGTACTTGGATAAGCAAACTGTATTTATTGATAACATCCTCAGCTACTCAAGAAATAAGAAAGTCTGTGTGGGATGCCCAAAAATTTTTCTCCGAAGATCAGAAGGAAAGCAACTATACGTTGAGTCTTGAAGAATAACATTTTTGACCAAGGTTAACAAAAGATTCTGAATTAATCCATTAACGACTACCTAAACAAAGGTGTATGGTAATAGATGCCTTATGTCGACAGAAAGGATTGGATGTAAATAAAACCACCGAGGAGTTAATAAACGAATTGGAAAGAGTAAGAGATGTTTAAATGTTGGGAAACCAGGTTGAAAACGAGTACCACCTATCATCCTTGAATAGAGAATCAAGGTACGAAAGTGATTCAGGAAAGGTAAAATATGTTGAGAGGTGGAGTTTTAAGGAAACACTGTAATGATCATTTATCAGCAATGTCAAATTTGGAATGCCACTGTATCAAGCTTCGTGTGAACGCAAGTGTAGGTCCCCATTTCTATTAGAATAAAGTGGGAGAAAGAAAGTTGTTAAATCCTAAGTTAAATCGGCACGCCAAGAGCGTAGTGCTATTAGTTAAAGCAGTTCGGGGTGGACAAAGAAAGAAGGCAAAATTGTATCGAGAAAGAATATGAGTATAGAATTAGGACCAGTAGTGTTAGTAAAAGTGTCGTCTTGAAAGAGATTGGATAAGTTTGAGTAGAAGGGACAAGCTAAGTCCTAAAATTAGTGAACCAATTGAGGTATTGATAAATATAGATAAAGTTGTTCATAAATGAGATGACCATCACACTCGTGTATACACCTAATGTATTTTACTTGTCAATATTAAAGTGATAAGTATTGGGTTTGAATTAAGTGATTGATCAGGAGTCAATGGGTCTCTTGTCCGAGTTGTTCTGCATATAGTGATCAATCCAAATACTTGATTGTCAAAGGCAAGTCTTAGAAAATGAATGCATACCTATTGTGAGTACGTTTGAACCCTCGAGTAGAAAGGTCTACTTAGAAATTAGAGTCAGATATGCTTGACAAATATCCTCACTTGTGTAACTAGACCAGATTCTGAGGACAGGATCTTTTTAAGGAGGGAAGGATATAACGACTCGTGTAATCTTTTTGAATTATTTAATTGTGCAATTATGGAAACTATTAAATAAATAAAATATGTGTGTTGGTTTTGACCGCTATGTGTTTTTTGATTATTATCCATATGTGATTTTTAGTGTAACGGGTTGTCCGCGCGATTAATTATGGGATCATATTAAATTGTTTTCACTTTCAAAGGTGAATTTAGTGCAAATTTATTTGCATAAATATTGGGAATATTTCTAAAATTATTTTTATGATTTTATAATTACAATAATTATTTTTAGGATTTTATAAAATTGAGAAATCAATATTTCATTAATTATTTATCTTTAAATGATTTTCTGAGTATGTTTAATGGTAAAATCCATATTTAATTCTAAAATTCTTTTAAAAAAAATTATTATGAAACTCATATTTATTTAAGTTTGAAATATTCTGAGAATTTTAAAATTATTTTGGAAATTTTCGGAATTAATTTCACCCGCACGTTGTTTCGGTTATTTGTTAAAAGCGGGTATAAGGTGTGTTTTAAAAATTGTTTTAAAATTTCAAAATTTATGTTTTTGTGAACTTCGGGATATTTTTAACATTTTAAGACTGTTTCCGTGATTTTCTGAATTTGTTTTAAGAGCAGCTCGACTCGTTAATTATACGGGTACGGGTTGTATTTCAAAAATGTCTTAAAAAAATTGTGAAAATTTTATTATATTATCTTTTAATTATTTCGAGAATTTTGATAATTAATTGGAATTTTTTTTACTCATTTCCACCCGCAATTTTGTTTAATAAAAGGAATAACCGAGACTGGAAATTAGATTTTTATCGTAATAGGACACGTGTTTGCACAACAGAAAATTGGAAACCACGTGTCCCATTCTCGGTTGATAACAGTTGTTGATAATAATAGCAATTGCAATTTCATTTGTCTCGGTATATCTCGGCTTCATTGGAATTAAGAAAGGGGGGAGGGGAAAACAATATCTCCTGTTGCTCCTTCTTTATTCCTATGGCTGCTCCTGGCGGTTGTGTCGCCGCCCTGCTCCGTTGTTGCCTGAATACTCTTCTCCGATTTGTTCTTTGGCTAATCGCTGGTTGTTGTGCCTGTTATATGATATATATACATGTGTACTGTGTATGTATAACAGTGGGTGCGGGATTTTGTGATTCCTGGTGTGTTCCGTCTTGTGCTTGTGTGGCTGCCTGTCCTATATCTTTCTCCGGTTGCCGCCAGTCTTCTCCGGCAAGGCGGCCGGAGTCTTGTGTTATGCGTGTTGATTCGGTGTTGGTTGTCTGTGTTAACCGATTTGCAGAATTTCTTTTATTTTCTATATCAGTTATAATTAATTTCCTGCAGTAAGAAATTGATTATAGTTGTGAATGAAAATAATATATTGTGCGGAAATAATTATTAACTAATCGAGGAAATTCGCGTAGGATATTCGATATAATCGGGAACCCGCGAATTTTATCGCCGTCGGCGATGAGCCTCGGCGAACCGACGGTGGACGGTGATGACACGATTTTGAGTCCTAATATTTTTATTAAATAAAAGTCGTGTTGTGTTTCTATTCTGGATCGAAATAGCTAATTAGTAAATATTGAATCGTGATGGTTAAGTTGGTTGTGATTACTAAATTGTATCAGTGATTGGAAATTGTGAGTTGTGATTGGATTGTTGTTGTTGTTAAATTGACGTCGATTGATGTTTCGATGGGTAGTCCGATAAACAAAGGGGACACTGCCCGTTTTCCCAGAAAATCGAACTACAAAAATACGGGAGCGTATCCGAGGATTATCGGGACGTCGAGCGAGTATAAGTAAATACATATACGTATGTTTTATAGAGAACCTAATTGTATGTTATGTTGTTTGTTTTAACCAAAACACAGTAACCCTAATTTCGTAAAATGACAAGTATACGTATTTTCTGAAAATGAACACTGGATCGATTTCGAGAATGTGAACCCTAATTGTTTTCTGTGTTATTCTAATATGAATAATTACGAGTCGGGTTTGAATATCGTTGGGTAAGAATTAGAATCGACGATATGTCAAGCATACCTAGATGTCTAACGTAGGGTATTTTCGACCCTGTAGGTTATAGTCGGGAACCTGAAAGTGGACGATGGACTAAAGATAACCTAGTGGTCAGTCGACGAGCTCCGTAGAGTTCCAACAGGAAAACCTGAGTGTCGAAGTCGAATCCAATGGGATCTAGTGGTTGGACGTTAAAGCTTGAGCGGCAGAGTCGGATCAGAATTGATCAGTAATAGTTGTAAAGCCTGTAAGGCAAGTACTTCTGAACTTTTCTTCAAAATATATTACAAATATATTTTTGAACTGTTTCATAGCATGTCGCTACTATTCAAAATAACCCATATTTTATATAGCAAGTGCTATAAACAATTTACCCTTGAACCCTGATTTTTCTTGATTTTGAGTTGTAAGCCTTATTCTTTGCAAACCATCTTTTGTTGATTCTCAGATACCAAATCACACAAATATGATATTACTTTCCCAAATGTATAGCCCCAAAACACCAAACACTGGAACAAAATTGTTTAAAAACACAGAAATTTCTATATCTCAACCATTTTTATAACATCAAGGAACCATATCCTGAAAAATCATTACTAATCAAATACCTGATCATTTTACAAACTGGAAAATTGTTTCTTATACATAACCTGATATACCCTTGTGATATCTGGGAGTTTCCTTACGTTTTTATGCAAATGTTTAACCATTATTGATGACGATCTTGTTTTATTGAATCATATTATTATCATATTGAATTGCTTTAGGATTGGATAGTTTTTATATATATGGACCAGATTCGTGGTCAGACCATACCAATGGTCAACTTAGGCCAATGTGTGCATTGGATCCAGTAATTAGAGCAGTGTTGTGTGCTTGCTCGGGGTTAGTGCGTGACTGATCAGCAGCCTAACCTTGATTTTTAAAACTTAAAATGAATATCCAATTCTAATGATGAGTTAAAAAGAAACTTGATTCTTTTGAATCATTTCATTTGATCATTGTTTAACCTCAGTTATCACTATTATGACTTGCTGAGCTAGTTAGCTCACCCTTGCGATTCTTTTATATATTTTACAGTTAAAAAGAATATGGATGATAACGAAGTTCCTCAGTCCAAAGTGCGGGCTAAGGTTCCAGTTGAGTTGAATCGAGCTAGTAGAAGATTCATGCGGTAGAGAGATAGTCAGATTGTAAGAATGATTGTATTATCAATTGTAAGTTAAATTAGTTGGGATTTGGTACGTTGTAATAAAGGTTAAGATTGTGGCTTGTGTTCATACTTTAACCTGTTGCGATCCGTGGTTATGTGAAACAGGGTCATTGCAATTAATGTTTTATGTACAGGTTTATATATTGTGAATGTGTTGTGGACCCTAAACTTCTGACCCGGGTTTGGAGGGCGCCACAGTGGTTGTGATGAATTGGGGGCTGAGATTACTTAGGGTTGGTGGTAGCTTCTTTAGGCTCTCGCTTCACACCCCTTGAAATTTGCCTACGTATCCCTATTTATAGGGAATCAAGTCAACGTAGTTCTTAGGGAGTAAGAAACCTAATGGGCTTAGATTTTTCATCCCGAGGCCCAGTAGAACATCTACTGGAAACCATCTTTTACTAGCGTTAGGAATGCCCGCCGATGAGGCCTAACCACAAAGGCTCAAGGCTCGTCCATGGCTTTGAGACTTCGCGGATAAGGCATCTCCCCGACCGAGGATAACCCTCCGCTACCAGCTGTTTCTCTAGTCCGTGGACGCAGGTACAGTCATGATTTACCCCAAATGTTGGACGCATCCTTGTCCCCCGAATAAGGAGCCCCTACAAGACTACAGGACAAGTGATCCAAAACTTTTGGGTGCAAAGTGTAGGATACTCCGAAGTCTCCCAACGAGGACACCTGTTGACTACAGAGACAGAGCTCCAAAAGCACACACCAGAGTTTACCCCACATCCCCAATGAAGATACCCATTGACTACAGGAGGAGGCCTTCTGTCCGGGCATATCCCTGGAGGTCTCTGACCACGGACACCGTCTTCATGTAGTTGCAGCTTAGGAAGGAGTTCTTCAATAGAGTACCTGTAGAAAAATGTTAGTAATAATCATCCATCATCTTCCTGTCCTCACGAACCGTCCAAAGAATCTGCCTAAAAACCCTTCTGATGTCACACCCCCATGTCTTGTCGAGATCTCTCATCTCCATGTCTTCACTTTGGCTTATCGATATCTCTGAGTTCTCTAGTGACAGATTTGCTTATCGATATCTCAGAGATCTCTAGTGATATTTTGACTTATCGATATCTCAAAGTTCTCTAGTGAAGAAATGACTTGTCGATATCTCCATTCTTCATGTCTTCAATTTGGCTTGTCGATATCTCTGAGTTCTCTAGTAGCTTTTCTTGACTTCTCGATAAGTCATTATGGAGTTCTCGAATGACTTCTGTAACACCCCCAAATCCGGGGTCGGGGATCCGGGTGGTCACGAGTTCCATTTTCCTTAATAACACTTAATCTTAATAAATAACCAACTATTGTGTACCGTGACCCCATAATATACACACACACACCATAAGTTATAGTCTTAGAGATGAATACCAAAAATAATAAAAGTCATTTTATTCCACAATTATAAATCATTACACCTCAAAAGGGTTTCTGAATAAATTTACATTTTCTTTGCCATTATTATAATTCATAAATATACATAAGTATGGTACAACAAAAGTTAAAAGCCTAGCATATTGGTAGTTCCTACCTCAGCTACAACGGCATCAACGCTTACAGGAAAATGCGGAACATTTCCTATCCGCTCGTGAATTGGGAGTTTGTTCTTGTTCATCTTGTCTATCTATTATTGTGTGATGAAAGAAGAAAGCAAAGGTGAGCAACAAGCCCACCGAAATAATATGTATAATAATTAACAATATATGAGCATTCTCATAGTACTCATGAAAGCCTTGGTCAAGCAGAAATGAACCAAGTTTGATATCTTAACGCGACCAAGTCGCGAAATATTCAGTATATATGTATATATACTTTTCACAATCTTGGAAGTCCTCTTCCATGCATAATATACACAGAGTTCCAGTTTATAACTGTATAAAAATATCGTTGCAAGGTGATCTCATATATCTAACCTTGTCTCAACGTTTTTCTGAAAATCTTTGTCATGCATAAGATAATCATTTACTAGATATAAGTTGAAAAGATGAAGTTACAAGATACTCCAATATACTTATATATTTTCCGAATACTACTTGAACTATCACCGTTCAAGGTATAATCACTTTCAAAAGTTCATCACATAGATGAGACTACAAGATAAGACTTGAATAGATTCAATCTTTGAAATATCATTTAAAGAAATGAAGTTACTAGATACTTCATTAATTCCCGATATATATATACACCTATATATATATCTCATACATTCCTTGAAACCCTCTGTTATGAAAAGTATAAAAAGAGTTATAATACCCAATGAATTTGGAAAGGAAAGAAGAAAACTTTGGCATAAACCCGATATCTTGCTGATCAGGAAAAGATACCCATTAAGTAACCTTTTCTACTAGTAGATGGATGAATCCCCCACCGGTCATCACCCTAGCCGCATTAGGACCTTGTGATGGACCGCCACCCGGCCTCTTACGCGTTGATGGACTGCCACCCAGCCACTTACACTTTCATAGACCGTACCCCGGCATGTCGCTTATGCCGACTCAATTAGATGGACTTACTTCCCAAACATTGGGCAAGTAATCAAATTGTTTTCTCAAAACAGCAACCTCGTTGCGAATATAAAATACACCACAGAGCCGGATCTCTTAGATTTTTGAGCGAGTATTCAAGTCCCCTTCGAAAGGGAGATCTTAAATTTAAAAACGAGTTTTGGGATCCGCTCTAACTTTTAAAATCATTTTGAAGACTCGAAAACATTTTAAAGAATGTTTAGAGTAATGATGATTTAATAAAATAAATCAGTCCTGGTATATTAGAAAATATCTGAATATTATTATTTAAATAATATTCCCATAAAGGATAATATTTATAAAAATAATTGAAGTAAAAGTTTTAAAACTCATACTTGAAACGAATAATAAATAACAAAAGATATACGTATACGAAAGTACGATCCTTATTTGAATAATCGAAAATAAGTTTGATTATTATTCAAAACCATTGAATATACCTTATTCGATTAATAGTTATAGAAAACTATATATATATATACATATATTATACTCAGGAACATCGACTCCCGGTTTAGAAAAATGTTCACCTTTGGGTCCCCTATACTAAGGGTATACGCAACTACTGCTTATCTCTAGCATAGGTATTATGCAGTTTATAAGCATTTAAATTGATAATAGAATATCAAAATTTCACAACATGCATATATATACCATATCAACATGCTCCAATATATCGCAAGATTTGCTAATAACAGTCATGCACTTATCTCAAGATAATGCATCAATATATTTACATCACAATAGTATAAAGGGTAGAAAACTTGCCTGAGCGTTCCGGGATAGACTTAAGCTTAGAGTGGGTCCGGTAACTTATGAACAACAACATAAGCCGGATTTAGACCATGGTCGCTTAAGAAACTAGTCAAAACTCACTCATACCCTAACGGTCGCTTATAAGCTTGACGATTTGCGTTATTCGTTCGCGTACCCTTGGCTCCACTAATTTTAATAAATTAACCGTTACGAATCTTAAGGCGACTCCTTCGCGAATACTCTACCAACTGACCAATTAATCCTACATAATTGTTTCGTAATCCAATTAGTCCTTTAATGGCCTTAAACAAGGTTTCAAAGTTAAGCGAGGGATAATGGTTCGCTCGCGAAATGTCGTTACTTAAAACGGTCGTTTCTCCTAAACCGTACATCGGATCTAAGCGAACCACATACCGAAACGAAGCTTACGACATGATCTAGCTAAACATGGCAAAGTTACAGATTGGTCAGTGAGCTTCCTGTCCCGAATACTAAGTATAAGCAGTTGAATGAAAATGGGCATTACGACGGCTATGTTTACGCGATTACCAATAATTATACTACTCCAATTCCTTACCAATTCACTACAACCACCCAACCATCAACAATACATCAAACACAACTTAGATCAAGGAAAAGTCAGTCCCTAATCCCAAGTATTCCAACTCATTCAACCACAAACAAGACCTATGAACTATAATCAAGATTCATTAACCAAAAACCAAGATTCAATTACCAAATCACTTCCAAATCAAACTAAACTACTAATAATCATAATCCATGCTTCTCATTTTAAAAAACCAACCATTAAACTTACTAATCAAATAAAGTAAAGGCTAGGGTTTGAAGTTTATACCTTCCTTGTAGGTGATAAGTTGCTAGGAAGCCTTAGGGAGCCTTGATCTAACCTCCTACAAGCTTGATCTTGTAAAAGAATTCAAGAACACAAAGTTAAAGTTTTGAAATCACTATTCACTCAAAACTTTAGAGAATTGATTAGCCATGAAATACTTGAAATTAAGAGCTTAGATTCATGGTATAACTAAGTTTATAATTATAGAATCTAACCAAACCAACCTAGGAATTTATGCTTGCTTGGATGATGAACTTTGGAAATTTCTCCTTGCCTTTTTGAAGAAAAACCATGAGTAAGAGAAGAAGAATGAAGGAGAATGCTTCTTTGATTTGTCTTGGTGATTTATGTGGTGTGTAGCTTGGTTACTTGTCAACTTGCACAAATATCTATTAACCATGCTTACATCACCTTTCTTATGTCATCAACTTGCCACATGTCAATTCCCTAAGGCTTGATGATCTCATCTTGTGCTAATTCCTTGATTAGTGCTTAATTAATTGGCTAATGACCGCTTATCTGTTATACGGTTCACTTAACTTTCGTTTTCGTTCGTCGTTTGAGGGATCATATATGGGTTCTTATTACTTGGGTTCCCCTAAACCTTTCTCAATATTTTATATTCCTTTTATGATCCTCTCTTATAATCCTTGAATTTAAATCCTTTTAATCATGTTACCTGTTAGGTCACACACACACTGTAGAGGGGGTGAATACAGTGTATAGTACACTCAAATCGAACTTTAAGATCTTAAGTAACAGAAAACAAACTTTATTGAAACAATAAACTCTGTTACAGTATGGAACTGTTACCTCTCAGTGATGAACAAATATCACGAGAGCTGCTAGGGTTACAATGAATAATCTTTTCTAATAATGATAACACTTATAGTGTAAACCCTATATTTGTGTTTATATACTACACAGTTACAAGATAATCGCTAATTGATATGGAATATAATTCTGCTTCCTAAAATATATCAATCAGATATCTTTTCTTCCAAGTATTCCATTCTTCACGGAATTCCTTCTTCATGCATATCTCTTCTTATGTTTATCTCGATCTTCTTTCCTTTAATCAGCTACTGTCCTTTTCTGATTGTCCTTCAGCACTTAAGTTCTGATATCTATCTTCTGATGATTATCTCCTGATAATATAAGTACTGATATCCTTAAGTCCTGACTTCCAGTATAAGTACTGATCAACAGTTAAGTACTGATTTATCCTGTTCACGTAAGATCTGAAAGCTAAACATAAAACATATTAGCCATGACATTATCAAATATATCTAACAATCTCCCCCAACTTGTAAATTAACAAAATATACAAGTTTAACAGATATTTGATGATGTCAAAAACATTAAGTACAAATGCATGAGAATTAGACTAGATAACTACAACTTACAGTCCTTAAAGTTTTTACCAATTTCAGCTTCTGATAACCACTTCAATCTGTATAAATATCAGAATTTAAGCAGTTATAGATCTTCGACTTGGCTTCTTCATTTTCTGATCTCTCTGATGTCAGGAGTTGTTCTGAGATAGTTCTTCAACAAACATTTCTCAGCATATCTTAGTTCATCAATCATTCTCCTTTTAACACCTTTAAGCTCTGCAGTATCTTCACCAGTTTGAAAGATTGCAGCTCTGAGATCATTAATCTTTGCTTTTCTCAACTCCCGATCTAGTCTTATAATATAAGCTTTGTCAGACACAAGATTGAATTCAAGTCCCTTAATACCAAGATACGTTCTGATCTGTGCAGTATTGGGCTTCATATCAACAATATCACCATTGTGATCTCTGTACTTTGGAACATATATGCTGTCAGACTTAACATAATAAAGCCTTTTCTGTCTCTGAATCTGTTCTTTTAAGTAGTTTGCAGCAGTCTTTGTTATTCTGTCATCCACTTGAAGTAAGAAAAGTACATGCTCCAATTCTTCAAAATACTTCAAAGGAATGGCATTTTGTCTTATATGATAAACCCTACCATCTATCATGAAATACAACATGATGTATTCTTTCAAGTAGGTATGGTAAACCATCTGTACAGATTCCAGTTGATTCAATCTCTCAGGAGTTGCTCCAATACCTGGTTCACTCAAGGAAGTTGGATCATTGGTAGTGTTGTGTACTCTTCTTTCATCAGCACTTCCCAATCCAGTTTTATCTCTAGCTTCCTTTCCAGTAACTACTCTTGCTTCAAAACCACTTGCAGTAGTCTTCAAAGATTGAGTCTGTTTTGCTTTAGTGAATCCTGGTAGGAGTGTCTTTGATCTATTTTCTGATATCAAGTTAACTTGAGCTCTGTCAGAGGTTACTTGCTTCTTCTGAATATCAGAACTTACAATTTCTTGACTCTGAACAACTTGAGCCATGTCAGAGGTTGTTTTAAGAACTTTTCTTGAAATCAGAGCAAGATCATCTTTTTCATCAGCTATTTCTTCTTCTTTAGGAGGTACATAAGCCTTGATAGGTTCACCAACCTTTTCTTTACCCTTGGATCTTGGATCTATCTGTGGTTGTGATCTAGCCAATGTTGCTTCAGTATGTGTCCTTTCTTTGATCACAATGCCTTTAGGTTTTGGAAGTGACTTTTTACCAGAAGCTTCAGATTTAGATGTGACTTTCTCTGATTTAAGTCTGGCTTCTTCTTCCTTTAAACTTTCCAAGTCCATTTAAGAAATAACCGTCTTGACATTTCCTCATCAAGATCTAGAAGTTCATCAGAACTTATCCTTTTACCAGCAGCAGAACTTATTCTTTTCCCAGTATCAGAACTTGTTCTGTGACTAGCTTGTCTTGATGTAAACCTTCTACCTTGACTATGACCACTACCCATTCCAGAGTTTCCTTGGTCATCTATTCCATCATCCTATCCTTGCAGTGTCTTGTTGGTTTTGCATTTGGACTTAATTACCTTCTCCCCCTTTTTGGCATCAGCAGGTAATAAAAGAGAGATAAGTAGTTCCACTGAGGTCTGGATTTCAGTAAGTTGCGATTGCTGAGAAGCTTGATTTGTCAGAATTTGATCAATCTGAGCTTGTTGTTTCTCTTGAGTTTTCTCAATATAAGCAATCCTGTCAATGGTAGGTTGAAAGAACTTTTTCTTATCAATTTTCCAAACTTGTTCCTGTTTGATAAAGTTTTCCTGAATCTTGTGTAGCTCTGCATGAGTATTTGAATGAAGACCTTGTAGATGTTTAGTACTCAATGCAGTGACTCTAAGCTGGGTTTTAAAATTATCAGAATTTAACATTTCATCAGCTTTAGTCAAGTGCTCAGCAAGATGTAAAGCATTTGGAACACATGAAACTGAGTTCCATTCCTTAGTCCACTCCTGACCTGCAGGAGTTTCACTCCAAGGCACTGGTGCATCCCTGATAACAAACTCCTTTACCAGTTCAGACTTAGGAAGAGTCGGTGGTGGAGTATGTCCGGAAGGACCTGCTTCATCAGCATCTACAGTTGGAGTATCATCACCAGTATCTCCAACATTTGCAGCATCAGAACTTAAAGAATCAGTATCTTCTGATAAGACAACAGTATGAGTAGTAATGGAGGCTTCAGCATCCTCTAATTGCTGATCTGATACTAAGTTCTGATCAACAGCCATATCCTGATACTCACCTAAAATCTGATCATCAGCATCTTGATGTAGAGAAGGTGTTGTTGATAACTCTGGAGTTTGAACAGCATCAGTAACAGGTGTTGTGGAAGGATTATTTGCTGTTGGAGCTTCTAAGAAAAGTATTTCAGGCACAACCAGGTTCTGAATATCAATTTCAGCACTTGTGCCTGGATCAACAAGAGACACAGATGGTGAGTTGGCCTTGTCAGATACAGCTTCCTGAGATGGAGTTGATGGAGAAGAAGTGACTGGAGCAAATTCCTTGTCTTATGAGATCAGAGATTCCTGATCCCCTTCCTTAGATGCTTCCTCCTCATCATCTGAAACTGGCCTTTGTGCCCTCTGTTTCTTGTACTTCCTTGTTGATTTGGATTCCTTGGGAGTTTCAGGAACTATCATACGTCTAAGCCTCTTGAGAAGCCTAGAACCCCCAATTTCAGAATCCTTCTGAGAAGTTGCTTTCTCAGCTTCATTCACCACAGGTTCTGAAGAAGGAATCTGTTCCTCAGAATCTGATTCATCTCTCAAAGTAATTCTCCTCCTCTTTTGAGGTGTTTGAGGAACAGTCTTTGTTTTCTTTTGCTTAGAGGATGTAGGCTTCACAGTAGGTGCTGAAGAAGAAGGTTGAGCAGTCTGTGAAGTGGAGAGATAGGATTTGAGATAATTTCTGAGGGTAGGTTGAGTAGAATGAGAGGTAGGTACTAAGGTTGATGGATTTTGGGTGGTTGGAGGTGGTTGGACATCAGAGTAAACAGATCTATAAGTATCAGGATCAGCATTTACTAGGATTTGCTGTACAGACTTAGGAATCTGTAATGGTCTAACCACTTTCTTCTTAGTATCAGCATTTACCAGGTCATTAAAGTATCGTTTTACAACCTTAAAAGGTGAGGTTTGAGTGCTGACTAAATGAGGTTCATCAGTACAGTAAGTGTAAATAAGTTGACAGAATCTAGCAAAATAAACATCTCGATCCTCTGTCATCCTATCCCCAATAAAATCCAATTATTCCAATTGCAAAATCAAAATGAGTTTGATGGATAATAGCATACCCTATGTGCTGACTCAGAATTGGGATAGCATCAAAATTTGAACATTTGTTCCCAAAAGCTTTGGTGATGCAATCAAAGAAGAAACTCCATTCTCTTCTGATATTAGCCCGTTTCAACTGTCCAAGTTTCGTCAGACTCTTTTCATATCCCAATTCAGCCATTAACTCCCGAAGGGCTGAGTCCTCTGGAATTGAGAAAGTACAATCTTCTGGAAGATGTAAAGCCCTGCTTACTGTACCAGGAGTGACTACAAAGGATGAATCACCCACTTGGAAGATAATACTGGGAGTTCCACGGTTACCACCATCATCAAAAACTCCAGTCCTCCAGAACCTCAGAACTTGTTGACTTAAAAATAATTCAGGCTGAGTTAAGGCGTACCCAACCTCACTATGTGCAAGAAGATCTTGCACAAAGTGCAATTCAGATGGAGCGTCAGCATGATCAAGAATTGCAGCATAGTTGTTTGGAACAAACTTTGCTCCATCAATGATTAAATCCTTTGGTGCCATGTGAAAAAATATTGAAATTCAAGTATGCCTGATAGGTGTTTGAGATAATGTCTGTATGAAAAACCAACGTGAGAAAGAAGAGAAGGAGAGTAAAAGTAAGGAGAGAGATAAAGTATAAAGAAAATAAAAGATTAAAGAAATCTTCTCTCTGTTGTACTTATACTCTTAACAAAAATGTTACCGTTGGACACCTGTCAAACATGCAGTAATAACGGACAGTTACTGGGCTCGAGAAAACAGGAATCATTACTTACCCAGTTGCCTAGTTTCAAGGAAAAACCGTTCCATTTATCAAGAGAAACAGTTTTAATTCAAAATTTAAACCGTTAGCACTGATTGAATTATTTTTCACTGCATCATTGAAATTCTGAAAATACATCACATGAAAATGACCAAGATAAATTAGAGATATAAGTGCTGAACATGAATCGGAACTTAATATAAAACAAAAGTTATATGGTCATCAGAATATCAATCAGGATTTATCAACACAAGATAAAATAACTCAGAGACAAAATCTTGAAGTAAAAACAATTTTCATTAATATATCAAGACAACACATTTATGAAATGGAAATTACATCAATACTTATACAAGATTTTCCCTAAGCTCCTAATCCTAACATCAACAGCTTTAGTCCTAGCTAAGAAGCCTGACAAAGCTGAGGATGAAGAAGAACAGGAAGAAGACAAGATTAAGTCATCTTCCTCTTCCTATCTTCGACGAACAAGATGGCGAGTCGTATGATTCGCTCTTGCTGAGGATAGCTTCCCGCCTTTCCTCCTCCAATCTCTCCAGATGGCGATGGTAATCCATATAGAAGAATAGAAGGTGCGTCAGCACCTCCTGTGGGACAGAATCCCAGATCTCCTCAGGAATGGCTGTTACATGCCACTCCTGCTGCCACTCGGCACAACTTAGCTCCATAGTGAAGGTTTGGTTGTTCAAAAACATGTTGTATCGAACCATTGTGTTTTTGACAGAAGAAGGAGGATAAGTGTGTGAGAAGAATGTGATGGAAAGACTGATGTGAAGTGGTTGCTTATATAGGCAAGAGAATGCCAAGAGACGCAAAGATATTTAATGCTGACAGGTAGAATTAATTCTACCTCGTCTCCCTAGACTTTGAAAAAGAATAACAATCATTGGAAGGAGGAATCATGGTCTAGACCGCACAAGACACAAGAAACAGTGGACTGTTCTAGTACAAATACCATTAATCCTAATCATAGTGACTATTAATCTTCCACTTCAACATATTCTAGTTCGAACTGAGACTGTTACCAAATTTTATTCACAGATAAGCCAAGTAAAGGATTAGACCGAGAAATCAGAACTTAGACCTATATCAGAACTTAACAGTCATCAGAACATAATTTCTTAACTCGAAAAAGGAATGCCCATCATTGTAAATACTCATACACGTTCTGAGTTATGGACGTCAGAACTTAATCATCAGAACGTGTAACTTAGAACTTATCCTCAGAATTTGTGCAATAATGACACTATGACTGTTGATCTAAAATAACATAGACCACCACAGAAATTTTCATCATTCAGATGGAGTGATTAGTGTGTGCATTAAGCTAAAAACAGACAAAGAGTAAAGTCTGATTCACTTCAGTACATCTTAGAAATAAGGCATAACTAAAATTTTGCTAAAGATCTGTCAGTGTCCTGAAACCTACTGATGAATGAGTTCATGCTTGAGTCCATCTCAACTGTTTTGTGCTAATTTTATGCATCTTTTGCAATTCTATTTTACAGTGGCTTCTCAGTGTAAGTGAGTCACAACTGTTTATCAGAATTTATGCTATTTTCAGAGTATTTCTCCAGTAATCATAGAGTGTGAAAAGTCACCAAGAAAATATTTTGCTTTTCTAATGCATATTTACTTAATACCAGCAATGCACTTGGGTCGTCCCTTCCACATTTTTACTCTAGATCTCAAAGGAGAACCTGATTTTATTCTTTGATCTTTTTGCTTTTTCTTTTGATAAGAGAGATTCATCAGCACTTAGTACATTCAGCAGTTTTACTAGTATCAGAACTGAACAGATGAGTAGCATTATTCTAATTTGCGACTTAGTAATAAGATATACAAAGTAAACTTAACTAAGCTCAATTATCAGAATTTGCTAGTGTCATAAGATTTCCACCAAAATAATTACTTCTTACATGGAAGCATTTGTTTATTGAAGACTACTAGGTCAGTTATCTAGCACAGTTATCCTCATAGGATTGAATAGGTACTAGAACAAACATATCACTTATCAGAGTTTAGAAACATATATCAGACAACAGTCAGTACTTAAAGACATTTATCAATTAAGCACAGAATATACAATGAGATTAATTCTGTAAATACTGAGCATAAAGTCTGATTCATAGAACAAGTCTAAGCAGATTTAGAGAAAGAACCTGAAACCATTCCAAGTTCATTTACCAATCTTGTAAAAGTAGCTTCATATAATGGTTTTGTGAAGATATCTGCCAATTGTTGATCTGTGGAAACAAAATGCAATTCCACTGTACCTTCATCCACATGTTCCCTGATGAAGTGGTACCTGATGCTGATGTGCTTTGTCATTGAGTGTTGAACTGGATTACCTGTCATAGCAATAGCACTTTGATTATCACAGTAAATAGGGATTTTGAAATATGTTAACCCATAATCCAGTAACTGATTCTTCATCCAAAGAATCTGTGCACAACAGCTTCCTGCAGCAATATTCTCTGCTTCTGCAGTTGATGTGGAAATTGACTTTTGTTTCTTGCTGTACCAAGAAACCAATCTGCCTCCAAGAAATTGGCAGCTTCCACTTGTGCTTTTCCTGTCAATTTTGCAACCTGCAAAATCTGCATCTGAGTAACCTATTAGTTTAAAATCTGATTCTCTAGGATACCATAATCCCAGAGCAGCTGTTCCTTTAAGATACTTAAAAATTCTTTTTACAGCTGTTAAGTGAAGTTCTCTTGGATCTGCTTGAAATCTTGCACAAAGACAGGTAGCATACATGATATCAGGTCTACTGGCAGTTAGATAGAGTAGAGAGCCAATCATACCTCTGTAGTCAGTAATATCTACTGATTTACCGGTATCCTAATCCAGTTTTGTTGCAGTGGCCATTGGAGTGGATGCACTTGAACAATCTTGCATTCTAAATTTCTTTAGCAAGTTTCTGGTGTACTTGGTTTGACAAATAAAAGTGCCTTCCTCATTCTGCTTGACTTGAAGGCCCAGAAAATAGCTAAGTTCCCCCATCATACTCATCTGATATCTTGACTGCATTAGTTTGGCAAACTTCTTGCAAAGTTTGTCATTTGTAGATCCAAAAATGATATCATCAACATAAATCTGGACCAGAAGTAAGTCCTTTCCATGGTTGAGATAGAACAGTGTTTTGTCTATTGTCCCTCTGTTGAATCCACTTTTCAGAAGAAACTGAGCTAAAGTCTCATACCATGCTCTAGGAGCTTGCTTAAGTCCATAAAGTGCTTTGTCAAGTCTGTAGACATAATCTGGATGTTTGGTATCTACAAAACCTGGAGGTTGTTCAACATATACCTCTTCCTCCAATTCTCCATTGAGAAAAGCACTTTTCACATCCATTTGAAAGACAGTAAACTTTTTGTGAGCAGCATAAGCCAAAAATATCCTTATGGCTTCTAACCTAGCAACTGGTGCAAATGTTTCATCATAATCAATTCTCTCCTGTTGAGAATATCCTTTTGCAATCAGCCTTGCCTTATTCCTTGTAATTATGCCATCACTGTCAGTTTTGTTTCTGAATACCCACTTTGTACCAACAACAGATCTATTCTTTGGTCTTGGTACTAGGGTCCAGACTTTGTTTCTTTCAAATTCATTCAACTCTTCCTGCATTGCTTGCACCCAATCAGCATCTTGAAGAGCTTCTTCCACTTTCTTTGGCTCAGTCTGAGAGAGAAAAGAATTGTAAAGACACTCATTTGAAGTACCTGTTCTAGTTCTGACACCTGCATCAGGATTTCTAATTATCAAATCAGGTGTATGTGATTTTGTCCACTTCCTTGCAGATGGAAGGTTTTCTCTAGAACTGGATGCTCCCCCATGATCCATGCTATCTTCATTTTCATTTTCTGATGCTCCCCCTGAAACTATGCTCTCTGAGTTGGATTCTTCAGTATTTAGATTTTCAGCACTATCAGAACTTGGCTTATTAGAACTTGACGAATCAGAACTTGAAGAGCCAGATGCATGTTCGGATGTTTCTTGAGATGTGGTAGGATCTTGAGTATGCTCCCCCTGCATAGGTGCATCTTACTTTAATGTAGTCACCACAGTTTCAATAACATCAGAGTTTAATCCATCGGAGTTTGCAGTATCAGGACTTAGACTGTCAGGATTTTCAGTATCAGAATATGAGTCTTCATTTTCAAATCTCAGCTGATCATGGTTAATGAAATCTTTAAGACCAGTGATCTTTTTGTCATCAAAAGAGACATTGATAGATTCGATGACCACTTTTGTTCTCAAATTATAGACTCTGAAGGCTTTTGTGGAAAGTGGATATCCAACAAAGATTCCTTCATCAGCTTTTAGATCAAACTTTGATAGCTGTTAAGGATGAGTCTTGAGAACAAAACACTTGCATCCAAATACATGAAAATATTTCAGATTTGGCTTCTTTTTCTTCACCATCTCATATGGTGTTTTTCCATGCTTGTTAATGAGTGTTGCATTTTGAGTAAAACAAGCAGTCTGCACAGCTTCAGCCCAGAAATAGGTTGGAAGCTTTGCTTCTTCAAGCATTGTACGTGCAGCTTCAATGAGAGTTCTATTCTTCCTTTCAACAACTCCATTTTGCTGTGGAGTTCCAGGAGCAGAAAATTCCTGCTTTATTCCATGGCTTTTGCAGAACTCTTCCATTATCAAATTCTTGAACTCAGTGCCATTATCACTCCTTAAAATTTTCACAGAATCTTTGACCATTTTATCCAGCTGTTTGACATGATCAATCAAGATAGATGCAGTTTCACTTTTTGTGTGCAAGAAATACACCCATGTGTATCTGGTGAACTCATCCACTATGACCAACGCATACTTCTTCTTTGTAATAGACATGACATTTACTGGACCAAATAGATCAACATGTATAAGATGATAAGGCTCAAGAATTAATGATTCAGTCTTGCTCTTGAATGAAGATTTTCTTTGTTTGGCTTTCTGACATGAATCACAAAGACCATCAGGAGCAAATACTGTGTTTGGCAATCCTCTCACAAGATCTTTCTTGACCAGTTCATTTATATTGTTGAAATTTAAATGAGAGAGTTTCTTATGCCAATTCCAGCTTTCTTCAATTGATGCTCTACTTAACAGACAGATTGCAGAGCCATCAGTACTTGTTGAAAGCTTAGCTTCATAAATGTTACCACGTCTGTATCCTTTCAGAACAACTTTGCCTTTAAATTTACTCACAATTTCACAGTGTTCTTCAAAGAAATCAACATGATAACCTCTGTCACAGATTTGACTTATACTCAGTAGGTTGTGTTTAAGTCCTGAGACCAGAGCTACTTGTTTAATTATGACATTTCCAAGATTGATATTGCCATATCCCAATGTTTTTCCAATGTTGCCATCTCCATAAGAAACACTTGGGCCAGCTTTCTCCACAAAGTCTGATAGCAGGGCCTTATTTCCAGTCATATGTCCTGAACATCCACTGTCCAGAACTAGAATATTTTTCCTGTTGCCCTGCAATCACAAAGACCACTAATTATTAGTTTTAAGGACCCAAACTTGCTTGGATCATTTGGCCTTATTAAGTTTGTTAACATTTGCAGCGGATTTAGCATCAGAGTTTATGTTAACATTTTTCTTATCAGAACTTACACTATCAGACTTTGAATCAGAATTTACACTAGAAGGAACAATGGAAACTTTCTTCAAAGAAGGTTTTATTTGATAATAATCATAGTACAAACTATGATATTCCTTACAAGTATAAATGGAATGCCATAAACTACCACAATGAAAACAAGGATTTTGTGGTTTGTATCTAACAGACTGACTCTTAACTCCTGATTTTGAAGGTAAGGAGTTAATATTCTTATTCTTCCTGCAAAAAGAAGCCAGATGGTTAGAACTTCCACAGTTATGACATGTTTTCCTAGGAGCATCAGGAACAGGTTTATAATCATTGCTTTTATTCACACCTTCCTTTCCATTCCTATTTTTCCTAGGTGATTTTACCTTGTTTGCATTCTTGACATCTTTCAGCTTATGCTTAAGCTGCTTCTTTGTCATTAAGCCTATGTTCACTTCAGCTGTCTTTTCCTGTTTTAGTTTGTCAGAAGTTAATTCCTCTTTAACTTCTGATTTCTCATTTTCAGACTTTACAGTTACAAACTTAACAGGTTTAAACTTTGGCTTTTGCTTAACAACAGGCTTAATTTCTTCAGTTCCTTTATCATTCTTATCTTCTCCATAACCTAAGCCCTCTTTCCAGTTTCCACTACTTAGCAAATTTTGAGTTATTTTGCCAGAGTTAGTCCAAGTCCTAATAATCTCTCTTTCCTTTTCTAACTCAGTTTTTAGAGATTCATTTAATTTTAGCACTTCATTCCTAACATAAAAAGCATCATCTCTATCCTTCTGAGTTTGATGGAACATGACTAACTCTTTTTCTAAGAAATCATTCCTTTTCTTAAATGCAAGATTTTCAGAAGTTAATCTTTCACATGTTAAAGTTTGGTCTCTATAGCTAACAAACATGGTTTTAAGATATCTTCTCAACTCATTAATATCATCAGTATGAAAAGCATAAGTAGTCTGAGGTACCTTTGTTTCAGCAGCTTCAGAACTGCTCTCGGCACTTTCTTTATCAGCATTTGCCATCAATGCTTAGTTCTCCTCACTTTCAGAGTCTGAGGTGTCTGTCCAGCTTTTCTGCTTTGTGACAGGAGCCTTGCCTCTGTCACCCTTTACCTTCTTGCAGTCAGGAGATATGTGGCCTTTCTCACCACAGTTATAGCATTTAACATTGGTGTAATCTCCTCTGTCAGACTTTCCTCCTCTGCCTTCAGATCTTCTGAAATTCTTCTTATCAGAACTTATGCTTTTCCTGGAAAACTTCTTTCCCTTCCTGAACTTCCTGTATGCAATCTTTGTGATTCCTTTCACCATAAGAGCACACAGCTTCATCATCTCCTCATCAGCATCAGTCTCAGGCAAGCTTTCAGAATCTGAGTCATCATCACTCTCAGAACTTGATGACTCAGTATCAGACTTTATGAAAAGAGCTTTACCCTTGTCTTTCTTTGAGAAAGCTGCTTTGGGGAATTCTTCTTCAGCCTTAAGAGCAATTGTCCTTGACTTTCCTCCTTTCCTCTTGCTTCTTTGTTCCATCTCCAGCTCATGAGTCTTGAGCATTCCATAGATTTCGTCAAGAGTTGTTTCATCAAGATTGTAGTTGTCTTTTATTGTCGTTGCCTTCAAATCCCAGCATTCAGGAAGAGCTAACAGGAACTTAAGGTTTGAATCTTCAAGATCATACTCTTTATCAACCAATGACAAATCATTCAAAAGTTTGACAAATCTATCATATAAATCATTCAATGACTCATTAGTCTTTGAGTCAAAGTGTTCATACTCTTGAGTGAGTATTGTCTTCCTGTTCTTCTTAATTATGTCAGTTCCTTGACACCTTGTTTCCAGAGCATCCCATATCTCCTTAGCAGTCTTGCAGTTGATTACCCTGTTTGACATTACATTATCAATGGCACTATACAGTAAGTGTCGTACCTTAGCATCCTTAGCAATTGATGCTATGTCCTCAGCAGTATAATCACTCTTCTCCTTTGGTACGGTCTTTGCTGCTTCACCTGCAACTGCAATAGCGAGTTTGGTTGGTTTGTGAGGACCTTCCTTGATTCTATCCAGGTATTCTGGATCTGTTGCTTCCAGGAACATGGTCATCCTTACCTTCCATATGGGATATTCAGATGGTCTCAGTATGGGGACTCTGATGGTCTCATACCGACTCTGAATTTGTGTCTTTGGTGGTTCCTCAGTTGTGGTAGGCTTAGTTGGAGTTTCTGTGTCCGACATGATTGTGTTTGGATCTTTAACTGTATGTAAGTTAACAGATAGGCTCTGATACCAATTGTTAGGTCACACACACACACTGTAGAGGGGGTGAATACAGTGTATAGTACACTTAAATCGAACTTTAAGAACTTAAGTACCAGAAAACAAACTTTATTGAAACAATAAACTCTGTTACAGTATGGAACTGTTACCTCTCAGTGATGAACAAATATCACGAGAGCTGCTAGGGTTACAATGAATAATCTTTTCTAATAATGATAACACTTATAGTGTAAACCCTATATTTGTGTTTATATACTACACAGTTACAAGATAATCGCTAATTGATATGGAATATAATTCTGCTTCCTAAAATATATCAATCAGATATCTTTTCTTCCAAGTATTCCATTCTTCACGGAATTCCTTCTTCATGCATATCTCTTCTTATGTTTATCTCGATCTTCTTTCCTTTAATCAGTTACTGTCCTTTTCTGATTGTCCTTCAGCACTTAAGTTCTGATATCTATCTTCTGATGATTATCTCCTGATAATATAAGTACTGATATCCTTAAGTCCTGACTTCCAGTATAAGTACTGATCAACAGTTAAGTACTGATTTATCATGTTCACGTAAGATCTGAAAGCTAAACATAAAAAATATTAGCCATGACATTATCAAATATATCTAACATTACCTTATACTCAATTATTTCGGTATCTGGTGGATTTTCGGGAAAAATCAAAGTGTCCGGATTCGAATTCTAACAACCTTTAAATACCCTCATTTACTTTATGAAATACTAATACGATATTAGAATTTTCATAACAGTACTCCTATATAGCGTGGTCTGATAAATTTTCTTAATCAGCATAGTCAGCAAAAGTTACCATTCATCAGGGTTTCAAAAATTTCCAAAATTGAGGTTATTGCAAACGTTCTTTCCACTAGCATGTACCCATAACTTCATGTTTTTCTTATTTATTGCAAAGGTCATATTCATCTAGATACAACCTCGTACCAACTTGCGGTAACGTCGCGCTAATTCTACTAAACTTCCGATTTCTGTTAATGCCATTACTTCCTCCAAATTCCTAATTGTTGTGATTTCGGATTTGAAAATCATATCAGAGCTTGACTCAATCTAATTGAAATCGATCTTCATTTAACTAACCAGTAGTTGATAAAGTTAATCAATTAACTCTTTTAACTGAGCAATTAAACCAAGTGATTGCTAGCTAAATGGAATCAAAGACCAATTACATAAAGTCGGGTTGGACATAACAACCTTCTCAAGAACCGAGATCACAATCGCTTGGAGTACAACTGGGAATGAGAATATACTTCTTTATTCTTAAAAGTAGGATAATTTCTGAAGATTCGGGCAGCACTTCCCATATACCATCGACTACCAGTCGGACTGAGGCCGACACCGTTAATCAACTAAACCACCCACAAGCATATCGATCCACTTCCATCCACCAAACTTATTAATTTACTATAATTCAAAATATATCCTTTTGATTAACATATGTACTATTTACTGGCATAGCATATATCTTTTAATTGAACTAAAATCATAAACAATATATCCAGGTTTTTCTCAGTTCTTTCAGGAAATTGCAAAATTTTAATAATGAGCTTAAGATTATCTTGTTATTTTTCAAAAAATTTATTTCACGAGTCTTTTAACTTATTTCTTGTCATTACTAGTTGTGTATAGTTACTTTTAGAAATTATGTCGCATCCTTCAACTAATCACACCAATTCTCCATCTTTGACGATACACACTCAACTCTATTCATTAATTAATTTGTTTATCTTTTGATAATCATGCATGGTCTTAATTATCATTATCACAATCTGATGAAAACTCAATTACCAGATTATTATTTCTTAAAAGGGTTCACAGTCGAATCACCATTACTACATCTTCACTTATGTTCCCATATCGAACTTTTATCACTGATCCGGGATGGGTATTAAATTCACCATAAATTATTTGCTCAAGTTAGGGAGCCTCACAATTTCTCGAAGAACATGTTCGAAATTTGGTTACAATCAAGATTTCTCCTATCTTGAATCTTCATGACCAACATCTTCCCGCGACGAAGGGATGCTTCACTTATTAATTGCCTGTCTGAGTCATTGTTCAGAATT
The DNA here is from genome assembly GCF_009905375.1 of Apium graveolens. Lineage (NCBI taxonomy): Eukaryota > Viridiplantae > Streptophyta > Magnoliopsida > Apiales > Apiaceae > Apium > Apium graveolens. The sequence goes on along the minus strand of NC_133648.1, from coordinate 309,459,088 downwards.
CCCTTGATCTTCGATTGTCGTCCCAACACTCATTCGCTTTGCCTGACGCACACAGCTTTACTTTCTTATTTTATAACTAATTTCGTTATTATAGTTCACTAATTATTTATTTCACATCGAAATCTTCTGATTTGAAGCGCATCGCGTCAACACAACCTACCGTACCACTGAAGCCCTCATAACAAGAACACATGTCTATTTTATGTCTTTGTAACGACCACGATATCAGTGAATTCGTTCTTCCTTGCCCATAGATGTCCACCATTTATCGGTTTGCAATCATATCCACCTTCGACACGTAATTCGACCTGTCACACGGGACTATTCCATTTCTTTTATAATCATCAAAGAACAAACTCTACGCGAGAGGAGTGTTTGTGAATATGATTTTGATTGAAAAGAACCGGATAAGGAATAACAATACAACAAACAGCTGAAAGAATCTGTAAGTCAATAAATTGAAGGAAAAAGAATGAGTGAAGATTTAAATGTGAATGAGACAACCATATTTGTACGCAAGATGGCCAGTCTTTCATACTATATGGCATACAGCACATGATTAGGTGGGGTCCCACCAGACTCTTCATCGTTCTGACAAAGCGTCACATCACAACACTGTTTGTCTTGATCAGGAAATAATATTTTTAAGAAGAGAAATAATTTGGAAGGAGTACAATAAATTTCTTTTCATTTTCGCCTCATAAGATTTATCAATAAAAGAAGCCCATACGTATTTAAGAATCAAGAAGAATATATGCTATCGTATTTGAAAAAGAATGACACTGTTGGTCACCGTCCATGCTTTACTTATGTATGCCTTCAGGAATTATTCGAATGAGAGATTCACAGTTTAGATCACATTATAACTTCGGAATGTCGTCTGGAAATGTCTCCACATTAAATACTTTAATGATTTGATCATAATTGAGTCCTCACGAAATTTATAATCACTGCTTCTGCTTTCATCTATGCCATGTAGAATAACCATCGATCACACAACGCTTCAACTTTGTCGGTAGGAATATTATTCTTTGCTAATCATCTAAAAGAGTCTTCTATTTCCTTCAATCATCCTCTATCCGCTCGAATCACGAATCTCGTTAAATTTTAATAATTTCATGAATTGGGTAAATAATATTTTTAACATATTGATTCAATTATTGATATTATTAAACAAAGTTTACGTTCGTCTTTCACGGAAAAACTTTAAACTTTCTTCCTGCTGTGGGTCTACTTGGTCCTTCGAACCAATAATACCGAGTCTAGCTCCGTTATCCTTTTAAGTTATTTTCTGTTTATAATAATAAGAACTTAAGTAGTAATTCAACAACCAAATTGTGAAATTCATTTTACGCAGAGATTTTCTAAAAGTTGATTAAGAAAATCTTTTTCAAAATCTCATTTTAAAATTTGAAAGTCAAATATTTGGTCGTCATTACTATATAAGTTACTTGCTATTTTTATGATCCACTAAGGAAATATCCAATTAAAAGAATGTCCATATAAGGGTTTCCCCACCTTGGTACATCTACAATTTCTCTTTGGATTCTTTTCGCATTTATTGGTCGACGAAACTTGATTTTACCGATGTATACCATTTTACTTGTAACTCTAAACCAATGTTAATGTCTGATACTTCTTTGGCGTTCTCGTCATCACTCTTGATGTTATGCTTACCATTATTACTACAATTTGACATTTCATCTACAGATAAGGTTGCATCTCCTTGCTAGTCTTTCTTATACCTAATAAGGCAGATACCATTCCCCGTGCAACGCCCGGTAAGTGATATGAATCTTCTTGCAACGGTGGTGCCTTTGCAGCTTGCCACTTCGGCTTTTCATCAACTTCCATCAACTCGTTGCCTCCAGCGTGGAGCTCATCCTACCACCTAATTCCAAGTTAAATCGTACCAAAACTCACTTAGTCTCTTTTACACGAAGCTCTCACAAGACTCAATTGCATTTTTCTTTAAAACCACATAAAAAGTAGGGTAACATACCTAATATCCGTCGATCCATCGATTACTCATTACTATAGGATCTGAAAACTCAATGTATCTATAGCGTTGCGATATTTGCCTTACACTTTCCTCAATAATCCCATCTTAATCATTCCATATCAGATCTGCTAACCCTAATTCGCACACAACTCAAATTAACATGAGCATGCCTAGCTCTTTCCTATCTTATATGACCTATCACTCCTATCTTACCCTCACCTATTCTTATTTCAGTGACCAATAGCCTGTGGCTCTGATGCCAACTTGTAACAACCCAAATCCGGGGTCAAGATTTGGTGTCACTAAATAATCATTACATAAAATAAAAAAATAAAAAAATAACCCCTTCAATCCGGATCATTTACAGGTTATGGTATGAAACAAGAATCTAACTTTCTACGATTCACAACACTATAATGCAAGTTTAAATACCTTTGTACTAATTTCCTTGTCTTATTTTTCTAACATCTTCGTCCTCTCGCAGCGGCGATTTCTCTAACTTCTGCTGTCTAATAAAAGCTATTCACTTTTATCCTTATCTGCTCTTGAAAGAAATAAGAATTTGCAAAGCAAGAGTGAGCCAAAAATGCCCAGCAAGTATATAATTTGAGTTTCAAGCATTAGCATCAAAGGAAAATTCCTGAACAAATCTTTAAGCAATTTTAAACAAATCTATTTATTTGAGGGAGTTAAGCGAATAAACATTGGTTGTTACCAGCCTTCAATTATAAATCCAAAAGTGACAAGCGATTCCCAGATTCATCTTCTGAATCAGGGTTTTGTCCGGTTCTGGAATCATATAACTTTCCGAGAGAGAATGTCGTCAGTGGCGATCCATAATAAATTAGACTGGACACTAGTTCACACTTATACCCTGCTGATCAGTCAGGATACAGTATAAATATATACCCAACCGTATAGATCCATTCAGGTACCTAGGCACTATCGCCCAAGGGTCCTGTCCATCCCCGGCCCATAGGGTCCAGCTCATCACTGGCCCTCACAATAACCATCCAGCCCGTAGAGTATTTTAATGTCAAGTCATTTTGATTTCAAAACATCCCAACTCAGGGTTCCCAAATAACCCGAAAGAATGGGTATTTGCTCAAGAGAGCAATCGTTAATATAGGAACAATTAATGAAAGGAACTGGCATAATAAGAGTAATTGCAGCGAAATTTAAAACAGTTAACTATTCTGAACTTAGAATAGGGATGAAGAAATAATTGTAGTATTTTATGAGAAATGTAAAGAATATTTACCTTAATAAGCTATCATCACTATTACTGGTTGACTTTGGTTCGACTTGAATGTTCCGCTTTATCATCAAACCACTAGCCTATTCTGGATACGGAATCTATCATTCATGTCCCTCGATTGGAATCTCATCGAGTCTGACGATTGACCACTACGCTATTCTTAGTTCAACGTCACCCCTCGGTCTTCCGATTAGGACCTACAGGGTGGAAATACCCTAATTCAGATAATCGTCTCGCTTAACATAATACCACTATCACTTTTACCCATACGATTTCATAACCCAACTCATATTTATATGTATTACTGAAATACACATAGCAATTATGGTTCACATCTTCGAAACTCGGTTCGGTGTTTGTTTTCGGAAAGTACGTATACTCGTTATTTTGAAAATAGTAGGGTGATTATAAAATATTGTGTCTTAGTACGTAACTAGATTCGTATAATATATTTATATATTTTCGTTCGATGTCTCCGATAATTGCGGGTTACGCTCCCGTATTTTTGGAGTTAATTTCCCGAAAATCGGGCAACGTCTCTTTTGTTTATCGGTCTACCCGTCGAAATATAATCGACGTCAATCACAACAACAAATACAACACCAAGCAAGTCACAAATCAATTCATTAATCCCATTCACCAATACAAATTTACTTTATTAATTATTATTATTCGTTTTTATTTTGAAATTTATTTTACAACTAATTTTATTTATTTATAATTTAGGGCTCAGAATTTCTCATCATTGTCCACCGAAGACTCACCAAAGCTCATCGTCGACGGCGGTAAAATTCGTCGATACCCGATAAATTTCGGGTTTCCATACGAACCTCACCGATTAATTTAATTTTTTGCACGGAAATCTTTTATTTCACGAATATTATCAAATAAGTTCATGCAGAAAATCATTAAAATTAATAAAATAATTTCACTTTACAATCGGGAAAATAAAATAGGCCATAAAACAGAAATCAACAGCACAGCGACACGCGCATACGCGCCGCACCAAACCCCGCTGCGTCGCCTCGCCGGAATCCGGGAGGCGGCAACGGAAAAAGAACGGCAGCAAAACAAAACGGAACAGCAACACAATACACGCACACATATACATACTTACTTATGTGTATATACGCAAACAGGAGCATCACAGAACAACCATGGATGAAACCCCTCCCCCATGCGCCACAACCACCTCGTCAGAGAGGGGCGGCGGTGAGAGGGGAAAGAACAGGGCACCTGAACCATGAATATATACTTACCAAATCACAGCAAAGCATCTGACCCCGCACAAATTTGAAATCGAGTTTGTAAAAATAAAAATGATAAAATAAAAATCGAACAGGGATGTAGGCGGTGGTGATATGCCGTGAAAGAGAGGAGAGATTAATTATATGCTTCCTGACATTTATCTGTAAGAACCCACCAATTCAACCCTCTAAATTCAATACACGTGTCTTAGTAATTCATTTCTCGGGTAATTTAATGAATCAATTACTCTTTAAAGTTTATTGAAAAAAAATGAAATTTTAATACTACAAATCTTTAAATATTCAAAGGTTCATAAAATAAAATTTTCATAATTTTTGAAAAATCCTGGAATTAAATATCAATTTTACAACTAAATAAAATCAGAAAATCATTTAAAGATAAATAATCAATAAAATAGTAATTTCCAAATTTTATAAACTCTTAAAAATAATAAATAAAATTATAAAATAACAAAAATAATTTTAGGAATAATTTTAGCATTTATAAGAATAAATATTCAATAAAATCACTTTAAAAATAAATTAAGTTCATACAACTCGATTATTAACTATACAATTAATCTTCGCACCCAACCAATCAAACACAATTAATAATATGGCAACACATTGCTGACTGAACCATTGCATACTTTATTTATTTAATAATTCGATATTTACATTTACATATCGGATCCGAAAAAAGGTTATTTAGCCGCTAAGTAACTATATAACGATACGATTTTAATACCAGATTTAGATAATTGTCAAACAGAGCTTCCTATAAAACACTTTATATGAAAATAAGGTAATAATATCTCGCCTTTTGAGAATATGGATTTTTATCGATCTATAAAATGATTAGCGTATCAAAAAATTCACGTCGGGACTCGTACGGATCAAACCGTACCCCGGATCGAAAAAGTCAAAGCATGAAAAGTGTTCAGAATTATCAGATTAGGTTAGGAAGGAGTTTTCGGAAGAGTTTCGGGTTGTAAAAATGCAAAAATGGTTGAAGTGGGACGATTTATGATTCTAAAAAGTAATTTTTATAATTACGTAAAAATAATCATTATTAATTCTATAAATTCTTATAAAATCATATAATAATCCAAAAATTACCAGAAAAATACCAAAATTATCTATATTTAATTCTGGATAATTAGAAATTAAAACATCATAATTTTATCAGATATCAACACCCAGATATTAATATCAATCTTCAAATAATTCACCAAAATTCACATAATAATTATTTATTGATAAAAATAATTTCATAATATTTCTCAGACGTTACAACAAGTCTAGTGAAAGTTGCTTCATCCAAAGGTTTAGTAAAAATGTCAGCTAATTATTTTTCTGTTGGAACAAAAATTAGCTCAGTGGTACCATTTGCAACATGTTCTCTAATAAAATGGTACCTTACATCAATGTGCTTTATCCTAGAGTGATTAACTGGATTAATCACAATAGATATAGCACTAGTATTGTCACACATAATTGGAATTTTGTGTAACACTAGGCCATTATCCATTAGGTGATTTCTAATCCAAAGCACTTGAGCACAGCAACTTCCAGCAGCTATGTATTCAGCTTCAGCTGTGGAAGTTGACACAGATTGTTGTTTCTTGCTATACCAGGATACAAGTCTTTGTCCAAGAAACTGACAGCTTGTACCAGTACTCTTTCCGTCGACCCTGCATCCAGCAAAATCTGCATCTGTGAATCCAACAGCTTCAAAACCAGTTCCCTTTGGATACCATAATCCCAAGTTTGGAGTCCCCTTCAAGTATCTGAAAATCCTCTTCACAGCCATCAAATGTGATTATTTTGGATTGGATTGAAATCTTGCACACAGACATGTTACAAACATGATGTCTGGTCTACTTGTAGTTAGGTAAAGCAATGATCCAATCAATCCTCTATAGCTTGAAATATCTACATTCTTGCCCTTTTTATCTTCATCCAACTTTGTTGCTGTAGGCATAGGTGTAGAATCAGGTGAATAATCAACCATACCAAACTTTTTCAATAAATCTTTAACATACTTAGTTTGGCTGATGAAGATCCCATCACTTCTTTGACTGACTTGAAGTCCAAGAAAGTAACTTAATTCCCCAATCATACTCATTTCATATTCACTCTGCATAAGCTTAGAGAATCTTTGGCAAAGCTTTTCATTTGTAGAGCCAAAGATAATATCATCCACATAGATCTGAAATAGGATCATATCATCACCATGCTTTCTGTAGAAGAGATTCTTGTCTATGGTACCTCTAGTAAAACCATGTTTAAGTAAGAATTCTGACAATGTATCATACCAAGTTCTAGGTGCCTAATTTAGTCCATATAGAGCTTTGAGTAGCTTGTACACAAAATCTGGAAATTTTGGGTCTTCAAAGCCAGGTGGCTATTGCACATAAACTTCTTCTTCTAACTCACCATTTAGGAAGGCACTTTTGACATCCATTTGATACACTTTGAAATTTGAATGTGCAGCAAATGCTAGAAAAATCCTTATTGCTTCAAGTCTTGCAACTGGAGCAAAAGTTACATTATAATCAATTCCTTCTTCCTGTGAATACCCTTTTGCAACCAACTTTGTTTTGTTTCTGATAACTATACCATTTTCATCCATCTTGTTCCTGAACACCCATTTTGTTCCAATTATACTTCTATTCTTTGGTGCAGGAATTAACTTCCAAACTTTATTCCTTTCAAACTGATTAAGCTCTTCTTACATGGAAGATATCCAATCAGGATCCATTAGAGCTTCTTCAGTTTTCTTTGGCTCTACTTGAGACAGAAAGCATGCATGTAGGCACTCATTAGTTGTTGCATTTCTAGTCCTTACACCAGTATTGGGATCACCAATTATTGCATTTGGATTGTGACTCATGTCCCATTTTCTGGTGTGAGTTTGTTGACTGGTGCCTTCATCATTTTCTTTATTATTGGTATGACTAGTAGATCCTTCTTCTCTTTCTCCCCCTAAGTTTGTGCTATCAAATTCAGGTGTATGAGATGAGCTTCTATTTTTATGATTCTCCTGTTCAGTATTCTCTTCATTCATCATCTGTTGTGCATCGACTTCAGCCTCTTCATCAGAATCACTGTCAATGTTGAGATTTTCAAATGCAAGGGCTTCAGCTTCATTATCATCAATGCATTCCAATCCTGGACACTTGTCATCATCAAAAGTCACATATGTGCTCTCCATGATTTTCTTTTGATCAATTACAAAGACCTTGTAGACAGTTCTCTCCAATGAATATCCTAGAAAAATTGCTTCAAAAACCTTTGAGTCAAATTTTCCCACATATTCAGAGTTGTCTTTTAAAATGTAACACTTGCTTCCAAACACATGAAGATACTTTACAGTAGGCTTTCTCTTAGGCATGATTGAGTAAGGTGATTTGCCATGAATCTTGTTAATGAGATATCTGTTTTGAGTGTAGCATGCAGTATTTACAGCTTCCTCCCAAAAACTAGTTGGCAGATTGGCATCTTGCAGCATTGTCCTTGCAGCTTCTACTAATGTTCTGTTCTTTCTCTCAACTACTCCATTTTGTTGAGGTGTTCTAGCAGCAGAGAATTCTTGAACAATGCCTTTGTTTTTGCATAATTCACTCAATGTTGCATTTCTGAGTTCTATTCCATTTTCACTTCTCAATCTTTTCACACGGTTTTGATCTTCAGCCTGTTTCTCTATCTTCTTTATGTGCTCAATTATGATGTGTGGAGTCTCATCTTTAGAATGCATTAATTCTACCCATGTGTATCTTGAGTAGTCATCCACCATCACAAGTGCATATTTGTTTCTTGAAATTGATAAGACATTTACTGGCCCAAACAAGTCCATGTGATTAGCTCCAATGATGCACTTATGGAATTCGCAGTTTTTAACTTGTGACTTTATCTTTTTATTTTTCCTTTCTGACAGGCTTCACTGACTTCAATTTGAGCAAACTCTAATTTTTGCATGTGTCCCACCAGCTCTTTCTTGACCAGAGTGTTGATTACCTTGTAATTTAGATGTGAGAATTTCTTATGCCATAACTTGCTTTGCTCTATGAATGCCTTGGTGTAGAAGCAACAAATTCCATCCTCATTTGTTGAGTCCAAGTCTGCAACAAACAAGCTTCATTTCCTTTCTCCTTTTAGAACAACTTCATTGGTTTTCTTGCTGATGAAAATACATTCCTCTCTGTCAAATAGAACTTTAAAACCTTTGTCTGCAAACTGGCTGACACTGAGAAGATTTACTTCAAGAATAGCTATCAATGTTACATCATCAATGACAACATTTCCAAAAACAATCTTGCCATATCCCACTGTAAATTCTTTGTTGTTGTCTCCAAAGGTCACCAAGGGGCCAACCTTCTCCTCAAATTATGATAACAGGGCCTTATCACCTGTCATATGCCTGGAGCATCCACTGTCTATGATCCATATTACCTTCTTCATTTTGCCCTGCACACAATGAGTTTAAGTGTGTTTAGCAACCCAAGCAGTGTTGGGTACTTTCTTCTTGTTAACTGATTTAGTAGAAGTAAAGTTAGAGGTCTCAGAAAGAATAGCATTCATAGATTTTTGAGCATTTTCTCTTGCAGGTGTAGATCCAATACTGACTTCCTTGAGATCTATTCTCAGCTTGTGACAACTTTTCATTAATTTTGAGTTACAGGAAATGCAGTCAAACTTATCACAAAATGAATAGGGATCATTTGCCTTGGCTTCATTATACTTGCAGGCTTCTTCAATTGGATTGCTAACAACCTTTTTACAAAGGTAAGTTAGGTGATTCACAGAGCCACACTTTTCACATTTCTTCCTTGGAACATCTGCAACATAAGCAAAATTGCTGCTTTTGTTTATCCCAATCTTCCCATTTCTATTCTTTTTCTTCTTTCTTGCATCTTCAGTTTTTATTTCCTTGATAGGTGTCTTGGAATCTTGGTTGACCATAAGCTTTTTTCAGCTTATTTCTGCATTCTTCTTCTCATTGTCTTCATCACTAATTTCTTGCTTTATGATCAACTCTTCTTTACTGAAATCTACTTCACATGTTTTGAACATAGGTGAACTAACCTTTTTAAGCATAGCTGGAACATCTTCATTTTCATTTGCTTTTTCTTTTTCACCTACAGCTTTCTTCTTGTTGCTCAAGGCATCATAATCAAGACCAATAGCAATATTAGCACATGGTTTGTTCTTCTCATGGTATTGTCCAACCAACTCAGATACATTCCTAAATAATTTCAACTTGACTTCATTCTTTTCTAGCTTCTCCCTTAACACTGCTTCAATCTCATTTGCACACTTGAGCTTGTTCTTCAGATATGCATTTTCTTATTTCACAGCTTCAAGCTCTACTAGCAACAACTCAGTTTCTTGTTTCTCATTTTCAAGCTTCATATTTATCTTTGTTAATCTGCTAACCTCTTCATTAGCAGCAACCATACTTGTATGAATGTTAAATATTTCTGTGCTCATCTTTTCAACAGTTTCCTTATATTGACTCACATTTAATCAATGGTGGTAAGAGTTGGTACCTGTGCTTTTGATGAGAATGACTCTCCTTGCTCCAAGGCCATAAGTGCATAATTTCCTAATTCCTCATCTTCATCATTATTAGAATCATCCCAACTCCTTCCCTCTGCAATATAGTTTTTGCTTTGCTGTTTCTTCAGAAGAGCTTCATACTTTGCTTTCAGTTCAAGATAAGCTTTGTCTTTCTTTGCTTTCTTGGGTTTCCTGCATTCTGTAGCAAAATGGCCTAGTTCATCACAGTTATAGCATCTTATCTTTGATCTGTCAACAGATCCAGTTTTGTAGCTATTTTTGCTATCAGGTGTGTACTTCCATTTTCCTTTCCAGTTGTTGTCTTTGTTGAATGATTTTCTTTCCCTTGAAGAATCTTGGCATCTTTACTCTTATGTTAGAGAACTTTCTTGCCAGATAGGTCATTAATTGATCTAGCTCATCAAGTTTATCCATGGTGTAGAACTCATCTTCCTCCAGTTCCAGTATCACTTGCTCATGTGAATCATTGTTTCTTTGTTCACTTGTTGAGGCACTTGGAGTCTGGAGTCTTGGCTCATCATTATAGATCTGGCTTTCATTAACAATTAGAGCACTTGAACCATCTACAACATGCCCTTGACCAGCTCTTAATGATTTTCTTTGAATCATTTCCAATTCATATGTTTTTAAGAGTTCATATAGAACTTCCAGAGTTAACCTGCTCAAATCTATCCCTTCTCTGATTGCTGAGATTTTCTGTTGCAAATGGTCAGGGAGTGTGAGCAAAAACTTCAAGTTCACTTCTTCAGCTTCATAATATTTATCATGTAGCTGCAAGTCATTAATCAGCTTGTTAAACCTTTCAAACACATCAGTAATGCTTTCCTTTGGCTTAGCCATGAAACTCTCATACTGTGAAATCAGTATCCTTCTTTGATTTGACCTAACTTCCTCTATTCCATTATAAAGTATTTATATCTTCTCCCAGATCTGCTTAGCAGTGTCATAGTTGACAATGTTATTGTACATTACATTGTCAAGTGACTCTATTAAGATCAGCTGTAAGCCACTATCTAAGGAGACTTTTTCTTTCTCAGGCTCAGTGTATTCTGAAGGATCTTTAGGAGCATAATGAGCTGGAATGACCATATCTCCATCTGTAGATTCCTCAACTCTTACCATAGGAGTGAAAGGCCCATTCTTGAGAATCTGAATATATAATGGATTGGCCATCCTGATAAACAGCAACATTTTCTTCTTCTATAGAGTGTAGTTGGTCTTATCAAAAGTAGAGATTTTGATGCTACTAATTTTCTGTGTATTCATTCTTCCAAGATCTTAAATCTGTTTACTTTCATATTTTGCTCTGATACCACTTGTTGGGTAATGAATCACACATAGAGGGGGGTGAATGTGTTTTTGTGTTTTTCTACTTTTCTTTAAGTGTTTATGGTGATGAACAAAGTAAATTAAAACCTTGTAGTGAAATGTGTTAATACTGAAATTAAACAGATAGAAATAGTGAACACAGATCTTTCAAAACTCACTTAATTTTATATTAAAATTAAGAATGTCTTGCTACAAAATTTTTAGGCTCTTTGTTGATAAAGAGCTTAGCTTCTTCCTTGAGAGAATACAAGATTTCTGATTTAAATTATTACTTCAAAATAAAGCATCCAGTGTTTACTTTATAGAATATTAAACCCTGGTTTTTACACAACATGCAATAGCATGTACTAAACCCTTTTTTTAGATAACCAAATCTTTCTATTTCTGGCTTAGTGAACTTTGTTAATCTTGCATGCCTGTGACTTTACTTTTCCAGTTTATCTTGGCCTTTGATCTTGTACTCTTCAAGCTGCTTTTTGTAGACTTGTCAACCCAACTGATTGGATTTTTTATTGATTGATAATCTTGGATGTTTAACTGGTCTACACTTTGTACTTTGAGTTTTACCTCGAGATCTCCAGTTTGATATATAGAGAACTTGACATCTCGATAAGTATATTGGCTTATCGAGATCTCTCATCACTCCATAGTTGTTTTGACTTATCAAAGTCTCTGAGTTCTCTATATAAGAATTTGGCTTGTCGAGATCTCTCATCTTCATGTCTTCACTTTGGCTTATCGATATCTCTGATTTCTCTAGTGACAGATTGGCTTATCAATATCTCAGAGATCTCTAGTGATATTTTGACTTATCGATATCTCAGAGTTCTCTAGTGAAGAAATGACCTGTCGATATCTCCATTCTTCATGTCTTCAATTTGGCTTGTCGATATCTCTGAGTTCTCTAGTAGCTTTTCTTGACTTCCCGATAAGTCATTCTGGAGTTCTTGAATGACTTCTCTATAACACAAAATCTATGAATTATAGACTTCATGACTTAGAATGTTTTTCACAAAATAGATTTATTCAACTCTAAGCTTCTTCATACTTTCTCTGAGGCGTGATCTTCATGATCTTCTTCCAGAGCTTATTCTTAGGCTTGAGACTGTTTACAGAAAAATACTTCAGTCTAGTTTATATACATTTTTACAGACTTAAGTGTACAATACACAATGCAAACATATATTAATATACAACCTACTTAGGGTTGTCAATTTGACTTAGTCTTGTTATTGTACAGGCATGTCTTGCACAACAACTTTAAGCTTGGTTTATCGAGAGAATTTTATCACTTATGCACCACATCTCTAAGCTTACATGAGCTAACACGCCGTAGGAAACAAGAGACATCGTACAAAAGTATGCACCTCGCATACCTCAGAAAATCATAATTCATCAACAAAGGTTTGATAGTTTTTTCTAACTTTTTCATCCCAATTTTTGGTCTCCAATGGACCGCGCCTTAAACAGAAAGGGCCATTATAGAAGGGCGCGCTCTAAGGTGAAGGCGTGACTAAAACAAAAGACTAGCTCTCTGATATTCAAGTAATAAATAATCTTTGATGCAAGGAGGACGTGCCTTGTCGGTGAAAGTGATCTTTCACTGACAACACACATATAATTCCTTCAACTATTACTTCATATTTGACTTCTTACATCTTGCCAAATTATATATCTAAACCCCTGATCTCGTATGTTTCACAAATAGTATTGTATGATTCATTTATTCAAATTAAAGTCAAAATGTCTATAATCTTCAACGATCACCTATTTTTTTAAGGGCGCGCATTTTCGAGAGGTTGTGTCTTCCTTAACAAAATTAACATTCTTAGAAGGCACACCCTCTTTACGAGGAGCGTCTTCCTCGATAAATATAACATCCTTGGAGGGCGCGTCCTCTATAAGAGGAGTGCCTACCTCGACAAGTGTTAGGAATATGTGTATTAGTTTGATGATAAGTTAAACAAAACACTTAAGTAGAAATCTAGTGTTTGTAGCCTCAACGGATACTACCATTTTGGCTATCCGTTGAAGGAGTAGTTGTACTTAGAAATAAGTTTAGTATTGTAGCACATTTCATTCTCTGTATTTAAGTTGTAATTCTTAGATGTTGTGGGAAATTATCAGTCATGTTGACTACTAGTGGATATGCAAATAGGAGGGCTAATTATAAATATTTCATGCCTTGTAATTTTGTATAAATGAAGTTGTATCAACTTATATTAAAGGCCTTCAACGGATGAGAAGCAAAGCTTCAACGGATGTCTCTAAAGCTTCAACGGATAACATCCATCAACGGATGAGTGCTTCAACGGATAAAGCTTCAACTGCTAATGCATCAACGGATAAAGCTTCAACGGATAAAACTTCAACGAATAAAGCATTAACGGATGAAAGCTTCAACGAATGCTTAGTTCAAATAGCAGTTGATAGTGACAATTCATAAGCTGACAGAGGCACATGGGTTGACAGAGACAAACTGGAATGTGGCAGCCTCTAGGAGGAATCAAGAAAATGCAGCATTTCCATTCTGGTACAAACAAGGAAGTATTCAAAGATTCATAGCTAAACCTAAATTACATAGGATAGAGAAATGAAGAAGAAACATGTGAAGAATCTTTTAATTGTATTTTACAGTTTTGTCTTCACTTGTAAACTTGGTGATATATAAACCAAGTAGCAGCTAGTAATTAGATGGTGAATTTTCCAGAGCTGTTTAGAAAAATCCAGAGAGAAAATCATCTAGTTTGTACTAGGACGCAGTTGTGATTTAATTCTTTGAATCACAGATTTTTTGAAATAACACATCTCTGGTGGAACAACAAATCCACCAGAAAAGTTTTTAAGTCTGTTGTGTTCTTTACATTTGTGTTTGAATATATATCTGTCTGCATTAGCTGAAAGCAATTCACACACACTTGTTCATCAAAATACAATAGCTCAGAAACTGCTCAAAACTTGAAAAAGTTTTAAGATTTACATTCAACCCCCCTTCTGTAAATCTCATTGTTAGTTCATTGGGAATAACAATTGGTATCAGAGCAAGCTCTTAACACACAAAGAGTTTAAAGATCTATTCTACTAACATCATGAGTAAGAAGGATATTGGTGTAAAGATTCCAATCTTGGAAAGAGATAACTATCATCACTGGAAAGTGAAGATGCATTTACATCTTCTCTCTCAAGATGAAAGCTACATCAACTGCATTGAAAATGGTCCTCACATCCCTCACAAGGTGGCCACAGCTGCTACTGCAACAGTTGTTGTTGGACAGTCTATTCCCAAGCCAAAAGTAGAATGGACTGTTGAAGATATTGAAGAGGTTCACAAGGACAAGAAAGCCATGAACATTTTGTTTAATGGCCTAGATCAAGATATGTTTGACAATGTCATTAACAGCCAAACTGCTAAGGAAATTTGGGATACTGTGCAACTTATCTGTGAAGGTACTAAGCAAGTTAGAGAAAACAAAATGTAGCTTCTCATTCAACAGTATGAATATTTTCATTTTGAAGAAGGAGAATCATTGAATGATACCTTCAACAGATTTCAGAAACTGTTGAATGGATTGAAGCTGTATGGCAGAGTGTACCAAGTCAAGGACTCCAATTTAAAATTTCTGAGGTCTCTACCAAAGGAATGGAAGCCTATGACTGTTTCTCTAAGAAATTCTCAAGATTATAAGGACTTCACACTTGAAAGATTATATGGAATTTTGAAGACATATGAACTTGAGATTGAGCAAGATGAGCTGTTGGAAAAGGGAAAGAGAAAAGGAGGATCAATTGCACTTGTAGCTGACAATGAGAAGATTGAAGCCAGGAATGAGGAGAAGACAATGCCAAGTCTCAAAATTGGCACAAGCAAATCAGAATCAAGCAAGGGAAATGAGCAAGTAGCTGAGGATAAAGACAATTCTAGTCAAGATGACTCTGATGATGTTGATGAACATCAGGCTTTTCTGTCCAAGAGGTTTGCAAAGATGAAATTCAGGAAAAATACAAAATTCACTGTCAAACAAAAACACGTGGACAAATCCAAGTTCAAATGTTATAACTGTGGCATTAGTGGACACTTTGCAAATGAGTGTAGGAAGCCAACCTCTGATAAGAAGAAATTTGAGCAAGTTGATTACAAAAAGAAGTATTTTGATTTGCTCAAACAAAAGGAAAGAGCTTTTCTCACTCAAGATGATTGGGCAGCAGATGGAGCCAATGAAGATGATGATATGGAATATGTCAACCTAGCCCTGATGGCTAATTCTGATGAAAATGAAACTAGTTCATCAAGCAACCAGGTAATCACTACTGATCTCTCTCAGCTTTCTCAGATTGAATGCAATGAAGCCATAAATGATATGTCCAATGAATTATATCATTTGCGTGTTTCCCTTAAATCACTAGCTAAAGAAAACACAAGAATCAAAGAGAATTATTTATTTTTAAGTGATAGGAATGTTGTGTTAGAGAATCAGGTAATTGAGCTTGAAAAGATTAAAATTAAATGCTTGACTGTTGAGAGTGAACTAGAAGAAGTTGTTAAGAAAGTAGAAATTCTTTCTAAACAGTTAGAAAGTGAGCAAGAGGTAATCAAGGCCTGGAAAACATCTAGGGATGTTAGTGCTCAGATTGTCAAGGTTCAGGGAATTGAATCATTCTGTGAGAATGTCTGGAAGAAAAACAAAAAGGAGTTAGAATTAATTGATGGATTGTCAACGGATGTGGAATCAATGGATGATGAAAGTTATCCGTTGAAGGAAGAAAAAGAGCATCCGTTGAAGGCTCATCAATTAAAACAGGCAAGTGATTCTAAAAAGAAAAATCTCAATAAGAAGGATGGTTCAACTTTCAAGAACTTTGTCAAAGAAGGAGCTAGCACATCCAAAGATGCTAGTAAGGTGAATATAGGACACATGACTTTAGATCAGCTGAAAAATAGGCTTAAATTGGTTGAGGATAAAAAGGAAACTAAAAGAAAATCTAATAGAAATAGGAAGGTAGGGATTAATAAACACAACAATTACACACCCGATAAGTATGCTCCTAGAAAAAGCTGTGTGCATTGCAAAAGTGTTAATCATCTATCTGATAACTGCAAATCTGTTTATAATGCTCCCATGCCTTTAATTCCCTCCATGCCTAACATGTCTATGTCACCTCTGCATGTTATGCCTGTTATGTCTCATCAGAATCCTCATGCACATTTTGCAAACATGTCATATGTTAATAATCCTTATTTTACTGCATTCAGTATGCCTCAGATGCCATACAACATGCCTATGTGGAATAATATGTTTGCACAATCCATGCCTTATCAAATTCAATCAAATGTGCTAAATAATTCTGTGACTAACCCTACACTTCAACCAACTACATCTGAGATCAAGGTTGACCCAAAGTTACCTAAGTCAAAAGATGCAGGAGGAATGAAGTCTAGGAAAAAGACTAACAAGGTTGGACCCAAGGAAACTTGGGTACCAAAATCAACTTGATTGATTTTGTTGTGTGCAGGGAAAAAGAAGGAATCTATGGTACTTGGACAGTGGCTGTTCAAGACACATGACAGGAGATTTCACCCTGCTCACAGAGTTCAAGGAGAGAGCTGGCCCTAGCATAACCTTTAGAGATGACAGCAAAGGGTTCACTATAGGATATGGCTTGATTTCAAAAGAAAATGTCATCATTGATGAAGTTGCATTAGTTGATGGTCTCAAACACAATCTATTGAGCATCAGTCAACTATGTGACAGAGGGAATACTGTTTCCTTCAATTCTGAAGCCTGTGGTGTCACAAGTAAGAAGGACAACAAAGTGGTTCTGACTGGAGTTAGAAAAGGGAATGTGTACTTAGCTGACTTCAACTCTACAGATTCAGAATCAATCACTTGTCTTCTCAGCAAAGCAATTCCAGATGAAAGTTGGCTATGGCACAAGAAGCTATCCCATTTAAATTTCAAGACAATGAATGATCTAGTCAAAAAGGACTTAGTTAGAGGAATTCCTCTAGTGGAATTCACAAGGGATGGACTGTGTGATGCTTGTCAGAAAGGAAAGCAAAAGAAAACATCATTCAGTAAGAAGCTTGGATCTGCAATTGATGAACCATTACAACTGCTACACATGGATCTTTTTGGACTAGTCAATGTATTGTCAATTTCAAGGAAAATATATTGCCTAGTGATTGTAGATGATTTCTCAAAGTTTTCATGGGTTTATTTCCTTGGATCAAAGGATGAAGCTAGTGAAATCATCATCAACCATATCAAGCAAGTCAACAATCATCCAGATTTCAAAGTAAGGAATATCAGGAGTGACAATGGAACTGAGTTCAAGAATACAACCATGAAGTTGTTCTGTGAAGAATATGGGATCATGCATGAGTTCTCAGCTCCAAGGACTCCACAACAAAATGGTGTGGTGGAAAGGAAGAACAGATCACTAATTGAAGCTGCAAGAACAATGCTTGAAGAGTCAAAGCTCCCAACATACTTTTGGGCTGAGGCTGTTAACTGTGCATGTTACACTCAGAATATTTCTCTAATTAATCAGGCAAAAGGCATGACTCCCTATCAATTGTTCAAGAGAAGAAAACCAACTTTAAACTTTCTGCATGTCTTTGGTTACAAATGTTACATTCTAAGGAATCAACCTGATCACAAAGGGAAGTTTGATGCAAAGGCTGATGAAGGAATATTTGTTGGTTATTCTGCTAGAAAATCATATAGAGTCTACAATCTAAGAAACAACATTTTCATGGAATCTGTGCATGTTGCGTTTGATGATAAAAAGATTGATGGACTAACAGATGAGGGATATCATGAAGGACTCAAATTTGACAACATTGAGATATATTGTGATGATAGTGAAGTTGAGAATAATGGAGAAGGCACCTCGAAAAGAATTCAAAATCTACCTTTGGATAATGCACAGAATGCTGCATCCGTTAAAAGTCGTAATTCAGCTTCCGTTGATAGAAACAATGCAGCATCCGTTGAAAGACAAAGTGCATCATCCGTTGAAGTTCATAATGAAGCATCCGTTGATCACAGTCTGTCAACGGATAATCATTTCACTTCATCAGTTGATAGAACTCCCAATTCCTTTCAAAGGATCAGCAACTCAGGGGGAGTTTCAACCAATCAACATTCTATCTCACATCATGACAATACTGAGGCAACCTCATCTAGAGCTAATCTACCACATCAAAGGAAATGGACCAAGAATCACCCTTTTGAACTAATCATTGGTGATGCTACATCTAAAGTGCAAACTAGAAGGGCTACTCAAGATGAATGTCTGTATAGTAGCTTTCTATCATAGGAGGAGCCTAAGAGAGTGGAAGGAGCTCTATTGGATCCAGATTGGATTTTAGCAATGCAAGAGGAGCTAAACCAATTTGAAAGGAACAAAGTATGGAAGCTGGTACCCAAGCCAAAGAACAAGAGTTCTATTGACACAAAATGGGTATTCATAAACAAGATGGATGAAAATGGAATTGTCATAAGGAATAAAGCCAGATTGTTTGCTAAAGGTTATTCTCAACAAGAGGGAATATATTTTGATGAGACGTTTGCTCCAGTTGCCAGACTTGAAGCCATCAGAATCTTTCTAGCCTATGCAGCCCATGCCAATTTCAAGGTCTATCAAATGGATGTCAAGAGTGCATTTCTGGATGGGGAATTGGAGGAAGAAGTTTATGTAAGCCAACCTCCAGGATTTGAAGATCCAAATTTTCCAGACTATGTGTATTATCTGTTGAAAGCACTCTATGGACTAAAGCAAGCACCTAGAGCCTGGTATGAGACTTTGTCAAAATTTCTTCTAGATAATCACTTCACAAGAGGTACTGTTGACAAAACTCTTTTCTTTAGAAATGTTAATGGCTCTACAATACTTGTTCAAATTTATGTAGATGATATTATATTTGGATCTACAGATGATAAGCTTTGTAAAAAGTTTGCTAAGTTAATGCAAAGTAAATATGAAATGAGCATGATGGGAGAACTAACTTATTTTCTTGGTTTACAAGTTAAACAAGTTAGTGGTGGAATTTTCATTAGTCAAACTAAATATATTTATGATCTTTTAAAGAAGTTTGACTTAATGGATTGTTCATCTGCAAAAACTCCCATGGCCACTGCCACCAAGCTTGAATTAAACAAGGCTGAAAAGTCTGTAGACATTTCAAGTTATAGAGGCATGGTTGGTTTACTTTTATATTTAACTGCTAGTAGACCTGATATAATGTTTTCTACATGTCTCTGTGCTAGATTTCAAGCTGGCCCTAAAGAGTCTCACTTAGTGGCTATTAAAAGGATTTTCAGATATCTCAAAGGGCCTCCAAATCTAGGAATTTGGTACCCTAGAGAGTCTGGTTTTGATCTAATTGGCTACTCAGATGCAGATTATGCAGGTTGTAAAATAGACAGGAAAAGCACAACTGGCACCTGTCAATTTCTAGGGAATAAGCTTGTGTCATGGTTCAGCAAGAAGCAAAATTATGTTTCAACATCAACAGCTGAAGCTGAGTACATTGTTGTTGGTAGTTGTTGTGCACATATACTGTGGATGAGAAATCAACTATTTGACTATGGACTAACTGTTGACAAAATTCCTATATTCTGTGACAACACAAGTGCCATTGCCATTACTGAAAATCCAGTGCAGCACCCAAGAACCAAGCACATTGACATCAAGTACCACTTCATAAGGGAACATGTGATGAAAGGTACAGTGGAACTTCATTTTGTTCCAAGTGAAAAGCAGATTGCAGACATATTTACCAAGCCACTTGATGAATCAACATTCACAAGATTAGTAAGTGAGCTAGGTATGCTTAATTATTCTTAAATTCATGTCCTCATTAAAATCTGCTTTGAAGCCTGAAATGAATTTGTGACAAGAACAAAATTGGCTTTAAGTAAAGATTATTCTATCAATGGATATTCCCTATTCGTTGAAAGCCAAAATTGTTCTATCAACGAATGTTCATTATCCGTTGAAAGACAAATACATTTCTGGTAATTTTATCCTTCAATGGATAAAACAGTGTTAACCTTCAAAGGATAACTATTTACCTCATCCGTTGAAGTGTCACATCAGTTACTTTAAGTGAGTCACAGCCGTTGATTTGTTTACTTAACCGTTGATACATATATACACTGTTGTATGTATTTGTATTAAAGGCAGTTTTCAGAATTTCTACAGTTTTCTTTATTTTCAAACGGTTGTAATTGGTTTAAAAGTATCATTTAATCATTTTATTTACGTTCTAATTCGAGAAAGTATAAAAGCCCATTGAATTCTTATTTTCACTTTACGCTTTCTTGCAATTTTTACTCTCTTTCTATCCCAAAACTCTCAATCTTTTCTCTGCAATCTCTACTCACAACAATGGCACCAGTAGTCAAGATTATGTCACAGTCTGGATTTGTTTATGAAAAGAACAATTTCGTAGCCTTGGTGCAAAAGAATGAAGCCCACTCAGATTATCACAAAATGATGGACTTCATCAAGAACTGCAAACTAAGCTATGCAATGTTGGAAGCCCCAACTATCTATTGTGAGGTAATTGAGGAGATTTGGACAACTGCAGAGTTCAACTCCACAGATATGACCATTGCTTTCTCTCTCAAAGGTAAGAATTACTGTATTAACTGTGATGATATACAGTCTTGCTTTAAGCTACCTGAGAATAATGCCATGACACCACACACTGATAATGATGTATCTGCTATGTTAGATTCCATAGGCTATTCTTTTGATTCCGCTAGTTTAGGGAGCATTAGAAGAAAGGGCCTTAGGAAAGAATGAAGTTTTCTTGAAGATGCCTTTATCAAGGTTTTCTCTGGGAAGATTAGCAATTTTGATGCCATAACTTCATCTCTTGTTAATATGCTCTATATGCTAGTTTCTGATAGGTACTTTAATTTTAGCAACTATGTCATGCTAGAATTAGGTTTCAGGTTAGGTAACAAAGCTAATAGACCTCATAACATCTACTATGCTAGATTCTTTATGTTATTGGCTAACCATGTTGCTGAAGGTTTGGTCATAACTAATGAGAGCAATAAACTCAAATGATGGGCATAAGAGAAAAGGGTCCTTGCAGATCTTTTGAGAATTAACCTCAACAGCCAGGTGCCATTGGTATATTTACCAATAATGAATGCACCTCAGGTAAGTGAGGTAAATACTTCTGCAACTCCTACATCTTCCACCCCCATTGTTTCTTTGCCTTCTAGTGTGGCAATGGAATCCGTGTCTTTGTCCCAACAGATTCCTACCAAAGCCACCAAAACTAAAATTCCAAAACACAAGTCAAAGAAAACCACCTATGTTGTCTCTCAAAAGACAACAGTTGTAACATCTACCATAAACCCTGAAGGGAGTGAACAGGGTGTGAGTGGTGAGGGGAGGGGTGAACATCAAAAACCCCCCCAGGATAAGGTGGGAGAGGTGAGTGGTACCCTAGCCATCCAAGCCACAGTTTCTCAAAAGACTGTGGTGGTTCAAAAGGAGTCAAACATATCCCTAGTTGCATCCTCCCAAAAGGATGCAGCTATTGAAAATAGTACCCAACCAGGGATACAGAACAAAATAGGGAGGGACACTGAAGCCACACATTCACCTGTCAAAGCTTTTTCAAGAAGAAAGAAGGCTAAAACCCTAGTTTCCACACAGGGGGCACACACTGCACAGATACATCCACCTGTATCTTTGCCTTCTCAAACTCAGCTTGATGTGGCTCCACTAAATGTGGAGTCACAACCCCATTCTCTCATAATAGACACACAATAATCACCAAATTTTCCATCACCATCTCTGGATGTGGATATGATATTCACATCAAATCCTGATTCTCCCTCTTTAAAACTCAGGGAGGAGCCCCACTCAAATCCTGGTGATCATCATCTGTTAGATGATTTGTTGGTTCATCATCCAATTCTTTCAGACTTAGTTGAAGAATCTGTGTCACCTCACTTAAAATCAATTCACACAAATTTAACAATTATGTCACTTTCAAAATCTACATCTTTTCCTTCTTCAACGGATATCTCTCATCCGTTGACAAGTGGTTGTTCTTCGACGGATAAGCTTAACAGCAGTTATCCGTTGATATCATCAGTTTCCACTTCAACGGATACTCCCTATCCGTTGATGGTCTCTACACATATAACTGAATCAATTCCAAGTATAGAAGACATGGTTACTGTACAATCACTTCTAGGATTGAGGGAAGGGAGTGATAATTTGAGTGAGAGGCTGGGTTGCTCCCAGGAAAAAGGAGAGGTTGAGAGTCAAAATATGCATGCTATTTCTTCCAGCATGGCAAAAGTAAGTGAGGGGAGTGCCACCTTAGTAGGTGAGGGTGAGGGTGTGAGGATGTGTGTGAGCCAGGGGGGCCCCTGATGCAAGAATATAGAGAAAATGAGAGAAAAGCAGGTACAGAAGCTATAAGGGTGGATCCAGCCATTGCTAGTGAGTCAATGATTGTGGATGATGCTGAAAAGGAAAGACAATTTCAGCAACATTACAAAGCTGAGATTGATAACATTTCCTTGGATGCTGACACTTTTACTCATCCTGTTTCAGCCTATCAACTGTTGGCTGCTCAGGGCAATGTGGAGGCAGAGCAGACTTTGAACATTGTGCACACTTTAGAATCTCTTCAAAGAGATAAAGCTGCTGTTAATAGGATGCCTTCTCAAGCTGGTGAGCCATCTGAAGAGTTTGAAGTAAATTCTAATGATGATGACTCTATTTCTCTGGATAGGAGCATGAACTTAAGGGGAGATGCAGGCCCAAGTTCTGTTCCAGATTTACCTGAATGGGCATGGACAAAGAAATCTACACCAGGACAGTTTGGTGTAGCTTTGGTCAAGCAAGTAATGGTTATTCAAAAGGCCCTTCAGGAGACTACAGATGCTGGTACAAAGGCTATTCTTCAAGCTCATCTAGACTCTCTGCATCTTTTGCAGTTGCAGCATATCAGATAGAATTTAAGTGTGGATGAACTCAAAAAGGATATTGCTGATCTGAAATCCTATAATTCTGAGAAGTTGGATTCAGTCATGCCTTATGGTACAATGCAAGATTTGTTGCTGAGACTGAGGAGAGAATCTGATGCTGACAAGAGGCTGGCCAAGTTGGAAACAAGAGTTCAAGTCATTGAAGACTTTGTGGTCACCATTCTTCAAAATCAACAATCTCAAACAAATCTACTATTGCAGCTGGCAAAAGCACAAGGCTTGACCCCTATCCTTGATGATAACAAAAAGGGGGAGAATAAAAGGGAAAGGGAAGGAGATCCATCAACAACAGTTCAAATATCTAAAGTGCTAGTTCCTGCCATCACCACTTCTCCAACTCTTCAAATCAAAGGAAAGCTTGATGGAATTGATCTAATCCAGATAGCAGCAGCTGAGATGAAAGTCAAAGAGCAAAGGAAAAAAATTGATGAAAGGATGAAATAAATTTTTGGTTGTACAACTTCAAAATCACAATCTGTAAAGCATAGCACAAAAGTGGATCCAATCATCATGGAGCTCAAGCCAGTAAGGAGAAATAAGGTTGGAGAGACTTCTTCCAAGAATCTGAAACCTATGGTTCTCAAGCCCAACAATGGATCCAACAAGGACTCTACAAAGAACCCTCTAAGCCTTGCTCAGTTGAAAGGAGTGGATTTTCCTCTTCCAAAGCCTGATAAAGACAAGGTTTTGGGTGGTAATATCATGAAGCACAAGGAGACCAAGGATGTGGTTGAAAGGATGAACATGGCCATTATCTTTAGAGAGGGAAAGAGTATCTGTGTGATACAAGGACATCCCAAATTCTCAATAGCCAAGAGGGAAGAAACCAGAAGGTTGAAGGAAGAAGCTAAAAAGCTAAAGGCTGACAAAAGAGCACAAGCAAAGCTTGAAAAACAGCTAAAGTCAACTCAAGCTGAAGAAAAGAAAGAAATTGAAGACAAGATTGAAGATGTAGGTATGGGGGACATGATTAGTGATGATGTGGAAGAAAGAAGCAATGAAATAAAGGAATGGCAGAAAGGAAACAGAAAGAAGGCCAATGCAAAAAGGAAGATGGTAGATGAGACTGAAGATTCTCAATCAAAATCCAAACCACTACCTTCTATTCCTGAACCCATTATGCCTGACCCCTTCATAAACATCCATGGTGAAACAATCACTCCTAAGGAGGAACCAATTGATTGGGACACCATCAAATTGCCCACCTTCTTAACCACTTCTCCACCATCAAAGAAACAGAAAAGGAAAATCAAATCAACACCTCCTCTAACCTCAATCAAATTCACTCAGAAGCCTACCTAAGCCACAAGCCTCAAAGGATGATTATGTTCACATTTGTGACATAAAGGAATTTTCAGATATTGAACTCTATCTGGATGAGCTGGAGGAAGTAAGGGGAATAGATGCCTACAGACAGCTTCCAGAAAGACTAGTGTTCAAATATAAAGGAAGTGTGGAAAGGACTTGGCCTCTCTACAGGATTCTGAATGAAGGCTATTCTACCTTGGTTAGAGTCTACTCAGCCATAAAAAGGGATTCTGGCTTTACCAGGACTACCAAAACTGAGATTCTCAACAAGATTGCCAGCATAAGGAAAACTTGGTGGGAGCCCAATGCCTTGCCTAGAACATTACTCATCCAAGAGAGAGGAATTACAATTCATAAATCACCTCATTGGTTGATGGAGTTCAGAGACAATAAAGGAGTCAGAAGATTTTTTAGACTTGAAGATCGGTTCAAGATTGCTAGTAATGAAACTCTCAAGGATATGCAATCTAAGTTGGACATCAATGAAGAAGATGAAGCTGAATTCTACAGACAACTCCAACTCCAAATAGAGGAGAATGACAGGAGGCTAGGGAAGAAAATAAGGGATCAAAGGAAAAGAAATTAATCTGCTCAGGCTAAAGGAGCACCCTTGGAAACAATGTAATTCTTCAATTCTATCTCAGTATACACACTTTTGCAGCACTTTTGAATTTCTACTTTATTTCAGTTCATATGTTTGTTAAGTGTTTTGTTATCATCAAGTTAAACCCAAATTTATGACTACAGTTCTAGTAGACATAAATAGGGGGAGATTATGAGGAATATGTGTATTAGTTTGATGATAAGTTAAACAAAACACTTAACTAGAAATCTAGTGTGTGTAGCCTCAACGGATAAGACCATTTTGGCTATCCGTTGAAGGAGTAGCTTTACTTAGAAATAAGTTTAGTATTGTAGCACATTTCATTCTCTGTATTTAAGTTGTAATTCTTAGATGTTGTGGGAAATTATCAGTCATGTTGACTACTAGTGGATATGTAAATAGGAGGGCTAATTGTAAATATTTCATGCCTTGTAATTTTGTATAAATGAAGTTGTATCAACTTATATTAAAGGCCTTCAACGGATGAGAAGCAAAGCTTCAACGGATGTCTCTAAAACTTCAACGGATAACATCCATCAACGGATGAGTGCTTCAACGGATAAAGCTTCAACTGCTAATGCATCAACGGATAAAGCTTCAACGGATAAAGCTTCAACGGATAAAGCATCAACGGATAAAGCATCAACGAATGAAAGCTTCAACGAATGCTTAGTTCAAATAGCAGTTGATAGTGATAATTTATAAGCTGACAGAGGCACATGGGTTGACAGAGACAAACTGGAATGTGGCAGCCTCTAGGAGGAATCAAGAAAATGCAGCATTTCCATTCTGGTGCAAACAAGAAAGTATTCAAAGATTCACAGCTAAACCTAAATTGCATTGGATAGAGAAATGAAGAAGAAACATGTGAAGAATCTTTTAATTGTATTTTACAGTTTTGTCTTCACTTGTAAACTTGGTGATATATAAACCAAGTAGCAGCTAGTAATTAGATGGTGAATTTTCTAGAGCTGTTTAGAAAAATCCAGAGAGAAAATCATCTAGTTTGTACTAGGACGCAGCTGTGATTTAATTCTTTGAATCACAGATTTTCTGAAATAACACATCTCTGGTGGAACAACAAATCCACCAGAAAAGTTTTTAAGTCTGTTGTGTTCTTTACATTTGTGTTTGAATATATATCTGTCTGCATTAGCTGGAAGCAATTCACACACACTTGTTCATCAAAACAAAATAGCTCAAAAACTGCTCAAAACTTGAAAAAGTTTTGAGATTTACATTAACCCCCCTTCTGTAAATCTCATTGTTAGTTCACTGGGAATAACAACATGGTTTTCATCCTTTGAAGGCGCGTCTTTTGTATGAGGCGCGTCTTCCTCAACAAAGGTATTCATCCTTGGAGGGAGCTTCCTCTGTATGAGGCGTGTCTACCTCGACAAGGTAACATCTTTGGAGGGCCCATCCTTTGTATAAGGCGCATCTACCTCGACAAGCAAAATCCTTATAGGGCACGTCCTCTATAAGAGGAGCATCCACCTCGACAAGGGTATCATTCTTGGAGGGAACGTCATCTGTATGATAAGCGTCCACCTCGACAAGGGTATTCATCCTTGGAGGAAGCGTCCTCTATGTTATTCCTAAAGAATCTAACAAGTAGAATTACAGAAGGGGGGTTGAATATAATTCTTGATTTCTTTTTAATCTTTCAAAAACTTCTTACAAATATAAAATAATTGTGTATGAATATGCTAAGTGCGGATTAGAAATATTCAAGCATTCAAAACCCAAAGTAAGTAAACAAAGATGTTTAAAAACTTTCTGGTGGATTGTTATTTCCACCAGAGAGAGATATATATATATATATATATGTAGAAGATCTATGTAATGCTAAAAGCACACAACTGCTTACAAGTGAAATTACTAAGAGAGGACTAAGAAATTCTTAACAGATTATGCCTTTTCTATTTCTTAGTTCTTTCGATCGATATTTTTCTATCTGCTACTCTTGGTTTAAATATTACCAAGTTACATGTGAAAGAGACAAACTAATAAAACAAAATTGTCTAAGTCTAATCACATGCTTCTTCATTTCTCCATACAGCTTCTTTGAATTTCTTCAAGTTAGCATGGAAATGGAAATGCTTCTTGATCTTCATAATCCTGATTACAGGCTGCCACATTCCTTTTGTGTATAATCAACCCATGTGACTGTCAAGTCACTATCAACTCCTATTTGAATTTGACATCCGTCGAGACTCTGTTAGATCATCCGTTGAAACTCTATTGAATCATCTGTCGAGACTCCATTGGATCATCTGTCGAATGTGACTTGGGTCATCCGTCGAAGCTTTGTAGAAACATCCGTTGAAAGTATTTCCATAGTGGTTGCTTATGCAAAATTACAAGGCATCTAATATATACAATTAGCCAACCTATTTTACATATGATTCTTGTAGTCAACATAACTTAGAATATCCTACAACTTCTAATTCTCTAAGACATTACAGTACACAGGAATGTGCTACAAAAGACTTATTTAATTATAAGCTACTCCCTCAACGGATGACAAGTAAGATTATCCGTTGAGAGCTATAAAATCTCATTTAATTAAATCTACTAAGGTATTTTGGTAAATTATCATCAAGCCTACAACATATTCCTAATACTCTATAAATAAAGCGTCCACCTCCACTAGGGGAATCATCCTTGGAGGGCGCAACCTGTGTAAGATGCGCGTTTACCTTCACAAGGAAAATCCTCGGAGGGCGCGTCCTCTATAAGAGGAGCATACACCTTGACAAGGGTATCATTCTTGAAGGGCGCGTCCTTTATAAGAGAGGCGTCCACCTCGACAAGGGTATTCATCCTTGGAGGGCACGTCCTCTATAAAAGGAGTGTCCACCTCCACAAGGGGAATCATCCTTGGAGGGCGTGTCCTGTGTAAGAGAAGCAACTACCTCGACAAGGGTCTTCTACAGAATCGTCATGTAACAAAACCAAATCAAAGATCAGCATTTTTAGAAGCCTTATATCTTCAATGAAACTCAAGGGATGTAGAAACTATCTTATGTAGAAATATCTCTTAATGAGGCATCTCACGAAGTGGCATCCAATAAAGGGCATCTCACTCTCAGACACATTTTCTTGAAGTTTAGTGTTTCCTTAAGTGTGGGTGTTTTCTTAACCTTGGGCATCTCCCTGATTTTTAATAAAAGCCATATATTTTAAGCTTGTGGCAATATGTAACACCACGGAACTAATGAGAAGTGACCTACCCCTCGAGCGTGTGCCCTGTCAGAAGTACTTTGTAGCCTTATCTTCTTCATCTGTTTTTAAGGCAACTCTCATAATTTCTTCTTGCTAAAAATAACCAGATGACCTTGGTAATCATATCGAAAGAAGAAGCTTTAACATATGAGACAGATATGCTCGGGGCGCGCCCTAAAGACTCACTCAGATTATTGAGGATGTGAGGGCGCGTTCACTGAAACTAAACTTTCGACATACAGGAAGATCATTGTACTTTATTTGATTCTTGTTAAATCATGTCTGTAATTTTAAGGAAGACGATATGGGTATTTCAACGAATCCGCACCTTAAGAGAGATGGCCTTAAAGAGGTTACTTATGACTGCTGAGGATATAACATTACATCCTTAAATTGAGGAGCTCATTCATATCCTGGGGCCTCACCTTGACATTCAAGGGAGCGTCCTAGGATTCATGGTACCTCTACTATGATAGCTTTTTTTCTTCTGAAGTTCCAATATTAAGACTCTCTTGTAGTTTATAAAGTTAACCTCACCATCAATATTTTTCCGAGGGCGCGCCTTGAGAAAAGGGCGCGTTTTAAAATACGAGGAATTGGTTTTAGTCGAGCCATTCTTCAAATAATGACTATAACTCATATGATCATCAAGTCATCTTCATTGAAAACTTCCATAGACTTTTTCTTGTGAGGGCGTTCCCCGAGAGGGAAATGTTCCACTGAATATCTCATATGTAGAGGGCGCGCCTTAATCGATTATAACGCAGTGCTTGGTGACTCATGAGATATTTTATTGACACGATTCCACACTTAAAAGAACTTAAATAATATGGAACTTTAAATGTTACCTGAGGACGGATCCTATATGGAGACGTGTCCAATCAGCGAATTCTCCCGAAATTTGTTGGAAGTCGTCTGGTCCTCAAATATCTTAATCAAGGTGCGTCCTAAGAGTTTATGGGGATCTTCTTCGTACAGAATCTCTTTCACAATCTTCTTCCTGCACAAGTCCCAGAGACAAATAAAGGTAAGCACGAAAAAATCAGTTGAGTGTTACCTTAGAGGATCATCTTAAAGACGATGACTAGATCATGGTAATAATGCTTTCTTTTTAGAGTGTTCTCCTCCCGATCGTCTTCAGATTTGCCCCTGGTTAAGTCTTCTGAATTGAATAGTATTATCAAATCTTCTAAATCAAGTAGGATTCTTCAGTCTTCTTGTTGGAATAGGATTCTTCAATCTTCTAAATCAAATAGGATACTTCAATCTCCTAATTTGAATATGATTCTCCAATATTCTAGATCGAATAGGATTCTTCAATCTCTTAATTTGAATATGATTCTCCAATCTTTAGATTGAATAGGATTCTTGAATCTTCTAATTTGAATATGATTCTCCAATATTCTGAACCAAATAGGTTTCTCCCAATCTTCTGAACCAAATAGGTTTCTCCCAATCTTCTGAACCAAATAGGTTTCTCCCAATCTTCTAAACCAAATAGGTTTCTAGCAATTTTCTAAATTAAATAGGATTTTTTGGTAAAAATTTGCAGTTGTTGTTACCCATGTTTCCGGGCTGTACAACATGGATTCTCGTAACCATATCACTTCTGAATTAAAGAGAATTCAATAATTTTTGTGTAGGCTGTAAGATCGTCCAAAACTAACTTACCGAACTCGAGATAGGGCCCAAACAGTGTAAGCAAATCGCTTAACCCACCAAATCCGGATTTTGCATCCAACTTCGCTCCTTCGTGGCCATGGCTGTAAACTTCAACTTCATGGTTGGAAATCATCATCCATGGATCTTCTTCGTGATCGCGACTACTACATTCAAAACTCCTTCGACACCCTGACTCAAAATAGTTATTCATGGATCTCCTTTGTGGCTGTTGCTTGCAACCTCCCCCATTTTTATCCATCAATTCTTGTGTTAAAGAACCTTCATCGTGATGAGACATCTCTTCCTCCTGAGATTATGATCTTGATCACCACCCCTCTTTTTAGCGCCAATTCGTTGACAGAGGAATTTGGTAACAATGAAATTTGAGGTTTGTCGCCGGAATCAAGATCTACGATGGCGGTTCTTCGCCTGAAAGGTGAGCGAAGTGTGGTGGTTGTGATGAATTGGGGGCTGATATTAATTAGGGTTAGTGGTGGCTCTTTTAGGCTCTTGCTTCCCATTCCTTGCAATTTTCCTACGTATCCCTATTTATAGGGAATCAAGCCAATGTAGTTCTTGGGGAACAAGAAATCTAATGGGCTTAGATTTCTCATCCCGAGGCCCGGTAGGAAATCTACTGGAAATCGTCTTCTACTAGCTTTAGGAATGTCCGCCGATGAGGCCTAACCACAAAGGCCCAAGGTTCGTCCACGACTTCGAGACTTCGTGGATAAGGAATCTTCCCGACCGAGGAAAACCCTCTGTTACCAGCTGTTTCTCTAGTTCGTGGACATGGGTACAACCATGGTTTACCCCAAATATTGTACATATCATTTTCCCCCGAATAAGGAGCCCCTAACAGATTACAGGACAAGTGATCCCAAACTTTTTGGTGCAAAGTGCAGGATACTCCAAAGTCTCCCAACGAGGACACCCGTTGATTATAGAGACAGAGCTCCCAAAGCACACACCAGAGTTTACCTCATATCCCCAATGAGGGCACCCATTAATTCCAGGAGGAGGCCTTCCATCCAGGCATATTCCTGGAGGTCTCTGACCATAGATATCGCCTTCCTGCGGTTGCAGTATAGGAAGAAGTTATTCCATAGAGTACCTGCAGAAAAATGTTATTAATAATCATCCATCGTCTTCTTATCCTCACGAAACGTCCAAAGAATCTGCCAAAAATTCCATCCGATGTCAGCAAAACAAGAGGGCGCGCCCTAACATCCATATAAGTTAGGGCGTTCCTGATCTCCTACCCTGGAGGGCGTGCCCTTTCTTTCTCAGAAAGGGGGAAAGCCCTAATTTGAGGTGATCTTCATATTTTTGCCCCAATTTTGTCCAATTGACCCGACTTTGACCCGAATATTGCTTGTACCAAATTTTAGGCATTAACACTCCACTTCATGGCCAAGTTGGGATTAAGATCTTTATTCTCCCATACTTTTATATTTCTTGCATTCCACAGACCCTGTAAAATTATTGTTATCTTCACCCTCACTTCTGGAGATTGCCTACTTAATCGTTCTAGCACCCAGTCTGATGCATTGTATACAACACTCGTGTTATACTGCAAATCAATAATACTCCAACATGTTTTGCAAATTCACAATGAAGAAAACATGTAACAAATGCTCAACATCGATACCACACATTAGACACATTATTGTGATTTGCACACCTTTGCCTCGCAGTAAATTATGCACGGGATTATTATTGCGACAAAACGCCATAAAAATATTTTAATTTTCTCCGGCACATTAATTTTCTAGATTTGACCCCATCCTGTTGCATGTGGAATCTTAGGTGTTTTATTATGATGAGTATACCAGTACTTGTAACCTCTCTTGACACTATACTTGTCGTCAACATAGTGCATCCAAGCAGCACGATCATCTGCCTGATAACAGGAAACAGGTATTGCTAGGATTGCCCTAGCATCACAGCTTTGAAATTTGTTGTACACCTTATTCTCATCCCATTCTTTCACTCCATGTTCGAAAAGATCTTTTGCTTTCACGATGCCAGCTATGTTTGCATATTCACTGACAACACAGAAATCCTTCTTTCCCGTTAAGCATGCATCTTCATATACGTTTATACTCTCCCCATCCCCTAGTACCCACATAAATCCATTCTTAACCATCTCTTTTGCCTGCCAGATTCCAGACCATATGAAACTCGCTCCACCACCACGAGAAGCGTTGAGAATTGTATTGATCGGGAACTGTTTAGCTTTGAACGTTCTAGCAACCAGCGACTCAGGGTTATGTAAACAATCCCAAAAATGTTTGCCCAATAAAGCTAAGTTAAAACCTTGTAAGTCCCTAAACCCCATTCCCCCTATACACTTAGAAAATTTAAAAACTCGTTTATAAATCTATCCCATCAATAATTAGATTTATAAATATTTCCTATATTCAAAAAAATTTCCGCAATTTTATATTAACTATGGTTAACTTCACTCTTTCAAATATTTATATTCCATATATAAAATTTTAAACTTCTTAGATTACCTCATGCAAGTAAACATGAACGCGGGACTTTCCCAAATATCTGACTTTTACAATTTAATTCTAAAACTTTTTTTCTTAGAAATTTAATTAAGAAAAAATATTTTAAGAGTAAAATAGTATTAATTGAAATATTTTAAATTTATTAATAGAAATATAATATGTAGTAATTTTTAATACTAATATGGTATTATTACTAAAATATGCATTTGATAAAGTATATAGATCAGAGAGAAAAGTAGGGTTTTATTATAATAAGACTTATTCTCAGTTACAATAGAAGAGGGGCTTATACAACAACCAAACATAATAAAGGAAAATATCATAATAAGAAAACTATTATATTAATGAAAATATTCAATAATATAATATAATTATATATGTTAACATCCCCCCGCAAACTCACGATGTTGAATCGGGACTTTGCCAACCACGAGACAGAGCCACGTAACCAAACAAATCCAAAGCTGTAACACCAGATTTAAGAGCATCTAAACAAATCCATACACAAAATTACGAATCCACACAAACCAAAAACTTCCAAACGAATCCAAAGATGTAACAACAAAAGAGAACATAGCAACAAAAGAGAAACTGTCCAAAGACGCAGCAATCCAAGAGAAAACAAAGCAATCAAATCACCAAAGCAACAAATCTATAACTGTCAAAAATAATACCAAAACTGCATGTAAAACTGAATCCAAATCCAAAACCAAACTCCATAATCAACCCAATATAAACTCCAATTAACCAAATCCAAGCCAAAAAACTGTATTCAATCCCTAACCAAATAAAAACTGTATCACAATTCAAATTCTATCCAAATCTAGTCAAATCTCGCGAAGGGCAAATGTGCCTAGTGCACCAGATAAATTAAACCAATGTGCCTAGAGCACCAAATAAATTAAACCAATCCCCATGAAGGGTCAATATGCCAAGAGCACCAAATAAACTAAACCAATCCATCAAAGGGTCAATGTGCCTAGAGCACGAAATAAACTAAACAAACCCTTATAGGGCCAATGTGCCTAGAGTGCCAAATATACTAAACATATGTGCCTAAAGCATCAAATAACTTACACCAATCCCACGAAGGGCCAATGTGCCTAGAGCACTAGATAAAATAAAA
This sequence comes from Apium graveolens, assembly GCF_009905375.1. Taxonomy (NCBI): domain Eukaryota; kingdom Viridiplantae; phylum Streptophyta; class Magnoliopsida; order Apiales; family Apiaceae; genus Apium; species Apium graveolens. The sequence goes on along the minus strand of NC_133648.1, from coordinate 309,425,190 downwards.
TAAAAGGCGGAGAAGTATACATATATTCCTAGGGCTACCCCCGTCATCAACACGAGTAAAGGAAAGAACGATGAAAGGGAAAAAAAGAAAGAAGACAATATTATGAAGGAGCTATTATCATCAAAGAGAGACCGGGAGTGTGTATTAGAGTACCAACCAAAATAAACAGAAAAATTGTATAAGAGTTCCAATCAAAACCAGCGGAAAAGTTGTATGAGAGGCCTAACCAAAACCAGCAGAAAAAAAATTTCAACCAAAATCAATTTTGTTTATCCATGAGATCAAATCCAACCAAATCAATAATGAAAGTATCTCATAATGTAATATTATTATATATGTTAACGGTATTAACTTTCTTATAAAATAAAATATATACTACTTTAATTGAAAATTTGAATCCATATATATAATAAAATAGTAACTAAGTACCACAATTTAACTTCACTACACTAGTTCAACTTTAGTAAAAGATGAGACATCGTGGAACAGAGTTATTATTTTGATATATCATCAGGATCTGAGACATGCATCATGTTAAACTTTAAATGTTTAAGTATATATCATCTTCTTTGTATCCAAGAGATCCTCATTAGAAATCTACTCGGTATACTATAAAATGGAATAAAAATAGTTGTTGGGGGTTCGACAAATTTTGCACAACCACCATGATATACAACCTTAATTATTTTCTAGTCGGGGAATTAGGTGTTTATTTATTATTATTCTTATATCAGGGGCATTTTGGTCTTGTTAAGTAGACAACATTTATATGTTTAATCTAATTATATTTATATGAGTTGTATATAAGTTAAAAGTTAACCATGGGACATTTTCGTACTTATTAAAAAAAGGGGACATATTGATAAAGTAACTTACTAATATGAGACATAATATACAAATCCACATATTTAATAAAAATGATAGTATTTTTGTAAAAAATTGTGACGCCCTCAATCTCGGGGTTAGGAAATGAGGACTCACACACCTTTAATCTAATAATTAAATAAGCATAAACCCCGATTAACTACTAACAGGATCAACATGATAAAGTATGAGAAAAGATTACAACTACCAATCATAAAATATAACTTACAACCACAAAATATTATTAAATAGACAATATCTATTCCGGCTGGGAACCGACAGATAACCCATTGTATCTTTACAGATTTCCTTCTAGGCGCGTGCTCACTCAAAAATACCACTACCTGCTCTAGCAACCGGAAGCCCTCAACACGGTAGGGACCACCAGATACGCTCTTACGAGCAGTGCGCCTAAGCCTGGCCATCTTCTTGCTTAACTGCCATGGTTAGATTAAAACAAAACTTATGAGTATAAAACTCAGCAAGTAACTATAAAGCAGTTCTACGGTATCAATCCACAATATACTTTACCAAACTCAGGGCATTCTACTTTATTTGTTCTAGGTGGCAGATTTCCAGCTTTTGGGTTAAGGAAAGGTTTTGAAGGATAATGTGGGGCTTTCAAGGAACAAGGCTCAATGCAGGACGAAAGCCGATATTCATCACAACTCATTAAAGGATTATAATAGATTTTCAAAAAGAGGAAAGCAATAGTATTTCATTATATGGAATCAATCCTATGATCAACAGATTTAAAAATCAGGGTTCTCGAGCTTTAAGCTTCACATTAACATAATAAACCATTTTCATTTTCAAGAATCAATTTACTGAACAGAAAGTTTCAGTTCCCTTTTTAATAATCATTTAAAACCCTTGATTGGATCACTTTATCTTCCCATTTCATTATAATACGGGTGATCAGCCCGTACCGACCTCATCCGGTCTTTAAGGTACCAATCGGCATAATTTCAGCCTTAAGTTGGACTAGCCCCGCTAGCCTCTTACCATGACTGGACTAGTCCCACTAGCCTCTTACGTCCCAATCCAATCCATCAGGAATTCGTTTGGAAAACCTTGATTTGGAAGAAAACAAATAGGTTTTCTAAAATGCATTTTATCATTACCAAGAATATGAAATCATTCAGACTCTTTCGAGTCGAAACTCATTTTTAAGTCAAATTTTAAGAAAACAAAGTTCAGGGAGTGATTCAAAGATAAGCAAGGAACAATTCTTAAGGATTCGGTATCAAGGATAACAAGGTACTTAAGTTAGAGGAATCAACATCTGTTCAGGGACCAATAGGGTGATCAGAAAATAAAGTATCATTAAACAGGGTTCGCAAGGATAATTATAGGGTTCAATACAATTCATGGCTTAATAAATAACTTGAACAGAAAGGATAGGTTATCAAAGGGTTGAATCAGTAAGCTTATCAATAACAGTATATCAGAATCAAAACAGGATATCTCAAGTCATTAACAGGGTTCATTAATTAGCACTTCATACTCTACATGGTATGAACATCAACCTCTCTATAATCATTTTCACAAGTAATGAGAGTTACTTGCCTGAATTTGCTTTCCTGAAGGTTGAACTACTGCCACCCAGTATACCCTTTCCTTTCCTAGCCTGAATGCCCTCACGCTCCGAATCTACAATAAAAAACCAAAACCTTAATCAGTTTCTCAACTCTCGTTCCCAGAATGATCACTCAATACGATAGCTCGATTATATCCTTGACTCGAGTATACGAATATAGCTTATACATATAAGCACATAGCACATCACACATCATATATATTTTACTCTTAACCTTTATATATTTATATATACTTGTCGATCGACGCGTACTTGCTTGACCTTAACCATTTCTCAAATCACAACAATATAACTCTTATGAGTACATGATTTATTCACAACTAAACCTTTTGCGACCATAACTGTCACTTATAGTTCTTTAATAAAAAACCATTTAATTCCCTTTTTCTTTTATTCCTTAATTCGAACCATAACAACAACCAATCACACAAATGAATCACATATCTCCTAGGATTTCACATGCAACACTAGCACAAAGCCGAATTATAACCCAACATGCAAACCTTAATTTTTGATTTTCTAAGCAACAAATTATTTACACACATCCAATTTCTCTTTTCAAAACAATCAATGCAATCCATTTATCAATCACATAATTGAGTTTCTAAAAATACAAAACCCTTTTCAAACCTTCAAGAAACCAAAACATGCAAAGCTTAAAAATCAAATTATCATATCATAAAAACTCCACCGGCTCTCCTTGGATCATAGCCGGTGGTGGTCGAACTTAAGAGAGCCTGAAACGGGTCTCCTCTTGGCTATTAAACCACATAATCCACTTGAATCCACTCTTATAGTTTTGTATCAAGAAATCAATTTCCTTGAACACAACCATAGAGATCAACATCAAAACACTTACACAATACTTACATGCAAATGGAAATTGAGATGTATACCGAAAATAGAGACTAAAGAGAGCAATATCTTTGAGTTTGAGTGAGGTTTGAGTGTTGCATGCAAGAGAGAGAGAAGAGAGATGGAGAGAGCCGAGAGAGAGAGTGAGAGTGTTCGAGAGAGAGTGAGAGAGAAAAGAAAATGAGGGAGAGGGGAGAAAAGATGCTCACGGGAAAGAAAGAAAGAAAGGGGGGTGTTTATAAACTATCAAAGGCAAGGGCATTTTAGTAATCTACTAATCCCTTTTATGCCTAATTAATTCTTTATTTTTACTTAAATGTAATAAAAATCAAATATAAAATATATCTGTCTCGGAAGTTCGAAAATTATTGCAAGTGACAATTTTAATATGTAGATCTCAAAATTAGCTTTTCAACCAATAATCATAATAGATTTTTGAGCGGACGGTTGATTTTATATGAATTTCGCAAGCTCGCCTTAATAATAACATTTTTCCACATAAAAATCAATTAAAATGCAATGACCACCAAATAAATCCATTCATTATTTTTAAAAAGTCTCTAGGACCACTATGAAGATAACAAAACAAATCCCATGTTTTTATCTTACTCAGATAATTTTATAAAAATGCATGAAGGTTAAATAAACCTTTATTTAAATCAAATAATTCCTTCAAATTCATAAAAATGTCACAGAGCACATGGTCATGCACACAGACAAGCAATCACACATATACGGTCACATAACAACTCAGGTCTGATTAGAGAATTTGTCCTTCTTTAATCTTTTATCCTTTTTACGCGTACCGGGTCACGTTCAGCCTGACGGCCCGACGCTCAGCGTTTCGATTATGCTCTCATTATCATTATCGACCGACACGTCACTTAGGACGAAATACTTTATTTAAACATTCATTTCACTCAATCACACATAATTCACATTTTATATTATTTAACTCCTTATTAGGACGGGTTCCGTTCTACCTGACGGCCCGACAACACAGCTTAACTCCTAAGCTGACTCTTTAAATTGGAATATTTTTGTTTACGCTCCTATATTCTAATATACAGAAAAGATCATTAATCAACACTTAATCACATAATTATAATCACATCAAATAAAACATACTTTATTGACTTAATTACGTCGAAAAATTCTCAGTCGTCGCAATCTACCCTCCTTAAAAGGATTCTGTCCCTAGAATCTAATCTAAGCAAATAGATGGGGATACTTTTCTTTCATTTCGCTTTCTAATTCCCAAGTCGATTCTTCGACTAGCGGATTTCTCCACAATACTCTAACTAGAGGTACAACTTTATTCCTGAGTGTCCTCTCTTTTCAGTCCAAAATTCGCACTGGTTGTTCCATGTAAGACAAATCTGGTTAGATTTCCACTGGTTCTAACTCGATCACATGGCTCGCATCAGCATTATACTTCTTCAGAAGAGATATATGAAATACATTGTGTAGATGTTGCATTAGCGGAGGTAGCGCCAATTCATATGCCACTTTCCCAACTCGTCGCAATACTTTAAATGGTCCAATATACCTAGGGCTCAACTTTCCTTTCTTTCTGAATCGGGTTAAACCCTTCCAAGGAGATATCTTTAATAAGACTTTGTCTCCAGATTCGAATTGCACATCTTTACGTTCTTGATTTGCGTACTTTGCTTGTCGATCTTGAGCTGCAATTAATCTCTTTCGAATCATTTCTACCTTTTCCTTCGTTTGTTGAAAAACTCTGGGCCAATTAATTTGCGCTCACCAACTTCGTCCCAATATGAAGGGGACCTACACTTTCTTCCATACAATGCTTCATAAGGCGGCATGCCAATACTCGCGTGATAACTGTTGTTGTAGGAAAACTCAATTAACGGCAAATGATCGTCCCAATTTCCTTTGAAATCTATTGCGCAGGTTCGCAACATATCTTCAATTGCCTGAATTGTCCTTTCACTTTGTCCGTCTGTCTGCGGATGATATGTCGTACTCATTTTCAACTTAGTTCCCAAATGATCATGGAATTGTCGCCAAAATCTCGAGTTAAACCTTGGATCTTTATCAGATATGATAGATACAGGGACTCCGTGACGCATCACAATTTCATCCAAATACAATTTGACCAACTTTTCTAACGAAAACCTTTCATTTATCGGCAAGAAATGTGCTGACTTTGTCAACCGATCGATTACCACCCAAATTGCATCATGATTTGTCTTGGTTTTAGGTAATCCTACCACGAAATCCATCGCTATATGCTCCCATTTCCATTCAGGTATATCTAGTGGCTGAAGCAATCCGCTCGGCCTTTGATGTTCCGCTTTGACTCTTTGGCACGTATAACATTTACTTATCCATTCTGCAATTTCCCTCTTCATGTTTGGCCACCAATAACTTCCTTTTAAATCCTGGTACATTTTCGTACTTCCAGGGTGAATTGAAAATCTCGAGTTATGCGCTTCTTGCAAAATTTCGTGTTTTAGTTCCACAACATTAGGTATCCAAATACGTGAGTTAACACGGTATATTCCTTTTCCATCTTTTTAGGCTTTAATTTCTTTTCCTGTCAACTTATCATTTTCGCGATTCATCACTTGCTCTTGACAGCATCGAATCTTTTCCAAAATTTCAGGTTGAAATGACATTGCATATATAGCTTCACCTCCAAATTCTGGAGTCTGCACCTCTATTTCCATCTTTTCAAAATCCTTGATTAATCCTTCTGATGACGTTAACATATTCAACCTTTTCTTGCGACTTAAAGCGTCGGCCACCATATTTGCCTTTCCAGGATGATAGTTTATCGCACAATCATAATCTTTGATCAATTCTAACCACCTTCTTTGTCTCATATTCAATTCCTTTTGAGTGATGATATATTTTAAACTCTTATTATCCGTATAAATCTCGCACTTTTCCACGTACAAATAATGCATCCAAATCTTAAGGGCAAACACAATTGCTGCCAATTCCAAATCATGCGTTCGATACTTTTGTTCGTGCGGCTTGAGTTGCCTTGATGCATATGTTATTACCTTCCCGTGTTGCATTAACACGAATCCAAGTCCTTTATATGAAACATCACTGAATATCATAAATTCCCCTTTTTCATCTGGTAACACTAACACTGGGGCAGTTACCAACCTCTTCTTTAACTCTTGAAAACTTCTCTCGCACTTTTCAGTCCATACAAATTTCTCTTTCTTTCTTGTCAACTTCGTTAATGGGACAGCAATCTTAAAAAAATCTTGCACAAACCTCCTGTAATATCCGGCTAATCCCAGAAAACTTCTGACTTCTGTAGGAGTCTTGGGTCTTTCCTAATTCATTACAGCTTCTATCTTGGCTGGGTCCACTTTGATTCCTTCTTTATTAACTACATGACCAAGAAATTGTACTTACTTTAGCCAAAATTCACACTTCAAAAACTTAGCATACAGCTTCTCTTTCCTCAGAATTTCCAAGGAAATCCTCAAATGCTCCTTATGATCTTCTTCTGTCTTGGAGTAAATCAGTATATCGTCGATAAACACAATAACGAACTTATCCAAGTATTGCTTGAACACTCTGTTCATAAGATCCAAAAATGCGGCTGGCGTATTTATCAAGCCAAATGCCATTACCAAAAACTCATAGTGCCCATATCTCGTTCGAAACGCAGTCTTGGGTATATCTTCTGCTTTAATCTTTAACTGATGATACCCAGATCTTAAATCAATCTTTGAGAAACACGAAGCTCCTTTTAACAGGTCAAACAAATCATCGATCCGCGGTAGAGGGTACTTATTCTTAATCGTCAATTTATTCAGTTCGCGGTAATCAATGCACAACCTCATACTTCCATCCTTTTTCTTTACAAATAACACCAGTGCGCCCCACGGGGATACACTCGGTCGAATTACTCCTTTGTCCAATAATTCTTGTAACTGAGCTGCCAATTCCTTCATTTCAACTGGCGCCATACGATAGGGAGCTTTCGATACTGGTTCCGTTCCAGGAGCCAAATCAATCGTAAACTCGATCTCTCTGTCTGGAGGTAATCCAGGCAATTCATCAGGAAACACATCTGGAAAATCTCTTACTATCGGAATATCCTCAATCCTTAAAGATTCTCCATATCCATGACATGAGCCAAATAAACTTCGCATCCTTGACGTATTGATCTTCTTGTCTCAATAGCCGTTAGGAATTTCTTCTCTTGCCTCTTTCCTTTGAATATTACCTCTTCTCCATCCTTGGTTCTTAACTTCACCTTTTTACTTTTACATTCTATTTGCGCTTCATGGTTTGACAACCAATCCATTCCTAGTATAACCTCAAATTCTCCTAACTTAAAGGGAATTAAGTCAGCAGAAAAGTGCCGACCTTCTATAGTCACATCACAATCGGGACAAATCTTATTAACAATACCTTTCTCTTGATTTGCTACCTCTATAATCAAATTAGGTTCTAGAGGGTACGCAATACAATTTAACTTATCAAGAATACTTTCAGAGATAAAAGATCTAGTTGCTCCAGAATCCATCAATACTTTTACTTCTATTGAGTTAATAACAAGCATACCTGCTACCACGTCCATATCTTGCACCACATCTTTCATCGTCATGTTAAAGGTTCTAGCTCTGGGTTGAGCTGATGGTGCTGGGAGAGACGGCGGTCCAGCAATCCTAAGAACATTAGCCTTTTGAACAGGCTCCTTGCAATTCCTGGCCATATGGCCCACTTTACCACACTTGAAATAAGCCAAATCAGGCTTCCTTGCTCCATTTGGGCATTCTGAAGAATAATGCCCTTTCTGGTTGCACTTAAAACACGTTACATCCAACTTATTACACCTTCCCGGGTGTCTCTTTCCATAATTCTTGCATTCTTGAATCTGGGGTCTGCAATCCTTCCCCGGTTGTCCTGCTTTCTGGAAATGGTTCTTCTGAGCTCCGTTACCGGGTTTAAACTTCTGAAACTTTTGGTTCTGACCTCCACCATTCTTGCCCAACTTCCCTCTAAACTTTGAACTTCCTTGCTCTTGCTCTGAGCTTTCAAATTTCTTCTTCCTTCCTTTATTTTCTCTCCTTACAGCTTCTCGCTCACCTTCCACTATCATTGCCTTTTGAACCAAGGTAGCATAATTCTTGATCTCCAGTAATGCTACTTGACTCCTAATCCTCGGCTGAAGTCCATGTTGGAACCTCTTAGCCTTCTTCGCTTCTGTATTCACATATTCAGGTACAAATCTGGACAATTCCGAGAACTTCACTTCATATTCCGCTACTGACATATCCTTTTGTCAAGGTCCAGAAATTTCATTTCCAACTGATCTTGCATATAGCTCGGCAAATACTTCTCCAGAAACATTTCAGTGAACTTCTCCCATGTTAAGTCCTTGCCTTCCAAGAACGCCTTCGAAGACTCCCACCAGAAACTTGCTTCATCTTTCAGGTAATAACTTGCATACTGAGCTTTCTTGTCATCCTTAACTTCTGCTAACTCAAAAGCTTTTTCCATTTCTCTCAACCACGACTGAGCTTTAATTGGGTCTGGAAAACCTAAGAACTCTGGGGGATGAACAGATTGAAAGTGTTTGAAGTTTCCAACTTTAGGGGCCACAGGTTGTTGCAAAAGCTGAGCAAGTCTGCTCATCATGGTGGTTTCTGGGTTTACTTCTGGGTCTTGGGTTGGAATTTCTTCTTCTTGGTGATCTGGTGAGTTGGCCATTTCTTACAAACCTGATTGAGAAATTATTTAGCAATATGATGGCATGGCATATAACAACAGTTTTTATAAAATCTCTTTTGTGGGTTTTTAAGTTTTACCCAATTTGCACATGCAATCCTATTACTACATAATTCTCATATCAGTGTTGTTTTATCATGGCATAAAACAGGGTTTTACGATCTTTAAACATGTTTATATGGAAACATGGTTGTATGGAAACATCATATTGAGAATAGTTTATGAGATATTTAAGGTGCACAATGGAAAACAAGACAATGGATTTATTTAAACAAAGGGTACATAAAGATAAGTCTGGCTATCACAGGTTCTGAAATAAGGTACAATAATATAGCAGGGTTAAACAAAGAAAAAACTGGAAAATATCCCCCTATCTACCCCTAACTTCTAACAGCTACTGCTACAACATAGTTCTGAAATACAACAAGATAAATGAAAAAGGGATCTCGGCATCTGACCAAGTATCCCAAAGCCTACCGGCGATGAAAAACAACAATCTACGGGCTCAACCAACAGTACCGTCTAATCATCTAGAATATCTCTCAACACAACCAACATCCAGCGAATGATCTTATGCAGCCTCTGGGCCTCAGCATCAGCATCACTAGTGGATGGTCCCTCATCCAACCTCCTCCTGGCAACCTGCTCCACCATCTTCACCCGAACTCACCACTCATCATCCATAACTGAAGCACTCTGCCTAGACTCTCTGGCTAGCCTATCCACCAAAGCTCCCAACTCAGGAATGCGGGAGTAAACAAAGTCTCGATCCTGGGCTAACTTGCCACCATCACTGAAAGTTACAGTCTTAGGCATCTCAGACTCTGGCTCAGTGGCAGGGGTCTCTGAATCTGGCCTCAAGGGTGAAATCTGCATAGGGATCTCACTACTCTCAGAAGGGTCCTCATCTGGGTCTGAACTAACATACACAGGCTCCTCTGGGTCAAACTAATCTCTGAGTCTGAGTCACTACCACTACTAAGATCCTAAGAGAAAACATAAAACAGCATTCAAGAAACAATGTTAGGGTTAAATAAAGCTTCCAGCTAACTCACACCCTAAATCTAGTTTCCCACTTCACTAATAAACACTTTCATTAGACTATACCTAATAGTCTAACTCAACTCTACATGAGTCGAACTCTCTCGCGATATAGATATATACCCAAAATACCCCTTTTTATTCCTGACTTGTCTCAGGGACTAGATCCTGTAGCTCTTATACCAACTTGTGACGCCCTCAATCTCGGGGTTAGGAAATGAGGACTCACACACCTTTAATCTAATAATTAAATAAGCATAAACCCCGATTAACTACTAACAGGATCAACAGGATAAAGTATGAGACAAGATTACAACTACCAGTCATAAAATATAACTTACAACCCCAAAATATTACTCCCTCGGTCCCTTTCAATTGTTTACATTTTTTAGAGACTGTCCGACACGCATTTTAAGGTGCGTATAAAGTATAGTTCTGTAATTTTTTTTTACAATTTTGTTTTTCTGAATAAAAATTAAAATATTCAACTTTTATTCAGAATAAGAAAAATGTAAAAATAAGTTACATAACTATACTTTTTATGCACCTTAAAATGCGTGTCAGAAAGTCTTTAAAAAATGTAAACAATTGAAAGGGACGGAGGGAGTATTAAATAGACAATATCGATTCCGGCTGGGAACCGACAGATAACCCATTGTATCTTTACAGATTTCCTTCTAGGCGCGTGCTCACTCAAAAATACCACTACCTGCTCTGGCAACCGGAAGCCCTCAACACGGTAGGGACCACCAGGTACGCTCTTACGAGCAGTGCGCCTAAGCCTGGCCATCTTCTTGCTTAACTGCCATGGTTAGATTAAAACAAAACATATGAGTATAAAACTCAGCAAGTAACTATAAAGCAGTTCTACGGTATCAATCCACAATATACTTTACCAAACTCAGGGCATTCTACTTTATTTGTTCTAGGTGGCATATTTCCAGATTTGGGGTTAAGAAAAGGTTTTGAAGGATAATGTGGGGCTTTCAAGGAACAAGGCTCAGTGCAGGACGAAAGCTGACATTCATCACAAATCATTAAAGGATCAGAATAGATCTTTCAAAAAGAGGAAAGCAACAGTATTTCATTATATGGAATCAATCATATGATCAATAGATTTAAGAATCAGGGTTCTCGAGCTTTAAGCTTCACATTAACATAATAAACCATTTTCATTTTCAAGAATCAATTTAATGAACAGAAAGTTTCAGTTCCCTTTTTAATAATCATTTAGAACCCTTGATTGGATCACTTTATCTTCCCATTTCATTATAATATGGGTGATCAGCCCGTACCGACCTCCATCCGGTCTTTAAGGTACCAATCGGCATAATTCCAGCCTTAAGTTGGACTAGCCCCGCTAGCCTCTTACCATGACTAGACTAGTCCCACTAGCCTCTTACGTCCCAATCCAATCCATCAGGAATTCGTTTGAAAAACCTTGAGTTGGAAGAAAACAAATAGGTTTTCTAAAATGCATTTTATCATTACCAAGAATATGAAATCATTCAGACTCTTTCGAGTCGAAACTCATTTTTAAGTCAAATTTTAAGAAAACAAAGTTCAGGGAGTGATTCAAAGATAAGAAAGGAACAATTCTTATGGATTCGGTATCAAGGATAACAAGGTACTTAAGTTAGAGGAATCAACATCTGTTTAGGGACCAATAGGGTGATCAGGAAATAAAGTATCATTAAATAGGGTTCGCAAGGATAATTATAGGGTTCAATACAATTCATGGCTTAATAAATGTAAGGCATATGTCATAGCCTATTTGTATATTCGAGGATTTAATTCAACTCAAATAAGAATGTAATAAGTAAATAGTGGATCTACCGTCAAAGAGATCTCGCAAAGTAACATCTGTCAAAGGATTCAGAAACAAGGTTCATCTACAAACTTGAGGAGTTAATTCACTGGAAGAAGTTCAAGAAATTGATCAAGCCTCAGTGATATAAATCAAGGTTGTGGATTTAATCAAGTGACAGAGATCTCGTCAGGGTATCAAAGAATTACAAGGATTTAATCTGAAGAAAATCAATTATCAAAGTCAAGACATGAAGAAACGACACGGAAGTTAGTCACTCATGAACCAGACAGTACATCGAGTGTCAACATTGAAGTGGTGGAATTGATTCATAATTCTCAGTGATTTTCAGAAGATTTTCAGAAGAATGGTTGCTGCTCAAGGTTAGTATTAATTCTCTATTAATTAATTAAGTTATATAATTTAATTAAGAAAATAAATTATATCTGTAAAGATTAATTTATTGATTAATTAATATTAAGAATTTTTAGAAGTTTAATTGGATTAAAAACAGTCTTAAATCAGCAAGACAATTGAAAATGAACTAGCATGACAATCTGGATTGTCATACCGATTGTCATGCCAAGTCATTTCAATAGTCATACCGAAAGTTCTACTGGGAAGGAGATTGTCTTGCTAGTACAACTGATTTTCATACCAAAAGTCAATGTAGTTCAATCAGATTGTCTTGCTAGTACAATCAATAGTCCTACCGATTGTCTTGCTGAGCTCAGGATTGTCTTGCCAGCTCAATGAGAGTCTGTTGATTGATTTAAAAAGAAAAGAAGAAGCAGAAGACTATCATACACATAGAACACAAGTCAAAAACAAGAACACAACAGAAAAGAAAAAGAAGACAATATTTCATCCTTCATCTGTATACTTCAAGATCATAATTTCTAGTTTGTAAAGTTAAATCCAATCAACTAGAAATCATTCTCTTGTTCTTGTGTAACTATCTAGCAGATCAAAATCCCTAGAACTTAATCTCAAATTGCATTTAGCATTTGAATCTTTTTATTGCAAAAATAGAAAAAGTGCATGTCGAATTTATTCTAGATTTGTAATAATTAATTTGAGATTAATTCCTTGTAATCGATACCGTTGTTGTAACACCCTTCAAGTTTAATAATATTCTTATTTAACTTGAATTTTGTTTCACATTTTTATTCCGCATTTAATTCGATTATTCGGTACTGTTTGTATTCAATCCCCCTTCTACAAACACATTGGGACCTAACAATTGGTATCAGAGCCTTCTGATTAACGAACAAATCAAGATCCTAGACTTTTGTGATTTTTTCAACTCCGTGAATTTTTATTTATTCAAAAATTCATAATGACTTCACAAAAAGTTAGAATCGTTAAAATTCCACTATTTGATAAAGAAAATTATATCATGTGGAAGAAGAAGATGCTATTATTTTTACAAGTTGCAAATCCCAAATATCTGAACTTGTTAAAGAAGGGTCTAAAAACTCCGATGGTTATTGTACCAGAGGTGATAGTAGATGATGTTGTGATTACCAAAGCTAGAACCTATCCAAAAGAGCCTGAAGATTTTACTCCTGCTGAAAAGGAAGAAGCCTCCTTGGATGCCAGCCTTCAATTAATATTAATTGATTCCCTTGATCCCTTGATGAACAGACATGTGATGAACTATAAAAATTCCAAACACATGTGGGAAACTATTGAGGTGATTAATGAAGGCACAGAGGAAGTTAGAGAGAACAAGTTGGAGATCCTAACCTCTGAATATGAATACTTTAAATCCAATCCAGGAGAAGGAATTACTGAAGTGTTTGAGAGGTATAATGCGTTGATCAACAACCTGAACATAAATGGAAAATATTATTCAATCAGGGAGGTCAACAAAAAGTTCCTTTTAACACTGCCAACTCATCTTGAACATAGAATCACTGCCATTAGAGAAGCTAGAGATCTGAGTGAGATTTCTTTGGATAGACTCTATGGTGTGTTAAGAACTATGAGTTGGAGCAGATTCAGCAGAAGGAAGTCTACGGGAAAGATAGAATGGTCAGCACATCTACTGCTATTGTAGCTGAAGGTCAACAACAACAACAATCTCAACAGTCGGAAAGAATGGTACAGTATTCCAAGGCTGAGGAAAATGTATTAGTAGCAGAATATGATCCTCCTACTACAAATCAATCCAGTGATGATTTTTATTCCTTGGAAGAGCTGGAGCAATTGGAAGATGAGTCAATGGCCCAAATTGTCAAGTTCTCCAATGTCATATTCAAGAGAAATCCCAAGTTCAAGTACATGTCCAACTACAACAAATTCCAGAAAGGTGGATCTTCATCCTCTAACACCAGCAATGGTGGATACAAAACAGGGATGGTTGATCGGAGCACCATCAGATGCTATAACTGCAATGAGTTGGGACACTTTGCCACAGAATGTAGGAAGCCAAAGCAAGTAAGGAAGAACTCTTATGATTCAAATAAGAAGAGTAACTCTGAAAGGGCTTATCTGGCAAAGGGAAGAAGCTGGGATGATACTGACAGTGAAGATGAAGAAGAAGGGAATCTTGCTCTTATGGCTATTGATGGAAAAGCTTCATCGTCAAGAAAAGAGGTAAAATATACTGATGCTGAATTAGTTTATCATCTAGGAGGTAACTTAGATTGTGCTCATCGTGATAATGAACTGTTAAGTTTACAGATCAAAGACCTTGAGAAAGAGATCAATGAATTAAGACTTGTGCACATTAATCAAGACAAGTTAAAAGAACAAGTATCTTTTCTAGAGAATAGAGTTGACTGTTATAGAAAACTTGAAACTATTCTCAAAGACAAGATCACCGGTCTTGAGACTAAGGTTAGAGCCTACTTCAATTCTTGTTCAAAGGCTAAAAAGTTCTACAGTAAGCAAGTTGTTAATCAAATATCTGGAATAGGTTATGATTACAATGTTGCTATTGGAGAATTAGGCATAAACTCCCCTCCTCATGTCTGTGCTAAAGGGAGGGAAGTACCACATGTGCTTAAGGGTGTTGATGAACCCCTCTATAAAGCATCAATTGCTGAACCATTTGATGCGACCTCTTCTGTTATTCAAGAAGAAATATGTGCTGAAGATATTGCTAATAAGAAGGTTGTTTCCAAGTCGAGTGTGTCGAAAGTTCCATTCAAAGTTGTGAAAGCAACTGAGACTAACTCAGACACACATGAGTTGGATAATAAAAATTCTATGTCTACCATGCATAAATTGCCTGCTGTTAATATCTCTCATAAAGCATGTGGTGTTTCTAATTATATGTCTTGTGCTTTTAATATGATGTATTCTTATTTTAATGGTAAGCATGTTTCTAATGATAAGACTACTCCTCGTCAGCACGTGAATAACAAGAAGCATGATAGTTCTAAGACTGCTAGTCCTTCTAAGGCTAGAAAGGAGACATTTGTGCCTAAGCCTAAACAGAAATTTGTTAAGGTTGTTTATAAGGTCAAATGTTCAGTCATTGAGAAAGTTGAGACCATTAAAGTTAAAAATGTTGTTTTGCCTGACAAAGGACAATTCTACAAGTATGACGGGCCCAACCAAGTTTGGGTTCCGAAGAAGGTCTAATCCATTTGTAGTACAGGGCATTAAACAGGTGTAACCGGTAGTGTGGATTCTTGACAGTGGATCATCAAGACATATGACCGGAGATAGAGCCATGCTATCAAATGTGGTTGAGAAAGCTGGCCCCCTGGTTACCTTTGGAGATAACAGCAAAGGTTTATCTGAGGGATATGGCTGTTTGTAAGCTGGTAATGTTATCATTGAACTCAAACTTCTTTCTATATTAGTGATTTCTTATTTCATGTAAAATCCTTTGAAATCACTATTTTACATCATTTCTCTCAAAAGATTAAATGTATGATTTTCATTCATTATAAGATCTTAAGTACATTTTATCTCTCTATTGCCATATGTTTAGTGATACAGGTTCAGTCTCCAATGACTTTCTTTCATTGACAGTCATGAGGTTGAAAACCCACAACATCTATCCCAGACTGTAAAGACAAACACAGAAACAGAACCAACCAACACTCTCTTACCACTAAATGTAGTATGAATGAGCGTGAGGGAGATAGTGCCTTAGTGCACCACATAAGGAAGGTTCTGTACTCAACCCAATAGCTCTGTCTCCTACATAGATGAGTAGTATTTAAACCGAGACAACTGCTAGCCCCCATACATCTTCTCAAAAAGATGTAATGGCTGAAAAGGCACATAAACAGTTACTAGATTCATTCTCTCAACAGGGTGCGTCTATTGAAATTTGCATGTCGGCCAGGGTATCCGATGTAGTGTCACCACTTCAAACATAAACAATTCTTGATGCATAAGGAGAGGTTACACACACAAAGGATGAGTTAACGGAAACAAGAGTTTCGACCATTTTAAGGTCAGATTCGATTGTTCAAGGTTCGTTAATGGACCAATTACCTTTACAGGTGTTAGGAGAGGATACTAATCCAAAAGCCATATGTCAGTGGTCAGTGTCTACCTCCCCAGGCTTAAATCCCCTGGATGTATCTGCGGATAGTGGATCTGACATAGGTGCAGATCGGCAATTTGTTGACAATGATTCAGATATTACCTGATGAGTCATAAGGAAATGTCTTCACAGACATTAGAAGGGAACTTTGATCTTTATGCTAAATTCGTTGGATCATTGTTTACCTTCCCAGAATTCATATCTGGAACCCTAAAAGGGAAACTAGCAACTTGTAGATTATGACTCAGATTCATCTGACGAGTGTAACAAGGATGGGGATTTGTGAACTCCCATTGCACCACCTATGACCTCCTTAAGGATGGCTAAGGTGATTTTCCTTGCAGGTACAGCTGATTTTTGGAGCTATGAGTGGAGTGATACACTTGTGAGAATGAGTGTAAACACGAGTGGAGAGAAGAATGAAACACATGTGAGGTACAATAAACAGAATCACACACTCACAATGATGAAGAAAGAAAAACTATTTGTTATTTCTTTTCCAACCAAGTGAATATGAGAACTCCTTCAGACGACGGCATACATTCCTTCTTTAAGGGGGAGATAAAAGCTTAAGTAATAGTTTGGAGGATTCCTCAACTAAGGGGGGAAATAGCAGGGATGAAGAAAAAGATGAAGCATATGTACACTACACCACACCATTGTTGTCTGTATCTACGGATCCTATTGTACGGGAGAGGTGGTAAACACAAGGTGATTTTCTAGTAAGGGAAGAAGTTGTTTTCCAAAAGGGGAGTACCATTGGTTTTTATCTGCAGATCCTATTGTACGGGAGAGGTGGTAAACGAAGGTGATCTTCTTTAATCAGTTGGTTCTCATAGGGGGAGAAGCAAGAGAGATATGGGCTTCTCAACAGGAAATGTGGTTGTACAAAAGAAGATAAAACTACTTGAAGATATGTTCAGTCTAGAGGAACATCTATTTGGAATCTGGAAAATGTTAAATCTAGTCCAGAACTTTTTTGCTATTTACTTTGCATTTCTGTTTATATCTTTTTTTTATTTGTTAGTTGAGTTATCCTCTAGGTATTTGTGTGTTATTGTCTAACAAACAAATAGGGGGAGATTGTAAGGCATATGTCATAGCCTATTTGTATATTCGAGGATTCAACTCAACTCAAATAAGAATGTAATAAGTAAATAGTGGATCTACCGTCAAAGAGATCTCGCAAAGTAACATCTGTCAAAGGATTCAGAAATAAGGTCCATCTACAGACTTGAGGAGTTAATTCACTGGAAAAAGTTCAAGAAATTGATCAAGCCTCAGTGATATAAATCAAGGTTGTGGATTTAATCAAGTGACAGAGATCTCGTCAGGGTATCAAAGAATTACAAGGATTTAATCTGAAGAAAATCAATTATCAAAGTCAAGACATGAAGAAACGTCACGGAAGTTAGTCACTCATGAACCAGACAGTATATCGAGTGTCAACATTGAAGTGGTAGAATTGATTCATAATTCTCAGTGATTTTTAGAAGATTTTCAGAAGAATGGTTGTTGCTCAAGGTTAGTATTAATTCTCTATTAGTTAATTAAGTCATATAATTTAATTAAGAAAATAATTATATCTACAAAGATTAATTTTTTGATTAATTGAATTAATTGATTAATTAATTCAGAATTAATCTTAAGAATTTTCAGAAGTTTAATTGGATTAAAAACAGTCTTAAATCAGCAAGACAATTGAAAATGAACTAGCATGACAATCTGGATTGTCATACCGATTGTCATGCCAAGTCATTTCAATAGTCATACCGAAAGTTCTACTGGGAAGGAGATTGTCTTGCTAGTTCAACTGATTGTCATACCGAAAGTCATTGTAGTTCAATCAGATTGTCTTGCTAGTACAATCAATAGTCCTACCGATTGTCTTGTTGTGCTCAGGATTGTCTTGCCAGTTCAATGAGAGTCTGTTTATTGATTTAAAAAGAAAAGAAGAAGCAGAAGACTATCATACACATAGAACACAAGTCAAAAACAAGAACACAACAGAAAAGAAAAAGAAGACAATATTTCATCCTTCATCTGCATACTTCAAGATCATAATTTCTAGTTTGTAAAGTTAAATCCAATCAACTAGAAATCATTCTCTTGTTCTTGTGTAACTATCTAGCAGATCAAAATCCCTAGAACTTAATCTCAAATTGCGTTTAGCATTTGAATCTTTTTATTGCAAAAATAGAAAAAGTTCATGTCGAATTTATTCTAGATTTGTGATAATTAATTTGAGATTAATTCCTTGTAATCGATACCGTTGTTGTAACACCCTTCAAGTTTAATAATATTCTTATTTAACTTGAATTTTGTTTCACATTTTTATTCCGCATTTAATTCGATTATTCGGTACTGTTTGTATTCAACCCCCCTTCTACAAAACATTGGGACCTAACAATAAATAACTTGAACAGAAAGGATAGGTTATCAAAGGGTTGAATCAGTAAGCTTATCAATAACAGTATATCAGAATCAAAACAGGATATCTCAAGTCATTAACAGGGTTCATTAATTAGCACTTCATACTCTACATGGTATGAACATCAACCGCTCTATAATCATTTTCACAAGTAATGAGAGTTACTTGCCTGAATTTGCTTTCCTGAAGGTTGGACTATTGCCACCTAGTATACCCTTTCCTTTCCTAGCCTGAATGCCCTCACGCTCTGAATCTACAATAAAAAACCAAAACCTTAATCAGTTTCTCAACTCTCGTTCCCAGAACGATCACTCAATACGATAACTCGATTATATCCTTGATTCGAGTATACGAATATAGCTTATACATATAAGCACATAGCACATCACACGTCATATATATTTTACTCTTAACCTTTATATCTTTATATAT
Organism: Apium graveolens; assembly: GCF_009905375.1. NCBI lineage: Eukaryota > Viridiplantae > Streptophyta > Magnoliopsida > Apiales > Apiaceae > Apium > Apium graveolens. The sequence continues at coordinate 309,405,917 of NC_133648.1, read as the reverse complement.
ACTTATCAATCGACGCGTACTTGCTTGACCTTAACCATTTCTCAAATCACACCAATATAACTCTTACGAGTACATGATTTATTCACAACTAAACCTTTTGCAACCATAACTGTAATTTATAGTTCTTTAATAACAAACCATTTAATTCCCTTTTTCTTTTATTCCTTAATTCAAACCATAACAACAACCAATCACACAAATGAATCTCATATCTCCTAGGATTTCACATGCAATCACTTAGCAAGGTATTGGAAATCAAATTAGTCGCTTTTCTACTTATATACCATTCGGTCATACACATAAAACACAACCACGTATACTCAATTTCAATCTCATATAATCAAACACAAATAATATAAATCATAAGAGTCATTTACGCAATTAAACTTCATCCTTTTTAATCAAAAATCCGAATCATAATCACATTAAGAATCGAAAATCCACACCTTCTTTTGATTATCAAAATTCGAACATAAACACCACCCAATCATGGTCATGCAATCAAGTTCTCATTAGCCACTAAGATATTTAGAAAAAAATCAACTTAATTCTCTTTTTAAGCCTAAGACCCATTCGGGTTTTTCCAATAATCATGCATGCAAGGATAAATTTTGACATGCAAAGTCTTAAATTACATTCCCAACTTGTTTTAAACCTTTACTTAGTCATTCAATTCATTAAACACCAAAACCAAGCATTACCTAGTGACTTCAACTTTAATCAATTCATTCAATCAACGTGCATCCACTTAATCATCAAAATAATCCCTTCGAAACACATTTTCTATTCGGCAAAATCCAAAATTCACAACTCAAGGACTAAACATTGACATGCATAACTTGATCTTCTTTAAAACTAACATGCAATTACTTTATATACTAAATAAGCTAAGATCAAGTCATCAAATTTAATTCCCCTTTTTAATTAGCACAAAGCCGAATTATAACCTAACATGCAAACCTTAATTTTTGATTTTCTAAGCAACAAATCATTTACACACATCCAATTTCTCTTTTCAAATCAATCAATGTAATCCATTTATCAATCACATACTTGAGTTTCAAAAAATACAAAACCCTTTTTCAAACCTTCAAGAAAACAAAACATGCAAAGCTTAAAAATCAAATTATCATATCATAAAAACTCCACCGGCTCTCCTTGGATCATAGCCGGTGGTGGTCGAACTTAAGAGAGCCCGAAATGGGTCTCCTCTTCAGTTTTAAACCACATAATCCACTTGAATCCACTCTTATATTTTTGTATCAAGAAATCAATTTCCTTGAACACAACCATAGAGATCAACATCAAAACACTTACACAATACTTACATGCAAATGGAAATTGAGATGTATACCGAAAATAGAGACTAAAGAGAGCAATATCTTTGAGTTTGAGTGAGGTTTGAGTGTTGCATGCAAGAGAGAGAGAAGAGAGATGGAGAGAGTCGAGAGAGAGAGTGAGAGTGTTCGAGAGAGAGAGAGAGTGAGAGAGAAAAGAAAATGAGGGAGAGGGGGGAAAAGGTGCTCATGATAAAGAAAGAAAGAAAAGGGGGGGGGTGTTTATAAACTATCAAAGGCAAGGGTATTTTAGTAATCTACTAAATCCCTTTTATGCCTAATTAATTCTTTCTTTTTACTCAAATGTAATAAAAATCAAATATAAAATATATCTCTCTCGGAAAGTCGAAAATTATTGCAAGTGACAATTTTAATACGTAGATCTCAAAATTAGCTTTTCAACCATTACTCATAATAGATTTTTGAGCGGACGGTTGATTTTATATGAATTTCGCAAGCTCGCCTTAATAATAACATTTTTCCACATAAAAATCAATTAAAATGCAATGACCACCAAATAAATCCATTCATTATTTTTAAAAAGTCTCTAGGACCACTATGAAGATAATAAAATAAATCCCATGTTTTTATCTTACTCAGATAATTTTATAAAAATGCATGAAGGTTAAATAAACCTTTATTTAAATCAAATAATTCCTTCAAATTCATAAAAATATCACAGAGAACATAGTCATGCACACAGACAAGCAATCACACATATACGGTCACATAACAACTCAGGTCTGATTAGAGAATTTGTCCTTCTTTAATCTTTTATCCTTTTTACGCGTACCGGGTCACGTTCAGCCTGACGGCCCGACGCTTAGCGTTTCGATTACGCTTCTCATTATCATTATCGACCGACACGTCACTTAGGACGAAATACTTTATTTAAATATTCATTTCACTCAATCACACATAATTCACATTTTATATTCTTTAACTCATTAGGACGGGTTCCGTTCTACCTGACGGCCCAACAACACAGCTTAACTCCTAAGTTGACTCTTTAAATTGGAACGTTTTTGTTTACGCTCCTATATTCTAATATACAGAAAAGACAATTAATCAATACTTAATCACATAATTATAATCACATCACATAAAACATATTTTATTGACTTAATTACGTCAAAAAATTCTCAGTCGTCACAAAAATATTTAAAATTTGGTTGTTTATGAAAAATTTTCAAATAAAAACTAGAGCTAAATTTCTTCAAAAAAACAAGAACTAAATCCGCTTTGCATCCAAGTGACAAAATTTTGTAAAAGTAATTTTGCACCCAAGCAACAAAATTTTGTAGACATAATTTTGTACCAGAACTTATGGAAGAGTAACTCGCATCTTCCAACTTCAACTCGCTAAAGTCATCACTGTTTTAACACTTAAAATTAAATAATGACTGGTAAAAAGGGAATTTTATTTTTAAATATAAATTGAAAATATTTAGTTAGAATTTCATATATAAGTTAAAAATGTTTATAAAAATGAATTCTCTTACATTAAGTATTATTAAGTATTAATATTGAATAAAAATATTTTCAGTAAATATATATTAAAATAATGATAACGTTAAATAATTAAAAAAAAGTCATGAAGCAATTATATTTGTTGTGCAAGATATTCTTGTACATAACAATACTAAGTCATTTTGACAACCTTAATGATAAGTTGTATAATAATCTTATTGTACTCTCTATTTGTATTTCTTGAGTCGGTAAAAATGCTAAGTAAATTAGACTGTATGATTTTTCTATAAACAACCGTCAAGTTAAGAAATAAACTCTGGAAGAAGATCAATCATGATCATGTCTCAGAGAGATATGTAGAAGCTTGGAATTGAATAATGTTGTTCTTGGAAAAATATTCTAAGTCAGATATCGACAAGTCACATATCAAGGAGTATAGAGATGTATGTCGAGAAGTCAAAAATGACTTGTAGAGAAGTCCCAAGAGATATCAACAAGTCAATCTGCCTGTAGAGAAGTAAAAATATCGATAAGTCAAAAAGTCCATATAGAGAATTGGAGATATCGACAAGTTAAAGTCTACTTGTAGAGTAGTGGAGATATAGACAAGTCAAAAGCTTATGTAAAGAACTGGAGATATCGACAAGTCATTCTACTTGTAGAGAACTGGAGATATCGACAAGTCATTCTACTTGTAGAGAACTAGAGATATCGACAAGTCATTCTACTTATAGAGAACTGGAGACCTCGACAAGTCATAACACTTATCGAGAAGTAGAGGTATCGATAAGTCATTTTACTTATCGATATGTGACTTCTCTACACAGTAAAAAAGATCTTGACAAGATCTTCAGAATACAGACAACTTGAAGATCCAAGATTTAGACAATAAATAATTCTATCACTGAATTGGAAAGCCTACAAATGTAGCTTGAAGAATGCATGATCAAGGGTCAAGATGTACTGGAAAGGAGGATCATGGACCTAGTAGTATCTATACAGATTTGTTATACTAGAAATAAAAACATACAAATGAGCTTTAGAAAATGTGTTAGTCAATTTTAGTGCAAGTTTAGTAAACTGTGCATTCTGATCTATAAAATATATCACGGGTCCTTTGTTTAGAAGTAACAAACAGATTTAGAAAATCTTGTATTCTCTCAAGAGAAGTAGCTGAGTTCTTATTTTCAAGAACACGAATATGTAGCACAAACAAATTTGATTTAATTTAAATCAAGTGAGTTTTGATAAATTACTTGTGTCTTTACAATTTAGTCTTTTATCACTGCAAATTAATCTCTAGTTGTTAAAGTTCCAAAGGCCACAAACACTCACAAATTATCAAGAAAGCAAGAAAGCACATTCACTCCCCCCCTCCTTCAGTGTTGCACTTTATACCTAAAAAGCGGTATCATAGCAAAATCTGAAAGTAAACAGATTAGATTTTGGAAGTATGAGTGCACAGAAACTTAGAAGTATCAAGATCCCTGCCTTTGACAAAGTGAACTACACCTTGTGGAAAATAAAGATGATGTTGTTTAAAAGGATGGCCAATCACCTCCATCTGAAATTCTCAAGCATGGACCCTTCATTCCTATGGTGAGGGTACCTGAAGCAACTGATGGGGATATGGTCATTCCTGATTACTTTTCTCCTAAAGATCCATCTACTTATACTGAACCAGAAAGGGAGAAAGTTTTACTTAACATACTTAACATTAGCTTGTAACTCATTCTCATTGAATCTCTTGACAACGTCAAATATAACAACATTGTCAACTATGAGTCAGCCAAACAGATCTGGGAAAAGAGAAAGATTTTGTATGAGGGTACTGAAGAAGTGAGGTCAAATCAAAGAAGGATTCTAGTCTCACAGTATGAGGGTTTCATGGATAAATCAAGAGATGGCATTACTGAGGTTTTTAAAAGGTTTAACAAGTTGATAAATGACTTGTAGTTTCATGAAAAATTCTATGAAGCTGAGGAGGTTAACTTAAAAATTTTGCTCACTCTCCCTGACCATCTAGAACAAAATATCTCAGCAATAAGAGAAGGGAGAGATCTAGTGAGAATAACTTTGGAGGTTTTGTATGACACTCTTAAAACCTATGAGCTGGAGATGATGAAGTGAAAGTCATTAAAGTTGAGTCAAGGGAATGTTGTGGATGTTTCAAGTGCCTTGATAGCAAATGATAAAAAAATAACAGAAGACGAAACTGAATCCCAGACTCAAGTTATTCAAGCTGTTGAGCAGAAGAACAAGGAGCCTAAAAAACAAGTCATTCTGGTGGATGAGTACTGCACTCTTGATGAGTTGGATGAAATGGACCATCTATGGTCTACTTAGCAAGAAAATTTTCAAACATGAGAGTCAAGAAGCCTAGGTACTTTAAGGGTAAAGGTCAAACATCCTACAAAAACAACTGAAAAGGAAAGACTCAGAAAAAAGCATCTGGAAAAGGAGGCTATAAGTCAGGATCTGTGGACAGATCAAAGATTAGATTATATAACTATGATGAACTTGGTCACTTTGCCACATAATGCAGGAATCCGGGGAAGGTGAAGAATGATAAGGCTTATTCGGAGCTTGAAGCTAAGTATGAAGAACTTTTGAAGAAACAACAAGGAAAAGCTTATTGATGAAGGTAAAAGTTGGGATGACACAGATGATGAAGATGATGTTGAAGAATATGGAAACTATGCTCTTATGGCTTTAGAGGAAGAAGAGTAATCTGCATCAAAGTCTGAGGTACCTATTCTAACCACCATTATTTTGAATGCTTCACAATATAAGGAAACTGTTAAAAAGATGAGTGTAGAAATGTTTCACATTTACACAAGCATGATGGTTGATACTGAGGAAATGAGTAGGCTGTCAAAAGTGAATGAGAAACTTGAGATTGAGAAACAAGAACTAGAGCTGCAACTTGTTAGTCTAGAAGCAGTTAGACAAGAAAATGAATACCTCAAAAATAAGCTGAAATGTGCAGAGAAAATAGAAGTTGTGCTTAAAATCAAAATTTAGAAAAATAATTATAAGCTTAAGTCATTTAAAAATGCATCTCAATTGGTTGGTCAATACCATGAAAAAGAACAAGCCTTGTGCTAACATTACTATTGGATTGGACTATGAGGCCGGTGCATCTCACAAGAAAAATCATGTTGACAAGGGAAAGGAAAGTGTGAACAAAGAAGTTCATGTGGTGCTCAAAAAGGTTAATGCACCCTTGTTCGAAGTTTGTGAGGTGAACATCAGTGAAGAGGAGCTTATCATCAAGAAATAAATTGCAGATGAAGATGAAGAAAGAAGAATACCAAATCCACTCTCAACACTAAATGTGAGAAGAAGCCTGAAACTAGTCCAATCATCAAGACACCAGTAAATGAGATCAAAAACGAAAGCACTGGAACGAAAAAGAAGAACATAATGAAAAGATAGGTGTCAACAAAAGCAACCACTATGCTAATGTTGCAGATTCTCCCAAAAATCAGTGTCAATGATGTGGCTCAACAAATCACCTAACCATTTTTGTAAAAAGATTGTTAGTGAGCCAAAGTATGGAGCTTGCAAGTACAATGAAGCTCAAACTGATGACCCATACTCTTTCTGTGACAAGTTTGATTGCGTTCCATGCAACATGAAAGTTATGACCAGCTGTCATAAGTTGAGAAAAGATCTAAAAGAAGTTAACTTTAGATCTGTGATCATAGAAAAAAATGTTAATCAAACTAAGAATGTTGTTTCTTTTTAATGTTCAAGTTCTACTTCTGCTAACTCTATCAAGAAGAAGAAAGTGCCCAACACTTCTTAGGTAGCTAAACACACTTAAACCTCATTATGTGCAGGGCAAGAAGAATAAAATCATGTGGATCATTGACAATGGATGCTCCAGGTACATGACAGGTGATAAAGCCCTGCTATCACAGTTTGAGGAGATGGTTGGCCCTTTGGTGACCTTTGAAGATAACAGCAAAGGATTTACAATGTGATATGGCAATTTGATTTATGGAAATGTTGTCATTGAAGATGTAACATTGGTTGCAGGTCTTGAGGTGAATCTTCTAAGTGTCAGTCAATTTAAAAAAAAGGTTTCAAGGTTATTTTTGACAAAGAAGATTGCTCAATCACAAGCAATAGGACTGGTGAAGTTGCTCTGAAAGAAGTAAGAAAAGGAAGCATGTTTGTTGCAGACATTAACTCAGCAAACAAGGACAGGATATGTTACTTTTACACCAAGGCATCAAGTGAGCAAAGCTAACTCTGGCACAAGAATCTCTCTCACCTAAACTACAAAGCAATCAATACTCTTGTGAAAAGAATTGGTGAAAGATATTCTAGCCTTGGAGTTTGTTCAAAATGAAGTTTATGAAGCTTGTCAGAAAGGTAAAATGAAGAGATCAAGTCATAAAAAGTAAATTTGTGAACTCCATTAATGCTCCACTACAACTTATCCATATGAATTTGTTTGGTACTGTAAATGCCACGTCCATCTCTAAGAAGAAGTATGCACTAGTAATGGTGGATGACTACTCAAGATACACCTGGGTGGAATTTATGCATTCAAAAGATAAAACTCCACACATTATCATTGAATACGTCAAGAAGATTGAGAAGCAGGCTGGATATCAAAATTTTGTGAAAATATTGAGGAGTGACAATGGCATTGAATTCAGAAATTCCATACAATATTAATTCTATAAAGACAAAGATATTACTCAAGAGTTCTATGCTCCAAGAACACCTCAACAAAATGGTGTAGTTGAAATAAAGAATAGCACTCTAGTTGAAGCTGCAAGGACAATGTTGTAGGATGTCAAGTTGCCAACCAGTTTTTGGGAAGAAGCTGTTAACACAACATGTTATACTCAGAATAGATATTTGGTGAAAAAAAAATTTGGCAAGTCACCCAACTCAATCATGTGAAGAAGGAAGCCTACTATTAAGAATCTTCATGTGTTTGGAAGCAAGTGCTTTGTGTTAAAAGATAACTCTGAGTATGTTCATAAATTTGACTCCAAATTATTTGAAACTATTTTTCTTGGATATTCATTGGAAAGGACTGCTTACAGAGTTTATGTGTTAGAGCAAAAGAAGATAATGGAGAGCACAGATGTGACATTTAATGATGACAAGTATCCAGGCTTAGAATGCCTAGATGAAAATGAAGCTGAAGCTTTAAAATTTGACAATCTTAATATTGACAGTGATTCTGAAAAAGAAGTTGAAACTAATGCAGAAAATGAAGTGAAAGAAGAAACAAGTGAACCACTGAATTTGACAATGAGAATTCATCTCAAGAAAGAAGAACACCTGAATTTGATAGCACAAACACAGGAGAAGAAAGAGATGAAGGTCTGCTGCTATTTTATTTGGAAGGAACGCAATGTTAGAACCCACAGGCTGTTAGATGATACAAAGTGCATTTAACTTTAAAGTCTCATATGTATACGAAATTAGTTATCTCCTCATTAAATTTTAATAATTAATTTATTTATTTATTATTAATATATTATATAGCATATGTAAAAAATAATCAAATTAGATAAATATGCAGACCTTGTATGATGATAAATGACTATAGGCCTTTAATGAATCCACTGTTTGAAAAAGGATTAATTTGATACCCAATTTGAAAAAAGTTTAATTCATTCAATTTATAATTTAGTAGGATATCCTAGAACTTGAAATTGATCTTGTAAATAAGCCGACTAGAGTAAAACGTAGTTTTGTTTAAAGGTTCATGAAAAGGTTTGATTATATAGTTCGTGGGTAAGTCATTAATATAACACATAAAAAATTCGTGAATAAGATCATGCAGAAGTTCAGTTGTTTTTTAATATGTTTCATTGATATTACACATAGAATTATTGATAAATAGTGCATAATTGTCTAGGAATTCGTTCATGAAATAATATGTTTGTTTCCAAGTCTATCATTATTTTATTATTTATTATAGTAAAAGTATACACCCTCCGTCCCACTGAATTATTTACGTTACTTTTCGGCACGTTTTTCAATACTCGTTTAAAGTATAGTTTCATAGTATTTTTTAAAAAAAAATTACTTTTGAATAAAAGTTTTATGTTTAAACTTTTATTCAAAAAAATTGAAAAAACATTATGAAACTATACTTTATAGAAGCCTCGAAATGTGTGCCGAATAGTAACGTAAACATCCCAGTGGGACGGAAGGAGTAACCATGTTATAACAAAAATTTGATATTGAATTATTTCCAAGTTGAAGTCGATCCGATTTAGTGCAAAGTACGATGAAAAGGACGTAAACATTTGCCATGGACATAGGAGGGAGAGTGCGCCCTCACTCACCATGATTTCAGGGATATTCCTAAGACATTAGGGGAGACTCTTAATTGCTTCAGCAAGAATCCTATTTATTTTAGGGAAATTCATAATTGTTTCAAGAAGATTCATAATTGCCTTCCTAAGTGCCTCGAAAATATTCTTAATTGACTCGGGGAGATTGCAAATGTCTTGACACAAACTCTTAATATGTTTAGGATATGTCGAATGTGTCCGTGAATATGCTTGAGAGAAATGTTACATAATTTAAGGAAGAAGATTAAAAAACATTTATTAACATATTTTTTATAGGTATTCTGTGAAAAATTTCCTCCTTAAATGGATTGAGAAGGGGATGTTCGTGAACATGAAGGTCTCCTCATGCAGCTAATTGATGTTCTCATTGGGGATGTGGGGTAAATTTTGTGTGTGCTATTGGAGCTCTGTTCTTGCTATCAACGGGTGCCCTCATTAGAGTTTCGAGTCATGCACTTTGCACCCGAAATTTTAGGATCATTTATTCTGTTATCTGGTGGGTGCTTCTCATTCAGGGGACAAGAATGCCTCCGAAATTAAGGTTAAATTATGGTTATATTTGCGTTCACGGTTTAGAAAAATAATTGTAGCGGAGGGTTATCATCAGCCGAGGAGATGCCTCATTTATGAAGTCTCAAAACTATGGAGGAGTTCTGGCCCTTGGTGGTTAAGCCTTATAGTTGGACATTCTTAAATCTAGTAGAAGACAGATTCTAATAGGTTTACTACAGGGGTCTCAAAATGAGAAATCTAATTCCAATTAGGTTTTTTGTTCCTTTAAAACTATGTTGGCTTGATTCCCTAAAAATAGAGATGTGTAGACATATCAAAAAAGGGTTGAAAGTTGAGAGCATTAGGGAAACATCGCTAATCATAATCAATCTCAACCACCAATTTACATACAAACACCACACTTCAGTCACTTTTCCGGAGAAAAACCACCATCGTAGATCTTGATTTCAGCGACGAAACTCAAATTTTGTCGTCACGAAATTCCTTTATTGACACATACATTCAGGGGTGCTCGCGGGTTGTTTGGGTGGGTTATAAATAATTTAATAACCTAACCCAATTACGTCGGGTTTACAAATTTTGAACCCATTATGAAAAAAGATTATCACATAACCCAAACCCACTAACTATTTCTTGGGTCGGATCGGGTTGAAAATAAAATAAAAATATATAAAAATAAAAATTGAACTGCAAGCAATAATAAAAATTCCGTAGTTAAATAGTTTGCATGTCGCAACTAAAATATTACAATCCATGAATCCAGTAGTTCAACTATTTGGTACATCCAAATTTTTAATTTCAGACAGTAGATAAAATAGTCAGATGTTAACTTACACATCATATGATAACATTAACATTAATCAATGTTACACCGGTTTAAATAAATCTTAATAACGCAAGCAAAAGTTACATAAGTTTATAAAGATTCAACTTCAGTCAGGTAGTACCCCACCATTGTAGTTCATCAAATTAAGTCACGCGTCGCCAAGACTGATAATCTGATGATTTAATTAAGTGCCATTATCCATGGACTTTTTTACATATTCTACAAAATATTAATAAAAAGTTACGACATCATTGCAAAATATAGATAAAGATAAGATATTAGAAAGTAGAGATCATGGGCTATAAACTATAGTAGATAGGTGTATAATGTACCTTCCTCAATCAATTTATAAAACTGAGCTTCATCCAAATGTAATCTTGATTTGATACTCATGTAACCTTTTTTTTAACCAACTTTGAGAACATATTAATGTCTCTAACATTTTTATGATCAAAAAACTCTAAAATGAGACTATAATACGCCAATTAGTGCTAAATGCCAAGTCAGAAGCCATTTTAGTTTGTAGATACTGGAATTGTGAGGATAAAATTATAATTGCTCGAGTTATCCTTTCACCAAACGAAAATGTCAAAGGAGGGGGTCTTTGGACCGATCCGTTCTTCTGCCAACTATCTCTCAAGGTCATTCTTTTTTTCAGTTACGAACGGTTGCTATCTATTCTATATATAATAGGAGAACATGGTGAACAAATTCATGAAACTTTTAATTCTTAATAAAATGACGATTTTGCCCTATACTTAATATTTATATAAAAATGTTATTTTGGGAATTGGACCTGAGTCTTTAGATTAATATTTTCATTTTCTTTAGATAAAAATTTAACTGTAATTATAAAATTAAAATTTGATTTTTCATTAACATGTTATTTGAAAAATTATAAGACATTTGATGTTTCTTCATCAAAAAGATATAGATTATTCATTGCATAATGTAATTCATCGGAGGAGTCCTACGACTATAAAACTACATATGTACTTGATTCCTATAAATATAGAATATGTAGGTCATTTGCATTGGTTGGACTCTCAATTTCTCTACCAAAAACACACTATGGAGCTCTCTTAAGATAATTTCGGGGACCCCACACGGCTGAGTAGGAATTACCCCGCCAACATGCTCAGAATTCTTGCAAATTCAGTCCAAACACAGCCACAAACACCTCTCGGTTCCGACAGATCAGGCATATTCAGCTTTTAAAATACACCCGATTTATGACCTAAATGTCCGCGATTCTTTCGTTATTCCAGCAACAACCTCAACGAATGTTACACCAAATTCCTATCACAACACCTGAGTTTAAATTTTATCGATTTAGGTTGGTCGAATGTAGGATCGGATCAGGTTGGTCGGGTTACCTGACTAATGGGCATCCGTACATATGGTACATTGTAAATACAACTGTATATTATCTAAAAATAAGTGAATGTCTTTTTTATTCTAGTAATATAGGAGATTTTACTTGGAATTATAAATTTATTTATAATAATAAGACTTAATATACGTTGTTAGAATAAAGAATTTGAAATTGAATACAATTACTTTGGTATAATTTTTGGATTCTATTGTTGATTTGGATCGAGGTGAATGAAATGGAATTGAATGAAATTATAAGTCAAAATGAAATTTACAAAATTTTCATTTTACATCTCATTCCATTCATAATCATCTAAACTATACTAAAACACCCCAATTTGATATATAGAATACTACATTACTTACTAACCTCATTTTCTTCGCAAATTTTACCTTCCATTTTATCAGAAAAAATTTACATATCTATTTCTTTTCCAAACTTTCCCTTTCATCCCATTTTATTAATTCCAACCAAACACAATATGAGTTTTGCATAAGGGTGAATAGCATGGAACATTAATATCTTTTTCTCAACAGTTAAGATATGAACTAAATTAAGGGTTGTTTGGCACATAACTTATAAGCCACTTATATCTTATAAGTTCGTAAGAACTTATCTACGCGTGTTTGTCGACCCAACTTATAAGTTAAATTTATAACTTATAAGCTGATAAGTTGAACGTTAGTAACGACGTACTTTTTCTCAACTTATTTTAATTTTTATTGATTTATTAACCTCAATTTTAAAATATTTATTTTTAAATGTTAATCTAATTTAAAATTAATGAATTTAGATAATTATATTTAATAATTATTTATTTTAATTCATTTAAGAAAAAAAATCTAACTTATAAGTAAAAACTATCCAAACACTTATTTAACTTATAAGTATTTTTCTTCTTATCACTAATAATTCACTTATTCATTTTAAGTTATAAGTTGCTTATTTTCAGATTTACCAAACGGACACTAAAATAACTTGCGACAAAAGGAAAACTAGTTAGTACTAGAAAAACGTGATAATTGTACGGTCCCAAAAAACCCGAACCTTTTTGCTGTAGAGAAATGCGGAATTAAACCGCCAAATCATAATTTAGTTGTGACATGAAACGAGAAAAAATAAGGCTGAAATGTATTTAAGCATGAATGAGGAAACGAGATAAGTAAACTGCAGTTTTTATGTTAACATCTTGTACTGTTTTCAGGGGAGACATGATAAGCATGGATTGATCTTTTCCATTTTGTTTTGATAATTATGGATAATACAAATAACAAAATCACTATAAAAAAATAGGCTTAATTTAATTGAATAAATTTATTTAACTGTTTTTTTCATAGTGAATATAATGATAATATATGTCTTTTATGTAAATGTTCTCTTTATAATTATGAAATAATTGGCCCCACATCATTTGTAAATTTTAAAGTCTGCTATTAGATTTTAAATATAAATAAATTTCTTTGTATAAAAATATTGACAGAAAATAACTCGATATAAATATTCATTTAAAAGATATAAACAGCATTGAATTAAACTTATAATTTATATTTAATATTTATATTTGTAAATGTGATATTATTATTTTTATTATACTTTGACAAGAGTTAGATTTTCATAAAAATATAATATCGGGGGAACAGATTTTCATTCGAAAAAAAAATTATCATATAAAATTAAACACATATAACGATGAAATTTAGATAATAAAATTTTAATATTAAAATAAAAAAAATTCAAAATATTAATTATATGATCAAAACTCTAGCCGAAATGAAGTTCTAATTAGTTGTAAGTTCTTTCTTTACCGGAAAATCAGTTAAAATTATACAGGTTGGAGATAACCCTATTATAACAGTCTTCTTACACGATAGGAATTCTAAACAAACAAAATATCAATCTCTCAACCCAAAACCTTCTCTCCATTTTCTCATAGTTCATATAAAATTAACAACTCAAAAAATACATTGATATGATCATGGATCATCAACAATCCAAGCTTAATTCCAAAATACTTGAAAATGGCATTTACATGTTTATTCTATGTGGATTACTCTATGTCATTCTTTTCAACCAAACCACTATCAAATCCTTCATCTTCCCCTCTCTTCAACAATCTCATAATACACTCAATGTAAGTCACTCCCACCTCCTCCCCCGAGCTCTCTCGATCACTTACAGAAATTTAAATATTTACCGTTCGTGAAAAAACCAACATTTAATGTATGAATATAATGCATAACTGTTGGGCTAATAATATAAGATCCCGTTAAGGGTTTTAATAAAATTTTAAAGCGACCGGTTTCTAATGACCTGGCTGATATAGATTTGTTTCCCTTGCTATTGCTATAAATTTTTGTTATTGATGTATATACATTGCATGTGTTACAGCTGAAACCTACGTACAAAGACGATCTTGATGCAGCACTAGCAAGAGCTTCTGGAGAAAACAAGACAGTAATAATAGCTATAGTGAACAAGGCATACGTCGAAGGATACAAGCCAATGTTGGATATATTTTTAGATGGATTATGGCTAGGAGAAGATACACAAGGCCTAAAAGACCATCTTCTAGTTGGTGCAATGGATCAAACTTCGTATCGACGATGTTTATTTCATGGATTGCATTGTTACAAGCTCAAAACAGACGGTGTAGATTTCGTCTCGGAGGAGCTTTACATGTCTGAGGAATTTATCAAGATGATGTGGAGAAGAACTTTGTTTCTTGGTGATGTTCTTAAGCGTGGTTACAACTTCATTTTCACGGTATGTTGTCAACTGCTAAGCTAGATTAATTATGTATGGTGAAAGAGTAATTACTGTGTAATTAGCTGAATATTTAACGTATGACACTAGATTAATGTGTTGAAGATTATAGAGGTCAATGTGGTCACATTAACAGATCAACTTATGAGGCGTTTGGGGTAGTTTGTACTGACTTGATTTGAAAACCCTTTAAAAATAGATATTCCATCTAATTAATCTTGTTGAGGTTTTTTTGTTTTTTGAGAAAATCTTGGTGAAGTTTTGGTCAATATATATAGTTGCTGGCTTTCTTTTTTGGGTCTGTTAAATATAGATGCATAAATTAATCTTATTATTATTGAAACAGAATTAACAGTAAATAAACATAGCTATGTATTTAAATAATGGGATGGTCAAGAGGCAATTGGTTGTTAGATTATATCGAGTTTATGCATTACATGTAAAATTTCTAGTGTTAAATTCGCGGGGTACATATTTTTATGGTATGTTTTGGTATAACAACCGATTGTTCTCGATCATCCGCCTTTAAATAAAGCTCAACAAAAAATATGCCAACATATTTTTTTAAAAAGAATGCCTGACATTATTAATATTATGTTTCCAGATTCTCATTTGAACTTTTATCTCTATTATATATTATACATGATTTGTCTGCTGTGTTTGAACTTTGAACAGGATACAGATGTGTTATGGCTCAGAAATCCATTTCCGAAGCTAATAGTTAACGGAAGCGTAGACTTGCAAATCAGTACCGATAAATTTAACGGCGACCCGTGGTCAGAACTAAACTTTATCAACACAGGTTTTTACATGGTCAGATCAAACAACAAAACAATAGCCCTGTTTGATTCCTGGTACGCCCAAAAAAACAATTCTAGAGGTCTAAAAGAGCAGGATGTTCTCTTAAACTTGATGCACCAGGGCCTGTTCCGCGGTTTAGGCCTCAAAGTTAAGTTCTTGGACACAGTTTTCTTTAGTGGCTTTTGTGAAGATAGCAAAGATGCTCGACTTGTTTCCACAGTTCATGCTAATTGTTGTCGGAGCATTGTTGCTAAGGTGGCTGATCTTTCGACTGTTATGGCAGATTGGAGGAGGTTTAAGAGCTTGTCAGCTAACGAGAGTTCGAGGTTTTTCTGGTCTCCTCATGATAGATGCATTAATTCCTGGAGACACTGAACACTTCTCAATTTGTTGCTGTTTTTTCTCTCTTAAGTTTTCATACATAAACTTGAGGTTCAATGGTTCTGTCATCTGTGCTTATGTTCTGTAAGTGTATATGTTATGTATTTGCATGTATAACTAATCTGTTTTAAACAAGTTTCATATTGTGAGTGTTTGTGACAATTGTGAATCTTTGCTATTATATGTGCTTTTGATTCTATTATTCATCACAAGCACAATCTTGCTGCCTAAAAAACATCAAGTTTCTGAGCAGGCTCACTTTTTTTGTTTTGGCTTAATGCTTTGTCTCTGGTTATTTGAGACTTTTATGCTAAACGGATCGAGAGATTTCAACCCGGTTAGTAAATATGAGATGAAATTTTGATTAAAAAAAAAATATATTACATTCTCATTCTCGTTTAAGGGATTCTCATTTTCGTTAAACGGGATCATCGTCAGGGGAGAATCGAAAAGTAATACATCCATGATATCGCACAGCTGTATACATAATTTATTATAATGTATTTTAACCGGATTTTAATAGCATTGCTCATTCATTGGCTAAACTAGCTATATCATGAATGCGGCCAAGGTTTGGTGGCCTCGCCCTCGCATGCTGGTTTTCCAATTTCCAGGTAAGTAGAACATTAAGAATCTGTACATATACTCTATTCAGGCAGATGAGGCTTCTGCCAGACGAATGAAATCACATTACTTCAAAAAAAAAAAAATAACACGTGTATTTCAAATATATAATCACTTCAAATTATTTTTCCTGTAAAATTTTTCTTAACTACATAAAATAAATTATAATATTACTAGTCATTTATGATTTACATAGTAAACATAAACTAGTCATATATGTTTGTGAAAATTTGCTGAACAAAATAATATATTGTATTAAGTTATTTTATTTTTAAGATACTATAACTTACAAATCAAGAGAATCAATCATGTAGCTCTGCTCCCAAGTTTTTCAAGAGAATGACAAACGAGAAGGGGAGATTAATTAATAAATTTTCTCTAGTTTGCTCCCAAGTTTTTGAGGGAGAGTTAGAGAAAGTTTGGATATAAAAGTAATTAAATAAATTATTTCGTGAAACAATTCCTCACAATCATCACAAAAAATGAGAAGAAAGTTTCAGAAAGAAAGTGTAGAATTTTCTCTTCTCTCGTATTTGCAAATTGCAACTTGGGAGCACAGTGTAAAAGCTTTAAAGATTACCAAACAAACGACGATGGTAAAGCATCAGCAGGACAGGATGTCAATTTTGAGTTTCAACTACTATTTTTTTATGGTAAAAACTTAAAGTTTGCCCAATTCCAATTCTCCTAATTGAAGTAAATGATCTATAACCAACAAAATCTAAGTCAGAAATGCATAAAACTAACATACAACTCTAGTGCCCCAGTAACAGCAACATGGCATGGTCTTCCGGGGCTGTGCTGAGGGGAGAAAAAGGGTTGAAAGAGAAGTCCCAACTCATGGTACAGAGACAAACATTTTTGGCATACTAGCCATCTTACAATTTCTTTAAAATGTGAACACAATGTTTGGTGGCCAAGCACATCAATCATGCCGCTTGCATCCAATATCAGTAAGGCCTGTAACGCATCGGCCTTCTGGCCCTTGGGATCCGTCTGCACCAGAGGTAGAAAGACTTAAAATTAAAAGGATTAAGATGCACACACACTACATGCCACGATGCTATGAAATGATTTAATAGCATCACACAGCATAACACAAAAAGGAGGCAATCATATAGACAGGCCTGGGAAAACATAGACTATGTTAGGCTATTTGTAAATTAATTACATGACATACTTTTGATGGGGAGGACTTTCTACAAGTCATGCTACAAATTTCAATTTATGTGGCCGACTAATTAAGCTACCTGCATATATCTTCAAGATGAGACGGCGCAACTGAAGTAAACTCAAAAGTATGTGGTTTGAGCAACAAGACTGGATTCGGGTATATAGTAGGCCTGGGCTTTAAATTTGTACACTTAAAGCCTCAATCGAGATTGCTAAAAGTAGTTCCACAATATCAGGTTTATGTATACATCCATAACACAGATTCAAAAAACTAAACCATGTTGCAATATAAGAGGCCCTAAACAACTTCAAACACCATAAACGAGTAGTTCGTTTGTTTTGATCTTTGACTAGATATTACTAGGCCAATATATATATATATATACACACACACACTTTGACCTAAATATTGGTATTGCATTCCTTAAATATGAAAGACTGCAATTCGAAATGCTAGCAAATAAAAATGACTTTGAGCTTTTTTCATGTCATATTGGTTAGGTAGCACATCATTCAACAACTTGTTACTTTTCTAAGAAAAATCTCAACACAGGCCACATAATCACTTGATACAAGATCAAACAGCAAATCCATTAGAACTGAAGATCGAATCTGCAATATCTTAACTGAAGATCGAGTCTGCAATATCTTGGACGCACCATCTTACTGACTGAATTTTAATAAACATCAATTTTTCTCCAAAAAAATCTGACAAATTAGATATCAT
Source organism: Apium graveolens (assembly GCF_009905375.1). Lineage (NCBI taxonomy): Eukaryota > Viridiplantae > Streptophyta > Magnoliopsida > Apiales > Apiaceae > Apium > Apium graveolens. Next base: position 309,387,592 of record NC_133648.1, on the reverse strand, counting down.
TCTGGCATGAAGAAAGATTAATCAACCAAAAAAGGCCTTTAGAATCTATTGACATGTAGTTAAACAAATCTATTTGAACACTAATTATATATTACGTCACATATGTATCACATCAAAAGATATATGTGCAGAGATTAGGCTTCTATTTAACAACTAGCTTCATATAGTGTTAAAAAACAATTATGCACAGAGGCCTCCATATTAATATACCCTTGATTCTATAAATGAACATCATACAAGACTCCAAAACACTGATGCATAGATCATGCCATAAACTAAATATGTCAACTTCAGCTTCTCTCTCTGCGCATTATGTGTACTAAGCATAGGAACCACTTGTAAGACTTGCGTAGCAGAATTTCGCATCTTTTGGCAACAAAAAATGATAGCCACATATAAACAAATATAATAGGTGGTGTTAAACTAATTCATCGACGAAGATAATACACAAGGCATTTATGATACTTACCCATAACCATAAGGAGCAAACATAGGTCCGGGCATGTAGGGTCTTCGTGACCGAAATCCGAAGTAAGGATTGACTGGCCTTCCTCGGAACTGCTTCATTCCAGGAACATTAGTGCGCTTTGCAGCTACCTGCAAAAAACAAATTGCACAGCCACAATGATGTCACTGAAAAAGAGGAAACGAAAATGTGTCAAGATTGCATTTGCACTAATCTAATTAAATATAAACCTTTAATTGACGACCATGCAACTCTGACTCATTTAAAAGGAGGGCATTCTGTATAGCTTCGGCCTCAACAAATTCCACATAGGCAAAACCTTTTGGCTGACCAAACTTGTCTGTTAGAATGGTCACTCTGTTAACCGTTCCACATGATTGGAAATGCTGCTGAACCTCCTCAGGCGTGCATGCATAGTCCACCTGAAAAGAGGACAAAACAAAACGACTTATCACATCCATTTCAAAATATCAACATAAGCATAGCAGCTACTGATGGAAACATCAGCCTACACGGGAAATACAGGTGTCCCATAGTAAGAAAAAGGATTCAAAGCCCGACAAAGAAAATTAAATATAGTTAACACTCTCCTTTCTATAACATTAAACCCTGAAATCAGGTATCAAAACTTGATCTGCGTAGCAAAAAGATACTATTTGCCCCTAAAATCCTCCAATTTCCTGAACTAGTCTGCTCATTCTTAATAAAAATGTTACAGAAAAACTTATGACTGGTCTTTATAATAGCTGATTTAGCTTCTGGCAAACTAAGGATGGTTTGAGTACATAAAATGGCAATCATTATTAATATTAGTTCCATGCTTACCCTTGTTATAGATGGAATACATATTGCAGAATACTGACACGGATGAATTAATATTGTAAAAGAAAAAAAGATAAGATTTCTATATTGATGGACTTGGGAAAAGGGCGACTAATGCAAACAAATAAAGAGAAACTACTATTTAAGACCCTCTTAATCCCTCCCATAAAACTATTATCGTAGCCGGGCGTCGGGCAAAAGAATCGTTCTTCATGCATACAATTTTTTTCCTTCCATTAATCTCGTGATGGGACATAAAACGAGCATAAAGATAACGAGATCAGAGCAGCATAAAAGAGGAAGTAGAATGGGTAATGAAGCCTTACATTTCCTACATATATGGAGCGGGCATCTGCCTCCTCCTTCTCAGCTAATGTAGCGGTCCCGCTGGATGTATCTACATAGTATGGGCAGGAAACATGATTAGGAACCTCTGTATTTGTCACTAAAATCATCAGCAATAAATAAAGAAAACTAATAATACAGAAAGAGGATAAATCAGTGAAATAGGTGAGGACAATATTGATAAATGGTATTGATAGAAACACAACATCATCCATTTGCCACTTTAGAAACACCTAATCCAACATGCGGTTCTACCATCCTTGCAGAGACTTGCATGTAAAGGGAGATGAGACTCCAAATCTATACCTCATAATTTTAATAAGCACCACCCCTGATTATTTGTATTAGTTTGGTCTCCGAATCACTTACAGTGGGAAAAGATGATCTACTAAGCACCGTTCCTAAACTATGGTTCCCTTTTAGGACTAGAACCTCAAGCAGCAAGAAGCTAGAGCCAAAGCCCAGCCTCAATGTTATCTTTTATCACCAGTAAAAAAAAGAAAGCAAAAAAGAAAATCTATCTTCCAGGAGAAGCAGTTAGCAGTATATTATGAGTTAATATCAATTCAAAAAAACTATTGCTCAACATTTTTATATACATTTTCTTCAGTAAGCCCCTGGATGGCTCATAAGTAGACAAATAAAAAATACTTATATTAAATCGCTCATCTTGAGGACAAAGCGTGACCAAATGAATTTCATTGACCTTCTGAAGATAGATGTCTATTAAAACAAAAGTTTCTCATAAATAAGTGGTAAGAAATTTTTAATTTTGCCCATATGTTATATTAATTAATCTTACTGCTCAAAAGATCTATTCCCCTAAAACAAGTGATGGACATACGAAAGAACAAGCAAACAACAATAAAGCTTTATCCTGAATCTAATATAAAAAAATCCAGTCATCCAAAAACGATAAGCTATGAAAAATTGAAGAATATGCTCCAATTTTTGTTTCTAAAACTGCAAGTATTTATTAATTTAAAAGTATCGTATATCTCTTCCAAATTTCATCTCTAAATAAACAGTAAACAAAGGGACAAAAAGAATACACGATATTGTAATCTCAAATACATGAACAATTCCATAATTTGGGGTGGTTCCCCCCAAAAAAAATAAATATTTAATAAAAGAGTAAATAAATAAACAATTAATTAATTAACTGAAATAGATTGCACAGAACAAAATTTATCTTCAATTAAATTAGTAAACCATAATTTTGCAAGATGATAATCTGAACAGTAAGCATTACATTCACGGATTGATCTTCCATCAAACAGCAAGAACCAGATAACTAAACAAGGTTGATGATTAGCTCTACCTGTTTTATTGTATAAAATAGTATAACATATTGCTTAGCCTAAAGAAACTAAAACAAACTAAAACATACAGATGATTATCTTAAATGAAATCTTGTCCTTGGTTCGGTTAAAAATCTAAGCAAGCATAATTACATTAAAAAATTAATCAATCATCAGCTCAAAAATCATATATGACTATATGTAGTGTCCAGACCATTTGTTAATTTCGAATCCCGAAGGTATGGATGAAAGCTTGCAACAGGAAAGTTTAAGATCAAAGGGGAGCAGCAATTACCTGATCCAAAATTATTTTTCGCCCACTTGCGGCAGGCAGATTTGCCATGTTGGTTTAACCTTCTATACATGTTAATACCGGCAAAGATAAGACCAGATGGTGAGAAAAATGGAATACAAGGGCCTAACTTTGAATATATGTGAACAATGAAATAAAAGTGAAACACTAAATCAATATGGGCACCACAACCTTGGTATACTTTTTTAATTTCTCTCTCAAATTATCACGACGGTTTCTGACAAACGGTTTGTTTTCTAGCGGTTTCCTTCTTTGATATCTAATCTCCACAATTAATATGCCAAATCTTGACACCTCAATACATTAATATCAATAAATATGGCATATCTTTCTAATTTTATTCATATCATGGTTATAGCTAGAGATATTGAGGTGTTAATATCAATTTAATGCTTCAAGTTTTTTACAAAATCTTACATCGCAGTCATTAAAATAAAGTTTAAAAAGTTAGATCAACTTGTAAAATTTAGCATCCACGTGTTAATTTAACTCTCTAAACTTAATAAATAAATAGATACAATGTAACATTTGTAAAAATCTTGAAGCTTTAAATTGATATGAATACCAATATCTGTCCATCTATAAACACAATATGAACAGATTCAGAAAGGTATGCCAAAATTGACATTAATTAAATTAATGAGATGTCAAGATCTACCTTATCTATTGTGGAGAGATTAATTAAAGGGGAGGAAATTGTTTGTCGAAAACTGTTAATATAATTTGAGATAGAATTAGATAGGTATACCAAGATTGCTGTAATTCGATCTAGTGTTTCGCATTTATTCCATTGTTCACATGTATTCACAATTAGCCATTTCATATTACATTTCACTTATCGAGTTTTATCTTGTCGGTCTTAACATGTTTCAAAGGACCAACCTGGCGAATTTGGCCGCCATAAGTGGGTGAAATATATTTTCAAATTACGTAATTGCTGCACCCCAATTATATCTTTAAACCACCCATCTTGCCATTGCCTTGAATACAATTGGATAAATATGAACTTTGATAATATTGGTCATAATTGTTACTATCTCTTAATTTTGCTCCACTCTAAATTAGTATAACAAGATTCAAATTGTGAAAAAAACATTCAGAGGATTATTTTGAATGATATTTTTGTTTGGTAAAAAATCTAAACAAGCATAAATAAATGAAGAAATTAATCAATCTTCTATCATCATCTCAAAAATCATATCTGACTATATGTAATGTCTTAAACATTTGTTAATTTCAAATCTCGAGGGTAGGGATAAAATTTGGCTTACAACAAGGAAGTTTAAGATCAAAGAGGGGGGCAGCAATTACCTGATCCAAATATATTTTTCACCCACTTTTGGCAGCCAGATATGCCATGTTGGTTTAACCTTCCACACATGTTAAAACCGCTAGAGACAAAACAAGATGGTGAGAAAATATGGAATATACAAACCTAACTCCGAATATAGGTGCACAGTGATATATTTGTAAAACACAAAATCAATTCGGGCACCACAGTCTTGGCATACTTTTCTAATTCTCTCTGACTCCCTCAGATTATCACAATAGTTTCTTTCAAACGGATTCTTTTTTCTAACAGTTTCCTTCTTTGATATCTAATCTCGCCACAATAAATACGCCAAGTCTTGACAACTCAATATATTAATATCAACAATCATGGCATATCTTTCTAAATATATTGTTAATATCAATTTAGCGCTTCAAGTTTTTTACAAATCTCACATTGTATTCGTTAAAATGAAGTTTAGAAAGTCAAATCAACTTGCAAATTTAGCATCCACATGTTAATTTAACCCTCTAAGCTTATAAAATTAATAGATACAATGTAACATTTGTAAAAATATTGAAGTCTCCCCAGATATTATAAACGCGACATAGATATTATAAACGCGACATGAATAGATATAGAAAGTATGCCATGATTGATATCAATCAAATTAATGAGGTGCCAAGATCTAGCATATCTATTCTGGAGAGGTTAGATAAAAGGAAGAAAAATGTAAGAAAAGGAAATTGTTTGTAGAAAACTGTTAGAGATAATTTGAGAAAGAATTAGAAAGGTATACCGACATTGTGGTGCCCATATTGATTTGATTTAGTGTTTCACATGTATTCCATTGTTCACATATATTCAAAGTTATCCATTCTATATTCCATTATTCTCTCCGTCAAGTTCTATATTTGCCGGTCTTAACATGTATAAAAGGTTAAACCAACATGGAAAATCTGGCTGCCACAAGTGGGCGAAAAATATTTTCCAGATTACGGGTAATCGCTGCACCCCAATTTATATCTCTAAACCCCCATGTTACCTTTCGCCTTAAATACAATTGGGTAAATATAAATTGTAATAACATTGGTCCTAATTGTTACTATCATTCAAATTTACTTCAATCCAAATTAGTATAACAAAATTCTAAACCTAAGTGAGTTCCATATTCCACGTGAATCAAACTTACTCCCCCCCCCCCAAGAAAAAGATAGCTAAATAAATAAATTTTCCCCACTTTTACTATGATAAAATCATTTTACCCAATTAATTTTCATAAAATTAAAAATGAGGAAATGTATTGCACAATACAAACTTATCCGTAATTCCAGTGATTAAAGATCTTGCAATATGATACTTGACATAAGTATCAAAATATTTCCATCAAACAAGCGTACCGATTTGATCAGACCTCTTTCTTATTTAAAAAGGCCTTCATCTAAGCAAGGTTGATAATTAGCTCTAGTTGCATTGTTGTATCTCTAATGTGGAGACATGAGCGTGGTATGGTTTGGTGCGATTTTGACCTAAAACCAAACCGTAAGCATTATGTAATAACATGGGGTTTTTATATCAAGAACCAAAACCAAACACCATTCGTATTAATCTAAATAGTTGAAATTTGAAAATCAACCATATCATGGAGAGATAAGATTACAAAATGAACCAGAAGAAAAGAAAAAAGAACCCATCGTCAAAAACTGTTGAAATAATTTGAAAAAAAAAGAGTTAGAAAGGTATGACAACTATATGTATGCCAAATGCCTATCTACAAATAACATTTATGAACACCTGATTCGGATTCCGCATGGATGCTTACTCCTAGTTGAGGGGATGCCTACGACTACATGAGCACCTTAGGGAATCTTTCAAAGCCCAATAAGTTAGTAGTATATTTATCAGTTACTCTTAATACAAGATATGAAATGGATTAGTGTTTGATTAGCCTGATTCTGATTCGCTTAATGGATGTATACGCCTGTGTGAGCATTTTACCCCACCTAGGCCTAATGTAGGACAACAAAAAAAAAAGAAGCCCACGGAATCAATTTGGGTAGAACACAAATGGCTTTGAAATCCTGATATATTTATTACTCCCTCCGTCCCGGCCAATTCTTTACGTTTGGTTTGGGCACGGAGGTTACAAAATATGTATAAAGTAGTGGAAAAGAGAAAGAAAAGGGGGTAAAGTGGTGGGATCCATTAATTTTTAATGTATAAAAGGGAGATAGTGGAGTAAAAGTAGTGTGAAAAAGAAGGAAAAGTGGGGGAAGTGGTGGGACCCATTGACTATTTTTGGTAAATTTTGGAATGTAAAGAATTGGATGGTACATCCCAAAAAGGAAACCGTAAAGAAATGGTTGGGACAGAGGGAGTACTTACTTTGAATACAAGACATGATATGGATTAGAGTCCAATTACAATTACGAGAGTAGTTCAGTTATCTATAAAAGTTTAATCATTGTTAATCACTAAAGCCTTTAATTTAGGTAATTTATTTAGTGATTTTTAAAAATCTTTTGGAGAATAATTTAACAAGTATTCACGGAAACCCTAGTTTAGTCTGCATGCATTGCCCATCAGTTCCGCTAGCATCGGGATTTTCCTTTATGCTTTGACAAGTAGGGCTGACATGTATACCAATAATATCATCATTGACTACTCTTGTCAAAGAATGAAGTATCTTATTCATTGCTGATGCTAGGTGGCAGGTGGGGTCAATGAACGTGATCTAGCAGTAGTTTCACTTTAATCATTATTAGCATATCCATGGTGGAAGGTAAATTCAGTCCTGTTCAAAATGCTTCACCCCTTATCCTCCTTTTCCAAGTAGAGAATCTAGTAACACCTAATAGCTAATATAAATTTACGATAGGTAGACTAGTAGAGAATAACCTGCCAATCAAAAAAATAGTTTTTTGGGAACTCCATACATAACCCTTGCAACATATAAGAAACTATAAGTACTTGAGCATGGTTACAATCTGATATCACAGTTTACCTTAGGTCTTTAATTAATTAGATCGTTATCTTGGCTTGAGCATCTTTTGTTTGCCACAGATAGTCATAAACTTAGTTAACAACCAATCACAACTAGGTTCGCCAAGAAGATTATCGTAGAGAGGTGTGGGGAACACAACCAAGTTCACCGTAGACCTAAATTAACCGGAGAATAACAAATTGTATACAATTTATGGAATCACAACATGAATACATAAAGGCAACACAACATGTACATATAGGCATATACGATACAGGGCATAAAAATGTATGTTGAGTAAGAGACCTGGTACAGCCCCCATCTCTTTCTCAACTTTGGCTTGCATCTCACGGAGAGCTCCAGCTTCTTCTTCAATCTCCTTTAATCTCTTCTTCATATCTTCCAATTCCTAACCAACACACTCAAATAATTAGATACATTACACACACATCTTTAATTCGAAACAAACACACGCATATATATAAAAACATGTGAGAGAGAGAGGGAGAGAAGTGGCGAGAGAGACAGAGGGAGGGGGAGAGGGAGAGAGAGAGAGGGAGGAGAGAGAGAGAGAGGGAGTGAGGGAGAGGGGGAGAGAGAGAGAGAGGGAGAGAGAGAGAGAGAAGTGGAGAGAGAGACCTTAGAAGCATTTTCATCTTCATCAAGGCGAGACATATCAACATCGGCATCCATATAAGTTTCATCAGGTATATCAGCGCCATAAACTTCATGTTCTTGATCTTGGTCTTCTTGATGATGCTCCATTGTTAATTTAATTAAGTTGGGTCGGTTTCTAGGGTTTTGAAATTTGGGGCGAAGCTCAAACACACAGAGAGACTCGATAAATACACAACACACTGATTGTGAGGCGGTCGGCAAGTGGCAGAGGGCCCAAATTTATAATCTCGTAGTAAATTTTATGGGGCACGAGGGTACATGTCTATTTTAGTCATTTTCTTTATTTTTGTATTTGCAGAATTATTTTTTATTCTGCATTTCGTGGATTTTTTGGAAGATAATTTTATTTTTGTAAGGTTTTATCTTTAGTGCCAGGTTAAATTTTATTGGACTTTTAATATTCAGGATGTTTTGATGATATATATATTTAATAACTAATATTTTTTATCAATTTATAATATATTCTCGTATTCATAAAATGAAAAATTTTAATCACAAATTAGTCGTACTCTTACCTTTAATCATTTATTTTTGTTAGGAAAGTTATATTCATTTAAAATGTTAATATAGTGGGTTTAATTTTTAGTCGGTTTTTATTTTGATTTAACATGAATGAACAAGTTTACGATATTCATGATATTATCTTGCATTTTGTATATTAGTTTTTCAATTTGAAAATATTTCAAAATTTGAAATTTTATGAGATGTCTTTCGTAATTTATAAAGTAGTTTTGAAAAGTAACTAAATACTAAATTAAAAATATAATTTGGTGTAATCACGGGGAGAAAAACTTAAATGAGTTTATACATGTATTGTCATATTAGTGTGTTTTAGTGTTTGTGTATGTGTGAATCAAGGAATATATATATATAAGGAAGAAAAATATAGATATATAACGGGGAGAGACAGAGATAGTTGAGAAAATGGTAAATGAAGTGTGAAAGATGATCGTGTTGTTATGATTAACGATCAGGTATAGGTATAAGTAATTTACGACTTAAAAGAATAAATGGCTATTAAGTGATGAAGTTGATAAATACTTGTAAGTTATATAAGTGTTTGGATAATTTTACTTATAAGTCTTTTTTTTATATAAATGAATTAACATAAATACTTTTTTAAATAAAATTATCTGAATTCTTTTCTTTTAAGTTAGATTAATATTTAAAAATTAAAATTAATAAAAGGTGAAAAATCAAAATAAGTTGAGAAAAAGTACGTCGTTACTAGCCTGTTTAGCAAATCTTATAAGCCAACTTATTGGCTTATAAGTCAGTAACAGCTTATTGACGAGTATTTGTCGACCCAACTTATAAGTTGAATTTACAACTTATAATCTGATAAGCTGAATGTTAGTAACGACGTACTTTTTCTCAACTTATTTTTGATTTTTCGTTTTTTTCAATTTTAATTTTAAAATATATTTTTTTAATGTTAATCTAACTTAAAACATAAGAATTAAGATAATTATATTTAAAAATTATTTATTTTAGTTCAATTAAATAAAAAAAACTGACTTATAAGTTAAAATATCCAAACACTTATATAACTTATAAATATTTATCAACTTATTACTTATCAGTCACTTATTCGATTTAAGTCACAAGTTACTTATTTTAATATTTCCCAAACGGGCACCCATTCAACTTATGAGTTTATAAGTTGTAAATTCAACTTATAAGTTGGGTGGACAAACACTCGTCAATAAGCTGTTGTGGGCTTATAAATCATTAAGTTAACTTATAAGACATGTCAAACAGACCCTAAATAATAACTCGTATATTGGATCAGGGCTTTGTTAATAATTTTTCTTATGTTGTATCAGGGCTTTGTGGGCCGGTGGTCATATTAAAGGAATTTTCTAAAAATCGGTATTCGGTTCGACTCGATGAACGAATGGCGTAATGAGTATTCGGAGTACTCGTTAAGTACTTAATTAAAAATTTGGATAAAATAAAATAAATTTTTTTAATTTTAGTATTTATTTAGCTTAAACCATTTTATAAATAAATGATATAAAAGTTAATTAATTATGTTTTCGAATATCTCAAAAGAGTACTCGATATAAAACTCAAAAATTTTGAATGACTGGTAATTTTTAATTAGTATGATTTAACTAGTAATATTTTATAAATGATATGCAATATAATTAATAATTTTTTAATTTGGCCAACCTTTTATAATAATTTTAATACTAAAAATACTTAAAAGTTGTATTTATTTGTTACAAACTACAACCCACTTACAAGGTTTTTTTTGGAACATTTCTCTTTTTTTCAAATTTTTTCTTCTAAAATCGATTTTTTCCGAATAATCCGAGTTTCGTCCGAGTTTGACCCAATTAAGTAAAAAACAAGTTACAACGCAGTATACCGAAACATCCAAGTCTTGTTAGAAATATGTTGTGAACTTGATGATAAGTTAAACAAAACACATTAGTAGATTTAACTTAGTAAAATTTGAAGCTCTCGACGGATGATCTAATATAGTCCCGACGGATGAACTTTATAGTCCCGACGGATGACAATTTGATTATCCATCGAGAGTGTGGCTTATGTAACAATAAGATTGTTGCACATTTCTGCAAGCAACAATGTGTAGATTCTGTAGGAGTGTATAAGTCATGTTGCCTACTAGATTGATATGCAGAATAGGTTGACTAATTGTAAATATGAGATGTCTTGTAATTATGTATAAGTGAAATAGAGTCAAGTGGAAAATAGACTCCCGATGGATGATCTACAAGACTCCCGACGGATGATCAACAAAGTTCCCGACGGATGACAAACATAGTCCCGACAGATGATCAAATTCAAAATAGTTGTTGACAGTGACAACACAGTCACATGCGTTGGGTGTTTGCAAAAGGAATGTGGCAGCCTGTTAAGCAGGATTTTGAGAACAAAGAAGCATTACCATTTCCATGCAAATGTGAAGGTATTCAAAGATGCTGGAATAGAGTAGTGAAGTAGCATGGAGTTAGACTAGATATGTTTTGTTTTATTATCTTGTCTTACTGTCATGTAAACTTGGTGATATATAAACCAAGTGTAACTAGTAGAATAATTAACTAAGCAAATACATTTTCCAAAGAAACATATCAAGCTGTATTATGTAAGGATTTCTCTGTAGTTTTGTTTGTTCTACTTGTAAAGCAGCTGTGAGCTATTCAAAGCTTCATAGAGTTCTCAAACTTATATATATATATATGGTGGATACTTTCTAATCTACCAGAAAGTTTTAAAACTTGTGTTTTATTACTTAGTATTTTGATTTCCATTATTTTTTTATTCCGCTCTAAAGCAAATCAAACACTGTTATATGTATTAAGTTAGAACTATTTTAAAAATCTCGAAAAGAAGCCAGAATTACATTCAACCCCCCCTTCTGTAATTTTTGTTGTATTGTTAAGGAATAACAATTGGTATCAGAGAAGCTCTTGAAGTACAAAGAGTGTAAAGATCACAACAAACAATAAGATGAACAAAAAGAATGTTGGAGTTAAAATTCCATTTCTGGACAAAGATAATTATCACCACTGGAAGGTGAAGATGCATCTACATCTTCTTTCTGAAGATGAGGCCTATGTAGACTGCATAGAGAGAGGTCCTCATGTACCAATGAGAGCTGCAACTGGCAATGAGCCATCTGTTCCAAAACCTAGGCATGAATGGTTAGACCCTGATATTGAGCAAGTCAGGAAAGATAAAAAGGCTATGAATATATTGTTCAATGGAGTTGATGGTGATATGTTTTATAACATTATTAATTGTAAAAAAACCAAAGAGGTTTGGGACATAATACAAATTATATGTGACGGTACTGAGCAAGTAAGGGAGAACAAGATGCAGCTACTGATTCAACAATATGAGCATTTCCACTGTGAGGAAAGTGAGTCTCTCACCGATATATTTAGTAGATTTTAAAAGCTACTAAATGCTCTGAAGTTGCATGGAAGAGTCTATCAAACAAAAGTCTCTAACTTCAAGTTCCTTAGATATCTTCCAAAGGAGTGGAAGCCAATGACAGACTCATTGAGAAATTCACAGGATTACAAGGAGTTCACCTTGAAGAGACTGTATGGCATCCTGAAAACCTATGAGCTTGAAATAGAGCAAGATGAAAGGAAGGAGAAATGAAGGAAGAAAGGAGGGTACATAGCACTTGTTGCTGAGTTAGAGAAGGAAAAGGAAATGAAGGTGGAAGCTGTTGAGTCTACATCAAAGGTCTGTGAAAGCAAGGGTAAAGGACTGGTAGCTGAAAATAAAGATAAATTGAGCCAAGATGACATGGATGATATTGATGAACATCTAGCATTCTTATCCAGAAGATTTTCCAGGCTCAAATTCAAGAAGAATTTTGGAGCAGCTAGGCCAAACAGAAACATGGTTGATAAGTCAAAAGTCAAGTGTTTCAAATGTGGCTTGGCGGGTCATTTTGCTAGTGAATGTAGAAAGTCTGATTCCAGCAAAAAGAAGTTTGAGTCTGTTGATTATAAAAAGAAATACTTTGAGTTTCTCAAACAAAAGGAAAGGGCTTTCATCACACTAGAGAATGACTGGGCAGCAGATGGATTGGATGAAGATGAAGAAACAAGCTATGTCAATCTAGCCCTAATGGCCAAATCTGATGAAACAGAAACAAGTTCTTCAAGCAATCAGGTAATCACCACTAACCTAGCATATTTATCTAAAGCTGAGTGTAATGATGCAATAAATGACATGTCCACATAATTATATCACCTGCGTGTTACACTTAAGTCCCTTACTAAGGAAAATGCTATAATTAAAGAAAACAATTTGTTTTTAAGTGAGACGAATAATGTGCTAGAGTCTCAGTTTATTGAATTTGAAAAAATGAGAATTGAGTGTAAGATTGCTAATGATGAATTAACTGAGTCCTTATAGAAATAAGAGATTTTAAAGAAGCAGCTTGAACGAGAACATGAAGTGATTAATGCATGGAAATCATCTAGAGATGTTCATGCTCAAATAACTAAAGTTCAAGGTATTGAGTCATTTTGTGATGCAGTCTGGAAGAAGAGTAAAGAGAAGCTTGAGTCCAATTTGGTTGAAGTATTGTTTACAGATATGGACTCGACGGATGATGAAAATCATCCGTTAGATAATTAAAAGGAATTATTCGTCGAGTGACAAGGAGCCACATCCGTCGGATGTGAGTAAACTAGTTAGCAAAGCTAAACTTGCTAAGTTGAATGAGAAATATAGATCAGTTTCTAAAAACTTTATTCCAGGAGAATCAAGTCAAGTCAGAAAATAAAAGAAAGTTAATGTTGGTCATTTGTCTATCAAGCAATTGAATGACATAATAGAAAAGATTGAGGTTAAAATAGAAGCTAAAAAGAAAAATAATAGAAATGGGAAAGTAGGAATTAACAAATATAACAACTACAAACCTGATAAATATGCTCCGGGAAAAATCTGTGTTAAGTGTGGTAGTGTTAATCATTTGTCTGTTAATTGCAAACTTGTTATGCCTACTCCCATCTCTGCACCCTCTTCTTTTCCCAACATGACTGCCATGCCTACCATGCCTATGAATGTTATGTCTACTCAGAATATGAATGCACAATTTGCTAATATGCCATTTGCACCTAATATGTATTATGCTGAATTTAGTATGCCTCAAATGCCATTTAGCATGCCTTGCTAGAATAATATGTTTGCAAATAACATGCATTTTTCTGTTAATCAAAATGTGCATGATAATTCTGTGTTAATGACTGGTTTCAAAGGCCCAACTCAAATGACTAAGGATGAATCAGATATTCCCAAGTCAAATGAGATCAAACCTAAGAAACCAAAGAAGAAAGCTAACAAGGCAGGACCCAAGGAAACTTGGGTACCGAAATCAAATTGATTTGATTTTGATGTGTGCAGGGAAACATAAAGAATCTTTGGTATCTGGATAGTGGTTGTTCAAGGCACATGACTGGAGATTCTACCCTGCTCACTGAGTTCAAGGAAAGAGCTGGCCCGAGTATTACTTTTGGAGATGACAACAAAGGTTGTACTTTGGGACATGGCTTGATTTCAAAGGATAATTTCATCATTGAAGAGGTTACCCTAGTGGATGGTCTCAAGCATAATTTGTTGAGTATCAGTCAGCTTTGTGATAAGGGCAACTCAATTACCTTCAATTCAGAAGCTTGTGTTGTGACAAATAAAAAAAGCAACAAAGTGGTTCTTAATGGAGTGAGAAAAGGAAATGTGTACTTAGCTGACTTCAACTCATCAAATACAGAATCGGTAATTTGTCTTCTCAGTAAAGCAAGTCAAGATGAAAGTTGGCTATGGCACAAGAAACTGTCCCATCTAAACTTCAAGACCATGAATGAGCTTGTCAAGAAAGAACTGGTTAGAGGTATTCCTTAAGTGGAGTTTACTAAGGATGGATTGTGCGATGCCTGCTAGAAAGGAAAGCAGATCAAAGCATCATTCCGAAAGAAGCTTGATTCAATAATTGAAGAACCTTTGCAATTATTGCACATGGATTTGTTTGGACCAGTCAATGTGTTGTTCATCTCAAGAAAAAGATTTTTCCTAGTAATTGTGGATGATTTCTCAAAGTTCTCTTGGACATATTTTCTAAAGTCCAAAGATGAAGCTAGTGAAATCATCATCAATCACATAAGGCAAGTCAACAATCATCCTGACTTTAAAGTAAGAAGAATCCGGAGTGACAATGGAACTGAGTTCAAGAATTCTGTGATGAGATCATTTTGTGAAGAGAATGGGATTATGCATGAATTTTCTGCAGCAAGAACTCCACAACAAAATGGAGTAGTGGAAAGAAATAACAAATCTCTTATTGAAGCTGCAAGGACAATGCTTGAAGAATCAAAGTTACCAACATATTTTTGGGTTGAAGCTGTGAATACTGCTTGCTACACTCAGAATATCTCTTTGGTTAATCAAGCAAAGTGCATGACACCCTACCAATTGTTCAAGAATAGGAAGCCAACTCTAAATTTTCTTCATGTCTTTGGCTACAAATGTTATATCTTAAGGAATCAAACTGATCAACATGGAAAGTTTGATGCTAAAGCAGATGAAGGAATCTTTGTTGGATATGCTGTTGGAAAAGCATATAGAGTCTACAATCTAAGAACCAACATTGTTATGAAATCCATACATGTTGTATTTGATGATAAAAAGATTGAAGGACTGCAAGATGGAGATTTCCATGAAAGCCTCAAGTTTGATAATGTTGAGATGGTTAGCGATGACAGTGATGATGAAAGTGATCAAGAAATATTGGCTAAGGATAATGTAGAAAAATATACAACTAATGAAGCACATAATTCAACATCTGTCGAGTTACAAAATGCTTCATCCGTCAGTAGACAATCTGCCTCATCCATCGGGAGACAATCAGCTTCATCTATTGAGATATAAAGTGCATTATCCGTCGAAACAATGAGAGAAGCTGAGAGTCAGAATAGATCACCTACAGATAGTACCCCTTTCTCAAATCAAAGATTCAGAAACTCAAGGGGAGTTTCTCATAATCAAAACTCAGTCAAACATCAAGATAACAATGAGGCCTCTTCATCTAGAGCTAATCTACCTCAACAAAGAAAATGGACTAGAGATCACCCTTTTGAGATCATCATTGGTGATGCATCTTCTAGAGTTCAAACAAGGAAAGCAACTCAAGAAGAATGTCTATATAGCAGCTTTCTTTCCAAGGAAGAACCAAAGAAGGTAGAAGAAGTTTTGTTGGATCCTGATTGGGTTTTAGTTATGTAGGAGGAGATAAACTAATTTGAAAGGAACAAGGTATGAAAGCTGGTACCCAAACCTAAAGGAAAGAATTCAATAGACACCAAGTGGGTATTCAGAAACAAGATGGATGAAAATGGCATAGTGGTTAGGAACAAAGCTAGATTGGTTGTTAAGGGCTACTGTCAACAAGAAGGAATATATTTTGATGAAACTTTTGCTCCTGTTGCAAGACTTGAATTCATCAGAATTTTCTTAGCCTATGCAGCTCATGCCAATTTTAAGGTCTATCGAATGGATGTCAAAAGTGCCTTTCTGAATGGAGATTTGGAAGAGGAAGTCTATGTCAGTCAACCTCCTGGTTTTGAAGATCTAAATTTTCCTGAATATGTCTACTATCTTTTGAAAGCACTTTATGGATTGAAGCAAGCACCTAGAGCCTGGTATGACACTTTATCAAAGTTTATTTTGTAAAATCACTTCACAAGAGGTATTGTTCATAAAACTTTATTCGTTAAAAATGTTAATGGCTCTAGCATACTTGTTTAAATTTATGTAGATGATATTATATTTGGCTCTACAGATGAAAAACTTTGCAAAAAGTTTGCCAAATTGATGCAAAGTAAGTATGAAATGAGCATGATGGGAGAACTAACTTACTTTCTTGGTTTACAGGTTAAACAAGTTAGTGATGGAATATTCATTAGTCAAACCAAATATATTTATGATCTTTTAAAGAAGTTTGATCTAATAGATTGCACATCTGCAAAAACTCCCATGGCCACTGCAACTAAACTTGAATTAAACACTACTGGAAAGTCTGTGGATATTCCAAACTATAGGGGCATGATTGGTTCACTTATGTACTTAACATCTAGTAGGCCAGATATAATGTTTGTTACTTATCTTTGTGCTAGATTTTAGGCTGATCCTAGAGAATCTCACATAGTAGATATTAAGAGAATTTTCAGATATTCCAAGGGAACACCAAAACTTGGCATTTGGTACCCTAGAGATTCTGGTTTTGATCTAACTGGTTATTCAGATGCAGATTATGCAGGTTGTAAAATTGATAGAAAAAAGTACAACAAGAACCTGTCAATTTCTAGGGAACAAGCTTGTGTCCTGGTTCAGTAAAAAGTAAAATTCAGTTTCTACTTCTACAGGTGAAGCTGAATACATTGCTGCCAATAGTTGTTGTGCACAGATCTTGTGGATGAAAAACCAATTGTTGGACTATGGTCTACAAGTGGATAAAATTCCTATTTTCTGTGATAATACAAATGCAATTGCCATCACTGAAAATCCAGTAAAGTATTCAAGAACAAAGCACATAGACATCAAGTACCACTTTATTAGGAAACATGTGATGAATGGTACTGTGGAACTTCATTTTGTTCCAAGTGAAAAGCAGCTTGCAGATATCTTTACCAAGCCACTTGATGAATCCACCTTTTCTAGGTTGGTAAGTGAGTTAGGTATGCTTAATTATTCTTAAATCATTTCAGATATTTTCTTACAAGTTATGATGCATCCAGAAACTTAATTGATTTTTCTACTTAGATGAAATTTTGGCTAAGTCAAAATTTACATCCCGACCGATACTCATTATCCATCGAGTTTGATCATCCATCGGAATAGAATTTCTTAAAAAAAATCAATTACTTTTCTGGATTATTTTATATCTGGCGGATAATTGTTTTATTCTCATTCGTCGAATTTTCTTAATCTTAGCCATTGGAACTCTAAACATTATCCATCGGATATACCTACAGTCTGTAAGTATAACACGACGGATAATTGAAGGAATTTTGACAGTTTATTTATTTTAAATGGCTATTTTGGGTTATTTTGATTGATTACTTTATTTTACTTTATTATTTTTGACAGTTTATTTCTGAGACAGTATAAAAGCAAAATTCATTTTCATTCTTTTCTTTTATCATTCTCAAATCAATTGATCTAACTCTCTTCTTCTCCAAAGAAAATACTCTCTCTCTCTCTGTAAATTTCTCTACTTTAACAATGACACCAGTAGTCGAAATCATGTCTCGGTTTGGATTCATCTATGAAAAGAACAACTTTGCAGCTCTTGTGAACAAGGAAATTCCAGCATCTGAAGACTTTCACAAAATGATGGATTTTGTGAAAAATTGCAAACTCAATTATGCTATGCACCCACAATCTACTGTGAAGTTGTGGAGGAGATGTGGACAATTGTTGTGTACCGTTCTCCAGAAAAAACCATCACTCTCACCATTAAAGGTAAGGAACATTGCATTAATAGTGACATTATCAAAGCATGCTTTAAAATTCCAGATAACACTACCACTATTCCACACACAGATCCTAATTTAGTTACCATGCTTAATTATATTGGCTATGCTCTCTCTACCTCTAAGTTAAGAGATTTTAGGAGGCTAGGTCTTAGAAAAGAGTGGAGTTATTTGTGTGATGTAGTTACCAAAGTGTTTTCAGGTAAAGTAAGTAATTTTGATTCTGTTAATATTGCCATGCTTAACATGATTTATATGCTAGTTACTGATAAGTACTTTAATTTCAGTGACATGATCATGTTTGAGTTAGGTTATAAGTTAGGGGAAGTAAATACGAGAGGTAAAAATGTCTATCATGCTAGATTCTTTATGATGCTTGCTAACCATCTTATTGAGAATATTGCTATTGAGAACCCAACCAACAAACTGAATTGTTGGGTTCAGGAGAGAAGAATTATTGCAGATCTCAACAGAGAAAGTCACCACAAAGAGGTGCCCTTCTTCTACTTTCCAATCATGAAGGGCCCTCGGGTAAGTAAGGTAAGCACCACTGTCACTACTCTTCCAACCTCACAAATTTCTTTGCCTTCAAATGTAGTTATGGCATCTGTGTGAATGACCCAACAGATGCCTACCCAAGCTAACAAATTAAAACCTTCAAAATCCAAAACAAAGAAAGCCCCCTCTGGTTTATCTCAAAAGAAACCAGTTGCAAAATCTACCAAACCTAAAGAGGGAAGTGTGCAGGGTAGTGAGTTGGGTGAGGGACAGGGTGAAAATCAAAGAAACCCTAAGGATAATGTTGGAGAGGTGAGTGCACCCAATCCTAGCCACACCACAGTTTCCCAACAAACTGTGGTGATTAATAAGAAAATTAGCACAACTCTAGTTTCATCCTCCCAAAAGGATGTCACTATTGAAACAAGCTCCCAACCAGGAGCACAGGCCAAGAGGGCAAGGGACACAAGTTCAACTCAAACCTATGCCATAAAGAAAAGATCTAAAACCCTTGGGGATGCACAGGGAACACACATAGTGCAAACTGGAGCAAAAGACTCAGTCACTGCACCATCTCAAATTCAGCTTGATGTGGCTCCAATAAATGTGGAGTCACAGCCAAAATCTTTAGTGATAGAAGCACCTCAAACACCAAACTCTCCCACAATTTCTCTAGATGTGGATATGATAAACACATCAATTCCTGATTTCCCTTCTTTAACTTTGTTGGGGAAGCCAAAATCTGGTGCAAGTGAGCATCATCTTTTGGATGATTTGTTGGCTCACTTGCCAATTCTTTCAGGATTTATTGAGACTTCTGTGCCCAAATTTTCATCAATCTGCACAGAGTCTACAATAGTTTCCACTCCAAACTCACTCATTTCTTCTATCCTGGTGGATATTGTTCATCCCTCAGTTAGTGATTGTATCCCAACGGATGTGCCTAACAACAGTCATCCGTCGGCTAGCCTAACTATTATCCTTTCTACACACACTGAAAATTCAACAATTGTGACAAGTGTAGACGAGTTAGTAGTTGTTCAATCACTCTTAGG
The DNA here is from genome assembly GCF_009905375.1 of Apium graveolens. Lineage (NCBI taxonomy): Eukaryota > Viridiplantae > Streptophyta > Magnoliopsida > Apiales > Apiaceae > Apium > Apium graveolens. The sequence goes on along the minus strand of NC_133648.1, from coordinate 309,367,839 downwards.
ACTGAGGGAAGGGAGTGAAATGAGTGAGAGGATGGGTTGCTCTCAGGAAAAAGGAGAGGAAAAAAGTGAACTCATGCAGGCTATTTCTTCCAGCCTGGAAAAAGAGAGTGAGAGGAGTCCCACCTTAGAAGGTGAAGGTGAGGGTGTGAGGGTGGTGAGCCAAGGGGAGCCCTTGATGCAAAAAAAAGAGAGATCATGAGAGAAATACAGGTACAGGAGCTATAAGGATGGACACCATTGTTAGTGAGTCAATGAATGTCAATGATGCAGAAAGGAAGAGACTATTTCAGCAAGAATATCAAGCTGTCATAGATTTTATCTCTCTTAATGCTGAGACATTTACTCACCCTGTTTCAGCTTATCAAACTCTAGCTGAACAGGTTAATGAGGATGCTGAGAAGATGCTGAACCTAGTGCATACAACTGCTTCTATACAAAGGGCAAAGGATGCAATCACTGTTATGCTATCTACAATTGGCAGTGAGTTTGAACTGGCTGAAGATTCTTTTGGGGATGATGGTGGGGATGATGAGGATGACAGCATGAGCATAGGGGGAGATGCATATATTCCTTCCTGGATGTTTACCAAAGAGTGTTCATATTCACATCTCCAATCCATATTATATAAGCTTATTCATGACACACAATCAGCCATTCAAGCATCTACAAGTGCCAGCACTAAAAAGTTACTTACAGCACATCTTGAAGCTCTAAAGCTGCAAAACATTCAAGCTCTCCAACACAGTCAAAGTGTGGATGAAATGAAGCAAGAAATTTCTGATGTCAAACAGGATTTCATAGCAAGGTTGGATGCTAGACTTCTTGGAACCACCATAATTGAGATAGCTCAGAAATTGAGGAAAAAAGTTGACTTAAATAGAAAAGTTGAGGCCATGGACTCTAGGTTGTCTAATATGGAGAAGTCAGTGGCCAACACACTTGCAAATCAAGAAGCTCAGACTGCTCTGCTCCAACAGTTGGTGGCTGCACAACTCCCCTCATCTCAACAACTTGATGCTAACAAAAAGGGGGAGAAAGGTTCATCAAGTGAGGGGGAGAAACATCTCAACATTCAAGTCAGCAAAGTAATTGTGCCAACAATTGCTTTCACTAAGCCACCAGCTATGGATATCATTGATCTCATCAATCTAGCAACAGCAAAACTGGAATCTAATGCCAAACTGACAAAGATTGATGTAGCAGCATCTGGGAATGAGCTAGATGAAAAATGGAAGAAGATTGATGCAGATATTCAGAAGAAATTTGATCAGCTACAGAAACCATACAAGACTTTTCATCACCATTCTCAAGTCAAACAAATCTCTGTGAATAAAATGAGTCTAGGTAGCTTAGAAAAATGCCAAACCTCATCCATCAAATTTCCAAACGTTAGTCTGATTTTGAAGCCTAAAAGGAACTATTCAAAGTTCTCAGACAAAAATCATGTGGATCTTTTGTTTGAGACACCTAGGCCAGATGAAAAGAAGTTGTTGGCAAGGTCAATTGTATTTTACAAAGATCCATCTGATTCAGCTCAAAAGAAGAGAATTGCCAAAATCTACACGAATGGAAAAAAAATCTGTGTGGTGGCTGGACACCCTTTTTTGTAGAAGCTAAGAAGGAAGAGAAAGAAATGATCAAGCAAGAAAATAAGTAGGCTGCCTTAGATGCTAAGAAGCTCAAACAAAAGAAGGAGCAAGCTGCTATCTTGGCCAAACTTCAAGCTGTCAAACCTACAACTAAGGTTTTTGAAAAACCACATGTGATTACTGAAGCTCAAGATCGACAAATGCAAAATGAACCTCCACAGAAAAGAAAATTCAGATACAAGCTACATTCTAAAAGAAAATTTGACTTCAGTGATGAGGAAATGGAAAACTACATTCCCAAATAGTCTAAAACTTTAACTCAAACATCCAAGCCCTCAGTGGTGCATGCGGAATTCAAGGTGGATCCAACAAAGAACTTTCATGGTGAACCTATTATTCCCAAGGATGAGCCATTAGACTGGGAAATGAAAGGAATATGTCCTAAATCCAATCATGTATTAGGATTAGGAATAACTTCTTGTGTAATCTGTTTTGATTTCATTGATATTAATAAAAGACTTGTTTTGTTTTTATTACGGGCTTTATCTATTTAAGTGTTTAAATAAGATATACCATAGTTTAGAGTAAAGCTTTTTATGGATTATGATGAGATCATAATAGTGAGACCTAAAAGATGATAACTCTAAACTTAAATAGTTCCTGATCATAGGATTACTAACTGGTAATTAATAATCCGCAAAGATCGGTACATACTATGCTTGCTTCATTATGAAGGATGTCTGTTCTCATAGACATTTGTGTGGTGACACTATAGCTAGTATGTAGGTGCTTATTATAGAATAAGTTCACTGAACATGACTCGCACAGCTGAAGAACTGACGGAGTTCACTCACGTGTCAGCAGTTGTTCACATAGTGATAGTTGTACAAGTATCCTTAGACTTGAGGTCATCATAGTCATCTTGTGTACACTGAACTATGCTTTGGTTTAGTTCTTAGTCTCCAGGGACAATTATTAGGGCTCTACTGGGTATAGGAATTTGTACACAAAGATAGTGTATGATCAATAAAGGATCTACCCCTTCCAGTGAAGGAAGCGAATGTTCAAGGCTGATCCACTTATGCTAGTTCAGGAATCTCTGGCCAGAGTGAATGAAATTAGAAAGGAGTTTCTAATTTGCATAGAACTACGCATAGTAAATGGTAAGCAAGTGATTGAATTAGATAGGCTTGACACGAGATCCATGCCTTGTATTTAATCGAGACATTGTAGGGTATAAGGAGTTTATTGTACGATAACTATTCACTGAATAGGTTCTTGGTATTCTAAGCAGTGAATTCATATTATCCGGATAGTCGCGATATGCTGAGAAGTATCCCTCACGATGTAGAATAAATGTGATTAATTAATTTATCATATTTAATAAATTAGAGAATTTATATAAATAATGATAAAATAGTTTTATTATTATTTATTTCTACTACCGGCTTAATATTGAACCTACAGGGTCACACCATAAAAAGAGAATGATTTAATGGTGGAGGAATTAATTAATAATGGCTAATAATTATTTATTTGTGAAATAAATAATTAATTGGCAAATTTAATAATTGATTAAATGAGATTTAATTGATTATAAATTAATTAAGAAAAGTTCTTAATATTATTAATTAAGGATTTAATTTTTGGAAATTAAATCAAGAGAGAGAATTATATCTAAAGTGTTTAGAAAAAGGATTAATAATTAAAAGGTGTTTTAATTATTAATGAGAATAATAAATGGGATAATAATAATAATATTTATGGGAAAATTTCAGCTGAAAATTTTGCCTATAAATACACTATTATAGACCCTATTTTTATTCGAACCCCAAAAACCCAAAAAGTTTGGAAAACCCAATTCTCTCCACCTCCTTCCTCCTCCTTAACATCGTTTTCTTGGTGGATACCGGTGGAGTGCTTCACACTTGAGGAGCAACTGCTAAGGATCTCTGATCGTTGTCTCCGAAATATTTTAAAGGTTAGATTCGATCCCTCGAATTTTTATTCACGATCTGTATACTTTTATTTGGATTTTATATGTGTAAAAGTGTTTTGCCATGCCCCCGCTGCGATTAAAATCCAACAGGAAAGTCTGTCAATTCATGAATTCAACTTACCTATCTTCAAAAAGCCAAAGAAGACAAAAATTAGAGCAACCAAGAAAGTAAACCCTCTGACTATTAGATCCAAGACCCTAACCAAATCTCAACACACATTCAATAAGGAGGATCTCTTATACATCTGTGACATCAAGGAGTTTTCTGAAATAAACCTCTACTTGGATGAATTGGAAGAAGTTAGAGGGATTGATACTCACAAATATCTTCCTGAACGGCTGGTATTCAAGTACAAGGGAGGGAGAGAAATCACATGGCCACTTCACAGGATTTTTCACTGTACTAATTAAGATCTTCTCATCCTTCAAGAAGAACTTTGGTTTCAATATAATTGCAAAGAAGTTGGTTCTAAAGAAGATAGAAGATCTAAGGAGTGATAAAGCCAAGAATGCACTTCCAAGAACTCTTACAATTCCCTTCACATGAAATAGAGTGCATTTGAGGCCTTATTGGCTGATGGAATTCATGGATAGTAAGGGAGTTAGAAGATTCTTCAGACTGCATGACCAATTGAGTATCTCTAGCAATGAGACTCTGTTGGAAATGCAAGAAATGATGGATCTATCTGAAGCTGATGAACTTGAATTCCACAGACAACTCCAGAATGAAATAGAAGAAAATAATAGGAAGCTTGGAAAGAAATCCAGACAATCAAGGAAATAGAATTATCATCTCAAACTAGAGGAGAACCTTGATAATGATTGTGAGAACTCTTTGTACACTTTGCTTTGTTCAATTTTCAATAAATATTATAACACTTATCAGTTTTATCTACTACCTTTTTAATCTTTATTTTTAGGGTGTTTTGTTATCATCAAGTTTCTCTTAATTTATGGCTACAATTCCAGTAGACATAAATTAGGGGAGATTTTTAGGAATATGTTGTGAACTTGATGATAAGTTAAACAAAACACATTAGTAAATTTAATTTAGTGAAATTTGTAGCTCTCAACGGATGATCTAATATAGTCCCGACGGATGAACTTTATAGTCCCGACGGATGACAATTTGATTATCCATCGAGAGTGTAGCTTATGTAACAATAAGATTGTAGCACATTTCTGCAAGCAACAATGTGTAGATTCTGTAGGAGTGTATAAGTCATGTTTCCTACTAGATTGAAATGCAGAATAGGTCGACTAATTGTAAATATGAGATGTCTTGTAATTCTATATAAGTGAAATATAGTCAAGTGGCACATAGACTCCCGATGGATGATCTACAAGACTCCCGACGGATGATCAACAAAGTTCCCGACAGATGACAAACATAGTCACGACGGATGATCAAATTCAAAATAGCTGTTGACAGTGACAACACAGTCACATGCGTTGGGTGTTTGCAAAAGGAATGTGGGAGCCTGTTAAGCAGGATTTTGAGAACAAAGAAGCATTACCATTTCCATGCAAATGTGAAGATATTCAAAGATGCTGGAATAGAGTAGTGAAGTAGAATGGAGTTAGACTAGATATATTTTGTTTTATTATCTTGTCTTACTGTCATGTAAACTTGGTGATATGTAAACCAAGTGTAGCTAGTAGAATAATTAACTAAGTAAATATATTTTCTAGAAAAACATATCAAGTTGTATTCTGTAAAGATTTCTCTGTAGTTTTGTTTGTTCTACTTGTAAAGCAGCTGTGAGCTATTCAAAGCTTCACAGAGTTCTCAAACTGATATATATATATATATATGGTGGATACTTTCTAATCCACCAGAAAGTTTTAAAGCTTGTGTTTTATTACTTAGTGTTGTGATTTCCATTATCTTTTTATTCCGCTCTAAAGCAAATCAAACACTGTTATATGTATTAAGTTAGAACTATTTTTAAAAATCTCGAAAAGAAGACAGAATTACATTCAACCCCCCTTCTGTAATTCTTGTTGTATTGTTAGGGAATAACAAGTCTGAGTACTCCGAGAGTTTTAGAACACTTCGAAGGCTTTATTGTACTTGTGTTGAATGTGTATATCTGGATTCTGGATGTGATCAATCTCCCATTATAACTTGTTGATAATGGGGTTATTATTTTAATAATTATTATTATTATATGGGCTACATATAAATACATCAATTATATTTGTTATTTATTATGTTGAGTTAATCAAGTGATTAAATAAGAAACCCAATTAGATTTTAATTTATTGTATGGGACTAATAAGTGGATACCTAATATCAGGCTCAATTAAATTATAATGAGAGATTTAATTAGGTGGTATATAAAAATGGTTATAGTCCCCAATATATAAAGTGCGTTACACGGCTTATCTTCTACCCATCAGAGAGAGGTATGGAGAAACCCTATGAGTAACTTGGTTGAGGAAGACCATAATCAAGAATATAATACAGATTCAGATACCATAACAAATATTGTCTTATGGATTCAGGTACGCTTCCGCTTTTCGATTTAATCTTGATAATCAGATATGATGACTACGGTCCTTGCCTCTATTTTACAGAATTATATGTTTATAGAATTATTAGATTCTATCAATTGACATCAGAGCCTCTTCGTATCTAATTGTTGGGTATCAACTTCGTACTTTATATATTTCATTATTGGGGGTCTCAAAATTATTGTTTATTCGGCGATAACATAAGGCTTCAGTTTAGCACAAATAATACGGAACCAATGATTAGTACGGTGACTCCCCGAGTTTTGTTTTTTATAAATATTTTAACATGATTGATTTTCATGGAAATAATTAATATAGTAAAGGATATAGTTTTGGTTTTGACTGAGTCAGGAACCAAATTGATTTTATTAAATAAATATAGTTTTTTGTGGCAATCATATTTTGTTTCAACTTATAATTCATGCCATCATTTGGTCGTGACCTTGATTTTGTTCATTTCCAATTTGCTATATACCCGGCCAATCTTGTTTTCTTTTCCTCTGGAAATTTTTTACTAATAAGCTTTTAAGTGCGGTCATATCTATACTATACTATAATAACCGGAATGGGGTATAATTTGGTTCAACGGTTATTCTCTAATTTTGGTTATTAAAAAATAAATAAATAGTATTATATATCCACTGAATTACTAAATTATTAAACTATTACTCACATAGTCTACTTATCCTACTAAACTACAATCACAGTTTATCTTATTATTAAAAAAATAGTGTTATATATCTGCTAAACTACTAAATTATTAAACTACTAGATACGGTATACTTATCCTACTAAATGATGACCACATGTTATCCTACCATTTTTTATAAATTTATTATTATTATATATTTATATAAATAATTTTAAAATTGTAATATGACGTGATAAATAAAAAATTTAAATATTGACGGGAACCCGTGCATCGCACAGGATTTAAGCTAGTTATGTTTTAAGTTCCCGGGGTCTAAGATAATTAGTTGGGGTATTTCCTTTAATGTTTTGACTGCAAAATAAAGATTATATTATATTTGTGAGGTATATTTATTATTGGCAATTTAATATTAACTTATTTATTTAGGTGGTTGAATAGTTGTAAGTTAATTGATTGAAACAATATGTCGCCAAAGTGATCTCTTTTGTATAGATTAATTAATTTAAAAATATTATGGTGCATGAATATTTAATTTTATGCAAATTTTATCGGCCCAAAGGAAGGTAATATTTTTCCAAAATTAATATATTCTTGTGATAATAAGTATGTAACAATATCAAGTTTTTTTTCATGTGAATAATAAGTCGGTCCAAAGAAAGACATATTATTTGACAGAAGTTAATTGTGAATACTTTGATTATTGCGTGGAGAGTGCCAATTGCAAATTAAATTTTCTGTCCAAAGACTAGATTTTAATGTTATTCTAGATATCTTGTGATGGTTTTGCCAATATTTAAAATTTATCACATTATTGTATAATCTAATTTTGAGCATTTGTCGTATATTTGTTTTCTATTTCAGTTACTGCTAGTGTTAATTCTGCTTCCGCTCAGTTGAGCATGATTCCAATATTGAATGGGACGAACTATGTCATGTGGAAAGAGAATATTGAGATCATTCTTGGGTGTATGGATCTCGACCTCACGCTAAGGAAAGAGCAACCAGTTCCCCTACGGATGATCCCAAAACAGATCAAATTGAGAAAAGGGAATGCTCTAATCGCATGTGTCTGGAGATCATGAAGCGAACGATTCTAACTGGCTTTCGGGGCTCTATTGCTGAGAGCACAAGTGCCAAGAATCTCCTCTCCGAGATTGAGCAATATTTTTCTAAAAATGAGAAAGCGGAAACGAGTAATTTTCTATTAAAACTCGTGACCATGAAGTATAAGGGAAAGGGGAACATAAGGTAGTACATCATTGGGATGTCTAATCTTGTCGGCAAACTCAAGGAACTCAAGTTAGAACTTTCGGATGAGTTATGCATTCACTTGATTCTTATTTCTCTACCTCCTCAGTTTGGACACTTTGTGGTGAGTTATAATACTCAAAATGAAAAATGGACTCTTAATGAGCTCATTTCACACTGTCATGTGAGGAATAGAGGGTTTTGCGAGAGAAGACTGAGAGTGCTCACTTAGAATCAAGTTCTCATGATAAGAAGAGAAAGAGAGGTAAGGATATTGCAAGTGGAAAATCCAAGCATCAGTTGCAAGAGAAGCAGGATAAGGGAACAACCTACTACTTTTGTAAGAAGACTGGACACACGAAGAAAGAGTGTTCCAAATATGTTTCTTGGCATGTGAAGAAGGGTAAGACTTCTGTCTTTATTTGTTCTGAAGTTAATTTGGCTTCTGTACCTAAAGATACTTGGTGGCGAGATTCTGGTGCTACTACTCATATAAGTGTATCTATATAGGGTTTCCTGTGGAGCCGATCGCCAATTGATGCCAAAAGATTCATCTATGTAGGCGACGATAATAAAGTTTCAGTTGAAGTTGTTGGAACATTTAGATTATTATTAAAAACTGGTGTTTATTTGGATTTTTTTTGAGACTTTCGTTGCACCGTCTAAAAACAGAATCTTATTTTTATTTCCTGTTTGGACAAATATGGCTACACTTGTTCTTTTGGAAATAATAAAGTATATTTCTACTTAAATTCAAATATGGTTGCCACCAGTTCTTTGATTGATAATCTTTATATGCTTGATATTGTTTCTTTTAATAATGAAATTTTGCACTCAAGTGCAAGAGGTACAAAGCGTAAGTTAACTGAGAATTCTGCTATATTGTGGCACAAGCGATTAGGTCATCTCTCTAAACAGAAAATTCAGAGGCTTGTGAATGATAGAATTATTGATCCCTTAGATTTAAGTGACTTTCAAGTGTGTGTTGAATGCATTAAGAGAAAACAAACAAACTCGAGAAAGTTAGGTGCCAATAGAGCTACAAGTGTATTGAAACTGATTCATACCGATATATTTGGACCATTCCCTACCTCTTGGAACGGTCAACGGTATTATTATTCCCAAGCAATCTAACAAACAATTTTAGAATGGGGGGTGAATGTAATTCTGGTTCCTTTTTTAATTTCAAGAAAAAACTCTAACTCAAATATATTACAGTGTTTGATTAAGCAAAAGTGCGGGATGGAAATATTGAAATAATCAAACACAAAGTAATTAAACACAAGTATTTAAAACTTTCTGGGGGATTGAACTTTTCTACTAGAGACATATATAAGATCGAGAACTCTGTGATGTAAGGTTTGTACACAGCTTCTTACAAGTAGAATTACAAGAACAGAGAAATTCTTTACAAGTACAGCTTTTTTTATTTCTCTAATTTAAGTTCTTAAAATACTACTAGCTACTATTGGTTTATATATTACCAAGATATAAGTGAATAAGACAAACTAATAAAATAAAATGTGTCTTTGTCTAATCATATGCTTCTTCATTTCTCTATCCAGTATCTTTGATTTTCTTCAAGTAAGCATGGAAATGGAGATGCTTCTTTGTTCTCAAAAACCCGTAGATAGGTTGCCACATTTCATTTGCATCTAATCAACCCATGTGACTGTCAAGTCACTATCAACTGTAATTTGAATTAGAACATCCATTTAAACTTCACTGGATCATCCGTTGAGACTGTGTTGGATCATCTCTCGAAACTTCATTAGATCATCCGTTGAATGTGACTTGGATCATCCGCTAAAACCTTATACAATCATCTGTTGAAAATATTCCATAATAGTTAACTCCATTTCACTTATGCAAAATTACAAGGCATGTAATATGTACAATTAGCCAACCTATTTTGCATATCAAACTAGTAGTCAACATGACTTTGAATATCCTACAACTTCTAGATATCTAAGGTATTGAAGTATGCAGGAATGTATTACAAAACTTATTAATACATAAGCTACACTCTCAATGGATGTTAAAGTGATCATCCATTGAGAGCTACAAAAATACTAAATTAAATCTACTAAGGTGTTTTGGTGAATTTATCATCAAACCCATGACATATTCCTAACAATCTCCCCCAATTTATGTCTACTAGAATTATAGCCATAAATTAAGAGAAACTTGATGATAACAAAACACCTTATAAATACAGACTGATTAATAGTAGATAATATTAACAAGTGCTGTAATATATTGACAATTATACAGAGGAAGGTTCATAGAAAATCTGACAAGCCATTTTTCAATGTGCTCCTTTAGACTGAGCAAATTTATCTTATTTCCTTGAATGTCTAGTCTTCTTTCCCAGTTTCTCATTGTTCTCTTAAATTTGGTGTTGAAGTTTCGTGTAAAATTCAGATTCGTCTTCATTAGTCTGATCTAGCATCTCTTGCATCTCCATGAGAGTTTCATTGCTTGAAATTTTTAGCTGATCTTTTAATCTGAAGAATCCTCTGGTGTTCTTCTCATCCTTGAACTCCATTATCCAGTATATCTTCACTAAGACAGAATAACCTTCATTGAGAATTCTGTGAAGAGGCCAATTCATCTCTTTTCCACCCATGTATCTGAACACCAATCTCTCTAGAAGCTTCTTGTGAGCATTAATAGCTCTTACTTAATCTAGCTCATCCAGATAGAGATTGAGGTCTGAAAACTCCATGATGTCACAGATGTAGAGTTGATCTCCCTTGTTGACAGGTGGTTTTGGTTTGGCTAAGGATTTGTATTGAAGTGTGACAGGTTTGGCTTGTTTAACTTCTCTTTTCTTTGTTTTTCTTGGTTTGGTTGGGATTGGAATGTATAGATCAGGGATTGGTAAGCTTTCCCAATCTATAGGTTCATCCTCAGAAATTATAGGTTCACCATAGAAGTTTATATCAGAATAAACCTTGAATTCAGCCTGCTCCATTGTGGGCAAGGTTGGTTGACTTGTACTGGTAGATTGGGTTGGCATGTACTCTTCATTCTCTTCATCAAAATCCAGCTTCCTTTTTGCTCTAAATTTTTATCTTGGTACTTTTATCTGCTTTGGTTCATCTTGCTTTTCTTCATTCACAGACTCAGTTATCACAATAGGCATTTCAGTTTCTGTGGTTGCAGTCTTCTTAGCTTGGTTCTTGGCATCTAAGGCAACTTGCCTTTTTTGTTGTTTGAGCCTCACATTTTCTTCTTTCTTAGCTTCTGCAAATTATGGATGTCCAACCATCATACAGATCAATTCGCCATGCATGTAGATTTTAGCAATTCTCTTCTTCAATACTGAGTCTCTTGGATCCTTGTGATAAGCAATAGATCTACCAAGCAGCTTCTTTTCATCAGGCTTGAGAGTTGCATAGACTAGGTCCAATGGATTTTTGGTTGAATTCTTTGAGTAGTTTTTCTTTGGCTGTAAAATCACATTGGCCTGTAGAAGTCTTCTTGCTGAGGGTTGACCCTTTTCCAAATTCCCTAAGCTCATTTCATTGATTGAAATTGGTCTTAATTGAGTGAAATATTTCACTAGTTTTTCAGGTTTTGCAATTTGACCAAAAAATTTCTCAATCTTCTCATCAATCTTTTTTCAATTTTCTTTCAGCTCCAGTTCAGCTACTGCTATTTTGATCAATGTTAGGTAATGAATACAACACAGGGGGGGGTGAATGTGTTTTTGACAATTTTAATCTTTTTGAACTGTTTTTGGATGGTGAACAAAGTAATCTAACTTTTAGAGAAAATATGTGGCGCCCTCCAAACCCGGGTCAGAAGTTTGGGTCCGCACAGACACACACCTTATTTATAACCTGCTTATAATAATAATATGTTGTGACCCTACTTACCAACTACCACATACCGCAACAGGTTAAAGTATGCACACAAGCCACACACACACACACTTATATTACAAACGCCCAAATCCCAACTATTCAAACTTACAATTGAATATTAAACATCATTACAACTTTATAAATTTAAACTATCTCAAAAGCTGTCAGCTAGCTTAACTCGATCAACCTGGACCCCTAGCTCTCGCACTGGATTGGTGATCCTCGCTACCAACAGGTTCCTTCTTAACTGGAAAAGAACATAAACAAAATTGCACAAATGAGCTAACTAGCTCAGCAAGTCACATTGACAATACTGAGAATAAATAATGATCAAGTGAAATGATTTGAGGTATCAAGTGAATAATGGATAATGATTTAGAATTGGATATTAAATTTTCATTTTTTTAAAAAAACAAGGTTAGGCTGTTGATCAGTCACGCACTAACCCCGAGCAAGGCACACAGCTCTGCTTTAATTACTGGATCTAAGGCACACATTGGCCTAACTTGACCACAATCTGGTCTGACCACGAATCTGGTCCACATTTTCATAAAATAATTCAATTCTATCATAATAACAGAATAAACTATGTAAAGCAATAAACAGAATTATAATCAATATTGGATTTCCAATCATGAGATGGTTTCAATCTTCACAAGGAAACAATATGGCAATTACAAAGAATGACTGTCAGCTAGTGTAAGAATTGGGTAACAAAAGAATCAAAGTTTCAAGGTTACAAGGATTTGGTCTTTCAATGCATAAGGTACATTGGTTTGAGTATATAAACAATCTTGGATCAGTGTTTGGTATTTAGTGTGTATGTATTTGTGGAGTAGTATCGTATATTTGTGGTTTGTATTCGGGTATTCAGTAATCGATGGTTCAGAAAGAATAAAGTTTATGACTCAGAGATCAAGAGATGGAATCAAGGTTTAGGGTTCAGTGCTTCAAAGCACTTGCAATATAAAACAGAACTATTAATTATCTACAATATATCTCAAGAAAGTTTAGAACACTTACCTTATATTAGCTTGCTATACTTCACTAACTCCCAATCACAATCTCTTACTCCTCGACTACTTGCTTTCCTTTCCTATGCCTGGCCTCTTCTGTTCACATATCATAAGTATCTATCAATACTCGACTCATATGATTATATTCGGTATACGCTTCTATCTACCCTTCGGTTTACCCAAATCCGATTTACGGATTAAAAGATACGATCAAAACAGTCATATAACGTACACATACGCATTTAACACATTATTCAATGCACATATAACACATAACACATAAGATATTTGATTGAAAATACTTTTCAAAGAAGGTTTGATGATAAAAGGATTTTTTATATATTTAATATGAATTTTAAAACATTTTTCGGAATTTAAACGGGCCGTTGAACCATTTTTGAAACAATAAACAGGGTTCGGTTGGCCGAATCTGGCTTCAAAATAATTTTATAATAATTATCGAGCCTTGAAAACAATTTAGAATAATATTTTAAAGCTCGAAACTATTTTTCGGAAATTTTAAATCAAAAATAAATAATTAAATCTAATTAAATAATTAATTAAAATCAACTAATAATTAATTAAATCAATCAATTAATTAATTTTTGAATTAATTGACCAATTAACTAATTAATTATTAACTAAAATTAATTATCTAATTAATTCAGATTTATTTTTGAATTACAAATAATTTTTGGAATTAGAATAATAATTTTTGAAATTTTAAATAATTAAAAACGAATGTCTGTAATTAAAATAAATAGAAAATATGATTTTTTAAATAATTTATAAACCGGAATCCTAAATTTGCAATTACTGGAAAGTTCAGGAACCTAACTGTTTCTTCTCCAAAACTACAGGTACTAAACTATAATTTTTATAGGGTTCGCCGGAAAACACCCATGTTTCGCCGGAATCCAGGGATGCTCAGGCCACCACCACCTCCAGATCACATCTCCTCACCGCCAGGAACTCAACCATGCAATCCAATCATTTTAATAACCCCAGACCTGGCCGGAAATTGGCCGAGAAGTTCGCCGGAACCGGCGAAGTTTGTTTGCTTCGATTTGAGCAAACCAGAAATCTTCAGTGGTTATAATATACATGAATCGATTACAAATTCAACAAGGAACACGAAGCAATCAACAGAAACATCTAACAACCCCTAGAACAGAAACCCCTAAATTCCAATTAAGAACATTCATACGGGTTATAAACCCTAATTTCAAAATTCGAAAATTAAACTCAATTTTGAACATGTTATTGAACTCCAAATCAGTCATATGACATATCAAAATCATCAGGAAGAAAAGCTCTACAACATGCAATCATCAAATCATCCAAACAATCATCCGAACAAAAATTCATAATTTTAATCCAAATAATTCGAAAATAAATAAATATATATAAAATAAAACTTTGATTCCGCAGTTCTGAAACTTGAAGAAACTGATAGTACTCCTTAAACCCTTCGTTTTGGTTACCAGAGCTTTCCAAACAGAGATCAATAACACCTTGATTTTGCAGTTTGATTCTTGAAAGGTTTTATGAATATAAGTATTTTCTTTGTAAAATTTTATAATTTACTGGCTGCAAATGATTTTCTGTACAAAATAAAATATGGTAAGAGCTATTTATATTTACAAAAAATTAGTATCCCGTTGGATCATTTCGGATATAAAATAGTATGTTTATTTATAAAAACAGATCCAAAACGATACCGGTTTTCGGGATAATTATCCAAATCTGTACCAATTTGTACTGCGGTCTTGGTCTCAGCGCCTGGTTACACGTATTACGAGGTGATAATTATAATAGTTTAATAAAAAGATCCCGTTTATTGAAAATACGAGTTTTATTGATTTACTGAAACGAATTTTGTATCGAAAATATTGCGTCGGGACCCGCACAGGACAAACCGTACGCCGGATCGAAAAAGTCAAAACATGGAAAATGCTCGGAATATTGCAATTAGGTTAAAAAGGATTTTTGGAAGAGTTTCGAGTTATAAAAACGTAAAAACGGGTGAAGTCGGCTGGTTCCCGATTATATAAAATAGTTTATAAATACTCGGAAAAAGAATTTATTAAATCCATAAATTTCCTATAAAACCATAAATCATCATAAAAATAAATAGGAAAATATGACAATTATTTATATTTTATTTTGGACATATAAAAATTAAAATACTCAATTTATATTATTCTTAAACATTTAAACACATATACCACTTAACAAATAATTCACAGAATAAATACTGAATATGCATAATATTTCTTTATTAGCAAAAATAATTACACTATATATCCCAGATATTACATAATATGTTTCAACAGGAATAATAGAACATGCACAGGAACACACTGTCTTTCAAAACTCACTTAATTTTATATTAAAATCAAGTATGTGTTTTGCTACAAATTTCTGGGTTCTTGTTATGTTAAGAACTCAGCTTATCTGTTGAGAGTTACAAGAATTTTGATCTATTTTGTTACTATTGAAATAAAGCATTCAGTGTTTACTTTATAGAATAGTAACCACTGGTTTTACACAGCATGCAATATCATGTACTAAACCCTACTTTAAGTTAACTAAAACTTTCTATTTCTAGCTTAGTGTATCTTTGCAAATCGTGCATGTCTGTGACTTTACTTTGTCAGCTAATCTTGGCCTTTGATCTTGTACTCTTCAGCTGCTTTGGTAGACTTTTCAAATCATCGATTGATTTGTTTGTTGATTGATAATTTTGGATATTTAACTGGTCTGCACTTTGTACTTTGAGTTTTACCTCAAGATCCCCATTTTGATATATAGAGCACTAGAAATCTCGATAAGTATAAAGGCTTATCGAGATCTCTTATTACTCTATAGTTGATATGACTTATCGAAGTCTCTGAGTTCTCGAATGTGAAATTGACTTGTTGAGATCTCTGAGTTCTCGAGTATAATCTTGACTTATTGAGATATCTGAGTTCTCGAGTGTAATTTTGACTTATGGAGATCTCTGAGTCCTTGAGTGAACTTGAATTATCGAGGTCTCCATTTCTTTGCATGTAGAATCAACTTATCGATATATATGAGTTCTCTAGTGATATTTTGACTTGTCGATATCTCAGAGTCTTCTAGTAAAGAAATAACTTATCGATATATCCAATCTTCATGTCTTCAATTTGGCTTATCGATATATCCGAGACTTCTCTATAAGCTTTTCTTGACTTCTCGATAAGTCATTTTGGAGTACTCGAATGACTTCTCTATAACACTTAATCTGTGACTTATAGATTTCTTGACTTAGAATATTTTTCTCAAAACAGATTTATTCAACTTCAAGATTCTTCACACTTTCTCTGAGGCATGATCTTCATGAATTTCTTCCAGAGTTTATTCTCAGGCTTGAGACTGTTTACAGAAAAATACTCCAGCCTAATCTATTTTTACTTTTACACACTTAAGTGATACAATACAAAATGCAAACTTAGATTATCGTACAACTTACTTAGGCTTGTCAATTTGACTTGGTCTTGTTATAGTACAGGCATGTCTTGCATAAAAATCAAGTCAATGTTATCCAGGATGGTGGCTTAGAGAAAGTAATTGCTGGAACAATCACTTTACCGACTTGAATATGCACATCCTTCTCCCCCTCACTACCTTGGGTAAGTGCATCTTTCTCCCCCTCACTGACTGGGATAAGTGCATCTTTCTTCATCTTTTTGTTAGCATCAAGTTGAGTAGGGTTTGAGGTTTGTGCAACCACTAATTTCTGAAGAAGGAGTGTCTAGTGAACTTGGTTGAGTTGGATCTTAGTGATTGAAGTTTCCAATGCTCTCAGCCTAGTGTCCAAGGAATCAACCTTGCTACTTAAGTCAGAATCCTTCCTCAGTTGCCTGTTAATGTCTCTGTTAGGTCCCAATTTGTTTGTAGAAGGGGGGTTGAATACAAATAGTACCAAATAATCGAATAAATACGGAATAAAAAATGTGAAACAAAATTCAAGTTAAATTAAAATATTATTAAACTTGAAAGGTGTTACAACAACTGTATCGATTACAAGGAATTAATCTCAAATCAATTATCACAAATCTAGAATAAATTCGACATGAACTTTTTCTATTTTTGCAATAATTAGAATCAAATGCTAAACGCGATTTGAGATTAAGTTCTAGGGATTTTGATCCGCTAGATTGTTACACAAGAACAAGAGAATGATTTCTAGTTGATTGGATTTAACTTTACAAGCTAGAAATTTGATCTTTGAATTAGCAGATAAGATGAAATATTTGGCTGCTTTTTCTCTCTGTATGTTCTTGACTTCTTTTCTCTGGATAATTGAGATGCTGCTTCTCTGCTTCTTTTTAATCAACAGCCGAATAGAATTGAATTGGCATGACAATCCTATAGCTGGCAAGACTTTCGGTAGGACAATGGATTGAACTAGCAAGACAATCTGAATGAACTAGCATGACAATCTGAATGAACTAGCATGACAATCAGAATGAACTAGCATGACAATCAGAATGAACTAGCAAGACAATCCTTCTCCTAGTGTAACTTTCAGTGAGACTATTGAAAATGGCCTAGCATGACAATCGGTATGACAATCCTGATTGTCATGCTAGTTCATTTTCAATTGTCTTGTTGATTTAATGCAGATTTTAATCCAATTTAAATTCTGAAAATCATTAATATTAATTCAGAATTAATTAATCAATTAATTCAATTAATCAATAAATTAATCTTTGCAGATATAATTTATTTTCTTAATTAAATTATATGTATTAATTAATTAATAGAGAATTAATACTAATCTTGAGCAGCAACCATTCTTCTGAAAATCTTCTGAAAATTACTGTCAAGTATGAATCAATTCCACCACTTCAATGTTGACACTCGATGTACTGTCTGGTTCATGAGTGACTAACTTCCGTGACGTTTCTTCAAGTCTTGACCTTGATACTCTTGATTTTCTTCAGACTAAATCCTTGTAATTAATGATACTCTGACGAGATCTCTGTCACTTGATTAAATCCACGATCTTGATTTATATCACTGAGGCATGATCAACTTCTTGAACTTCTTCCAGTGAATTACCTCCTCAAGTCTGTAGATGAACCTTGTTTCTGAATCCTTTGACAGATATTACTTTGCGAGATCTCTCTGACGGTCGATCCACTATTTACTTATTACATTCTTATTTGAGTTGAGTTGAATCCTCGAATATACAAATAGGTCTATGACATATGACTTACAATCTCCCCCTATTTGTTTGTTAGACAATAACACACAAATACCTAGAGGATAACTCAACTAACAAATAAGAAAAAGATATAAATATACATGCAAAGTAAATAGTAGAAAAGTTCTGGATGAGATTTAACATTTTCCAGATTCCAAGTAGATGTTCCTCTAGACTGAACATATCTTCAAGTAGTTCCATCTTCATTTGTACAACCATATTTCCTGTTGAGAAGCCCATATCTCTTGCTTCTCCCCCTATGAGAATCAACTGATTAAAGAGGATCACCTTCGTTTTACCACCTCTCCCGTACAATAGGATCCGCAGATAAAAACCAATGGTACTCCCCTAACAGCTTCTTCCCTTACTAGGAAATCACCTTGTGTTTACCACCTCTCCCGTACAACAATGGTGTGGTGTAGTGTACATTTTTAGGATCTTTTTCTTCCTCCCTGCTATTTCTCCCCCTTAGTTGAGGAATCCTCCAAACTATTACTTAAGCTTTTATCCCCCCTTAAAGAAGGAATGTATGCCGTCGTCTGAAGGAGTTCTCATATTTCACTTGGTTGGAAAAGAAATAACAAGTAGTTTCTTTTTCTTCTTCCTCACTATGAGTGTATGATTGTGTTTTAGTGTACCTCACATGTGTTTCACTCTTCTCTCCACTCGTGTTTACACTCATTCTCACAAGTGTATCACTCTTCTCTCATAGCTCCATAATCCAGCTGTACCTGCAAGGAAAATCACCTTAGCCATCCTTAAAGGAGGTCACAGGTGGTGCAATGGGAGTTCACAAATCCCCATCCTTGTTAAACTCGTCAGATAAATCTGAGTCATAATCTACAAGTTTCTAGTTTCCCTTTTAGGGTTCCAGATTTGAATTCTGGGAAGGTAAACAATGATCCAACGAATTTAGCATAAAGATCAAGGTTCCCTTCTAATGTCTGTGAAGACATTTCCTTGTGACTCATCAGGTAATATCTGAATCATTGTCAACAAGTTGCCGATCTGCACCTATGTCAGATCCACTATCCGCAGATGCATCCAGGGGATTTAAGCCTGGGGAGGTAGACACTGACCACTGACATATGGCTTTTGGATCAGTATCCTCTCCTAACACATGTAAAGGCAATTGGTCCATTAACGAACCTTGAACAATCGAATCTGACCTTAAAATGGTCGAAACTCTTGTTTCCGTCAACTCATCCTTTGTGTGTGTAACCTCTCCTTGTGCATCAAGAATTGATTATGTTTGAAGTGGTGACACTACATCGTTTTTGTGCCTTTTCAGCCATTACATCTTTTTGAGAAGATGTATGGGGGCTAGCAGTTGTCTCGGTTTAAATACTACTCATCTATGTAGGAGACAGAGCTACTGGGTTGACTACAAAACCTTCCTTATGTGGTGCACTAAGGCACTATCTCCCTCACGCTCATTCATACTACATTTAGTGGTAAGAGAGTGTTGGTTGGTTCTGTTTTTGTGTTTGTCTTTACAGTCTGGGATAGACGTTGTGGGTTTTCAACCTCATGACTGTTAATGAAAGAAAGTCATTGGAGAATGAACCTGTAACACAGAACATATGGTAATAGAGAGAAAATAATTTACAATAGTGATTTCAAAAGATTTTACATGAAATAAGAAATCACTAATGTAGAAAGAAGTTTGATTTTGTTTTTCAATATGAATGAGTTTTTGATAGAACATTGATCACTTAGGGTAAAGTATAAGTAGTTCTCATTCATATCAAAAGCTTACAAATATCTGCAACATAATGTTAACAACATATCATTGACCGATACTTGTCAAGTACTTTAGATACTAATTGTTATGTTGCATAAACAATATACCACTGCACATATAAAACAATATGATTGTGCCTAGTGATAAGATAGTTATAAATATGACGACTCTACTTATTCATATAAAATTGTAACTACAGTTAGAGTGTCATACCATGTCCTTGACGATTGCTTGAGCAGTATACTAGTTCATACCAACCTGAAGTGAGATTGTGAAGAAGAGATTGCATAGTCCAATAGATCTGCAGCTGCAAAGTCCATGAACTGTGGTGCACTGACTTCCTCTTTTGACTCACCAAACAGGAGTACACTTGTACACATCTTACTAGAGTACAATTCCAAGTGTAATGTGCAGCAGGTGTCTGATATGTCGTAATATTCTCAAGTCTCGTCACCGGTGCTATATGTTAGATACTGCTTCCTGATAATAACCTAGCACAATATACAAAATTACAATGATAACATTCCCAGCTTGCAAACAGCCATATCCCTCAGATAAACCTTTGCTGTTATCTCCAAAGGTAACCAGGGGGCCAGCTTTCTCAATCCACATTTGATAGCAGGGCTCTATCTCCGGTCATATGTCTTGATGATCCACTGTCAAGAATCCACACTACCGGTTACACCTGTTTAATGCCCTGTACTACAAATGGATTAGACCTTCTTCGGAACCCAAACTTGGTTGGGCCCGGCATACTTGTAGAACTGTCCTTTGTCAGGCAAAACAACATTTTTAATTTTAATTGCCTCAACTTTCTCAATGACTGAACATTTGACCTTGTAAACAGCCTTAACAAATTTCTGTTTAAGCTTAGGCACAAATGTCTCCTTTCTAGCCTTAGAAGGACTGGCAGTCTTAGACCTATCATGCTTCTTGTTATTCACATGCTGACGAGGAGTAGTCTTATCATTAGACACATGCTTACCATTAAAATAAGCATACATCATATTAAAAGCACAAGACATACAATTAGCAACACCACATGCCTTATGAGAGTGATTAACAGCAGGTAATTTATGCATGGTAGACATGGCATTATTGTTATCCAACTCATGTGTGTCTGAGTTAGTCTCAGTTGCTTTCACAACTTTGACTGGAACTTTCGACTCACTTGACTTGGAAACAATCTTCTCATAAGCATGATCCTCAGCACGTATTTCTTCTTGAATAACAGAAGAGGTCGCATCAAATGGTTCAGCAATTGATGCTTTATAGAGGGGTTCATCAACACCCTTAAGCACATGTGGTACTTCCCTCCCTTTAGCACAGACATGAGGAGGGGAGTTTATGCCTAATTCTCCAATAGCAGCATTGTAATCATATCCTATTCCATATGTTTGATTAACAGCTTGCTTACTGTAGAACTCTTTAGCCTTCGAACAAGAATTGAAGTAGGCTCTAACCTTAGTCTCAAGACCGGTGATCTTGTCTTTGAGAATAGTTTCGAGTTTTCTATAACAGTCAACTCTATTCTCTAGAAAAGATACCTGTTCTTTTAATTTGTCTTGATTAATATGCACAAGTCTTAATTCATTGACCTCTTTCTCAAGGTCTGTGATCTTTAAACTTAACAGTTCATTATCACGACGTGCACAATCTAAGTTACCTCTTAGATGATAAACCATTTCAGCATCAGAAAGTTTTACCTCTATTCTTGACGATGAAGCTTTTCCATCAATAGCCATAAGAGCAAGATTTCCTTCATCTTCATATTCACTGTCAGTATCATCCCAGCTTCTTCCCTTTGCCAGATAAGCCCTTTCAGAGTTCTTTCTTACTTGCTTTGGCTTCCTACATTCTGTGGCAAAGTGTCCCAACTCATTGCAGTTATAGCATCTAATGGTGCTTCGATCAACCATCCCTGTTTTGTACCCACCACTGCTGGTATTAGAGGATGAAGATCCACCTTTCTGGAATTTGTTGTAGTTGGACTTGTACTTAAGCTTGGGATTCCTCCTGAATCTGACATGGGAGAATCTCTTGACAATTTGGGCCATTGATTCATCTTCCAATTGCTCCAGCTCTTCCAAGGAATAAAAATCATCACTTGATTGATTTGTAGTAGGAGGATCATATTCTGCTACTAACTCATTTTCCTCACCCTTGGAAAACTGTACCATTCTTTCTAACTGTTGAGATTGTTGTTGTTGTTGACCTTCAGCTACAAGTGCAGTAGATGTGCTGACCATTCTATCCTTCCCGTAGACTTCCTTCTGTTGAATCTGCTCCAACTCATAGGTTTTTAACACTCCATAGAGCCTGTCCAAAGAAATCTCACTCAGATCTCTAGCTTCTCTAATGGCAGTGATTCTATGTTCAAGATGAGCTGGCAGTGTTAAAAGGAACTTTTTGTTGACCTCTCTGATTGAATAATACTTTCCATTGATGTTCAGGTTGTTGATCAATGCATTGTACCTCTCAAACACTTCAGTAATTCCTTCTCCTGGATTTGATTTGAAATGTTCATATTCAGAGGTTAGGATTTCCAACTTGTTCTCCCTAACTTCCTCTGTGCCTTCATTAATCACCTCAATAGTTTCCCACATGTGTTTGGAATTTTTACAGTTCATCACATGTCTGTTCATCAAGGGATCAAGGGAATCAATTAATATTAATTGAAGGCTGGCATCCAAGGAGGCTTCTTCATTCTCAGCAGGAGTAAAATCTTCAGGCTCTTTTGGATAGGTTCTAGCTTCAGTAGTCACCACACCATCTATTATTACCTCCGGTTCAATAACCATCGGAGTTTTTATACCCTTCTTTAACAAGTTTGAATATTTGGGATTTGCAACTTGTAAAAATAATAGCATCTTCTTCTTCCACATGATATAATTCTCTTTATCAAATTGTGGAATTTTAACGGTTCCAACTTTATGTGAAGTCATTATGAATTTTTGAATAAATAAAAATTCAAGGAGTTGAAAAATCACAAAAGTCTAGGATCTTGATTTGTCCGTTAATCAGAAGGCTCTGATACCAATTGTTAGGTCCCAATTTGTTTGTAGAAGGGGGGTTGAATACAAACAGTACCAAATAATCGAATAAATGCGGAATAAAAAATGTGAAACAAAATTCAAGTTAAATAAAAATATTATTAAACTTGAAAGGTGTTACAACAACTGTATCGATTACAAGGAATTAATCTCAAATCAATTATCACAAATCTAGAATAAATTCGACATGAACTTTTTCTATTTTTGCAATAATTAGAATCAAATGCTAAACGCGATTTGAGATTAAGTTCTAGGGATTTTGATCCGCTAGATTGTTACACAAGAACAAGAGAATGATTTCTAGTTGATTGGATTTAACTTTACAAGCTAGAAATTTGATCTTTGAATTAGCAGATAAGATGAAATATTTGGCTGCTTTTTCTCTCTGTATGTTCTTGACTTCTTTTCTCTGGATAATTGAGATGCTGCTTCTCTGCTTCTTTTTAATCAACAGCCGAATAGAATTGAATTGGCATGACAATCCTATAGCTGGCAAGACTTTCGGTAGGACAATGGATTGAACTAGCAAGACAATCTGAATGAACTAGCATGACAATCTGAATGAACTAGCATGACAATCAGAATGAACTAGCATGACAATCAGAATGAACTAGCAAGACAATCCTTCTCCTAGTGTAACTTTCGGTGAGACTATTGAAAATGGCCTAGCATGACAATCGGTATGACAATCCTGATTGTCATGCTAGTTCATTTTCAATTGTCTTGTTGATTTAATGCAGATTTTAATCCAATTTAAATTCTGAAAATCATTAATATTAATTCAGAATTAATTAATCAATTAATTTAATTAATCAATAAATTAATCTTTGCAGATATAATTTATTTTCTTAATTAAATTATATGTATTAATTAATTAATAGAGAATTAATACTAATCTTGAGCAGCAACCATTCTTCTGAAAATCTTCTGAAAATTACTGTCAAGTATGAATCAATTCCACCACTTCAATGTTGACACTCGATGTACTGTCTGGTTCATGAGTGACTAACTTCCGTGATGTTTCTTCAAGTCTTGACCTTGATACTCTTGATTTTCTTCAGACTAAATCCTTGTAATTAATGATACTCTGACGAGATCTCTGTCACTTGATTAAATCCACGATCTTGATTTATATCACTGAGGCATGATCAACTTCTTGAACTTCTTCCAGTGAATTACCTCCTCAAGTCTGTAGATGAACCTTGTTTCTGAATCCTTTGACAGATATTACTTTGCGAGATCTCTCTGACGGTCGATCCACTATTTACTTATTACATTCTTATTTGAGTTGAGTTGAATCCTCGAATATACAAATAGGTCTATGACATATGACTTACAGTCTCTCATTGTAGTGTCAGGAAGGATAAACTATAACCTTTCAGTGATGTCCTTCTTCACTTGTCCAATTTCTGTCTTGATTTCACTCACATCTTGACTTTGTTTTAGAGATTGAATTTTGTACAAGTGTAGAGACTCAAAGCGTGCTTGAAGAAGACTCTTGGTGTTGGAATCTGTAGTGGCTCGAAGTGCTGTTTGAGTCTGGTGGATAATGTGGAATAGAGTTAATTTGAAATAATGTTCACTGCAGTATTTGCTAAACATCCATGCTGGAGTGCTTGTACTTGAGCTAGGACATACATCTCCCCCTATGTCCATGAAATCCTCTTCATCATTAGAAGCATCCCCAAATGTGCCACTAGAATCTAACTCAAAATCATCACCAGCTGCAGGTGGAAGAGAGTTGATTGCATCATTGGCCCTAAGCATTGAAGCTGTTGTGTGCACCAAGTTAAGTATCTTCTCATCCTCTTCATTGCCCTATCCAACCAGAATTTGATATGCACGAACAGGATGAGTAAATGACTCAGCATCCAAAGAGATATAATCGATAACAACTTGATATTCTTGTTGATATAGTCTTTCTTTTTCTGCATAACTGACATTCATTGACTCACTAGCAATGGTTGCCACCCTTATATCACCTATACATGCTTTTCTCTCATTTTATCTCTGTTTTTGCATCAAGGGCTCCTGTTGACTTCACACCCTCACATTCACCATCTAAGGTGGGACTCCTCTCACTCACTCTTACTAAGCTGGAAGAAATAACTTGCATTGCTTCACTCTTTTACTCTCTTTTTTCCTGAGAGAAACTCAGCCTCTCACTCCATTTACTCCCTTCCCTCAATCCTTATAGTGATTGTACAACTACTAGATCATCTGCACTTGTAACATTTATCGAAATTTCAAGTGGTGCAGTGATATTCAACGGATGAGAAACATCCGTCGAGATAGTAGTTGAGAAATTTAACGGATGATTGATGTTAAGCACATCCATCAAGATATAATCACTAGTCGATAGATAAAGAATATCCGTCGAGATAGTAGAAATGATAGAGTTTGGACTTGAAACTACTATAGAATCTGTGGTGATTGATTTGAGATTATGCACAGATTTCTCAGTAGAATCGGAAAGAAATGGCAAGTGAGCCAACAAATCATCCAAAAGATGATGTTTACTTGCTTGAGATTTTGGCTTCTCCATGAGAGTTAAAGATGGAGAATCAGGAATTGATGTGCTTATCAGGTCCACATCCAGTGAGTTTATGGGAGAATTTTGTGTGTGAGGTGTTTCAATTATGAGAGAGTTTGGCTGTGACTCCACATTTATTGGAGCCACATCAATTTGACTTTGAGAAGGTGTTATAACTGAGTCTTTTAATGCAGTTTGCACAGTGTGTGCGCCCTGTGAATCTCCAGTGTGTTTGGATTTTTTCTTTCTTATGTAAGTTTGAGGTTGGTCTGTGTCCCTAACCCTTTTGGCATGTGCTCTTGGCTGAGAGCTTTGTTCAATAGTCACATCCTTTTGGGAGGATGCAACTAGTAATGAGCTAGATTCCATATTAATCACTACAGTTTGTTGGGAAACTGTAGTGTGGCTAGGCTAGGTTATACACACCTCACTCTCCTTATTTTTAGGGCTTCTTAGATTTTCACCCTGTCCCTCACTAGCCTCACTTCCCTTCACACTCCCCTCTTGGTATTTGGTAGATTTTAAAACTAGTTTCTTTGGAGAGAGACTAGAGTGGGTTTTCTTTGACTTGGATTTTGAAACTTTTGATTGTGTGGCTTGGGTAGGCACCTGTTTGGTCACTGTCACAGATACCATAGTCACAGTTGTTTGCAAAGAAATTTGTGGTTGGGTAGAAGCAGAGACAGAAGTGTTTACTTCACTTACCGGAGGTTCCTCCATGATTGGAAAGTAAATGAGGGGAACCTCACTGTCGTGATTTTCCCTGTTTAAGTCAGCAATAACTCTCATTTCTTGAACCCAAAAATTAACCTTGTTGGTTGGGTTCTCAATTATAAGATCGTCAGAAAAAAAGTTAGCTAGAAACATAAAAAATCTAGCATAATATATGTTCTTAGATCTTTTCTTTATGTTTTCTAGCTTATACCCTAATCATACATCACAGAGTTACTAAAATTAAAATACTTATCACTCAAAAGTATATAAAGCATGTTAACAATAAAATAGCTAACAGTATCAAAGTTACTAATCTTGCCAGAAAATGCCTTAACAAAAGAATAACAGAGAAAGATCCACTTTTTTCTAAGGCCTATTCTCCTAACCTCACCTAACTTGGAGGGATTAAGAGAATAACCCATAGAAGTAAGCATGATGCTCACATCTGTGTCTGTGTGTGGAACAAGAGTGTTATTTTCAGGCAGTTTAAAGCATGCTTGCAGTGTATCACTATTAATGCAACGGTCCTTACCTTTTAGAGAGAAGGTAATGATTTTGTCCTTGGAATTGAAAACAACGGTAGTCCAAATCTCCTCAACAATTTCACAGTAGATGACCGGAGACTCCAGCATAGCATAACTCAGTTTGCAACTCCGAATGAAATCCATCATTTTGTGATAGTCTTCAAGAGCAGCAATTTAATATCCGGGATATCGCGTGTAATTATTTTATCAATAAATGATTATTATGTGATTATGGTGCATTATGTGTTGATTGATATTGATATTTAGATGTTTATATGTGAAAAGATATGAGTATGTTAATTTTAATATGTCCAGTTGAAAATATAGATAATTGTGATATTTTCCTGTAATTTATGGATTGTAATGTGATTTTATAATGATTTATGAATTTATTAATTATTTTCTGAATAATTACAAAATTATTTTATAAAGCCGGGAATCATCTAACCTCAACCGTTTTTATGTTTTTCCAACCCGAAACTCTTCCGCAAACTCCTTCCTAACCTAATCTGGTAATTCCGGAAATTTTCTGTGTTTTAACTTTTTCAATCCGGATTACGGTTTGACCCGTGCGCGTCCCGACACACAATTTTCGATACGATAATCATTTCGGTAATTTAACAAAACCCGTATTCTTGAAATACGGGATATTATTACATTATTTTCGTATAAAACGTTATATAAGAAGTCCGGTTTGGATAATTATCCAATAAGGGTATCAAAACGGATCGTTTTTGCACTTACTTAGCGGCTAAGTAACTAATTTATCGATCCAAAACGATCCAACACGAACCAATATTTCATAAATATATATAGCCCTTTTATTATTTCATTTTATTCATATAATCATAAACAACCAGTTAAAACTATTAATTTACAGAGAAAAACCCTAAAAAATGTTGCGTTCTTGAGAATCAAACGCATGAATGAAGGCGTTATCGAACTCCGATTCAAGCGTGCTATATATCAAATCGAAGCTCTCGAAAAACTCTTTCTGAATAACCATCCATTTTTGTGCAGAAATCAAGGTATTTTTTATTTAATTATTTTATTTCAAATTATTTGTGGATTAAATTATGAAATTTTGTTTTTGATGTTTTGATGGCATAATCATGTAGATCTTTTCTTTCTGGTCATTTTGGTATATTATATGTCAAAAATCGAGTTCAATAGCATATATAAATTGAGGTTTGATTCTGAACACTTGAAATTAGGGTTTATGTTCTTAAATAATTACAATCGAAATTGGGGTTTTTAATTTAGTTAATTCTGGGTTGAAATTGAAGATACCAGTATGTAGATCGTCTCAAGACAAATTGATTCATGTAATTGGTTTTGATGTTGGGCTGCTAAATCGACGTCGCCGGAAAAGAGGAACTCGCCTGATACGTTAAGTTTTCAGCCGATTTTCCGGCCGATTGGCGGACTGTTCTCCAGATTGAAGGCCATAGGGGAGTTCCTGGCAATTAGTACGGCAGTTCTGCTACTTTTGGTGATGTTCTGGGCAAAAACGAACCGGCCTACGGTGCTGCCGCCGTCGTCGCCGCCGGTATCGTCGAAGAAGACGACCAAAATGTCGTTTGGCCCCAGAACTTTTGCATAGTTTGCATATTCAGTATTTTTGTTTTAAAAACTTGCAAAAACAAGATTTCTGTTTTAAAAATGTTCAAAATTTATAATTCTGTTTATTTAATTTTCAGAAATTGATTTTTATTATTTTAAAATTCTAAAAATCAATATTTTTAATTTTAAAAAAAATTATTTTAAATTCAAAATTAAATCTTAATTATTTAATTAATTAATTTTAAGTGATAAATAATTATTTAATTAATCAATTATTAATTGATTAATTGATTTATTTAGTTATTAATTAATTTTAATTGATTAATTAATTATATTTAATTAATCCTTTTGATTTAAAAATACTGAAAAATAGTTTCGAACTTTAAAATATTATTCTAAAATATACTCAAGGCTTGATAATTAGTATTAAATGATTTTGAGTCCGAATTTTAGTATTTAAACTTTGTTATTTAATTATAAAATGATTCGGAGACCCATTTTGATTCCAAAAAATGTTCAAAAACTCGTATTAAATACCTGAAAAATCCTTTTAACCATAAATCTTCTTTGAATAATTATTTTTATTGAATATCTTACGTGCTACGTGTTATATGTGATCTGAATGATGTATAATATGACTTTATGTGCATTGTTTGACGGTTTTGTTCATAACTTTCAACTCGTACGTCGGATTTGGGTAAAACGAAGGGTAGTAAGAAGCTTGTA
This sequence comes from Apium graveolens, assembly GCF_009905375.1. Classification (NCBI taxonomy): domain Eukaryota; kingdom Viridiplantae; phylum Streptophyta; class Magnoliopsida; order Apiales; family Apiaceae; genus Apium; species Apium graveolens. The sequence continues at coordinate 309,338,853 of NC_133648.1, read as the reverse complement.
ACGAATAGAACGAGATGAGATTGAGTATTGATAAAGAAATGTGATGTTTAACAAAGGAAGCAAGATGTAGAAAGGGAAAGCAAGTGATTGACGAGTGGGAACCAACTGACAAGTGTTAGTAAAGTAAAATCAGATTGATAAGGCAAGTATCCCTGAACTTTTTTGTACTATAATTACAAGTATTCTCAAACTCTCTTCATTATGTTACAATTATTCCAAATACTTTCTATTCTATATTGCAAGTACTTTGAAGTACTTAACCGTAAACCCTGATTCTTATTGATCTTGAGCAATAATCCTTATTTTTCGTAAACCATTGATTGTTGAATTTTCATATATAAACCACATATATACGATACTACTCCACAAATACATATATACCATCTACTGATTCTTGATATGGATTTGTTCAACATACGAACCTTTGTGCTTTGTATAACAGAAGACCAATCCTTGTCACCCTTGGTCTTCTACTTTTGATTCTTTCCTTGATTGAAAGCCAATCTTTTTGAATTCCTTGTTATACCTTCATGGTATTATGAATCTCCCTATGCTTCGAGATAAATGTTGTTTACGTTTCAGCTTATTGATTTACATTATCTATCATATTGTTATTCTGGAATTGGATTACTTTTTAATATGGCCCAAATTCGTGGTCGGACCAGATTCGTGGTCATAATAGGCCAATGTATGCCTTGGATCCAGTATATAGAGCAAAGCTGCGAGCCTTGCTCGGGGTTAGTGCGTAACTGATCAGCAGCCTAACCTTGGTTTTTAAAATAAAAATGAATATCCAATTCTAATCATTGCTTATCAATAAACTTAATTTCTTATATCATTTCAATTGATCATTGCTTAATCTCATTGTTGTCATTATGACTTGCTGAGCTAGTTATCTCACTCTTGCAAATCTGTTTATATTCTTTCCAGTGAAAAAGGAAACTTGTGGTAGCGAGGATCCCCAGACAAGTGTGCGAGCTAGGTATCCAGGTTGAGATGGAATAAGCTAGCAGATGATGTTTGTCTTAGTTTATGTTAATTGTTTGTAATAAAATTTGATTCAGTTGTAAGATAAATAAACTGGGATTTGGTACATTTGTAATATAAATAAGGTTGTGGCTTGTGGACATACTTTAAACTGTTTCGATCTGTGGAATATGATAATTAGGGTCATTGTATATATATCATTATTATATTCATAAACAGGTTTAAATATGGTGTGTGTGTGTTGTGAACCCCAAACTTCTGACCCGGGTTTGGAGGGCGTCACAAGCAATCTCCTTGTTCACCAATGCTACGAAGTTATTCTTTTCATATACAAACCCATTTTGAGACATGATCTTGACTACTAGTGTCATTGCTATGATTCAAAGTAGTTGAAGAAAGAGAGTTTTTGCTTCTGAGACGAAGAGAGTTAGTAGAAATTGCTTGAGAAAGATAAAAGTAAAAATGAAAATAAAATAGTCTTTTATACTTTCTCAGAAATAAACGGTTAAAAATTAAAAAGTAAAAATAAAGTAACCAATGAAATTTGCCCAAAATAGTCGTTTAAAAGTAAAATAAATTGTCGAAATTCTAATAATTATCCATCGAAATATATTTGCAGACTGTAAGTAAATTCGATGGATGATACATAGAATTAACAGATATGATTAAAACAATTCGATGGATAAGGATTAAACAAATATCCTTCAAAATAAAAAGTACCCAGAATAATACTTGATTTTCAATAGATAATGAAATTCAACGAATATTCATTTTTGACGGATAATGAACATCCGCCGAGATGTAAATTTTGACTTAGCCAAAATTTCATCCTTGACAAGAAAAATAAATTTTAATTCCGAATGTATTTCAAATTGCTTAGATATCAAAACAAATTAGAAACAAATTAGGAGTAACTAAGCATATCTAACTCACTTACCAACCTAGTGAAGTTGGACTCATCAACTAGTTTGGTAAAGATGTCTGCAAGTTGCTTCTCACTTGGAACAAAATGTAGTTCCACACTACCATTCATGAAATGCTCTCGAATGAAATGGTACTTGATATCAATGTGCTTGGTTCTTAAATGTTGTACTGGATTTTCAGTAATTGCAACAACACCTGTGTTATCACAGAAAATAGGAATCTTATCCACCTGTAGACCATAGTCCAACAGTTGGGTTTTCATCCATAAAATTTGTGCACAAAAACTGCCAGCAGCAATATATTCAGCCTCAGTTGTGGAAGTAGAGACTGACTTTTACTTTTTACCGAACCAGGATACTAGCTTATTTCCTAGAAATTGACAGGTTCCTGTTGTACTTTTTTTTTTATCAATTTTATAACCTACATAATCTGCATCTGAATAACCAGTTAGATCAAAACCAGAATCTCTAGGATACCAAATTCCAAGTTTTGGTATTCCTTTGAGATATCTGAAAATTCTCTTAATAGCTACTACGTGAGATTCTTTAGGATCATCCTGAAATCTAGCACAAAGACGAGTAGCAAATATTATATCTGGCCTACTGGCTGTTAAATATAAAAGTGAGTCAACCATGCCTCTATAGCTTAAAATATCCAAAGACTTTTCAGTAGTGTTTAATTCAAGTTTAGTGGCAGTGGTCATGAGAGTTTTTGCAGATGTGCAATCCATTAAATCAAACTTCTTTAAAAGATCATAAATATATTCGGTTTGACTAATGAATATTTCATCACTAACTTGCTTAATTAGTAAGGCAAGAAAGTAAGTTAGTTCTCCCATCATGCTCATTTCATATTTACTTTGCATCAATTTGGCAAACTTTTTGCAAAGTTCTCATCTGTAGAGTCAAATATAATATCATCTACATAAATCTGAATAAGTATACTAGAGCCATTAAAATTTCTAAAGAATAAAATTTTATCAACAGTACCTCTTGTGAAATAATTTTCTAAGACAAACTTTGACAAAGTGTCATACCAGACTCTAGGTGCTTGCTTCAATCCATAAAGTGCTTTCAAAAGATAGTAGACATATTCTAAAAAGTCGGGGTCTTCAAAACCAGGAGGCTAACTGACATAGACTTCCTCCTCCAAATCTCCATTCAAAAATGCACTTTTAACAGTCATTGATAGACCTTAAAATTGACATGGGTTGCATAGGCTAGAAACATTCAGATGGCTTCAAGTCTTGCAATAGGAGCAAATGTCTCATCAAAATCTATTCCTTCTTGTTGAAAATAGCCCTTACCAACCAATCTAGCTTTGTTCCTGACTACTATGCCATTTTCATCCATCTTGTTTCCGAATACCCATTTGGTGTCAATAAGATTTTTGCCTTTAGGTTTGGGTACTAGCTTCCATACTTTATTTCTTTCAAATTGGTTTAGCTCTTCCTGCATAGCTAAAACCCAATCAGGATCCAACAAAGCTTTTTCTACCTTTTTAGGCTCTTCCTGATATAGGACTCTGCTATATAGACATTCTTCTTGAGTTGCTTTCCTAGTCTGCACTCTTGAAGTTGCATCACCAATAATAAGTTCTAATGGGTGATCTCTAGTTCATTTTCTTTATTATGGTAGATTAGCTCTAGATGAAGAGGCCTTATTATTATCTTAATGCGTGACTAAGTTTTGATTAGAAGAAACTCCCCCTGAGTTTATGGATCTTTGACTTGAAGTTGGGGTCCTTTCTGAGTGTGATCTGTATTGACTTTCAACTCCTATTCATGGCTCAACGGATGTTGATCTTAGCTTCTCGACGGATGATGCAGATTATCTCTCAGCGGATGATGCACTTGGTCTTTCGATGGAGATTAAATTATGTGCTTCATTTGTTGTAGATTTTTATGTATTATCCTTAGAGATTATTTCTTGATCACTTTTATCATCACTGTCATCACAAATTATCTCAACATTGTCAAATTTGAGGCTATCATGGAAAACTTCATCTTGCAGTCCTTCAATCTTCTTATCATCAAACACAACATGTAAAGATTCCATAACAATATTGGTTCTGAGATTGTAGACTCTGTATGCTTTTCCAACTGCATACCCAACAAAATTACCCTCATCTGTTTTGGCATCAAACTTTCAATGTTGCTCTGTTTGATTCCTTAGTATATAGCATTTATAGCCAAAGGCATGAAGAAAGTTTAGTGTTGGCTTCATGTTCTTGAACAATTGATAGGGAGTCATGCATTTTGCTTGATTGACCAAGGAAATGTTTTGAGTGTAGCATGCAGTATTTACAGCTTCTACCCAAAAATATGTAGGTAACTTTGATTATTCTAGCATTGTCCTTGCAGCTTCAATAAGAGATCTATTCTTTCTTTCCACCACTCCATTTTGTTGTGGAGTTATAGCTGCTAAAAATTCATGCATGATTCCATTTTCTTCATAAAACAACCTCATGACAAAATTCTTGAACTCAGTTCCATTGTCACTCCTGATTCTCCTAATTTTGAGATCAGGATAATTGTTGACTTGTCTAATGCTATTGATAATGATTTCACTAGTTTCATCTTTGGATTTAAGAAAATATGTCCATGTGAACTTTGAGAAATCATCAAAAATCACTAGACAATATATTTTCTTTGAGATTGACAATATATTGACTGGTCCAAACAAATCCATATGCAGTAGTCGTAGAGGTTCTTCAATTTTTGATTCAAGCTTCTTTTTGAATGATGCCTTGATCTGTTAACCTTTCTGACAGGCATCACATAGTCCATCCTTTGAGAATTCCACTTGAGGAATGCATCTTACCAAATCTTTCCTGACTAATTCATCTATAGTCTTGAAGTTGAGATGAGATAACTTCTTGTGCCATAGCCAACTTTTATCTTGACTTGCCTTGCTGAAAAGATAAGTGATAGATTCTGTATTTGATGAGTTGAAGTCAGCTAGATACACATTTTCTTTTCTCACTCCAGTGGGAACCACTTTGTTTCTTTTCTTGTTGGTCACAACACAGCCTTCAGAGTTGAATGTTATTGAATTGCCCTTATCACAAAGCTGGCTGATACTCAACAAATTATGCTTGAGTCCATCCACTAGGGCAACTTCATCAATGATGATATTATCTTTAGAAATCAAGCCATATCCCACAGTATAACCCTTGTTGTCATCTTCAAAAGTGATACTTGGGCCAACTCTCTCCTTAAACTTAGTGAGCAAGGTAGAATCTCCAGTCATGTGCCTTGAGCAGACACTATCCAAATACCAAAGATTCTTCCTGTTTCCTTGCACACATCAAGACCAAATCAAGTTAATTTTGGTACCCAAGTTTCATTGGGTCCTACTTTGTTATCCTTCTTCTTAGGTTTCTTCGGCTTTTCCTCATTTGACTTAGATGATTGAGATTCAACCTTGGTCATTTGAGTAGAGTTTTGAAAACCATTCATTATTATAGAATTATCATGCACGGGTTGGTTAACATGGAAAGGCATATTCTGTGCAAACATGTTATTCCGGTAAGGCATGCTAAATGGCATTTGAGGCATACCAAATACAACATAGTATGGATTTTGTGCAAATGACATATTAGCAAATTGTGCATTCAAATTATGTGCAGGCATAACATTTACAGGCATTGTGGGCATGTTGGGAAATGAGGGAGGTGCAGACATGGTTGTAGGCATATCAAGTTTGCAATTAACAGATAAATATTAACACTACCACACTTCATACAGACGTTTCTAGGTGCATATTTATCAGGTGTGTAGATGTTATGTTTGTTAATTCCTACTTTTCCATTCATATTATTTTTCCTTTTAGATTCTGCTTTAATCTCAATCTTTTCCAATCTGTCATTCAACTTATTCATTGACAAGTGCCCCACATTGACTCTCTTATTTTCTTTCACTTGACTTGTTTCTCCTGGAACAAAGTTCTTGGAAACTGATCCATATTTCTCACCTAACTTAGCTAGCTTGACTTTGCTAACTGGTTTTCTTTCACTCGACAGATATGGTTCCATATCTTTCGACGGATAATTCTTTTTATCATTCGACGGATAATCTTCATTATCTGTCGGATCCACATCCGTTGAAAGTCCTTCTTTCAAATTAGGATTCAGTTTCTCCTTGCTTTTTTTCCAGGCTTCTTCATAGAAAGACTTTATACCTTGAACTTTAGTAATTTGAGCATAGACATCTCTAGATGATTTCCAAGTCTTAATTACTTCATGTTCTTGTTTAAGCTGCTTTTTTTAAAATCTCCATTTTCTTTAAGGATTCAATCAATTCTTCCTTAACAATTATATACTTTATTTTCAATTTTTTAAACTCAATAAATTGAGTTTCTAACACAACATTTCTCTCATTTAAAAATAGATTATTATCTTTAATGCTGTTATTTTCCTTGGTGAGTGACTTAAGTGTAACACGCAAATTATACAATTATGTGGACGTTATTTATATCATCATTACACTCAGATTTAGAAAGGTGTGCTATATTAGTAGTGATTACCTAATTGCTTGAAGAACTGACCTCTGATTCATCTGATTTGGCCATTAGGGGTAGGTTGACATAGCTTGGTTCCTCATTTTCATCTTCCTCATCCGCTGCCCAGTCATTTTCCTGAGTCAAGAAGGCTCTTTCTTTTTGTTTGAGCAATTCAATGTATTTCTTTTTATAGTCAACTTGCTCAAATTTCTCTTTCTCAGAATTAGGCTTTCTGCACTCATTTGCAAAATGACCACTCAAGCCACATTTGAAACACTTGAATTTGGATTTATCCACCATGTTTCCATTTGGCTTGGCTGCTCCAAAATTCTTTTTGAATTTGAGTTTGGCAAACCTTCTTGACAGGAAAGCTAGATGTTCATCTATGTCCTCCATTTCATCTTGACTAAGATGGTCTTCATGTTTAGCTACCATCCATATTCCTTTGCCTTCACAAACCCTAGAGTTTGGTGCAAATTCCACAGCTTCAACCTTCATCTCTTTCACTCTCTCTTGTTCAGCTACCAAACCTACATATCCTCCCTTCTTTATTCCTTTCTATATTTGCTCATCTTTTTCCATTTCAAGCTCATAAGTCTTCAGAATGCCATATAGTCTCTCCAAAGTAAACTCCTTGTAATCTTGAGAATTTCGGAGAGAAACAGTCATAGGCTTCCATTCTTTTGGAAGAGATCTAAGGAACTTCAGGTTTGAATATTTTGTTTAATAGACCCTTCCATGCAGTTTTAGTGCATTTAGTAGTTTTTGAAATCTACTAAATATGTCACTTAAAGATTCACTGTCTTCACAATGAAAGTGCTCATACTGCTGGATTAGAAGTTACATTTTGTTTTCCCTCACTTGTTCAGTTCTATCAAAAATGATATGAATTGTATCCCATACATCTTTAGCAGTCTTGCAGTTAATGACATTGTTAAACATGTCTCCATCAAGACCATTGAACATAATGTTCATATCCTTCTTGTCTTTGTGTACTTGCTCAATGTCTTCATCTGTCCATTCTGCTTGTGGCTTTGGAACTATTTGTTCATCACTTACAAATCATTCATTATCTGTAGCAACTTTTATAGGGACATGAGGGCCTTTCTCAATCCAACCTACATAACTTTCATCTTGAGAGAAAAGATTCAGGTGCATTTTCACCTTCCAGTGGTGATAGTTGTCTTTATCCAGAAATGGAATTTTTAGTCCAACATCTTTTCTGCTCATCTTGTTAGTTGTAGTGATCTTTAAACTCTTTGTACTTCAAGAGCTTGATCTGATACCAATTATTATTCCCAAATAATCTAACAAAGAATTACAAAAGGGGGGGTCGAATGTAATTCTGGTTCCTTTTTCAATTTCAAGAAAAAACTCTAACTCAAATATATAACAGTGTTTGATTAAGCAAAAGTGCAAAATGAAAATACTGAAATAATCAAACACAAGTATTTAAAAATTTTCTGGTGGATTGAACTTTTCCACCAGAGATAAATTTAAGATCGAGAACTCTGTGATGCAAGGTTTGCACACAGTTGCTTACAAGAACAAAGAGATTCTTTACAAGTACAACTTTTTCTATTTCTCTAATTCAAGTTCTTAAAATACTATTAGCTACTTTTGGTTTATATATTACCAAGATATAAGTGAATAAGACAAACTAATAAAACATAATTTGTCTTTGTATAATTACATGCTTCTTTATTTCTCCATCCAGTATCTTTGATTTTCTTCAAGTAAGCATGAAAATGGAAATGCTTCTTTGTTCTCTAAAACCTGTAAATAGGCTTTCACATTCCATTTGCATCTAATCAACCTATGTGACTGTCAAGTCACTATCAACTGTAATTTGAATTAGAACATCTATTGAAACTTCACTGGATCATCCGTTGAGACTGTGTTGGATCATATGTCGAAACTTCATTAGATCATCCGTTGAATGTGACTTGGATCATCCGTTGAAACCTTGTGGAATCATCCGTTGAAAGTATTCCATAGAAGTTAACTCCATTTCACTTGTGCAAAATTACAAGGCATCTAATATGTACAATTAGCCAACCTATTTTGCATATCAAACTAGTAGTCAACATGACTTTAAATATCCTACAACTTCTAGATATCTAAGCTATTGTAGTATGCAGTAATGTGTTACAAAACTTAATATATAAGCTACACTCTCTACGGATGTTAAAGTGATCGTCCGTTGAGAGCTACAAAAACACTAAATTAAATCTACTAAGGTATTTTGGTGAACTTATCATCAAGCCTATGACATATTCCTCACATGTATTTTATCACGTTCATAGATCATTACTCTGGGTATGGTTACCTATACTTGATACATGAGAAGTTACAACCTCTAGATGTATTTAAAGAGTATAAAGCTGAAGTTGAACTTCAGCTAAACAATAGTATTAAAGCTATCAGATCTGATCGTGGTGGTGAATATTATGCTAGATAAGATGGATCAGGTGAGCAACGTCCAGGACCCTTTGCTAACTTCCTAAATGAGTGTGGAATTGTCTCTCAGTACACTATGCCAGGAAAACCACATATGAATGGTGTTGCAGAGAGGCGAAACTGTACTCTTAAATATATGTTGAGAAGTATGATAAGTCATTCTTCCTTGCCTGAGTCACTTTGGGGAGATGCACTAGAGACTGCAATTTATATCCTTAATCGGGTTCCAACTAAAGCAGTGGCCCAAACTCTTTACAAACTTTGTACTAAGAAAATATTTAGTATTAAGCATTTACATGTTTGGGGTTGTCCAGCTCAGGCAAGGCTATATAGGCCAAATGAAAAGAAACTAGACTCTAGGACAGTCAGTTGTTATTTTTTTGGGTATCCGAAACGTACTCGCGGATTTAAACTTTATGATCCCGCTACTAGATCCTTCTTTGAGACTGATAATCCAAGATTTTTTAAGGATGTTAATTTTTGGAGGGAAGATATATGTAAAAGTATTTTCTTTGAAGAAGATAATCATGATCCTATTTATGACTCTGTCGAGAGCAATGATCAAATCATGGTACCTATCATTGTTCAAGGCCCTCCGATTCAAGACAATACCGAAATTCCCCATGAGGAACCAATTGAGCAAACTCAACAACCTCATGAATCACAAGAAGTGCCACGAAGGAGATCCACTAGAGAGCGAAAGAGTGCAATTCCAGATGATTATGTTGTTTTTCTACAAGAATATGAAGATGGAATTGGCATTGGGGAAGATGATCCTGTAAATTTTTAACAAGCCATGAAGAGTCCTAAATGTCAAAAGTGTATTGATGCCATGAATGAAGAGATGCAATATATAAAAGACAATGATGTTTGAGATCTTATCGAGTTGCCTAAAGTCTCAAAACCTATTGGTCGCAAATGGGTATTTAAAACCAAAAGGGATTCGAGTGGTAACATCGAAAGATATAAGGCTCATCTAGTCGCTAAAGGATTCACTCAAAAGAAAGGTATCAACTACAACGAGACTTTCTCTCCGGTTTTCACGAAAGACTCATTTAAAATTTTTATGGCACTTGTGGCTTATTATGATCTAGAGCTACATCAGATGGACGTAAAAATGGCGTTTCTCAATGGAAATATTGGCGAGACAATTTATATGGTGCAACCAGAAATTTTTGTCATTGGAGATCCAAAGACTATAGTTTGCAAATTAAAGAAGTCCATATATGGTCTCAAGCAGTGAAAGGCATATGTCATAGCCTACTCGTTTATTCGAGTATTTAACTCAACTCAAATAAGAATGTAATAAGTAAATAGTGGATCTATCATCAGAGAGATCTCACAAAGTAACATCTGTCAAAGAATAAAGAAACATTGTTCATCTGCAGACTTGAAGATTCACTGGAAGAAGTTCAAGAATTTGATCATGCCTCAGTGATATAAATCAAGATCGTGGATTTAATCAAATGACAGAGATCTCGTCAAGGTATCATTTATTACAAGGATTCAATCAGAACATCAAAGTCAAGACATGAAGAAACGTCAAGAAAGTTAGTCACTCATGAACCAGACAGTACATCGAGTGTCAGCATTGAAGTGGCGGAATTGATTCATAAGTCTCAGTGACTTTCAGAAGATTGTCAGAAGAATGGATGCTGCTCAGGGTTAGTATTAATTCTCTATTAATTAATTAAGTCATATAATTTAATTAAGAGAATAAATTATATCTGCAAGGATTAATTTATTGATTAATTGAATTAAATTGATTAATTAATTTAGAATTAATATTAAGGATTTACAGAATTTTAATTGGTTAAAATCTGTTTTAATTCTAAAAAGACAACTGATTGTACTAGTATGACAATCGGTATGACAATTGATAGTCATACCGAAAGTCATGCTAATTCAGTTGATTGTCTTGATAGAATTATTATTTAGATTAAAATCACTTATTAATTCAGTAAAACAATTTCATTTGAACTAATATGACAATCGGTATGACAATCAATAGTCATACCGAAAGTCTTGCTAGTTCATTTTAATTGTCTTGCTAGCTCTAAAAATTGTCACACCGAAAGTATTATTGGACAAAGGATTGTCATACCAGTTCATTAATCTCGGCTGTGTTGATTAAAAAGCAGCAGAAGCATCCAATTAACTTACACACATACAGAGAGCAATCAAACAGAAGCCAAGAACAAAAAGAGAACAAGCAGCCAAATATTTCATCTTATCTGCTAATTCAAGATTACAATTTCTAGCTTGTAAAGTTAAATCCAATCAACTAGAAATCACTCTCTTGTTCTTGTGTATCAATCTAGCGGATTAAAATCCCTAGAACTTAATCTCAAATCGCATTTAGCATTTGATCTTTTAATTACAAAAATAGAAAAAGTTCATGTCGAATTTATTCTAGATTTGTAATAATTGATTTGAGATTAATCCCTTGTAACCGATACCGTAGTTGTAACACCTTTCAAGTTTAATAAAAGTTTTATTTAACTTGAATTTTGTTTCACAATTTTATTCCGCATTTTATTCGACTAAACGGTATTGTTTGCATTCAACCCCCCCTTCTACAAACAAATTGGGACCTAACAATTGGTATCAGAGCCTTCTGATTAACGTACAAATCTAGATCCTAGACTTTTGTGTTTCTTTCACTTCTTGAATTTTTTATTCACTCAAAAAATTCATAATGACTACACAAAAAGTTGGAACCGTTAAAATTCCACTTTTCGATAAAGAAAATTATGTTATGTGGAAGAAGAAGATGCTACTGTTTTTACAGGTTGCTAATCCCAAATATTTGCAAGTGTTGAAGAAGGGTCCAAAAATTCCTATGGTTATGGAACCAGAGGTAATAGAAAATGATGTGGTGATCACCAAAGAGAGAACTTATGTGAAGGATCCTGAGGACTTCTCTCCTGCTGAAATAGAAGAAGCTTCCCTGGATGCTAGCCTTCAATTAATCTTAGTAGATTCCCTTAATCCCCTGATGAATAGACATGTGATGAATTGTAAAGATTCCAAACATATCTGGGAAACTATTGAGATTATTAATGAAGGCACAGAGGAAGTTAGGGAGAACAAACTAGAAATCCTAACCTCTGAATATGAATATTTCAAATCAAATCCAGGAGAAGGAATCACTGAAGTGTTTGATAGGTACAATGCATTGATCAACAACCTGAACATTAATGGTAAATACTATTCCATCAGGGAGGTCAACAAAAAGTTCCTTTTAACACTGCCAACTCATCTCGAACATAGAATCACTGCCATAAGAGAAGCAAGAGATCTGAGTGAGATTTCTTTGGAAAGGCTCTATGGTGTGTTAAAGACTTATGAGCTGGAGCAGATTCAGCAGAAGGAAGTTTACGGGAAAGGAAGAGTGGTCAGCACGTCTACTGCTCTAGTAGCTGATGAACAACAACAACAACCACAATATCAACAACAATCTCAACAGTCAGATAGAATGGTACAGTCTTCCAAGGTTGAAGATAATGTGATAGTAGCAGAATTTGATTCTCCTACTACAAATCAATCAGGAGATGATTATTATTCCTTGGAAGAACTGGAGCAATTGGAGGATGAGTCAATGGCCCTGATTGTCAAGAGATTCTCAAATGTCAGATTCAAAAGGAATCCCAAGTTCAAGTACAAGTCCAACTACAACAGATTCCAGAAAGGTGGATCTTCATCCTCTAACACCAGCAGTGGTGGGTATAAAACAGGGATGGTTGATCGAAGCACCATTCGATGCTTCAACTGTAATGAGTTGGGACACTTTGCCACAGAATGCAGGAAGCCAAAACAAGCTAGGAAGAACTCTTACGATTCTAATCAGAAGAGTAAATCTGAAAGGGCGTACCTGGCAAAGGGAAGAAGCTGGGATGATACTGACAGTGAAGATGAAGAAGTTGGGAATCTTGCTCTCATGGCTAGTAATGCAAGCACCTCATCGTCAAGAAAAGAGGGCATTAAACAGGTACAACCGGTAGTGTGGATTCTTGACAGCGGATCGTCAAGACATATGACCGGAGATAGAGCCCTGCTATCAAATGTGGTTGAGAAAGCTGGCCCAGTGGTTACCTTTGGAGATAACAGCAAAGGTTTAACGGAGGGATATGGCTGTTTGCAAGCTGGAAATGTTATCATTGAAAATGTATATGTTGTGCAAGGACTTGAACACAATCTGCTTAGCATTAGTCAGTTCTGTGACAACGGCTACAATGTTTTATTCGACAAGCTGAAGTGTCAGATTCTGCACAAGAAAAGTGAAAAACCCTCCTTAATGGGAATCCGGAAAGGAAATCTGTTCGTAGCTGACTTGAACTCTGGAAGCAATCTTGAAGTCAATTGTTTCTATGCAAAGGCATCGTCAGATGAGAGTTGGCTATGGCACAAGAGACTTTCCCATCTAAATTTCAAAACAATGAATTCTCTTGTCAAAAGAGAATTGGTAAGAGGTCTGCCTCAGCTGGAATTCTCTCCAGAAGGACTATGTGAGGCTTGCCAGAAAGGAAAGTCAAAGAAAGCAAGTCACAAAGGCACTGACACATCTTCCATAACTGGTGTTCTGCAATTATTGCACATGGATTTATTTGGTCCAGTTAATATCCTTTCTATGTCAAAGAAGTGTTACTGTCTTGTGATAGTTGATGACTATTCCAAGTATACGTGGGTTTTATTTCTTCACTCTAAGGATGAAACACCACAAGTTGTGATTGATCATATCAAGATGATTGAGTTAGATTCTAACGTCCCTGTTAGAGCAATAAGGTCAGATAATGGGACAGAATTCAAGAATACACTTCTCAATGGATTCTGTACAGACAAAGGGATTACCAGACAATTTTCAGCTCCTAGAACCCCTCAGCAAAATGGAGTGGTAGAAAGGAAGAATCATACATTGATTGAAGCTGCAAGAACAATGTTAAATGAATCAGGTCTTCCAATGTACTTTTGGGCTGAAGCTCTCAATACTGCATGTTATACTCAGAATCGAACTCTAATCAACAAAGACTTCATGAAAACTCCTTATGAGATTTTGAATGAACAGAAACCTTCTATCAAATACTTTCATGTATTTGGTGCCAGATGCTTCGTGCTCAAGGATGGAGATGATCGTCGTGGTAAGTTCGAGGCAAAGGCATATGAGGGTATTTTTGTTGGATATGGAAGAAGATCATATAGAGTGTATATCATTGATCAACACAAAGTAACTGAAAGTGTCAATGTTACATTTGATGACACTAAACTCCCTAGTATCCAAACTGAAGATCCTTCTGAGAAACTGAAGTTTGATGATACGTCAGATTCAGAATCAGAACATGGTCAAGAACCTGAGGTTGTTGCTGGTGAAGAACCTGTTAATCCTGATGATACTCAAGGTAATAGTGATGGAAACTTTGGCAACAATGGAGATACCACTGCTACTGACGGAGAATCTTCAAGTCAACATGGCAACAACTCAGGGGGAGATGCTGAAGGATCATCTAGTAGGACACAACATCACAATGAATTTCAAGGCGAATCATCAAGATCACATCTTCCAAGACAGACAGTCTGGAATAAAGCTCACCCTTTTGAGTTGATTATTGGTGATCCAGATGTTGGAGTCAGAACTAGACGTGCTACTCAAAATGAGTGTCTGTTCTCAGGATTTCTTTCTGAGATGGAACCTAAGAAAATTGAAGAAGCACTGTCTGATCCAGATTGGGTGATTGCTATGCAAGATGAACTCAATCAGTTTGAAAGTCAACAAGTCTGGAAACTGGTACCTAGGCCTGTACACAAGAAAGCTGTTGGTACTAGGTGGGTATTCAGGAATAAACTAGATGAAGATGGTGTGGTTACAAGAAACAAGGCAAGACTGGTAGCTAAAGGGTATTCTCAAGCTGAAGGCATTGATTATGATGAAACCTATGCTCCAGTGGCTAGACTTGAGGCCATCAGAATATTTCTGGCATTCGCAGCATTTTCTAACTTTAAAGTTTATCAAATGGATGTCAAGAGCGCCTTTCTGAATGGAAAGCTGGATGAAGAGGTATATGTAGAGCAACCTCCTGGTTTTGAAGATCCAGATCATATGGATTTTGTCTTCTTTCTTTTCAAGGCTATCTATGGGCTAAAACAGTCTCCAAGAAAATGGTATGACACTCTCTCTGAATTTCTTATTGAAAATAGCTTTATTAGAGGTGTCATAGACAAAACTCTCTTTTCTAAAAAACATAAGAATGATACTATATTAGTCCAAGTCTATGTGGATGATATAATATTTGGGTCTACTAATGATAATCTCTGTAAGAGATTTGCTAAGTTAATGCACAGCAAGTTTGAAATGAGCATGATGGGAGAGCTGAAGTTCTTTCTTGGATTACAAGTAAATCAAAGGTTAGATGGAACATTTATTTGTCAATCCAAGTATCTCAAGGAACTCCTCAAAAAGTACAATCTAGAGGATTCTGCATCAGCAAGGACTCCATCAACTACAGCTGTCAAGCTTGGACCATGTGAAAACTCCATTAAGGTAGATGTCACAAGCTACAGAGGTATGATTGGCTCGTTACTCTATCTTACTGCAAGTAGACCAGATATTATGTATGCTACATGTTTATGTGCAAGGTTCCAAGCGGATCCTAGAGATATTCATCTCGTTGCTGTTAAACGAATCTTAAGATATCTTAAGGGAACACCAAATCTAGGTATTTGGTACCCTAAAGAATCTGGTTTTAACCTTGTCGGATATACAGATTCAGATTATGCAGGAAGTGTTGTTGATAGGAAAAGCACCTCAGGAAGTTGTCAATTCCTAGGAAGCAGGCTAGTCTCATGGTACAGCAAGAAACAGAAAACAGTTTCCAACTCAACGGCCGAGGCTGAATATATTGCTGCTGGAAGCTGCTGTGCTCAGATCTTATGGATTAGGAACCAACTACGAGACTATGGCTCTGTATTGAACAAGATTCCTATTTTATGTGACAACACAAGTGCAATAGCCATCACCAACAACCCTGTGCAGCACTCGAGGACAAAGCACATTGACATCAGGTATCATTTTATTAGAGAGCACGTCATGAATGGTACTGTTGAACTATTTTTTGTTCCAACAGAAGAACAAATAGCAGATATTTTCACTAAACCACTTGACGAATCCACATTTACCGGATTAGTTGGTAAATTGGGCATGTTGAATAGTTTTAGTGATTAATTTAGTTAATATCTGGGATCTGTTCTTGAATGATGAAAAATTCATTTGCAAATTTATTTTATCATTTTATCATATTTCTTGCTTATTTCTATGTAATATATATTATCTTATCTATTTTTATTTTCCCTACTTGTTAATTTAAAATATCTCAGAATATCTTATTTCCTCTAAAAATGTTTTTCTATGAATTTTATTTGCTAAAATTCAACAGAAATCTATTTTTGGAATAAAAATAATTAATTCTGAAATATTGTCTTTGTTTCTGTAAAAATTATAAGTTTTTATTTCAGTTTTACTATTTTGTAATATAGTTTCAGTACATATATAGAAGTCTGTTCCTTTTATTTTATTTTGTTTTCTACTGCAATGACAATCGGCAAGATAATTGAATTGTCTTGCTGAAAGTCATTTCAGTATATGTTTGCATATGGTTGTATATGTCGGTATAGTTTATACTGGCAAGACAATCGGTATGACTATCAATTGTCTTGCCAGTTTTAAACCATATATATAATTAGTTTCATTTTATTATTATACTGGTATGACAATCGGTATGACTATCAGATTGTCATACCAGTTATAATTTTAATATTTATTCTATTGTTTTTCTTTCTCCTTCTTTTGCCTGGTATGACAATCGGTATGACAATCCCGGATTGTCATACCAGCTGTAATATAAAGGCATGTGTTTGTATTGTTTTTAAACCATTTCAACAGTTCAGTTCATTTCAAAAAAAAAAAATCGAACAGTTTTTCTCTCTTAATTTTCTCTCTTCTCTCTCTTCGAACTAAAACCAACAATCTGCTATTTCCTTGCTCGAGTTTTTACTCAGCAAACTAATTCATCACTTTGTGATATATACATACAAGTATATATATACAGAGGTGCTGTTGGATTTTTCTTAAATAAAAACAAAAACAAATAAAAAATTAGTTTGCCCCTTCAAATTCAATTTGTGTTTGTTGATTTTGAACTTTTTATTTTTATTTTCAATTTCTGATTTGTGTCTTTTGGTTTGTCAAAACTGTGTTTGTGAGTTAGGAATTTTAACGAGATACATTTCTGTCTAAATTTTTCGATTATAATTAATTTAATTCGAATTATTAAATTAATTTAATTAATTCGAATTTTCTTAATATTATTCTTAAAATTCTGAAAAGCGTGTGTCTTATTATTATTTTAAATGGCTCTCAATTTCCAAATTGTCGCGCATAATCAGGTTGGTTATTTTAATCCGGAAAAATGTGATGTTGAAAAATTTAAGCCATGGATTAGATTTTTAAATGACCATTCGATTGTTAGCTCTGCTATTAAATCAAATGTGATTTTAAACGTCGATCTACTTAGACTGATTTGCACAACTTCTACTGTGGCCGATGATTCAAAATCTTTTTCATTCACCGTCGCAAACACACAGTATGTAGTTGATGAAACAGTCGTCAATCGTGCGTTAAATTTTCCACTAGACAATTTCTGTAATTTACCCTCTGAAAATGATATCACAAATTTTTTCAATGCTATTCACTATCAGGGGGTGATCAATTTAACCAAACTTTCTAAATCAAATTTGGTGTCTGAATGGGATATTTTCTTCGATACACTTTCCAAAGTGTTTGCCAACTGCACAAAATCCAATTTTCATAACATCACTTCCACTCTGCAGTATATTGGTCTTGCGGTTGTTTTCAATCAAAGGATCAATTTTGGCAAACTACTTTTTCCCATTCTCTTGAGACGTCTAACTTCTGCTTTACGTGATCATTCTACAAATCGTAGGGTATCATGTTACTATGCTCGTTTTCTCATGCTTATAGCAGATCATCTACTCACCCCTGAACACAAAGCCCTTTTTGCTAACTTTGCAGTAACCGAACCCCCTCCAGTTAGCAAAAAGATTTACACTCGCCAAGACACAACCTTCAAATTCATGCAAGTTCCAGTACTTGTATCTGCTTTCATGGCCACTTATATTCCTTTACCTATTTTCAATCTTCCTGGCCATGAACAGCAACCTCAACCTCCAGTGGTTCAAGCCACCCAGGCTCTTCCATTACAGGTAGTAATTCCTCACTCTCACTCTCTTCCTACTTCTGTTGAAAGACCCCCAGTGGTTGATAGGGCTGACCATGAAGTTGTAGAACCACAGCTTCAATCCCAGGTCATAGAGCCAAACACAGAGTCTCATTCTATCTCAACCTCTCCCCCACTGTCTAAAATGTTACCCAGAAGATTACTAGGAAGTAGTACATTGTTAAATATGAGTGAACCCTCAGCTCTGCCTCCTCCTAAGAAAAGAAGAACATATTCTGAGGCATCTGAAAGCCCATCCTTGTCCTCCCAACAGGACATGGACTTTGAAATGGCCAATGAACAGTTACTAGAGGCATTCTCTCAACAGGATGCATCTATTGAAATTCGCCATAGGGCCATGGCATCTTGTACTGAGTCAAGCACAATTCCATTACTCACAATGGAACCATACACTTCCCCAGCTCATACTCAGGACACACAACGAGGAGTGCACGTAGAGTCGGTTACAGTGCCTGCCATAGTTACGGCAGAAGAGCAGTCACATGCTTCAGAGGGAAAATCTGACTCTCCGCCATCTTTAATAGAGTTATTTTCTCCCCTCCCAGATCCAACACCTCTGGCTCCCTTATGGGATTCTCCACTCGCAGATTTATCTGGAGAAAGTGGAGGGCAACTCGGTCAATCTATCCCTGAAGCAATTCAGACATCTATTCCAAAAGATTTGATAGGTTTGACTGAGGATCGGGACTCGCGAATTCCCATTGCACCACCACTGACCTCTCTTGAAGAGGCTAGGGTGATTTTTAATGCAGGTACACAAGAACAGCAACTGGAAGACTCCTCACGAGCAATCATATTGAGAGAAACACATGCACGTGAGATGAGTGAACCAAACACGAGTGAAATTCAGGTGAGAGCACACACAGACACTGATACTGTAAACCTGTTAGCTCAGATTGCTGCCCTAAAAGAAGAACTTGCTAAAAGCCAAGCTGAAGCTCAAGCATTCAAAGCACAAGTGGTTGAACGGTCTTCTTCTTCCACCTCTGTCAACAATCAGCTTGCAATCATAAGGAATGACATCTCAGATCTAAAGACCACTGTAATACCAAAGCTCAATTCTATTCAGGACACTCCAAATTTATCAGCTGATGACATATCCAACTTCTGCTCTCTACACACAAGAATGACTTCTCTTGAAGACCTCGTTGAGATGAATCATTCACTGGACTCCTCAAGATTTCTAAAGATAGAGACGGGCATGGAACATCTCAATGAAGGGATGAAGCACCTATATTACATGATCAAGAATTCTCATTGCCCTAATGAAGAACAAAGAGCTTATTTTGAAGGACCGTCTGGTGGAGGATCAGGCTCTGGAGGTGATGGAGGTTCCAAAGGAAAGTCAGTAGAGGATCCCTCAACTAAGGGGGAGAAGAAAGGGAGTAGTGCCAAAGGGAAAGAAAAAGATACCTCTGCTGGAAAGAAAGGAAAGGCTGATGATGTCTACTACAGTGGAGAACAGGATGACTTTGACATTTTTGACATTCCCACTGAACCAGTTCAGGAAGATAAAGATGGGTTATTTGAAGCTGAAGAGGAAAGTGATTTTGAAGATTGGGAAGAGGAAGATACAGTGGATCCTATGTTTGAGAAAGAATTTCAGAAGGAGCAGTCAGAGATGAAAAGAAAAGAAGCTGAACTCAAGAAGGTCTCTCAGATCATTGACAGGAGGAAAGACATACAAAGAACAGAAACTCTTCAAAAGCAACGTCTTCATGACATTAAGGCTCAAGAAAGGAGAAGAGATGTCAGACTAAAGATTGGTGAAAAATGGGATGAAGCTAGGAGAGTACTCGATATGCCTCAGCTGAGCACTAACAATGATAGGCAGTTCTTACATCTTCTTGACAAGCTGGAAATCTCAAATCCTAACAATGACATGTACATGAATGCTATCAAGACTGAAGTCTCAAGGATCACAGCTGCTTTTGATAGATCCCTAAATGAGATGAGCATTTTTGTATATTGTCAGAGTGAAGGATCTTTCAAGGTGTCACTTCATCTATTTGAGAATCGTTCTTTGTCAGAGATTTGGGTTCTTTTAAACAAAGTCAAAAGAAGCTCAGAATTGAATGAAGTTCTTCGAGAAAGGCTTAAAGAGTTTGCCAGCAGGGCTAGTCCTCAAGTGGTCAACAATCCTCGTCAGGTGAGATTCTTTAAGTCTGATTGTCTTCAAATCTGTCAGCTAGATGTACAATCTCTTAAAGACTACTCAGCTAAGCATCTGGTCTGGATGGAACATCATTTGAGAACTGCTGGATATTCATCCATGTTGAAGACTCAAGCTGCTGACTTGATTCAAGCTTATTGTGAAAAGAATGTTAAAAGGTACAATCAACTCAAGAATAAGCTGAAGTCAGTTGGAGTTCAACCAGTCAGACCTGCAAGCTTCACTTCAGAAAAGGATCGTGTCTTTGACAAGGAATTGCTTCAAGATTTAGAAGAAGGTGAAGTCAGGAGAGAAGACAACTGAAGTCAATTAGCTCAAAACTCAATGTAATATGATTAGAGCGTTATGAATCAAGATAGTCTAATGTAGTTATATGTTCAGGCTAGAGGAACATCTATCTTGTATTCACTTGTAAATTTCATTTGGAATCTGGAAAATGTTAAATATAATCCAGAACTTTTCTGCTATTTACTTTACATTACTGTTTATATCTTTTTCTTATTTGTTAGTTGAGTTATCCTCTAGGTATTTGTTGTTATTGTCTAACAAGCAAATAGGGGGAGATTGAAAGGCATATGTCATAGCCTACTCGTTTATTCGAGTATTTAACTCAACTCAAATAAGAATGTAATAAGTAAATAGTGGATCTATCATCAGAGAGATCTCACAAAGTAACATCTGTCAAAGAATAAAGAAACATTGTTCATCTGCAGACTTGAAGATTCACTGGAAGAAGTTCAAGAATTTGATCATGCCTCAGTGATATAAATCAAGATCGTGGATTTAATCAAATGACAGAGATCTCGTCAATGTATCATTTATTACAAGGATTCAATCAGAACATCAAAGTCAAGACATGAAGAAACGTCAAGAAAGTTAGTCACTCATGAACCAGACAGTACATCGAGTGTCAGCATTGAAGTGGCGGAATTGATTCATAAGTCTCAGTGACTTTCAGAAGATTGTCAGAAGAATGGATGCTGCTCAGGGTTAGTATTAATTCTCTATTAATTAATTAAGTCATATAATTTAATTAAGAGAATAAATTATATCTGCAAGGATTAATTTATTGATTAATTGAATTAAATTGATTAATTAATTTAGAATTAATATTAAGGATTTACAGAATTTTAATTGGTTAAAATCTGTTTTAATTCTAAAAAGACAACTGATTGTACTAGTATGACAATCGGTATGACAATTGATAGTCATACCGAAAGTCATGCTAATTCAGTTGATTGTCTTGATAGAATTATTATTTAGATTAAAATCACTTATTAATTCAGTAAAACAATTTCATTTGAACTAATATGACAATCGGTATGACAATCAATAGTCATACCGAAAGTCTTGCTAGTTCATTTTAATTGTCTTGCTAGCTCTAAAAATTGTCACACCGAAAGTATTATTGGACAAAGGATTGTCATACCAGTTCATTAATCTCGGCTGTGTTGATTAAAAAGCAGCAGAAGCATCCAATTAACTTACACACATACAGAGAGCAATCAAACAGAAGCCAAGAACAAAAAGAGAACAAGCAGCCAAATATTTCATCTTATCTGCTAATTCAAGATTACAATTTCTAGCTTGTAAAGTTAAATCCAATCAACTAGAAATCACTCTCTTGTTCTTGTGTATCAATCTAGCGGATTAAAATCCCTAGAACTTAATCTCAAATCGCATTTAGCATTTGATCTTTTAATTACAAAAATAGAAAAAGTTCATGTCGAATTTATTCTAGATTTGTAATAATTGATTTGAGATTAATCCCTTGTAACCGATACCGTAGTTGTAACACCTTTCAAGTTTAATAAAAGTTTTATTTAACTTGAATTTTGTTTCACAATTTTATTCCGCATTTTATTCGACTAAACGGTCTTGTTTGCATTCAACCCCCCCTTCTACAAACAAATTGGGACCTAACAAGCAGGCTTCTCGTGAATGGTATCACAAATTTCATCATATAATCACTTCATATAGTTTCGAAGTGAACTTGGTGGAACATTGTGTATATCACAAGTTCAGTGGGAGCAAATTTATCTTTCTTCTCTTATACGTTGATGACATCTTACTTGCTACTAATGATACATGCTTATTGCACGATACCAAGAAATTTCTCACTAGTCAATTTGAGATGAAGGACCTTGGTAACACGTCTTTTGTTATAGGAATTCAGATACATCGAGATCGCTCTCGAGGTATTTTTGGATTGTCACAAAAGAGCTATATCAAAAAGATCTTGGAAAGGTATGGCATGAAAGATTGTGCACCAATGGATACACCAGTGTCTAGGGAGACAAATTTAGTCTCAAACAGTGTCTCAAGAATGAACTTGAGATAAGGGAAATGCAAATGATACCATATGCATCGGGAGTGGGAAGCCTAATGTATGCTCAAGTTTGTACTCGTCCTGACATAACATTCATTGTTGGAATGTTGGGAAGATATTTGAGTACTCTGTGAATGGAGCAATGGAAAGCAGTGAAACGAGTCTTACAATATTTGAAGAAAACAAAAGACTATATGCTCACATACAAAAAATCTGATCATCTAGAAATCATAGGATATTCATATTCTGACTTTGGAGGATGCAAAGATGAAAGAAAATCTACTTCGGACTATGTTTATCTACTGGCTGGTGGAGCGATTTCATGGAGGTCTGCCAAACAGACGCTCATAGCTTCATCCACCTGGCTGCAGAATATATATCATGTTTTATGGCATCCAATCAAGCTTTATGGCTGCGAAACTTTATCACTAATTTGCGCATCCTTGATGGTGTTGAAAGACCATTAAAGATATTTTGTGATAATAAATCAGCAGTGGAGTATTTAAACAACAATAGGAGCACTATTGAAGCAAAACATATAGATATTAAGTTCCTAGTAGTTAAAGAAAAGATTCAGAGTGGACATATTTCGATAGAACACATTGGCACTAACTCCATGATTGCGGGTCTACTCACTAAGGCGTTAACACCCAAGGTTTTTCACGAGCATACTGCTCATATGGGTGTTACCTTACGTGATACTTTGATTTAGTGGGAGTTTGTATTTTGGTGTTTTATGTAATAAATATTGAGTTGTTTATGTTCTGCAGAATGCAGTTAATGGACTTTTATTTTAATGTCACTCTATTTTTGTTCAATTTTCTTATTATGGTTTAACATTGAGTTGAGAAAATTGGAATCAATCTCGTTAGAGATTGACTAAGCACTAGTTAGAAATAGACATTATATAGATCACATTATATGTAATTTTCATGCCACTTATCTATGCATTGATTCATGTCGTTGAATATATTTGTGTGGTGACCATGGAAGGTTTAGTCACGTAAAGTTTGTGACGAATGCCACTAGAATTTAATGTGTATATAGTAGACGGACCGAATTATTTTGGTAAAATCTAAGGATGATAAATAGCATAAAGTTACGCACTCAATTTTTGTATAATTGATTATGGATTCATATGAAGCCCAAGTGGGAGATTGTTATTATTATTTTAATAATTATTATTATTTTATGGGCTACATATAAATATATAAATTATATTTGCTATTTATTATATTGGGTTAAATCAAATGATCAAAGAAGAAACCCAATTAGATTTTAATGTATTGTATGAGTCTAATAAATGGATACCTTATATCAGAACCAATTAAATTATAATGAGAGATTTAATTAGATTGTATATAAATAAGGTTATAGTCCGGAATATATTAAGTATGTAAGGAGTACTTGGTTGAGGAAGATCATAATCAAGAACAATAGAGATTCAAATACCATAACAATTATTGTCTTATGAATTCAGGTATATTTTCGCATTTCGATTAATCTCAATAATTAAATATGATAATTACGGCGCTTATTTTTATTTTAGAAAATTACGTGTTTGTAGAATTATTAGACCATGTCAATTGGTCAAAGGCTGAAACCCCGAAAAACACTTATATTTTCGACCTAATTTATTCCATCAATAGATACATAAACAGATGAAAAAAGAGGAAACCCTACTCAACTCGTGAGTTACAAGTGACTTTAGGTCAAACAAACGCCGCCTAGCTTGGTGTACACTTCTACATCTCAAGTGATAACCAGGTCCTTATTTCAAAAAATATTGTTGTACTGTATGTATATATCCTCTTTGTATTTTTTTTTTGTTTTTTAAGTTTTTTTGGTACCATGTACTCGTAATTGGATAGTTTGTAATAGGCTTTGAATCAGTTTTTAGTTAGTCTCATTTTGATTTATGTTTCGTATGTTAGACACCCTTGTAATTTGATTTTTGAATTGTCACTTGCCATTTAGTACTCGGAGTCCTCGGGGAGTACTCCGTCCGAGTACTCGTTACTCCATGAAGTTGTAGATCTTCATCCAGTTGAAGATGTGGTAGAAACTGGTTCTGGATACCAGGATTTTTGATCTAGACAAGATGCTTAATGGGAGCTGTGGGAAGCGGCGGTAACTAAATATAGTTCTCTAATGCTTGGCATTTATGGAAACCCGGGAGTTGGGACGAAGACATGGAGAAGGAGATCTGGGATAAGGTCTCACAATGCACATGGACGCGATAGAATTGCAATAGCAGAGCTATGGATCTCGCTACTTCTCTGATATTGTCCGGAAATTCATCATTCTTAACTCCAAGTGAAGACAAGTACATAAATTTAACCTTAGAATGTTTCTTGATCTTCCAATTTGTAAGGTACCGGCCTGTTGCTAACTGGGTCTATGTTGTGATGCGGTAAGTTGAAGATACATGGAAAACATGAGAAGATATGTCTTTGCATCCTATTTTAACCTATCAATACAGATCTATTCCAACAATGTTTTCAACTTTGCTACTCTCAAGTTGATCAAGTGCATCCTTCAATACAGAGTAAAGGCAGGACTTGTTGTGCTTTACCAACCTCATGTTTGAGTTGTAAACGTGCTCACAAATGGTCCTCTCGGAATTGCATCCTTTAACCATGGCAAATGGATGACTGGCTTTATTGTAATTCTATCTCTTGTAATGTGCATTGCCCACATTTACTCCGGTGACCTTGTCGAAGATCCCCTTCTCCGGGGCAACTTCCCAAATTTGCTCCATCTCTTGGTGAATGCCAAGTATCAGAGAACTATTTGGAGTTACTACCCCTTCCTAGAGCTTCCCTTAAGAATCTTGCCTAGATTAAAAATCCTGGAATCTAGTATCCTGTTTTTGGTACATATTCAACTGGACGAAGATTATGCAATTCCATTAGACAGGTTATCCTTCCCAGAATCTGTGAGTTCAGTTACCGTCTTGGCCTTCTATACCGCCTCCATACCCAGTCGAAAATGGGACAGGGTTAGGAATTGAATGTACATGTAGCAAGTGAATTTATAAATCAAGAGGAAACTCTGGCCTAAATCTGTATACTTGTATATTTCTGTAGCATGCTGTTTTCTGTTTTCTTCTCATATATATAAACAGTTTATGTTGTTTTTATGCGTTTTTGTATCATATTTTCGTTAATTTGAACATATTATTAATTATACTGACATAATTTAAACAGAACAAGGGACATGAAGTCCAAGTGTTATTCAAAGAAAATTTTAAAGAACTAAAATTGAAGAGATGCACACGTTACACTTTCCGTGTATTGCAAACTTTCTATCTAGATGGAAAGCTGTGGAACTGCCTGCTTACGAAGTAGAAACACCTTTACTATCAGCATAAAGGAGTTGCAAAATAGACATGAGATATATAGGCTTGGGTTCAAGAGGGAATCTTTAAAAATGAATGAAACAATGAACTAAACTGACTTGCATGAACCACAATATTTTTTAGAAATAAACTAAACTATAATCGGCATGGATGCAATTGTAGCTTTCAAGATAAAAGCTATATCTTGTTGAGAAGGGGTGTTTAAAACAGGACCTTCAGTAATCCTCAGTTTGCATGTTTCTTGTTTTTCGATATGGACTTTTGTTGTGATGAACTCAAGTATTGATAGAAAGAGTAGTATACCATCATCTTGAGCTTTACCGGTTCTATCCGTTATTCCTCTCTTTTGCAAGTCTCGGTGAAACATAAATTTATTAAATGAATCTCTGAAGCAATTATTTCAGGCCAATGAACATGTCCAGGGATGCATATGACGGTTGCCAACAGCTCTTCCTGAAATAGGAATTTGTTTCGCAAATCCAATTTATTTTTACTGTAGGTTTTAAAAAATTATTGTTTTGTTATGTTTGTGTCATTTATGATTTTTCTTTACTGTTCAGATAAGAATATTGAGATCATTAATTTCTGTGATGAAGCCAGAGTAATTGGGTAAAGGATGAAAGAAGTTGTTACTGCCTCGTTTAAGAATGACGATCTTTTTGTTATTGGTAAATGTGAATAATTACTCGAGTCATCTAGCTCCGTATATATTACTAAAAAACATTTCAGTCAAGAGCCTAGTTCAGAACAGAGTAGGATAATCATATCAAAATTTTATGCCTTAAGATATCTGTTCTTGTTAAGATAATATGGAAATGTAGTATTATTGTTATACTCTTTCAGTTCAATAGTGATTCTGTCAGGTTACCCTACCTTGTATAGCTTATTACATCATGTCAACAGTAGAAGGAATCTATTTTAGTCTGTCAGTCATAGAAGACTAGAATATCGAGTTCATTTACAAGGATGTCATTTTAGATCTTTCAGCTTTGTAATTTGGATGACTTGAGTATCTGTTCGTTTTCCTTGATTCCCATTTTAGTTTATTGCTAATTTGATATGAAAACTCTGACCCCAGATTCGCCTCAAAACCGGTATTTTGAAGACGAAGCTTTTATTGGCTATCTAAAATACCTTCAGTATTGGAAAAGGCCAGAATTTATAAGATTTAAATGTGATTTATATTTTTTTAGTTCCTTTCTGATCACCTCATCATTCATGTTTCTGCTAACTACTAGTATTATTTGGCAGGTATACACTATACAGGTATCCACATAGCATCTTCTTTCTTGAGCTTCCCCTAAATGAAATTTTCAAAAGCAATGCACATCCTGCCAACAAGGTACCCGTTTCAAAGTCACCTATATGGAATCTTTTCCTTCTTAATTTCCGCAAGTTTGTTCTCAGTTGTGTCTTACGTGTATACATATCAGCAATCTTAAGCTACTGCTCACCCTCCAGCGCTGCCTACATTGGTAGTTACTTCTGCTTCTTCTCTGGTTCCTACTTCAGCTGCAAGAGCCAAACCTTCTCCTGTGCAATTTGCTATTCTGTCTGGATCTTATCTTGCAAAGAATGATCCTAGGCATGACGGTGTAGATCAAAGAAAGCGAAAGTAAGTTTTCTTTTGACAGTTGACCAGTTTCTTCGATTTGATTTTTGATGTAAAATTATGATATAATATATACCGATTACAGGCAAACTTTCATATGTTAAATATAGCTCTTTTCTACTAGTAGTGTCATGTAGGTCTGTTCCTAGCTATGTTACCTTAAATCTTTATTTTGCTTAATTACTCGGGTTGGACACTCGTTACTCAAATATGTGTATGATCAAATATGGGTATGAACAATGGACACCTATTGTTAGGCAAAAAAAGCATTAAATTTACAAAAAAATTGCTGACTTCAGCATTTGAACACGTATTAATGTTACTAACTTATGTTAGGCACTTCCAGCTCAGCCAGGGTAAGATAGTTAACTAAACTATCGCAGTAAAAAAAACTTGCAGGGATATCGATGTTTTTTAGTAGTGTTCACCAAATAGACTTTCACATTATTAGCGAAGCAAATCCTTTTTGATTCAAACTCTAAAATTTTGTATCGATCAGAAGAGGAGGTAAGTATAATGAACCATTGTTGTAAAATCGTAAAGTGTTAAACAATAATAATACAAAAAGTATATATTAACAATGCAAACAGCTGATAACACTCCCTTTTGTTATCTATAGGAAAGATGGATGACCACTTGTCTACTCATGCACAACTTTGTTATGGGGCAGAGGAACATGCCCTACAGATGGTAACATCTTCCTTGTTTTAATTTCTGCCATGCGACTTTTATTTGAAGAAGTTGCAGACCCTGCTTTATTTGATAAATACTTCTTTCAATTTCAGATAATGTTTTTTTACCATGGTCTTTAATAGACTTAATTTAACATATATTGTTACTATTGTTACCATGGCAAGGTTTCCTAGTATATGCACTTAAAATGTTACTCAGGGTTTGTTTTGTTGCAGTGGGTTTTGAGTTTTGCTTTGTTTTGGTGTTCCTTAAAGTCTAGGCTCTAGAGGATGAATACGTAACCACTTGGAAAAATGATAATTAATAGTTAAAAAGAGTCGGCATCATAATATTCAACGTATTATCTGTATTTATTTTCTGCTGTGTTGTTTTATAGAGAATATAATTCCATTACTAAAATCTGCAGCTATTGCATAATGACAGAAGCATGCAAGTAATGCAAACTCGTATAGTTGAAACAGGGACTATAGAGTGAAGTGCAAATAAAGTTGCTGTTTAATTTATGTGTTCCATCCTTTACCTTTTAGATTAAGTGGCTGGACCACTGTTACTTTAAGTAGATTGCAGTTCGCATCCCATAACTTTTAGGTCTCGTCCTCCTTTGGTTGGAACACTTGAGATCGTGACACGTTGCACCTCAAACTTTCTTGTTCACTGCAATCGAAACCCTTTTTAATATGTTCAGTCATGCAGCTGCTAATGTTAAATGAAAGCGGTGATATTATCTTTGAATAATGAAGATTCTCCTACGCCCCATATTTTTGTCTCATTTAATTTTTCAATGCTGAATGTTCAGTCTATAGGCTTCTCTACGTTAATGCCTTGTACAGCGAGACACTATCAACGTTGTTGCTGTCACACATTCAATCTCCAAGGACATGAAATTTGACTTGGGGTCACGAAGGTATGTAGCTGCTTGTGCGGCTTTGAGCAAAGTCTTAGCTCGAAGAGCCTTAGCTGAGAAGATACACAATGTGGTCTATACACCAAGGAGAGTAGAGAAGTTGGAAGGTAAAGTTCTTATTGTGCTCGAGCTGTTTATTAAGGATAGATTTTATGTTAAAATGCAAAGAAGAAAAATAAACAAAGAAAGTTCAAGAAAATAGAAATCTGGTGTGACAACTTACACCTACACCTACAACTAAGAACTTTAACACTGATTCAGTATCCCGTCATCTATAATTTTCATAAAAATATTGTACTATCATTCTAGTGGTTGATATAGTTATTCCTTTAGGAAGATACTTGCAAAGTTATTTGTTGGAATGCACTTTATATTGACCTGAAATGTGCAGGTTAGAATTTCGAATGTCTTTGCTAGATGTATAATTGTTGCTGGAATAATTATTAGTTCAATACAGAAGTATGCAATTTCCTGGATGCTATATATGTTAAAAATAAGACAATTGCTATTCTAACATTATTTTTCGTGGCATCGTCGCAGAATTATGATAAAAATTTATGATATAAATTTAAAAGGATGTGACCGAGAACGTATTACATATAGTCTATACTCTCTATAATGTTTTATAGGGAACTTAAAGAAACGATTGAACTCTGAGTACCTTTTGTAGATTTTTCCTGCACAGATTATTATTATTTTATCTTGATTTTGCCAAGTTGCACACCTTGCTATTGACGCTCTTACGGTTGATAATGATTTGACATGTTTCAGTTTACTAGCTGTTTAGAGCAGCTGCAATTTTCTTGTGCACGCATATGATTGAAGAAGTAATTAGTAGATGCCAACTGGTTTATTCTGTGCATTTCATTTACAAAGTCTGACTTGTGAACATTTTCCAAACTATTCCACTGCTAAAAGCCTTCCTTAATAATGCTAAAAAGGCCGCAGCAGTGCGCATCTTCTCTCTTAAATCAACCTACTAGTTTCGTTAAGCTGCATTATGTATATCTTTTGTAAACCTTTATGCATGCTCTATTGTGGTTCTTTATCAACTTGATATTAATATATATATGTTTCCTTTTTCTTAAAAGACCATTCTGTAGATAATGGCTTTCCCCTAGACTTCAGTTGTACTGGCTCTTGTGCAGTTTTGTGGGGAAGCCAGTATTTGTTTTTTTTGCTCTGGTTGAAATTTATGTTTCATTCTTAGTTGTTGGTGCTTGATTGCTTAAGAAACCTGTCTTAACGAGACTATACCACAGTGTCCGCCTGTCATGTCGAACTAATAGCAATGTAGTGTTTCTGAGAGCACGTTTTAAACAAGTGCTGCTGTATGACATATAATATGCAGAAATCTGTGAAAACTGTAGCATTTGATTTTTCTTTTCATGTACCAATTGCCTTTACCATGTTGACACTAAAGGCTCATGAAATGGAACTAGATATAGCATTAGAGATTGTTAAACTATCTGTAGTTAATTGGGGATTTGGAAAATTCAGATTCCAATTGATAGTTTTGCCCTCTTTTCCTTATGTTTTTCTCGCTCCTTTTATTTATTTTAGGGGTGTTTTTTGCAGCAACTAGCATCATGGACAGAACAATCAGCATTAGGGGATGTTTTTCGAGTGCATTGAAGCGTACAATTTAGAGCTTAAATCCTCACCAGAAAACCTGAAGAAACTCCTTGAGCAGTTGGAGAAAACGAAGATATACAAAAAGAGAAGTCCAGTTAAAACAATCTTCGATTAATACATATAAATAAAACAAGTATGTGCGTGAGTAAACGAAATCAAATAGAGAAAGAAAAGGTATAAACGGAAGAGAGATCCATCATCTAATAGTCAAGAAAACGGCTACAATCCACTTTTTTGCCCCAGCGTCCTCGGTTTTATACTTATGGTCAAGTGATTCCGACATATGTAGTCGGAGTGCTTCCAAGCATTCACAACATACAAAGTCTGTGTGTTGCTCTCGCCAGTGAGCAATGGTACCTCTTCCTTCAAGAAGCGATCCAGATGCAATGTGGTCAGATAGAAGTGCATCTTTTGCTGCCAACGTTTGAAGTTCGTTCCGTTGAACTTCTCAGGTTTTTCAGCGTGTGCAGCAGACACAGTTGGCATAACAGGTGCAACAGGCATCGCATGTGGGACAGAAGTCACATGCCCAACTGACGTTTGACCCCATCAGATCCTACGATCTGTGCGTTAGGGTTAATAGCCTGCTGGTGAACCCCATCAGATCCAGCGATCTGTGTGTTGGGATCAGCCGTCATGTTTCCAGCGTCAATCACAGTTCGGTTCTCCATAGATCTGTTACTCAACAATACAAGCAGATACAAATGTATCAGTCGCAGATGTATAAAATAATTAGCTTTAAGATTGTTAAAACAATCTGCGATTAATACATATAAATCAAACAAGTTTCTGCGTGAGTAAACGAAATCAAACAGAGAAAGAAAAGGTATAAACGGAAGAGAGATCCTCGAGTACAGTTGAAACTGTCTCGTTAAAGTTATTTCGCCTCTCACCGTATGTGCGAGTCGATAGTCTCCCAAGATAAAACGAACGGAATTATCACCGACAGAGAGAGAGGTAGGGTTTGTATTTAGGAGGACGACTGTTTATTTTGAGTGAGTGAACCGTAAACCCTATAACGAAAATATATAGGTTTAGAGAAACGTGTGCACTACTTCTCTTATTTAATTAAACGTGTTAATTAAATTTAATACGAGAGTCAATTATTACTCGTAA
Source organism: Apium graveolens (assembly GCF_009905375.1). Taxonomy (NCBI): domain Eukaryota; kingdom Viridiplantae; phylum Streptophyta; class Magnoliopsida; order Apiales; family Apiaceae; genus Apium; species Apium graveolens. The sequence goes on along the minus strand of NC_133648.1, from coordinate 309,306,849 downwards.
TTGAATCGAATTATACCGAATAATGAATATTTATTTAAGAGCCCAAGCCCAGTGGAAATTAAATTAGCAAAACTAGTCCGTGATTATTCGGGCCAATTTTCTGATACATATCTCGAAATCCCATAATTTGCACCTCCTGCGCGCGCACGTAGAAGATGGAGCAACAACTTGCTAACACTTTTAGACACTACTAAAATGTTGTGCTATATAAAGGAATGGAAACCCCTTTTCCATTTCAACGTGGGATACAAGTTTTTCTTTCTACATTTCCACCTTTAAGGAACCAACTTTAGATAATTACATCTCATTCATCCTTTAACTATTTTGAGTGTTTCAAAGTGTCTCGTAAAACTATCACGGAAGAAAATATACTCCAAGCGTCACTCACTAAGAATGACTCAAAATGACTTGACAACGTGGGGCTTAATATCCACATTTTCCAACAAAACCTGCAAACAAGTAAACAAGAACCAATAATGGAGGTCCCGTGCCTCCGGCCAAGGCATCCCGTTTGACAAACGCACAACATATCATCTTTTAATGCAGCTTTTACGTCTGTGAGGCGTCGTTGGCACATGTAGAAGCCAAGCCTCCTTCGCACATGCTGTATCCTGCTATAGTTCAGGACCAATATACAGGAGCAACAGCATGAGTCCACCAGGCAACAATATGCTTACGCGCCTGAAGCAACATTTTCTCATCTAGCAGTGTCATATCCATGAGTTCCACTAAGCTATCCCTGCATATGGAAAATGGCATGGCTCCAGTAGTACTAAATGTCATTTTTTCAATTCAATATATTTTTCCTACAAAGCTTTAGATCCGTCACACACACTTTCGACATGAAACTACGAAAATGTTGCAACATGTATTGAATAACTCTGTAAATTATTTTGGACAGAAAAATTGCGAAAATGTAGCAAAATGCATGTTACAGGAAAGTATGAGATGCAAATTGTCACAATCTCAAGTACTGTGCTAAAAAGAAATGTTACCTAAATCTTTGGGAACAAACTGTAAATTTCTCTTTTTCTTTTAAATGGATATTAATGATTTATATTTACATTTTCTTAGTTCCTGACCTGAACAATTAACATATGTGTTTTTTATAATCTTGGGATGTGTTATAATTCATAAAACTTAATTTGTAAGAGAAAAATATTGTAAGTACATACTTAAGGGAGTTTAGTAAGAATATAATTAATTATTTTAAAAATAAAATTGTAAAATTGGTGCAATCACATTAAAAAACCCAATTTGGAATTGCAAACAAACAAAAACAATGAAGGACTATTCCAGCTGGGTTATTTGATTTGGATATCAGTTCGATTTTTTGGGCTTATTCATGGGCTTCTTTTCCAATGAAAAAATAGTATGAAATGGATAGAGGAGACACGTCAGTCAAGTCAAGTGGTATTTACACACGTGAACATGATTATTGGTCATGGAGTAATAACTTTTTGCAACACCTTACACGCGGAAATTCGGCAAGGAAAAACTTTTACGCTAATGTAAAACCCAAAATTGAAATTACGATATTTGTTAATTATTTCTTGTTAGCTTTTTTCTTGTCAACTTCGATTCTCACCCATTACCATATTTGTTAATTAAATATAATTTTACTCGAATTCGTTTTACTGACTTAGTTTGAAAAAAGATTTCAATTTATTTAATTAGCCGGACCAATTTGACTAGACACGTGAAATTAATAAAGTCGAGTTTGAATAGCGTTTAGGTTCAATTTACTCTAAAATGAAACATTATAGATGACCCGATAAAATTGGCTCGTTTAGTTAAACAAACCGGCTTGACTTGACTCGTAAAAATAAATGAATTGAGTATCGATAAAAATTTAAACTCGATTATTTAAATAAGCCAACTAAACTTGACTCAATTAAACTCGTTTCAAAATATATTCGGCTCCAAATTAGACTCGTCCAGACCGAATTACAGCCTAAGTTTCCGTGTCCTATCGGCTAATCATCAATTATTCGATCCTATCTTAAACCATATATGCGATTTATTTCCGTTTAGCATATTAAACTCGTCCCATAATTATTATATTCCCCAACTAACAATAAAAAAGAAACATACTTTTTATTTGAAACACAAGAAAAAAAAAGAAATAACATAATAAAATCAATCAGTCGCATAAGAAACATATTTGAACAAGGAGGTTCTAACGTAAAATCTTGTCTTGCGAAAGATCAGGCAGTGGGGCTGTCTGGGTAAGCATCAGCAGACGTGTTATAAAACTCATTTTAAACCCTAACTATTTGGACAAGTTTTGCTTGAAAGGCTCTCAATATATACATACAAATACAACCGTTTTGTGTTTATACATACAAAAAATGAATGCTTTAGCCGCTACCAACCGTAATTTTCGGCTTGCCTCTCGCATTCTCAACTTGGATTCTAAACTTGAGAAGAGTCTTTTGATCCCCTTCAGAGAAATCAAGGTTTTTTTTTTATGATTTTTGTGTTTTTACACTAGCCCTTTTGGTTTATATGTGTTTTTGTTAATGGAGTTTTGCTATAGTTGATCAGAGTAATCAAGGTTTATGTTTTTTGTAAATTTTGTGTTTTTACTTGAGCCCTTTTAGTTTATTTGTGTTTTTGTTAATGGGGTTTTGTTATAATTGAGTAGAAAAATTAAAGTTTGGTTTTTTATATAAATTTTGTGGTTTTGCATTAGCCCTTTTAGTTTTTATGTGTGTTTTTAATGGGGTTTTGCTAGAATTGATCAGAGAAATCAAGGTTTGTTTTTTTAATATATTTAGTGTTTTTACATGAGCCCTTTTATTTTATATGTGTGTTTTTCTAATGGGGTTTTGTTTTGATTGATCAGGTTGAATGTACAATTCCGAAAGATGATGGAGAACTAGTGTCTTATGTTGGATTTAGGGTCCAGCATGATAATGCTCGTGGACCCATGAAAGGGGGCATCAGATACCACCCTGAGGTATTTTTTATATTTCTATATTTTTGTTTATATAAATTTTTATTGATTTTCATGGTTTTGGTATAAATGTTTAGGCTTAATTTGTAATTTGTTGTTGTGGCCATGGATAAAGATCTGATCTTTATTGATTTTGGGTTAAAGATCATGATGTTTGGGGTTTTGGGTTTTAGGCCCCTTTGTTCTCGGTTTGTGGAAATCTTGTTTTATATGCATTGTATATGAATACATGTATGATTTGGTTTAATATGTAATTGGGATGCAATTTTTTAATCTTATAGTACTGTTTGATAAATGGGATTCCAATAGAACTTGATGGTTGTGATCGGAAATGGGAAACTGTTTTAAGTTTACTGTTTGATTGTTTGTGATGGATTTGATTTGTTTTTTAGCAGTAGAAAAGACCCTGCACTGAATTTTTTTTTATGTGTGTGGGTGTTTGTTCAGTAGTTTAAATATGATTTTTTTTACATTCGATGCTGTTATTTAACGTTGCCGCCATGAAGTGTTTGATTTCGATTATATCTTGTCGCAAGAAAGGTTTTCTGTCGTTTCTGGTTGCGGGATTTTTGTTGGTATCATTAATATTTTTGGATTTTTATGCCTGATATGGTTTTGGTTTAACTGTATTTACTTTTGTCGGAATCTTTGCGCATTACAGTCTTAACTTATTTCTTTTTTATTAATACGTTTATTGCTCTAACGGATGCTCTTTAATGGTCTTATCAAGGTTGATCCTGATGAAGTAAATGCCCTGGCTCAACTAATGACTTGGAAAACAGCTGTAGTGGACATTCCTTATGGTGGTGCAAAGGGCGGGATAGGATGCTCACCTAAGGATTTAAGTATCAGTGAACTAGAACGTCTTACGCGTGTCTTCACTCAGAAAATTCATGATCTAATTGGTGTTCAAACTGACGTTCCTGCACCAGATATGGGCACCAATGCTCAGGTTTTGCATCTCGGCCTATTGAATTTATATTTTTTAAATATAAAATTACCTCTAGAGCAGAGTTATTAAGTATATATTGCTATATCCAAAATAATGTTTATTGCAAAAACCCTTTCCCCCTTGAGTTGTGACAAGGTCATCATTTGAATCCCTGCATCCTCTCCCCGTATACATATAAAAAATCTAATGTAATGAAACTAATGTATTTGTATGTGAACATGGCAGACCATGGCTTGGATTTTGGACGAGTACTCAAAATTCCATGGGCATTCGCCAGCTATTGTGACAGGAAAACCTATTGTATGTATTACATTCAGTTGAAACCATTGGAACTTTTTGTTTGGATAATTAAGATGTGATCCCCCATTATAGTTTTTTTTGCTAATTGATTACACACGCACACACGCCAGAAATCGAACTCCTGACCTCCACCAACACTTCGTTGGCACCCATTATAGTTTTTACATATATAACCTATCTAATTTGAGAAATGGTATGCATATATAATGGAATTATAGGATCTTGGTGGTTCGTTGGGTAGGGATGCAGCAACTGGGCGTGGTGTTGTTTATGCCACACAAGCTTTACTAAAAGAACATAAGAAGTCAATTGAGAATAAGAAGTTTGCTATTCAGGTACCTTATCCTAAATAGTATCTGTATGCAGTGTTATGCATATATATATGCATGACTCGTTTTGTAATGCGTTGGTTTTTTCTAGGGTTTCGGGAACGTGGGATCATGGGCAGCAAGGCTCATTCACGAGAGAGGTGGAAAGGTTGTCGCAGTGAGCGATATTACTGGAGCAGTCACAAACCCAGAAGGGCTTGATATACCCGCTCTGCAATGGCATAAAGATGAGACAGGCAGCTTAAAAGGTTTCACTGGTGGAGACGCGATGAGCGCTGAACACTTGCTTGTGCATGACTGTGATGTTCTTATACCATGTGCTTTGGGTGGTGTTTTAAACAGGTATTTTTTTCTTCTACCGGAATATCTTGTTTTTATGCCTTTTCCAAGAAAAATTCTGTATTAATATAGCAAGGCAAATGCCACACCAAGCTATAACAAGTATGATATACTATCATACCCTCACTTATTAAAAGCCGTATAGAAGCATAATATGCATGCATCTTTTTTGTTAATGGGTTGTGTTTATGATCCTTCGCGGATCTTTAGCAAGATAAATCTCAACTGTATATTTTAAATATCTTTAACTTTAGCCATAAAAGGGAACTCTGATTTCAGTTGATGCATTTCTGTATGCCGATGTATGCATATGGCAGGAATATGTTTCTCAACTCGTAAAATACAATGCAATATGGAGTAAAATTTATTGTATTTTCATGCATAGTATTGCCTGATTGAAAGGAATGTAATGCATCGGAAAGAAAGCACGTCAGCCTTACACATTTGAATTATAGGAAAATGCAGTGATTTGAATGTGTAAAACCAATTGTTTTCTTTGATTCAGTTATTAACATTAGAAATCCGAAGCAAGTGCTTGAATCATAGTCTCTGCAAAACTAACCAATTACTTTCTTTAATTTAGCAAGTAATATTGTAAGCAAAAACAAGTGCAACATCAAATGTTTGCAAAAGTAAAATTGGTTAATGTTGTGTTTTATAATTCGAAAACAGTATTTTTGTTGTAACTTTCTGAAAGGATTATACATTACAAAATGAATTTTTTGGTGAATGGTGGCTAAAAATTTTTGGTAGTATGCAGCTTCATGTGTGTGGGTTTGGAAACTATTGTTTCATTTGTATAGGATGTCTTTATGAGATAATCTATATTATACCAGAGTGAAAGATCTTCTCAGCATAATATAGTTACCTGACTGAATTTGCTCCATTTTCTTATCCTCTTTATAAAAGAGAAAATGCAGGTGATGTGAGGGCTAAATTTATAATTGAAGCAGCCAATCATCCTACTGATCCTGAAGCTGATGAGGTAGGCTTATATCTCTATATCTTTTTTGTACTTATTTATCGAAAATGACATACATGATACATATTAACAAAAATTCATTAATGCTGCAGATTCTTGCAAAGAAAGGAGTTGTAGTCCTACCAGATATCTATGCAAATGCTGGAGGTGTGACTGTCAGTTATTTTGAGTGGGTTCAGGTAACATTAATTACTAAAGCAGCTAAGCACATTTTATCTTTTGGTTTCTCTACTCCCTTAAATCTTATACCCTTAAATCTTATACGTGATTCTTGGAAATTAATATGCAAACCCTTCCCTTTCAGACACTTATAGGAAAAGAAAACAACCCTTCTAGAACAAACTATATAACACTTCTTAGAGTTTTACCTTGATGCTGTGTTTTGTTATCAAATGGATGCTGCGAGGAAAAGTTAATATTTAACAGCAGAGCTAAAAAAAGTTTGTTACAATTGTCAATAATTCTTGTTATTGCAGAACATACAAGGGTTTGCGTGGGCTGAAGAACAGGTGAATAAGGAACTCAAAAGGTACATGACAAGAGCTTTCAATAATATCAAGAACATGTGCCAGACACATAATTGCGACCTTCGAATGGGTGCATTCACACTTGGCGTGAATCGGGTTGCTCGTGCTACCATGTTAAGGGGTTGGGAGGCATAATTTGATCAAGTATATGACATTTAATTGATTCTGGGATACTTAGTTATGGAAGTTTTAAATTATTAATGTACCCGTGGGTATAAAATTGGAAAAGACTAATATACAGTCTGACTGAGTTAAAGGTTCCTGTTGGGATACTTATTTCTATATTGCAAATCATGTTTAGAGAGCATCTCCGATTTTTTAATTTGTTACAAGTGAGTCTATCGAAATTTAGATGGTATATCCTGCAGTTTTTGTATATTATGGTACCAAACGAAAGTTTGGTTCATCTCATACTCAGCACACAGGCAGGGATATTATTACCAGTGTTCTGTGAATTCGGGTTCGCACCTTATGGCACGATTTACGGTTAATTCTGCCAAAATTGCAATAACCCAAATATTGGTCGTGCAATCGAGTAAAGAAATTTGAAGTATACATCAAACTCAGGTATCCCTTATTACTTGTGTTGATCTTATTTTTCATAGAGTTGGAAACGGAAGTGGCTTGCACAATTATTTGTCGTGTTGGAAGATCCAACAAATGTACATTGCATTGCATTATCACTCTATATGTCAGTTTTCTAAGCCTATAAATTTGACCTCTGTAACTTAGTTCCCCCATCTATCTTCTCCATCTCTCCCCCTGACCGGCCACATGGACCAATAGATCTTTTAGGAACATGCGACTTTTGTACCCGGGAATACACTGGACTTTTTTATCCATATAGCATCTATACAGGTGTTCTAAAAATCGGCCGCAGGGGGTGCCTAGCGGTGATAAAACGTCCTGACTTGGACTCAAACGGTGATTTTGGCGTTTTTCGAAATCGTGTCAAAATCAGGAATAAGCGGGCTAGACAGTCAAAAATCGTCATAGACGGTCTAGATTGAAAATAATTAAAAAAAATATTTTTTTTTACATTTTTATGATTTTAATTCATTAATTTCATAATTTCACAAAATATCATGCCAATTTCTAAATATAAAGTATTGGTAAGAATTAACAAGTAATATAATATATTTATTTTCTCACTTCAAAAATAAAAATGACATATTGTAATTAGTTTACAAGTGTAAATTAAAATATAGTTAATATTGTAAACTCAATAATTAGTACATAACGAATGATAAATGTGTAAATATTGTTTAATATTATTCTAATTTCTTTTGTTAAACAATTATTTGACATATTGATCATTATAAAATTATAAAAAATTAAAAATAATATTTATATTCTTCCGATTAATGTTCCGATTAATCGGTCCGATTAATCTCCGACTTGCCGATTAATCTGTCAAAGGTACCCTCACTGTCCTGTGACGCCTAGTGATTTCTGGAACACTGATCTATACTCCTTCCGTTTCACTCATTTTCTTTACATATTTTTTTCCTCATAGTTGACACGCATTTTAAGACCGATTAATGTATAGTTTTACAATTTATTTTTAAAATTTTCTTTTTCTGTATAAAAATTTAACCATTATATTTTTATTCAAAAAAAATATTTAAAATTATTTAGGGAACCATACTTTACGATAGTCTTAAAATGCGTGTCGATCTTTCGTTCCCCAATATAAAGAACCCGAGGGACGGAGAGAATCTTTATTTTCTCATTTCATTTATTTTTTAAAATTTTTACCTTCTTTTTTCTAAAATGTCAATATTTATTATTATTTGAGTATCAAATCATATTTGTATTCTTTAACATTTATATTGATTTAATGTTTATACTCATCAAGAATCGAACCTTGATTTATTCGCTTAATAATGCCCATAAATGACAACTTCATCCCTGCAACTGTACCACAATAACTCCATTATGTTAGAGGATATAAACGTAATCGATTAAGAGGTATAAATTATATATAGGATATAATTTATAAATTTTAGGAAAAAATAAATTATTTTCTGGATTCAAACTATAATCGATTAGAGACGATTAAGCCCAAGTCAACAACAAAAAAAGTTAGTTGCTGCTGGTGCTGGGTAGGTAGCTAACTTGTTTTTCTAAAAAATGTGTTATATAAAATTGTGATGACACTTCAAAAAAGTTCAACAACAAATCAAATGAGGCAAAGACTGTTAAACTAGTAATAGTGTCAAGTGTACCACTAGCGGGAACTACTAAGTCGTAACTAAGATGGTGCAGTATACCTAACCCCTTTTGTTTTATCATCAATGATAAACACTTGGCTGAAGCAATCAAGAACATAATGTATGTACTGTATTATCTTAAGTGCCGATTTTATGAATTCCGTCTCGTAAAATAGTTTGTATTTGTAGTGGAATATAACCCGTTTTTACGAGCATTGAACTTGAAGTTAACTCGGTGTTCACTAATCTCGGGGTGAGCGAGAATCAAAATCAGAATATGGGATGACAAGAGATAAGTTATTAACCACTTGAGTTATTTCATCATGCTTGTGACTCATGTTCATGTTACGATACTTTGTGATTTGTATTTTTTAAATGACTTGGTCAATTTTTGGGTACATCATTATTTAATCTCACGCTAACTACTTGATATGGCTATAAATTAGGAGATTAATTCAACTGTTATGCTCCTCATTGTGCCACTACTGTGTATAGAAATGAAGAAATCCATTATCAGAATGAAGACTGTTATCTTTCTTTTATCTCTCTTTACTCAGTTGGGATCTCAAGCTCGAATGTTACCAGGTAATTAACCACATTCATTAGTCCACCTTCTGTCGAGAAATTTAAACTAGTTAATTAGCTAGCATTATACTATATAAATGGTTATTAGATTTTCAAGTCATCAACTAAGCTGCTACTTGTATAATTATGATGCAGGAGATCATGTCATACTCAGAATGAGCAGCGTCAACTATAACGTAGAAAAGAAGTCGATTAGTTTGGTTGCAGACCAGATACTAATAAGCATGATGAGCAGTTACGTAGATGGAAAAGATGCTGCACCGCCTCCTCCATCGCCATATGCGGCGACACCTTCGGTAACACCAATGAGCTCCACCAACTTCACCTCCTCCGCGCTATAATTGGTTTGTGAGCAGATCAATTGCTGATTGCTAGATCAGTCGTTATAAAATCTTAACTCAGCAATAAACCGGGAGAAGGTGATCACCAGTTATCAAATTAGCATTGCATTTATACAAGCACTTTTAGATCACTTCGTCTGCCTATTGTCCGGTTTATGTAATGTTCAGATTCTGTCTCAGAAAGCAACCTCGTAAAATAGTTAATTGTACCGGGTATCCTTGTAACTCCATCTCACTTAAAATCCTCTATTTATGAAGTCTTCAGTTATAGTATGACCGTAAAATTGCTTAAGATTTATGTGCTACTGTAACTCTCGGAACCATGGTGTACATGATGTTACAACACAAAAGTACCGGTGTTGCTAATATGAATGTAAACTTAAGAGGTGATTTACAAAGGCTGAAGATTAGAGAATCACATGTTTTTTTATTTTTATTGCGATGTAGTGAATTATATGAACAAGAAAGGAAATACGAGAACACGTTGGGGATCAATGAAAAGAGAAAAAGGTTTCTGTTACAGATACCGGTCGTGATTCTAAAATCACCAATATACCATGACCAAGTTTGTTAGAGTTAGTTATATTTCACATTCATTATAAATACATTTGTAATGTTCTCATTCTGTACAACTGTTACTTCATATTTTCATATCAATATAAACTCTTCTTGTTCATCTTTATAATTCAGTAGATATGATCATGTTTTGACATGGTATCAAAGCTAATTTCGATCTTTATCATCTTTATCATCATTTAATCCGCTGTATTCTAATCTTTTGTATGTGGTTCCAGATCTTCACTTTATAGTTTGTTTGAGCTTTTCATCAAACACCTTGTGCGCATTTTGTGTTCATCTTACTCAATTCTTCGATCTCTCTCGATCTCTCGATCTCTGATTTCGATCCATCAGTGCTTCAACATAGTTATGACGACGTATGCTAGTTATGCTGCAGCTGCAACTGGAACTTTCGGTACCGTTTCTATAGTAATAGATGCTAATCATCCGTATTTTCTACAATCTTCTGATAATCCAGGTATTCCACTGGTTACTCAATTACTTAATGAGCAGAATTATTATCAATGGATTCGTGTTGTCTCCATTGCACTATCTGCTAAGATGAAGTTAGGTATGATTGATGGAACGTTACCTCAACCTCTTGTTACATCTCCTCAGTATGCTGTGTAGTCACGCTGTAATGATATGGTGTTGTCCTGGCTTTTAAACTCCATGTCTGTAGAAATTAGAAATAGTGTGGCATATTTTTCTACTGCTAAAGAAATTTGGGATGATCTAGCAATTCGCTTTTCTCAGACTAATATGCCTAGAGTTTTTCAGTTACGCAAGGAATTATGCTCATTCACTCAAGGAACTCTGAGTATCACTGCTTATTTTACTAAATTTCGCACTCTTCTTGTTGAGATTGATAATCTAAATCCAATGCCTAACTGTTCATGTATAACAACTGGCTGCAATTGTGATCATGTTAAGAAACTGGAAGCATATAAGGATATGATCAATCTCAGTCAATTTCTTATGGGGCTTAGTGATCAATACACTGCTGTTAGAGGACAATTGCTCATGTTACAACCTTTGCCTACTATCAATCAGGCTTTCTCTTTGTTACTACAAGAAGAATCTCAACGTGATTTTGCCAGAACTAGTGCTTTGCCATTAACTGATACTATGGCCTTGAATGTGAAATACAATAACCTGTCTAAATTCAAGAATGCTGGTAATGTCAGTTCTACTTCAGCAGGCTCGACTGGAAAGAAAGTCAATGATTCTTTCTGTGATTATTGCAATTCAGTTGGACATACACGTGACAAATGCTTTTGTTTACACGGGTATCTAGATTGTCACAAACTTTATGGTAAACCAAAGCCTAAGCCAAGGAGAGCTCAGGGCATTAATTCCTTTGGCACAAATGTCAAGTCAGCTTCTCAAATATCCACTACTCATTCTGCTACTTCTGGTTCTACTGAGGTGAAAAATGAAGGCAGCAACAAAGACTCGTTGTTATTCACAGATGCTCAGTGTCAACAGTTGGCTAAGATGATTTAGGACTCTATGAGACAAACAAATGCCTGGAATGCTCCTTCCAATTCTCAGATGTCTGGTACTTCATCTTTTTCATGTTCAATTGTGTCGGTGAATTCAGTTTTATGTCATGATAATGATCAATATCACACTTGGATATTGGACTCTGGAGCTACCAACCATATTACTTGTCATAAATCTATTTTACATGATTTAATTCCTTAAAAAGATGAATTATATTTACCCGATGGCAAAACTGTTGCCATTACTCATTCTGGAAAAATTCAGCTTACCAAAGATATTTCTCTGGTTGATGTGTTATGCGTTCCTGACTTTAACTGCAACCTTATATTTGTTTCCAAATTACTCTCACATCCTTCTTTTGCTATTGTTTTCTCTGCCAATACTTGTGTTCTACAGGACCATACTTTGAAGAAGGAGAGCGAGATTGGTAATCTGCAGGATGGTCTTTACAAGTTTCATGTTCCAAATTTGTTTCAGTCTCAGTCTCAAACCTGTAGTAGTGCTTGTAAATATGTCTTAAACAGTACTCTGTTTTCCTCCACAGTGTGTAATTCTGTGATTGATTCTCCTGAACCTAACGCTCAGTTATGGCATTCTAGGTTGGGTCATCCATCTAGTGTCATTCTTAATAAAATCTCTGTAATTCCTAAGCATTCATGTAATTTTCAGGAATGTGACATTTGTTATTACTCTAAACAACATCGATTACCTTTCCCAGTTAGTGACTCTCACAATACTGCTCTTTTTGATCTTATACATTTAGATGTATGGGGTCCGTACAAACAACCTACTCATAATAATTTTTGATATTTCTTAACGATTGTGGATGATTATTGCAAGGCCACTTGGGTTTTTCTCTTCTCTGTTAAAACTCAGGTGCCCTCCATGATTAAAAATTTTCTTAAGTATGTTCATACTCAGTTTGGGCATACTGTCAAAATTGTTCATTCTGATAATGGAACAGAATTTACCAATGTTGATTTACAAACACATTTTAATTCTCTTGGAATTGTTCATCATACCTCTTGCCCTACTACACCACAACAAAATGGTCATGTTGAGCGTAAGCATCAACATTTACTCAATGTTGCTCGTGCCTTGAAGTTTCAATCATGTTTGCCTAACTCATTTTGGGGGGACTTCATTCTTACTGCTACTCATCTTATAAACCTATTGCCAGTACAGAGTTTGCATTATCAAACACCATTTAAATTACTGTACAAAACTGCACCAAATTATTTACATCTTCGTGCATTTGGTTGCCTTTGTTATGCTAAAAGTCTTGTTATGCATGATAAACTAGAGTCCAGGGTTGTCAAAGGAGTGTTTATAGGGTATCCATTTGGTAAGAAGGGGTATAAAATTCTGGATTTGCAAACCAGGAAATGTGTTTACTTCAGGGATGTCAGGTTTGTTGAATCAATTTTTCCTTTCTCTACTTCATCTCTGAATTCTAATCCTCAGAGTTTTGATGTCAATACTCCGTTATTTCCCATCCCTTGTATAATTGATAATGACTCTCAACCTGATGTTATCTGTGATATTCATTTATCACCGTCTTCACCTACTTCTTCTAGCAATAATCCCACCTCATCGACACATACTCCGCATGAGTCACATGCTCCTGTCATTTCTTCTCGTCCTGTTCGCAATAAACAGGTTCCTTCCAAGTTTAAAGATTTTTTGGGTCTTCCATCTACCAATGCAGTTACTACATCTCCCTCTACTTCTCCTGCAGGTATGGCCTCTGTTTATTATCCTATTCAAACTCATCTTTCGTATGACAAGTTCAGTCCTAAGTACAGAGCTTACTTGACTTCTATCTCAACTTCTCCTATACCTCGCACTTTTCATCAAGCAACTCCTAATTCTCACTGGTTTCAAGCTATGAAATCTGAAATTCAAGCCTTGGAGGATAATCACACCTGGAATTTGGTTTTAAAACCTCCCAATCATCACATTGTTGATTGTAAATGGTTATTCAAGATTAAATATAATGTTGATGGCAGTGTGGAACGGTATAAGGCTCGTTTGGTAGCTCATGGTTTCACTCAATCTTTTGGCATTGATTACTATGATACATTTGCCCCAGTGGCCAAAATGGTTACTGTTCGATTGTTGCTCTCTGTGGCTGCTTCTCGAAACTGGAATGTTTATCAACTTGATGTTCATAATGCGTTTCTAAATGGTGATCTGCTCGAGACTGTATACATGCATTTGCCACCAGGATACTCTCTCTTGTCATCTCGTTGTCCTGTCAATTTTCAAGATTATGTTTGCAAATTGTGCAAATCTATCTATGGCCTCAAGCAGGCCCCTCGATGCTGGTTTGTTAAATTTTCAACTGCTTTCAAGAAGTATGGGTTTCATCAGTCCCATAGTGACAATAGCCTCTTTACTTTTCGTGCTTCTGGAGCCTTTGTTGCTATTTTAGTGTATGTGGATGACATTTTGTTCACTGGTTCTTCTGAAGCTCTAATCAGGGATATAAACTTTATCTCAATTCACAGTTCAAGATAAAAGATCTTGGCCCTGTTAAGTATTTTCTTGGGATTGAAGTTGCTCGTTCTTCTCAAGGGTTTTATCTCAATCAGCGTAAATATGTGTTAGATCTGCTTCATGATACTGGGCTTACTGCAGCTAGATCATATGTTGTACCCATTGAGCAGAATCATCATTTACTTGCGAGTACCTCTTCTTTGTTATCTCTTGCAGATGCTTCTACATATCGAAAATTGGTTGGTCGTTTGATTTATCTGACCATTACCCATCCCGACTTGGTATATGTTGTGCATATTTTATCTCAGTTTATGAATTCTCCCAGGATTGATCATATGTTGGCTGTTTTTAGAGTTCTGAGGTATCTTAAACAGTCTCCTGGTAGGGGTTTATTGTTGTCTGCTAATTCTACCTTGAATCTTGTTGCCTATTTTGATTCAGACTGGGGGGATAATAGCAGACACTCCTTGACTGGTTATTGCATAATGCTTGGCAATTCTCTGATTTCATGGAAGTGCAAGAAACAAATTACTGTGTTCGCTCTTCAACTGAAACTGAATATCGAGCTATGGCTGATACTTGTTGTGAGGTTATCTGGCTGGTTGTTGTGCTCAAAGACTTCCTGGTTGCTCCTGCTTTACCTATTCCATTTTACTGTGATTCCAAGTCTGCCATCTACATTGCTTCTAATTCAGTCTATCATGAACGCACCAAGCACATTGAGATAGATTGTTACCTGGTGCGTGAGAATTTTGACAAAGGCTTACTTATTCCGGTTCATGTCTCCACTATCACTCAACCAGCTGACATCTTTACCAAAGCTGTTGGAACTACTACTTTGCATACTCTCAGTTCCAAGTTGAACGTCTGTGATCTATTTCAGCCTTCCAAATTGAACGGGGCTGTTACAGATACTAGTAGTGATTCTAAAGTCACCAATATAGAAGACTTGACCAAGTCTGACCAAGTTTGTTAGAGTTAGTTATATTTCACATTCATTATAAATACATTTGTAATGTTCTCATTTTGTACAACTGTTACTTCATATTTTTATATCAATATAAACTCTTCTTCTTGTTCATCTTTATAATTCAGTAGATATGATCATGTTTTGACAGTTTCTCATATCACAGCAAGCATGGCTATAGTTGCCGCTGAACGCTGTCAATTTCCGGGAAGAAAGAATAAGACAGCCAGAAACAACATGTACTCATAGCCAGCCCTTTAAGTAGAGTTTATAACCATTCTGAATTCTGAAAATACAATTTTTAGATCATCCTGGATACATAACTCATTAGCAATTAAGCACCAAACCACATTCAGGAATAACTGGACATTAGTAGAAGTTACTGAACCAAGAGAAGTCTGAGACCTCTGTTCTTTTCTTCTTTTTTAAAAATATTTTGTTACTATAAAGTTTCTGCCTGATAATAACTTTCAGGGCAAGGAAATACTAGAATGCATGATCACAAATCACTATAAAGCTTCTGCCTAATGATAACTTTCAAGGCAAAGAAATGCTAGAAGTCATGATCTTTCTTAAGAGCAAGATCATGCATTCTAGCAATTTCTTGTTGCCCAATGGAATGAAGAGCATGCGTCACCAAACAGTTGAGGCAGGGGGTTTTACTCATTATATGCCTGTTTGGTTTTACTTCTATAACCTCCGACAAGAAGAAAATAATTTTTACCTCTTTAAGAAGTGAAACCAAACACCACCCGTGTATACGGTGGCGGATCCAAGACCCAAGTCAAAGGGGTTCAATATTTTCTATTATATTAGGCAAATTTTGACAATTAGACCATTTTTTAATAGCATTTCTAAATTTTTATCGCATAATATTATTTTCTCATAAATAATTTAAATATGAAGTACCGTATTTTCTATTTGTCGGCCCCGATTATTCTTATATAACTTCTTTTAGAGCATCCCAATAAAGATTGCTAAATGATTGTTAAATCTTATGTGACATGATAACCTTAGTTGCAAAGCTATTGAGTTATATGGTTGACTTTTCAAAATGACTAAAATACATGTACAATTGTAAAAATTGGATATCAATAATACTTATTTTAGTTCATGTGATAATTATGATTTAATTTAGGAATTTAATTTATGGAACATATGCAACTTTTGGAGATTGCTAAACTTACCGTAAGTCTCACTGTTTCGTGCATCCACTAATTCAGCTACTCCCTCTGTTACTAGCTTCGTCCCATTGATTAGTATATGTAAGAGGTGTGGCATGCAGGTTAAAAAAAATGTTATTTTAGAAATTAAAGTCTAACTTGCGTAATAATGGCTAAATTTTACATGTATTTTTAAATATTAATATATTCGAGTTTGAAATTTTTTAAATAAAAAATTGATATTGTATCTTATTTTATATAGCAAAAATTATGAATGTGGAATAGTGTATTATAATTTACTAGAAGATAACTCGTGTAAAGTATGAGACCGAGAAAATTTATTAAATTTATTAATAATGAAACACTAAGGGTAATCTCTTTATTTATTATTTCAATTGTAGTTAACGTAATCTCTTTATTATTCTAAATTTACTTCAACCCCTTTTTCACATTTTGTTAAATGATATAGAATTTTCCGCAAAATAGAGATAGATTGTAATTATAGTATGTATGATACGAGCAATCTTGTTTTACTAAAAATAATATAAAACTTATAGAAAGTAGAAGTATATATTGTAATTACAATAAGATTTGGATAATTTTATTTAATTAAAAAGGGACAGTCTGATTATTTAATTTAAAAGGATTTCACCTTAAGGTTTTTTCATAAGGATCTTTTTAGGATTTTAATCTTCGTATCTTTGTCTTTTTAATTCATATAAATATACTGATTATGGAAACTATATTTTTTCCGCCCGATCAATAATTTGAAAAGTGGTTTAAAACTTAGCCACCATTATCTAATTTAATGTATTTTTATTTAGTTAACGACACATAGTTAACGGTACTTAACGGGCGCCACCTATTTAAAAGACGGAATATAAGTGTAGCCACCAACATGCCATTTTCAAACTTGGACCAAAATTTTCTACTTTATGAAAATTTTAGCCACCTTCACGTTTTTTACTCTTAAAAAAATATTTAATTATATAGAAACTGAAAATTATATTTGATTCCCCGTACCTATATTTCATACCACCCGGACTTGGATATAAAGACTCATTCCTAATGAGTTTAAGTTATGGGTTTGGAGGAAGAAATATCTTAACCAAACATTAGGTTTGAGTTTGAAATGAACAAACCCCATATCTCAATCCTCAAATGTCCGAACCAAATGACCCCTTAATTGGTGTAACTGATGTGAATGTAGCAGTGTCAATTTTTATTTAACAATTAACAATTTAACGTTCATTTTGTAACTATTTTGAAAATCAATTTGGGTCCTCTATACTTCTGTCTTGCGTTTTAATGACATATACATTCTATACAAATTAAAGTAATTGAATAACATTATATAATGTTGTGACCAATATCTTGCTTGTATTAGATTTAGGTCGATAAAGAATTTAGGGTTCTATTCAAAAAAATACGATAATTGGGGAATTTTCAGGGTGCCCGGGCAATCAGTCTGCCAGTGAGTCCGGAATGTCTGGGAATAGCTAACCCACAGCTTCTATAATGAGATAGCATGGTTACCCACTAGGTACATTGTTAAGAGATATAATAATATATTATAATAAGAAAAATATGTTGAGATTGTTAAAGATAAATTAGAATATTATAAATATATGATTAATATGATTTATTTTCGTTGTTACGAGATATTATAATCTGTGATCAATTTTGTAATCTATATATACTAAATTATTATAAAAGAGAATGTATAACCTCAAAGCATATTTATCATGGTATCAAGAGTTTAGGTTATCCCTGCAAGAGTTTGCGGCTGCAAGAAAAATCAAACCTGCTAGAGTTGCTACATACGAGAATAACACTGCGAGAGTTCGTGGCATATAAAAAAAATTATTTGTAATTTGAAACTAAGTGGGTGATTCCGTTTTTACAAAAATCTCGACTAGGGCGGTTGATTCCGCTTTAACAAAAAACTTGACTAGAGCGGGTGATTACGTTTTAATAAAAAATGTTGTGCAAGACATGCTTGTACAATAACAAGACTAAGTCAAATTGACAACCCTAAGTAAGTTGTATGATAATCTAAGTGTGCACTTTATATTGTATTACTTAAGTCTGTAAAATTGTCAATAGATTAGACTGGAGTATTTTTCTAGTAAACAGTCTCAAGCCTAAGAATAAACTCTGGAAGAAGATTATGAAGATCATGCCTCAGAGACATTGTGAAGAAGCTTGGAGTTGAATAAATCTGTTTTGAGAAAAACATTCTAAGTCAAGAAATCTATATGTCACATATCAAGTCATATAGAGAAGTCATTCGAGAACTCCAGAATGACTTATCGACAAGTCAAAAATAGCTTATAGAGAAGTCTCAGAGATATCGACAAGTCAAAATGAAGATATGAAGATTGGAGATATCGACAAGTCATTTCTACATTAGAGAACTCAGAGATGTCGATAAGCCAAATTAAAGAGATGAAGATTAGAGATATCGATAAGTTAACTCTACATGCAAAGACTTGGAGACCTCGGCAAGCTAAGCTCATTTGAGAACTCAGAGATCTCGACAAGTCAAGCTCATTCGAGAACTCAGAGATCTCGACAAGTCAAGTTCACATTTGAGAACTCAGAGACCTTGATAAGTCATTATACTTATCGAGATGTCATTTCTCTATAGTTCAAACTGGAGATCTCGATGTAAAAGTCAAAGTACAAAATGCAGACCGGTTAAAGATTCAAGATTATTCATCAACAAATAAATCAATCACTGATTTGAAAAGTCTACAAAAAGAAGCTTAAAGAATACAAGATCAAAGGACAAAATTAACTGACAAAGTAAAGTCACAGACATGCACGATTTGCAAAGATACACTAAGCCAGAAATAGAAAATTTTAGTTGACTTAAAGTAGGGTTTAGGACATGTTATTGCATGCTATGTAAAACATGTGTTTACTAATCTATAAAGTAAACACTGAATGATTTGTTTTAGTTGTAACAAATAGATCTGAAAAATCTTGTAATCTCTCAAGGAAGAAGCTGAGTTCTTTATCAATAAAGAACCCGAGAATTTTGTAGTAAGACATACTTGATTTTAATATAAAATTAAGTGACTTTTGAAGATTTGTGTTCACTGTTTATTATTTCATTATTTTCGTGTTAACACAATTCACTACAAAGCAGATTACTTTGTTCACCAAACCAAACATAATTCTAGAAAAGCCTAAAATCAAGAAAAACACATTCACCCCCTGTGTTGTATTCATTACCTAACAAGTGGTATCAGAGCAAAATCTGAAAGCAAACAGATTAAAGATCTCTGGAGAATGAATACACAGAAGCTCGGCAGTATTAAAATCCCTACCTTTGACAGATCTAACTACACATTATGGAAAAAGAAAATGACGATGTTCATAAGAATGGACAACCCTCTATATATTCAGATCCTCAAGAATGGGCCTTTCACTCCCATGGTAAGAGTTGAGGAATCTATAGATGGAGACATGGTTATTCCAACACATTATGCTCCTAAAGATCCTTTAGAATATACTGAACCTGAAAAGAAAAAAGTTTCTCTGGATAGTGGCTTGCAGCTGATTTTAATAGTCACTTGACAATGTAATTTACAATAACATTGTCAACTGTGACACATCCAAACAGATTTGGGAGAATATAGAGATCATGTGTGAAGGAACAGAGGAGGTTAGGTCAAACCAAATGAGGATTCCGGTTTCTCGGTATGAGGGGTTTATGGCTAAACCAAAAGAAGGAATTACTGAAGTCTTTGAGAGGTTCAATAAATTGATAAATGACTTGCAGCTACATGATAAATATTATGAAGTTGAGGAGGTTAACCTAAAGTTCCTGCTAGCTCTTCCTGACCATCTTGAACAGAAAATATCAGCTATTAGAGAAGGAAGAGACTTAAGCAGAATGACTTTGGAAGTTCTATATGAAATCTTGAAAACTTATGAACTTAAAATATTGTAAAGAAAGTCATTGAAAGCATATCATGGACATGTTGTTGATGATTCCAGTGCTTTGCTTGTGAATGACATAGAAGAAAGTGAAGATGAGCAAGAAGATCAAGTTCCAGTTATTCAAGCTATGGAACAAAAGAACAAAGGACCTCAAAAGCAAGTTGTATTGGAGCTGGAGGAAGATGAATATTACACCTTGATGAGCTAGATGAAATGGACCAATCAATGGCTTACTTGGATAGAAAATTTTCCACCATAAGAGTCAAGAAGCAAAGGTTTTTCAAAGACAAGGGACAATCTTCCAGCAACAACAATTGAAAACCAAAAGCTCAGTACAATTCAGCTAGCAAAGGTGGCTACAAAACTGGATATGTGGACAAATCAAAGATAAGATGCTTCAATTGTGATGAATTGGGTCACTTTGTTACTGAATGCTGAAATCCCAAAAAGGTGAAGAAGGATAAAGCTTACTTGAAACTGGAAGCAAAGTATGAAGCTCTCTTGAAGAAGCAGTCTGGAAAAGCCTATATTGCAGAAGGAAAGAGTTGGGATGACACTGATAATGATGATGATGATGAGGATGAAGAAGTTGGAAACTATGAACTAATGGCTTTTGATCATGGAGAAGCATCCACTTCAAAATCAAAGGCACCAACTCTAACCACTATTGATTTATATGCTAGTCAATATAAGGAGACTGTGGAAAAGATGAATGTGGAGATGTTCCATATACACACTATCTTGGTAGCAGCTACTGAGGAAATTAGTAGGCTAATAAATGCCAATGAAAAACTTGAGAGTGAAAAGCAAAAGCTAGATCTACTGCTTGTGGAGCTTGAGTCAGTCAAGCAAGAAAATGAATATATGAAAAACAAGCTGAAGTGTGTTGCTGAAATTGAAGCTGTGTTGAGGGAGAAGATGGAAAATAATGAAGTACAGTTGAAGTCTTTCAAAAATACATTTGAGTTGGTTGGTCAGGATCATGAGAAGAACAATCCATGTGCTAACATAGCTATTGGTTTTGATTATGATGCTTTGAATAACAATAAGAAAGTTGTAGGTGGTAAAGGAAAAGCAACTGAAAATGAAGATGTCCTAGCTATGCTGAGAAAGGTTGGTTCACCTATGTTCAAAGAATGTGAAGTAGATTTCAGTGAAGAAGAGTTGATCATAAAGCAAGAAATTGCTGATGAAGAAAATGAAAAGAAAAATGTAGAAACAACTCCAACTTCCAAAGTTGAGAAGAAGCCCATGTTCAACCAAGATTCCAAGACACTTGTCAAATAAGTAAAGACTGAAGATGCAAGAAAGAAGAAGAAGAATAGAAATGGGAAAATTGGGATAAACAAAAGCAACAACTTGGAATTTGTTGCAGATGCTCCAAGGAAGCAGTGTAAAAAATTTGGCTCAGTAAATCATCTAACTCACATTTGTAAAAAGGTTGTTAGCAATCCAGTAGAAGGAGAGTGCAAGTACAATGAAGCAAATGCAAATGATCCTTACTCATTCTGTGACAAGTTTGATTGCATCTCTTGCAACTTGAAAGTGATGAAAAGTTTCCACAAGCTGAGGGTAGATCTCAAAGAAGTAAAAATTGGGTCTACATCAAAAAGGGAAAATGCACAACAGTCAATGAATACTATTCTTTCCGAAATAACTCATTCTAGTTCTACTCATTCTGTTAACAAGAAGAAAGTACCCAACACTGCATGGGTTTCTAAACACACTTAATCCTCATTGTGTGCAGGGCAAAGAGAAGAGAGTCCTATGGATCATAGACAGTGGATGCTCAAGACATATGACAGGTAATATGGCCTTGCTATCACAGTTTGAGGAGAAGGATGGCTTATTAGTGACTTTTGGAGACAACAACAAAGGGTTCACAATGGGATATGGCAAATTGATTTCTGGAAATATTATCATTGAAGATGTAGTACTGGTAGCTGGTCTTGAAGTGAATCTCCTTAGTGTTAGTCAATTTGCAGACAAGGGATTCAATATCTCATTTGATAAAGGAGAATGCATTTTTATCAGCAAAAAGACTGGTGAAGTTGCTCTGAAAGGAGCAAGGAATGGAAGCTTATTTGTTGCATACTTGGACTCCACCAAGGCATGAGGATGGAATATGTTGCTTCTACACCAAGGCATCTGTAGATCAAAGCAAGTTATGGCATAAGAAGCTATCTCACTTGAATTTCAAGGCAATTAATACACTAGTAAAAAAGGAGTTAGTGAGAGACATGCCTAATCTGGAGTTTGCTCAAGATGAAGTCTGTGATGCTTGTCAAAAAGGAAAAATAAAAAGATCAAGTCACAAGAGTAAAACTGCGATTTCTATAAGTGCACCTTTGCAACGTATTCACATAGACTTGTTTGGACCAGTTAATGTCCTGTCAATTTCAAGAAAGAGATATGCACTTGTGATGGTGGATGACTACTCAAGATACACATGGGTAGAATTTATACACTCCAAAGATGAGACTTCACGCATCATAATTGAGCATATCAAGAAGATTGAGAAGCAGACTGAAGATCATAATTATGTGAAAAGATTGAGGAGTGATAATGGAACAAAATTCAGAAATGTAACCTTAAATAAATTCTGCAAAGACAAGGGCATTGTTCAAGAATTCTCAGCTGCTAGAAAACCTCAGCAAAATGGGGTAGTTGAGAGAAATAATAGAACACTAGTAGAGGCTGCTGAACAATGCTGCAAGATGCAAAGTTGCCAACAAGTTTTTGGGAAGAAGTTGTGAACACTGCATGCTACACTCAAAATAGATATCTCATTAACAAGAATCTTGGCGAGTCACCCTACTCAATCTTGTCTAAAAGGAAGCCTACTGTGAAGCATCTTCATGTGTTTAAAAGCAAGTGCTATGTTTTGAAGGACAACTCTGAATATGTGGGAAAATTTGACTTTAAAGTTTTTGAAGCAATTTTTCTGGGATATTCATTGGAAAGAACTGCATACAAAGTCTATGTGATTGAACAGAAGAAGATTATGGAAAGCACAAATGTTACTTTTGATGATGACAAATGTCCAGGCTTGGAATGCCTTAGTGAAAATGAAGGTGAAGCCCTAAAATTTGAAAATCTCAACATTGATAGTGATTCTGATGATGAAACTGAAGTCAACACAAACCACAGAATTGATGAAGAGTCTACTGATCAAGTGAATCATGAGAATGGAAGCTCATCTCAAACACCTGAATTTGATAACACAAACTCAGGGGGGAAAAAGAGAAGAAAACACTGGAAATCATACCAATAATGAAGAAGAAGCAGAAAACACAAGTCAACAAACTCACACAAGGAATGGGATAGAAGTTATAATGCATATGCAATTATTGGTCATCCTAATGCTGGAGTGAGGACTAGAAGTGCAATTGCAAATGAATGTCTTCATGCATGTTTTCTTTCACAAGTTGAGCCAAAGAAAACTGAAGAAGCTCTACTTGATCCTAATTGGATATCTACTATGCAAGAAGAGCTAAATCAGTTTAAAAGGAACAAAGTTTGGAAATTAGTTCCTGCACCAAGGAAGAAGAGTATAATTGGAACAAAGTTGGTGTTCAGGAACAAAATGGATGAAAATTGAATTGTTACCAGAAATAAAGCAAGGTTGGTTGCAAAAGGCTACTCATAGGAGGAAGGAATTGATTATGATGAGACCTTTGCTCCAATTGCAAGACTTGAAGCAATAAGGATCTTTCTTGCATTTGCTGCACACTCCAACTTCAAGGTGTATTAAATAGATGTAAAGAGTGCATTCCTTAATGGTGAGTTGGAAGAAGAATTTTATGTGCAACAGCCACCTGGTTTTGAAGATCCAGAATTTCCAAATTTTGTATACAAGTTACTCAAGGCTCTCTATGGACTAAAACAAGCACCTAGAGCTTGGCATGAAATATTGTCAGAATTTTTAATCAAATATGGATTCACTAGAGGAACAATAGACAAGACTCTCTTCTACAAGAAGCATGGTTATAACACCCTCCAAATCCGGGGTATAGATTTGGGGCATTATTAACAACAATTACCAACTATACCTGCACAAGCGGAATATAAATATAATAATTACCCCGAACTATCACTACTCAGGATCTTTTAAGGTTTGAGTTTGAAAAACAAGAATCATGCACTACACTTTATTACAAACCCAACTAAATAAAACCTGTCTCAAGAACTCTCTTTATTACAAAACTTTATTCTATCTACAGTTTCCCTACACAATCTTTTATTCAAACTACACAAAACTTTTATTCAACCCAACATTACTACTTATCCTGCTACACCTGATTTGGCACTTCAAAACTCTCTTCGGGAATAGGAAGGAACACTCTTGGTATAAGAGGGTCCCGCTGCTTGACTCGCTTCTTGACTACGCGGGTCCTGATGGGTTTCATTCTCTACCTTAACTGTAAAACAATAGGAGTAACAATAAAAAGGGATGAGCCAAAATTGCTCAACAAGCCTGCAACAATATATATATATATATAAAGAGAGAAATAAATGAACCAATAAGCTGTTGGTTTGAACAACCATCTGTATCTGTATATGATAATAATTTGCCAACACTGGCGAGTACCAAATGAATAAGACTGGAAACAAGAACCAACATATGCACTATAATCTGCTGATCAGTCAGAATATGGTGCGGATCTATACCCAACTGCATAGACCCAACCAACATTAGGAGTACTCAGGCAACTATGGCCTATTAATTAATGACCTGGGTAAAACCCAGCTCGAAAAGTAACCATCCAGTCCAAGGCTTAGCATCCGGAATAATCGGAATGCTATTGATATATCCTAACACCAGGATATACCAGACTATATGTAACAAGGGTAAAGGAATTGAAATATGAACAAGAATTCCATAAATTGGGTAAATCAGGAATTTAAATGAAATGGAACAAGTGATATAAATGGGTAACAGTGTATATGAACAATGAATATCAAAGAGAATTGATACGATAGAAAGGAAATATAAATCACTATTCTGAATTTAGAATAGAGGAAAAACTTGCCTTGCGCGTACTTAACCTGGTTTAACTTACTGCCTTCTGACCCTAGCTTGCTCTGCCTTGCTAACACTGAACAAATTATAGAAAGATAGGTGTTTAGGTAATTTACTACATACGTGTATCTTGAATTGATATCACGCAACCTTATCAGTCTACCCATGCGTTTCTATCTGACTCGCATATATATTTACATATATTTACACAACACATTTATACACATAATCACATATAACACGTAACACGTAAAGCACACAATTAATTTCTAGATTTATAATTATTTTTAGAATCAATTCTAGGCTTATATCTGCATTACTAGTTGTATCTGATTTTATTATAATTTTTCGGGATTTATTCGGCTCAATTATATCCCTACTAGGACCTTAGAACTATCAATTATCACCAACCACTCTTTTTCAGAAGAAATTATAACCTACAATTATTTTTATTAGATTCGTCTCATTTTTCTGAGTCTAGGGGTCTTCGTTTCACTCAAATCGGACTAACGGTTAAATTGTTATGAATTAAACACTGATAATTCAATTTATTATTCAATATAGATAATTATTACAACCTTTTAAATCCTAAAATAATTTTTAAATAATTATTTAAGAAAAATCAAAGTCAAAAATAATTTTTTTATAATTTTTGGAGTTAAAACGAAGAAGTTACGATTTATTGAAGATTATGTGATTAATTATTGAAATAATTAATCACTTAATAAATAAATAACTAATAAATAATTAATAGATAATTATTTGCTAATTTAAAATAATTAATCCCTAATTATTAGGATTAATCACAATTTATTACAAATATTTATAACTTATCGGTATTTATTCGATTAGATCGATTATTTACAAATAATCAATCAACTTAATTAACTGATACGCTATTTATCGGATAGATACGAATTATTCGAATTATAGATCATTTAACGATTAATCACTCGTACGATTCGTTAAACAGATAATTACCGATAACTACGATACGAATAATTATTACAATATTATTCAAATAACTAACGCTCGAATAATAATTCAATTATCGAATCATTACTCGTAATAATAACTAATTATCGAATTATTAACCATATTATTTAATTATTTCTAATCTTTATTTATTAATTAATTACCTAATTATTAATTAATTACCTAATTATTAATTAATTAGATAACTAATAAATAATTAGATAAATAATTAAATAATTAATTAAATAATTAAATTCGAATTTATAAATCAATAAAATAATTTAGAAATTAATAATACTATTTTTCAGAATATAAAACTAATTTTTAATTAATTATTAGAATTTTTAAAATGATTTTCTGATTTATAAAATATAATTAAATAATAAGAATTCAGAAACAGAAATCAGGAAATCAAATTGGGGATTTTTGGATCGAAACCGGGTTGGAAACCGGGTCGTCTTCGACCCAATCGGGTCACGAAGAACACCGGCCCCTTCCCCAGAATCCGACGCCGGCGGACTGATTCCGGCGAGACGAAAAACATGGCCAAAACGTTCGATTCCAGGCGCGTTCTTCCCCGTTCTTGTTCCACAGCAATCACACGTCGTTCCCTTCTAATCCTCCTTCGTCGTTCATCGACACAGCAGCCGGAAAACGAAGAAACGCGGCGGCGGCGGCTAAGCTCCGGCGATGCTAAAACGGACACCAAATCGAGTGAAACCGGTGCCAAACGACTCCCTATTCGACGATCTACATCCTCATGACAACGAAATCATCAAACAATTACCAGAAATCAAAACCCGAATTTGAGAATTAAACCCGAAAATACAAATCAAAAATCCAGAAATCAAACAACAAAAACGGTTACATAATCAGATAGAGAATCGAAAGAGCTTCACAACGGATACTTACACGACTGATTTGGTTAACAGAATCACGATCAAACTTGGCTTTGATTCCTCCTGCTGTTCTTCACAAACCCTAACCCTAATTCCCCCTTTTCTGATTTTCTTCTTTTTTTTTTTATTTTCTGATTTTTAATAATAAATAACTAATTAATTAATAATAAAACAGCTATTTATAGTACTGAAAATAATACCCCTAAATAAAATTTAAGGGGCTAATTACACTCCTAATAAAAATATTTGGCCCCAATTTTTATAATTTTTGGGTATTAATATTGAATTTTTAAATATCCAATAATTACAAAATAAATACTAAAAATTCCCAAAAATTGTGAAAAATACAAAAATACAAAGAAAAATGATATATAATAATTTCATGATCATATAAAAATAAAAATGTGATTTTTGTGGGGCTTTTGGTACCCGAAGGGGTCCGGAAAAATTCGTTTTTCGCGAAAAAGGTCAATTGGTAAAACGTCTAGGGGTTCAAATTAGCAATACGGTACAGGGCATTTTTAATAAAACAGAGCCAATGATTTTGTTTGAAATATGGGCTTTTAAAATACTGTTTGAGCTGTACGGGTTTTGATATAATATATATAATTGACGATAAAACGCTCAATAAATATCCAAAACACGTCTGGATCAAAACAACCAACACATAACACATAGCAGTTAGGGTTCAACGACTTAACACATTTAATCACATAATAATACACATAATTTATTATTATTATAACATAATACAAGCGTAATTCCTCGGTCGTTACATTCTCCCCCCCTTAACAAGATTCTGTCCTCAGAATCTAATTATACAAATAACTGAGGATACTTTTCTAACATTTCACTCTCAAGCTCCCAGGTTGATTCTTCAACCACTGGGTTTCTCCATAAAACTCTCACTAATGACACAGACTTATTTCTTAATACTCTCTCTTGCCTATCTAGAATTCTTATTGGCTGTTCTACATATGACAAATCTGCCTGAAGTTCTACTGGTTCATACTCTATTACATGCCTTGTATCAGGATTATACCTCTTAAGCATAGATACATGAAATACGTTGTGAATGTGCTGCATATGGGGTGGTAGAGCTAACTCGTACGCAACCTTCCCAACTTTCTTCAAAATCTCAAATGGTCCAACGTATCGTGGCTTCAATTTCCCTTTATTGCCAAATCTGGTCAATCCTTTCCATGGCGATATTTTGAGCAATACGTGTTCTCCTTCCTGATAATCCATATCCTTCCTGGCTTGGTTTGCATATCTGCTTTGTCTGTTTTGTGCTGCCTCGATTCGTTTTCGAATAAGATCAATCTTTTCTTTTGTCTGCTGAATTAATTCTGGACCCAAAATCTTGCGTTCTCCAACTTCATCCCAGTGCACGGGTGATCTGCATTTCCTTCCATATAATGCTTCATACGGTGGCATTCCAATACTGGCGTGATAGCTGTTATTATAAGAAAATTCCACTAGGGGTAAATGTTCATCCCAACTGCCTTCAAAATCGATCGCACAAACTCGTAGCATGTCTTCAATCGTTTGAATTGTCCTTTCACTTTGACCGTCAGTTTGCGGATGATAAGCTGTACTCATATTCAACTTCGTTCCTAGACATTCTTGAAATTGCCTCCAAAATCTTGAATTGAAACGAGGATCTCGATCCGATACAATTGATACTGGTACTCCATGACGCATCACAATTTCTTTGAGATACACGTGCACTAATTTGTCGAGCGAAAATCTTTCATTAATTGGTAGAAAATGTGCCGACTTCGTAAGTCTGTCAATGATTACCCATATCGCATCATGATTTGCCCTAGTCTTCGGTAGACCTACCACAAAATCCATCGCTAGATGTTCCCATTTCCATTCTGGAATGTCTAATGGTTGCAATAACCCACTCGGACGTTGGTGTTCTGCTTTAACTCGCTGGCATGTGTAGCATTTACTCACCCATTCTGCTATCTCCTTCTTCATATTCGGCCACCAAAAGTTTTCCTTCAAATCGCGATACATTTTCGTGCTTCCTGGATGAATGGAATACTTCGAATTGTGCGCATCTCGCATAACTTCTTCTTTTAATTCTGCCACGTTAGGGATCCAGATTCTTGACGCAAAACGTAAAATTCCCTCATTATCTTTCTGAGTTGTAATCTCTTCTCCTGTTAAGTTGTCGTCTTGGCTCATCACTTCTTCTTGACAACGGCGAATCTTTTCCAGCAATTCTGGTTGAAAAGTCATAGCGTAGATAGTTTCTGCAGATTCATCGGGAATACGGATTTCGATTTCCAATTTGTCGAATTCCTTGACCAATTCTTCGTACGAAGTCAACCAATTCAATCTTTCTTTTCTGCTTAGCGCATCTGCTACAACATTTGCTTTTCCTGGATGATAACTAATTGTAACATCGTAATCTTTAATCAATTCCAGCCATCGACGTTGTCGCATGTTCAGTTCCTTTTGCGTGAAAATATACTTCAGACTTTTATGATCCGTGTAGATTTCACATTTTTCACCGTACAGATAATGTCTCCAAAGCTTCAATGCAAAAACAATTGCTGCTAGTTCCAGATCATGCGTAGGATATTTCTGTTCATGGGGTTTAAGTTGTCTCGACGCATATGCAATGACATTACCATGTTGCATCAATACACATCCTAAACCACGATATGAAGCGTCACTGTAGATAACAAAATTTCCTTGCTCGTCTGGCAATACTAATACTGGTGCCGTCACCAACCGATTCTTCAACTCTTGAAAACTTTCTTCACACTTACTATTCCATTCGAACTTTTCACTTTGTCGAGTTAACTTGGTCAGCGGTGTAGCTATCTTCGCAAAATCTTTGACAAATCTTCGATAATATCCTGCCAAACCTAAGAAACTTCGAACCTCTGTCGGCGTCTTTGGTCTTTCCCAATTCAACACAGCTTCAATCTTTGTTGGATCAACTTGAATGCCTTCTCTGCTGATGATGTGCCCTAAAAACTGCACTTCTTTCAACCAAAATTCGCATTTGGAAAATTTTGCATAAAGCTGCTCCTTCCGTAATATCTCCAATGTCGTTATTAAATGCTCTGCATGCTCTTCTTCCGTCTTTGAATAGATCAAGATGTCATCAATAAATATAATGATAAACTTATCCAAATACTTCTTGAATATTCGATTCATCAAATCCATAAACGCTGCAGGTGCATTCGTCAATCCAAAAGCCATTACAAGAAATTCATAGTGTCCGTACCTTGTTCTAAACGCTGTCTTTGGAATATCTTCGGCCTTGATCTTTAACTGATGATAGCCTGATCGTAAGTCGATTTTCGAAAACCATGCTGCTCCTTTTAGTTGATCAAATAAATCATCAATGCGAGGTAAAGGATATTTATTCTTGATAGTTAACTTGTTCAACTCACGATAATCGA
The DNA here is from genome assembly GCF_009905375.1 of Apium graveolens. Classification (NCBI taxonomy): domain Eukaryota; kingdom Viridiplantae; phylum Streptophyta; class Magnoliopsida; order Apiales; family Apiaceae; genus Apium; species Apium graveolens. The sequence continues at coordinate 309,276,353 of NC_133648.1, read as the reverse complement.
TACACAGTCGCATACTACCATCCTTCTTTTTCACGAACAATACTGGCGCACCCCATGGGGATACACTTGGCCTTATAATTCCTTTGTCAAGAAGTTCTTGCAACTGTTTTGCTAATTCCCTCATTTCAACAGGTGCCATTCGATATGGAGTTTTCGAAATTGGTTCAGTCCCTGGCGTCAAGTCAATAGTAAACTCAATTTCTCGATCTGGTGGAAGTCCTGGTAATTCGTCCGGAAAAACATCAAGAAATTCACAAACTACAGGAATATCTTCAATCTTCAAATTTCCCTTATCAACATCTCGTACATAGGCTAAATAAGCTTGACATCCTTGACGTAGCAATCTTCTCGTCTGCATTATTGATAGGAATTTCTGTTTTTGCTTCTCACCTTTAAATATTACCGTTTCATTTTCTTCAGTTTGCAATTTCACTCTCTTATTCGCACAGTCAATTTGAGCATTATTACTAGACAGCCAATCCATTCCTAAAATAATATCAAACTCCCCTAACCTAAAAGGTATCAAATCAACTGAAAAATGACATCTCCCTATCTCAATATCACAGCTTGGACATACTCGATCTACTGCAACCTGATCATTATTTGCTAATTTTATAACTAACACTTCATCCAACCACTGAATCTCACAATCTATTTTAGAGATAAAGGCTTCAGAAATAAAAGATCTAGTAGCTCCTGAATCAATCAATACCAAAGCATTTATGGAATTTACAGGAAGTGTACCTGCAACCACATTCGGACTCTGTACCGCTTCCTTCATTGACATGTTGAAAGTCCTTGCTCTGGGCTGATTTTGCTGTGGTAGTGGAGGTGGAGGTAATGCTAAAATTCTTGGAATACTGGCAGCCATTGCAACTCCTCTGCAGTCTTTGGCGATATGCCCTTTTCTCCCACATTGAAAACAAGTAACTTCTGCCTTTCCCATTGGACATTCTCCAGAATAGTGTCCCCTTTGCTTGCACTTGAAACACGTAACATTTAGCTTGTTGCAAACTCCTGTATGCTTTCTACCACACGTTCTGCAATCAGGTATAGGCAGTCGAATAAGTCTTTGCTGAGTTGGGGCAGGTAGTCGATTTCCCATCCTCTGATTGTTCTGCTCTGGCCTTTTGAAATTTACTTTTCCCCGAGCTTGAAATCCCGGCCTTTTGTTGAAACGATTCTGAAAATTCCCTGGTCCTTTCTCTCTCTGAGCTGCTTCGCTTTCTCCTTCAATAATCATAGCCTTCTGAACAACAGCCGTATAAGTTGTCAATTCAAACACAGCTACCCTGCTACGAATCCATGGTTTCAGTCCTTGCTGAAATCTCTTGGCCCGCTTCTCGTCCGTATCCACCTGCTCTGGAACAAACCTTGCCAATTCAGTAAACTTGGTTTCATAATCCGTAACCGATAAGTTGTCTTGTTTCAGCTCCAGGAACTTGATCTCCATCTGGTTTTTCATAAAACGAGGAAAATATTTCTCCAAGAAAAGATCAGTGAATCTGTTCCAGTTCACCACACCTTCTTCCAAAGCTTTCTTTGATTCCCACCAATAATTAGCTTCGCCTTTTAGGAAATAGCTAGCGAAATCTGTCTTCTGTTCTTCCTCGACCTTTGCCAACGAAAAAGCCTTTTCCATCTCTTTCAGCCAAGCTCTCGCTTTTGTAGGATCTGTGGAACCCATAAATTCCGGTGGCTTCACCGACTGAAATTGCTTGAAAGTAGTCGTAGGTGCTGCTGGTGGTATTTGATGTCCTGGATGAGCGGCTTGCTGTAACATCTGTTGCTGGAATTGCTGTTGCTGCTGCTGCATTTGTTGTTGCATCATCAACATCTGCTGTTGCATGAGATTAAACATCTGATCCATCTGTCTATTATTGTTTTGGCCATCGGTGTTTTCATTCGATGAGTCGGGCTGCGCTTTTCTCTTAGGTGCCATTTTTCTGATAAATAAATAATGGATCTTATTTAATAACACATGATCATGAATAAAATTACATTTGTAAATATGCAATGGTACTGAAATAAATGTAAATGCTTAAATGACTGGAAATAAAATAAAGAAAACGTGCAAAAGATTATCTCATATATATATATATATAGGTAGAACACCAGCTACAGGTGTCAGTGCTTGATACAAAACCCTATGATATAACAGTCGTACCGCTACTACTATCAGTCAGAGTCAGTAGCTACACTCATACAAACTAATATACAATACTATGCTGCCTCTATCTACAAAATATACATAATACAACTCTCATCGATCTGCTGGTCTCAAAATCCTGGTGGTACGTGGCTCAACTCCTCCTGCACTACCTCTAGCACTGCCTCGGTAAGTCCCAATGCTCTGCGATATGCGGTCTCCGCACTAAGATCCTGCTGTCTCAACTCAGTAAGCTGCTGCGAACTAACCCGGTGAATATGATGTAGTCTCTCTCTCAGTATATAATCCGGTCGTAATGCTCTGACAGGACCATCCGTCTGTGTCTCATACAATCCAAGAATCTCTCTACACTGGTTCTGCCATCTAATCCTCTCCTCCCTCTCTGCCTGAAAGCGCTGGTAAGTCACGGTATGATGCTCCTGAAGATCAGTGCTGGAACCTCGAGAAGGTAATGGTCCATCTACCACGATCTCATCCATAAACTCCGGCTGAGGAAACTGATACACTCCTGGAACAGGTGCATAAATGGCTAATGGGGCAGGAAATAAGACAGGCTGCTCCATAGGCACATACCCTGGCGGCTCTGCCTCTGGCTCCATATGTGGCAGCTCTGGAATCTCGACTGGTGGCATAGGAATCTGAGGCTCTACATTCTCCCACTGCGGAAGATCAACCATATCAGGAATATCGAACATCGGAAACTCTAATGGTGGAATATCTGGTATTTCTGGCTCAACGTATGGAAAATAATCTGCAAAACCTGGTACCTCCGGGAAAAGTGGTATCTCTGGTGCTGGCTCAGGTGGCAATGGAGGTAAGATCTGCTCTGACACTGGGGCTACTACCTGTGCATCCACTGGATCTGTCTCGGTCCTCTCCGTAGATGATGATAAAGAAGCCATCTAATATACATAAAAATAATAACACAAAAACAATCAAATCACAATCCTATAACTCATACTTCTAATCACATAGACAAACAGTCCTAACACTCTCACTCTCATCCTATCTTATTTTCCTATCTTATCTTAACCCTAACATTCTTGTTTTCCAAGGTCAATCCTAAGCTCGGATACCAACTATAACACCCTCCAAATCCGGGGTATAGATTTGGGGCATTATTAACAACAATTACCAACTATACCTGCACAAGCGGAATATAAATATAATAATTACCCCGAACTATCACTACTCAGGATCTTTTAAGGTTTGAGTTTGAAAAACAAGAATCATGCACTACACTTTATTACAAACCCAACTAAATAAAACCTGTCTCAAGAACTCTCTTTATTACAAAACTTTATTCTATCTACAGTTTCCCTACACAATCTTTTATTCAAACTACACAAAACTTTTATTCAACCCAACATTACTACTTATCCTGCTACACCTGATTTGGCACTTCAAAACTCTCTTCGGGAATAGGAAGGAACACTCTTGGTATAAGAGGGTCCCGCTGCTTGACTCGCTTCTTGACTACGCGGGTCCTGATGGGTTTCATTCTCTACCTTAACTGTAAAACAATAGGAGTAACAATAAAAAGGGATGAGCCAAAATTGCTCAACAAGCCTGCAACAATATATATATATATAAAGAGAGAAATAAATGAACCAATAAGCTGTTGGTTTGAACAACCATCTGTATCTGTATATGATAATAATTTGCCAACACTGGCGAGTACCAAATGAATAAGACTGGAAACAAGAACCAACATATGCACTATAATCTGCTGATCAGTCAGAATATGGTGCGGATCTATACCCAACTGCATAGACCCAACCAACATTAGGAGTACTCAGGCAACTATGGCCTATTAATTAATGACCTGGGTAAAACCCAGCTCGAAAAGTAACCATCCAGTCCAAGGCTTAGCATCCGGAATAATCGGAATGCTATTGATATATCCTAACACCAGGATATACCAGACTATATGTAACAAGGGTAAAGGAATTGAAATATGAACAAGAATTCCATAAATTGGGTAAATCAGGAATTTAAATGAAATGGAACAAGTGATATAAATGGGTAACAGTGTATATGAACAATGAATATCAAAGAGAATTGATACGATAGAAAGGAAATATAAATCACTATTCTGAATTTAGAATAGAGGAAAAACTTGCCTTGCGCGTACTTAACCTGGTTTAACTTACTGCCTTCTGACCCTAGCTTGCTCTGCCTTGCTAACACTGAACAAATTATAGAAAGATAGGTGTTTAGGTAATTTACTACATACGTGTATCTTGAATTGATATCACGCAACCTTATCAGTCTACCCATGCGTTTCTATCTGACTCGCATATATATTTACATATATTTACACAACACATTTATACACATAATCACATATAACACGTAACACGTAAAGCACACAATTAATTTCTAGATTTATAATTATTTTTAGAATCAATTCTAGGCTTATATCTGCATTACTAGTTGTATCTGATTTTATTATAATTTTTCGGGATTTATTCGGCTCAATTATATCCCTACTAGGACCTTCGAACTATCAATTATCACCAACCACTCTTTTTCAGAAGAAATTATAACCTACAATTATTTTTATTAGATTCGTCTCATTTTTCTGAGTCTAGGGGTCTTCGTTTCACTCAAATCGGACTAACGGTTAAATTGTTATGAATTAAACACTGATAATTCAATTTATTATTCAATATAGATAATTATTACAACCTTTTAAATCCTAAAATAATTTTTAAATAATTATTTAAGAAAAATCAAAGTCAAAAATAATTTTTTTATAATTTTTGGAGTTAAAACGAAGAAGTTACGATTTATTGAAGATTATGTGATTAATTATTGAAATAATTAATCACTTAATAAATAAATAACTAATAAATAATTAATAGATAATTATTTGCTAATTTAAAATAATTAATCCCTAATTATTAGGATTAATCACAATTTATTACAAATATTTATAACTTATCGGTATTTATTCGATTAGATCGATTATTTACAAATAATCAATCAACTTAATTAACTGATACGCTATTTATCGGATAGATACGAATTATTCGAATTATAGATCATTTAACGATTAATCACTCGTACGATTCGTTAAACAGATAATTACCGATAACTACGATACGAATAATTATTACAATATTATTCAAATAACTAACGCTCGAATAATAATTCAATTATCGAATCATTACTCGTAATAATAACTAATTATCGAATTATTAACCATATTATTTAATTATTTCTAATCTTTATTTATTAATTAATTACCTAATTATTAATTAATTACCTAATTATTAATTAATTAGATAACTAATAAATAATTAGATAAATAATTAAATAATTAATTAAATAATTAAATTCGAATTTATAAATCAATAAAATAATTTAGAAATTAATAATACTATTTTTCAGAATATAAAACTAATTTTTAATTAATTATTAGAATTTTTAAAATGATTTTCTGATTTATAAAATATAATTAAATAATAAGAATTCAGAAACAGAAATCAGGAAATCAAATTGGGGATTTTTGGATCGAAACCGGGTTGGAAACCGGGTCGTCTTCGACCCAATCGGGTCACGAAGAACACCGGCCCCTTCCCCAGAATCCGACGCCGGCGGACTGATTCTGGCGAGACGAAAAACATGGCCAAAACGTTCGATTCCAGGCGCGTTCTTCCCCGTTCTTGTTCCACAGCAATCACACGTCGTTCCCTTCTAATCCTCCTTCGTCGTTCATCGACACAGCAGCCGGAAAACGAAGAAACGCGGCGGCGGCGGCTAAGCTCCGGCGATGCTAAAACGGACACCAAATCGAGTGAAACCGGTGCCAAACGACTCCCTATTCGACGATCTACATCCTCATGACAACGAAATCATCAAACAATTACCAGAAATCAAAACCCGAATTTGAGAATTAAACCCGAAAATACAAATCAAAAATCCAGAAATCAAACAACAAAAACGGTTACATAATCAGATAGAGAATCGAAAGAGCTTCACAACGGATACTTACACGACTGATTTGGTTAACAGAATCACGATCAAACTTGGCTTTGATTCCTCCTGCTGTTCTTCACAAACCCTAACCCTAATTCCCCCTTTTCTGATTTTCTTCTTTTTTTTTTTTTATTTTCTGATTTTTAATAATAAATAACTAATTAATTAATAATAAAACAGCTATTTATAGTACTGAAAATAATACCCCTAAATAAAATTTAAGGGGCTAATTACACTCCTAATAAAAATATTTGGCCCCAATTTTTATAATTTTTGGGTATTAATATTGAATTTTTAAATATCCAATAATTACAAAATAAATACTAAAAATTCCCAAAAATTGTGAAAAATACAAAAATACAAAGAAAAATGATATATAATAATTTCATGATCATATAAAAATAAAAATGTGATTTTTGTGGGGCTTTTGGTACCCGAAGGGGTCCGGAAAAATTCGTTTTTCGCGAAAAAGGTCAATTGGTAAAACGTCTAGGGGTTCAAATTAGCAATACGGTACAGGGCATTTTTAATAAAACAGAGCCAATGATTTTGTTTGAAATATGGGCTTTTAAAATACTGTTTGAGCTGTACGGGTTTTGATATAATATATATAATTGACGATAAAACGCTCAATAAATATCCAAAACACGTCTGGATCAAAACAACCAACACATAACACATAGCAGTTAGGGTTCAACGACTTAACACATTTAATCACATAATAATACACATAATTTATTATTATTATAACATAATACAAGCGTAATTCCTCGGTCGTTACAATGGTGATGATATAATCCTAGTTCAGATTTATGTGGATGATATTATCTTTGGTTCTACAAATGAAAAGTCGTGTCAAAGATTTTCCAGGCTTATGCAGAGTGAATATGAAATGAGTATGATGGGGAATTTGAGTTACTATCTTGGACTTCAAGTCAGTCAAAGAAGTGATGGAATCTTTATCAGCCAAACTAAGTATGTCAAAGATCTATTGAAAAAGTTTGGTATGATTGATTGTTCACCTGCATCTACACCTATGTCTACAGCTACAAAGTTGGATAAAGATAAAAAGGGCAAGAGTATAGACATATCAAGCTATAGAGGAATGATTGGATCTTTGTTGTACTTAACTGCTAGTAGACCAGATATCATTTTTGCTACATGTCTGTGTGCAAGTTTTTAAGCCAATCCAAAGGAATCACATTTGATGGCTGTGAAGAGAATTTTCATATACTTGAAGGGGACTCCAAACTTGGGATTATGGTATCCTAAGAGAACTGGTTTTGAAGCTGTTGGATACACAGATGTAGATTTTGCTGGATGTAGGGTTGACAGGAAAAGAACTAGTGGAAGCTGTTAGTTTCTTGGATAAAGACTTGTATCCTAATATAGCAAGAAACAACAATCAGTGTCAATTTCCACAGTTGAGGCTGAATACATAGCTGCTGGAAGTTGTTGTGCTCAAGTACTTTGGATTAGAAATCAGCTAATAGATTATGGCCTAGTGTTACACAGAATCCCAATTATGTGTGACAATACTAGTGCTATATCTATTATGGCTAATCCACTTAATCATTCTAGAACAAAGCACATTGATGTAAGGTATCATTTTATCAGAGAACATGATGCAAATGGTACCACTGAGCTCATTTTTGTTCCAACAAAAAAACAATTAGCTGACATATTTACTTAACTGAAAGGCATATGTCATAGCCTATTTGTTTATTCGAGGATTTAACTCAACTCAAATAAGAATGTAACAAGTAAATAGTGGATCTACTGTCAAAGAGATCTCACAAAGTAACATCTGTCAAAGGATTCAGAAACAATGTTCATCTACAGACTTGAGGAATTAAGTCACTGGAAGAAGTTCAAGAAATTGATCAAGCCTCAGTGATATAAATCAAGATTGTGGATTTAATCAAGTGTCAGAGATCTTGTCAGGGTATCAAATAATTACAGGGTTAATCTGAAGAAAATCAAGTTATCAAAGTCAAGACATGAAGAAACGTCACGGAAGTTAGTCACTCATGAACCAGACAGTACATCGAGTGTCAATATTGAAGTGGTGGAATTGATTCATAATTTTCAGAAGATTTTCAGAAGAATGGTTGTTGTTCAAGAGTAGTATTAATTCTCTATTAATTAATTAAGTCATATAATTTAATTAAAAAATAAATTATATCTACAAAGATTAATTTATTGATTAATTGAATTAATTGATTAATTAATTCTGAATTAATATTATGAATTTTCAGAATTGATTTTGAATTTATATTCAATATTAATTCAACAAGACCATCATTTGAACTGGTATGACAATCAATTGTCATACCGAAAGTCATGTCAGTTTAATCAATTGTCATGCCGATTGTCTTGCCAGTTCATTCAATAGTCATGTCGATTGTCTTACCAGTATAATCAATTATCATGCCGATTGTCATGCTAGATCAACGGATTGTCTCACCGATTGTCTTTCCAATTCACAGATTGTCTTGCCAGCTCAATTCAGTTCTATTGAGTGAATTATAAATGACAACAGCAGCAGATCATTAACAGACATCATTCAATACATTTCAACCAACTCAAGAACAAAAGAAGCAGCAGCTGCAAAAATATTTTATCTCTCAACTGCATTTCAAGTTCATTAATTTCTAGTCATTAAAGTTAAATCCAAACCACTAGGAATCATTCTCTTGTTCTTGTGTAACTATCTAGCGGATCAAAATCCCTAGAACTTAATCTCAAATTGCTTCTAGCATTTGATCTTTTTATTGTAAAAATAGAAAAAGTTCATGTCGAATTTATTCTAGATTTGTGATAATTTATTTGAGATTAATCCCTTGTAAACGATACCGTTGTTGTAACACCTTTCAAGTTTAATAATAGTTTTATTTAACTTGAATTTTGTTTCACCTTTTTATTCCGCATTAAATTCGATTAAACGGTAAAGTTTGTATTCAACCCCCCCTTCTACAAACATATTGGGACCTAACAATTGGTATCAGAGCTTTCTGATTAACGAACAAATCAAGATCCTAGACTTTTGTGATTTTTCAACTCCTTGAATTTTTATTTATTCAAAAATTCATAATGACTTCACAAAAAGTTGGAACCGTTAAAATTCCACTGTTCGATAAAGAAAATTATATTATGTGGAAGAAGAAGATGCTCTTGTTCTTACAAGTTGCAAATCCCAAATATCTGGACGTGTTAAAGAAGGGTCCAAAAATTCCGATGGTTATTGAACCAGAGGTAATAGAAGATGATGTTGTAATTACCAAAGCTAGAAACTATGTAAAAGATCCTAATGATTTTTCTCCTGCTGAAAAGGAAGAAGCCTCCTTGGATGCCAGCCTTCAATTAATTTTAGTTGATTCCCTTGATCCCTTGATGAACAGACATGTGATGAACTGTAAAAATTCCAAACACATCTGGGAAACTATTGAGGTGATTAATTAAGGCACAAAGGAAGTTAGGGAGAACAAGTTAGAGATCCTAACCTCCGAGTATGAACATTTTAAATCCAATCCAGGAGAAGGAATTACTGAAGTGTTTGAGAGGTATAACGCATTGATCAACAACCTGAGCATAAATGGAAAATATTATTCAATCAGGGAGGTCAACAAAAAGTTCCTTTTAACACTGCCAACTCATCTTGAACATAGAATCACTGTCATAAGAGAAGCGAGAGATCTGAGTGAGATTTCTTTGGAAAGGCTCTATGGTGTGTTAAAAACCTATGAGTTGGAGCAGATTCAGCAGAAGGAAGTCTACGGGAAAGGTAGAGTGGTTAGCACGTCTACTGCTCTAGTAGCTGAAGAACAACAACAACAACAACCACAACAACAACAACAATCTCAACAGTCAGAGAGAATGGTACAGTCTTCCAAGGCTGAGGAAAATATGATAGTAGCAAAATTTGATCCTCCTACTACAAATCAATCCGGTGATGATTTTTACTCCTTGGAAGAGCTGGAGCAATTGGAAGATGAGTCAATGGCCCTGATTGTCAAGAGATTCTCCAATGCAGATTCAAGAGGAATCCCAAGTTCAAGTACAAGTCCAACTACAATAGATTCCAGAAAGGTGGATCTTCATCCTCTAACACCAGCAGTGGTGGATACAAAACAGGGATGGTTGATTGGAGCACCATTCGATGCTTTAACTGCAATGAGTTGGGACACTTTGCCACAGAATGCAGGAAGCCAAAGCAAGTAAGGAAGAACTCTTATGATTCAAATCAGAAGAGTAAATCTGAAAGGGCTTACCTGGCAAAGGGAAGAAGCTGGGATGATACTGATAGTGAAGATGAAGAAGTTGGGAATCTTGCTCTTATGGCTATTGATGGAAATACTTCATCATCAAGAAAAGAGGTAAAATTTACTGATGCTGAATTAGTTTATCATCTAGAAGGTTCCTTAGATTGTGCTCGTCGTGATAATGAAATATTAATTCAACAGGTCAAAGACCTTGAGAAAGAGGTCAATGAATTAAAACTTGTGCACATTAATCAAGACAATTTAAAAGAACAAGTATCTTTTCTAGAGAATAGAGTTAACTGTTATAGACAACTCGAAACTATTCTCAAAGACAAGATCACCGGTCTTGAGAGTAAGGTTAAACCTTACTTTAATTCTTGTTCGAAGGCTAAAGAGTTCTATAATAAGCAAGCTATTAATCAAACATCTGGAATAGGCTTTGATTACAATATTGCTATTGGAGAATTAGGCATAAACTCCCCTCCTCATGTATGTGCTAAAGGTAGGGAAGTACCACATGTGCTTAAGGGTGTTGATAAATCCCTCTATAAAGAATCAATTGTTGAACCATTTGATGAGACCTTCTTTATTATTCAAGAAGAAATACGTGTTGAAGATCTTGCTAATGAGAAGGTTGTTTCCAAGCCAAGTGTGTCGAAAGTTCCAGTCAAAGTTGTGAAAGCAACTGAGACTAACTCAGACATACATGAGCTGGATAACAAAAATGCCATGTCTATCATGCATAATTTGCCTGTTGTTAATCCCTCTCATAAAGTATGTGGTGTTCCTAATTGCATGTCTTGTACTTTTAATTTGATGTATGCTTATTTTAATGGTAAGCATGTTTCTAGTGATAAGACTACTCCTCGTCAGCATGTGAATAATAGGAAGCATAATAGGTCTAAGACTGGTAGTTCTCCTAAAGCTAGAAAGGAGACATTTGTGCCTAAGCCTAAACAGAAATTTGTTAAGGCTGTTTACAAGGTCAAATGTCCAGTCGTTGAGAAAGTTGAGAACATAAAAGTTAAGAATGTTGTTTTACCTGATAAAGGCCAATTCTACAAGTATGTTGGACCCAACCAAGTTTGGGTTTCGAAAAAGGTCTAATCCATTTGTATTGCAGGGTATTAAACAGGTGGAACCGGTAGTGTAGATTCTTGACAGCGGATCGTCAAGACATATGATCGGAGATAGAGCCCTTCTATCAAATATGGTTGAGAAAGCTGGCCCAGTGGTTACTTTTGGAGATAACAGCAAAGGTTTAACTGAGGAATATGGCTGTTTGCAAGCTGGAAATATTATCATTGATAATGTGTATATTGTGCAAGGACTTGAACACAGTCTGCTTAGTATCAGTCAGTTCTGTGATAAGGGCTACTATGTTTTATTCGACAAGCTAAAGTGTCAAATCCTGTATAAGAAAAGTGAACAACCCACCTTGATGGGAATCCGGAAAGGAAATCTGTTCATAGCTGACATGAACTTTGGAAGCAATCCTGAAGTCAATTGTTTCTATGCAAAGGCATCGTCAAATGAGAGTTGGCTATGGCACAAGAGACTTTCCCATCTCAATTTCAAACCAATGAATTGTCTTATCAAGAGAGAATTGGTCAGAGGTCTGCCTCAACTGGAATTCTCCCCAGAAGGACTGTGTGAGGCATGCCAGAAAGGAAAGTCAAAGAAAGCAAGTCACAAAGGCACTGACACATCCTCCATAACTGGTGTTCTTCAGTTATTGCACATGAATTTGTTTGGACCAGTTAATGTTCTTTCGATGTCAAAGAAGTGTTACTGTCTTGTGATAGTTGATGACTATTCCAAGTATACGTGGGTTTTATTCCTTCACTCTAAGGATGAAACACCACAAGTTGTGATTGATCATATCAAGTTGATCGAGTTAGATTCTAATGTCTCTGTTAGAGCAATAAGGTCAGATAATGGAACATAATTCAAGAATTCATTTCTCAATGGCTTCTGTACAGACAAAGGGATTACCAAACAATTTTCAGCTCCTAGAACCCCTCAGCAGAATGGAGTGGTAGAAATGAAGAATCGTACATTGATTGAAGCTGCAAGAACTATGTTAAGTGAATCAGGTCTTCCAATGTACTTTTGGGCTGAAGCTGTCAATACTGCATGTTATACTCAGAATCGAACTCTAATCAACAAGGACCTCATGAAGACTCCTTATGAGATTATGAATGAACAGAAGCCTTCTATCAAATACTTTCATGTATTTGGTGCTAGATGCTTCGTGCTCAAGGATGGAGATGATCGTCGTGGAAAATTCGAGGCAAAGGTATATGAGAGTATTTTTGTTGGTTATGGAAGAAGATCATACAGGGTGTATATCATTGATCAACACAAAGTAACTGAAAGTGTCAATGTTACATTTGATGACACTAAACTCCCAAGTATCCAAACTGAAGATCCTTCTGAGAAACTGAAGTTTGATGATATGTCAGATTCAGAATCAGAAAATGATCAAGAACCTGAGGTTGCTGCAGGTGAAGAACCTTTTAATCATGATGATACTCAAGGTAACGGTGATGGAAATATTGGCAATAATGGAGATACCACTGCTACTGACGGAGAATCATCAAGTCAACCTGGCAACAACTCAGGGGGAGATGCTGAAGGATCAACTAATAGGACATAACATCCCAATATATTTCAAGGCGAATCATCAAGATCAAATCTTCCAAGACAGACTGTCTGGAATAAAGCTCATCCTTTTGAGTTAATTATTGGAGATCCAGATGTTGGAGTCAGAACTAGACGTGCTACTTAAAATGAATGTCTGTTCTCAGGATTTCTTTCTGAGATGGAACCTAAGAAGATTGAGGAAGCACTAACTGATCCAGATTGGGTAATTTCCATGCAAGATGAACTCAATCAGTTTGAACATCAACAAGTCTGGAAACTGGTACCTAGACATACACACAAGAAAGTTGTTAGTACTTGGTGGGTATTTAGGAATAAACTAGATGAAGATGGTGTGGTTACAAGGAACAAAGCAAGACTGGTAGCTAAAGGGTATTCTCAAGCTGAAGGCATTGATTATGATGAAACCTATGCTCCGGTGGCTAGACTTGAGGCCATCAGGATATTTCTGGCATTCGCAACATTCTCGAACTTTAAAGTTTATCAAATGGATGTCAAGAGTGCCTTTCTGAATGGAAAGTTCGATGAAGAGGTATATGTAGAGCAACCTCCTGATTTTGAAGATCCAGATCATTTGGATTTTGTCTACTTTCTTTTCAAGGCTATCTATGGTCTCAAACAGTCTCCGAGAAAATGGTATGACACTCTTTCTGAATTTCTTATTGAAAATGACTTTACTAGAGGTGTCATAGACAAAACTCTCTTTTCTAAAAAGCATAAGAATGATACTATATTAGTCCAAGTCTATGTGGATGATATAATATTTGGTTCTACTAATGATAGTCTCTGTAAGAGATTTTTTAAGTTAATGCACAGCATATTTGAAATGAGCATGATGGGAGAGCTGAAGTTCTTTCTCGGATTACAAGTAAATCAAAGGTTAGATGGAATATTTATTTGCCAATCCAAGTATCTCAAGGAACTCCTAGAAAAGTACAATCTAGAGGATTCTGCATCAGCAAGGACTCCGTCATCTACAGCTGTCAAGCTTGGACCATGTGAAAACTCCATTAAGGTAGATGTCATAAGCTACAGAGGTATGATTGGCTCATTACTCTATCTTACTGCAAGTAGACCAGATATTATGTATGCTACATGCTTATGTGCAAGGTTCCAAGCGGATCCTAGAGATATTCATCTCGTTGCTGTAAAACGAATCTTGAGATATCTTAGGGGAACACCAAATCTAGGTATTTGGTACCCTAAAGAATATGGTTTTAACCTTGTTGGATATACAGATTCAGATTACGCAGAAAGTGTTGTTGATAGGAAAAGCACCTCAGGGAGTTGTCAATTCCTAGGTAGCAGGCTAGTCTCATGGTACAGCAAGAAACAACAAACAGTTTCCAACTCAACGGCCGAGGCTGAATATATTGCTGCTGGAAGCTGCTGTGCTCAGATCTTGTGGATTAGGAACCAGGTACGGGACTATGGCTCTGTATTAAATAAAATTCTTATTCTATGTGACAATACAAGTGCAATAGCCATCACCAACAACCCTGTGCAGCATACGAGGACCAAGCACATCGACATCAGGTATCATTTTATTAGAGAGCACGTTATGAATGGCACTGTTGAACTATTTTTTGTTCCAACAGAAGAATAAATAGCAGATATTTTCACTAAATCTCTTGATGAATCCACATTTACCAGATTAGTTGGTAAATTGGGTATGTTGAATAGTTTTAGTGACTAATCTAGTTAATATCTGAGATCTGTTCTTGAATGAATTTACAAATGAATTTTTTCATGGTTGAAAAATTCATTCGCAAATTTATTTTATCATTTATACCATATTACTTGCTTATTCTATGTAATTTTTTTTATCTTATCTTATTTATTTATTCAACTTGTCAATTTTAATATCTCAGAATGTTTTATTTTCTCTAAAAATATTTTTCTATGAATTTTATTTGCTAAAATTCAAAAGAATTTTTTTTGGACTAAAATATAGTTATTTCTGAATATTTTAATTTGTATATATTGTCTGTATTTATGCTATATTGTATAAAGTTTTTTTTGCATTTCTATTTTTTTAAGCGTTTTTGTGTTTGTTATATATATAACTGCAATGACAATCAGCAAGACTATTGAAATTGTCTTGCTGAAAGTCATTCCAGTTTAACTTTATTTATTTTAATGTTCAGTATAGTTTTATACTGGCAAGACAATCGGTATGACAATCAATTGTCTTGCCAGTTATAAAACTTATATTATATATACTTCTATTTTTATTTTGTACTAGAATGACAATCGGTATGACTATTGATTGTCTTTCTAGCTTATTCATTCCTTTTTTCCTGGTATGACTATCGGTATGACAATCCAGGATTGTCATACCAGTTATATTACTTAAACTTTTTTCTATTTAGTTTTGTTCTTTCATTTTTTTTCTATCTTTCTCTCTCAAACCGTCATCTGCTTCCTTGTATCAAAACCAAATCGCCATTTCCTTTCTCTGTTTTGCTCGAGTTCTTACTCAGCACTCTTAATCGTTACTTCTGAGTATATACATACACGTGTATACATACAGAAGTGCTGCCCATTTTGTTTTAAAAATAAATAAATCAGTTCTTTCATTTGAAATTGGGTGTGTTTTTCATTTTGTTCTTATATTCAAAACCCCAATTCGTTTTTGGTACTCCATCTGATATTGTGTCTTGGATTTGCAAAATATGTTCTTCTACTGAGTTTGTGGGATAAAAATCAACAAGATACATTTTTTTAAAATTTTTTTTGGATATAATTGAATTAATTCAAATTAATTATTTTTTAATTCGAATTTTCTTAATTTAATTCTTAAAATTCTGAAAGTGTGTGTCTTATTGAATGTTTTAAAATGGCTCTCAATTTCCATATTATCTCGTATAATCATGTTGGGTTTTTTAATCCAGAAAATTATAATGTTGAGAAATTTAAGCCATGGATTCGATTTTTAAACGATCATTCGATTGTTAGCTCCGCTATTAAATCAAATGTTCTATTAAATATCGACTTGCTTAGACTGATTTGCACAACCTCTACTGTGGCCGCTGATTCTAACTCTTTTTCATTCACCGTGGCAAATACACAGTATGTAGTTGATGAAACAGTTATCAATAGAGCTTTAAATTTTCCAATGGACAATTTTGTTAATTTACCCACTGATAATGAGATTTCAAACATTTTCAATGCTATTCACTATCAGGGGGTGATTAATTTGACTAAGTTGTCTAAGTCCAATTTGGTCTCTGAATGGGATATTTTCTTCGATACATTTTCCAAAGTGTTTGCCAACTGCACTAAATCCAATTTTCACAACATCACTTCCACTTTGCAGTATATTGGTCTTGCGGTTGTTTTCAATCAAAGGATCAATTTTGGCAAATTACTTTTACCCATTATTCTGAGACATCTCACTTCAGCCAAGCGCGATCATTCTACGAATCGTAGGGTTTCTTGCTACTACGCTCGATTTCTTATGCTTATAGCAGAACATCTTCCGACCCCTGAGCATAAGGCTCTTTTTGCAAACTCATCAGTAGCTGAACCACCTCCTGTAAAAAAAAGATCTACACAAGACAAGACACAACCTTTAAATTCATGTAAGTTCCAGTACTTGTATCTGCTTTCATGGCCGACTTCATTCCTTTACCAGTTTTTGCTCTTCTCGGTCATGAACAACAACCTCAACCTCCAGTGGTACAAGCCACCCAGGCACAGACTTCAGATGCTCTTCCACTGCATGTAATACTTCCTGAATCTCAAACTATTCCTACTTCTGATGTAAGACCCCCAGTGGTTGATAGGGCTGACCATAAAGTTGTAGAACCACAGCTTCAATCCCAGGTCATAGAGCCAAACACAGAGTCACAACCTATCTCAAACTCTCCCCCACTGTCAAAAATGTTACCGATAAGGTTAGTTGGAAGTAGTGTGTTTTTAGATGTGGATGAACCCTCAGCTCTGCCTCCTCCCAAGAAGAGAAGAACATATAATGAGGCATCTGAAAGCCCATCCTTGTCCTCCCAACAAGACATGGACTTTGAAATGGCCACTGAACAGTTACTAGAGACATCCTCTCAACAGGATGAATCTATTGAAATTCGCCATCGGGCCATTACATCTTGTACTGAGTCAAACACCCTTCCATTACTCACAATGGAAGTAAACATACCAATAGATGACACTCGGGACACAGAGAGAGGAGTGCATATTGAGTCTGTTACAGTGCCTGCCATAGTTATGGCAGAAGAGCAGTCACATGCTTCAGAGGGAAAATCTGACTCTCAGCCACCTCTAATAGAGTCATTTTCTCCCCTCCCAAATCCAACACCTCTGGCTCCCTCACGGGATTCTCCACTCGCAGATTTATCTGGAAAAAGTGGAGGGCAACTCGGTCAGTCTATCCCTGAAGCAATTCAGACATCTATTTCCCATAAAAAGATAGATTTGGCTGAGGATCAGGACTCGCGAATTCCCATTGCACCACCACTGACCTCTCTTGAAGAGGCTAGGGTGATTTCAATTGCAGGTACAGAAGACCAACTACAGGATGGCTCCTCACGAGCAATTATACTGAGAGAAACACAAGCACGTGAGTTGAGCGAACCAGAAATGAGAGATATTCAGGTGAGCACACACACAGACACAAACACTGAAAACTGTTAGCTCAAATTGCTGCTCTGAATGAACAACTTGCTAAAAGTCAGGCTGAGGCTCAGACATTCAAAGCACAAGTGGTTGAACGGTCTTCTTTTTCCACCTCTGTCAACAATTAGTTGGCACTCATCAGGAATGATATCTCAGATTTGAAGACCACTGTTGTACCCAAGCTCAACTCCATTCAGGAATCTCCAACTTTAACAGCTGAAGACATTTCAAACTTCTGCTCTCTCCATATTAGAATGAATTCTCTTGAAGACCTGATTGAAATGAACCATTCACTGGACTCTTCCAGATTCTTGAAGATAGAAAAGGGCATGGAACATCTCAATGAAGGGATGAAGCACTTGTATTTCATGATAAAAAATTCTCACTGTCCTAATGAAGAGCAAATGACCTTTTTTGAAGGGCCGTCTGGTGGAGGCTCGGGCTCTGGAGGTAATGGAGGTCATGAAGGGTCTAAAGGGAAATATGTAGAGGATTCCTCAACTAAGGGGGAGAAGCAAGGGAGAAGTGGAAAAGAAAAAGAAAAAGATTCTTCTACTGGAGAGACAAGGAAGGATGATGATGTCTACTATAGTGGAGAGCAAGATGACTTCGATATTCTTGATGTTCCCACTGAAACAGTCTTGGAAGATAAAGCTGGTATCTTTGAAGCTGAAGAGGAAAGTAATTTTGAAGACTGGAAAGAGGAAGCTCCAGTGGATCCTGTTTTTGAGAAAGAGTTCCAGAAGCAGCAGTCAGAGTTGATGAGAAAAGAAGTTGAACTTAAAAAGATATCTCAGATCATTGACATGAAAAAAGAAATCCAAAGAACAGAAACTCTTGAAAAACAATGTCTTCATGACATTAAAGCTGAAGAAAGAAGAAGAGATGTCAATCTGAAGATTGGTGTAAAATGGGATGAAGAAAGAAGAGTACTTGATATACCTCAGCTGAGCACAAACAATGATAGGGTGTTTCTACATCTTCTCGACAAGCTGGAAATTTCTAATCTAAACAATGACATGTACATGAATGCTATCAAGACTGAAATCTCAAGGATCTCAACTGCTTTTGACAGAACATTAAATGAAATGAGCATATTTGTATATTGTCAGAGTGAAGGATCTTTCAAGGTATCACTTCACCTATTTGAGAATTGTTCTTTATCTAAGATTTGGGTTCTTCTCAACCAAGTCAAAAGAAGCTCAAAATTGAATGAAGTCTTTCG
Organism: Apium graveolens; assembly: GCF_009905375.1. Lineage (NCBI taxonomy): Eukaryota > Viridiplantae > Streptophyta > Magnoliopsida > Apiales > Apiaceae > Apium > Apium graveolens. The sequence continues at coordinate 309,257,416 of NC_133648.1, read as the reverse complement.
TGAAAGGCTAAAAGAGTTTGATAATAGGGCTAGTCCTCAAGTGGTCAACTTACCCTTTCAAGTAAGATTCTTTAAGTCTGACTGTCTTCAAATCTGCCATCTCGATTCACAATCTCTTAAAGACTACTCTGCTAAGCATCTTGTCTGGATGGAACATCATTTAAGAATAGCTAGATACTCATCTGAGTTGAAAACTCAAGCTGCTGATCTGATTCAAGCTTATTATGAAAAGAACATCAAAAGGTACAATCAGTTTAAGAATAAGCTAAAGTCAGTTAGGGTTCAACCAGTTAGACCAGTCAGTTTCTCTTCAGAAAGGGATCGTGTCTATGACAAGGAGTTGTTGCAAGATTTGGAAGAAGGTGAATTCAGAAGTGAAGACAACTGTATTCAAATAGCTCAAAACTTAATATAATATGCTTAGAGCTTAATTAATCAAAATAGACAAATGTATTCATATGTTCAGTCTAAAGGAACATCTATCTTGTATTCACTTATAAATTTCTTTTAAAATCTGGAAAATGTTAAATATAATCCATAACTTTTCTGCTATTTACTTTGCATTTTTGTTTATATCTTTTTCTTATTTGTTAGTTGAGTTATCCTCTAGGTATTTGTTGTTATTGTCTAACAAACAAATAGGGGGAGATTGAAAGGCATATGTCATAGCCTATTTGTTTATTCGAGGATTTAACTCAACTCAAATAAGAATGTAACAAGTAAATAGTGGATCTACCGTCAAAGAGATCTCACAAAGTAACATCTGTCAAAGGATTCAGAAACAATGTTCATCTACAGACTTGAGGAATTAAGTCACTGGAAGAAGTTCAAGAAATTGATCAAGCCTCAGTGATATAAATCAAGATTGTGGATTTAATCAAGTGTCATAGATCTTGTCAGGGTATCAGATAATTACAGGGTTTTAATATGAAGAAAATCAAGTTATCAAAGTCAAGACATGAAGAAATGTCACGGAAGTTAGTCATTCATGAACCAGACAGTACATCGAGTGTCAACATTGAAGTGGTGGAATTGATTCATAATTTTCAGAAGATTTTCAGAAGAATGGTTGCTGTTCAAGAGTAGTATTAATTCTCTAATAATTAATTAAGTCATATAATTTAATTAAGAAAATAAATTATATCTGCAAAGATTAATTTATTGATTAATTGATTAATTAATTTTGAATTAATATTATAAATTTTCAGAATTGATTTTGAATTTATATTCAATATTAATTCAACAAGACAATCATTTGAACTGGTATGACAATCAATTGTCATACCGAAAGTCATGCCAGTTCAATCAATTGTCATGCCGATTGTCTTGCCAGTTCATTCAATAGTCATGCCGATTGTCTTACCAGTATAATCAATTGTCATGCCAATTTTCTTGCTAGATCAACGGATTGTCTCACCGATTGTCTTGCCAATTCACAGATTGTCTTTCCAGCTCAATTCAGTTCTATTGAGTGAATTATAAATGACAACAGCAACAGATCATTAACAGACATCATTCAATACATTTCAACCAACTCAAGAACAAAAGAAGCAGCAGCCGCAAAAATATTTTATCTCTCAACTGCATTTCAAGTTCATTAATTTCTAGTCATTAAAGTTAAATCCAAACCACTAGGAATCATTCTCTTGTTCGTGTGTAACTATCTAGCGGATCAAAATCCCTAGAACTTAATCTCAAATTGCTTCTAGCATTTGATCTTTTTATTGCAAAATAGAAAAAGTTCATGTCGAATTTATTCTAGATTTGTGATAATTTATTTGAGATCAATCCCTTGTAAACGATACCGTCCTTGTAACACCTTTCAAGTTTAATAATAGTTTTATTTAACTTGAATTTTGTTTTACCTTTTTATTCCGCATTAAATTCGATTAAACGGTAAAATTTGTATTCAACCCCCCCCCCCTTCTACAAACATATTGGGACCTAACATAAACCTTTGGATGAAGCAACTTTCACTAGACTTGTAGGTGAAATAGGAATGTTAAACTCTTCATCTTAAGGCAAGAACTTAGCTAATGTTTTGCAGCAGATTAGTTTCTAGTTAATCAAAATTAATTTGATTTAATAGGAAATTAACTGAAATATGAACTATAAATATTTCATATTTCTCTGCATATTTATTTTTCATTTTATTTTTCATTTAGCTTGGAATTTTTCAAATTCTAAGAAAACTGTCTAAATATTGATTTACATTTTCAATATACAAAATTAGCACAAAGCATAATCAAAGTAATCAAAAGTATAGAGAACTGAGTTCTCGATAAGTCAGTTACAAGTCATTTTAAGACTTCTCGAATGAGTTCTCGATAAGTCAATTTTTTGACTTCTCGAGGGACTTCTCGATAAGCTTCATTATGACTTATCGATAAGTCATTGTAGAGTTCTATATAAGTGTTAACTTATAGAGTTCTCTACAACTACAATTTTAGACTTATAAATAACTCAGATCTGAGATTATTTAATTTAATAAATTATTTTAGTAAAATACTTTTGACAAAATTATTCTGATTTTATTTCGATTTATTCAAATAAATATTGGAAACAATTCAGTCCATTTTGGAAAAACTGGATATTTATTTGACATCTCGATAAGTCTTTTTCTAGTTCTCGATAAGACTCAGAAATATGACATATTGATATGTATTTATTTTCTCTAATATGACTTCTCGATAAACAAATTTCAAACATTTATTTTGAGTTCTCGAAAAGTCATTTACCTTTTACTATAAATACCCAGACATCTCGATATACACATCCATTACGCCTTCGAGATCTCTAAGTGACCTAATTTTCAAATCTAAACCGATTATTCTCTCGTTTCAAGCTCTTTCTCTCTCATTTTTCTTACCCATTCTTTCTTACTCAACAACAATGGCACTCAACAATGTTAGAGCTGATATCCCCAAGAATGGAACTAACTACCTTGATTTTACTGATGCTAATAAGGCCCCTGATTCTTTCAAGGGGTTTGTCAAGTTTTTGTCTGAATCATATCTTGCAGGTGCTTTAACTGCTAACCCAATCTTGTACTTGGATGTCCTGCATGAGTTCTCGACAACAGCTGTAGTAAGGACAACTCTGTATCCATGGTGGTGACTTGCTCAATTGGAGGCCAACAGATTGAGTTCAATGAGTTAGATGTGAATGCAACTTTGGGTCTTCTAACTGAAAATCTGGTGGAGGTGCCAACACAGGATGAGCTAGCTGAGTTCATGGATTTCATTAACTATATTGGAAGAATCAACCTGGAAAATCTAAACAAAACAAATTTGAGGAAAGTGTTAGGTCACACAACACTGTAGAAGGGGGTTGAATACAGTGTTTAATACAATCAAATCAATTTTGAACATAATTAACAGTAAACATATTTATTCAATATAATAAACTCTGTTACAATGGAACTGTCTCTCTCAGTGCTGAACAAATATCACTAAGAGCTGCTAGGTTACAATGTATGATCCTCTCGATAATGATAACACATATAGTGTAAACCTATATCTGTGTTGATATAATACACAGTTACAAGATAACTTCTAATTTATATGGAATATAATTATGTCTCCTAAAATATATCAGTCAGATATCTTATACAAGTCTTCTTATCTTCTAACTCTTTCCATGCATATCTTCTTTTGTTTTAGTCTCAATCTTCTATCCTGTAAATCAGCTTCATTCCTCAACTATAAGTCCTCCCGTACTTAAGTTCTGACATAACCTTAAGTTCTGATATGACCTTAAGTTCTGACTTCCAGTAAGTACTGATTCCAGTAAGTGCTGATATTTCCTGTTTGTTAAGATCTGAAAACTAAATATGAAACATATTAGACATGACATCTCAAATATATCTAACAATCTCCCCCAACTTGTAAATTATGCAAAAATATACAAGTTAATAGATTTGATGATGTCAAAAACATTTAAGTTCAAATGCAATGAGAGTTTAATAAGACTATTAACTACAGCTTACAGAACATGCAGCTTTACCATCATCACTGGATCAATCTGAATCCGTAATGATTCTTAACAAAATCTTTTACCAGCTTTTCTCAGAACTTCAACTAACTGTGCTTTGACCTGCATCAGTTCTTCATCTTTACTGTCACCAATTTGATAAATGGATGTTCTAAGAGCTTGAATTGATGTTCTTTCAAGTCCATCACCAAGTCTGATAACTCTAGGATGTGAAGAGTCTTCATTATAACATAAGCATCTTCCTTTCAGAATAACTTCCACCTTAGCAGAGTTCTTCAGCATAGGAATTTCTCTTCCATCATCTTCAGTAATCATTGTAATGTACTGAGAAGCCTTTGTACCAGAGATTCTGAGAAGATCTCTTATAGCCTTCAAAATGTATTCTGACCATCTTCTTGTAATATCATATTTTACTTCCAGAAGATAGTGAATATGTTGAAGCTCTTTGACAGACTTCTTTAACACATCAGTATCAGCTAGTCTGTAAGTTCTTCCATCATTGAGAAATAAGATCGATTTCTCTTTTAGATCATCTTTATCATGAGCATCTATCACAATTTGACCAGACAACACTTTGTCAAGGTGCTTTTGTTTGATTTGTTCATATGGTTTGTCTTTCAACATGAAAGGATCTCTTAGAGTAACTTCTACTCATGTTTGTATCTTTTCTTCATCAGAACCTAATCCAGATCTATCTCTAGGTTGCTTGGCTCTCAACCCAAATGTTGCGAGTTGATTAATCATAAGATTGGATTTTGGTTCAACTGGAGTAGCTTTCTTCCATAACAGCTTCTTCTTATCAGTAATTGTCATCTTTTTCAAATCAACTTGATCATTATCAGTGGTTGATGTCTTGATAGCTTGATCATAATTTGCCGTTTCTTTTGTAGCTTGTTGTTCTTCATTCTGAACAACTTGAGCAGTGTCAGAGGTTATTTTAGATTCTTCAATTAACTTTCTTCTTTTCATAATTTGAACAGTTTCATCTTCTATCAAATCATCATCATGCATTGTAACTTGATAGATAGGAACAGAAGAACTTATCTTTTTCTGAATCTTTAAAGGTTCACCAACCTTTTCTTTTCCTTTTGACTTGGGATCAATCTCAGTTTGTGATCTAGTCTTGGACTTTGAAGCCTTAGAATTTGACTTTTCCTTGATCACAATGCCTTTTTCCTTAGGCCTTGGAGGTTTCTTTGCATCAGAAGCTTTAGACTTTAGATTTGTCTTCTCAGCTGCAAATCTAGCTTCTTCCTCCTTGAGAGTTTCCAAATCCATTCCTGGATTTTGTTTCAGAAATAATCTTCTAGCTATCTCCTCATCAAGTGTCTGGATTTTAGGATCTTTGTAATAAACAGTAGTCTGCTTCCCCTTTAGCTTCAGAGTTTATAAAAAATACTGAGAGTCTTTAGATCCTGACTGAATCAGGATATCATAACTTGACATCAGACTTTGCTTATCAGAACTTGACTTCAGACTCTTAACATTCACAGCATCAAACTTGACTTGTTCTGTGTAGAAGATTTGCTAACATCAGAAATTACATTCTGTGAAGATTTTCCTTGTACTTTTCCTTGACCTCTGTTCTTATCAGAGTTTCCCTGGTCATCACCTTTGTCATCATTCTTCTTCAGTATTTGAGTAGGTGAGCATTTGGACTTAACTACCTTCTCCCCCTTTTTGGCATCATCAGGAAGTAAGAGAGAGAAAAGAAGTTCAACTGAAGATTGGATCTCATCCAATTGAGCTTTCTGAGAAGCTTGATTTTGTAGGACCTCAGTAAATTGGGCCTATTGCTTCTCTTGAATCTTCTCAATGGCTTCACCTTTCTCAAGAGTAAGTCTGATATATCTATTCTTGTCAAGCTTGATCTGTAAATCTAGCTTATTAGCATTTTCCTTTAGTGTATCAACCTTAGCATGAGTAATAGAATGTAGACCATGAAGACTTCTTGTACTCATAGCTGTAACCTTGAGTTGAGTCTTGAAATCAGAATTTGACAATAACTCATCAGCTTTTGACACATGCTCTGTTAGAATTTTGGTGCTTAGAATAAAATCTGATTATTTCCACTTCTTGGTCCACTCCACACCTTTGTGAGTATCCTCCCAAGGAATAGGTGCATCATGTTCAACAAATTTCTTTACCAATGCTTCCTTGCCCAGAATGGGAGCTGGAGTCTCAACAGAAACACTGTCTTCAGAACTTGAGGAATACTCATTATGTTCTGACAGCACTACAGTGTGTGAAGCAACTGGAGATTCAGGAATAACATCATCTACATTCCGAGCATTAGAATTTATCTCCAGAACTGGTGTAGATGGTATCTCAGCATCTAAGATTGAAGAGTTGACTGTAGATGGCTGAGCTGCTGTAGGAGCTTCCAAATAAAGAACAGTTGGAATGTGCAGCCTAGTGATATCAATTTCAGGAATTAATCCTGAACCTTCAACTGTTGTCTCTCTTACCGTAGAAACAGTAGGAGTGATCACTGTATTAGGAACAGTGTATTGAGCTTTAGCTGGAAGGGCTTCAATGATAATTGGCTCTTTTGAGATCAGAGATTCCTGATCCCCTTCCTCAGCTTCTGCAGAATCTTCAGACGGAGATTTAGCATTGTACCTCTTTGCCCTCATTTTCTTTAGTCTCCTTGCCAATGAAGGAGTTGCCTTTTCAGCAGAGTTTACAATTCTTTTCCTCTTCAAAGTATCAGAACTTTGAGCTTCAGCATTTAGCTGCGGGATTAACCCTTCAGCTTCTGTTTCTTTCTGAAAATTGACATTCTCAGCTTCAACTATCATAGGTTCTGAAGCATGAACCTGTGCTTCAATTGTGTCTCAAACCATCACAATTTATTATTGACCATAATTTTAATCAAAACATTCATCAAGAGATATAGTTCAAATAGATGAAGTAAAGATTAACAGACTACAATAAGAACATTCACATTCACATAATATGAAAGAAACAGAGACGAAATCTTGCAATCAAAGGAAATTTCTTTAAAATATCCAAAGAGCACTGTCTAAGATCTTATGAAATTTATAGATTTCATGCAAAATATTACAAGATAAGCCTAGTCTAAGATCGTGAACATCAATAACCTTAGTCCTAGAAGAAAACCTATCGACTAGTTCCTCCTGCTGCTGACAAAGAGTACTGCAAGACGGATGATCCGTTCTTGCTGAAGAAGAGCCTCTCTCCGTTCTTCTTCCAAACGATCAAGATAGAGTTGATAGTCCGTCAAAAAGAATAAGAGGTTTGTGTGAACCTCTTGTGGAACCAAGTTCCAGATCTCTTCGGGAATGGCGGTGACATGCCATTCCTGTTGCCAGTCATCACAACTAAACTCTACATTGAAATTTTCATAGTTCATAAACATGTTGAAAAGAACCATTTTTGTTTATGAAGGAGAAAAATGATGAGAATTAAAAGAGAGAGAATGAGTTTGTGTGAGAATGGAAGATGATTTGGCTGAGATGAAATGTCGGTTTAAATAGCCAATGGAATACCAAGGGACTCGAGGACTATTTAACGATTAAGAGTAGGAATAATGATGCCTCGTCTCCCTAGACCGATGTGTAATAATAACAGTCAGTAAAAAATGAAAGCAGGAGTTAATGGGCATGGGAAATAAGTAATAATTACTGTGCACATGCAGTTTTTCGAGACAAACACATTTACCACTAACCCTTAATGATTATGATTATTTTTATCTCACCTAATTATATTCTGATTAAATATGACCGTTCAGTATTTACCACAAATAATTCAAGTAAATAAATAATGCCACATAAGCATCAGAGTTTCCATCGGGATTTACGTCAGAACTTGACTATTATCAAAACTTAATGGTCATCAGAATATGGCTTTTGTACTCAAAAAGTGAATGTTTGTTTCTGTAATTCTTCATACAAATACTAACTTGTTTTCTTCAGAGTTTAATCATCAGAACTTCCATAAGAACTTGTCCTCAGAATTTATGCATATAACACTTAACTGTTTGTCAGAAACAACTTAATCACCACAGTAATTTTCATCATTCATATGGAGTGAAAGTGTGTGCATTCAGCAGAATATCAGATAAAGATTAAAGTCTGATAAACTTCAGTACATCTTAGAAATAAGGCATAACTAAGAAAAGTGCTTAATATCTGTCATCAATCATGAAGTCTACTATAGAACAAATTTATGCAGGAGTCCACCTCAACTGTTTGTGCTCATTTTATGCATCTTTTGAAATTTCTTTTTGTTGGATTTTTAATCGCAGCGGGACATGGTAAAACACTTTTACACATATATAATCCAAATAAAAGCATATAAATCGTGGTAAAAAATATAGGGATCGAATCTAACCTTTAAAATAATTCGGAGACAACGATCAGAGATCTTTAACAGTTGCTCCTCAAGTGTGAAGCACTCCACCGGTATCCACCAAGAAAACGATGTTAAGGAGGAGGAAGGAGGTGGAGAGAATTGGGTTTTCCAAACTTTTTGGGTTTTGGGGTTCGAATAAAAATAGGGTCTATAATAGTGTATTTATAGGCAAAATTTTCAGCTGAAATTTTCCCATAAATATTATTATTATTATCCCTTTTATTATTCTCATTAATAATTAAAACACCTTTTAATTATTAATCCTTTTTCTAAACACTTTAGAAATAATTCTCTCTCTTGATTTAATTTCCAAAAATTAAATCCTTAATTAATAATATTAAGAACTTTTCTTAATTAATTTATAATCAATTAAATCTCATTTAATCAATTATTAAATTTGCCAATTAATTATTTATTTCACAAATAAATAATTATTAGCCATTATTAATTAATTCCTCCACCATTAAATCATTCTCTTTTTATGGTGTGACCCTGTAGGTTCAATATTAAGCCGGTAGTAGAAATAAATAATAATAAAACTATTTTATCATTATTTATATAAATTCTCTAATTTATTAAATATGATTAATTAATTAATCACATTTATTCTACATCGTGAGGGATACTTCTCAGCATATCGCGACTATCCGGATAATACGAATTCACTGCTTAGAATACCAAGAACCTATTCAGTGAATAGTTACCGTACAATAAACTCCTTCTACCCTACAATGTCCCGATTAAATACAAGGCATGGATCTCATGTCAAGCCTATCTAATTTAATCACTTGCTTACTATTTACTATGCGTAGTTCTATGCAAATTAGAAACTCCTTTCTAATTTCATTCACTCTGGCCAGAGATTCCTGAACTAGCATAAGTGGATCAGCCTTGAACATTCGCTTCCTTCACTGGAAGGGGTAGATCCTTTATTGATCATACACTATCTTCGTGTACAAATTCCTATACCCAGTAGAGCCCTAATAATTGTCCCTGGAAACTAAGAACTAAACCAAAGCATAGTTCAGTGTATACAAGATGACTATGATGACCTCAAGTCTAAGGATACTTGTACAACTATCACTATGTGAACAACTGCTGACACGTGAGTGAACTCCATCAGTTGTTCAACTGTGCGAGTCATGTTCAGTGAACTTATTCTATAATAAGCACCTACATACTAGCTATAGTGTCACCACACAAATGTCTATGAGAACAGACATCCTTCATAATGAAGCAAGCATAGTATGTACCGATCTTTGCGGATTATTAATTACCAGTTAATAATCCTATGACCAGGAACTATTTAAATTTAGAGTTATCATCTTTTTAGGTCTCACTATTATGATCTCATCATAATCCATAAAAATCTTTTCTCTAAACTATGGTATATCTTATTTAAACACTTAAATAGATAGAGCCCGTAATAAAAACAAAACAAGTCTTTTATTAATATCAATGAAATCAAAACAGATTACATAAAAATTTATTCCTAAATCCTAATACATGATTGGACTTAGGACATATTCCTAAGAATAGAACATTCATTATTCTCAATAATAAATGAAAATCCAGCCAAGTCTAACATGGGAATAATATTCCTCACAATCGAGGGAACAAAATAACAATTATTTAAAATAATAGTCTTGCCCATAGGCATATGTAAATGAAATGATTCTACATCTTCAGCAACAACTCTTGCTCCATTTCCCATCAGTAGAATCACCTCCTCTTCCTCAAGAGTCCTACTTCTCCTTGGTCCCTGCAACAAATTGCAGATTTGAGAACCACAGGCGGTATCTAATACCCAAGTAGAAATTTAATTTAATGACATATTCACTTCTATCATGAACATACCTGAATCAGAAGCGGTAGTCTCACTACCCTTCTTCTTCTTCAATTCTGCAAGGTAAACCTTGCAGTTTCTCTTCCAGTGCCCCACCTTGTTACAGTGAAAGCAAACAACTTTGCTCTTGGGGTCTTCAGCTTTTGGTGGAACCGGCTTTTCTTCACCTACTTTCTTCTTCTTGGAAGAGTTACTCTTCCTTTTCTTAGGATTGGAACCTTCACCAATTAGAAGAACAGAACTCTTCTTAGGGGAAAATTCGATTCCGCAGTCTTCAACATGTTGTGGAGTTCAGGCAGGCTGACATCCAACTTATTCATGTGAAAGTTCACAACAAACTGCGAGAACGAACTCGGAAGCGATTGCAAGACCAAGTCTTGGCTCAGCTCCCCATCCATGGCAAAACCAAGTTGTCCAAGACGTTCAATCAAATTGATCATCTTAAGTACATGGTCATTCACAGATGATCCCTCAGACATCCTACAACCGAACAACTCCTTCGATATCTCATACCGAGCTGTCCTCCCCGCCACATCATACAACTCTTGTAGATGCATGAGGATAGTGTGAGCATCCATATGCTCATGTTGCTTCTGTAGCTCAATGTTCATGGAAGCTAGCATGATGCATTGAGCAATATTTGCATCATCTATCCACTTACGATACACAACATGTTCATCATTATGTACATCACTAGCAGGTTCAGTAGGCTTAGGTGAGTCAATCACGTATTTCAGCTTCTCAATCCTGAGAACAATTCTTAAGTTTCGAAGCCAGTCAGCATAATTAGGACCAGTCAATTTGTGAGCATCCAGTATGCTCCTGAGTGATAGTGCAGAAGACATAACGTACAAAGTAAATCTGTAAATGATAAATACATAACAACACTTAGCAAATATTCGATTTCATTTTAAAACACTATATGAATCGGGTCTTTATTCATAAGTGGCTCCCACTAGTTTACCTAATTTATTCAACCCCCTACGTGAAAAATTAAGCATTCATAATGCTAGTGGGAATAGGGATCCTACATTCCATTACACAACCCCGGCTGTAACACGAACCGCCATGCAATGTTCAATAGGCAGACAACTCTTGTCAATTACATCTTATGTTATTCCCTAATCAAACTTTAGCCTCTTGAATAATTGAGTCTCGGTTGTGGCACGACAAACTCAATATTCTAAGTCAAGTCTAACCCAACATTCCGTACAGTTGAATCAGTCCCCAAAGGCCCATGGCTGTAGCACGTACCGACCTTTAGATTCTTATTCAATGTACACATCTCTATGTAATAGACAAGTATTTCTTATTTCGAAATCAAAGCCCTCGGCTGTAGCACTAACCGACAATGATTCAAAAATAAGAACTACTTTTCTATCATGTTGGAAGGCTATGACCGACACAAGCCCGTTGTATTATTGGCCAATTACTACTTGATATTATTTAAATTTAGAGGGATTATATTACGTTACAATCATAATCATATTATAAAGAGATTCTTCCTTTTAAATTAAATATTTCAAATCAATAATCAGATGATTCCCAGATCGGGTGGAGCATTGTCAAGAGGCGTCACTTAATAACCCTTTCTTACAGATAGAAATCTGTTGTTGACAGAATCATCCTTTCTCTCATATCGAAAATTCATATTCAATTACGTGTTTCATAAACACAAGAATCTCATGATTATATTCATAATATTATTATTAAGGTTATGAAATAATTTCACTATACTAGGTTGTCTAACAAACGCCTTATGTTCATTTAAGTTCACCTAAATCTATCATCGCATGATAAACTAAGCATATATCACATATATAAACATGAATAAACATCAAGGTAGGCATTTTATATCATCTAGCATATTAGTCTAAGCATTATACGTCTCTATGTATCACATGAAGCATTTAAAAGCAGTTAAAACAGTTAAAAACAGCTTTAAAACACTTCCGGGAATATAAAAAGTTCAAAACTTTTATATAAACTAAAATTGATCACTCCATTAAATCCGTCTCGGAAAAACGAATCCAACGGTATATTGCACACCCAAAACGGAGTTACGAAACTCCCAGAAAATCAATTTTAATATGGAAAGTCGGACTGTAACGCATTACAGGAACGCGTTGCAAGCCCTGTAACGCATTCCGGTGATGCGTTACAACCCTTTAACCAATTAAAAGGTGTAACGCATTCCGTGAATGCGCCACAGGGTGTAACGCATTCCCGGAATGCGCGACACCCTTTATTTTATTTTTATTTTTTTTCTTGCAGCAGCCGCCTTTTCTCTTTCCTCGGAAAACGAGCCTGACAGAACCTGTACCTTTGTCTGCCTTCTTTTCTTTCCGTGCAATCAACACAGCAGACAGTACAGTAACAACACAGACAATACAAACATATATATATATATACTATATATACATATATTTATACTAATTTAATTACGAATTTAATTACAAGAACTTCAAAAATTCATAATAAAAAATCTATACATCATAAAATTATGAAAAAAATACCCAGACGATCTACAACACTTGTAGAACCCAGATCAACATTCAAAATTATTATGAGAAACGATTTCTCATCAGACAAAATTAATCCATAATATAACTTGTAAAAATCATAATTAATTCATACAAGCACATAAAATTCTGAAATTTTTACCACAGATCTATATGAATACAACCTATGCTCTGACACCATTGTTGGATTTTTAATCGCAGCGGAGCATGGTAAAACACTTTTACACATATATAATCCAAATAAAAGCATATAAATCGTGGTAAAAAATATAGGGATCAAATCTAACCTTTAAAATAATTCGGAGACAACGATCAGAGATCCTTAGCAGTTGCTCCTCAAGTGTGAAGCACTCCACCGGTATCCACCAAGAAAACGATGTTAAGGAGGAGGAAGGAGGTGGAGAGAATTGGGTTTTCCAAACTTTTTCGGTTTTGGGGTTCGAATAAAAATAGGGTCTATAATAGTGTATTTATAGGCAAAATTTCAGCTGAAATTTTCCCATAAATATTATTATTATCCCTTTTATTATTCTCATTAATAATTAAAACACCTTTTAATTATTAATCCTTTTTCTAAACACTTTAGAAATAATTCTCTCTCTTGATTTAATTTCCAAAAATTAAATCCTTAATTAATAATATTAAGAACTTTTCTTAATTAATTTATAATCAATTAAATCTCATTTAATCAATTATTAAATTTGCCAATTAATTATTTATTTCACAAATAAATAATTATTAGTCATTATTAATTAATTCCTCCACCATTAAATCATTCTTTTTTTATGGTGTGACCCTGTAGGTTCAATATTAAGCCGGTAGTAGAAATAAATAATAATAAAACTATTTTATCATTATTTATATAAATTCTCTAATTTATTAAATATGATTAATTAATTAATCACATTTATTCTACATCGTGAGGGATACTTCTCAGCATATCGCGACTATCCGGATAATACGAATTCACTGCTTAGAATACCAAGAACCTATTCAGTGAATAGTTACCGTACAATAAACTCCTTCTACCCTACAATGTCCCGATTAAATACAAGGCATGGATCTCGTGTCAAGTCTATCTAATTTAATCACTTGCTTACCATTTACTATGCGTAGTTCTATGCAAATTAGAAACTCTTTTCTAATTTCATTCACTCTGGCCAGAGATTCCTGAACTAGCATAAGTGGATCAGCCTTGAACATTCGCTTCCTTCACTGAAAGGGGTAGATCCTTTATTGATCATACACTATCTTCGTGTACAAATTCCTATACCCAGTAGAGCCCTAATAATTGTCCCTGGAGACTAAGAATTAAACCAAAGCATAGTTCAGTGTACGCAAGATGACTATGATGACCTCAAGTCTAAGGATACTTGTACAACTATCACTATGTGAACAACTGCTGACACGTGAGTGAACTCTATCAGTTGTTCAGCTGTGCAAGTCATGTTCAGTGAACTTATTCTATAATAAGCACCTACATACTAGCTATAGTGTCACCACACAAATGTCTATGAGAACAGACATCCTTCATAATGAAGCAAGCATAGTATGTACCGATCTTTACGGATTATTAATTATCAGTTAGTAATCCTATGACCAGGAACTATTTAAGTTTAGAGTTATCATCTTTTTAGGTCTCACTATTATGATCTCATCATAATCCATAAAAAGCTTTACTCTAAACTATGGTATATCTTATTTAAACACTTAAATAGATAGAGCCCGTAATAAAAACAAAACAAGTCTTTTATTAATATCAATGAAATCAAAACAGATTACATAAAAAGTTATTCCTAAATCCTAATACATGATTGGACTTAAGACATATTCCTTTCACTTTTTACAGTGGCTTCTCAGTGTAAGTGAGTCACAACTGCTTATTAGAATTTATTCTATTATCAGAGTATTTCTCCAGTAATCAGAGAATGTGAAAAGTCACCAAGAAAAATTTATTTTCTTTTCTAATGCATATTACTTAATACCAGCAATGCACTTGGGTCTTCCCTTTCACATATTTACTCTAGATCTCAAAGGAGTACCTGATTTTTCTTTTCTTTTCTTTGATAAGTGAGGCTTATCAGCATTTAGTTCATCCTTAAGATTTACTGACATTAGAATTTGACAGATAAGAAGCAAGAATCTAGTTTTTGACTTAGTAATAAGATACACAAAGTAAACTTGACTAAGCTCAATATCAGAATTTTCTTGTGTTAATGAGTTTCCACATAAACAATTAATTCAAACATGGGATTTCTAGTATGTTAAAGACTACTAGATCAGCATCTGGCACAGTTATCCTCATTGGATTGAATTGTCACAAAACATTCAAAATACTTATCAGAGTATATAGATCCACATTAGATAACAATCAAATTTAATGAATTTTAATTTAAGCACAGATTACATGAAGATAAGACAATCTGTAAATACTGATCATAAAGTCTGATGCATGAGAACAAAAACTAAGCAGATTTAAAGAAAGAATCTGAAACCATTCCAAGTTCATTTACCAGTCTTGTAAAAGTAGCTTCACATAGTGGTTTTGTGAATATATCTGCTAGTTGTTGATCTGTTGGAACACAATGCAATTTCACTGTTCCTTTCATCACATGTTCCCTTATGAAATGGTACTTAATGCTGATGTGCTTTGTCATTGAGTGTTGAACTGGATTACCTATCATAGAAATAACACTTTGATTATCACATTAAATAGGTATTTTAGAAAATTCTAACCCATAATCCGGTAACTGATTCTTCATCCAAAGAATATGTGCACAACAGCTTCCTGCAGCAATATATTCTGCTTCTGTAGATGATGTGGAAATTGACTTATGTTTCTTGCTAAACCAAGAAACCAATCTGCCTCCAAGAAATTGGCAGCTTCCACTAGTGCTTTTCCTGTCTATTTTGCATCCTGCAAAATCTGCATCTGAATAACCTATTAGCTTAAAATCTGATTCTCTAGGATACCACAATCCTAGATCAGCTGTACCCTTGAGGTACTTGAGAATTCTTTTCACATCTATTAAGTGAGGTTCTCTTGGATCAGCCTGAAATCTTGCATAAAGACAGGTAGCATACATGATATCAGGTCTACTTGTAGTTAAATAGAGTAAAGAACCAATCATACCTCTGTAGCTAGTAATATCTACTAATGAACCAGTATCTTTATCTAAATTGGTTGCAGTGGCCATGGGAGTGGATGCAGTTGAACAATCTTGTATTCCAAATTTCTTCAGTAAATTTCTGATGTACTTGGATTGACAGATAAAAGTACCTTCTTCATTTTGCTTGACTTGAAATCCCATAAAATAGTTGAGTTCTCCCATCATACTCATTTGATATCTTGACTGCATTAGTTTTGCAAACCTTTCACAGAATTTGGCATTTGTAGAACCAAATATGATATTATCAACATATATCTGTACCAAAAGTAGGTCCTTTCCATGGTTGAGGTAGAACAGTGTTTTATCAATTGTACCTCTGTGAAATCCACTTTCCAGAAGGAATTGAGCTAAAGTCTCATACCATGCTCTAGGAGCTTGCTTAAGGCCATAAAGTGTTTTGTCAAGCCTATAGACATGATTTGGAAATTTTGAATCTACAAAGCCTAGAGGTTGTTCAACATAGACCTCTTCTTCCAATTCTCCATTAAGAAAAACACTTTTCACATCCATTTGAAAGACTTTAAACTTTTTGTGAGCAGCATAAGCCAAAAAGATTCTTATGGCTTCCAATCTAGCAACTGGTGCAAATATTTTATCATAATCAATACCCTCCTGTTGAGAGTAGCCTTTAGCAACCAACCTTGCTTTATTCCTTGTAATTATGCTATCACTGTCAGTTTTATTTCTGAACACCCATTTTGTGCTAACAATGGATCTATTCTTTGGTCTTGGCACTAGGGTCCAGACTTTATTTCTTTCAAATTCATTTAACTCTTCCTGCATTGCTTGCACCCAATCAGCATCTTGAAGAGCTTCTTCCACTTTCTTTGGTTCAGTCTGAGATAGAAAAGAGTGATAGAGACATTCATTTGATGTTGCAGTTCTAGTTATGACACCTGCTTCAGGATCTCCAATTATTAAGTCAGGTGTATGTGATTTGGTCCACTTCCTTGTAGATTGAAGTTGACTTCTAGAATTGGATCCTCCCTCATGATCCATGTTGTCTCCATCAGCATTTTCTGATACTCCCCCTGTAGTTATGCTCTCTGAGAATTCAGAATTTGACTTGGATCCTTCAGGATTTGAAGTATAAGAGTTTCCAGAAGTATAAGAGTTTCCAGAATTATCAGAATTTGGCTCATCAGAACTAGATGAATCAGAACTTGAAGAGCCAGTGACAGGTTCTGATGCTTCTTGAGAGTCTTGAGATGTGGTAGGATTTCCAGCTTGCTCCCCCTGGACAGGTGCATTTTCCTTTGGAGTTGTTACCACAGTTTCAATGACATCAGAACTTAACCCGTTAGAACTTATAGGATCAGATTTTAAGTCATTAGAATTTGCAGAATCAGAATTTAAGTCTTCATTTTCAAATCTCAGCTGATCATGATCATTGAAATCTTCAAGTCCAGTAATCTTCTTATCATCAAAAGATACATTGATAGATTCCATGACAACCCTTGTTCTTAAATTATAGACTCTGAAGGCTTTTGTGGAAAGTGGTTATCCAACAAAAATTCCTTCATCAGCTTTTAGATCAAATTTTTACAGCTGTTCAGGATGAGTCTTAAGAACAAAACACTTGCAACCAAATACACGAAAGTATTTCAGATTTGGCTTCTTTTTCTTCACCATCTCATATGGTGTTTTCCGTGCTTGTTTATGAGTGTAGCATTCTGTGTAAAACAAGTAGTCTGCAGCTTCAGCCCAAAAGTAGGTTGGCAACTTTGCTTCATCAAGCATAGTTCGTGCAGCTTCAATGAGAGTCATGTTCTTTCTTTCTACAACTCCATTTTATTGTGGAGTTCCAGGTGCATAAAATTTATGTTTGATTCCATGCTCTTTGCAGAACTCTTCCATGATTGAATTCTTGAACTTAGTGCCATTATCACTTCTTATAATTTTAACAGAATCTTTGACCAACTTATCCAGCTGTCTGGCATGATCAGTTAGAGTAGATGCAGTTTCATTCTTCTTGTGCAAGAAGTACACCCAAGTGTACCTTGTGAACTCATCCACTATAACCATAGCATATTTCTTCTTTGCAATAGACATGACATTGACTGAACCAAATAGATCAACATGCAGTTGGTGATAAGGCTCAAGAATTGATGACTCAGTTTTGCTCTTAAAGAAGATTTTCTTTATTTTGCCTTTTGACATGAATCACAAAGGCCATCAGGAGCAAATACTGATTTTGGCAGTCCTCTCACAAGATCTTTCTTTACAAGCTCATTTATGTTGTTGAAATTTAAATGAGAGAGTCTTTTATGCCAATTCCAGCTTTCTTCAATTGATGCTCTACTCAACAGACAGATTGCAGAACCATCAGTACTTGTTGAAAGTCTGGCTTCATAAATGTTACCATGTTTGTAACCTTTCAGAACTACTTTTCCTGTAGAATTGCTTACAACTTCACAGTGTTCTTCAAAGAAATCCACATGATAACCTCTGTCACAGATTTGACTCACACTTAGCAGATTATGTTTAAGTCCTGAGACAAGAGCTACTGTTTCAATGATGACATTCCCAAGATTAATATTGCCATATCCCAGAGTTTTTCCCATGTTGCCATCTCCATAAGAAACTCCTGGGCTAGCTTTCTCCACAAAGTCTGAGAGCAGGGCTTTATTTCCAGTCATATGTCCTGAACATCCACTATCCAGTACTAGGATATTTTCCTGTTGCCCTGCAATCACAAAGACCACTAATGGTTAGTTTTAAGGACCCAGACTTGCTTGGATCCTTTGGCTTTTTTAAGTTTGTTAGCATTTGCAGCAGATTTAATATCAGAGTTTATGCTAACATGCTGTTTATCAGAACTTATATCAAACTTTGCATCAGACTTTACACTAGAAGGAATTAAAGTAACTTTCTTCAAAGAAGGTTTTATTTGATAATAATCATAGTACAAACTATGATATTCCTTACAAGTATAAATGGAATGCCATAAACTACCACAATGAAAACAAGAATTTTGTGGCTTAAACCTAACAGACTAACTCTAAACTCCTAACTTAGAAGGTAAAGAGTTTATATTCTTATTCTTCCTGCAAAAAGAAGCAAGATGGTTAGAGTTTCCACAGTTATAACATTTCTTTCTAGGAGCATTAGGAACAGGCATATAATTATTGTTTTTATTCACACCTTCCTTTCCATTCCTATTTTTCCTAGCCGCCTTTACCTTGTTGACATTCCTTATTTCTTTCAGCTTATGCTTAAGCTGCTTCTTAGTCATTAAGCCTATGCTAACTTCAGCTGGTTTATCCTGTTCTAATTTGTCAGAAGTTGACTTTTCCTTAACTTCTGTCACAGACTCTTTCATCTTTTCAGAACCAGACTTTACAGTTTTAGCTACAAACTGAACATGATTTACCTTTGGCTTAGCAGTCTGTTTAACAATAATTGGCTTAATTTGTTCAGTTCCTTTTTCACTTTTATCATCTCCATAACCTAAGCCCTCTTTCCAGTTTCCACTACTTAATAAGTTCTGAGTTGTTATGTCAGAGTTAGTCCAAGTCCTGATAATCTCTCTTTCTTTTTCTAACTCAGTTTTTAGAGATTGATTCAATTTTAGCAATTCATCTCTAACATAAAAAGCATCCTCTCTTTCTTTCTGAGTTTGATGGAACATAACTAACTCTTTTTCCAAATAGTCATTCCTTTTCTTATAAGCAAGATTTTCAGAAGTTAATCTTTCACATGTTAAAGTTTGATCTCTGTAACTAATAAACATGGTTTTAAGATATAATCTCAACTCAGTAATATCATCAGTATGAAAATCATAAGTTGTTTGAGGTACCTTCAATTCAGCAGTTTCAGGGTTGCCATCAGCATCTGCCATTAAAGCATAATTCACCTCATCTTCAAAATCTGAAGAGTTTGTCCATCTTTTCTTCTTTGTGACAAGTGGCTTGCCTTTGTCACTCTTTCCTTTCTTACAGTCAGGAGATATGTGGCCTCTTTCACCACAATTGTAGCATTTGACATTTGAGTTGTCTCCTCCGTCAGACTTTGCACTTTTGCCTTCATACTTTCTGAACCCTTCCATATCAGAACTTCCACCTTTCTTGGAAAACTTCTTTCCCCTTCTGAATTTCCTGTAGGCTATCTTTGTGATACCCTTCACCATAAGAGCACACAATTTCATCATCTCTTCATCAACATCTATTTCAAGTAAACTTTCAGTTTCTGAATCATCATCATCAGAACTTGATGATTCTTAATCAGACTTTATGATGAGAGCCTTTCCTTTGCCTTTCTTTGAGACAGCCACCTTAGGGTATTCCTCCTCAGCTTTTGAGTCAAAGTGCTCATACTCTTGAGTGAGTATAGTCCTCCTGTTCTTCTTGATTGCATCAGTTCCCTGGCATCTTATCTCCAAAGCATCCCATATCTCCTTTGCAGTCTTGCAATGAATTACCCTGTTTGACATGACATTATCAATGACACTATGCATCAAATGCCTTACCTTTGCATTATTGGCAATGGATGAGATATCTTCAGCTGTATACTCACTTTTCTCCTTTGGTATGGTCTTTGCTGGCTAATCTGCAACTACAACAGAGAGCTTGGTTGGCTTATGTGGTCCTTCATTAATTCTATCAAGGTATTCTGGATCTGTAGCTTCCAGAAACATAGTCATCCTCATTTTCCATATGGGATACTCAGAAGGTTTCAGTATGGGAACCCTAATGGTCTCATATCGATTATGGATTTATGTCTTTGGAGTTTCTTCAGTTTTGGTGGGCTTGGTTGGAGTTTTCTCTTC
Source organism: Apium graveolens (assembly GCF_009905375.1). NCBI lineage: Eukaryota > Viridiplantae > Streptophyta > Magnoliopsida > Apiales > Apiaceae > Apium > Apium graveolens. The sequence continues at coordinate 309,236,740 of NC_133648.1, read as the reverse complement.
TTCAGACATGATTGTTTTGGGTTTTTACTGTATGTGTGTTTACAGATAAGCTCTAATACCAATTGTTAGGTCACACAACACTGTAGAAGGGGGTTGAATACAGTGTTTAATACAATCAAATCAATTTCGAACACAAGTGACAGTAAATAAATATATTCAATATAATAAACTCTGTTATAATGGAACTGTTCTCTCTCAGTGATGAACAAATATCACTAAGAGCTGCTAGGTTACAATGTCTGATCTTCTCGATAATGATAACACATATAGTGTAAACCTATGTCTGTGTTTATATAGTACACAGTTATAAGATAACTTCTAATTGATATGGAATATAATTATGTCACCTAAAATATATCAGTCAGATATCTTATACAAGTCCTCTTATTATCTAACTCTTTCCATGCATATCTTCTTTTGTTTTAGTCTCAATCTTCTATCCTGTAAATCAGCTTCCATCCTTAACTGTAAGTCCTCCCGCACTTAAGTTCTGACATGACCTTAAGTTCTGATATGACCTTAAGTTCTGACTTCCAGTAAGTACTGATTCTAGTAAGTACTGATATTTCCTATTTGTTAAGATCTGAAAAATAAATATGAAACATATTAGACATGACATCTCAAATATATCTGACATAAAGTATGGTCCTTCTTGTTTGATTCTATAGTAAAGGTCTTCACCTGCAGGAAGATAGGGTATGACAATATATCAAGTGTGGTGCAGAAGTTGGTGTTCTCTATAGCCCACAACAGACACTTGAATGTTGGTTTATTGATCCTGGAAGAACTTGCCACCAGACTCACAATGCCCCTAGATGCAAGAGGTAAGGAAAAAAATTTTCCTAGATTTATTATGTCTACTTTAAATCATAAAGTATCAGACATACATTTGCTTAATGGTATAGAAAACACAAAATTAGGCAATAGTAAGCAAGTGTCTAAAATTATATTTGGCTCACTTACTACAAAGAACAAGGTAACTGTAAGTCTAAAAATCACTCCATTCATGATGAAGAGGTTTAAGACTTACCCTTACCCCATGCCTGACATGAGGTCAAATGTTGAATATAGTACAACTATGGCTCTCTTCCCTGTGAAAGTACAAACACAGGATAACCAACAAGTGCCTTCCCAAGCTGAGACCACTTCTTCTATACCCCTTGAATTTAGGAAGCCAACCACCTCATCCTCTAAAAAGGGTGAAGTGAGTAAAAAGAAGAGAAAGCAGGCAAACCGAAAAATCATAAATGAGAGTGGTGAGGAACAAACAGAAACTGAGTCACCCTTGGTCAAAAAGAAACCAAAGAAGGATAAAAACTTAGAATTGACCACTCAAGCCACCTCTGCATCATCCCAAAAGGATGTAGTTGTAAAATAAGGACATGAACAAATTCTAGGGACATCCTCTCAACTGGGTGTCTCTATTGAAAAGAGCACTCTCCCTAGTACATTATGTAATGAGTCTGCACAAGCACTTGAAGCAATTCAAGTGTATGGAAGGAGAAACAAGGATGACACACACAAAGAGAGCACATCTTTTGAAGCTCCCTCACTTACTCAGGGGGAGTTGCCAACACTCACTTCTGATCAACAAGTTCTTATCTGTAAAATTTCTTCTTCCTACATAGCACTTGAATCTAATTCTCAGGTGCAATTCCACTCAAGTGACTTGGTTCAAGAAACCTTGCTCACCACCCATATACCAAATCTAGATGGTGAGAGGCTACTAGATGGAGTAGACCTTGATGATACCATCACAAACATGGGGGATTCATCGGTTTCACGGAAGAGCCCATGGTGGTTACTAATGCACCTTCATGTGTAAATCAGCCTTCACAGGATGTTAGGTTTGAGGGCAGTACTCCTGAGGGGGAGCTATCTAAATCCTCTCCAATTCCATTGGAGATTCCTGTTACAGGAACAACTCCCCTCAAAACCCTAGCTGAAATTGCACTAATAATTGAAGCTAGGATTTCAATTGCCAATGACCCTGCTATGGGAGAGGCAAGTACATCACATTAATGTGACAGTGCTCTGCAAGAAGCACAAGGGTTTGAGGCTGGTGCACATGACAGTATCCCAACCAAATCCCCTCCAATTGAACTGGAGGTTCCCACCACAAGTGGAGAACAACACCCTGTCATAACCACAGTGCAAACTGTGAGTCAAACTGTGACTCCTGTCACAAGTAGTTCTGTTACCCTATCACCTTCACACCCAACCAATCAACCTTCCACCTCTCAACCATAAGAACCTCATCCTATTTCCCAATGGTTACAAGAAACAGCAGCTCAACCCTCCACTATTGATGATATAGTGGTTGGTCAACTTGATGGCCTTGCACAAATATCACAGCAGCTTTTCACATCCAACATGTCAAACCAAGACTGTCAGGCCATCATGCTTTCCTATGAGACAAATGTTGAAGCTCAACAAGCCAAGATTGTTAATGAAGCTGGTCATGGTGCAAATTGTGATGCATGGTTGGACAAGGAATTTTTAATTAAAATGGATGTTGTATTAGCTCAGTTCAGGGAAGAATACCTAACTATCTTGGGGAGCAATGCCAGATCCTTATCTCCTCAAGAAGTTTATGATGCAGTCAATGAAGTATATAAAGCTTAAATCAAAGCTTTCCACAACTTTGGAAAAGCACTTCAAATTACTTTGACTGGGCATCAGGATAAAACCATGAGGATGGTTAGAGAAAAGATGGACCAAATCATCCCTTCAAAAATAGAGATCAGAAGACCGGACAAACAGGGAAGGATAGTAGACCTCAAATTCATGAGTGTACAGTTTATGGGAAGAAACACCCGGGGAGATGTAATAAGCTGGATGTGACTTGTTTTAGGTGTAATCAGAAAGGGTATTATTCGTCAGAGTGCCCAAATGGAGCAAGGAAGCCTGAATTAACTTGTTTTAAGTGTGGAAAGGTGGGCCATATGGCCAGAAACTGCAAGGAGCCTGTTCAAAAGGCAAATGTTCTTAGGATTGCTAAACCCCCGCTTCTCCCAGCACAAACAACTCAACCCAGAGCTAGAACCTTTAACATGAAAATAAAAAATGCGGTGCAAGATATGGATATGGTGACATGTATGCTCATTATAAACTCAGTAGAAGTAAAAGTGTTAATGGATTCTGGAGCAACTAGATCCTTTATTGCTGAAAGTATTCTTGATAGATTAAAATGTGTTGCGTACCCTCTTAAACCCAATTTGATTATAGAAGTAGCAAATCAAGAGAGAGTTATTGCTAATAGAATTTGTCCCAATTGCGATTTGATTATAGAAGGTCAGCAGTTTTCCGCTGACTTAATTCCTTTTAAGTTAGGAGAATTCGACGTTATCTTAGGAATGGATTAGTTCTCTAACCACGAGGCACAAATCGAGTGTAAAAGTAAGAAGGTGAAGTTAAGAACCAAGTATGGTGACGAAGTGATATATAAGGGGAAAAAATAAGAGAAAAAGTTTCTAACGGCTATTTAGACGAGGAGATTGTTATGTCAAGGATGCGAAGCTTATTTGGCTCATGTCAAAGATATAGTGGAAGAATCCGTAAGGATTGAGGATATTCCAGTAGTAAGAGATTTTCCCGATGTGTTTCCAGATGAATTACCTGGACTACCTCCAGATAGAGAGATCGAGTTTACGATTGATTTGGCTCCTGGAACGGAACCAGTATCGAAAGCTCCCTATCGTATGGCGTCACTCGAGATAAAGGAGTTAGCAGCGCAGTTACAAGAATTATTGAATAAAGGAGTAATACTGTAACACCCCCAAATTCGAGGTCGGGGATCTGGGTTGTCTCGAGTTCTATTTCCCTTAAAAACACTTAATCTAAATAAACAACCAATTACTGCGTACTGTGACCCCACAATATACACTCACACACCACAAGTTATAGTCTCAGAGATGAATACCAAAATAATATAGGTCATTTTATTCCATAATAATAAGTCATGACACCTAAAAGGGGTTTCTGAATAAATTTGCATATTCTTTGCCATTAATACAATTCATAATAAGTCTGGTACATCAACAGTTGAGAACCTAGCCTATTGGTAGTTCCTACCTCAGCTACAGCGGCATCAACGCCTACAGGAAACTGCGGAACGTTTCCTATCCGCATGCGAATTGGGAGCTTGGTTATGTTCATCTTGTCTATTTGTTGTTGTATGATGAAAGAGGAAAGCAAGGGTGAGCAACAAGCCCACCGAGATAATATGTATAATAATTAACAATATATGAGCATTCTCATAGTACTCATGAAAGTCGTGGTCAAAAAGAAATGAACCAAGTTTGATATCTTAATATGATGAAGTCGTCAAAATATTTAGTATATGCACACATATATACTTTTCAAAATCTTTGAAATCCTCTGACATGTATAATATACACAGAGTTCCAGTTTATAACTGTATGAAAATATCATTGCAAGGTGATCTCATATATCTAACCTTGTCTCAACGTTTTTCTGAAAATCTTTGTCATGCATAAGATAATCATTAACTAGATATAAGTTAAAAAGACGAAGTTACGAGATACTCCAATATACTTATATCTTTTTCAAATACTACTTGAACTACCACCGTTCAAGGTATAAATAGTTCATCCCATAGATGAACCTACAAGATAAAACTTGTATAGAATCAATCTTTGAAATATCATCATAATGAAATGAAGTTACGAGATACTTCATTTGATAAAAACATCATTTTAAAAACTCGACCCTGCCAACACTCAACAATCGCCTAGCCGTAGCTTTTCTATCGAAGTGCTCTGGGTACTGTTGCAGAAATATCCAACTGGATGATGAACTCATTACGAGAGTTTGCCTCGCCAGGAAGACCACTCATGATGATCAGTCGCAGTAGTGCAACCCCACAATTTTCTACATGTAGAGGAGAACAGTCGGATTTATTTGTCGACCGAATGCTGGACTCCTAAGGAATGGACCGTCTTAGCGGAACTTCTGGGCCATTTGGGCCAATAAATAAGGCTGGGCCGGCGACAATCGACCACTTATGCCACTCCTAGTTCAGATGAAATACATGACTCTGAAACTTAAAGCTCGTCTCCCCTTTCCCCAAGTAGGAACTTGTTGATACGACTCCACCAAGAAGTCGCATCTAGTTGGAAAGAAAAACTCACCGATATTTCCCAGGCGATTCTTGTTAATGGATTAACTTATTCCAAGAATTTTACTTCCCAAGTGTTGGGTTAGTAATCAGAAACTCTTTTATCAAAATAGCAACCTTGTTGCGAATATAAAAATACATTACGGAGCCGGATCCCTCAGATTTTTTGAGCGAGTATTTAAATCCCCTTCTAAAGGAAGATCTTAAATATGAAAACAAGTTTTGGGATCCGCTCTAAATTTCAAAAATAGTTTTGATAAAGTTTGAAAATAATCTCTGGAAATATTTAAAGTAAGAATGATTTGATAGTATCAATCATTTTCCGAATACTTGGCGAATATGGAAACATTATTCTTTAAAAAATAAAGAATATTATTTAATAAAATAAGCGGAGTCATAAGTTCTCGAATGAATATTCAAACTAATATTCATTAATATAAAATAAACGGAGTCATAAGTCCTCGAATGAATTTTCAGACTAATATTCATTTATTAATATAAATAAAATAAGTTTCATAAGTAGAAACTATATTCAAATGATTAAACTAGTCTTTGATCGTAATAGGAATCTTAAATGAATATTCAAAAAATAATATTCACTTATAATATAAAACTATCGAATAAACATTATTCGATTAATAGTTTTGAAAACTATTTATATATATATGTATAATATACTCGGAAACATCGCCTCTCAATTTAGAAAAATGTTCAACTCTGGGTCCCTTATACTAAGGGTATACGCAAGTACTACTTATTTCTAGCATAGGTATTATGCAGTTTATAATCAATTGAATCAACAATGAGGTAAGATTATGAAACAGGCATGCATATATATATATAATATTGACATGCTCCAATATATCGCAAGATTTGCTAATAACAATCATGCACTTATCGCAAGATAATGAATATATATATTTACATCACAACAACAGTATAATGGGTAGAATACTTGCATGAGTGTTCCGGGGTAGATTTAAGCTTAGAGTGGGTCCGGTAACCTATGAACAACAACATAAGCCGAAATTAGACCACGATCGCTTAAGAAACTAGTCAAAACTCACTCATACCCAAACGGTCGCTTATACGCTTAACGATGTGCATTAATCGCTCGCGTACCCTCGGCTCCACTAATTTTAATAAATTAACCGTTACGAATTCTAAGGCGACTATTTCGCGAATACTTTTCCAACTTCCTAATCCATCTTAATTAATTGTTTCGTAATCCAATTAGTCTTTTAAGGGCCTTAAACAAGGTTTCAAAGTAAAGCGAGGAGTAATGATTCGCTCGCGAAACGCCGTTACTTAAAACGGTCATTTCTCCTAAACCGTACATCGGATCTAAGCGAAACATATACCAAAACGAAGCTTACGACATGATCTAGCTAAACATGGCAAAGTTCAGAATCTTACAGTGAGTCACGGGTCCTGAAGTTAAACACAAAAACAGTCTAAGGTAAATCGGGCATTAGAACAGCTATGTTTACGCGATTCCCAAAATAATTACCACTCTAATTCCTCATCAATTCACTCCCATCCTCCAACAATCAATAACACGACAAATACAACTTAAACCACTGAAAAATCAGTCCACACTCCAAGATTTTACCAACTCATTCAATCATTAAAAATTCACCATTCAAAATCAACACAACTTCACAAAAATCACTACTAAGCGTGGATCTAACTATACATTTACCAATTCATCTAAAAACTGAAATAATCAAGCTTAGTAATAAAGGTTAAGAAGTTTTTATATCTTTATTTGTGAGTGAAAATTTTCTAGGGAGCCTTTAAACCTTGATCAATCCTTATACAAGCTTGGATCTCACAAACAATCAAGAAAATACAAAGTTAGATTTTGAAGTTTCTAAAAGTCCGATTTAAAGAACTGTAAAAATGAAGGTCTTACCATGATTATTTGGACGAGACTTGTGAATAATAGTTGTAGGCCATCTCAATACATTTCCAAAGAGCTATAGAACATGATATTTGAGTGAGTATTGAAGGAGATATGGCAGTTTGAAGTTGTTGGTATCATTTTGGCCGAGAGCAAAATGATGAAATGGAAAAAAATGGAAAAGCTTCTTTGATTTCCTTGCATAAATATATTCTTCCTTGATGACATCGTCCATCATGCATCACTTTCTTGCCATGTGTCAATCCCTTGTGGTTTGATGATGTCATAATCCTTGGCTTCTTGTACAAGCTTGTCTCTTGGTCGCTTATTTGTTTTACGGTTCGTTTAACTCTCGTTCTCGTTAATAGTTTGAGGGATCATATTCGGGATCTTATTACTTGGGCTTCCCTGAACCTTTATTAATATCTTATATTCCTTTAATGATCCTCTACTATAATTCTTAAATAAAAATCATTTTAATCATGTTACCTTATACTCAATTCTTTCGGTATCTAGTGGATTTTCGAGAAAAATCAAAGTGTCCGGATTCGAATTATGACGACCTTTACATGCACTCATTTACTTTATGGAATACTAATACGATCTCAGAATTTCCATAACAATACTCCTATATAGTGTGGTCTGATAATTTTTCTTAATCAACATAATCAGGAAAAAAAATTACTATTCATCAGGGTTTCAAAATTTTCCAAAAATTGGGGTTATTACAATCTCCCCTCCTTAAAAGGATTCCGTCCCGGAATCAGATAGAAAACAGTTGGGGATGCTTTTCTAGCATTGCGCTTTCTAACTCTCAAGTCAATTTTTCTTTCCACATTGTGGTTTTACCGCAAAACTCTGACTAGTCTGATAACCTTGTTCCTAAGCACTTGCTCCTTTCAATCCATAAACCCTTACTGGTTGCTCCATATAGGTCAAGTCTGGTTGCATGTCTATGCGCTCGTATTCTCCTATATGTCCGACATTCGGATTATGCTTCCTTAATATTGATACGTGGAACACGTTATGAACTTGCTACAGGTTCGAGGGTAGGGCTAGCTTATATGCTAACTTCCCAATGCGTCTTAATATCTCCAAGGGTCCAATAAATCGTGGACTTAGCTTCCCTTTCTTTCTGAACCTCATCAATTCTTTCCAAGGCTTTCCAAGGGGATACCTTTAACAACACTAGGTCCCGTATTTCATACTCTTTGTCCTTTCGTTGTCAAATCAGCATATTTCTTATGTCCATCTTGGGCTACTACCAGCCGTCCTCTGATTAGATTTATTATATCCTTGGTCCTTTGGACCACTGCTGGTCCGAGCATCTTGCGCTCTACAACTTCATCCTAACATAAGGGAGATCGACATTGTCTTCCCTCAAGGATCTCATAAGGTGACATCTCGATACTGACATACGATCTATTGTCATAAGAAAACTCAATCCGCGTTAAGTGATCATTCCAAATTCTTTCAAGTCTATTGCACAGACTCTCATCATAGCTTTTAGCATTATAGCTTTTGCTTCTCAATACCCACTCTTTTCCAGTTCGTAATCGTTACTATCTTCCGTACATAATACTATTCTAAATATACCTTTACTCGCTAGAGTTTTATAACCTTTTAATAAATGCGTCAACCTTAGTATCACGAACATGTTTCCATTCCGAATACCATCGTACTTTTACTACTCCTTTTTCAGCTGCTTCTATTTTCCAAAGTTTGATCAATCATATAAAAGTAAAGAAATTTATTGAGAGATCACTATGATCATGAACACTTGTTCTATTACATAGTTAGTAGAGAAGGTGGCCAGCCTTTAGTACTTGACAAATAATTAAACAATATGTGGTATCCTACTAGGCTTCTATCACACAGATAGATAGTCATTCGGCTATACCTCCCTTTTTGGAAGGGTTGTTCTTCTCAGTTTACACGAAAATGAAAAGAAGAGAAAAGAACGAATATAAGAGAATTATATATAAAAATATATGGTCACAAAATATGTGGCTTGGAATCTACCTCTGCACTATAGAGGTTTATCACCGGAGAAAAAAATACATATAGATGTATATATATATATCAACATCAAGTATTATTGCATCATTTTCACATGCCTAAATATTTTTGCTATTCCATCCATCATTCAATAGATCCATGCTCTTGCGAGCTTATAAACAATCACCTTTAAAACTCCCTCGACATCGAAAATCGAATATGGGATTTTCATTCTAGACTTCGTCTTTACTAGAATTCTACGCTTACCCCACAACCTTCCTCCTATGGTAATATGACTCTCTGTCAATAAGAAGGAATAAATATTTAATAGGTAGATAATTGACTTAATTAGTCTATCAATGATAGCTTTTACATCACAATGACCTGATTAGTGGTACTCAATCTTAACATCCGTTACGATACAACTCTCAAGGTTGTTATCGTCTCATTATTCAAAGAATCATTTATGCATTACTATAGTCTACCGCGGACCTACGGTAGTCATTCATTTTCCTTGAAATCTTAATAGCTAACCATAAGGAGTCCATACATGTCATATCGAATTCTTCAAAGGAGATTACATAATCACCATTCATGATTCATGAAGAACAGTCCTGAACTTGACGTTCATATGACATGAAGTAAATAGAATTGCAAAGGAGTTTCAATCAAAGCAGCGATAGCAGTTGATAGGGAATAAATAAATCCTGATTACGTAGTTAATGTTGTATTAATTACACATGATTTGGGCTGCAAGGCCCAATAAGAAGATGTATGATATTCAGACCAAAAAGGTTAACACATTGATCAGGCCTGATGGACCAGATCAAGCCTGATGGAACAAAGAAGGCCCAAAACCCTGAATATTAATTATTTTCGTAATTAATTAATATGGGAAAAATCAGCTATTAAGAAAAGTCCCAATAAGGACATAAATCCTTGTAGATTGGCCTCCAAGGAACCTCATGGGATAAGGAATCATCTTCCTACTTCCTAGGACTCCAAAGTCCATTCTAATTCTGAGACTTGCCCACCAAGTCTCCTAACCCAAGTCCAATTCTAGGACTCCCAACACCTATATAAGGGGTCTCACCCCACAAATCAGAACTATATTTTTTGACTTGATCCTTGGCAATCATCAAGGTACGTAGGCATCTTGTTAAGGCAGATTGAGTCACGAAACACAAGAGCAGTCGAATCGAGCCTCAAAGCTCACGTTCCTTAGTAATAAATACAGCAATTATATATCTTAGTTTTTAATCCATAATATTTGGTGCCGTTTATGGGAAAACACAACAACAACCATGGCGAGAACACGAAGAACAATTAGAGCTCTTGAGGAAGGAACACCTCGGGGACAACCCAAGTAATTTCGTCAACCGTGGAGATACCTCCTCATTCAACTTATGCAGCCACCCAAGGAGAAGCCCAAATAGGGTAACTCAACCTCAGCCACAAGGGACGATTCCCTCGGCTATTCAAGGTACGAATCCCCAAGTTCAACAACTACATGCACCTGTGAATTCTCGACCCATCGGGTACGAGTATTCAACTATTGTGACTACTAACCCCCCTTATGGGATGCCCCTTTACCCCGAGGTTGGAGGAAGTGGACACGCTGGACGGAGTGAAGCACGAGGGCGATCGCCCCCATACATACGAGGTTTGGCTCCTATCCCTGAGGATCAGGAATTTTTTGGTCCTTACACTGAGAGAGACTCCGAATCTTCGGATGATGAAGTAGCCCCAAGAAGGAGACGTGATAAAAAAGAGCCGATGGCTGATGGTAGCCAACGTCCTAGAAGCGCCCAAGGGACAAATCCCCAAGAAGTGCAGGAAAGGATCAAGGCTCACGAGGCTGAGATTCAAAGGCTGAGGCGTGACTTGGAGGCGCACCAGACCACCAGACCTCCACAACCTCCTGGGGGGAAATCCTCCTCCTATCATAGACCTGGATGGTCCAATACAGAGAAGGGATGTTGTCCCAAGGGTTGATCCAAGCAATCTTCTTCCTCTTGGAGATCCTGATGATCCTACTCCGCCCTTCACTGAAGAAATAATGAATGCCCATATCTCAAGGAAGTTCAAGATGCCAACCATCAAAGCTTATGATGGTACGGGAGATCCCGCTAATCATGTAGGACATTCTCTAATGCACTGCTGTTACAGCCCGTGAATGATGCTATTAAGTGTCGGGCCTTTCCTCAAACCCTGTCGGGTATGGCTCAAAGGTGGTATAGTCGTTTGCCCCCTAACTCTATTGGGTCGTTCAGAGAATTAAGGCAGGCTTTTATTAAACAGTTCATCAGTGGGAGAGTGCATGAGAAAAGTTCAGCATCCCTCATGAGCATTGTGCAGGGAGCGAAGGAATCCTTAAGAGACTACTTGAATCGTTTTACGAAGGAAGCTTTAAAAGTCCCGGACCTTGATGAAAAGGTCGCTATGATAGCACTGCAACAAGGAATTAGGGATGAGTTTTTCAAGATGTCCTTGGCTAAACGCCCCCCTGAAAGCATGTTGTAACTCCAGGATAGGGCAGGGAAGTACATCAAGGTGGAAGAGAGCATGAGGAAGACCGTAGTGAATAATGAACCCACTGGAGGCAAGAAGCGGAAAACTGACCTGGAATATATCGTTAAGGACAAGTACCCTAGAATCGAGCAAAACCCTAATTCAACCCCCAAGGAGGGAGGAACTGGGCAAAAGTTCACTGAATACGCTAAGCTGAATGCTCCTAGAAGCCAGATCTTGATGGAAATCGAGAAAGATCGAGATATTCATTGGCCTAAGCCCTTAAAGGCTGATCCTGCCAAGATAGATAAGGGCAAGTATTGCAGATTTCATAAAGATTTAGTCATGACACCGATGAGTGTAGACAACTGAAAGATGAAATTGAGTTCCTCATTCGAAAAGGAAGATTGAACAAATACACTAGAGAAGGAGGGGATATGAATAACAATAGAAGAAAGAACTTTGAAGATCGTAGGAGGGACCAAGACGATCAGTGGCGGAATCCCCAACCTAGAGGACCGGTTTTAAATGCAGTTTTTGGAGGGCCGCGACCTCGAGGGCCTGTGATAAACACAATCTTTGGAGGACCAACTGCTGCTGGATTATCCAGGAACTCCAAAAAGTATATACTAGAGAGGTTATGCATATTGTTGGAGAAGCCCCGAAGAGGGCCAGGACAGAAGTGACATTGGCTTTTGATGATTCTGACCTAGAGGGTGTGAAATTTCCTTATGACGACCCGCTGGTCATAACACCGATAATAGGAAATAGCCCAGTCAAGAGAGTCCTTGTAGATAATGGTGCTTCAGTGGATATCTTGCTCCATGACACCTTTCTAAGGATGGGATATAATGACTGCCAATTGACCCCAACCGACATGCCGATATATGGATTTGCGGGAGTAGAGTGCCCCGTGGAAGGAATAATCAAGTTGCCAACCACCATAGGTCAGGAACCAAGGCAAGCAACACAGATGTTGGACTTTGTGGTGGTAAAGGCTAGTTCAACTTATAATGTTATCATGGGGAGAACAGGGATACATGCCTTCAAGGCAGTCCCTTCTTCCTACCATTCAGTTATAAAGTTTCCCACCCGGAATGGGATTAGAGAAGAGAGAGGAGATCAAAAAATGGCTAGAAGCTGTTATGTAGCCTCTTTGAGGGCAGATGGAGTTGGGTTGCAGGTTCTTCCTATTGAAGATATGGATATCCGAGAGAATGATGAGAAAAGAGGAAAGCCAGTAGAAGACTTGATTTCGATTTCTTTAGCCCCCGAGAATCCTGAGAGGATGACTTTTATTGGAGCCACACTCGAGGAGCCCCTTAGAGGAAAGTTGGTGAAATTTTTGCAAGAAAATAGCGATGTGTTTGCATGGTCAACAGCCGGTATGCCAGGCATAAACCCGGAACTGATTACTCACAAGTTGAATGTGGATCCAAATCGGAAGACAGTGAAGCAAAAGAAAAGAAACTTTGCTCCAGAAAGGCAAGAAGCTATAAAACAGGAGGTTGAGAAGCTCTTAGAGGCTGGTTTCATTGAGGAGATAAAATTTCCTGTATAGTTAGCAAACCCTGTAATGGTGAAGAAGGCCAATGGAAAATGGAGGATGTGTATAGACTTCACTGATATGAATGATGCATGCCCTAAGGACTGTTTTCCGTTGCCAAAGATTGATACTTTGATAGATGCCACTGCTGGGCATGAGATGCTGAGCTTCATGGATGGATTTAGTGGATACAATCAGATTAAGATGTATGAGGATGACATTCCAAAGGTATCATTCATCACTGACTTTGGTGTTTATTGTTATCTTGTTATGGCATTTGGTCTTAAGAATGCAGGAGCCACCTATCAAAGGTTGGTAAATAAAATTTTTAAGGATCTTATTGGCAAGACTATGGAAGTCTATGTTGATGACATGTTAGTCAAGAGTCTAGTAAAGACTGATCATATAACCCATTTGAGGGAAGCTTTTGAGGTCCTTAGGTACCACAAGATGATGTTAAATCCTACGAAGTGTGCTTTCGGAGTAGCATCTGGAAATTTTTTGGGATTGTTGGTCTCCAAGAGAGGGATCGAGGCCAACCCCGATAAAATAAAGGCAATCCTGGACATGGAGCCACCAAAAACTGTCAAGGATGTCCAGAAGCTCACAGGAAGGGTTGCTGCGCTGGGACGATTCATCTCCAAGTCAGGAGACAAGTGCTTGTCATTCTTCAAGTCCTTAAAGAACATTAAAGATTTTGTATGAAGTGAAGAAAGCCAGAAGGCATTCGAGGAGTTAAAGAAATATATGGCCCAGGCCCCGTTGTTGGCCAAACCAGCTTTGAATGAAGTTTTATACTTGTACCTGGCCGTTTCAGAGAGTGCCTTGAGCGCTGTATTGGTTAAAGAGGAACTGAAAATCCAGAAACCCGTATATTATGTCAGCAAAATTTTGCATGGAGCTGAGTTGAATTATTCAACTATTGAGAAGTTTGCTTTAGCCTTGGTGATGGCTTCAAGAAAGTTACGTCCTTACTTTCAGGCTCATCAAATTGAGGTGCTAACAAATTAGCCCCTGAGAAATATCATTCATAATCCCAAGGCTAGTGGGAGGTTGATCAAGTGGGCAATAGAGCTGGGAGAATTCGACATCAAGTATAAGCCACGGACGGCAATAAAAGCCCAGGCATTAGCTGACTTCGTGGTGGAATGTACCATACCCAACCAAGAAGTCGGGGGGCAGAAAGATACCATACCTCAAGACAAGGAAGTTGATAAGGGGGACAAAGAAAATGATGATAAGGAGAAAGAATATTGGGTTCTCTATTTTGATGGAGAATCAAAAACAAATTCGAGTGGAGCAGGTTTGGTTTTACAAAGCCACGATGGGTTCTTGATTGAGTATGCCATGAAGTTAGACTTCCCAACCACGAACAATGAGGCAGAATATGAAGCTCTGATAGCTGGCCTCGGCCTAGCAGGGACACTTAGAGTCAAGAACTTAAAAGTCCGTGGAGATTCGAAGCTGGTCGTATCCCTAGTAAAGGTAGAGTTTGAGGCAATGGAAGATACGATGGCTAAGTATGTCCGCCTATTAAGGGCTGTGATGACCCAATTCGATGAATGCCATGTTGAGCACATTCCAAGGGAGGAAAATGCCAAGGCAGATGCATTATCAAAGTTTGCTTCATCTGAGATAGAAGAAAGTTCAGGAAGTGTATACTTCCACGTTTTGAAGACACGGAGCATCGATGTTAAGCTTGTAGCTCCTATAGGCCTGGGGACGTCATTGATAGATCCCATTAAGGCCCATATTCAAACCGGTTGGTTGCCAAACGATGCTACTGAAGCATGGAAGTTAGCTGTTCGAGCACTAAGGTACTCTTTGATAGATGGGATTCTGTATAAAAGATCTTTCGTGGTTCCTTACTTAAGGTGTCTCAGGCCCGATGAGGCACGCTTGGCTCTTGAAGAAGTACATGAAGGTATTTGTGGGCAACACTTGGGGGGCAGGGCCTTGGCTCATAAGATAACCCGTTTAGGCTTCCATTGGCCAAAAATGATGGCTGATGCCAAAGAATATGTGAAGAAGTGTGACCGCTGTCAGAAGCATGCACCGGTCGTTAGACAACCCCCCGAGATGCTGACCTCTATCAACTCACCCATCCCCTTTGCTATGTGGGGAATGGATATACTTGGGCCTTTTCCCATGGCCACGACACAAAGGAAGTTCCTGATTGTAGCCATTAATTATTTTACTAAGTGGATTGAAGCCAAACCCTTGGCCAAGATCACAACTAAGCAGGTTGCACAATTCCTGTGGGAAAATATTATGTGTCGGTATGGAATTCCCCGCATCCTAGTAACTGACAATGGGACACAATTCAACAATGAAGAATTTAAGAAGTATTGTGAGGAGAATGAAATCGTATTATGATTCACCTCTGTGGCTCATCCGCAAGCCAATGGGCAGGCGGAAGTGGCAAATCGGATAATCCTGGATGGACTAAAGAAGAGGATCGAGAAGTCGAGGAATAACTGGGTGGATGAAATACTCCCAATACTATGGGCCTATAGGACTACCTGTAGAATCACGACTGGAGCAACTCCCTTCATGTTAGCATATGGGGCAGAAGCAGTTGTTCCTGTAGAGATATCACGTTCCTCCCCCAGGATTCAAGCTTTCAATGCTGAGGAAAATGAGGAAGGGCAAAGGTTAGCCCTGGATCTAATTGACGAAGTGCGAGATGAGGCACATGCGAAGATAGTGGAATATCAGAAAAAGGCTTCGTTCTACTACAACCTAAGGGTTAAAGAAAGGTTTTTCAAACAAGGTGACTTAGTCTTGAGGAAGGTGGAAGCTTCTGGTGTAGGACAGAAAAGGAAGCTTGCCCCAAACTGGGAAGGGCCATACAAGGTCAAGAGTGTTCAAGGTAGAGGAACCTACAAACTGGAGACTATGGATGGTTTTGAAGTCCCGAGAACTTGGCATGCGCAAAACCTGAAGGTTTACTATGTGTGAAGCAATTGAACATGATTCTCACTTGTCAAGGTGACAAGTAGGTTAAAAAGCACCTTGAAGCTTTGCTTGCTTAGGATTTACATGTTTTAGCTTTATTTTGAGGTTTATTAAGACTTGTGTAATGGATGAATCCCAATAATTTGTGAAGTTCAGAAAGTTTTTGAAATATATTTGAATCTCTATGGCAAGGCAAGTAAACTAAATTCATGAAATGCAAGCATAAAATCAGATAAATAGATATGGATCAAATAAATATTACAAAAGTTTGATAAACAAAGTCTCGAAAATAAGATAAAGTAAATAAGCCACGCAGGGCTGGAAAAGCTCTAAGGAGCTGAGGTGCCCTCGGCATCCATATCGTCATCCCCTCCGCTCTCACTAGAAGTCTATGTCGTCGCGGAGGAGGAGGAAGACCTGTCATCCTCAGCAGGCCTGGAAGACGACTCGGGAGGAGGAAGAAGCGAGGGATGTGAGCCGAGACAACTACTCGGGTACGAAACCTCTGCAGCAAAGTCTTGTCATCAGGGCAGACATAGTCTGCTGGGTTAATATCAGGACAAGCCTCGTTCATGGTCCCAAGGGCCTTGTCCCAACCAGTCCTGAAAAACCCAGGAAAGACTGAGTCATCCCTTACCCTCATGGACTGGGTAAACTCCTCCGAGTCTAGATAGTTATCAATCACCTTATCTTTCTCGGCCCGAAGCACCACCGGCTCGGCGTTAGACTCTCCGAGCTCTTCCTCCTTACGCTTGAACTTCTTCTCTAGAGCAGCATACTTCTTCTACTGCCTCTTGAGGGCATTGTCTGCTTTGTCAGAAGCCCTCTTCCATGATTCGGATTGCCTCACAGCACCTTGAAAATAGGCGTTAGACTGAAATGAAACAATAAATGAATGTGTAAGGCAAGTGAATGCTACAAGTAAGAAAGATAAATTCCAAGAAATAATCATACTGAGGCTAAGGACTGAGCTCCCATGAGCTTGATCCTCTCCAAGTCAGGAGTAGCCACCACATCCGTGAAATCTTTGGGAGTAACGTTGTGGTAAGACCAATCCCAGGCGTGCTTCGTGGATCCAACCACGGTATCCCCTCGGCGGAATCCCCAGAGAGGCTGAAAAGTGCCCGTAGCAGCATGGACAGGGGCAGCAGTAGTGATAGGCACAAATATCTAAATTGGATATTTTTAGAACTAGAAAGTTCTTTTTCTAGTTATTGGAATTACCTCAGCTGAAGCCTCTCTCATGGGCTCCTTGTGTTTCATTAAGAAGATAGGCTCCGTGGCCTTTCCTCGAGTGTCCAGGCCCGCAAGACGAGCCTTCTTCATTCTAGCAGTTTCCTCAAAGAGGGGCACGTTATCCTCGTTGATCTCCTTGGCAGCTGCAAGACAAGATAAAAAAACAAAATAAGTGGTGTCAATAATGCATGAAATGAAATAAAATTGAGAAGGGAAGAAAAATACCCTGTTGAGAAACAGAGGATAGCCCCACATGGATGAGGGAAAACTCCTCTAAGAGAGTCCAACTGGTAGTAGTACCGTCATCCCGAGTAAGCTCATTATAAATGATAGTTTTCTCGGGGGTTAAGTGAATGGATTTGAGGCTACCATCACTAACCTTCCCGAAGGAAGGTCTGAAGAGTGTGCCACAGTCGCCATTCTCCCAACTTAACCCGACAAAACTATTCCTCCAATTTTGGTTATTATCGGGAATGGAGGCACCATTAAAGAAATGCTTACACTTGGGCCTTTGTTTGACATAGACCCAACCACAATTACCAGAAGAAATGTTGTAACATTGAAAAACTTTCCTAAAGACAGCTACGGATAGGGGAAAACCTTCCCTAAGGCAGCAAACCATAAAATATAAAATGTTTCCTCCAAGCGTTTGGAGGAAGCTGACATGGTTTGATTTGTAAATCAGCTAGAAGATGAGGAATGAAGGGATGAAAAGGGAACCTAAGCCCAGCATCGAGGGCATCTGTATAAATAAAAAGAGTGTCGGGTTTCCAGTGGCAAGTACGGTCACCACCAGAAACTGGAACTAATCTAAGAGAAGGAAGAACGTTATAACGTGCATTTAACTTATCATAATCTATGTTGTGCCAAGTATTGCAATGATTAAAAGAATCAAGATGTGCAGTGGAGGGATATTCATCCCCCCTAGTATTAATCATATCGATCAGAGATATGTAAGAAGAGCGGATTTCGATATCCTTACCTCGTTTTGAAGCCGAGGCTATCTTCGCCGCTCTATCGGAATTCTTATCAGCCATTGATGAAGCTTGAAAGGACCTGGAAACCTTGGAAGGAAGGGAGGCTGGAAAATTAAGGAAGAAGGGTGTAGAGAGTTGGGAGGATAGAAGAGATTGAGGAATGAAATGAGAAGTTTGAAATCACACCCTCCACACCTCACTCTTATATAGCCCATGGTAGGCAAATTGGGCCTCAAAAAGCCCATTTTGGCCCAAAAATGGAAGAATCAGGAATGTTCCAGAAAATTTTGGAAATTTTTTTAGATAATTATGGCAAAACCTGGAATAGTCTAGAAATTCCAGAATATTCTGGAAGTTGGGCTTAAGGATTAAGGCCCAACCCAAGTTTAAATGGGCCTAGGATATTAAAACTTGTATAAAAAAAGAAAAAAAAGATCCCATGATAGAAAATATAATGGCCCAGGTAAATGAAGCCTAGAAAACGGCCCAGCTATCCAAGAGAAGGCATAGTCCAGAAAAGGCCCAGTAAAGGAATCCAGGCCCAAATCAGGAGCCCAAAGGAATCCTGGCCCCAATCAAGAGCCCAAAGGAATCCAGGCCCAAATGAGGAGCCCAAAGGAATCCAGCCCAAATTTAGGGCCCAAATCAAATATATGGAGTTACAAAAAAATTTACTCCAAATTCTTGACCCAATTCGATCAGGGTTCATATCATATTCCTAATCAAATGAGCTGAGGTCGAAATCCTGTCGATTAGGGCTGAATAAAAGGCTTAATTCAACCAGAATTAAGACCCATTCGACCGGGAACTGTAAAGAAATCCTGATCGAAATTCTTGAGGTCGAAATTCCTTCGATCAGGGCTTAAAAGGATGGCTAATTCGGTCAAGGCAAGAAATTCTGACCCAAAATCCTGACCGAAAATTTCCTGCTCGACAAAAAAAATAAAAATAAAATAAATATATGAAAATCCTGGCCGAAATTCGACCAGGATTCCTGCTCGAAAGTGCCCTCCTCGAAATGCTGTTGAGCAAAGCACAATGAAGGATAATTCGACCAGGATCCTTGTTGAATGGGATTCCTGGTCGAAATATTTATAAAAAAAAAGAAGAGAAAAAGGGAGAGAGAAAAAAAAAGAAAAAAATTTTTCTGAAAAAAGAATTTTATATTCTGAATCTTTCCAGAAAATTAAGAAAATTCCTTAAAATATTTTTTGAAAATATTAATATTTTTCAGAAAATTAGGAATAAATCCAGGAAATTAAGGAAAAATCTCAGAATAAAGGGAAAAATTCCTGGAAATTAAAGAGAATCCCAGAATTAAGGAAAAATCCCAGAATTAAGGGAAAAATTCCTGAAAATTAAGAAAAAATCCCAGAATTAAGGGAAAAAATTCCTGGAAATTAAGATAATTCCTAAATAAAAGGGATTAAAGTAAATCGTTGTAAATGTGTAGGTCGCTCCACACTTTACGCAAAAACGATACCCTGTAAGGGAACGAATGAACTTAACTTCTGCGAAACCTAGTCACTGTTTCCTAAAAGTTGGGGGGCAAATAATTGGGAATAAATAAATCCTGATTACGTAGTTAATGTTGTATTAATTACACATGATTTGGGCTGTAAGGCCCAATAAGAAGATGTATGATATTCATACCAAAAAGGTTAACACATTGATCAGGCCTGATGGACCAGATCAGGCCTGATGGAACAAAGAAGGCCCAAAACCCTGAATATTAATTATTTTCATAATTAATTAATATGGGAAAAATCAGCTGTTAAGAAAAGTCCCAATAAGGACATAAATCCTTGTAGATTGGCTTCCAAGGAACCTCATGGGATAAGGAATCAGCTTCCTACTTCCTAGGACTCCAAAGTCCATTCTAATTCTGAGACTTGCCCACCAAGTCTCCTAACCCAAGTCCAATTCTAGGACTCCCAACACCTATATAAGGGGTCTCACCCCACAAATCAGAACTATATTTTTTGACTTAATCCTTGGCAATCAGCAAGGTACGTAATCTTGTTAAGGCAGATTGAGTCACGAAACACAAGAGCAGTCGAATTGAGCCTCGAAGCTCACGTTCCTTAGTAATAAATACAATAATTATATATCTTAGTTTTTAATCCATAACAGCAGTTTAATACCATTATTAACCATGTGTCTTTATTATGAGACATGAAGCTATAAGGTTCATTTAGTCCTTTCGTAACATGATCCTAGCTTATCTCAAGATAGGACCTTCTACGATAGGTAGCCCGCTCACGGCGATAACATGAATTAATTTTTTACCAAACTACTATTACGGTTGAGTATCACACAATCATCAGAAGGAATGTCAATCTTTTACACCATAATACAACCTTCACGACTTTAACCATCATTACTGTATTCCTCTGGCACGAGCGCCTATAATTGCTCTCTTACACTTAGAGTGTCGGCCACCTCATTGGCCTTTCCAGATAGTAATAGTTCCTTACAATCAATGACTTTTGAATGATCTTCAACTAAATTTTCTACCTCATTTCCAATCACTGCTTGTGTGAAAATACTCTTCATTAAGCTTTGGTGAGGAAAAAAAATATCACCATTTTTTCATGTGTTATTGCCTTGGTCTTTAGAGGTTAACATTGTCACGACTGACTCTCGATCATACTTAGGACGTCTCTTATCTTGGGTCCTTCTTGTTTTCACCAATCTCGACCTTCATTGGGTCAATTTATACTTTCTTATGGTTCAACATGTTCCCACCTGGCATTATTATAATTACGTCATATTTTCTTTATCAAAATTTCTATTATTGAGAACTTTGAATATAACCTTTCTCCTTGTAAAACCTCTAAGGTTATCCATAAATCCTTCATCAGGTATACCCTAGGTACAGGGCATATCAAAATACCATTTACTAATACCAGAATCATTGTCTATATAGTTCTGAAAACTTTCTCCACTGATCTTTAAAGGTTGTTGTTGCCTTAGTCCTTCATTCTGTACTACCCATACTCATAATGTCTCTATTAAGGGTGAAATGCCAACCTTTATGCATCCCTCACCGAGGTTATATCCTTAATTCCACCTTTAAAAAGGTACTTGCATCCTTACATGGATAAATCAAGTCATATATCCCTGATAAGGGTATCTTATTCAATCATTCCCACCTCGATAGTATATGCCTAATTTCATAATAACATATGTATTCAAAATGAGGTCAATTAATATGGCCTCCAAAAGATAACAACGGTTATCCGCTTTTCTTGCCTGATTTAGTAATGATAACAGGGATGTTCTAGAAGATATTGGTAGTGTTCAACGTGAACTTTTAGTTCTAACTATTCATTTATCTCCCTTATCATTCCTCAAACTCTACTGCCTTTATATTCCTTTCAACTTCAGTTTCTTTTTATTTTCATTTCTCTTAAAATCATTTCATGAACACACTAATTATTGACTTCAAACATCACGTCATTCTGGGATTCTTGTCCTCAGAACGAATCTTGACAACTTTTACAACTTAGATTCATAATTCATCATACTCGTCCGCCTTTGTTCTGGCTCTAAAGCTTTTACACTACCTCCATAACCTTGGGAAGTACTTTCCCGAAAATAATTGACTGAACTTTAATCAGTTTATTATAACCTCTAGCTCCGTGTCTTTCTTGGCCTTTTACCAACGGGTGGCCTCTCTCTTAGGAGGGTAAGTGACAAAAACAGTCTTTTATGATTCGTCAATCATTTAGAATCTCAAATGATTCCTATATTTCCTTTAGCCAGGCTCTTGCCTCGACTGGGTCAGCTTGTCGCTTGGAACTCTGAGAGCTTAGCGAATTAAAGGTCCTAAAAGAATTTCCCGCCGTATTGTTTCCTCAAGGTGGTGGTTGGGGTAAAAGTATAAGTTTTGTTTAGGCAGGTCCATGAATTGCCCCATAGGAGTACAGTCCTGATTCTCCTTACCTTGCTCGACTTCTATTTTCTCAGTATAAAATGTTTCATCCTTCTCCCATAATCGAGGTTATCTTATACGTTAAAATCCCCATTTTCCACTTCATTATGTTCTGGGTTCCTTATATCTTGATTGCGACCTCCCTGATTATCACATTCAGGGTTTGCCCCAAATCTTATTCCTCGTGGGGGCATAATGTTTTGAAAAAAAGAAAAATTTTGAGAATCTCTTTATATTTGTCTTACTTACTTTGCTTAAGTCTTTCCCTCGTACGGTCCTTATATGATCGTAAATTATGAATTCTCAAGTTCTATAAACTTCATGACATTCTTAAGTGTTAATAATGCAATTAACAATATGAACTTTTCACAAACAAACTGATCTGAACTGAAAGGAATGAATATATACATAACCATTTGTTCGAGGGTTCAACAACTAAACACATGAAAAAGAATTACATCATTTGATCTGATCGATTCTATCCCAAAAGTACTACCACGGATAATCATCTAGTCATTAAAAACTAATCATTCATAACTTAGGCTAATCCTCCAAAAGCGGTGCTGCATGAAAATCCTTGTCTGATCGCTCTGACTCTGTACACTATTATGGATCAAGAAATGTGGGCACGCACGACATCCCTAACCTGATCCATCAAGGAGGTGATGAGGTCTATGATAGTCACAAGTAGAGCTGGATCAATCTGACCCTCAAGATGGCCTCTAGCTATAATTCGGGTTGTAGCCTCAATCTTCTCCATGCTATAAGCTAATCCTGCCGGAAGTACCCCGCCCTCACTCCTTGGTGCAGTAAGTCGATCCAACAGATCACTCCTAACATTACGGGCCTCAGACAGGCCACCCAAAGTCATATGATAATCAGAAATAAGAGAAGCCTGAATGGTAGCACCTAGCAGTCCATCGGGTGCAGGTGGTACAGACCCAGGATATCCGAATGGATAACCAAGCACAGTATCGGGTGACAATTGTGCTGGAGATAAAGGTGATATTTCTTCAGTAGGTGATGGGCTCTGTACAGGGGAGGGAACAGGAATTGGTGGAACCTCATGGATGTCTACAGGAACCTCTGGGAGAGGGTCTAATATTGGTATAATTGGTGTTGTGGAAGACCCCACTCCTTCTGCCCTCATTATCCTCTGTGCCCTTGGTAACTCGTCATCCTCTAGTGCCACCCTCGCGGCCATCCTAGCTCTGGTAGTCGCCCTGACTACGGTCATCAATTCCTCAGCGGTACTCTCTTTATTCTCGTCAAGATCCTCCACGAGATCCTCCTCAGCAACAATCCCTTTGGGATAACATCCTCAACCGCAACATTCTTAATATGAATCTCATCCGGTCTCTCGTTAGGGTACTCTATCAGATTCATAATCTGATCTCCAACATGTAATAAAACATCCTCATGCTGATGCTCTTGAACCTCAGGGTTCGGTGCTCCGCTGCCCTATACGATTATGAACTATATTACTATCATGATATTTATAAGGGTTCCCATAAGGGTTTTAACTGTCAGTACTACGTTTGGTAGTACGACTATGAACTTGGAAATAGTTCTTATTATCTTAGTGAACTTATCCTTTTTAACGACGCGTCATCTCTGAGATTTATAACTCCGGGCTCTGATACCATTTCTGTAACACCCCCAAATCCGGGATCGGGGATCTGGGTTGTCACAAGTTCCATTTCCCTTAACAATACTTAATCTAAATAAACAACTAATTACTGCGTACTGTGACCCCACAATATACACACACACACCACAAGTTATAGTCTCAGAGATGAATAACAAAATAACACAGGTCATTTTATTCCACAATTATAAGTCATTACACCTAAAAGGGGTTTCTGAATAAATTTACATATTCTTTGCCATTATTACAATTCATAATATACATAAGTCTGGTACATCAACAGTTGAGAACCTAGCCTATTGGTAGTTCCTACCTCAGCTACAGCGGCATCAACGCCTACAGGAAACTGCAAAACGTTTCCTATCCGCTTGCGAATTGGGAGCTTGGTCTTGTTCATCTTGTCTATCTGTTGTTGTTTGATGAAAGAAGAAATCAAGGGTGAGCAACAAGCCCACCGAAATAATATGTATAATAATTAACAATATATGAGCATTCTCATAGTACTCATGAAAGTCTTGGTCAAGAAGAAATGAACCAATTCGTCGCCAAAATATTCAGTATATGTACACATATATACTTTTCAAAATCTTTGAAATCCTCTGACATGTATAATATACACAGAGTTCCAGTTTATAACTGTATGAAAATATCATTGCAAGGTGATCTCATATATCTTACCTTGTCTCAACGTTTTTCTGAAAATGTTTGTCATGCATAAGATAATCATAACTAGATATAAGTTGAAAAGATGAAGTTACGAGATACTCCAATATACTTATATCTTTTTCAAATACTACTTGAACTACCACCGTTCAAGGTATAAATAGTTCATCCCATAGATGAAGCTACAAGACAAAACTTGTATAGAATCAATCTTTGAAATATCATCAAAATGAAATGAAGTTACGAGATACTTCATTTGATAAAAACATCATTTTCAAAACTCGACCCTGCCAACACTCAACAATCGCCCAGCCGTAGCCATTCTATCGAAGTGCTCTGGGTAGTGTTGCAGAAATATCCAACTGGATGATGAACTCATTACGGGAGTTTGTCGCGCCAGGAAGACCACTCACGATGATCAGTCGCAGTAGTGCAACCCCACAATTTTCTACATGTAGAGGAGAACAGTCGGATTTACATGTCGACCGAACGCTGGACTCATAAGGAATGGACCATCTTAGCGGAACTTCCGGGCCATTTGGGCCAATAAATAAGGTTGGGCCGGCGCCACTCGACCACTTACGTCACTCCTAGTTCAGATGAAATCCATGACTCTGAAACGTAAAGCTCGTCTCCCCTTTCCCCAAGTAGGAACTTGTTAATACGACTCCACCACAAAGTTGCATCTAGTTGGAAAGAAAAACTCACCGATATTTCCCAGGCGATGCCTGTTAATGGATTAACTTATTCCAAGAATTTTACTTCCCGAGTGTTGGGTAAGTAATCAAAAACTCTTTTATCAAAACAACAACCTTGTTGCGAATATAAAAATACATCACGGAGCCGGATCCCTCAGATTTTTTGAGCGAGTGTTTAAATCCCCTTCGAAAGGAAGATCTTAAATTTGGAAACGAGTTTTGGATCCGCTCTAACTTTCAAAAATAGTTTTGATAAAGTTTGAAAATAATCTTTGGAAATATTTAAAGTAAGAATGATTTGATAGTATCAATCTTTTTCCGAATACTTGGCGAATATGAAAACATTATTCTTTAAAAAAATAAAGAATATTTTTTAATAAAATAAGCGGAGTCATAAGTTCTCGAATGAATATTCAAACTAATATTCATTAATATAGAATAAGCGGAGTCATAAGTCCTCGAATGAATATTCAGACTAATATTCATTTATTAATAGAAATAAAATAAGTTTCATAAGTAGAAACTCTATTCAAATGATTAAATTAGTCTTTGATCGTAATAGGAATCTTAAATGAATATTCAAAAAATTAATATTCACTTATAATATAAATCTATCGAATAAACATTATTCAATTAATAGTTTTGAAAACTATTTATATATATGTATAATATACTCGGGAACATCGCCTCTCGGTTTAGAAAAATGTTCAACTCTAGGTCCCTTATACTAAGGGTATACGCAAGTACTGCTTATCATTAGCATAAGTATTATGCAGTTTATAATCAATTGAATCAATAATGAGATATCAAGATTACGAAATAGGCATGCATATATATATATATATATCATATTGACATGCTCCAATATATCGCAAGATTTGCTAATAACAATCATGCACTTATCGCAAGATAGTGAATATATATTACATCAGAACAACACTATAACGGGTAAAAAACTTGCCTGAGTGTTCCGGGGTAGACTTAAGCTTAGAGTGAGTCCAGTAACCTATGAACAACAACATAAGCCAGAATTAGACCACGGTCGCTTAAGAAACTAGTCAAAACTCACTCATACCCAAACGGTTGCTTATACGCTTAACGATTTGCATTAATTGCTCGCGTACCCTCGACTCCACTAATTTAAAGAATTAACCGTTACGAATTTTAAGGCGACTCTTTCGCGAATACTTTACCAACTTCCTAATCCACCTTACATAATTGTTTCGTAATCCAATTAGTCTTTTAAGGGCCTTAAACAAGGTTTCAAAGTAAAGCGAGGGGTAATGGTTCACTCGCAAAACGCCGTTACTTAAAACGGTCGTTTCTCCTAAACCGTACATCGGATCTAAGCGAACCATATACCAAAACGAATCTTACGACATGATCTAGCTAAATATGGAAAAGTTCAGAATCTTACAGTGAGTTCACGGGTCCTGAAGCTAAGCACACAAATAGTTTAAGGTAAATTGGGCATTATGACAACAATGTTTACGTGATTCCCAAAATAAGTACCACTCTAGTTTCTCATCAATTCACTCCCATCCTCCAACAATCAATAATACAACAAATACAACTTAAACCACTGAAAAATCAGTCCACACTCCAAGGTTTTACCAACTCATTCAATCACTACAAATTCACCATTCAAAATCAACACAACTTCACAAAAATCACTACTAAGCGTGGATCTAACTATACATTTACCAATTCATCTAAAAACTCAAACAATCAAGCTTAGTACTAAAGGTCAAGAAGTTTTTATACCTTGATTTGTGAGTGAAAAGTTTCTAGGGATCCTTAAAACCTTGATCAATCCTTATACAAGCTTGGATCTCATAAACAATCAAGAAAACACAAAGTTAGATTTTAAAGTTTCTAAAAGTCTGATTTAAGGAACTATAAAATGAAGGTCTTACCATGATTATTTTGACGAGACTTGTGAACAAGAGTTGTAGGCCATCTCAATACCTTTCCAACGAGCTATAGAACACAATATTTGAGTGAGTATTGAAGGAGATATGGCAGTTTGAAGTTATGGGTATCATTTTGGCCGAGAGCAAAAAGATGAAATGGAAAAAAATGGAAAAGCTTCTTTGATTTCCTTGCATAAATATCTTCTCCCTTGATGACATCATCCATCATGCATCAATTTCTTGCCATGTGTCAATCCCTTGTGGTTTGATGATGTCATAATCCTTGGCTTCTTGTACAAGCTTGTCTCTTGGTCACTTATTTGTTTTACGGTTCGCTTAACTCTCGTTCTCGTTAATAGTTTGAGGGATCATATCTGGGATCTTATTACTAGGGCTTCCCTGAACCTTTATTAATATCTTATATTCCTTTAATGATCCTCTGCTATAATCCTTAAATAAAAGTCCTTTTAATCCTGTTACCTTATACTCAATTCTTTCGGTATCTGGTGGATTTTCGGGAAAAATCAAAGTGTCCGGATTCGAATTCTGACGATTTTTACATATACTCATTTACTTTATGGAATACTAATACATTCTCAGAATTTCCATAACAGTACTCCTATATAGTGTGGTCTGATAATTTTCCTTAATCAGCATAATAAGAAAAAAAAATTACTATTCATCAGGGTTTCAAAAATTTTCAAAAATTGGGGTTATTACAAATACGCCCAAGTGTATCCCCGTGGAGTGCACCGGTGTTATTTGTGAAAAAGAAAGATGGAAGTATAAGGTTGGGCATTGATTATCGCAAATTGAATAAGTTGACGATTAAGAATAAGTACCCTCTACCGCGAATCGACGACTTGTTTGATCAGTTAAAATGAGCTACTTATTTTTCCAAGATTAATTTAAGATCTGGGTATCATCAGCTAAAGATTAAAGCGGAAGATATACCCAAGACAACATTTCGAACAAGATATGGGCACTATGAGTTTTTGGTAATGGCGTTTGGTTTGACGAACGCGTCAGCCGCATTTATGGATCTTATGAATAGAGTGTTCAAGCAGTATTTGAATAAGTTCGTTATAGTATTTATCGACGATATTTTGATATATTCCAAGATGAAGGAAGGCCATGTGGAACATTTGAGGATTTCTTTAGAAATTATGAGAAAAGAAAAGTTATATGCCAAGTTTTCAAAGTGTGGAGTTTTGGCTGAAGGAAGTACAGTTTCTTGGACATGTAGTAAATAGTGAAGGAATTAAAGTAGACCCAGCCAAGATAGAAGTTGTAATGGATTGGGAAAGGCCCAAGACCCCTACGGAGGTCAGAAGTTTTCTGGGATTAGCAGGATACTATAGAAGATTTGTGCAAGATTTCTCTAAGATTGTTGTTCCCTTGACTAAGTCGACAAGGAAGAACGAGAAGTTTGTGTGGACGAATAAATGCGAAGAGAGTTTTCAAGAATTAAAGAAGAGGTTGGTAACCGTCCCAGTTTTGGTGTTACCTGATAAAACGGAGAGTTTGTGATCTTTAGCGATGCTTCGTATAAAGGGTCAGGATGTGTGTTAATGCAACACGGAAAAGTAATAACATATGCGTCAAGGCAACTAAAGCCGCATGAACAAAATTATCCCACGCATGATTTGGAATTAGCAGTGATTGTGTTTGCTCTTAAAATTTGGAGGCATTACTTATATGGAGAAAAATGTGAGATCTATACGGATCATAAGAGTTTAAAGTATTTTTTTACTCAAAAGAAGTTGAATATGAGACAGAGAAGGTGGTTAGAATTAATCAGAGATTTTGAAAAGCTGGAAATAGAAGTGCAGATTCCAGAGCTAGAAAGAGGAGCCATGTGTGCAATGTCATTTCAACCAGAAATTTTTGAAAAGATTCGATATTGTCAAGAACAAGTGATAAACCACGAGAAAGATAAGTTGACTGGAGAGGAAGTTAAAGCTCAAAAGGATGAAAAGGGAATATATTGCGTTGACTCGCGCATTTGGATACCTAACATTGTGGAGCTAAAGCATGAGATTTTGCACGAAGTGTATAACTCAAGATTTTCAATTCACCCTGGAAGTACGAAAATGTACAAGGACTTAAAAGAGAGTTATTGGTGGTCAAACATGAAAAAGGAAATTGCGGAATGGATAAGTAAATGTTATATGTGCCAAAGAGTAAAAGCGGAACATCAACGACCAAATGGATTGCATCAACCAGTAGACATACCTGAATGGAAATAGGAATATATCGCGGTGGATTTCGTGGTAGGATTGCCAAGGATCAAGTCTAATCATGATGCGATTTGGGTGATAATTGATCGATTGACGAAGTTAGCGCATTTCTTGCCTATCAATGAAAGATTTTCATTGGAAAAGTTGGTCAAATCGTATTTGGACGAGATTGTGATGCGTCACAGAGTTCCAGTATCTATCGTGTCTGATAGAGATCCGAGATTTAACTCGATATTTTGACGACAATTTCATGATCATTTGGGAACTAAATTGAAAATGAGCGTGACGTATCATCTGCAGACTGACGGACAACATGAAAGGACAATCCAAACGATCGATGATATGTTGCGAACCTGTGCAATGGATTTCAAAGGAAATTGGGACGATCATTTTCCATTGATTGAGTTTTCCTACAACAACAGTTATCACGCGAGTATTGGCATGCCGCCTTATGAAGCGTTGTATGGAAGAAAATACAGATCCCCTATATATTGGGACGAGGTTGGTGAGCACAAACTAATTGGTCCAGAACTAGTTCAACAAATAAAAGAGAAAGTGGAAATGATTCGTAAGAGATTAATTGATGCTCAGGATCGACAAAAGAAGTACGCGGATCGAGACCGAAATGATATATAATTCGAGCCCAGGGACACAATGTTGATAAAGATATCTCCCTGGAAAGGTATATCCCGATTCAGGAAGAAAGGAAAATTGAGTCCTAGGTATATTGGACCATTCGAAGTACTTAGACAAGTTGGAAAAGTGGCATACGAATTAGCGTTACTTCCGCAGATGCAACATCTTCATTACGTATTTCACGTTTCTCTTCTAAAGAAATATAATGTTGATGCAAGCCATGTGATTGAATCGGAACCGGTAGAAATTCAGCAAGATTTGTCCTATGTGGAGCAACCAGTGCGAATCTTAGATCGTAAAGAAAAGATGCTCAGAAATAAAGTTGTACCTCTAGTTAGAGTGTTGTGGAGAAATCCTAAAGTAGAAGGGTCAACTTGGGAATTAGAGAGTGAAATGCTAGAAAAGTATTCCCATCTATTTGCGTAGACTAGATTCTGAGGACGGAATCCTTTTAAGGGGGGTAGATTGTGACGACTGGGAATTTCGCGACATGATTAAGTGAATAAAGTATAATTTATGGTGTAATTATAAATTATGTGATTATATAAAGGGATGTTTGATGAGTCAGCTTAGGGGATAAGCTGTGGTGTCGGGCCGTTAGGTAGAACGGGACCCATTTTAAAGAGATTAAAAGTATTTAAATGTGAATTATGTGCTATTGTGTTTAGTAGAAAAGTTTAATAGAATATTATATTTATTACAAGTGGCGTGTCAATTGGTATAAAGGATTGATTGTTGAAGCGTGATAGAAAACGCTCAGCGTCGGGCCGTCGGACAGGACGCGACCCGTTACGTGAAAAAGGGAAATAGTAATGATAAAAAGGAAAATTTTATGATCAAGTATGAGTTATGATGTGTGAATATATGTGTTTGCTTGTCTGTATGCATGATTACGTGATCTGGATAATTTTAAATGATTTTAAAGTATTTATTTGATTTAAAATAAGGTTTATTGAACCTTTAAATGTTTTTATAAAATTATCCGAGTATGTTCAAGGTGTGAAGTTGATTTGGTTATCTTCAAAATAGTCCTAGAGACTTTATAAAAATGATAGACGGATTTTTTTCATGATCGGTGTATTTTAAAATGATTTTATTGAGTAATAATTCTATTTTGAGCGCAATCTTTTATAATCCATAACAAATAAACCGTACTCTCAAAAATTATTTTAAAAATATGGCTAAAAATCTAATTTCAAGATCTATATTCTAAAAGTGATATTCGTGGCATGTTTATCTTTTCTGATTCAAAAATATATTAATCAAATTTGTTTTTGATTAAGGATAAAAGGAAATTAAGAATTTAGATTCTTTTTAAATTACCAACTTGCCCTTACATGCATTTCCACTCACAACATGAGAGTAGGTTAGATGTGTGATTTCCTACCCCACTATCTCCATTCAACTTAACCAAATGACCATACTATCCTTGCATGCATTTTGTGCTAATAATGAGAGAAGGGTACAAGAGTAATTTCTCTTTTCCACTAACTTGTAAGTATAAAAGGAGAGAAGTTTGGTCATTTCCATTTCATTCTATCTCTTTCCTTTCTCTTTCTCTATTTTCTCTCATATCTCTTTTCTCTCTTGTCTCGCGAGCTCTCCCTCTCGGCTCTCTCCCTCCCTCACTCTCCCCCCCCCCTCTCTCTCTCTCTCAAACACTCCCTTTTTCTCTCTCTTACATGCAAAGCTTAATTCTAGTTAGAAATCAAAGTTTTCACCATCAATCTTCCTTATTTCTCATTCTCTCTCCGTTTACCTTTTGCATGTAAGTGTTTAAGCTAGTTTTGAAATCAACTTCTTTTGATTTTACCTAAGAAAATCTCAATTTCTTAGTGTATGATCATGGAAGAAGTATAGCGGATGATATGTGGTATTTTCTTTGATTTTGTTTGGTGTTAGTTCGAATTTTGTTGTTAAAAAAGGGGGGTTTTGATTTTGAATGATGAGTTGCTTATTTGTTTTAGTGTTAAACTTGATATTTAATATAAATCTTTATTTCTAAGAAGGTTTCATGGCATGCATGTAAGATTTGAGTATAATCAAATGAGTTTAGTTTGATTTGTAAAGAAAATGAGGTGAATGGTTAAGTTAAGGGTTAAAATGAGTTGAAATTGTGATTTAAAGCCTTGCATGTCAAAATTGATCTATGCATGTGTGTTTTTTTGAAAAACCCGAATGGGTCTTATAATTGGAAAAAGATTAAGTTGATTTGGTGGGCTTATATGCTAATTGCTTTAGCTACTAGTGATAATCGAAATGAGTACTTGGTTGCATGTCAATTTTGGATGGTGTTTGTGTTGATTTTAGGTTCGAATTTTTGATAGTTAAAAGAGGGTTTTGATTATGATTTTGATTCGGTATTTAGATTAAAAAGGATGAGACTTGATTGTGTAAGTGATTCTTGTACTTGCATGTTACTAAAAGAGATTTATTTGTGTTTGATTATGTATGATTGTAATTGAGTACACTTGACTGTATTTGGTTGTAAGGGCCGAATAGTTAAGGGTGTAAAAGAGGTTGATTTGATCATAGGACTTCACAAAGTAAATGCATGTAAGATTACTAGGGATTAATTGGTTTATTTGGTGATTTTGGTTCGATTAATGTGAAATAAAAGGAAGGATTGAGTCGTCTTGATATGAGATTGTATAATTATTATTTTAACTCGAGTATAGAGTTTGGATACAAGGATTATATGTTATGTGTTGTAATTACATCGCAATATGTGATTCGATGGCTATTTGGTTAAAGTATACGATTTATGGTATAAACGTGCTTTGTGTATATGATTGAGTAAATATATATACTTTTAGGGTATTGCGATAAAGGGAAATTGTTAAGCGTTCCGGAAACGTCGAATGGGAATCCAATTAGGGTTTTGATTTTTGGATTGTAGATTCAGAGCGTGAGGGCATTCAGGCTAGGAAAGGGAAAGGTGTACAAGGTGGCAGTAGTTCAACCCTTGTAAAACAGGAAAGCGAATTCACGCAAGTAACTCTGCCTCCTTGTACAAGTTGTGTATTGAAAGGATATTGTTGATGCCATGATAGAGTATTGATGTTTTATAAAACTTGTGAACCTGTTATTGATTCTTAAGAAACCCTGTTATTAATCCCTGTGAACCTGTTATTGATTCTTGAGAAACCCTGTTATTATTCTTGTAATGACTTGATATGATTATTGTTCAAACCTTTATAGTAACCTTTTTATTCATATCATGATCACCTGTTGATACCTTGAATTCTTGTAAACCCTATAAGAACCTTTATGAACCCCCTTGCGTAGTGATCCTTCATTCCTTTGTTTACCTTACCATGATGATCCTTGGAACTATTTTGATTTCCTAACTTGTATACCTTGTTATCATTTGATCAAGATCCTTAGCATTAAACTTTGCTTACCTTTGATTCATTCACTTTCTTTGAATTCTTGAAATTGAACTTAAGAATGAGTTTCGACTTGAAAGAGTCTGAATGATTTCATATTCTTGGTAATGATAAAATGAACATAGTAAAACCTTTCTTTTCCAACACAAGGTTTTCTAAATGAATTCCTTATGGATTGGATTGAAACGTAAGAGACTAGTGGGACTAGTCCAGTCATATAAGAGACTAGCGGGGCTAGTCCAATTTAAGGTTGAAATTATGCCATAGGTACCTTAACGACCAGATGGAGGTCGGTACGAGATGATCACCCGTATTATTATTATGAATTAAAAGTTGAAGTAGTCCAATGAAGGGTTCCATATCATTTTATAAAGGATATTGAATGCATTGCTTTAGCAAATTGATTCTTTGAAAATGAAATGGTTTATAATGATTCAAAATGAATTGATTGTGTTATTGTTTAGCATACAACTTTGAGAACCCTGATTTTGATTCTGATATTGTTATCAATCATATAATTGATTCCCATAGTAGAAAAGATTCTCGCTTTCCATTTGAAAGATCCTTGAGATCATGTTGATGATTTGTGATAAATGTCGGCTTTCGCTTTATCTTGAACCTTGATTCTTGAAAACCCAACTATTTCTTCATAAACCTTTCCTAGCCCAAATATAGAAATCTGCCACCTAGAGTTTTAAAAGAGAATGCCTTAAAAGTATTGTGATTAGATTTTGATTATTGCATCATAGAACTGTCATTTAGTTACTTGCTGAGGACGTCACAGCACGTACGGCCAATTAAAGGTAATTTATTAGTTCTGTTTCTTTTGTGTTTATTTCTGTACTTTGCTGTCTGTTTAATTTATTAGTTTTATTATTTTGTGTTTGTTTCTATCATTTGTTGGCTGTTATGTTTATAAAATTTTGAAATCTTGAATTTGTTAGGAATGACCGCGCGTTTGGGTGGAAGATTGTTCCAACAATATATTGTTGATGCCTTTTCGTGCATTGAACAATCACGTTTGTGGTGGTTAAAAACACACCAAACAAATCTAAGGAGTGATTTGTACAACAATATAAAGAAGAATGTTGAGAATGGCAATTCTGACACAGCTAATACCGACAAAGGTTTTATACTGCCAGCAAATTTTTTGGGTTCAAAAAGGTACATGCAGCAGAACTTTCAAGATGCGTTGGCAGTGTGTCGACAGTGTCGAAATGTCGGTCATATATTACACTCATTCTCAAGATTATGAACTCATATTACTAGAAGAATAAGAACACAACATGCATTATAGTTTTTTTATGAAAGAAGCAGTACATACCTGAAGAGAATGAAACATAGAAAAGAGGCATATCTCTCACATGACAAGGAGGACATGTAATTAAAATAATGTTTTACCCTGCTTTAATTTTAACATTTAATGGGCACAAGTTACAAAACAAAATTTGAACTCACTAGCTGTCAGCAACCTATATTAATTAATACATAAAAACAATTCTTTTCAAATAAATCAAAATAAATGTCATTTTTTTATCCATTCTATTAGTGATAAAGATTGGGAGTGAATGAAATACTTTAGTCATATAAATTATTACATATAAATGAAATTCCATGTTTTTTATTCATATTTATATAAAAAATTAAAAAATTACAAAACCAGAGTGTAGTAGGCAAAAATACTAGTAAATATAAATAAATATAATGATACCAGTCATAAATGTATTGGAAAATTTTAACCTTACTTTATGTATAAGCATGAACATGATTTATCTCTTCCTCCGAGTACCTAATTTGTTTTATTTCTGTAATATGAATCATTTTTACAATATTTTATACTTAAACACTGGACCATATACGAGCATCTAAGTAAAACAGAGTTTTAAAAACAAGCCGAAGCCCAGGCCCAGTAAGTCTTCCGCATCCAAACCCTAAAATGAAGCTACGAGTTATGTTATAAATAGCGCCTCTCCCTCACATCTTAATCACTCGTAAATAGTCTCCTCATCATCTGCTATCTCTTCTTTGTAAATTTATTTATATGTTATGTATTTAATTCTTGTTTATTAAATTTATTGAATAATTAGAGAGATGATCGTGATGATGACTCCATAAATTCAAGCTCAACAGACCGGATTGCAGGAATTTCTCAATACGATAAATTCTATGCGTGTCGAGAAACCCGCTGAACTGAGCGATTCGACTCTCTTTTAATCAATTATTATTTTGTTTGATTTATGTTTTTTTATTGTGTATGTCGAAGAAGATTGCGATGATGATAGCTAAGCTCCCTCTTCTTAATTAATGTTGAGGACACTCGCTGGCTGAATCGAACCATATAATATCTGCCAACACTGAGTAATCTTCACCTTCTCCTTTTTTAATTTTTCTTTTAAAAAAAAATATATTTTTCATAATTTGAGCGATGATGATGAAGCATAATAGTTTAATTATCCAACACTTGGACTGAGAAATTTGTTAAATTTCAAGTGATGTTAAAACTTCATGCTGAATCGTAGTGTTTACTATTATTTGTTGATAATTTTTTTAGGTTTTTGTTTAATAATCTTGTTTTAATAGGGTTCAATTCAAGTGATGAAAGATAAAATAATCTTAGGACACCATTGGACACAACTGAAAGTAGTTGTGGATGAGAAGCATATCTTTCTGATGATTATGAATCTGTTTTTGTGTTCGGTTTTTTAATTAATTGAAATTATGTAATTAAATTAATTAAGTGAAGAAAAAGGATCGTGAGGATGACTACATAAATTCAAGCTCAACAGACCGGATTGCAGAGTTTCTTGTTCTTATGAGAAGTTTTATGCGTGTCGAAAACCCCGCTGAACTGAGCGATTAATCTTCATTTTGCGATTAATTTTTGCTGTTAATCTTTAAGTGAGAAGAAATATGATAATGTAAATTTACCCGAAAAAACAAATGACTTGAGTTCCAGAGTGTTTCTAATTAATTGACATCTCATATTTATATCCAACTACTTATGTGTTTCATCTAAAAGCCCAGTTGGGCAGTAGCACAACAACGCGGAGAGGCCAACTACTTGTCAAAGCCCGATTTTACTGTCATTCTCCTCTGTGTATATAGTAAGAAGAATAAAAAATAAAAAGTTTACTCACACAGTCACTCTACGATAAATTGAATATTTTTTTAAATATTTTACTCGTATCACTAGATTACTAACAACTTAATTAAATAATAATTGGAAACACTTAGATTTGTAAAAAATTTATGAAGAATATATGAAAAGAAAAATTTTCAGAGAGAAAGGGGTAAACTAATTATGAGTTAAAAATCAACAAAAACTACTAAATTGGAAACAAATAGATTCCCAGTGCAGAGACCTTTCGGACTCGAGGCAGAACACAATTACCAAATGGGCAACACTGCCTATGCTAGGAGTGTACGCGGTTTGGATCGGATCGGTTTTAGGGTAAAAGTCGAATCAAACTGCGAAGAAAATTGTCATCCGTTTCATTCGCAACCGCAAGAAAATTGTCATCCGTTTCATGCGGTTGCGGTTAACTGCGTTAATGCGGTTGTGAATTTGCGGTTATTGCGGATCGGTTTGCGGTTCAACCACTTATTTTAAAATAATTAATAATTTGCAAAAAATTAAATTTGGAATATTAATAAATTGAAGTTTAAGTTACGTGATAAATTAGATTAAAAAAAATAAATAAAATAATGTTCCGTGTAGAGCAAGAATATTAAAAACATACAAAAATGTGGAGACGAGAGAAAAGAAAAAGATAAAAAAAATTACATGTTGATTATATTTTTAATTTGTTTGGTTATATATCTTATAATGATTGCGAATCTTATGAATGATGTCTTAACATTAACCTAAGATTAGTTAATAAATGTGTATACTTACTAATTTATATGATATCAACTATATTTTTGGAAATATAATTTATTATAAATATATGTTGCGAGTTGCGGTTGTGATTTTGCGATTTTCAAAAATTTAAAACCTCATCCAAATCGCGAATGAGCGGTTTTTAAAATTTGAATCCACAACCAATCCGCATTTCGCGATTATCCGCAAATGCGGTTCGGTTGCGAGCGGTTGAGCGGTTGGATGCGGTTGAGCGGTACAGCCCTAGCCTATGCTATCTGGGGGAAGTCTACTCGGCTTATATCAGAAATTTAGGGATGCCAGTGACCCCATTGGACTCTGGACCCCCATAGCTGCAAGAGCAGCTGCAATACGCGATTCGGATCGGATCGGCGGATGTGGTTAACCGCGTCATTTGCGGTTGCGAATTTGCGGTTATTGCGGATCGGTTTGCGGTTCAACCACTTATTTTAAAATAATTAATAATTTGCAAAAAAATAAATTTGGAATATTAATAAATTGAAGTTTAAGTTACGTGATAAATTATATTCAAAAATAAAATATAAATTAATGCTCCGAGTGAAGTAAGGATATTAAAAACATACAAAAATGTGGATGCGAGAGAAAAAAAAGGAAAATGATAAAAAAAATTACATGTTAATTATATTTTTCATTTGTTTGGTTATTTATCTTATAATGATTGTGAATTTGATGAATAAAGCCTTAACATTAACCTAAGATTAGTTGATAAATGTGTATACTTATTAATTTATATGATATCAACTACATTTTTGGAAATATATTGTATTATAAATATATGTTGCGAGTTGCGGTTGCAATTTTGCGATTTTTAAGAATTTAAAACTGCATCCAAACCGCCACAACCAACCCGCGTTTGGCGATTATCGGCAAATACGGTTCGGTTGCGAGCGGTTGGATGCGGTTGAGCGGTTTATTTGTACAGCCCTATGTCTGCCCCTTCTTTTTTTTATGTCAATTCATCTTGAATTCATCTTGGCAGCCCCTTCTATATTTATGTCAATTCATCTTGTTCATGTGGAAAAGCAGGGCACGATAAAAAAAGTTGGGCAAGCCCAATTGCCACATTTTGCGGGGTCCTTCTTTCTCATATTATATTATATTTTAAGTTAAATAATATTTTATATTTTAATTTTAATTTATTAAATAATATTTAAATTATAATTGTTTAAATTAAAATAATTAGTTGTTAAAAAAATAATATTAAAACAAAATACATTCAAATGAATTAAAAACATTACACGAGCAAACATTAAATTTAAAATAGTATAATAAGAATTTAACGACTATTATGGAATTGTGAGATGTGTTCAACCAAGTCATTTTGTAGCTGATAATGTGTCTGTTTATCACGCATATGTAAAATATTTCGAATATACGTTTTATACGGGATAAATGGTTCTTCACCTAAATTTGATTGCGATAAACCATTTGTTGCATCATCATAAATTGATAAATGACCAAATTGTGTGGCATAAGTGTCTCTCTTATTTTTAACAATCATATTATGCATTATAATGCATGCTCTCATAATTTTTTCAAGATATGTTTTGTCCCAAAAACGTGCAGGACCACGTACCATTGTGAAACGAGACTGTAACACACCAAAAGCTTGTTCGACGTCTTTTCGCTGGCTTTTTTGATATTTTGAAAATAGTTTTCTTTTCTCACTTTACGGACGTGCTATCGTTATTATGAATATTGCCCATTCTGGATATATTAAGTAGTATCCCATGTTATAATTGTTTCCGTTGATAGAATAATTTATTTTTGGACCACGACCTTCTAGCACATCATCAAATACTTGAGACCGTACACATTTATGTCATTATTGATCCAACAACTCCAAAAATGCATGCCATATCCACAGATTAGATGAAACAACCGCTTCCAGTATAATTGTTGCAACTCCTTTTGACACTCATAAACATTCCCTTTTAGGCTTTAAGACATTTTTTTCATTGCCACCATGCAATCTATACTTCCCATCATATTAGGAAAGTCGCAAGCCTCACCCATCTGTAATAGGCATTGAACATCATCAGAATTTGGCTTTCGCAAGTATTCACTCTCAAGTATTCACTTTCGCAAGTATCCTATTTTTTTAAGCACTCAATCGCAGTACTCTCTCTCTCTCCAATACGAACGTAGTCATCAACAGCGTCAACGAATATTCCATATGCTAACATGCACATTGTCGCAGTACATTTCTATAATGGTATTAAACCTTTTCTTCCCACATCATCGACCCTTTGTTGAAAGTATGAATCGAAATTTGACATAGCATTCACAATACGTAGAAAAATATGCCTTCCCATACAAAATCTTCGTCAGAATGTTTGTTCAGTATATACCGGATTTGCTGAAAAGTAATCATTCTCTAGACGTTGATGCCCGCTTCACGGTTTCTGAATATACTTTTCCGAGGCACAGATATTAAGCTTTGACCATAAATTTCATGATAGAGTTCGAGACGACAATTATCTTCAGTATCGTCGAAGCAAAACTCATCAATAAAGTATTCTATTAAATTTTCTAGTGTTTGATCCATATGAAAATGATTTCAAAGAACTGAGAAAGGTAGTTTATATTAGGGCTGAGCAAAAAACCGAAAAAAACCCGAAACCGAGCCGAAACCAGTAAAAACCGATAAAAACCGAGCCGAAAAAAACCGAGCCGAAACCGAAACCGAAAAATTAAAAACCGAACCGACTTCATGGGTTTGGTTCCGGTTATTGATTAAAACCGAACCGAAAAAAACCGAACCGAACCGATTATTTAAATAAATAATTAAATAAATAATATATATAATATATATGAATTTTAAAAAAATTACAAATTAATAAATATATGCTATTTTATAATAAGGGCCAATATTTATTAATTTGGGCCTATAACACCCAGTAATCCACTGTCATTTAACCCACTGTCTAATTGGATATGGGCTTATCCTTCCGCATTCACTCTTCAGTCTTCTTACTTCACAGTTCACATTCACACGAATTAGTCTAGGGTTAGTACAAGTTACAATTAGTCGATTACAATCGGTGACCCATCCCTCTCATTAAACATCAATCATCCCTCTCAATCTCAAGTCGTAGGAGAAGTTCATTCCATCATTAACCATGTCTAGTCAAGATGTTCCTCAACAAGCACCTCCACAAGATGTAGTCATGAAAGAAGTGGTATGAGTCTTTTCACTATATATATATATATATATGAATAATTTGTTATTCTGTTATTATATTGTATTTACTAGTTAGCTAATAAGCCCTGCATTTACTAGTTATATGATTGACAATGGGGATTAAAATTAAGTATATTTTGTGTCTAATTGTTATATGTTATATGATTAAGGATTGCATTTATTAGTTATTTTGTTTCCTGTACGTTTGTTATATGTTATATGATTGAGGATTGCATTTACTAGTTATTTTGTTTCCTGTACGTTATGCCTATTTATTTGTTGATTATTCTCTTTTAATTATAGGTTCATGTGGACTTGGAAGATGGGGAAGTGAAAGGTGTTGATCAGGATGATAAAGAAGGTGGAAAAAGCGATAGAAAGGGCAAAAAGAGTTCAAAGGCATGGGATTATTTCGATGAAATTAAAGGCTGCCCAGTAGGTTTTAAAAAAGCCCAATGCAAGTTCTGTAAGGTGATTATAGGTTGCAACACAAACAGAAATGGTACATCTGGTATGATGAACCATTTAAAGACGGTGTGCGCTAAATCGCCATTACGCACCAATCTTGATAAACTGCAGAAGACGTTAAAATTTGAAAAAATGTCCAATGATGAAAGTCTTCAAACACTCAAGGCTCATACGTTTGATCAACTGAAATTGAGGAAAAAGCTTGCATTGATGTGTATTAAAGATAATCAGTCTTTCCGGATAGTGGAACATGAGGGGTTTAGAGAATTAATGAACGAAGCGGAGCCAAAATTTAAGATGCCCAGCAGATGGACTGTTGCACGGGACTGCCTAAAGATATACAGTGAGGAGTTGGTGAAATTAAAGAAGTGCTTGGTTTCTGAAGGGTATCCTTTACAACGGATACTTGGACATCCGTTCAAAATATCAATTACATGTGCTTGACAGCTCATTGGATTAATAAAGATTGGAAGATTTGTAAAAGAATTTTGAACTTTCGCCAAATCGGAAGCCATAAAGGGGATGCAATTGGTAAGATGTTAGTTGAGTTATTTAGAAGATGGGGTATAGATCGCATATTCACCATAACACTAGATAATGCTAGTTCAAATGACACCGCAATCTCACATTTGAAAAAGTTTCTAAGAGGACCGGAAGCTATTTTGGAGAACAAATATCTTCATATGCGTTGTTGTGCTCATATTTTGAACTTAGTGGTAAAGGACGGTTTAAAAGAGCAACATGATTCAATTATGAGAATTCGAAATGCCGTTAGATACGTTAGATCTTCACCGGCAAGGCTTGAAAAATTCAGAAAATATGTTGAAAGGGAGAAAATAAAGTGTCATGCAATGGTATGCCTTGATGTCGACACTCGGTGGAATTCAACGTACATGATGTTGGAAGTTGCAATCAAGTATAAAGGGGCATTTATTAGAATGATCACTGAAGATTCCAAGTACGAAGCATTCTTTAAAGGGGCTGCTCTAAAGGGGGCTGATCTTGGAATGAGGGCAAATTTTGAAATGGGGGCTGATTTTGGAGGTTCGAGAGACAAGGCTAAGAAAAAGAAGAAGAAATTTGTGGAAGGTGCTCCTTTCTTTGTTGATTTTGATAATGTTATTCGTTTCATTCAGTTTTTAAAAATCTTTTATGATGTCACGCTAAAATTGTCGGGTTCTCAATATTGCACTTCTAATGTGTTCTTTATTGAGCTTGTTAAAGTGCAAGAGGCAATTATTAAGTTGTGCTTCAATGAAGATATTTTAATGAGAGATATGGCTAATAGAATGAGGGATAAATACGATAAATATTGGGATAACATGGAAAACACAAATTTTTTGTTATATGTTGCGGTTGTGTTAGATCCTAGGTATAAAATGAGTTATATTGAGTTTTCGTTTGCCAAAATTCATGGGAGAGGGTCTAGTAGATGTTTTATGATGTGTGAGAAAGTTATGAAGACATTACTCGAACTTTTTGAACATTATAAGGGGCTGAAAGGGCATGCTGATTCTTCTAGTTCGAAGACAAACCAGGCTGGTGGTGATACATGGGACGAAGATTATGAAAATTATATGAAAGATCAGGAAAAAGGGGGAATAGGAAAGTCTG
Source organism: Apium graveolens (assembly GCF_009905375.1). Lineage (NCBI taxonomy): Eukaryota > Viridiplantae > Streptophyta > Magnoliopsida > Apiales > Apiaceae > Apium > Apium graveolens. The sequence goes on along the minus strand of NC_133648.1, from coordinate 309,194,180 downwards.
AACTTGATGTATATTTGGCCGATGAAAGGGAAAGAAAAAGTGAGGGTTTTAATATCTTACTATGGTGGAAAACAAATTCAACAAGATTGCCTATACTTTCCGAGTTATCCAAGCATGTATTAGGTATGCCTGTTTCTTCAGTTGCTTCCGAGGCAGCTTTTAGCACTGGTGGACGAACTATTGATGGCTATCGGAGTTCACTTTCACCGAAAACTGCTGAATCACTGGTTTGCAGCCAAGATTGGTTGAGAACCTCTGGAACTATTACTGATCTTAAAGGGGAACCGGAAGAATATCTGCAGTTTGAAAAGATGGAAAATGGTAAAACATTTTTATTGTGTCTGATTGTTATTGCTAAGTCTGTTTATGTGCTAATGTGACCCCTTTAATTTGCAGACGAACTTAAAGTTGAAACCATGTTTGAGAAGCTGGATATTGATGACTGAAGGTTACACTCTGTCCCTGGATAATTAACATGTTAGTCTGTTACTACTTGTTTACTGAAAATGCTAGTCTGTAGCAGTCTGTTCATTTATGTTGCTATTATCCTCTGTTGTGCATATTTCTATTTGATTATCTGAGGTTGTTATATCACCATTGTGCATCTGTCAATAATTGAGTCACTTGATTTTATGTCAACTATAATGATCTAATTAGCCTTCTCAAGTCTAATTCTTTGGATTAATGCTTCAATTCAATAATTGAGTAGTGTAATGAGTTACAGGCGTTTTGCATTGTAACTCCAGTTCATGGTCAATGGATGCGTTTTGTTCATTATTTCTCAGGCTGGATCTCAATGAGGTGAAGGCCATTATTTAGTTAACCATATGGCACAATCAATTCGTCGAAAATCTACCCTTAATTTTATTTAAAACCAGCTCTGATCATCTGAAGTGCCATTGAATTGTATCTCTGAATCATTCCCTACATATTACCAAACTATGAACAAAAGTTACAGATCATATAGGCCCTCAATCTAGCAGGGTGTATCTTTTAATTGCCTTCAGTATTTTCTTTTCTTTTTGTCTTGTAGTTTAATCACTAAATCCTCATTTTGTTTAATCTTTTTCTAAGCAGGTTGTGTTATTGCTTTATTGATTATCAGTTGGACTACTACTTTTTTATATTGTTGTTGTCTGCTACTTGCTGTCTGTTGCCTTCTGCCTTGTCCTGTTGGTTGTTGCAATGAATTTACAGAAGGCATTTTGTGATTTGTGTATGCTAGTCAGGAGCCTTTTTTTATATCATGTTTTGTAAAAGATTAACTTGATTCCTTTAGTTGGAACATAAAGTACACTCTCCGGTTATTTGTGTTAAACTACAATGTAATATTAATTAGTTTTTATTTATCGGTTTGTAACCGAAACCGAACCGATTACAACCGAACCGGGATTTTTAAAACCAAAACCGAGCCGGCGGTTGTGGTTGCGGTTACGGTTTTCAAATTTAGAAACCGGAGATGCATGGTTCCGGTTCCGGTTTTATCCAAAAACCGAGCCGAACCGGCCCATGCTCTCCCCTAGTTTATATAGAAGGGAAAAGAGAATTTATTTTAAGACAAACACTAGCTTCTAACGACTAGATTACAAAGATAAAAAACACTAGCTTCCAACGGCTAGATTACAAATAAATAAAAACAAACACTAGCTTCCAACGGCTAGATGAGTCAGAAGTTTGGGGCCCACAACACACACAAACACACACCATATTTAAACCTGTTTATGCATATAATAATATATATGAAATGACCCTACTTACCATAATCCATGGATCGACGCAGTTTAAAGTATGTCCAGAAGCCACAATCTTATTTATTAAATAAACGTACCAAATCCCAATTTATTTATCTTACAACGGAAGTTTAAACTTTATTACAAACTATCAACACAAACTAAGCCAAACATCATCTGCTAGCTTACTCCACCTCAACCTGGATACCTAACTCGCACACTTGTCTGGGGATCCTCGCTGCCACCAGTTTCCTTTTTCACTGGAAAATAATATAAACAGATTTGTAAGAGTGAGTTAACTAGCTCAGCAAGTCACGATGACAGTAACTGAGATTAACCATGATCAATTGAAATGATATAAGAAATCAAGTTTACTGATAAGCAATGATTAGAATTGGATATTCATTTTCATTTTTAAAACCAAGGTTAGGCTACTGATCAGTCACGCACTATCCCCGAGCAAGGCTCCCAGCTTTGCTCAACATATTGGATTCAAGGCACACATTGGCCTATTATGACCACGAATCTGGTCCATGTTTTAAAGAAACAATCCAATTCCAGAATCACAATATGATAAGCAATGTAAATCAATAGTTGAATCATAAACCACATTTATCTTGAAGTGCAGGATGATCTGTAATTCCATGAAATAACAAGGAAATCATAAAGGTTGGGTTTTTAATCAAGGAAAGAATCAGAAAGCAGAAGACCCATGGGTTCAAGAGTGACAAGAATTGGTCTCCTGTTACACAAGATATAATGGTTGGTATGTTAAGCAATCTCGTATCGAGAATCAGTATGTGGTAGATATGTATTTGTAAAGTAGTATCGTATAGGTGTGGTTTGTATTTGAGAATTCAACAATCAATGGTTTTATGAAGAATCAGGCTTATGGCCAAAGATCAATAAGAATCGGGGTTTGGGTTAAGTACTTCAAAGTACTTGCAATAAAGAATAAGAACTGTTTAGAATAATTGCAACATAATGAAGGGGGTTCAAAACACTTGCAATATAATCAAGAAGAATAGAAACACTTGCCTTGTCAATTCGCTTTCACTTTACTCGCACTTGTCAAATGGTTCCCACTCACTGACTACCTGTTTTCCTTTTCTACGTCTCGCTTCTTCTGTTAAACATCGCATGTACTTATCAATACTACTTCTCATTACATTTTATTCGCTACAAGCTTCTAACTACCATTCGTTTTACCCAAATCCGACGTACGGATTGAAAGTTATGAATAAAACAGTCAAACAATGCACGTACACTCATATTACGCATCAATCATATCACATACAACACGTAACACGTAAGATATTTAGTTAAAATAATTATTCGAAGAAGATTCGGGGTTAAAATGATTTTTCAGAAATTTATTACGAATTTTTGAACATTTTTCGGAATTAAAACGGTTCTCCGAATCATTTTATAATTAAATAATAGGGCTCGAACACCCGAATCTGACTTTAAAATAATTTTATAATAATTATCGAGTCTTGAAAATAATTTTAAATAATATTTTAAAACTCAAAACTATTTTTCGGAATTTTTAAATCAAAAATAAATAATTAAATCTAATTATTAAATTAATTAAGATTAATTAATAACTAATTAAATAATTAATCGATTAATATTTAATTAATCGATTAATTAAAATAATTAAAAACTAACTAAAATTAATAAATAAAATAATTTTGATTTATTTTTGAATAAAAAAATTATTAAAACAATTTTCTGAATTTAAAATAATTAAATAAATATATTCTGAATTTATAATAAATAAATATACATTTTTCGATTTTTAAAATTAACATAATATTATTTTTGAAAATAATTACAACAGTAATCTGATTTAAAAGTTTTTATAACTAAAATACTAAAAACGCAAACTATGGAAAACGTCGGGGGCCAACTTGCAAATTCGTCGTCTTCTTCGACGACCTGGCGGCGCCGGTGGCGGCGACACTGCCGGCCGTCGTCCCCCTTGCCCAGAAAATGCTGAAAAACTGCAGACTCGTACCTCTTCTTTCCAAGATTCCAAGTCTGCGAATAAAACGTACAAATAACTCATGGTTTGGCCGGAAAACTTCGCCGAAGTTTTCCGACGTCGCCACGAGCGTTTTCCTAGCGAGTTCAATATAGACAACTAGCACAACAATCGAATACATTAATCGACTCAAAACTTCACGATCTACACATCTGTAACCTTCAAATCCACCCAGCATCAACGAATCAAAAGTTCCCAATTTTGATTAAAACATTCATCATTTTAAACCCTAATTTTAGTTTTATAGAATCAAACATCATTTTCTCTATGTTATTGAACTCTATTTTTGACATATGATGTATCAAATTGACTAGAAAAATATTATCTACAAGATGGAATCATCAAATCATATCAACAACATCAAGAACAAATTTTCATAATTTAATCTTTAATAAATTCGAAATATAGGAGAATACCTTGATTCTTGCACAAAAACAGATGATTGATTTAGAAAGAGGTTTTCGAGAGCTTCGTTTTGGTATATTGCACGCCCGAATCGGAGTTCGATAACGCCTCCGTTTGTACGGTTGATTCTCTAGAACGTAACATTTTTAGGGTTTTTCTCTGTATTTCTTATATGTTTACTGATTGATTATGATTTTACGAATAAAATGAAATAATAAAAGGGCTATATATATTTATGAAATATTGGTTCGTGTTGGATCGTTTTGGATCGATAAATTAGTTACTTACCCGCTAAGTAACTGCAAAAATGATCCGATTTAATACCCGTATTGGATAATTATCCCAACCGGGCTTTTTATAAAACACTTTATATGAAAATAATGTAATATTATCTCGTCTTTCGAGAATACAGGTTTTGTGGATAAATCGAAACAATTATCGTATCGAAAATTGTACGCCGGGACGCGTATGGGTCAAACCGTAATCCGGATTGAAAAAGTTAAAACACGAAAAATGTCTGGAATTACCAGATTGGGTTAGGAAGGAGTTTTCGGAAGAGTTTCGGGTTATAAAAATATAAAAAAACGGTTGAGGTTGGACGATTCCTGATAATTATTCAGAAAATAATTATTAAATTGGTAAATCATTATAAAATCATATATCGATCCAAAAATTACCAGAAAAATATCACAATTATCTATATTTTATTCTGGACATACTAAAATTAATATACTCACATTTAATCACATATATACATCTATTTATCAATATCAATCAACATATAATTCACCAAAAATCACCTAATAATCATATAATAATCATTTATTGATAAAATAATTACACGCGATATCCCGGATATTACATCCTTCTCCCTTAAAAGGATTATGTCCTCAGAATCTGCTAAGTAAACAACATAGGGTACTTTTCTAGCATATCACTTTCTAATTCCCAGGTTGACTCTTCAACCTTTGGGTTTCTCCACAATACTCTTGTTAGGTCACACAACACTATGGAAGGGGATTGAATATAGTGTTTATACAATCAATTCGATTTAACACAAGTATGTAACAAAGATCAATTATATTAAATAAACTCTGTTCCAATATGAACTGCTGTTCTCTTTCAGTGATGAACAAATATCACTAAGAGCTGCTAGGTTACAATATATAATCTTCTCGATAATGATAACACATATAATGTAAACCCTAAGTCTGTGTTTATATAGTACATTTATAAGATAACTTCTAATTGATATGGAATATAATTCTGTCTCCTAAAATATATCAATCAGATATCTTCTACAAGTCTTCCAGTCTTCTAACTCTTTCTATGCATATCTTCTTTTATTTTAGTCTCGATCTTCTACTGTAAATCAACTTCCTTCCATGACTGTAAGTCTTCCCGCACTTAAGTTCTGATATGACCTTAAGTTCTGATATTAAGTTCTGACTTCCAGTAAGTCCTGACTTCAGTAAGTCCTGATATATCCTGTTTGTCAAGATCTGAAAACTAAACATGAATCATATTAGACATGACATCTCAAATATATCTAACAATCTCCCCCAACTTGTAAATTATGCAAAATATACAAGTTAATAGATTTGATGATGTCAAAAACATTTAAGTACAAATACAAATAAGAGTTTAACTAGATAACTAACTACAACTTACAGTCCTTGTAGCTTTTACCAATCTCACTGAGTCAATCTGAATCCATAATGATTTTGACAAAGCTTGATATCAGCTTTTCTTCTTTACTCCTCAGGACTTGAGACATTGTAGCTTTAACTTGCTTCATCACTCTTGACTCCCAATCTGGTAGATTGCAGTCCTTAAAGCAGAGATATGGTTTCTTTCTAAACCATCATTCAGTCTTATTACCCTAGGATGAGAAGAATCTTCATTGTAGCACATACATTTCTCATTCAGTAACACTTCAAGCTTAGCAGAATCCTTCTTCATTAGAGTTTCACTTCCATCATCTTCAACAATACTAGGAATGAATTCTGTAACTCTTGAACCAGAAATTCTTGCTTTATCTCTAATGGTCTTTAATATGAAATTTGACCATCTCCTGATAATATCAAACTTTACCTCTAAAAGGTAATGAAAGAATTGAAGTTCTTTCAGTGATTTGTTTAGCACATCTGATTCTGACATTTGATATGTCCTTCCATCTTCAAGAAATAGAATCGGATTTTCCTTGACATTGTGCTTGTCATGAGCATCCAGTACCACTTGAACAGAGATAACCTTATCAAGGTGTTTCTGTGTAACATCTTCAAGAGGTTTGTCAGTCAACATAAATGGATCTTTAGTAGCAACTTCAACTCCTGTCTTGATCTTAGCTTCATCAGAACCTAGTCCAGCCCTGTCTCTTGGTTCTCTAGCATTTAACCCAATAGTCATGAAAGTAGACCACAATTGGCTTTTCTTTGGATCTGATGGTTTGACATTTTTCCACAGAAGTTTCTTTTTATCAGCTACTTCCATCTTGTCTAAATCAACTTGAGCACTGTCAGAGGTTGATGTTTTGATAACTCTATTAGAACTTGCTGATTTTGTTATAGCTCACAGTTCATCACTCTGAACAACTTGAGCTCTGTCAGAGGTTATCTTTGAATCTTCAGAAATCTTCCTTCTTTTCAGAGTTTGAACATCTTCATCTTCAGCAAGAGTATTATCAGTAACTTGAACCATTTTACACACTGGTTTTATCAGAATTTGAGGAATATTCATCTCCAGTGGCTTGGTTGGTTCATCAACTTTACCTTTCCCTTTGTCTTTGGGATCAATCTCAGGTTGTGATCTTGTTTTGGGCTTTGATGCCTCTGTATGTGACTTCCCCTTGATCACAATGCCTTTTACCTTAGGCCTTAGAGGTTTCTTTGCAACAGAAGCTTTTTGCCTTGGATTTGTCTTTTCAGCTTTAAATCTAGCTTCTTCCTCCTTGAGATTTTCTAAATCCATTCCTAGATTATGCTTCAGAAATAATCTTCTAGCAATTTCCTCATCAAGTGTCTGAATTTTAGGATCTTTGTAGTAGACTGTAGTCTGCTTCCCCTTTAGCTTCAGAGTTTGCATAAACTTTTGAGAGTCTTGACTTCCACCTTGTATCAGAATATCAGGCTTTGTCATCAGACTTTGCTCATCAGAACTTGATATCAGATTTTGAGTATCAGAACTTGCTATCAGATTTTGAGTTTTAACAGCTTTAGAACTTGTCTTCTTTTGACTTGCATCAGTAATTAGTTTCCTAAAAGAAAATTTGTTGCTTTGCTCTTTACCTTGAACTTGACCTCTACCCTTGCTAGGGTTTCCCTGGTCATCAGCTTCATCATCTTTCTTCTTTAGAACTTGATCATTAGAGCATTTGGACTTAACTATCTTCTCCCCCTTTTTGGCATCATCAGTTAATAAGAGAGAGAGAAGAAGTTCGACTGGAGATTGGAGTTCCAATTGAGCTTTTTGAGAAGCTTGATTTTACAGGACCTCAGCAATTTGGGCCTGTTGCTTCTCTTGAATCTTCTCAATGGCTTCAACCTTTTCAGAAATAGGACTGATAAACCTCTTTTTATCAAGCTTGGTCTCCATATCCAGCTTTTCAGCTTTTTTAAGAAGCTTATCAACCTTTTCTTGAGTAGCATAGTGTAGACCTTAAAGATTCTTGGTAGACATAGCTGTGACTTTGAGTTGTGTCTTGAAATCAGCATTTGTAAGCAACTCATCAGCTTTACCAATATGGCCTATCAATATTTTAGAGCTTGGAATAAAATCACTTTCATTCCACTTCTTGGTCCACTCCACACCTCTGTGAGTATCTTCCCAAGGAATAGGTGCTGTCTGCTCAACAAATTTCTCAATTAGTGCCTCCTTTCCTAGAATGGGAGCTGGAGTATCAATAGAAACACTGTCTCCAGTACTGGAAGAAGACTCATCATTCTCTGATAAGACAAGTGTATATGAGGCAATGGGAGATTCTGGAACTACCTCTTCTAAATTCTGATCTTCAGGTTCCTGATCAAGAATTGGTGTGGATGGTATCTCAGCATTTAAGATTGGAGAATGAGTTGGAGATGTCTGAGCTGCTGTAGGAGCTTCCAGATAAAGAACAGTAGGTATATTCAGATTGTGAATATCTATTTCAGAATTTGTTGCTTGTTCTTCAGCATCATCTGGTGCTTTTATTGGAGAGACAGGAGGGGTGAGCACAATATCTTGAGCAGTGTCTTGAGCTTGAATTGGAGATGGCAAAGCTTCAAGTACAATAGGCTGTGAGATCAGAGATTCCTGATCCCCTTCCTCAGCTTCTTCAATATCTTTTGATGGAGGCTTAGCCATGTGCCTTTTTGCCCTCATTTTCTTCAATCTCCTTGATAATGAAGGAGTTGCTTGAGCATCAAAACTAGCAGTTCTTTTCCTCTTCAAAGTATCAGAACTTTGAGCTTCAGCATTTATCTGTTGGGTTGACCCTTCAGCTTCTGTTTCTTTCTGAAAAACCACAGTTTCAGCTTCAATAGACACAGGTTCTGATGCATGAACCTGTACTTGTTCCTCTTCACTGTCAGATTCATCCATGAGAATAATCTTTCTTCTCTTTTGTAAGGGTTGAGGAACAGACTTTGCCCTCTTAGGCTTGGAAGATAAAGGTCTGATGGTATGTGCTGATGGTTGTTGTTGTGAGGATTGAGTTGATGGTTGGAAGTAAGTTCTGATGGTAGGTTGAGTTGGTTGAGGTTGAGAGGTGGTTTGTTGTGTAGGTGCTGATGGAGGTTGGGATGGTTGGACATCAGGATATATGATAGAATATGTGGCTGGATCAGAATTTACCAAAAACTGTTTGACAGAAGTAGGAATCTGTAGCGGTCTCAAAACAGTCTTCTTATTATCAGTAGATAATAAGTCAGTAAAGGCTCTCTTAGCAAGCTTAAATGGTTCAATTAACTCACTTGCTAGTTGGGGTGCATCAGAGCAACAAAAACTATAAATAGGCTGACAAAATCTAGCAAAGTAAACTGTATTTCTATCTTTTGTCATTCTATCCCCAATAAAGCCTAAAATAGCACTTGCATAATCAAAATGAGTTTGATTAATAAGAGCATACCCGATTTGTTGACTGAGAATTGGGATTGCATTAAAATTAGAACATTTGTTGGCAAAGGCCTTTGTGATGCAGTCAAAGAAGAAACTCCATTCCCTCCATATGTGAGGTCTCTTCAATTGACCCAACTTTGCCAATGTCTTTTCATAGCCCAAACTAGCCATCATCTGCTGAAGGGTTGGCTCCTCAACTGTTGAACTGTAGACATAGTTTTCTGGCAAATATAAATCCTGTCGAACTGTAGCCAGAGTCACTACATGCTCATCCTCCTCTGTTGAAAAGATAATACTTGGGGCCCCATGAGCACCATCATCATCATACATGCCACTTCTCCAAAACTCCAGCACTTGAGTTCCAGAGATGGCTTCTGGTTGGGTCAAAGCATACCCAATCTCAGAGTTAGCTAGGAAATCCTGAATAAAGTGAAGTTCTGATGGAGCTTCACCTTTGCTAAGAATAGCCAAGTAGTTGTTGGGAACAAACTTAGCTCCATTGAAAATAATATCTTTGGGTGCCATTTCTGTGAAAAATAAGTGAGAAAATAGAGTGCACAAGGTGTTTGATAAAAGTCATGTAAGAAAAAGGCTTCAGAGAATATTAGAGAGAGAAAATAAGAGAGATTAGAGAAAGAAAAGTAGGTAAAAGATTATAAAATCTTTTAACTCCCATATTAATACTCTCTTTTTGACAACTGTTATGATTGAAGCAGAACAGACTTTAGACACATGGCAGCATATCATTAGTCAAAACATTATTAGTGGGCACGGGTATTAAGCAGTAATAAATGTGCACATGCAGTGTTTCAAGGAAAACACGCTTCCCACTTACTTAATGATTATGACTGTTTTTATCTCACCCAATTATATTCTGATAGAATATGACCGTTACTGTATTTACCACAAATGAGTCAAATAAATAAATAATGCCACGTAAGCATCAGAGTTTGCATCAGAATTTAATATCAGAACTTGACTCTTATCAGATTTTAACAGTCATCAGAACATGGCTTCTGTACCCAAAAAGTGAATGTTTGTATCTGTGATTTTTCATACAAATACTGACTTGTTTCTTCAGAGTGTAATCATCAGAACTTCCATCATAACTTGTCCTCAGAATTTATGCAAATGACACTTAACTGTTTATCTAAAACAACTTAATCACCACAGTAATTTTCTTTTTTCATATGGAGTGAGAGTGTGTGCATTTAGCAAAATATCAGATAAAGATTAAAGTCTGATAAACTTCAGTATATCTTAGAAATAAGGCATAACTAAGAAAAGTGCTTAAAATATGTCATTAATAATGAAGTCTACTATAGAATAAATTGTTAGATATATTTGAGATGTCATGTCTAATATGATTTGTGTTTAGTTTTCAGAACTTAACAACATGACATATCAGGACTTACTGAAATCAGGACTTACTGGAAGTCAGAACTTAAGGTCATATCAGAACTTAAGTGCGGGAAGACTTTGATATAAGGAAGGAAGCTTATTTACAGTAGAAGATCGAGACTGAAACAAAAGAAGATAGGCATGGAAAGAGTTAGAAGATTGGAAGACTTGTAGAAGATATCTGATTGATATATTTTAGGAGACAGAATTGTATTCCATATCAATTAGAAGTTATCTTGTAACTGTGTACTATATAAACACAGACTTAGGGTTTACATTATATGTGTTATCATTATCGAGAAGATTATACATTGTAACCTAGTAGCTCTTAGTGATATTTGTTCATCACTGAGAGAGAACAACAGTTCATATTGTAACAGAGTTTATTCAATATTCTTGATCTTTGTTACATACTTGTGTTAAATCGATTTGATTGTGAAAACACTGTATTCAACCCCCTTCTACAGTGTTGTGTGACCTAACAATTGGTATCAGAGCTTTTCTAGTTAACACAAATACAGTAAAGATCCAAACAATCATTACTGAAGAAGCACAAACTCCAACAAGTCTACCAAAACTGAAGAAACTCAAAAGACTAAAACCCATAGTCGATATGAGACTATTAGGGTTCCCATACTGAGACCTTCTGAGTATCCCATATGGAAAGTGAAGATTGCTATGTTTCTGGAAGCTACAGATCCAGAATACCTTGACAGAATTAATGAAGGACCACATAATCCTACCAAGCTCTCTGTTGTAGTTGCTGATCAACCAGCAAAGACCATACCGAAGGAGAAATGTGAGTACACAGCTGAAGACATCTCATCTATTGCCAAGGATGCAAGGGTAAGGCATTTGCAGCATAGTGCCATTGATAATTTCATGTCAAACAGGGCAATTTATTGCAAAACTGCAAAGGAGATACGGGATGCTTTGGAGACAAGATGCCAGGGAACTGATGCAATCAAGAAGAATAGGAGGACAATACTTACTCAAGAATATGAGCACTTTGACTCAAAAGCTGATGAGTCTTTAACTGACTTATATGACAGGTTTGTCAAACTCTTGAATGATCTGTCACTGGTGGACAAGGAATATGATCTTGAAGATTCAAATCTAAAATTCATTATAGCTCTTCCTGAAAATTGGGATTTGAAGTCTACTACCATAAGAGACAACTATGACCTTACTAAAACTACTCTTGATAAAATTTATGGTATGCTCAAGACTTATGAACTTGAGATGGATCAAAGGAGCAAGAGGCATGGAAGAAAGTCAAGGACAATTGCTCTTAAGGATGAGGAGGAATCTCCTAAAATGGCAGCCTCAAAAAAAGGGCAAAGGAAAGGCTCTCATTATAAAGTCTGATTCAGAGTTATCATATTCTGATGATGATTCAGAAACTGAAAGTTTACCTGAAATAGATGCTGATGAAGAGATGATGAAATTGTGTGCTCTTATGGTAAAGGGTATCACAAAGATAGCCTACAGGAAATTCAGAAAAGGCAAGAAGTTTTCCAAGAAAAGTGGAAGTTCTGATAAGAAAGGGTTCAGAAAGTCTGAAGGCAAGGGAGGAAAGTCTGATAGAGGAGACAACTCAAATGTAAAATGCTACAACTGTGGTGAAAGAGGCCACATATCTCCTGACTGCAAGAAAGGAAAAAGTGACAAAGGTAAGTCACTTGTCACAAAGAAGAAAAGCTGGACAGACACTTCAGATTCTGAACATGAGGTGAACTATGCCCTGATGGCAAATGCTGACAGCAGTCCTGAAACTGCTGAATTGAAGGTACCTCAAACAACTTATGCCTTCCATACTGATAATATTACTGAGTTGAGATTATATCTTAAAACCATGTTCATTAGTTATAGAGATCAGACTTTAACATGTAAAAGATTAACATCTGAAAATCTAGCTTATAAAAAGAGAAATAATTATTTAGAAAAGGAGTTAGTTTTTCTTCATCAAACTGAGAAAGAAAAAGATGATGCTTTATATGTTAAAGATGAAGTGTTAAAATTGAATGCATCTCTAAAAGCTGACTTAGAAAAGGAAAGAGAGATTATCAGAACTTGGACTAACTCTGGCAGAACAACTCATAATTTATTAAGTAGTGGAAAATGGAAAAAGGGCTTAGGTTATGGAGATGATAAAAGTGAAAATGGAACTGAACAAATTGAGCCAATTGTTGTTAAATAGACTGCTAAGCCAAAGGTAAATCCTGTTAAGTTTGTAGCAAAAACTGTAAAGTCTGATTCTGAAAAGATGAAAGAGTCTGTGACAGAAGTTAAGGATAAGTCAACTTCTGATAAATTAAAACAGGATAAACTAGTTGAAGTCAACATAGGCTTAATGACAAAGAAGCAGCTTAAGCATAAGCTGAAAGAGATTAGGAATGTCAACAAGGTAAAGAAAGCTAGGAAAAATAGGAATGGAAAGGAAGGTGTGAACAAAAGCAATAATTATATGCATGTTCCTAATGCTCCTAGAAAGAAATGTTATAACTTTGGAAACTCTAACCATCTTGCTTATTTTTGCAGGAAAAATAAAGATATAAATTCTTTACCTCCTAGATCAGGAGTTAAGAGTCAGTCTGTTAGGTTTAAACCATAAAATCCTTGTTTTCATTGTGGTAGTTTATGGCATTCCATTTATACTTGTAAGGAATATTATAATCTGTACTATGATTATTATCAAATAAAACCTTCTTTGAAGAAATTACTTTAATTCATTCTAGTATTAAGTCTGATGCAAAGACTGATATAAATTCTGATAAATAGCATGTTCGCATAAACTCTGAAACTAAATCCGCTACAAATGCTAACAAACTTAAAAAGGCCAAAGGATCCAAGCAAGTACGGGTCCTTAAAACTAACCATTAGTGGTCTTTGTGATTGCAGGGCAACAAGAATAACATCCTAGTACTGGACAGTGGATGTTCAGGACATATGACTGGAAATAAAGCCCTGCTATCAGACTTTGTGGAGAAAGCTGACCCAGGAGTTTCTTATAAAGATGGCAACATGGGAAAAACTCTGGAATATGGCAATATCAATCTTGGGAATGTCATCATTGAAACAGTAGCTCTTGTCTCAGGACTTAAACATAATCTGCTAAGTGTAAGTCAAATCTGTGACAGAGGTTATCATGTGGATTTCTTTGAAGAACACTGTGAAGTTGTAAGTAATTCTACATGCAAAGTGGTTCTGAAAGGTTACAAGCATGGTAACATTTATGAATCCAGACTTTTAACAAGTTCTGATGGTTCTGCTATCTGTCTGTTGAGTAGAGCATCAATTGAAGAAAGCTGGAATTGGCACAAAAGACTCTCTCATTTAAATTTCAATAACATAAATGAGCTTGTAAAGAAAGATCTTGTGAAAGGACTGCCAAAATCAGTATTTGCTCCTGATGGCCTTTGTGATTCATGTCAAAAGGCAAAACAAAGAAAATATTCTTTCAAGAGCAAAACTGAATCTTCAATTCTTGAGCCTTATCATCTACTACATGTTGATCTATTTGGTCCAGTCAATGTCATATCTATTGCAAAGAAGAAATATTCTATGGTTATAGTGGATGAGTTCATAAGGTACACTTGGGTGTATTTCCTGCACAAGAAGAATGAAACTGCATCTACTCTAACTGATCATGTCAGACAGCTGGATAAATTGTTCAAAGATTCTGTTAAAATTATAAGAAGTGATAATGGCACTGAGTTCAAGAATTCAATCATGGAAGAGTTCTGCAAAGAGCATGGAATCAAACAGGAATTTTCTGCACCTGGAACTCCACAGCAACATGGAGTTGTAGAAAGAAAGAACATGACTCTCAATGAAGCTGCATGTACAATGCTTGATGAAGCAAAGCTACCAAAATTCTTTTGGGCTGAAGCTGTGCAGACTGCTTATTTTACACAAAATGCTACACTCATAAATAAGTATGGAAAACATCATATGAGATGGTGAAGAAAAAGAAGCCAAATCTGAAATACTTTAAAGTATTTGGATGTAAGTGTTTTGTTCTTAAGACTCATCCTGAACAACTGTCAAAAATTGATCTCAAAGCTGATGAAGGAATTTTTGTTGGATATCCACTTTCCACAAAAGCCTTCAGAGTCTACAATTTAAGAACAAGAGTTGTCATGGAATATATCAATGTATCTTTTGATGATAAGAAGATTACTGGACTTGAAGATTTCAATGATCATGATCAGCTGAGATTTTAAAATGAAGATTTAAACTCTGATACTGTAAATACTGATGACTTAAACTCTGATCCTGTAAGTTCTGACGGGTTAAGTTCTGATGTCATTGAAACTGTGGTAACAACTCCAAAGGAAAATGCACCTGTCCTGGGGGAGCAAGCTGAAGATCCTACCACAACTCAAGACTCTCAAGAAGCATCGAAACCTGTCAGTGGCTCTTCAAGTTCTAATTCATCAAGTTCTGATGAGCCAAATTTTGATAATTCTGGAAACTCTAATACTGCATGTCCTGAAGGATCCAACTCAAATACTGAAGTTTCAGAGAGTATAACTACAGGGGGGCATCATAAAATGCTGATGGAGATAACATGGATCATGGGGGAGGATTCAGTTCTATAAATCAACTTCCATCTGCAAGGAAGTGGACCAAATCACATACACCTGACTTAATAATTGGAGATCCTGAAGCAGGTGTCGGAACTAAAACTGCAATATCAAATGAATGCCTCTATCATTCTTTTCTATCTCAGACTGAACCAAAGAAAGTGAAAGAAGCCCTTCAAGATGCTGATTGGGTGCAAGCAATGCAGGAAGAGTTGAATGAATTTGAAAGAATTAAAATCTGGACCCTAGTGCCAAGACCAAAGAACAGATCCATTATTGGCACAAAACGGGTGTTCAGAAATAAAACTGACAGTGATGGCATAATTACAAGGAACTAAGCAAGGCTGGTTGCTAAGGGTTACTCTCAACATGAGGGTATTGATTATGATGAAACATTTGCACCAGTTGCTAGATTGGAAGCCATAAGAATCTTTTTGGCTTATGCTGCTCACAAAAAGTTTAAAGTCTTTCAAATGGATGTGAAAAGTGCTTTTCTCAATGGAGAATTGGAAGAAGAGGTGTATGTTGAACAACCTCCAGGCTTTGTAGATTCAAAATTTCCAAATCATGTCTACAGACTTGACAAAGCACTTTATGGCCTTAAGCAAGCTCCAAGAGCATGGTATGAGACTTTAGCTCAATTCCTTCTGGAAAGTGGATTTCACAGAGGTACAATTGATAAAACACTGTTCTACCTCAACCAGGGAAAGGACTTACTTTTCTTACATATATATGTTAATGATATCATATTTGGTTCTACAAATGCCAAACTCTGTGAAAGATTTGCAAAGCTAATGCAGTCAAGATATCAAATGAGTATGATGGAAGAACTTAGTTATTTTCTGAGACTTTAATTCAAGCAAAATGAAGAAGGTACTTTTATCAATCAATCCAAGTACACCAGAAATTTACTGAAGAAATTTGGAATGCAAGCATGTTCAACTTCATCCACTCCCATGGCCACTGCAACCAAGTTAGATAAAGATAATGGTTCATCAGTAGATATTACTAACTATAGAGGTATGATTGGCTCTTTACTCTATTTAACTGCAAGTAGACCTGATATCATGTATGCTACCTGTCTTTGTGCAAGATTTCAGGCTGATCCAAGAGAACCCCATCTAATAGTTGTGAAAAGAATTTTCAAGTACCTCAGGGGTATAGTTGATCTAGGATTGTGGTATCCTAGAGAATCAGATTTTAAGCTAATAGGTTACTCAGATGCAGATTTTGCAGGATGCAAAATAGATAGGAAAAGCACAAGTGGAAGCTGCCAATTTCTTGGAGGCAGATTAGTTTTTTGGTTTAGCAAAAATCAGAAATCAATTTCCACATCAACTGCAGAAGCAGAATATATTGCTGTAGGAAGCTGTTGTGCACAGATTCTTTGGATGAAGAATCGGTTACTGGATTATGGGTTAGAATTTTCTAGAAATACCTATTTACTGTGATAATCAAAGTGTTATTGCTATGATAGGTAATCCAATTCAACACTCAATGACAAAGCACATAAGCATTAGGTACCATTTTATAAGGGAACATGTGATGGAAGGTACAGTGGAATTGCATTTTGTTCCAACAGACCAAAAACTAGCAGATATCTTCACAAAACCACTATGTGAAGCTACCTTTACAAGAGTGGTAGATGAACTTGAAATGGTTTCAGGTTCTTTCTATAAATCTTCTTAGTTTTTGTTCTCATGCATCAAACTTTATGATCAGTGTTTACAGATTGTCTTATCTTCATGTAATATGTGCTTAAATTAAAATACATTAAATGCTGATTGTTATCTGATGTGGATCTATATACTCTGATAGTGATCTGAATGTTCTGTGACTATTCAATCCAATGAGGATTACTGTGCTAGATGCTCACCTAGTAGTCTTAAACATACTTAAAATCCCATGTTTGAATTAGTTGTTTATGTGGAAATTCTTTAATACAAACAAATTCTGATTTTGAGCTTAGTCAAATTTACTTTGTGTATCTTATTACTAAGTCACAAACTAGATTCTTGCTTCTTATCTGTCAAATTCTGATGTCAGTAAATCTTAAGGATGAACTAAATGCTGATAAGCCTCACTTATCTAAAGAAAAGAAAAGAAAAGAAAATTAAAGTCAGGTACTCCTTTGAGATCTAGAGTAAATATGTGGAAGGGAAGACCCAAGTGCATTGCTAGTATTAAGTTATATGCATTAGAAAATCAAATAAATTTTTCTTGGTGACTTTTCACATTCTTTGATTACTGGAGAAATACTCTGATAATAGCATAAATTCTGATAAGTAGTTGTGATCATTTACACTGAGGAGCCACTGTGAAAAAGAATTCTAAAAGATGCATAAAATGAGCACAAACAGTTGAGGTGGACTCATGCATAAATTTATCCTATAGTATACTTCATTATTAATGTCAGATTTTAAGCATTTTTCTTAGTTATGCCTTATTTCTAAGATGTACTGAAGTTTATCAGACTTTAATCTTTATCTGATATATTGCTAATGCGTACACTCTCACTCCATATGAATGATAAAAATTACTGTGGTGATCAAGTTGTTTTAGATAAACAGTTAAGTGTCATATGTATAAATTCTGAGGACAAGTTCTGATGATTAAACTCTGAAGAAACAAGTCAGTATTTGTATGAAGAATCACAGATACAAACATTCACTTTTTGAGTACAGAAGCCATGTTCAGATGACTGTTAAAATCTGATAATAGTCAAGTTCTGATATTAAATCCTGATGGAAACTCTGATGCTTACGTGGCATTATTCTTTACTTGACTTATTTATGGTAAATACTGTAACGGTCATATTTAATCAAAATATAATTAGGTGAGATAAAAATAGTCATAATCAATTGGATTAGTGGTAAACGTGTTTGTCTTGAAAAATTGCATGTGCAAGTTAATTATTGTTTATTTCTCGTGCCTACTAACTCTGCTTTAACTACTTACTGGCTGACAGGTGTACAAGTATATGTTTTACTTCTAAAAAGGACTGTTGAGTGGAGAGAGTATATATATGGGAGTTAAAAGTTTTTTTAATTTTTACCTACTTTTCTATTCTTACTCTTTCTTATTCTCTCTCTATCTAATATTCTCTGACACTTTTTCATACATGACTTTTATCAAACACCTTGTGCACAATATATTTTCTCACTTATTTCTTACAGAAATGGCACCAAAAGACATAGTTTTCAATGGAGCTGAGTTTGTCCCCAACAATTACTTGGCTATTCTTAGCAAGAGTGAAGCCCCATCAGATCTTCATTTCATTCAGGACTTTCTCGCTAACTCTGAGATAGGTTATGCACTGACCCAACCAGACAAATTCTCAGGAACTCAAGTGCTGGAGTTCTGGAGGTCAGGAGTGTATGATGATGGTGGTGCCAATGGGTCCCCAAGTATTATCTTTACTACAGGGGAGGATGCCCATGTGGTGACTTTGGCCACTGTTAGACAAGCTCTTCATCTACCCAAAAACTGCACATATTCAACAGTTGAAGAGCCAGTTCTTCAACAGCTAATGGCCAATCTGGGCTATGAGAAAACTCTGGTAAAGCTGGGACAGTTGAAGAGACCCTACATAAGGAGGGAATGGAGTTTCTTCTTTGACTGCATCACCAAGACTTTTACAAATAAGTGTTCAAATTTTGATGCAATTCCTATCCTCAGTCAGCAAATTGGGTATGCTCTAATTACTCAATCTTATTTTGACTATGTTAGTGTTGTACTAGGTTTTATTGGTGATAGAATGACAGAAGACAGAAACACAGTCTATTTTGCTAGATTCTGTCAGCTATTATACAGTTTTTGTTGCTCTGATGCACCATAACTTGCAAGTGAGTTAATTTCACCTTTTAAACTTGCTAAGAGAGCATTTACTGACTTATTATCTACTGATAATAAGAAAACTTTTTTGAGACCCCTCCAAATTCCGACATCTGTCAAACAGTTTTAGTAAACTCTGACCCAAACACGTACGCCTCCATATATACTGATATATAACCAATCCAACCTTCATTTGCACCTACCACCACTACACAAACACCTCAAACTTCTCAACCTCAACCAACTCAACCTTCCATCAGAACATAATTCAAACCAAAACAATCATCTCAACCTCAACCATCAGCACATACCATCAGAGCTTCATCTTCCAGGCCAAAAAGGGCTCAATCTGTTCCTAACTCTCCAATAAAGAGAAGAAGGATGCTTCTAAGGGATGAGTCTGATGATGAGGAGGAAGCACAGGTTCATGCATCAGAACCTGTGACAGTTGAAGCTAAAACTATTGATTCTCAGAAAGCAACTGTAGCTGAAGGTTCTGATACCTTGAAGAGAAAGAGAACTGTAAACTCTGATGATAAAGCAACTCCTTCATTTGCAAGGAGATTAAAGAAAATGAGGGCTAAGAGGCATTTGGCTAAGCCTCCATCAGAGAATACTGAAAAAGCTGAGGAAGGAGATCATGAATCTCTGATCTCAAAAGAGCCAATTATCATTGAATCTCTGCCACCTCCAGCTAAAGACAAAGACATTGTTCAGGATACAGTGGTTACACCTCTAGTCTCTCCTCTTCATGAAGATGTTATAGTTGAAGATTCAGGCTTAAGTCTTGAAATTGACATCAACAGGTTGCACACTCCTACTATTCTGTATTTGGAAGCTCCTACAGCAGCTCAGCCATCTCAAGTCAACTCTCCAATCTTAAATGTTGAGATACCATTTACACCAATTCTGGATCAAGAACCTGAAGATCAGAATTTAAATGAAGATAAATCAGAAACTCCTATAGCCTCACACACTGTTGTGTTATCAGAGGATAATGAGTCTTCATCAAGCTCTAGAGATAGTGTCTCAGTACATACTCCAGCTCCTGTACTTTGAAAGGAGGCATTGGTCAAGAAATTTGTTGAACATGATGCTTCTGTACCTTGGGTTGAAACTCATAGAGGAGTAGAGTGGACCAAGAAGTGGAATGGTTCTGATTTCATTCCAAGTTCTAAAGTTCTGACAGAGCACATTGCTAAAGCTGATGAACTGATGCTAAATTCTGATATCAAGACACAGCTCAAGATTAATACTATGTCTACCAAGAATCTTCAAGGTCTACACCATGCTACTCAAGAAAAGGTTGATAAGCTTCTTGAAAAAGCTGAAAAGCTAGATATGGAGACCAAGCTTGATAAAATGAGGTTTATCAGACCTATTTCTGAGAAAGTAAAAGCAATTGAGAAAGCTCAAGAGAAGCAACATGCCCAAATCTTTGAGGTTCTGGCAAATCAAGCTTCTCAACAGGCTCAATTGAATGATATTCAATCTTCAGTGGAACTTCTTCTCTCACTCCTATTATCAGATGATTCCAAAAAGGGGGAGAAGATAGTTAAGTCCAAATGCTCTAATGATCAAATACTGAAGAAGAAAGATGATGAAGCTGATGACCAGGGAAACCCTAGCAAGGGTAGAGGTCAAGTTCAAAGTAAAGAGTACAACATCAAGGTTTCTTCTAGGAAACTAATTACAGATGAAAGAAGATCTTCTCATCAAAAGAAGACAAGTTCTGAAGCTGCTCAAACTCAAAATCTGATAGCAAGTACTGATACTCAAAATCTGATATCAAGTTCTGATGAGCAAAATCTGATGACAAAGCCTGATGTTCTGATACAAGGTGGAAGTCAAGATTCTCAAAAGTTCATGCAAACTCTGAAGCTCAAGGAAAAGCAGACTACTGTCTACTATAAAAATCCCAAGATTCAGACACTTGATGAGGAAATTGCTAGAAGATTATTTCTGAAACATAATCCAGGAATGGATTTAGAAAATCTCAAGGAGAAAGAAGCTAGATTTAAAGTTGAAAAGAAAAATCTAAAGCCAAAAGCTTCTGTTACAAAGAAACCTCCAAGGCCTAAGAAAAAAGGCATTATGATCAAGGAGAAGTCAAATACTGGGGCATCAAAGCCCAAAACAAGATCACAATATGAGATTGATCCCAAAGACAAAGGGAAAGGAAAATTTGATGAACCAATCAAGCCACATGAGATGAAAATTTCTCAAATCTTGATAAAAACCTGTGTGCAAAATGGTTCAAGTTACTGATGACACTCTTGCTGAAGATGAAGATGTTCAAACTCTGAAGAAAAGGAAGATTTCTGAAGAATCAAAGACAACCTCTGACAAGGCTCAAGTTGTTCAGAGTCAAGAACATCAAGCGATAACAGAAACAATAAGTTCTGATAAAGTCATCAAGATATCAAACTCTGACAGTGCTCAAGTTGATTTAGACAAAATGAAAGTAGCTGATAAAAAGAAACTTCTGTGAAAAAATGTCAAACCATCAGATCCAAAGAAAATCCAATTGATGTCTACTTTCATGACTATTGGGTTAAATGCTAGAGAACCAAGAGACAGGGCTGGACTAGGTTCTGATGAAGCTAAGATTAAGACATGAGTTGAAGTTGCTACTAGAGATCCATTTCTATTGACTAACAAACCACTTGAAGATGTTACACATAAAC
The DNA here is from genome assembly GCF_009905375.1 of Apium graveolens. NCBI lineage: Eukaryota > Viridiplantae > Streptophyta > Magnoliopsida > Apiales > Apiaceae > Apium > Apium graveolens. The sequence continues at coordinate 309,172,393 of NC_133648.1, read as the reverse complement.
ACCTTGATAAGGTTATCTCTGTTCAAGTGGTACTGGATGCTCATGACAAGCACAATGTTAAGGAAAATCTGATTCTATTTCTTGAAGATGGAAGGACATATCAGATGTTAGAATCAGATGTGCTGAACAAATCACTGAAAGAACTTCAATTCTTTCATTACCTTTTAGAGGTAAAGTCTGATATTAACAGAAGATGGTCAAAGTTCATATTGAAGACCATCAGAGATAAAGCAAGAATTTATGGTTCAAGAGTTACAAAATTCATTCCTAGTATTGTTGAAGATGATGGAAGTGAAATTCTAATGAAGAAGAATTCTGCTAAGCTTGAAGTGTTACTGAATGAGAAATGTTTATGCTACAATAAAGATTCTTCTCGTCCTAGGGTAATAAGACTAAATGATGGTTTAGAAAAAAACCATATCTCTGCTTTAAGGACTGCAATCTATCAGATTGGAAGTCAAAATGAAGAGATGAAGCAAGTCAAGACTACACTCTCTCAAGTACTGAGGATTAAAGAAGAAAAGCTGATATCAAACTTTGTCAAGAATCATTATGGATTCAGATTGACTTAGTGAGATTGGTAAAAGCTACAAGGACTGTAGTTGTAGTTAGTTATCTAGTTAAACTCTTATTTGTATATCATCAAATCTATTAACTTGTATATTTTGCATAATTTACAAGTTGGGGGAGATTATTAGATATATTTGAGATGTCATGTCTAATATGATTTGTGTTTAGTTTTCATAACTTAATAACATGACATATCAGGACTTACTGAAATCAGGACTTACTGGAAGTTAGAACTTAATATCAGAACTTAAGGTCATATCAGAACTTAAGTGCGGGAAGACTTTCATATATGGAAGGAAGCTGATTTACAGTAGAAGATCGAGACTGAAACAAAAGAAGATATGCATGGAAAAAGTTAGAAGACTGGAAGACTTGTAGAGGATATCTGATTGATATATTTTAGGAGACAGAATTGTATTCCATATCAATTAGAAGTTATCTTGTAACTGTGTACTATATAAACACAGACTTGGGGTTTACACTATATGTGTTATCATTATTGAGAAGATTATACATTGTAACCTAGAAGCTCTTAGTAATATTTGTTCATCACTGAGAGAGAACAACAGTTCATATTGTAACAGAGTTTATTCAATATTCTTGATCTTTGTTACATACTTGTGTTAAATCGATTTGATTGTGAAAATACTGTATTCAACCCCCTTCTACAGTGTTGTGTGACCTAACATAAATTTATGCAAGAATCCACCTCAACTGTTTGTGCTCATTTTATGCATCTTTTAACATTTTTTTCACAGTGGCTTCTCAGTATAAGTGAGTCACAACTGCTATTAGTATTTATGTTATTATCAGAGTATTTCTCCAGTAATTAAAGAATATGAAAAGTCACCAAGAAAAATTTATTTTCTTTTCTAATACATATTACTTAATACCAGCAATGCATTTGGGTCTTTCCTTTCACATTTTTACTCTAGATCTCAAAGGAGTACCTGACTTCAATTTTCTTTTCTTTTCTTTTGATAAGTGAGGCTTATCAAGCATGTGGTTCATCTTTAAGATTTACTGACATCAGAACTTGACAGATAAGAAGCAAGAATCTAGTTTGTGACTTAGTAATAAGATACACAAAGTAAATTTGACTAAGCTAAAAATCAGAATTTGCTTGAGTTAAAGAATTTCCATATAAATAACTAATTCAAACATGGGATTTCTAGTATGTTAAAGACTACTAGGTCATCATCTAGCACAATTATCCTCATTGGATTGAATAGTCACAAATCATTCAAAACACTATCAGAGTATATAGATCCACATCAGATAACAATCAGCATTTAATGTATTACAATTTAAGCATAGATTACATGAAGATAAGACAATCTGTAAACACTGATCATAAGTCTGATGCATGAGAATAAAAACTAAGCAGATTTAGAAAAAGAACCTAAAACATTCCAAGTTCATTTACTAGTCTTGTAAAAGTAACTTCACATAGTGGTTTTGTGAAGATATCTGCTAGTTGTTGATCTGTTGGAACAAAATACAATTCCACTGTACCTTTCATCAAATGTTCCCTTATGAAATGGTACCTAATGCTGATGTGCTTTGCCATTGAGTGTTGAACTGAATTACCTATCATAGCAATAGCACTTTGATTATCACAGTAAATAGGTATTTTAGAAAATTCTAATCCATAGTCCAGTAACTAATTCTTCATCCAAAGAATATGTGCACAACAACTTCCTGCATCAATATATTCTGCTTCTGCAGTTGATGTGGAAATTGATTTCTGTTTCTTGCTAAACAAAGAAACCAACCTTCCTCCAAGAAATTGGCGGCTTCCACTAGTGCTTTTCCTGTCTATTTTGCATCCTGCAAAATCTGCATATGAGTAACCTATTAGCTTAAAATCTGATTCTCTAGGATACCACAATCCTAGATCAGCTGTACCCTTGAGGTACTTGAAAATTCTTTTCACAGCTATTAGATGAGGTTCTCTTGGATCAGCCTGAAATCTTGCATAAAGACAGGTAACATATATGATATCGGGTCTACTTGCAGTTAAATAGAGTAAAAAGCCAATCATACCTCTATAGTTAGTAATATCTTCTGATGAACCAGTATCTTTATCTAACTTGGTTCCAGTGGCCATGGGAGTGGATGCAGTTGAACAGTCTTGCATTCCAAATTTCTTCAGTAAATTTCTGGTGTACTTGGATTGATTGATAAAAGTACCTTCTTCATTTTGCTTGACTTGAAGTCTCAGAAAATAACTAAGTTCTCCCATCATACTCATTTAATATCTGCATTAGCTTTGTAAACCTTTCACAGAGTTTGGCATTTGTAGAACCAAATATGATATCATCAACATATATCTGTACCAAAAGTAAGTCCTTTCTATGGTTGAGGTAGAACAGTGTTTTATCAATTGTACCTCTATGAAATCCACTTTCCAGAAGGAATTGAGTTAAAGTCTCATACCATGCTCTTGGAGTTTACTTAAGGCCATAAAGTGCTTTGTCTAATATGTAGACATCATTTGGAAATTTTGAATCTTCAAATCCTAGAGGTTGTTCAATATATAGCTCTTCTTCCAATTCTCCATTGATAAAAGCACTTTTCACATCCATTTGAAAGACTTTAAACTTTTTGTGAGCAGCATAAGCCAAAAAGAGTCTTATGGCTTCCAATCTAGCAACTGGTGCAAATATTTCATCATAATTAATACCCTCCTATTGAGAGTAGCCTTTAGCAACCAGCCTTGCTTTGTTCCTTGTAATTATACCATCACTGTCAGTTTTGTTTCCTGAACACCCATTTTGTCCCAACAATTGATCTGTTCTTTGGTCTTGGCACTAGGGTCCAAACTTTATTTCTTTCAAATTCATTTAACTCTTTCTGCATCGCTTGCACCCAATCAGCATCTTGAAGAGCTTCTTCCACTTTCTTTGGTTTAGTCTGAGATAGAAAAGAATGATAGAGACATTCATTTGATGTTGCAGTTCTAGTTCTGACACCTGCTTCAGGATCTCCAATAATTAAGTCAGGTGTATTAGATTTGGTCCACTTCCTTGCAGATGGAAGTTGATTTCTAGAACCGGATCCTTTCCCATGATCCATGCTGTCTCCATCAACATTTTATGATGCTCCCCCTAAAGTTATGCTCTCTGAGACTTCAGAATTTGAGTTGGATCCTTCAGAATTTGAAGAATCAGAGTTTTCAGAATTATCAGAACTTGGCTCATCAGAACTTGATGAATCAGAACTTGAAGAGCCAGTGATAGATTCTGATGCTTCTTGAGAGTCTTGAGTTGTGGTAGGATCTTCAGCTTGCTCCCCCTGGATAGGTGCATTTTCCCTTGGATTAATTACCACAGTTTCAATGACATCAGAATTTAACCCGTCAGAACTTACAGGATCAAGATTTAAGCCATCAAAATTTGCAGAATCAGAACTTAATTCTTCATTTTCAAATCTCAGCTGATCATGATCATTGAAATCTTCAAGTCCGGTAATCTTCTTATCATCAAAAGATACATTGATAGATTCCATGACAACCCATGTTCTTAAATTGTAGACTCTGAAGGCTTTTGTGGAAAGTGGATATCCAACAAAAATTCCTTCATCAGCTTTTAGATCAAATTTTGACAGCTGTTCAGGATGAGTCTTAAGAACAAAACACTTACAACCAAATACATTAAAGTATTTCAGATTTGGCTTTTTTTTCTTCACCATCTCATATGGTATTTTTCCATGCTTTTTTATGAGTGTAGCATTTTATGTAAAACAAGCAGTCTGCACAGCTTCAGCCCAAAAGTAGGTTGGTAGCTTTGCTTCATCAAGCATAGTTCGTGTAGCTTCAATGAGAGTCTTGTTCTTTCTTTCTACAACTCCATTTTGCTGTGGAGTTCCAGGTGCAGAGAATTCTTATTTGATTCCATGCTCTTTGCAGAACTCTTCCATGATTGAATTCTTGAACTCAGTGCCATTATCACTTCTTATTATTTTAATAGAATCTTTGACTAATTTATCCAGCTGTTTGACATGATCAGTTAGAGTAGATGCAGTTTCATTCTTCTTGTGCAAGAAATACACCCAAGTGTATCTTGTGAACTCATCCACTATAACCATAGAATATTTCTTCTTTGCAATAGACATGACATTGACTGGACCCAATAGATCAACATGCAGTAGATGATAAGGCTCAAGAATTGAAGATTCAGTTTTGCTCTTGAATGAAGATTTTCTTTGTTTTACCTTTTGACATGAATCACAAAGGCCATCAGGAGCAAATACTGATTTTGGCAGTCCTCTCACAAGATCTTTCTTTACTAGCTCATTTATATTGTTAAAATTTAAATGAGAGAGTCTTTTGTGCCAATTCCAGCTTTCTTCAATTGATGCTCTACTCAACAGACAGATTGCAGAACCATCAAAACTTGTTGAAAGTCTGGCTTCATAAATGTTACCATGCATGTAACCTTTCAGAACCATTTTTCCTGTATAATTGCTTACAACTTCACAGTGTTCTTCAAAGAAATTGACATGATAACCTCTGTTACAGATTTGACTCACACTTAGCAGATTGTGTTTAAGTTCTGAGACTAGAGCTACAGTTTCAATGATGACATTCCCTAGATTGATATTGCCATATCCCAGAGTTTTTCCCATGTTGCTATCTCCATAAGAAACTCCTGGGCCAGCTTTCTCCATAAAGTCTGATAGCAGGGCTTTATTTCCAGTCATATGTCCTGAACATCCACTGTCCAGCACTAGGATATTTTTCCTATTGCCCTGCAATCACAAAGACCACTATTGGTTAGTTTTAAGGACCCTGACTTGCTTGGATCCTTTGGCCTTTTTAAGTTTGTTAGCATTTGTAGCGGATTTAGTTTTAGAGTTTATGCTAACATGCTGTTTATCAGAATTTATATCAGACTTTGCATCAGACTTTACACTAGAAGGAACAATTCTAACTTTCTTCAAAGAAGGTTTTATTTGATAATAATCATAGTACAAACTCTGATTTTCCTTACAAGTATAAATAGAATACCATACACTACCACAATGAAAATAAGGATTTTGTGGCTTAAACCTAACATACTGACTCTTAACTCCTAATTTAGGAGATAAAGAGTTTATATCTTTATTTTTCGTGCAAAAAGAAGCAAGATGGTTAGAGTTTCCACAGTTATAACATTTCTTTCTAGGAGCATTAGGAATAGGCATATAATTATTGCTTTTATTCACACATTCCTTTCCATTCCTATTTTTCCTAGCTTCCTTTACCTTGTTGACATTCCTAATCTCTTTCAGCTTATGCTTAAGCTGCTTCTTTGTCATTAAGCCTATGTTTACTTTAGCTGGTTTATCCTGTTTTAATTTGTCAGAAGTTGACTTATCCTAGACCCTTTCATCTTTTCAGAATCAGACTTTACAGTTTTTGCTACAAACTTAACAGGATTTACCTTTGGCTTAGCAGTCTGTTTAACAATAATTGGCTCAATTTGTTCAGTTCCTTTCTCACTTTTATCATCTCCATAACCTAAGCCTTCTTTCCAGTTTCCACTACTTAGTAAATTCTGAGTTGTTCTGCTAGAGTTAGTCCAAGTTCTGATAATCTCTCTTTCCTTTTCTAAGTCAGCTTTTAGAGATTCATTCAACTTTAACACTTCATCTCTAACATACAAAGCCTCATCTCTTTCTTTCTTAGTTTGATGAAGAAAAACTAACTCCTTTTCTAAATAGTCATTCCTATTTCTAAAAGTAAGATTTTCAGATGTTAATCTTTCACATGTTAAAGTCGAATCTCTATAACTAATGAATATGGTTTTAAGATATAATCTCAACTCAGTAATATCATTAGTATGAAAAGCATAAGTTGTTTGAGGTACCTTTAATTCAGCAGTTTCAGGACTACCATCAGCATTTGCCATCAAGGCATAGTTCACCTCATGTTCAGAATCTGAAGTGTCTGTCCAGCTTTTCTTCTTTATGACAAGTGCCTTGCCTTTGTCACTTTTTCCTTTCTTGCAGTCAAAAGATATGTGGCCTCTTTCACCATAATTGTCACATTTAACATTTGAGTTGTCTCCTCTATCAGACTTTCCTTTACCTTCGGACTTTCTGAATCCTTTCTTATCAGAACTTCCACTTTTCCTGGAAAACTTCTTGCTTTTCCTGAATTTCTTGTAGGCTATCTTTGTGATACCCTTCATCATAAGAGCACACAATTTCATCATCTCTTCATCAGCATCCATTTCAGGTAAACTTTCAGTTTCTGAATCATCATCATCATAATATGATGACTCTGAATCAGACTTTATGATGAGAGCCTTTCCTTTGCCCCTCTTTGAGGCAACAACTTTAGGAGATTCCTCCTCAGCTTTAAGAGCAACTGTCCTTGACTTTCTTCCATGCCTCTTGCTCATTTGATCCATCTCAAGTTCATGAGTCTTAAGCATACCATAAATTTCATCAAGAGTAGTTTCAGTAAGGTCATAGTTGTCTCTTATGGTAGTAGACTTCAAATCCCAACTTTCAGGAAGAGTTAAAAGGAATTTTAGATTTGAATCTTCAAGATCATATTCCTTGTCTACCAGTGACATATCATTCAAGAGTTTGGCAAACCTGTCATATAAATCAGTTAATGATTCATCAGCTTTTGAGTCAAAGTGCTCATACTCTTGAGTGAGTATAGTCTTCCTGTTCTTCTTGATTGCATCAGTTCCCTGGCATCTTGTCTCCAAAGCATCCCATATCTCCTTTGCAGTCTTGCAATAAATTACCCTGTTTGACATGATATTATCAATGGCACTATGCAGCAAATGTCTTACCCTTGCATCCTTGGCAATAGATGAGATGTCTTCAGCTGTGTACTCACCTTTCTCCTTTGGTATGGTCTTTGCTGGTTGATCAGCAACTACAACAGAGAGCTTAGTAGGCTTATGTGGTCCTTCATTAATTCTGTCAAGGTATTCTGGATCTATAGCTTCCAAAAACATAGCCATCTTCACTTTTTCATATGGGATACTCAGAAGGTCTCAGTATGGGAACCCTAATAGTCTCACATCGACTGTGGGTTTGAGTGTTTTGAGTTTCTTGAGTTTTGGTGGGCTTGGTTGGAGTTTGTGCTTCTTCAGACATGATTGTTTGGATCTTTACTATATGTGTGTTAACAGATAAGCTCTGATACCAATTGTTAGGTCACACAACACTGTAGAAGGTGGTTGAATACAATGTTTATACAATCAAATTGATTTAACACAAGTTTGTAACAAAGATCAAGTATATTAAATAAATTCTGTTACAATATGAACTGTTGTTCTCTCTCAGTGATGAACAAATATCACTAAGAGCTGCTAGGTTACAATGTATAATCTTCTCGATAATGATAACACATATAGTGTAAACCCTAAGTCTGTGTTTATATAGTACATATTTACAAGATAACTTCTAATTGATATGGAATATAATTTTATCTCCTAAAATATATCAATCAGATATCTTCTACAAGTCTTCCAGTCTTCTAACTCTTTCCATGCATATCTTCTTTTGTTTTAGTCTCGATCTTCTACTGTAAATCAGCTTCCTTCCTTAACTGTAAATCTTCCCGCACTTAAGTTCTAATATGACCTTAAGTTCTGATATTAATTTCTGACTTCCAGTAAATCCTGACTTCAGTAAGTCCTGATATATCCTGTTTGTTAAGATCTGAAAACTAAACATGAATCATATTAGACATGACATCTTAAATATATCTAACAACTCTTACTAAATTTACAACTTTATTTCTCAATATCTTTTCTCTCTTTTCTAGAATCTCTATTGGATTCTCTACATACGATAAACCTTCCTGGAGTTCTATCGGCTCATACTCGATTACATGCCTAGAATCTGGATTATACTTCTTAAGCATTGATACGTGAAAAACATCATGAATGTGCTCTATGTGCGGGGGTAACGCTAATTCATATGCTACCTTGCCGACACGTTTCAAAATTTCAAAAGGTCTGACGTATCTAGGACTCAGCTTTCCTTTTCTTCCGAATCTCGATAATCCTTTCCATGGTGACACCTTCAGTAACACTAGATCTCCTTCTTTGAATTTCATATCCTTTCTTGATTGATCCGCATATTTTCTTTGACGATCCTGTGCTGCAATTAGCCTTTTCTGGATAACTTCCACAACCTCTTTTGTCTGCTGCACCAATTCAGGTCCAAGTATTTTATGCTCTCCGACTTCGTCCCAATATGATGGTGATCGACATTTGTGTCCATAAAGAGCTTCATAAGGAGGCATCCCGATGCTGGCATGATAACTGTTATTGTAAGCAAATTCCACTAAGGGTAAATGCTCGTCCCAATTTCCTTTAAAATATGGCACAAACACGTAACATATCTTCAATTATTTGGATCGTTCTCTCGCTTTGGCCGTCCGTCTGCGGATAATAAGCCGTACTCATATTCAACCTTATTCCCAAGCATTCTTGAAAACTTTCCAAAATCTTGAATTGAATCATGAATCTCGATCCGATACAATAGACATAGGGACTCCATGACGAACTACTATTTCCTTCAAATACATGTGAACCAACTTATCCAGTGAAAATCTTTCATTAATAGGCAGGAAATGAGCTGATTTGGTTAGTCTGTCCACTATGACCCAAATAGCATCATGGTTCACTTTTGTCCTTGGTAATCCAACTATAAAATCCATAGTAATGTGCTCCCACTTCCATTCTGGAATCTCCAATGATTGTAATAATTCGCTTGGTCTCTGGTGCTCTGCCTTAACTCTTTGACACATATAACATTTGTTGACCCATTCCGCAATTTCTCTCTTCATGTCTGGCCACCAATAATTTTCTTTTAAATCTCTGTACATCTTGGTACTTCCCGGATGAATGGAATACCTTGAATCGTGAGCTTCGTGTAGAATTTCATTCTTCAATTCTTCCACTGGTGGTATCCAAATTCTGGATGAAAATCTAAGAATACCCTGATCGTCCTTCTGAGTGCATAACTCTTCTCCAACCAAACGATTGATATCCTGATCCATTATTTCCTCTTGGCATTTTCTTATTTTCTCTAGTAATTCTGGCTCAAATGTCACACTATACATCTTTACTTCACTAGGCTTGTAAATTCTGACCTACAATTCAAATTTCTGAAATTCCCTATATAATTCTTTAGGTATCGTCAGCATGTTCAGTCTTTCCTTTCTGCTTAACGCATCTGCCACCATATTCGCTTTTCCTGGATGGTAGTTAATCGTGCAATCATAGTCCTTGATCAGCTCCAACCATCTTCTTCCTCTCATGTTGAGCTTCTTTTGCGTGAATATTTACTTCAAACTTTTGTGATCCGTATAAATATCACATTTTTCTCCATATAGGTAATGTCTCCAAATCTTCAAGGCGAATACTATTGCTGCTAGCTCCAAATCATGAGTAGGATACTTCTGCTCATGAGGTTTCAGTTGTCTCAACGCATATGCAATAACTTTATCATGTTGCATCAAAACACAACCTAATCCCTTATGAGAAACATCACTATAGATTACGAAATTTCCTTGATCATCTGGAAGTGACAAAACAGGTGTCGTGATCAATCTCTTCTTTAATTCCTGGAAACTTTCTTCACACTTCTCGTTCCAAATGAACTTCTCACTTTTCCTAGTAAGCTTCGTTACAGGCGTCACAATCTTGGAGAAATCTTAAACAAATCTTTGATAATATCCTGCCAGTCCTAAGAAACTTCTTACTTCTGTTGGTGTCCTTGGACTTTCTCAATTCATAACAGCTTCAATCTTTGCTGGATCCACTTTAATTCCTTCATGACTTACCACGTGTCCTAAGAATTGAACTTCTTGTAACCAAAACTCACACTTTGAAAACTTTGCATACAGCTTCTTCTTTCTTAAAATTTCTAAAGATATCCTTAAATGCTCCGCATGATCCTCCGTTGACTTGGAGTAGATCAAAATATCATCAATAAAAACAATTACAAACTTGTCCAGATATTCCTTGAAAATTATGTTCATCAAGTTCATATATGCTGCTGGGGCATTGGTCAATCCAAAAGACATCACTAAGAATTCGTAATGACCATATCTTGTTCTGAAAGCTATCTTTGGTATATCTTCAGGTTTGATCTTCAATTAGTGATATCCGGATCTCAAATCAATCTTAGAGAAATACTTGGCTCCTTTCAGCTGGTCAAACAAATTGTCGATTCGAGGCAATGGATACTTGTTCTTGATCGTAAGCTTATTGAGTTCTCGATAGTCGATGCATAACCTCATGCTTCCATATTTCTTCTTAACAAATAATACTGGTGCACCCCATGGGGATACACTGGGTCGAATCACTCCTTTTTCTAATAGTTCTTACAATTGCTTTGCCAATTACTTCATTTCAACAGGCGCCATTATGTATGGGGCCTTAGATACTGGTTCCGTTCCGGGTGCTAAGTCGATTGTAAACTCAATTTCTCTATCGGGAGGAAGTCCTGGTAATTCGTCCAGAAACACGTCTGGGAATTCATTTACCACTGGAACTCTTCCAGTTTTGCTGGCTCCTGATTTCTATCTATCACATACGCAATAAAGTGCTCGCATCCTTGTTGTAGTAACTTCTTGGTTTGAATCATCATCAAGAACTTCTTCGCTTGTCTCTGACCTCTAAACGTCACCACTCTAGTGTCTTCAAGATTACCTTCTTGTTACAATAGTCTATCTGAGCATCATTCTTAGATAGCTAGTCCATTCCTAGAATAATGTCAAACTCTCCTAACTTAAATGGTATTTAATCAGCATTGAACTTATTGCCAGAAATCTCAATCTCGCAGCTCATAACACTTGGTTAACAGGTATACGCTCCTGATTTTCTAATTTTATCGTCATATTTTCACTTAGCAATTCAATTGGGCGATTCAACTTATCAACAAATTCTTGAGAAATAAATGATCGAGTTGCTCCCGAATCTACTAGCACTTTAGCACATAAGGAGTTCACATTAAGCATACCTGCCACAACATCAGTATCCATGATAGCATCTTTCACAAACATGTCATAAACTCTAGCTCTGGGGGGTTCATTCACTACTAGAGGGGCTCACATGATTTGCAGTGCATTATTGACTGGGACTGGTGCCTTGCAATCCCTTGCTATATGTCCAGGCTTTCCGCACTTGAAACATGTATACCCAATTTCTGGAACTTTTCCTGCCTGATTCTTGGTAGGCTGATCCTTGTTGGTTGGCTCCCTGGCTAGCTGATTACAGCACTCCCTTGAATAGTTCCCCCTCTGGTTGCATCTGTAGCAGACCACATTCAACTTATTGCAAACTCCACCATGTTTCTTTCCACAGACTTGGCAGTCTGGTAGAGCTGGCCTCTGCTGGGTTGGCTGGTTCCCAGTGGCTGGATGGTTACCCTGGCCTCCGTTGCCGGCATTCTGTCTGTTGAAATTTCTTCCGGGCTGGAACTTGCCTTTCCTCTGATTGAAATTTGGAAACCTCCCTGCTTGACTGTCCTTCACTCCCTTCAAACTTCCTCTTCTTACCTTCCTTCTCTTTCTGAGATATTTCACTTTCTGTCTCCGCAATCATAGCTTTCTACACAACTCTCGCATATGTGTCCAATTCAAATATGGCCACCTTCCCACGGATCCATTACTTAAGTCTTTGTTGAAACCTCTTAGCCTTCTTCCTATCAGTGTCCACATAGGATGGCACAAACCTGGACAACTCCTCAAACTTGCTTTCGTAATCTGTCACTGACATACTCCCCTGCTTTAATTCCAGAAATTTCATTTCCATTTGGTCATGGACAAACTAAGGAAAATACTTCTCGAGAAATAACTCCTTGAATCTCTCCCACGCAACATCATCAGTACCTTCCAATACTTTAACAGCTTTCCACCAGTAGGTGGCTTCATTCTTCAGATAGTAACTTGCAAATTCAGTCTTTTGCTCCTCTTTCACCTTAACTAAGGCAAATGCCTTCTCAATCTCCTTCAACCAGACCCTTGCCTCAATCGGATCTACAGAACCTTTAAACTCTGGTGGGTTCACTGCCTGAAAGGTCTTAAAGGTTACCTGAGGGTTAGTCTGCCTCTACTGTTGGAGTCAGGTGAACTGTCTGTTGGGCCAAGATCTGAAGAATCTGGGCTACAGTTGGGTCTATGGGACCTGGATTCACATTCTAGTTATTGTTGTCTTGGGTATTGTTGTTGTTGTTGGTTTCTTCATTTTGGTTGGTAGCACGGGTGTTTCTTCTAGGAGACATTTTCTGTAAAGAATCAAACAACTTATTTAACCTTTAAATCAAATCCCTTTTTCTGAAAAGATATTTATAAAATAGAAATTTCTCCTTTTGAAAACATTTTCAATAGTCGAACTAAGTAAATTACATGCTTCTTTACAGAATATAAACAGTTAGGGAAAAAATACAGGTTATCACAAGAGTTTTATAACTGGTGCAATAAAATAAAACAGGTATAGTAAAGTAGATGACCATACTGGAAAGGAAAGGTATTGGTGTATATCAAAGTTTGGCGGTACAAGCGCGAAACATTTTATTGAAGGCAAAGGTACAACAGGTTTATCCATTAGTCAGCAAGTCTTGTTTATTTATATTCCCACCAAAAGTCTGATCTTACATATCCCTTAATATTATACATATATCAGCTGTCACATCATCTCCATCGTCTAGTTTCAAGTACTCTCCGGGTCACCTGTATCTCATTCCGAAAGTCCTTCATATTTCTTCCGACATCTATAGTCTTGATAATGTGTTGCAGTTCCCGGATCTGTGCCCTACAGGGCTTCTCTCTCCAAAAGAAGAACCTCATACTAGAGATTACTGAAGAAATTCATTGTCATAGAATACCAAATTAAATTTCAAAATCAAGGAAATCGAATGAGAAGGAATAGTGAAGAAGATGTTGGTATGACTGAGAGCAACCACACAAGTACATAAGATGGCCATTCTTAGTACCACATAGTTCACAACACATAATTCGGTGGCGTCCCACCAGACCCTTTTGTCACACAGACAAATAGTCAATGTATATGCATTGTTTGCCCCAATCATCCGATAGAATCACCGAGAAAAGAAACAATGCTTAGAGAGAAAAATTCACAAATAGGGAAGGAGAGAATCTGATTTATAATGGGATTAACATAATCCTAAGACGTACCCGTAGCCGAATGTCTGAAAGAGTCAGAATCAGCAGGTGGAGGTCCTTGAATAGGTGGTCTCACACTTGAAGGTAGAATAGTTCACATTGGTGCATCCGTCGTAACATATATTATGGCCGACACCGGCGGAAGAGCAGGACGTGGATCAGATGACGGTCCTCCAACTAAAGGCTCCGAGTAATCAGATGATATCGAAATAAAAGAATCTGCCATCGCTGCTATCTAAAAATCACGTTGCTAGATAAGAATCTCGAATCTCGGCACGAATCATACTAAAATCTACTATTTAGTCATATTCAACTTCTCGACGTTCTATTTATTTATTTTCTAATACTAATCTTATCCCTCTACCCCATCCCGACAATCTAGGCTTGTGGCAGTGATTTTAAACCGTAGCTCAGATGCCAAACTGTAACACCCTCCAAACCCGGGTCAGAAGTTTAGGGCCCACAATACACACACACACATATTTAAACCTGTTTATGCATATAATAATATATATGAAATGACCCTACTTACCATAATCCATGGATTGATGCAGTTTAAAGTATGTCCACAAGCCATAATCTTATTTATTACACAAATGTACCAAATCCCAGTTTATTTATCTTACAACAGAAGTTTAAACTTTATTACAAACTATCAACACAAACTAAGCCAAACATCATCTGCTAGCTTACTCCACCTCAACCTGGATACATAGCTCGCACACTTGTTTGAAGATCCTCGCTACCACCGGTTTTCTTTTTTACTGGAAAAGAATATAAACAGATTTGCAAGAGTGAGCTAACTAGCTCAGCAAGTCACGATGACAGTAACTGAGATTAACCATGATCAATTGAAATGATATAAGAAATCAATTTTACTGATAAGTAATGATTAGAATTGGATATTCATTTTCAATTTAAAAACCAAGGTTAGGCTGCTGATCAGTCACACACTAACCCCGAGCAAGGCTCCCAGCTTTGCTCAATATATTGGATCCAAGGCACACATTGGCCTATTATGACCACGAATCTGGTCCGACCACGAATCTGGTCCATGTTTTAAAGAAACAATCCAATTCCAGAATCATAATATGATAAGCAATATAAATCAATAGTTTAATCATAAACCACATTTATCTTGAAGTGTAGGATGATATGTAATTCCATGATATAACAAGGAAATCATAAAGGTTGGGTTTTAATCAAGGAAAGAATCAGAAAGCAGAAGACCCAAGGGTTCAAGAGTTACAAGAATTAGTCTTCTGTTACATAAGAGATAAGGGTTGATATGTTAAACAATCTTGTATCGAGAATCAGTATGTGGTAGATATGTATTTGTGAAGTAGTATCGTATATGTGTGGTTTATATTTGAGAATTCAACAATTAATGGTTTCATGAAGAATCAGGCTTATGGTTCAAGATCAATAAGAATCGGGGTTTGGGTTAAGTACTTCAAAGTACTTGCAATATAGAATAAGAACTGTTTGGAATAATTGCAAATAATGAAGGGGGTTCAAAACACTTGCAATATAATCAAGAAGAATAGAAACACTTGCCTTATCAATTCGCTTTCACTTTACTCGCACTTGTCAAGTGGTTCCCACTCACTAACTACCTGCTTTCCTTTTCTACATCTCGCTTCCTCTGTTAAACATCACATGTACTTATCAATACTACTTCTCATCACATTCTATTCGTTACAAGCTTCTAACTACCCTTCGTTTTACCTAAATCCGACGTACGGATTGAAAGTTATGAAAAAAACAGTCAAACAATGCACGTACACTTATATTACGCATCAATCAGATCACATACAACACGTAACACGTAAGATATTTAGTTAAAATAATTATTCGAAGAAGATTCGGGGTTAAAATGATTTTCCAAACATTTATTACAAATTTTTGAACATTTTTCGGAATTAAAACGGTTCTCTGAATCATTTTATAATTAAATAATAGGGTTCGAACACCCAAATCTGACTTTAAAATAATTTTATAATAATTATCGAGTCTTGAAAATAATTTAAAATAATATTTTAAAGCTCGAAACTATTTTTCGGAATTTTTAAATAAAAAAAAATAATTAAATCTAATTATTAAATTAATTAAGATTAATGAATAACTAATTAAATTAATCATTCAATTAATAATTAATTAATCGATTAATTAAAATAATTAAAAACTAACTAAAATTAATAAAATAATTTCGATTTATTTTTGAATAAATAAATAATTAAAATAATTTTCTGAATTTAAAATAATTAAATAAACATTTTCTGAATTTATAATATATAAATATACATTTTCTGATTTTTAAAATTAACAGAATATTGTTTTTGAAAATAATTACAACAGTAATCTGGTTTTTATAACTAAAATACTAAAAACGCAAACTATGGAAAATTTTGGGGGCCGACTTGCAAATTCGTCGTCTTCTCCGATGACCTGGCGGCGCCGGTGGCGGCGACACCGCCGATCGTCGTCCCTCTTGCCCAGAAAATGCTGAAAAACTGCAGACTCGTACCTCTTCTTTCTAGGAGTCCAAGTCTGCGAATAAAACGTACCAATAACTCGTGGTTTGGCCAGAAAACTTCACTGAAGTTTTCCGACGCCGCCACGAGCATTTTTCAGGCGAGTTCAATACAGACAGCTAGCACAGCAATCGAATACATTAATCGACTCAAAAAAGTTCACGATCTACACATCTGTAACCTTCAAATCTACCCAGCATCAACGAATCAAAAGTTCCCAATTTTGATTAAGAACATTCATCGTTTTAAACCCTAATTTCAGTTTTACAGAATCAAACATCATTTTCTCTATGTTATTGAACTCTATTTTTGACATATGATGTATCAAATTGACCAGAAAAATATTATCTACACGATGGAATCATCAAATCATATCAACAACATCAAGAACAAATTTTCATAATTTAATCTTTAATAAATTCGAAATAAAATAATTAAATCAGGAGAATACCTTGATTATTGCACAAAAACATATGATTGATTCAGAAAGAGGTTTTCGAGAGCTTCGTTTTGGTATGTTGCACGCCCGAATCGAAGTTCGATAACGCCTTCGTTTGTACGATTGATTCTCAATAACGTAACGTTTTTAGGGTATTTCTCTGTATTTCTTATATGTTTACTGATTGATTATGATTTTACGAATAAAATGAAATAATAAAAGGGCTATATATATTTATGGAATATTGGTTTGTGTTAGATCGTTTTGGATCGATAAATTAGTTACTTAGCCGGTAAGTAACTGCAAAAACGATCCGATTTAATACCTGTATTGGGTAATTATCCCAACCGGGCTTTTTATAAAATAATTTATACGAAAATAATGTAATAGTATCCCGTCTTTCGAGAATACGGGTTTTGTGGATATATCGAAATAACTATCGTATCGAAAATTGTACGCCGGGACGCGTACGGGTCAAACCGTAATCTGGATTGAAAAAGTTAAAAGACGGAAAATGTCCGGAATTACCAGATAAGGTTAGGAAGGAGTTTTCGGAAGAGTTTCGGGTTGTAAAAACATAAAAACAGTTGAGGTTGGACGATTTCCGGTAATTATGCAGAAAATAATTATTAAATCTGTAAATCATTATAAAATCATATATCCATCCAAAAATTACCAGAAAAATATCACAATTATTTATATTTTATTCTAGACATATTAAAATTAACATAATCACATTTAGTCACATATATACATCTATTTTTCAATATCAATCAACAGATAATTCACCAAAAATCGCCTAATAATCATATAATAATGATTTATTGATAAAATAATTACACGCGATATCCCTGATATTACAGCTAGATTACAAATAAATAAAAACAAACACTAGCTTCCAACAGCTAGATTACAAATAAATAAAAACAAACACTAGCTTCTTGCCATTATTTTCTCAAGCATTTTTGAATGAGCTTTCTGCCGAGCCTCATTCATTTTACTAGTATTTGCCAAAATGACTTGCAAATCCATCTCAATTTGTTTTGCTTCAATTTTTTTTTCCCGAGTCTCAATTTCTTTTTGCTTAGTGTTATTTAATGCTTCCATTACGTTCAACTTTCTATATGCACTTGCATTTAATGCTTCCAACTCCTCAACTGCTTTTGTTGTTCTTGCATTCACTACTAGAAATAGTGCCTACGACATCACCCCTTTAAAATCAGTTAGAAATGTCACCGATGTTAAAAGCAGTTTTAACATCGGTCGCTTCAAAACCGATGTTAAAGATGTTGTAAGACATCAGTATCTTAACCAACCGATGTCTATAATCATTTTTAAAAGAAATAAAAAAGGACTGGTTCTTTCTTTCCCCCGCTAATACACCTAAAAATTCCCCCTAACCAAAAATTTTATTTTCAGTTTTCCCCCTTAACCAAAACCGTTTCCCCCCTCTCTTACTCATTCTCTCTTCTCTCTCTCTCTCTCTCATTCTCTATTCTCTCTTCTCTCTCACTATCTCGTCTCTCATTCTCTCTTCTCTCAGTCTCTCTTCTCTCTCATCTCTCATTGTCTCTCTTCTCAATCACTCTCTCTAAACCTAACTATACCCCTATTTGTAGAAACCTTTATTTACACTCGATTAATTCCTAAATCGAGCTCGATTGGTGCTAAATAATATTGAAAGAAGTTGGGTCTACTCGATTTGTGTGAGAAAATTAAGTTTATATTATTTTCAAATTTTATGTTTTTATTTTAATAGAGTTTTGTTTACAGGTCTCTGGAGCTTTGTTAGTGTTGAAAGAAGTTGGGTTTGCTTGTTTATGTAAGATTAACTTCTAATCTACTCGATTAAAAGTTGGTGTATGTATTGTTAATCTTGAAAGAAGTTGGGTTTACAGATCTATATAAGCTGTACTGGTGGCCTTGTTATTGTTACTACTATATATGATGATTGACTAAATGAGTGGTTGATTTTACAGGATGATTATGCGGATGAAGATGACGAGTACGAGACTAAATTCAAAAAATAAACCATTGCTTTTTTTTTCTTAGCTACGTGAGTTGTATATATGATCGACTAGTTTATTTAGATCATTATATATTGCACTCTGTGTTAATTATTTCTGCAGTTTTGCTTGAGTATAGTAACTCCTTCTAAATTCATTATTTTACCGTCGGTGTAGATTCTACAAGTGGTTTTCAGAGGTAATTTCCCGTAGCCTATTATATGATTTTTCTACTTGTCCATGTTACATTGGATTTGTAGTTGATTTTAGATTATTTCCAAACAGGGAAAAGAGAAGGGGCAATGGCTTAACAATCTCCAGTATAAGGTATCTGGTCTTAGCAACAGACAGTATGAGCATTTTAACAAGGTGTGAAGTAAATGCCTATAGATTAAAAAAAAGATTCTATTTCATATCACTTGTATGATTCCACTTAATGGTTTTTAATTTCTGAATTATAGATTGTAAAGGATGTGGATGACGACCTTGCAGAGCAGGGTACGTAAATCTAAAGACTTTCTCTTTCTTTTGGTTTTAGGTTAAATATATTGATAATGTTGGGTTCATTAGAGATGCCTAGGACTGCTTGTGTGTCGTATCTTGTTAACTTCCATTGTTAATTTTTTTGTATATTTTGATCTAACACTCGTTATCTTCTTTTCACCATTTGCAGGTGCCAAGCGGCTTGTTCCAGTGGGCATGGGAGATGATGATCAATGCATTGAGAATGACTTTACAACATGTATTACAACTTTAGCAATATGATATCACAATAGGTTAAATAGATTGAGTTTTGTTATACTATTGAATGTAAGCTTGATTACCTTAACAAAGTAATGTCAATTTAGGCGAGCGTTGGTGTGGCCTGAGCTAGACCAGTTGCTTCGGGATGAAGAGGATGGAGTTGCTGCCACTCCTTACACTGCTGTTGTATTAGAATATCGGGTGGTCTTTCATGATCAAACCGATTCATCTTTGTTGGATAGAATTTTTAGTATGTCAAATGGACATGCTAGTTATGATGTTCAACATCCTTGCAGGTATCTTAATATTGATTCGGATTTTTATCTTGCTTTTTAATATTTGATATTTTTAGAGTCCCATTATCCTAATTTATGATTATATGATATTTTATGGGTGTAGAGCTAATGTATCTGTGAAAAGAGAGCTGCATACCCTTAAATCTGATCGATCTTGCACTCATCTGGAATTTGACATTTCCCACACCGGTCTCACGTAAATATATTTCCTTATCTAGTCATATTACAGTTTGTCGTTAACAGAAATACATATTTTTACTTGCCTTTTATTTAGGTTGGAAACTGAGTCATTTTCCTACTTAAATGCAAAGAAGAACGGTCAAAAAGCATGATTTTACAGAAAGATTAACAGTTATGTATTTACATACTCAAATATGAGACATGTGATCATGTTGGAGGCTCCCTGCACACTGAGGCAGAGGATAGAACACTACTTAGCGGAGGCTCCCTGCTACCTCTTTTTCCACCTTGCATTTTGAGGCACGCACTGATCAAATATGCAGATCTTTTAAGGCATATGTTACACTCATTCGCTCTTTCGCTTACTGTTTTACTGATTTCCTACCAAGAAGGCATATGTTACACTCATCAATGGATGTTAATATAATCATAGTGTTTTAAAATATCTAGTCTACTTCAACAAACCTTGGCTAGTTATATTAATAAACGATTAGTCATAAGTTTACATATATTATTGATTAATAATAATTCTTCTAAAGTTTGTTTATTATTATATTCACATGACAGTATTTATGTAGCAATATTGTACTTCACGCACCTTATCATCCTTTCACAGATGCATATGACTATGTTTTTTACATTATACAGGATTGCTCCATCAAGAATTAATGTTACTTATGCATTGGTTAATGAGAGAACTCCTGCAGGACGAATCCACAAAGGCGTCTGTTCAACTTGGATGAAGGTAATTTTTTAACCCATGTACTGATGAAGTTGGTAATTACTTAAGAGGGGTTTTGTTAATGTGGAGGTTTAAATAACATAATAAATTTAACTCTATTCTTTGCAATAAAAAAAGCTAGCTTTCTTTTATCTAGATCTCGGTGTTCCAATGTAGCAAACAGAGATTTTTTCTATTAAATGCTTAATTATTTCAGAATAAATAAAGTTCATTTGATTATCCAATCCCTTGAATTCTTCTTTCTTTTTCTCTGGTTCTTGCTTTATAACAATTGCATGCTTCCCTGCTTTTTTGTGCACGTACTCAACTAGCTTTGCGGGATCAAATACTCTTTGACTATCACTTGTGAGCCCTTCAGATCTGTGTCCGCAATCTCAATCCCCGTGAATCAATAAAAACAACTTAACTGATATGATATAACCTACTAACAATCTCCGATCAGTGGACTTGGTAATTTAGTAGCAGTATCCATAGAGTCGGTAACTTAAAATGGCAGACCTTGCGTAAAAATTGCTAATAATGTAAAATTTAGTTAATAACACCTAACAAAATTAAAAAATAAGATGAATTTCTGATTGAAAATAACAAGATGGATGATCGATTTTATAATAGAAAAACAAAACAAAAAAAATCAATGGAACATCAAGAAGTGGTTATTTTATTCTAGTTGAAGAATATACAGATTGCGATGCACTTTTAATTTAATATGCAATCATATAAGCCTTTTTAACAAATTTTATACCACAGTGCTCTTTTTAGCTAAGATGGAAGAGAAAAGGGATTAACAATAGAAAAGGGAACGAAAAGTAGAAAATTAGAAATTAGACTGATAAGAAATCATGAATCACCTTTCATTCGTTCAATACGTTTCTTGATCTCTTGAGTACAAGCTTCACAATGCATGTGTACTTTTAAAACCACTGTAATTATCTAAGGATGCAGTCACTATTACAAAACAATTACTTAAAAAAGTGTAGATCCCATAAGGAATCCCAAGTACTACGATCAAATATGCCCCCACATTGAGAAGTGAGAACCAACAAACTAGGAAAAAAACAGAGAGTTAACAATGGTAACAAAATGCAATGATTAATAATTTGCAACTCGTAACCTCTTTTTTCTCTGGCAGTTTAGGAATGTCTTTCTCCTCGGGGTTTTTTGTGTTCTTCCGCTGGTGGAGGGATTGGAAAAAGAAGCTCAACATGCCGGTGACTCTTACGCTGAACCCTGGCTAACACTTTAAGTGGATATGTCTTCTCACCTTTCACCATAACCTTATAAGTCTTTCTATTAAATGTTAACACTTATGATTCTTTCCATTTATAGAATGTTGTGCCATTGGAGGAAAACTATGATTGCAGCTGGGCACCCATCTTCGTTAGACAGTCTAATTTTAAGCTTCCATCTGGTTCTAAAGTGCCTATTATTATGATTGGTCCTGGCACTGGATTAGCCCCTTTTAGGGGATTCATTCAGGCCAGAAAGTGCAGAAAAATTGATAGTTGTAAGTTT
The DNA here is from genome assembly GCF_009905375.1 of Apium graveolens. Lineage (NCBI taxonomy): Eukaryota > Viridiplantae > Streptophyta > Magnoliopsida > Apiales > Apiaceae > Apium > Apium graveolens. The sequence continues at coordinate 309,150,220 of NC_133648.1, read as the reverse complement.
GTTTATTTTTATTATGAACACCAAACAACTATATTTGGGAAATTAGCTTGTCATCATCCATCTGCAAGAATGATGCTACTAATCATTTTTAATGTATCCTATAAACAGTTAAGCTGACAGTTCAGTAGTGTTTAAGATTTAACATTTAGGAAATTATCTATAAACAAGAAACTAGCTAAAGCAACTAATCATGTATTCGTATGTGGTCAGTGATTAATACTAGACTTAGCTTTTAAATATACGTTCAACATTTGTGAAGTAAATAATTTGTAACATTTTCTTATACTTGTATCCTATCAGCATTCACTTCATGTCTGTACTTTGTTAATTATAAAGACAAGCTCAAGAGGGAGCTGTACGTGATGCTACCAACTTTGCTTCAGCTGATACTATTTATGGTTCAACAACATATCCATCCGGGGAGAATTTCTTGGGGAATGCGACTTTAGTGAGCTAGATAGGTTAGGAATGTGATTGTAAGTAGATAGTTTTTGATGTTGATGTAGATGTAGATATAGAAATATGTTGGTTGAATGCTGATATATAAGTTTTTTGGCATATATTTGTTCTCATTTAAGATTGTTTTTTTTATTAATATAGCTTTTATTTTAATTAAAGAGTACGATATATCTTGGATAGATATAACATCATTTAATTATAATTAAATGATGTTAAAAATAAGCAAAACACAACAATTATGACAGGAAAAATGATGTAAGTATGAACTTTCACATCGCTAACCTAAGTGAAACTGATGTAATATGCCATATTTAACATCGCTAACATAATTGAAATCGATATGATATGCCATATTTAACATCGGTTCTATGTAGCAACCGATGTATTATTCAAAGTAAGACATCATTTCTTTTAAGAATCTGATGTCTATCAGTTTAATGTTCTTCCTTGTTATATGTTTATAGTGCTTCTTAACCTCCTATTTACCATTTTTCACATTCTAGTTTTAACATGTTATTAAAAAAAGGGCTAATTATACATCAGTTTGATAAGAAAAACCGATGTCTATGTACATCTTTAACATCGGCTAAAAACCGATATTAAAGACCCCTACCTTTCTCTACACATGCGAAGACATCGGTTTGAAAAAAAGAAGACATCGGTTTATAACCGATGTCTAAGGGCACTTTTCTAGTAGTGATTCCCTTTCCCCTTCATTTTAGCTGTTTTCACTTCCATAGGATGAACCGAATATTCAACAACATTCTCACTTGTTGGTGTATCATTATTTACTGATGATGAGTAGGCTCCAGAAGAGCTTAATTTAGTTCTTTTCGAGCTTTCAGTAGTTGAAGGAGTCCTCCACTTGGGTTGTCCTTGAAGCTGAAAATAATGTGGTTCAAAGTTGGACTTCTTCTTGTACGTAGTTGTATGGAGTGAATGAGCTGCACCAATTATGTTGCTCAAGTTTGAACCACTTCCGACTTGTTTCTGGGCCTTTTTAAAACACTTTTCATATTTATGAGCACCTTCATTTATTCGTTGCCACTTTTTTATTATAGCCACAACTCCTCTTTTGATGACACCAGGATTTTCTTCTACACAATATTGCTGAATTTGTTCCCAAAACCCATCAGCTTTTTGATCTGTACCAACCAGTGGGTCAATTGATACATTTAAACATGCACTTATTAAGAGTTTATCTTCAACCCACTTCCACTGCCCAATATTTTCTATTATATCTTCGATTTCCTCGTAATCATCATTAAGATCAATAAATTTTGCATTATTAAATGCAGGCACTTTTGAATGTGGAGAATTTTGAGTAGGTGATTGTTGGGTTTTAAATTGTGGATTTGAAAATGGAGGAAATGGAAATTGATAAGGATAATTTTGAGGATATGGAAAAGGAAATTGAGAATTTTGAGAATGTGGAAATTGATATTAAGAATTCGGGATTTGAGGATTTAAATCAAAATTTTGTGCATTTGGAAAAAAAGGATTTGGATATGGAATTGAGGCTTTGAATTTTGAGAATTTGTAGGGGGAGTGTTATTTGGATTTATCTTTTAATCTAATTTTTTGGAGAAATAGGGAGTATGAATAATAAGAGTGTGAAAATTATGTATATATAGAGCTACAAATATTACAGTGACTAACATATATGTTACAAAATAGTAACGTTATAATTTATAACGTTAGACTACTTTTATGTACATGTTAGTTTTTTTCAGTTTTGACAAAAACATATTAATAAAATAATAAAAAGTAAGCAAATGGTCATGGCCAGTATAGAGGTCACGCCCTCTTTTTTTCCAAATGCTCCAATGAGGTGAAAGTTGAAGCCCATGACCATTTTGAGTGTCCCGAGACAGCAAGCGGCCTGCATTGCAACTGCTCTTAGATACCCCCTAATCCGCCTCTGCTCCTTCTGTGCCATTTTAAGCGGAGATATTTTTGTATGATATATTTTTATTTTATTTTATTTATATAAAAGTAGAAAACTATTTTATTATATAAAAACATAAAATTGAATATATAATATGTAGAAATATCTTTTTTCAGAACATTGAAATATGTAAAAAAAATCACATAAAAATGGGACGGATGGGACGATGGGAGTATGTTAAGCACATAACATGGCTCCATCACTTTTCTAGCATATTTTTACATTTAATTTAATAATGTGGTACATGCGTTCATTTCTTTCCAAAAGTGAAATGAAACGTCAGTTAATAATTTGGAGTTCTTGCAGTGATACCCATGTCAATTATGGATGACAATTTTATTTGATCCAACGGATATCCAATATGTTTTAATCTGTTTAAATTTATCCGAATTCAAATTTTTTAAATTTGGATTTAGATTTGAATCTTATTTTTAGATCCGAAAGAGTTTAGATCTGGATTTGGATCTCAGATGTACTAAACCGATACTCTACCCGAAATCCAAAATTCGTTTGAAACTTGATCCGAACCTGAAACTCGAAAAAAAAATTGATGACATATTCATATCCTAAATAATTTTATAACAATAAAACAAGATTTATATACATCAAATAATTAAATTTAATGTTTATAATCAAAATGTTGGATAATATATATAATTAAATTTACTATATCTAACGCTAATAATGAATTATATAAATATATTGAGTACTATTTTTTAGTTAAATAAATGAATATTCATAATTGATTCGAACCTTTGACCAACATTTAGGAATAAGTGATTTATTTATTAATTAACCCTAAGCTGAATATCAATTTAATTTTTATAATTATATTATTAATCAGTATATATTTAATTGAGAATAAAATCTTAAAATAGTATTAAACAATATGTACACCAGTAAATCAATATAACCATATATACGCAGTGTTCTAAAAATCGGCTGGTTAACAGATTAATCGGCCGATTAATCGGAGTTCGGCCAGATCCCTTCTGGATTAATAAAATATCGGGTCAAAGAGCGTTATTTTTAAATCGGTCAAAAGTCGGTCGATTCGGTCAAAAATCGGTCAGTTCGGTAAAAGGGTGAAAATTAATGAAATAAATATTTTTTTAAAGAAAAGTTAAAATTTAATAATAATACATTTATTTATATTGACTATCATATACCCCTAAATCATAATGTCCAATAATTGAATAAGTTTATTCAATTAAATTATTATTTCTTCCGAAAATTTACTCGATCGATTCATTCATTTCACAATCTCTTGTAATTGATTCGCCATGTAATTAATTTTAGCATATCACGAATTTATATCTAATTTATAGAGTAACGTTCGATGGAGACCACCTTTTTGTTGGGGACCACTTATGTTATGCAAATAAAATCTTGCATAAAAACATTACAAAACGTATTATTTTGAGAATTATGCTCTACAAAGATCATTATTTCATTCAAAATCTTGAATATCATATATGTACTGCATGTATAGCATTACAAAATATTTTATTCTACGAAACATTTAGTTTGCAGAGTATTTGTTCAGTTTGCAGAACGTACACATTTTACTTATTAAACTTAAAGGATCTTCGAAAATTTTAATGAATTAGTGATATTTGTAGAACATACTTCACAAAATAATATATTTTATAGTATTTTGATTACAAAATATAGGTGGTCTCCGAGGTCTCCGGTAAAATAGTGGTCTACATAGAACTTTATTCCTAATTTATATATAGTAGTTACTAACTTTCTAACCAATAAGTAGTGAGGTTTATTATTATGCATGAACTAACTACAAAAAGAATATGCATAAACCACTTAAATAATAAATATGAACTAATTATACGTGGTATTATTTTTGTAATTCTTATGAGAATTTAATAAAATTTAAGTAGAATTATATATTATTATTATTTAATTCATTAAATTCCTTCCTATTAATTTTCCGATTAATCAATTCGATTAATCATTAAAAGGTAACTCCACCGAACGATGTCGATTCTTGAATATTAGGAGATTGTATGTACCTATATTCTAAGTTAAATTAGTCTTAAATTTTTACAAAATAAGAAAGTTATATATTATTATATACAATATTCAAATCTCAATGTGGGAAAATGGCAGGTCCGTAGGTTACCTGAATTCTCTTTTTGTGCTAGTTACAGGCTTGAGGTGTTTGTCATCAATGTTGTCACACGCGCCAGTACTCTCTCTTTTCGCCTCCTATCAAGTGTTATAAACTGTTGGTATTTATCCAGAGGTTTGGTAAACCCGTGATTACAATTTGACATCATAGTTGTAAAATTCTCTAATTGGTACTATTCGATTTATGTACTGATTAGGGATTAATCAGTAAATTGGAAATTAATTGGAGGAATTAATCGGTAAAAAATCAGATATATTTAATTAATTAAATAATATTAATATATTTACCTTATTTGTTATGAAATATATAATTTAAAAATAATTTATAAATATAAATCAGATGTAAAAAATTAAATCGGTCAAATATTTTTTAAAAATTAATCAGAAATTAATCAAGAATTTTCAAAAAAATCAGGGATTTTTAGAACACTGTTTGACATGTGTAATCTCAAGGTTGAGGAAGCTAATTTTCAAATAACTTATCCATAGATATACTCTATCAATTTCATTTTTTAAGACAACTGAATCATATAAATTTTTTTACATATCATATATACATATTTGTCATAATGGTCATTATTTATTTTAGATGGTATCTTATGTTTTCTCACATGTTTCATTGGAGGAACATTTTTGTCATAATATGTGATATGGTCATTATTTATTTTAGATGGTATTTTATATTTTCTCACATGTTTTATTGGAGGAAGAAAAATTCTTTCAATTTCTAGTCTTTGACTCAACGATAATACAACTCCAAGCCAAACTAACAATTTTTGGGTAAAATAAGCACCATGTACAAAGCTACCTGACAAATTTTGTTAGGATAAATACACACAAATATAAAACCAAATATTGTAAAACACACACAAAATATATGACGTAAAAAACCCACGTTTCAACTTATATTATCAATCTAAATAATTATTAATAATACAATCAATCTTACCAAACGATATTCACTAACACGATACTTAAGCCAAACAATACTCAATCATATATCAAAAAAACATGACTAGGTGTAAACAAACAAAAACCGGACAAAAGAACCGCACCTAAAAAATTGAAACCGACAAAAACCAAAAAAACCGTAACCGAACTAAATCGAATCGATGGAACGGTTTGATAACGGTTACAGTTTTATCCTGTAATCGAACCAAAAAATCGAACTACTTATATAATTTATATAATTAAATAATAAATAATATAATCATATATAATATATAATTTAATATATAAGACCTAATATAGTTAGCTAAATCCTAGGGGAGGATGTTCAATACCTTTACCGCGTGTTAGGGGAGGATGTTCAATACCTTTACCGCGTGTTTAAGTTTTTTAGTCTAGCAACTCCCGATGCCCTCTCTATTTACTTCTATATATAAACTCCATGTAATTTTGTGATAATAGAAATTGTATAATTTTTTATTTTATTTTTTTAATTTGTGGTATTTTCAAAATTTTAATTATTAAATTTGTAAAATAGTTTTTAGTTAAAATAAAATCGATAAACGATTAACCTAACCGAAAAAACCGTTATGGACGGTTCGATTACGGTTAATAGGTGGAAACCGAACTGAACCGACACGTATGGTTCGGTAACGGTTTCTTATAAAACCGATCTGAATCGACCCGTGCACACTGCTAAACATGACTATGTATATATAGTCATCACAAACTTAACCACTAGAACTAATTACCTAATCTCATTATAATAATAATTGTCTACCCATACAATTATTACTCTGTCCAATTATGATAATAATTTTCTATCCATACAATTATTATCTAATTTAATTATGTTTTCTATTACCAAGCCTACTACGTATTGGGTTGAAACCCAACAACTTTAACAACTTTATGGTAATATACACAAACTAGTTTATAACCCGTGCGATGCATGGGTTACCTAGTTTATTATTATTTTATATATTAATATTATTGTTTTTCTAACAAAAATCAGAATTATGTATTTTTATAGATTTTTAATATGTTATCATATTAATTATAAAACAAAAATAATTCATACAAATTTATTTTTATAAAATTAAAAATAAGAAAGAGTTAAATGATTTTTGGATATAATTCTATCTTTTTATGTTAAATATGAAACAATAAAACTTTTGTTAGTAATAATTGTATGATCAGCTGTAATTTGGTCACTCAATTCCTAATTGTTAGATTTTATAAATTAAATTAATATTAACCATTAGGTATAATTATAATGCTAACATATTAGTTTAAGCTTGAGTTTCACCAACAATCTACATAATTTTAAATTAAAATATCTAATTGAAACGCATGACCGCATAACATATTTACTAAGACGAAAATTTAAAAAAAATTGTTAGTAGCCCGGGTGCTTGCAACTTGATTAATCAATTACTAACCGTTGATTTTTTTTAAAAAATATATGACCCGCTAAATCAAATTAATAATAAAATATTAAAATAATAATTATTTAGAAAAATCGAGCGGGTTATGGGCTAATAATAATTTATCACAAATAATTTGATGTTCTACTCATATAAAATTTGAATGATACATGATCTAAGCGTCATTAATGAATTTTTTTCTTTAATTTATTTTAAATAATAATTTCTTTGTAATTTAAATTTTAAGAAAATTACTGGAAGTAGAGTTGTTAAATACGGTTAGAGTTATATTCTATTTAAACATTATTGAGCAAGATTGAAGCTGTATATATAACTCGACAATGCTGATTTGTATAACTCAACATAAAACAAAGGACTTGAAAATAATCTATGTTCCACTAGAATCAGTACAAATTGTTTATTGGGCATATACGTGATGATCTTGGTAGCTACAGTGAAGAAGATGTTAACAGAGGTCCGTATGAAATTCATTAATATGTTCAGGCAACGGAGGAATAAGGTTGAAGTCATTCGAAATAATTTTTAAGATTAGTGTGAAGACCTCAAGGATTCTATGTGAAATTGATTGTATCTAATAGAAGACTTGACAATGATTTGACAAGATTATAAGTACGAAGACCTGAAAGCGGAATTAGTCATCTTTGAAACAGACCATTGCACTAGGTATCAGTGACATGCATGTCATCAAAGTCGGTAATTATTCAATTCTTTGTTAAATTATATATGGATAATAAATCTACGATTTGTTCTTGTGTGCTCTAGTTTGTATTAAAAAAATTAAACAGATCATTGTAGTTATGAAAGATATTTTCAAGAACACTAAATTTATTAGTTGTATATGATTTAATAAGAATATGAAGTAAATATAATGATAATAATAAGTTACAATTTATGATTAGATTAAGAACCGGGAGTATAACTATTTGTTTCAGGATCTTGTGAGTGGTTGAGATTGATATATTCCAAATATAGATTCTTTTTTATTTTTATTCAATATTATTCATATTAAAACTAAGTACATTCCTTTTATCCTCAATTATGTTCGTTCACCGCGTAATATTTGTTTTTACTCATCCAACTGCAGAACATTGCTTCATAATATTGTAAAATATTTAAACAAATGCTATTTAAAAAAATTGCATTTTAAATATCTTTTAAAAATTATTTAAATACCTCTCAAAGTTCTGTTCCAAAATATTAAAGTATTTATATTAATTTTATTTCAAAATATTTAAATAATTGTCTCAATTCTGTTTCAATATATTTGAATATTAGTTTTAGTGATTTTCAAAATTACTCGATTTACATATCAATTTAAAATATTTTTATTAATATGATTGTTAGGTTACACACACTGTAAAAAGGGGTTGAATACATTGTATAGCACAATTAAATCGAATTCAAAGAACACAAGTAACAGAAAACAAACTTTATTAAACTCTGTTACAATGTAGAACTGTCCTCTCTCAGTGATGAACAAATATCACGAGAGCTGCTAGGGTTACAATGAATAATATTCTCGATAATGATAACACATATAGTGTAAACCCTATATCTGTGTTTATATACTACACAGTTATAAGATAATCGCTAATTCATATGGAATATAATTCTACTTCCTAAAATATATCAATCATATATCTTTTCTTCCAGGTATTCCATTCTTCACAAAATTCCTTCTTCATGCATATTTCTTCTTACGTTTGTCTTGATCTTCTTTCCTTTCAATCAGCCGCCTTCCTTATCTGAAAGTTTCCTTTAAGTCCTGATATTATCTTCTGATAAATATCTCCTGAACCTTAAGTACTGATAAATTAAGTTCTGACTTCAGTATAAGTGCTGATTTCAGTTAAGTACTGATTTGTTTTGTTCAAGTAAGATCTGAAAACTAAATACAAATCATATTAGACATGACATATATATCTAACAATCTCCCCCAACTTGTAAATTAGCATAATATACAAGTTTAACAGATATTTGATGATGTCAAAAATATTAAGTACAAATGCATGAGAATTTGACTAGATAACTATAACTTACAGTCCTTAAAGCTTTACCAACTTTAACTTCTGATAACAACTTCAGTCTGTATACACATCAGAATTTGAGCAGTTTTAGATCTTGACTTGGCTTCACTTTCTGATCTCTTTGATGTCAGGAGTTGTTCTGAGATAGTTCGTTAACAAACATCTCTCAGCTTATCTGAGTCCATCAATCATCCTCCTTTTAGCATCTTTGAGTTTTGCAGTATCTTCACCAGTTTGGAAGATAGCATATCTAAGATCATTAATGTAATAACCCCAATTTTTGGAAATTTTTGAAACCATTATGAATAGTGTTTTTGCTGAATGAGAAAAATTTTCATGCCACGCTATGTAGGGGTTCTGTTATTGATCTTATGGAATATTATTAGTACTCTATGTGGTATATAAGTGTATGTAAAGATCGTCAGAATCCAATTCCGAACACTTTGATTTTCCCGGAAATCCAATAGATGCGGAAATAATGAATATAAGGTAACAGGATAAAAAGGATTTAAATTAAAGGATTATAAGAGAGGATCATAAAAGGAATACAATATATTGAGAAAGGTTAAGGGAACCTAAGTAATAAGATCCCGGGTATGATCCCTCAAACGATAATCGAAAACGAAAGTTAAGCGAACCGTATAACAGATCAGCGGTCATTAGGCAAACGATTAGGAAGTTAATCAAGGGGATTAGTGGGGATGATGTCATCCAACCAATAGAAATAGGACAAGGAGGGGAGGATGACATCATGAGGATGACACAAGCATGACATGGGAAGGAAGGAGGTGTGGTTGAATGAGAACCACACAAATTCAAGGGCAACAAGGTAATTGACTAAATCAAACACAAAAACAAAGCAACCAAGCCAAGTAAAATCATTTTCATCAAAATCAAAAAGAACCAAGGCTTGTTCTTGAAGAAGCTCTCGGCTTTTTACTATTCAAAAGAGCAAGAAATTCAAAATCAAAGATCCAAGCTTCCTAAATTGGTGAGTTAATTCCCTAATCATCTTCATGCTTAGTTAGGGCTATATCATGAGTTTAAGCCATCAATTTCTTCTCCATCTTCTCCATTTAATCAAAGAAGAAGACTATGAATAGTGTTTTCAAGTTTTTAACTTGAAGTTTTTCTTGTTTTCCTTGAAGATCCAAGCATTCCTAAGACTTCTCAAAGCTTCTTAAGGCTTCCTAGCTCCTCCCACCACTTCAAGGAAGGTATACCATCTCCAAACCCTATATTCCTATGTAGTATAAGATGATTTTGATTAGTAGAATGATATTGTAGCTTGTTGTTGTGATTAGAGTTTGGGAATTGAAATGGTAGTGAAATGGAATGGTAAATGTTGTGGTTTTGATTAAAAGAACTTAAGTATGGTTAAAGTTAAGCTTAGGCATAAGTATGAATGTTAAAATTGAATTGGTTGAGGTTGTTATGATGTGATAAGTATGGATGTTGGTTGTATGTTGGATTTGAGGTTGAATTGGGAGGGTTTTGAATGGTTTAAAATATTGGAAATCGCGTAAACATAGCCGTCGTAACGTCCGATTTTCTTTGGACTGTTTTTGTGCATAGCATTAGGACCCGAGAACCCCCTGCTAGATTATGACCATTGCCATTTTTAGATAGCTCATGTTACGAGCTTCGTTTTGATATATAGTTCGTTCGGTTCCGATGCACGGTTTAGGAGAAACGACCGTTTCAAGTAACGGCGTTTCGCGAACGAAACTTTTCCCCTCGCCTTACTTTGAAACATAGGTTAAAGACCAAAAAGGGTTAATTAATGCATGAAACATTTATGGTAAGTGTGTTAGGCAGTTGGTAAGACACTCGCGAAGGAATCGCCTTAAAACTCATAAAGGTTAAATTATTAAAAATGGTGGAGCCGAGGGTACCCGGGTGACTTAAGCAAATCAGTAAGCGCAAAACAAGCGTTAGAGTCTAAGTTAGTTAAAGTATAGATTTACAAGTGACTTTGGTTTAATTCCAACTTACTTGTTGTTTATAGGTTACCAGACTCGTCCCGAGTCTTTTATCATCCCAAGTCACTCAGGCAAGTTTTCTACCCGTTATACTGTTGTTGTGATGTAAATATATGTATATACATTATCTTGTGATAAGTGCATGATTGTTATTAGCAAATTTTGCGATATATTGGAGCATGCTGATATGGTATATATGCATGATTGTTTCGTAATCTGGTTATCTATCTGTTGATTTCAATGCTTATAGTTGCATAATACCTATGCTAGAGGATAGCGGTAACTTGCATATACCCTTAGTATAGGGACCCAAAGGTGAAAATATTTTCTAAAACCGGGAGTCGAGGATCCCGAGTAGATTTTGTATATATGGATATGGATATATATATATATATATATTTATATATATATGGTTATAGTTTTCCAAACTATTGATCGAATAAGGTTTATTCGATAACTTTTATTTATTTATTGAATATTATTTGAATATTCATTCGAGGGCTTATGACTCAGTTTATATTATTTAATGAATATTATTTGAATATTCATTTGAGGATGTATGACTCCGTTTATTTTATTTAATGAATATTATTTATAATATTCATTCGAGGTATTATGACTCCGCTTATTATTTAATAATATTCTTTATTTTATTAAAGAATAATGTTTCGATAATCAAACTTATTTTCGATTATTCAAATAAAGATAGTACTTTCGTATAAGTATATCTTTGGTTATTTAATATTCATTTCAAGTATGAGTTTTAAAACTTCTACTTCAATTATTTTTATAAAGATTATTCTTTACGGGAATATTATTTAAATAATAATATTCAGATATTTTCTAATATATCGGGACTGATTTATTTTCATAAATCAGCAGTACTCCAAACATTCTTAAAAATGTTTTCGAGTCTTCAAAATGATTTTTAAAGTTAGAGTGGACCCCAAGACTCATTTTTATATTTAAGATCTTCCTTTCAAAGGGGATTTAAATACTCGATCAAAACCTGGGGGATCCAGCTCTGTGGTGCATTTTACATTCGCAACGTGGTTGCTGTTTTGAGAAAACAAATGAATTGATTACTTACCCAACGTTCGGGAAGTAAGCCCATCTAATTGAGTCGGCATAAGCGACAGGCCGGGGTACGGTCTATCAAAGTGTAAGTGGCTGGGTGGCAGTCCATCAACGCGTGAGTGGCCGGGTAACGGTCTAGCGCGAGGTCCTAATGCGGCCAGGATGATGACCGGTGAGGAATTCATCCATCTACAGTAGAAAAGGTTACTTATTGGTATCTTTGCCTGATCAGCAAGATATCTGGTTTATGCCAAAATTCTTTTCCTTTCCAAAATTCATTGGATATTATAACTCTGTTCATACTTTACATGACAGAGATTTTCAGAAAATATATGAGATATATATATATATGGATATATATATCAGGACTTAATGAAGTATCTCGTAACTTCATTATTTACAATGATATTTCAAAGATTGAATCTATTCAAATCTTGTCTTGTAGTCTCATCTATGTGATGAACTTTTGAAACTAATTATAACTTGAACGGTGGTAGTTCAAGTAGTATTTGGGAAAGATATAAGTATATTGGGGTATCTTGTAACTTCATCTTTGAAACTTATATCTAATTAATAATTGTCTTATGAATGACAAAGAATTTCAGAAAAACGTTGAGACAAGGTTAGATATATGAGATCACCTTGCAACGATATTTTTTTATACAGTTATACACTGGGACTTTGTGTATATTATGCATGGAAGAGGACTTCCAATATTTTGAAAAGTATATATGTATATATATATATACTGAATATTTTGTGACTTCATCGCATTAAGATATCAACTTGGTTCATTTCTTTTGACCAAGACTTTCATGAGTACTATGAGAAGGCTCATATATTGTTAATCATTATACATATTATTTTGGTGGGCTTGCTGCTCACCCTTGCTTTCTTCTTTCATCACACAACATCAGATAGATAAGATGAACCGGACCAAGCTCCCGATTCGCAAGAGGTTAGGAGACGTTCCGCAGTTTTCTAGAAGCACTGATGCCGCCGTAGCTGAGGTAGGAACTACCAATAGGCTAGGCTTTCAACTTCTGATGTACCAGATTTATGTATATTTATGAATTGTAATAATGGAAAAAAAATGTAAATTTAGCCAGAAAACCTTTTAAGGTGTATTGGCAGATAATTGTGGAATATAAGGACTTGTGATTATTTTTTTGGATGTTCATCTCTGAGACTATAACGTGTGGTGTGTGTGTTTATTGTGGGGTCACAGTGCAGAGTAGTTGAGTAATTATTAAGATTGGATGTTATTAAGGGAAATGGAACTCATGACGACCCGGATCCCCGACCCCGGATCTGGGGGTGTTACAGAAATGGTATCAGAGCTAAGCGTTATAAACCTCAGAGATGATGTGACGTTAAGATAATAAGTTCACTAAGATAATAGTCGGGCTACCTAACGTAGCACTGACAGATAAAACCCTTACGGGAACCCTTATAAGTATCGTGATAGTAACATAGTTCGTTCTCGTATAGGGCAGCGGAGCACCGAACCTTGAGGTTCAGGAGCATCAACATGAGGATGTTTTATTACAAGTTGGAGATCAAATTGTGAATCCGATGGAGTACCCTAATGAGGGACCGGATGAGGTTCAGTTAGAGAATGTTGCGGTTGAGGATGTTATTCCGGAAAGGATTGTGGCTGAAGAGGATCTCATGGAGGATCCTGATGAGAATGAAGAGAGGACCGCTGAGGAACTGATGACCGTAGTCAGGGCGACTACCAGAGCAAGAATGGCCGCGAGGGTGGCACTAGAGGATGAAGAGTTAACAAGGGCACAAAGGTTAATGAGGGCAGAAGGAGTGGGGCCTTTCACAACACCAATTATACCAGTATCAGACCCTCTTCCAGAGGCTCCTGTAGACACCCATGAGGTTCCCCCAATTCCTGTTCCCTCCCCTGTACAGAGCCCAGCACATACTGAGGAAATGCCACCTTTATCCCCTGAACCATTGTCACCTGATACCGTGCTTGGTTATCCATTTGGATCTCCTGGGTCTGCACCACCTGCACCCCATGGACTGCTAGATGCTACCACTCAGGCTTCTCTTATCGCCGATTATTATATGACTTTGGGTGGCCTGTCTGAGGCCCGTAATGTTAGGAGTGATCTGTTGGATCGACTTACTGCACCAAGGATTGAGGGCGGGATACTTCCGGCAGGATTAGCGTATAGCATGGAAAGGATTGAGGCTACCACCCGTGTTACAGCTAGAGGCCATCTTGAGGGTCAGGTTGATCCGGCTCTACTTGCGACTATCTTAGACCTCATCACCTCTGTGATGGAGCAGGTTAGGGATGTCGTGCATGCTCGCATCTCTTAATCCATGGTAGTGTGTAGAGCCAGAGCAATCAAACAAGGGTTTCATGTAGCACCGCTTTTGGAGGATTAGCTTAAGTTATGAATGATTAGTTTTAATGATGAGATGACTATCTACGGTAGTACTTTTGGAATAGGAGCGATAAGTTCAAATGATGTAATCCTCTTTAATATGTTCAGTTGTTGTACCCTCGAACAAATGGTTATGTATATATTCGTTAATTTCAGTTCAGGTCAGTTTGTTTGTGATAAATCACATTGTTAATTGCTCTATTAACACTTAAGAGAGTGTCATGAAGTTTATCGAACTTAAGAATTCATAATTTGCAATCGTGCAAGGACTAAACGAGGGGAAGACTTAAGCAAAGTAAGTAAGACAAATATCCGGAGATTCTTAAAATTTTCCAAGTAATATGCCCCCACAAGGAAAAAGATTAAGCGCAAACCTGGAACGTGATAATCAGGGAGGTTGCAATTAAGATATAAAGAAACCGGAATATAATAAAGTGGAAAATGAAGATTTTAAATTAAAAGATGACTCCAATTATGGGGAGTAGGAAGAAATATTTAGACTAAGAAAGCAAAAGTCGAGCGAGATAAGGAGACCCGAGACGGTACTCCTATACGGAAATTCATGAACCTGTCTAAACAGAACTTATATTTTATTCCCAACCACCACCTTGAGGAAACAATGTGGTGTGAAATTCTTTCAGGACCTCTAAGTCGCTAAGCTCTCAGAGTTCCAAGGAACAAGCTGGCCCAGTCGAGGCAAGAGCCTGGCTAAAGGAAATATAGGAATCATTTGAGATTCTAAATGATGGACGAACCACAAAAGACTGTTTTTGTCACTTACCCTCCTAAGAGAGAGGCCACCCGCTGGTGAAAGACCAAGGAAGGCACGAAGCAAGAGATTATAATAAACTGATTTAAGTTCAGACAATTATTTTCAGGGAAAGTACTTCCCAAGGTATAGGAGGTAGTGTCAAAGCTTTGGAGCTAGAACAAGAGGCAGATGAGTATGATGAATTATGAATCTAAGTTGTAAAAGTTATCAAGATTCGTTCTGAGGACACGAATCCAGAATGACGGGATATTTGAAATCAATGCTTATGTTGTGTTAGTTCATGAAATAATGATAAGAGAAAGGAATATAAAGGCAATAGAGTTTGAGGAATGATAAGGAAGTTGGGTATGAGGAAACCCTAAAGACTCGTAGTAATAGAAATAGAAAAGTATGTAATCGTCAGGATGAGGGTGATTCACCATGAGTTAAAATTGATGGTTGAGGGCATAAGAGATACATATATATTATCCCCTGTAAGTTGGGAGGATTCGAAGAAACCTTGAGATAGTTCGAAGGATAAATAATGAGACGCGGATAGACTGAGGAGACAAGAAAGTAAGAAATTAAGAAAATTGGATGAAGGAAGTGACCTTCAAGAATGTGAAGTGTAAGACCGGTGGCTTGATACCCAGGAAGGGAGATGCCAGGTATGAAAGATATCCCAACATTGAGATGACTGTTGAGATAAACAACAAAAGTAAATAAGGATTTATTAAGAAGAAGTTCACGTTGAACACGACCAATATCTTCCAGATCATCCATGTGATCATTACCAAATCAGGAAAGAAAAGCGGATAACCATTTTTATCTTTTGGAGGCCATGCGGATTGACCTTAACTTGAATAAGGATGCTATTGTGAAATTCGGTATAGACTATCGAGGTGGAAATGATTGAATAAGATACCCTTATCAGGGATATATGACTTTATTTATCCATGGAAGGATGCTTGTACCTTTTTAAAGGTGGAATTAAGGATAGAACATCGGTAACTTAAAACGAATCCTAGGGGAATGCATAAAGGTTGGCATTTCACCCTTAATAGGGATAGTATGAGTTTTGACTAGTATGAATTGGAAAGGATTAAGGTAATAATAACCTTTAAGGATCAGTGGAGAAATTTTTCAGAAGTATATAGACAATGGTTCTAGTATTAGTAAATGGTATTTTGATATGCCCTGTATATAGGGAATACAGGAGGAACGATTGAAGGATAACCTTAGAGGTTTTACAAGGAGAAAGGAAATATTCGAAATTCTCAAGAATAAAAATGTTGATAAAGGAAATATGACATAATTATAATGATGCCAAGTGGGGCACGTGTTAAACCACGAGAAAGTATGGATCGAACCAGTAAAGGTCGAAATTATTCAGGGCAATTAGGACTTAAGATAAAAGATGTTCTAAGTATGATTGAGAGTTAGTCGTGACAGTGATTAACCTCTAAAGACTGAGGCAATAACTTATGGAAAAATGGTGATATTTTTTTTTACTCATCAGATTTTAAGGATTACATCTTCACAAAAGCAGTGATTGAAATAAGGTAGAAAATTTATTTGGAGGTGGTTAAAATGACATTGACTATAAGGAAATTTTAATATCAGGAAAGGCCAAAGAGGTGGCCGACACTTTAAAGGTAAGAGGATAATTATAGGCGCTTGTGCCAGAGGAATACAGTGATGATGGTTAAAACTGTGAAGGTTGTATTATGGTTTGGAAGATTGACATTCCTTCTGATGACTGTGCAATACCCAACCGTAATAGTAGTTGGTAAAAGTTTAATTCGTGTAATCGCCATAAACGGGCTATCTATCTTAGGAGGTCCTATCTTGGGATAAGCCAGGACCATGTTTCCAAAAGGACTAGACGAACCTTTGAGTTAAGTCTTCTATTTAAGGCATATGATTAAGAATGGTATTAACCTGCTATTGTTGCTTTGATTGAAACTCTTCTGCAATTTTATCTACTTCATGTCATGAAAGTACGTCAAGTTCAGGAGTGTTCTTCATGAATCATGAACGGTGATCATGTTACCTCCTTAGAAGAATTAGATACGAGATGTATGGACTCCGTATGGTTAGCTATTAAGACTTCATGGAAAATGAATGACTACAGTAGGTCAGTGGTGGACCATAGTAATGCAGCAATGATTCTGCGAGTAATGAGCTGATTATAACCGTGAGAGTTGTATTAGAATGGATGTTGAGATTGAGTACCACTAATCGGATCGTGGTAGTGTATAAGTTATCATTGATAGACTAATTAAGTAGAGTATCTACCTATTGAATATTTATTCCCTCTTATGAAAAGAGAGTCGTATTACTATATGAGGAAGGTTGCGGTGCAAGCATAGAACTCTAGTGACGGTGATGTCTAAAATGAGATCCCAGGTTCGATTTTCGAAATCGAGGGAGTTTCAAAGGTGATTGTGTATAAGCTCGAGGAAGAGCATGGGTCCATAGAATGATGGACGGAATAGAAATATTTAGGCATGGGAAATACGATGCTATAATACTTGATGCTGATATAAATATGTATATGTTTTGTTCTCCTATGACAAACCTCTATAGTTCAGAGGTAGGTTCCAAGCCAGATATTTTGTGGCAGTATATTTTTTTTCATATATACAATTCTCTTCAATTCGTTCTTTTCCCTTCTTTTCATTTCATGTAAGCTGAGAAGAACAACCCTTCCAGAAAGGGGAGGTATTGCCGAATGACTATCTATCTGTGTGATAGAAGCCTAGTAGGATACCATCTATTGTTTAATTGCTTGTCAAGTACTAAAGGCTGGCCACCTTCTGTACTAACTATGCGATATAACAAGTGTTCATGATCATAGTGATCTCTCAATAAATTCTTTTACTTCTATATGAAGGATTAAGCTTTCGAAAATAGAAACAGCTGAAAAAGGAGTAATAAAGTTGTGGTAGTATTCGGAATGGAAACACATTCGTGATACTAAGGTTGGCATGGTTATTAAAAGGTCATAGAACGCTAACGAGCAAAAGTATAACCAGTATAATATTAGGAACGGAAGGTAGTAGCGATTACGAACTCGATAAAGAATGGGTATTGAGAAGTAGAAGCTCTAATGCTAAAAGCTATAATGAGAGTCTGTGCAATAGACTTGAAAGAAATTAGAATGATCACTTAACACGGATTGAGTTTTCTTACGACAATAGATCGTATGTCAGGTATCGAGATGTCGTCTTATGAGATCCTTGAGGGAAGACAACGTCGATCTCCCTTATGTTAGGATGAAGTTGTAGAGCGCAAGATGCTCGGACCAGCAGTGGTCCAAAGGACCAAGGATATGATAGATCTAATCAGAGGACGGCTGGTAGTAGCCCAAGATGAACATGACACGAAAGGACAAAGAGTATGAAATAGGGGACCTAGTAATGTTATAGGTATCCCTTGGAAAGGATTGATGAGGTTCGGAAAGAAAGGAAAGCTAAGTCTACAATTTGTTGGACCCTTGGATATATTAAGACGTTTGGGAAGTTAGCATATGAGCTAGCCCTAACCCCGAACATGTAGCAAGTCATAACGTGTTCCACGTATCAATGTTAAGAAAGTGTAATTCGGATGCCCGATAAATAAGGGCATATGAGCGCATAGACATGCAACCCGACGTAACCTATATGGAGCAACCAGGAAGGGTTATAGATTGAAAAAGGAACAATTGCTTAGGAAAAGGGTTATCAAACTAGTCAGAGTTTGATGGTAGAACCACAATGTGGGAAGATTTACTCGAGAGTTAGAAAGTGCAATGCTAAGAGAGTATCCCTATTCATTTTCTATTTGATTCCGGGACGGAATCCTTTTAAGGAGGGGAGACTGTAATAACCCCAATTTTTGGAAATTTTTGAAACCCTTATGAATAGTGTTTTTGCTGAATGAGAAAAATTTGCATGCCACGCTATGTAGGGGTTCTGTTATTGATCTTATGGAATATTATTAGTACTATATGTGGTATATAAGTGTATGTAAAGATCGTCAGAATCCAATTCCGAACACTTTGATTTTTCCCGGAAATCCAATAGATACGGAAAGAATTGAGTATAAGGTAACAGGATAAAAAGGATTTAAATTAAAGGATTATAAGAGAGGATCATAAAAGGAATACAATATATTGAGAAAGGTTAAGGGAACCTAAGTAATAAGATCCCGGGCATGATCCCTCAAACGATAAACGAAAACGAAAGTTAAGCGAACCGTATAACAGATCAGCGGTCATTAGGCAATCGATTAGGAAGTTAATCAAGGGGATTAGTGGGGATGATGTTATCCAACCAATAGAAAGAGGACAAGGAGGGGAGGATGACATCATGAGGATGACACAAGCATGACATGGGAAGGAAGGAGGTGTGGTTGAATGAGAACCACACAAATTCAAGGGCAACAAGGTAATTGACTAAATCAAACACAAAAACAAAGCAACCAAGCCAAGTAAAATCATTTTCATCAAAATCAAAAAGAACCAAGGCTTGTTCTTGAAGAAGCTCTCGGCTTTTTACTATTCAAAAGAGCAAGAAATTCAAAATCAAAGATCCAAGCTTCCTAAATTGGTGAGTTAATTCCCTAATCATCTTCATGCTTAGTTAGGGCTATATCATGAGTTTAAGCCATCAATTCCTTCTCCATCTTCTCCATTTAATCAAAGAAGAAGACTATGAATAGTGTTTTCAAGTTTTTAACTTGAAGTTTTTCTTGTTTTCCTTGAAGATCCAAGCATTCCTAAGACTTCTCAAAGCTTCTTAAGGCTTCCTAGCTCCTCCCACCACTTCAAGGAAGGTATACCATCTCCAAACCCTAGATTCCTATGTAGTATAAGATGATTTTGATTAGTAGAATGATATTGTAGCTTGTTGTTGTGATTAGAGTTTGGGAATTGAAATGGTAGTGAAATGGAATGGTAAATGTTGTGGTTTTGATTAAAAGAACTTAAGTATGGTTAAAGTTAAGCTTAGGCATAAGTATGAATGTTAAAATTGAATTGGTTGAGGTTGTTATGATGTGATAAGGATGGATGTTGGTTGTATGTTGGATTTGAGGTTGAATTGGGAGGGTTTTGAATGGTTTAAAATATTGGAAATCGCGTAAACATAGCCGTCATAACGTCCGATTTTCTTTGGACTGTTTTTGTGCATAGCATTAGGACCCGAGAACCCCCTGCTAGATTATGACCACTGCCATGTTTAGATAGCTCATGTTACGAGCTTCGTTTTGATATATAGTTCGTTCGATTCCGATGCACGGTTTAGGAAAAACGACCGTTTCAAGTAACGGCATTTCGTGAACGAAACTTTTCCCCTCGCCTTACTTTGAAACATAGGTTAAAGACCAAAAAGGGTTAATTAATGCATGAAACATTTATGGTAAGTGTGTTAGGCAGTTGGTAAGACACTCGCGAAGGAATCGCCTTAAAACTCGTAAAGGATTAAATTATTAAAAATAGTGGAGCCGAGGGTACCCGGGTGACTTATGCAAATCAGTAAGCGCAAAACAAGCGTTAGAGTCTAAGTTAGTTAAAGTATAGATTTACAAGTGACTTTGGTTTAATTCCAACTTACTTGTTGTTTATAGGTTATCAGACTCGTCCCGAGCCTTTTATCACCCCAAGTCGCTCAGGCAAGTTTTCTACCCGTATAACTGTTGTTGTGATGTATATGTGTATATGCATGATCTTGCGATAAATGCATATTGGTTATTAGCAAATTCTTGCGTTATATTGTAGCATGTGATATGGTATATATGCATGCCTGTTTCATATTCTTGATTTATATATCTGTTGGTTCAAATGCTTATAGTTGCATAATACCTATGCTAGAGGATAGCGGTAACTTGCATATACCCTTAGTATAGGGACTCAAAGGTGAAAATATTTTCTAAAACCGGGAGTCGAGGATCCCGAGTAGATTTTCTATATATGGATATGGATATATATAAATATATATATTTATATATATATGGTTATAGTTTTCAAAACTATTGATCGAATAAGGTTTATTCGATAACTTTATTTTATTTAATGAATATTATTTGAATATTCATTCGAGGACTTATGACTCTGTTTATTCTATTTAATGATTATTATTTGAATATTCATTTGAGGATGTATGACTCCGTTTATTATATTTAATGAATATTATTTATAATATTCATTCGAGGTATTATGACTCCGCTTATTATTTAATAATATTCTTTATTTTATTAAAGAATAATGTTTCGATAATCAAACTTATTTTCGATTATTCAAATAAAGATAGTACTTTCGTATAAGTATATCTTTGGTTATTTAATATTCATTTCAAGTATGAGTTTTAAAACTTCTACTTCAATTATTTTTATAAAGATTATCCTTACGGGAATATTATTTAAATAATAATATTCAGATATTTTCTAATATATCGGGACTGATTTATTTTCATAAATCAGCAGTACTCCAAACATTCTTAAAAATGTTTTCGAGTCTTCAAAATGATTTTTAAAGTTAGAGTGGACCCCAAGACTCATTTTTATATTTAAGATCTTCCTTTCAAAGGGGATTTAAATACTCGCTCAAAACCTGGGGGATCCAGCTCTGTGGTGCATTTTACATTCGCAACGTGGTTGCTGTTTTGTTAAAACAAATGAATTGATTACTTACCCAACGTTCGGGAAGTAAGCCCATCTAATTGAGTCGGCATAAGCGACAGGCCAGGATACGGTCTATCAAAGTGTAAGTGGCTGGGTGGCAGTCCATCAACGCGTAAGAGGCCGGGTGGCGGTCCAGCACAAGGGCCAGGGTGATGACCGGTGGGGGATTCATCCATCTACTAGTAAAAAAGGTTACTTATTGGTATCTTTGCCTGATCAGCAAGATATCGGGTTTATGCCAAAAATTCTTTTCCTTTCCAAAATTCATTGGATATTATAACTCTGTTCATACTTTACATGACAGAGATTTTCAGGAAATGTATGATATATATATATATATATATATATATGGATATATATATCAGGACTTAATGAAGTATCTCGTAACTTCATTATTTATAATGATATTTCAAAGATTGAATCTATTCAAATCTTGTCTTGTAGTCTCATCTATGTGATGAACTTTTGAAACTAATTATAACTTGAACGGTGGTAGTTCAAGTAGTATTTGGGAAAGATATAAGTATATTGGGGTATCTTGTAACTTCATCTTTGAAACTTATATCTAATTAATAATTGTCTTATGAATGACAAAGAATTTCAGAAAAACGTTGAGACAAGGTTAGATATATGAGATCACCTTGCAACGATATTTTTTTTATACAGTTATACACTGGGACTTTGTGTATATTATGCATGGAAGAGGACTTCCAATATTTTGAAAAGTATATATGTATATATATACTGAATATTTTGCGACTTCATCGCATTAAGATATCAACTTGGTTCATTTCTTTTGACCAAGACTTTCATGAGTACTATGAGAAGGCTCATATATTGTTAATCATTATACAAATTATTTTGGTGGGCTTGCTGCTCACCCTTGCTTTCTTCTTTCATCACACAACATCTGATAGATAAGATGAACCAGACCAAGCTCCCGATTCGCAAGAGGTTATGAGACGTTCCGTAGTTTTCTAGAAGCACTGATGTCGCCGTAGCTGAGGTAGGAACTACCAATAGGCTAGGCTTTCAACTTCTGATGTACCAGATTTATGTATATTTATGAATTGTAATAATGGCAAAGAAATGTAAATTTAGTCAGAAAACCTTTTAAGGTGTATTGGCAGATAATTATGGAATATAAGGACTTGTGATTATTTTTTTTTTGGATGTTCATCTCTGAGACTATAACGTGTGATGTGTGTGTTTATTGTGGGGTCACAGTGCAGAGTAGTTGAGTAATTATTAAGATTGGATGTTATTAAGGGAAATGGAACTCGCGATAACCCGGATCCCCGACCCCGGATTTGGGGGTGTTACAATACCTTTCTCCATACATATCATGTTTCCCAATCTTTCAAAGCGAATATTATTACCGCTAGTCCCACATTATGAGTAGGATACTTCTGCTCATAAGGTTTCGGTTGTCTGGATGCATATACAATAACTTCATTGTAATTAGGGGAGATTGTTGGGAATATGTTGTGAACTTGATGATTACATTAACAAAACAACTTAGTAGATTTAACTTAGTGAAAAATGTAGCACCCGACGGATGATCAATTATAGTCCATATGGATGATTCAGTATAGTCCCGACAGATGACTAATTGATATCCATCGGGTGAGTAGCTTATGTAACAATAAGTCATGTAGCACATTTATGCAAACATCTTTGTATAGATTCTGTAGTAGCATATAAGTCATGTTGACTTTAATTAGATATGCAGAATAGGTTGATTAATTGTAATAATAAGATGTCTTGTAATTCTGCATAAGTGAAATGAAGTCAAGTGCACGTGATCTCACCCAGGCACTAGGGACTGCATTCAGAGCCACATGTGTTGACATCTAGTTTCCAGTATTTGGTGAGGACTTCGTGTATCCACCTCTAGACACGTCTGACACACCACCCGTTGGGGGTGAGGATCCTGATTCCGAGTAGGTATGCCTGATTCCTTACTATTACCTTCAATGAGGATAGTGGAAATTTTAAGTTTGGGGGTAGTAGTTGAAGGAATATGTTTTGTGTGAGTCGCATATATTTACATGTTCATGATAGTTTAGTGCATATAGTTGCATATTTTGCCATGTAGTTTTTTTTATTTTTGTAGTTTTATGACAGTTTGTTCATATAGTTCATGCATTTGCATATTAACATGATCCCTTATATGATTTTTCCGATTGATTTGTGATATTGATGCTAGTGTAGTGATGTTGTATTTAGTGATATTAAGTCTTGTAGAATTGATTTGCATGCTAGAGACAATTGTATTTCACTAAGTCTTATAGGTTGCTTGAGTGCTAGATCATGATCATGATATGCTTGTTTGTCAAAGTTTAATCGCTTGTTTATATTTAAAATTTAGGATATTCTCTTAATGATAAAATAGCATGGATTTTTAAAAAATTGGAGAAAATTGGATTTCATTGCTAGTTGTTGTGGCTAGGTGTCAAATGGCTAGTAGCCAGCTCATTTTATATGAGTAGTCTAGGGTTGAGCGAGATGGAGCGAAACACACTCGTTTAGAAATTAGAAAAAAAGAGAAAAAGAAAAAGAAAAAGAAAAAAAATATAAGTGTTATGTATAATTTATCACGAGTGGGCTCTTTAGTACTCGAGTTATTATGTTCTTAGGGGACTTTGTGCCTAGTGACCTAAGGCTTTTATAGTCTGGGATCTGCTAACCTAACGTTCGCTACATGGGTACTATTATATAAGTCTTTTATGGACCTCACTCATTGCACGGTGAAATAAGCATATTTGTGTTGTTTATATGTTGTGAATAAAAGCATGAATCCATATAAAACTCCAATATAATAATTGAAGTGTTATAAGTTATTTTGAGCTAGCTTTTATTTTATTTATAACCTTGTGATTGCTTTGATGAGTAGTGAGTCCTGATTATTGATCTAGTTGCGATAATATATCTGTAAGCATTTGCACACACACACGTCTCTGGTTTGTAAGTTGATTTATAAGGTTTGATTGATCTTTATGCGAATAACTGCATTTGTTGAGATGTTTCTTGTTGATTGGTTTAGTTATTCTATGGGGATCGTTGCATTCATTCATTTTTATTTCTTGTTCTTTGAGTTTGTTTATGCTTGAGGGCAAGCATCGATTCAAGTTTGGGGGTATGTTGAGTGGCATTTATGACACTTTATAACGCTCCATTAAGCTTTGAATTGGTGTTTTTGTACTCAAGTTATTGGTGTTTCAATGTGTTCTCTAGTATTTTTGCATTTCAGGCATTAATCCGGAATTCAGGTGAATTAGCATTGATTTTATGCTAATATGGTGATAGGATGGTGTCCAAGGAATAAAGGCTCGTGAAGACCAACTCATTGCAGCAAAAAAAGAAGAAAATGGAGTTTTCTCCAAAAGGCCAGCGCGCCCGCGCTGTCATAGCGCGCGCGCCCGAAGTACAGAGACACAGCGCGCCCGCGCTGATCAAGCGCGCGCCCGCGCTGGGTCGGGAAATTTGAATCCTGATTCTATTGGGCTTCTGATTGGAGGACTTCTACTATGCATGGGTTGCTATATATACCTAAATAAACGTTGTTTTCATAAGGAGACGTACCAGAGAACAAGGAGAAGGCGTAAGAAGACCGTTTTAGTACAATTCAACGAAGGCGAAGAAGATCTAGTTTATACTTGTGATTCTTTATTCTAAGTTGTAACTTTGGATGCTAGTTTTCTTATTCGTGAACCTATACTTGTTTATAAAGACTACGTATATTATACCATGCTTTCATCGGAACCCACGTTGATGATGTGTCCGATTATGGGCTAATCGTTATCGTGGGGTTCTAGCGGATTTATTTATGGATTTCTTTAGTTGATTTGTTTCGATGCCTTAGTGTGTGGTGATTGTATGATAACCTAGTTTTGGTTGTGCTTATTTGTCTTATGAGCGTCGCGAACTTATAAGATAGCGTGTTAATTCTTAATGAAGCAAAAGTGAATTTAAGGGTTTAGAACTTGTCATGCTAGCATAGGTTCATGTGTTATTGTTATGCATGATTCGTAGGTAATTTTAACCATCTTACTTACCCTATGTAATCACAATAGATAACTTGTGCATTAAACCATTATGTTGTCAAATTCTATAGACATATAGGGTCTCAATATAATTGGTGTCTATTCAGCTTCTATCTCTTTTATGGATGTCTGGTAGTATGGTATTCATACAACGAAAGTTGGTGTTTATCAGTTTCGTGTTATCTGATTAGCGTCATCACCATTACATGCTAAGGTTAAGAACGAAAAGGCTATTGAATGAAGTACTTAATGAAGTTAGAATTTCATGTTTGTGTCATATATTATTCAATTCTCTTTAATCTCTTAGTTAATGTTCTCTAGTATAATTTTCAATAGTTAATCGTAGTATAATCAAAACCAAATTTGTTATTCGTCTTAGCATTGAATAATAGCCATATCACTGTTGCATAAGTGGATAAATCAAAAAGTTAAACTAAAACAGTCTCTGTGGGAACGAACTAGAAATAATTTTATATTACTTGCGATCGCGTATACTTGCGTGAATTATTAGCGCGTGCTTACAGACTAACAATGAGGAAATTGAAATGTACATTAAAAAGATCAGAAGAACTTAAGGCCAAAGGAATGAGCAGAATTTCTAAGGATGGAAAATTTCTGAATATCAAAGCTGGCAAATTCACAAGATTTAGGATTGATTTGTTAAATGGTTAACCAAAGCAAGACAGATTCAAACTTGTGGAAGCTCTAACAGGGACACCAGCCATAGAGGAACTTGAAATTCTTGTATATCTAAAGGACCTCATTAGAGAAGAAGCATAAATAAAAACAGTCTTTGTCTAATGCATGTAACTATTTAAACTCTGCAAATCACCTAATGTATAAATGTTGTAATTGTGTCAAATTTTGTGTATTAGTCTTGTTTTTCATTATAACTTGGGGTTAGTCTTGTTAACAGGCATGAATTTATGATAAGCAATCTTCTCACAAATTGGGGGAGATTGTTATGCAAGACATGTCTCTACAATAACAAGACTAAGTAAAATTGACAACCCTAAGTAAGTTGTATGATAATCTATATTTTTTTTGGGTAAATGAGGTCAAAACCTCGTAAAATTTATAAAAAAGGAGAGAATATACAAAGGAAAACCTTAGAAGTTAACTCTTGAAACAAGACTTCAAGAGAAAACCAACTAAGGAAAATAAGAAATAAACCAACCTAATGTCCAAACAAAACAAAAAATTATACAAATAAAAAACCAAGCAAAGGCCCAAACCAAAAAAGACCAAGCCCAATCACACAAAGCCCCATCCAAAAAGCAACAGAAAACTCCCTTAATGAAAAGGAGGTTTCCATCAAAGATGACCATACTATACTTTCTCAAACAACCACCACGACACCTGCAACTTGTACTCGAACCCAACAAACGCAGCAAAAAGAAGTCCCTGATAAGTCTCAACAAGAACCAGCCACCCTGACTTCCAAAACCCAAGGAAAAATCTGCTCAAATCAGAAACAAAAAGGACTAGACAAAAGTAATCTTCTCCCCATACCCTGCTGCACTTGAGAAATAAATCAAAAATAAATTCCAGTCTCGGAGAACAGAACTCGCAGCTAAAGGAAAACCCAGGAGACGACCACTTTAACCTCACTTCCTCGAACTTGCTGGAGTCGCAACGCAATCCAGCTCGAACCGAGAAAAAAACCCCAGCAAAAGCACAGCTCCACCTGAAACCATATCTTGCACAAAAGAGTTGCAGCAGAAAGAGAGAAAAACCAAACATCATTCCCCTCCCCTGCTAACAACTAACAACCCAGAAACAATAACACACCCAAAAAGAACCCCTACCCTTTCGAGACCACAGACACAAACCCCCTTAAACCAGGTCCCATCCCGAAGCAAGAATCCAACAAAAATGATCAAGAGCAGACTGAAGTCTTTTTCTGTAAATAGTATCAAGCCTAAGAATTCCATCTGGAAGAAGATCAAGAAGATCATGTTTCAGAAGAATTATGAAGAAACTTGGAGTTGAATAAATCTGTTTTGGAAAAAATATCCTAAGTCAACATCTCTACAAGTCACAGATTGTGTGTTATAGAAAAGTCATTCGAGAACTCCAGAATGACTTATCGAGAAGTCAGGAAAAGCTACTAGAGAACTCAGAGATATCGACAAGCCAATTTGAAGACATGAAGAATGGAGATATCGACAAGTCATTTCTTCACTAGAGAACTCTGAGATATCGACAAGTCAAAATATCACTAGAGAACTCCGAGTTATCGACAAGTCAAAATATCACTAGAGAACTCTGAGATATTGACAAGTCAAAATATCACTAGAGAACTCTGAGATATCGATAAGTCAAAAATATCACTAGAGAACTCAGAGTTATCGATAAGTCAAAGTGAAGACATGAAGATGAGAGATCTCAACAAGCCAAATTCTCTTATAGAGAACTCAGAGATTTCGATAAGTCAAAACAACTATAGAGTGATTAGAGATCTCGATAAGCCAATATACTTATCGAGATGTCAAGTTCTCTATATGACAAACTGGAGATCTCGAGGTAAAACTCAAAGTACAAAATGCAGACCAGTTCAATATTCAAGATTATCAATCAACAAACAATCTAATCAAGTTGGATTGGCAAGTCTACAAAAGCAGCTTGAAGAGTACAAGATCAAAAGCCAAGATTAACCGGCAAAGTAAAAGTCACAGACGTGCAAGATTAGCAAAGATACATTAAGCCATAAATAGAAAGATTTGATTATCTAAAAATAGGGTTTAGTACATATTGTTGCATGCTGTGTAAAAACCAGTGTTTATTGTTCTATAAAATAAACACTGGATGCTTTGTTAGAAGTAACAATTGAGATCAGAAAAATCTTGTATTCTGTCAATGAAGAAGCTAAACTCTTTATCAACAAAGAGACTATAATTTTGTAGCAAAACATTTTTAAATTTAATATAAAATTAAGTGAGTTTTTGAAAGATTTGTGTTCACTGTTTAATCTGTCTAAATTCAGTACTAACACAAATAACTACTAGATTTTAATTTACTTTGTTCACCATCAAAAATACTTCAAATAAAGCATAAAAACATAAACACACATTCACCCCGTGTGTGATTCATTATCTAACACCTATTATCGGGTCTATATCTCTGCATTTTTCCCGTTATTTTAACGATTTTCTCCAAAAGAATATTGTACCAATTTAATCTCACAACACATGGTATAAATTTGCAATTAATTTACTTGCCAAATCTTGGCAAAAAAAAAAAAAAAAAAAAAAAAAAAAAAAAATTACTTGCCAAATGTCCAAAAAAATATATTTGTCGGCCATTAAAGAGTAGGTAAAAACTCGGTCTACATAATCTGGACGTAAACTAACATAAAAAAGTTTAATTTCTTCGTCTTTCACATGGTAGTAATATCTTTAAGCTCACTTTACGTGCAATTTTTATAAACTTATAAATAACTTAAATGGTGAAACAAATAGCATCATAAAACCTCTATAAATTAATAACAATATGATTTGGTTGATTATTTTAGTTGGGAATTTATCAAAAATATAATTTTTTATATAATTATTTGTGATTTTATTAACACCTCAAAAAAATTGTATAAATACTATTTTGTTTTAAAAATATTTGCAAAAATAAGATTTTACATAATAGGTTACATTTTAGTTTAAATTGTGCAACTATTTTATGTTGTATTTCAAGTTGCATTCTATTTTGTATTTTAGGTTGCGACTGATATTGTAAATATGATTATAAATTTGTAGAACGTATTTTCACAAATATTTTTTAAAATTCAAGTTACAAATGTGGTTGCAATATTATTCCAAAGTTGTAGAATGTATTTTTACAAATATTTTTAAAAGTGATACTATTTTTGCAAAAAAAATTGTAAGACTTTAAAATTTATGAAAAAACCCCTTTATTAATCTATCGAGATGATTAAATTAACGAGATTACATCTACTCTGCCACTATTATATGAGGATCAAAAATTTATATTGAAAATATTAATTTTATAGTATATAATTAATTTATCATTTATTAATTAATGAAAGTTTTAAAAATAAAGAACGATTGCATCATATTAATAGTTTATTTATCTAAAATACAATAGTCTATACGTTCGAAACATTTTGTTTCCCTCGGTGGAGTGCCAAACATTTAAGGGTCATTTGGTAGGCCTCATTCTCATATCCGGGTATGAATTTCTTTCATTCTAAATTCATATCTGGTGTTTGGTTTATTATTTTTGAAATCTGATACACATTCCTTATATCTATTTGGAATGATATTTGATACCTTAATGGAGAGATGAGTTTGAGAGAGAGGTATGAGCTATCAAATTAAGTTTTATTATTTTATTTTTATTTAAAAAGTTAAATACAACTTAAAACATATATATGAGCTATCAAATGAGATTTTATTATTTTATTATTTTATTTTAATTTAAAAAGTCAAATACAATCTTAAAACATATATTTTAAATATTATGTTGTTTAATCTTAAATAAGTTGTACTTATTTTTATTTAATATAAATTAGTAATATTTTATTTTATTTGTTTTAAAGTTATAAATTAACATTGAAACTTTAAAATTTTAATTTTTAAATCACTTATATTTAATTTTTTTGTTTGTAAGTTGTATAACTAATTTAAATTCGACATATGCAATATATTAAAGTTTGATTCAATCATTTAATAAAAAATATTTAAATTAAAGAGATTTTATTCCAGCATCTAACAAAACACATTATATGAGGAATGATTTCTTAATCCATACCCGCCTAACCGATTCCTTATTTCCAAATGCATGCCAACGAAACAATTCCTAAATAATTTGATCTCCTTAAAGATCCATGTCACCCTCAATGTTGTCTTCTTCCCTATTTTCCTCATGGCTATCGTCATTCTTGTTACTTCAGTCACCATTATCCATGCAATTTTCAAGTTAGATACATGATTTATGTTGGACGATATACGTTTATAGTACAATTGAATATGTGCATGATACATGTTATGTGACTAGGTCCATTACCTTGTATTAAATTAAGATGAATAATTGCTTTAAAAATAGGGGATGCACATACATTCTTGAACGAGAGTTTGGCGACTTTGAACTTTGGACTCCAATTGTAGTAGGTGTTTTAAATTTTGATAGGACTCGTGTTACTCATTCCCTCGATACGTTTACCAGTGTTCTAAAGATCACTAACTCGACCCAATACTGGATTTGAATAATTATTTTTAACTTCTTATTCAATTCAAGTTGTGAATAACTAGATGTAAAAATAATTGTATTAAAAAATCGGTCAAAATTTAAATTTAACTCCGAGTATTCGACCACTCGGAGTCAAAATCGGGTTTAATTTCCTCAATTTTAAACAAATGCAAAATTTTATGTGACGAGTTTAATTATTAAAATTTATTTTTGATTGTTTTGTTAAAATTTACCAAACATATAATATGTACTTGAACTTTTTCCTCCTTGTTGAAAAATTGAAAATTGATCTACGGTATTAAATTTGTCATTCCAGTAATTGTTCTGAGTACTTTCTTAGTCTCGGGTAATGTTTTAGAAAGAAACCAAGCTTCCCGATTTTTACAAACTTGCCATTGTTATTCGCAACATCTTATAAGTATTCTTACATTATAGTGGGGATGACAGACTAATTTAATTCGAGTGATACCCGATTTGAAATTTAAATCCTAGTCTAAATTCGAAACTCGATAAAAATATGATACATAAATAATATACAATGTTTATATAATATATTATAAATATAAAATATTATAAATGTAAGACATATTATTATATATTTTTTATTTTTTAATATTTAAATAGTAATAGATTAATATCAAAATTGTTAACACTTATTTAGTGAATTATAACTCTTTTTTCCAATCTCATCTTTTTATTATTTAAGACTGTAGATCTATTATTTAAGACGTAAGTCTATATATTTACAAAAAGAAATCATTTGTAATAAAATATTAAATATTTTGTTATTAATATATCTTGGATTTCGCTCTTCATCTCAACCCGTGCTATATAATGTGTTTAACTAGTTATTAATTTATCTATAATTTATTTATTATATAAATATAATTAATGTTGTTTGCATGTACTATATTAATGATATTAATTCTAATCATATTAATCGTAATTTTGTATACCCAAAATATAATAAATCCGATTTAAAACTTGCTGAAATTAGATTTAAATAGTTCGAAAATATTTAAATTTGAATTTAAATTTCATAATATCGAATCTGAACCCGACCCGTTTTAACGTCCCAATGGTAGTACTTTAAACTTTTAAAATTTATTTATATTTATAATATACTATTATAAGCAGAACACCCTCTATTTGGTGGTTGTTCGGTACAGTTGTTTGATACGGTAAATAACAACCGTTAGATTAAAAAATATATAGATGGGAACCATTGGATGTAATAATAAAATAATATTGTATTAATATTTAAACTGCTCTCATAGTTTCAGGATTCGAATCTCGACAATAGCGTATTATATTTAAATTTTTATATTCTTTATTATCTAACAATTTTCACATGTTTAAGGTTCGAGTCCTCTAAATAATATATTATATATTACATTATTTATTTTCAGTAAAATCTCAATTTACCATAAAATATATCGGGAATAATATATTATATATTATATTATTTATTTTCAGTAAAATCTCAATGTTTTACTCAATTTACCATAAAACATATCGCACCGATCATAAGCTAGTATTTGTGGTAATGAGAGAAGTCGGTGTTAAGGATTGATCGTATGTTATGGTGGAATTCAGCTAAAGAAAAAATATTGATCAAGTTATTCTAAAATCATAAAAATTACTCCAGCAAGCAGCAATGACATTCTTTATAATAATATAATTATTTGGCAAGATTGCTTTGTAACCCAAACCAAAACTTAAAACGAAGTATTAACAAATGGAGAGTTGAGAAAAAAAATTAAGAAAAGGAAACAATCACATTCATTGTACTTGCGCATAATTATCATTATTCTAAAAATTGTTGAGACAACCGAGTATCTGAAATGAGTACTCGTTTTTAACTTCTCGTTCGATTTAATTTTCGAGTAAACGGGTTTAAAACCGATTTTATTAAAAATCGATCAAAACTCAATTTTGACTCAAAGTACTTAAGTCAAATTCAAATTTGACTTTCTCAAAATAAATTTAAAACTCTCCCAAATAAAATTGAACATGAAATTATATAT
Source organism: Apium graveolens (assembly GCF_009905375.1). NCBI lineage: Eukaryota > Viridiplantae > Streptophyta > Magnoliopsida > Apiales > Apiaceae > Apium > Apium graveolens. The sequence goes on along the minus strand of NC_133648.1, from coordinate 309,117,086 downwards.
CTTTGTTATTCGTAAAATATTGACATTTATTAAAATGATACATGAAATCTTATTAAAACTTATTTTTAATTATTTTATCAAAAATTATCAAACAAGCAAATTAGACTTAAACTTTATTATTTATAGTATGATATTAATTTATTAGTATATTTATATAATTTCATTTTTTATTAGTACTACGAATAACTATATATAATCCGATAAAAAAAATATAGATAAGTTTTAATACTTACACAAAAATTATAATTTAATGAATTTAATATATGAGAGATAAAATTAATAAAATAATGATATATGATTAGTAATCCGGGTACTCATTTCGATTACTCTTTAAGTTGCGAGTACTTATTTTTTTGAAATAAAACCGAGTCGAACTGATCTCCAATTTTTACAATATTGATAATTAACAAATTATATCCTATATATAATTAGAGTAAGAGAGTTTTGGTGAAACGGTTTGGTCTTGTTAGGTCCCGAATTATCGTAGAGAGGGGGGTTGAATACGATAATCACTAAATTAAAAATTCTTTCGAATCTTTAGCGAATAAAATATTTAGTGCTCAGTTAGTGATTTCGTGTTCTCGAGAGGATTAATGTTTGAAACGATAAAAATGAGGAACACAAGATATTCGGGGAAATATATATTCGTATATAAATTCTCGAGGGTGTTGCTACACTCCGGTAAATAAATTAACCGGCTACAATCCAAGAACAATAAAATTTCTAGTTTCTACAAAGATTTACAAATAAAATCCTATACAATAATCTAGCTTTTGTTTGTACTAGGATTTAATTACCGGGTAACGATTATAATGCCCCTAAGAATATACAAGAGTTAAATCGGGCATTATAACGTTACTCCGGTGAGAAGTTAAACGGATATACAAATAGTTTGAGCTTCTCTGTAAATCAATGCTGTCATTTTCACTACTCTCTTGGGAGAGAAGATGAACAGAAAATAATTTAACATGAATGGCTCTCTATCTTCTACTGCAATTGTGTAGACTTTATACAATAAAATTGTGTGGCTGAGGATGAGAGGAGCTTCTGTGGCGACAAGGTTATTTGCTTATCTCTGTGGCGACAGGGGGAGGATATTCTTACTAAAACAAAAATGAACACATCCTGTGACAACCAGGGCTCACAGGTGTGTGGCGACCAAGTACTTAAAACAAGTACATGTACTCAATCAACAAGAGTTTTGTACACGTTTATTTTTGTTTATTCCTTTATTCTTTTCTTTTCTTTTTGTTTTTTTTTGTTTTTGTTTTGTTTTTGTTTTCCTTTTTCTTTTTGTTTTGTTTTCTTATTGTTTTCTTTTCTTTTTCTCTTTTCTCTTTTTTTGATTCTTTTCTTTTTAAGTTTAAATTGTAATTAAATTAATTTATAAAATAAACTTAAATATAACTTATATAAATAAACTAATTTAGATTTATAAAATAAACTTATTAAAAGTTTATAAGATAAATTATTTTAAGTTTATTAAATAAATTATATTAAAGTCCATTAAATAATTTATTTAATTTAACAATTAAACTTTGAGTTTCGCCAGTCCCCTGAGTTGTTTAGCTGTATACTCCGCGTACCTCTTCTCGTACTTTAACATATAAACGTTCAATCCAAGTACGTTCCTCAACTTAACAATTCTTCTAAAAATAATACCCAGATTTCTTTCACGAGCTGTTGACGCCTAGTGCAACTGGTCTGGTTCACAGACGACTAACCCCGATTCAGGTCTTCGTATTATGGCCTTGATTAAATTGTTAGGCTTGCCTCAACGTTATTGCTTTAGACACTAACTGTCAATAAACAATTGTACTTTCACTGGAATCCTTTCTGGTACTCTAGACAACGTCTTCATTAACCTATGTCTATATCATGTCTTCAAATCTTCAGATTCCTAAGCTTCATACACTGTCTATCTTCAATCAATGCCAATACACTGAAATCTTCCGGTAGCACTTGTATACCGAATCTTCAACATTTCTGAAACCCTGAAAGTCTTTAACCTTTGTTCTTCACTGAGGCATGATCATATTAATGAACTTCTTTCAGTGACCTGTAAACCGACTTCAGGATTTCTTCTAATCTTCTGATTCTTTGTATTTGCCTTGTCTTCATTCTTCCTGATTTCTTGTGTAGACGTAGTATTATTAACCTGTCATGTTCTAGTGTTGTTATCGTGTTGAGTTAACACGTAACTGTTCATACAGCTACGCAGTCTCACCAACAATCTCCCCCCATTTGATTGTTAAACTTAACAAAAAAATTAAATAGAGAGGATAACTCAACTAACAACTAGAAAAAGTAATGTACCAGGACTTGTAAATAATGCTACTGGTTTTCTGGATCAAATACTGCATTTCCAGATTTCTTGAGTAACTGAAATGAAAGATGCTTGTTTCTCTAGCACTGAACTGATCTTCAAGTAGTTTCATCTTCATTTCCTTGGTTCTTCGTATCTCTGCCAGATAATACTTCTCAATCTTGAAGTAATCATCAGCAGCTTCTTTTGTACAACCACATTTCCTGTTGAGAAGCACATATCTCTCTTGCTTCTCCCCTATGAGAATCAACTTCTTAAAGGAGATCACCTTCGTCTACCACCTCTCCCGTACAATAGGATCCGCAGATAAAAAGTAATGGTACTCCCCTTTTGGAAAACAACTTCTCCCCTTATGAAGAATAGTGATGAACCAAACCATTTCTTCTGATCACTAGGAAATCACCTTGTGTTTACCACCTCTCCCGTACAATAGGATCCGTAGTTACAAACAACAATGGTGTGGTGTAGTGTACATGTGCTTTACCTTTTTCCTCCTCCCTGCTATTTCTCCCCCTTAGTTGAGGAATCCTCCAATCTATTATATAAGCTTTTATCTCCCCCTTAGAGAAGTAATGTATGTTGTTGTCTGAAGGAGTGCTCATATTTTACTTGGTTAGAAAAGAAATAACTAGGCAGAGTCTGATCAACCATGTCCCTTTAAATGCTGCAAATACGACTTCACTGTTGATCATCATGTTCACCAATCTTCCCAACTCCTTATACCTCCCACCTGTGAGATCACCAATTGTTACCAATTGTTAGCTCCCAAAGGTCCCGAAGTATTCTAATCCAATCTGTAAATGTTAGGTCCCTAAGAGTTAGGTTCCAATCATAAACAGATTCGAGACCCGAAGTATCAAGAACCATGTTTAGGGATAGGGAATGGGATATGATTTTTATCTTTCTTCCTCACTGTGAGTGTGTGATTCTGTCTCGTGTGCCTCACAAGTGTTTCACTCTTCTCTCCACTCGTGTTTATACTCATTCTCACAAGTGTATCACTCCTCTCATAGCTCTAAAATCCAGTTGTACCTGCAAGGAAAATCACCTTAGCCATCCTTAAGGAGGTCACAGGTGGTGCAATGGGAGTTCGCAAATCCCCATCCTTGTTAGACTCGTCAGATGAATCTGAGTCATAATCTACAAGTTGCTAGTTTCCCTTTTAGGGTTCCAGATTTGAACTCTAGGAAGGTAAACAATGATCCAAAGAATTTAGCATAAAGATCAAAGTTCCCTTCTAATGTTTGTGAAGACATTTCCTTGTGACTCATCAGGTAATATCTGAATCATTGTCAACAAGTTGCCGATCTGCACCTATGTCAGATCCACTATCCGCAGATGCATCCAGGTTTATTAGTCCCGGGGAGGTAGACACTAACCACTGACATATGGCTATTGGATCAGTATCTTCTCCTAACACCTATAAAGGCAATTGGTCCATTAAAGAACCTTGAACAATCGAATCTGACCATAAAATGGTCGAAACTCTTGTTTCCGTCAACTCTTCCTTGGTGTGTGTAACCTTTCCTTGTGCATCAAGAATTGTTTATGTTTGAGGTGGTGACACTACATCGGATACCCTGACCGACAGGCGAATTTCAATAGACGGACCCTGTTGAGAGGATGAATCTAGTAACTGTTTTTATGCCTTTTCAGCCATTACATCTTTTTGAGAAGATGTATGGGGGCTAGTAGTTGTCTCGGTTTAAATACTACTCATCTTTGTAGGAGACAGAGTTGTGGGTTGAGAACCTTCCTTATGTGGTGCACTAAGGCACTATCTCCCTCACGCTCATTCATACTTCATTTAGGGGTAAGAGAGTTTTGGTTGGTTTTATTTCTATGTTTGTCTTTACAGTCTTGGATAGAAGTTGTGGGTTTTCAACCTCATGACTATCAAATGAAATAAGGACATTGGGGGCTGAACCTGCATCACAGAACATATGGCAATATAGAGATAAAATGCATTTAAGATCTATAATGAATAAAAATAATGCATTTAATCTTTTGAGAGAAATGATGTACAATAGTGATTTCAAAAGATTTTAATGAAATAAGCAATCACCACTGTAGAAAGAAGTTTGATTTTCTCCTAAAACTGTTCGAGTGCACAATTATGTTTTTATGCCTAAAAAGATAAATGATTTGATAAGACACAGACTGATGACCTAGCAGTAATAAGAAGAGAAAGAAAGATTTTGTCTTTCAATGTGAATGAGTTTTTGTAAAAACATTGATCACTTAGGGTAAAGTCTAAGCAATTCTCATTCATGTCAAAAGCTCCATAATCTATCTCTATAAGATTATAATCAACAAAATTGTTTATAAACAACCTTAATAAGATTGACTATGCTGCTGATTTCAAATTGTAGTGAATCTGTCAGATATAGCAACTCATATAAATCCACTAGAACTTAAAATCTCACAATTATCTGCAACAAAATATTAACAATATATCATTGACTGATACTTGTCAAGTATTCTAGATACCAATAATTATGTTGCATCCTATTTTAAATATTAAAATAAGATATCAATGAATTAAATACCAATTATCTATCAAAAAGACATCAGCATTTAATTTCATATATCGTACAATTGTTAACTCCTAACAACTGTAATATCTCAAACAATATTAGTTCGATAAATAAAACAACATTAACCAACATTGACTTGTTTGCAATCTTAGAAAAATATTCTAAATTCCATATACTTTGATCAATTGAGTATTGCATTTATTATCAAAGTGTTTAGGAATTTGCAAATAAGTATAAAAATTATTCTAACTTGACAACATATGGTTAATTCTAAGAAAGCAATCAAACATTTTAATCATAGTTGTACTTAAGAAAAATTTCCACACTTTCTATATTAGTATAAGTGAATGAAGATAAGCATTGATTACTTAGAGGAGTTCTAAGTAATGTCAAAAAGACTAATACTTCACAATTAGTTCATAGTTAAACTTTTAACTAAATATCATTAACTGATATAAGTCAAAAATTACACACAACTAATCATGCTACAATCATATTCTGATTTCAGTGAATTCTTGATATATAAGCATTGCTAAATTCACCAAAACCAAAATCTCATAATTAACTTATAACACATAAGTTATAATCAATATGCTAGATATTAATTGTTGACATATTTAGTTATAATCAATCATGTTGCTTATTTATTTTAAGTTAGTTTGAATTATGGAGCAAATAAAATCATTGAATTGCTTCAATTTCCATAATCCAAACTACCCAAAATAAATATTAAATAAATAAATACTAAATATCTATGAGTTAGATACTAGCACTTAAATATTTTCATAATTATCCTTAAATAATCACCAATAGGATATATGACTTATATACATGGCAATCACTCTCTAGATAATTAGAAATTTTAGAAATACTTTCTAAGCATATAAAATATTGAGAGTTTTATACACATGACTTAGAGAATACTTCAACTTTCAATATCAGTGATTTTATAAATAATCATTGATTACTTAGAACAAAAATTCTAAATAATATCACTAATATTAAAAGTACCACAATTATTCGTGCATGATACAAATAACTATGCTGCATATTATTTTAATACAAGTCAAATTATGAGACTTATATGGAATGAAATTGTCTACAGTCATAATTTAAATCAATTAAAATAGTATTCAAACTTACTGCTATAATACTTAACTACCACAAATATATATGACATTGTAATCATGATAATCAAGATGGTAGCACTAAGTATGAGGTACTGGATTACTGATAAATTAATAAGTCCTTTAAATATTGAAGATTTAATACTTGTGAACTTATATTAAGAATTCCTTACAGATGGGATTTCTAACTAATATGCAATGAATGATATCCCACACTTACAAATGAGTCTTGAAAAATTAGCTTTAACAAGTGATTTGGTAAATGTTTCTGCAAGTAACTCTTAGACTTAAAGATATGCTCTCGAAAGAAATGATACCTGGTGTTGATACCTGGTGTGAAGGTGCCTTGTCATAGAGTGTTCACAGAGTTGTTGGAGTTGAGGTTGTTTCTTATCATAACAAGAAATCAATCTTCTTCCACGAAGTTGACAGCTTCCTGAGATGCTTCTCCTGTCACTTATGTTGACAGCTTCAGAGATGCTTCTCCTGTCTTTTTATACAACCTGCGTAATCTATATCTATAGAGCCAAACATATTAAGCACAATATCTTTAGGGTACTTTACTCCAAGAGTTGGTAGTCCCTTAAGATATCTAATAATCTTGTTAATAGCTATAGGATTGGATTCTCTAGGATCTGCTTAGAACCTTGCACTTTGGCACCTTGAGAACATTACATGTTGTCTATTAGCATTTGAGTAAAAGAGTTAGCTCGTCATACCTCTATAGCTTGTCATTGTTACCTGAGTTTCACCGATCAAGCTTTAGTGGTTTCTGTTGGTAAGTAGTCTTGGCATGTTCAGAATCTTCCAAATTTTACATCTTCAGAAGATCCTTATACTTACTTGTATTGCCATCATCATTTTGGTTTACTTGTGCTTCTTAAAGAATTGTTCTTTTGGCTTGCTTGAGCTAATACAAGAATTATCCTAATGGCTTGCTTGAAGTAATTCCAAAAAGAATTGTAACCTTTCCAACATGCTCCTCCATACCTACTCTGGAATTACTTAGCAAATTATCTTGCACAAGTTTTTGTTAGTATACAAACATATAACATTATCATTATATCAGAGCACATATATAATATTATGTTTGTGGTTAGTGATAAGAGAGTGATTAATATGACGACTCTACTAGTTTATATTAAACTGTAACTTCAGTTAGAGTGCCATACATGTCCTTGACGATTGCTTGAGTAGTATACTAGTTCATACCAACCTGAAGTGAGCTTGAGAAGAAGAGATATACGTAGTCCAATAGATCTACAACTGCAAAGTCCATGAACGGTTGTGCATTGACTTCCTCTTTTGACTCACCAACCAGGAGTGCACTTGTACACATCTACTAGAGTCCAATTCCAAGTGTAATGTGCATCAAGTGCCTCATATGTCGTAATATTCTCAAGTCTCGTCACTGGTGCTATCTGTTAGATACTGCTTCCTGATAATAACCTAGCATCTAGTTTGGCCTTGTCCCTCATAACAATTCCATCATCATCCAGTTTGACTTTTGGTTATCCTTGTACCAATTACAATATTGTCATTTGGTTTGGATACCAGCTTCCCTACAATCTGCTTGCTGGCTGATTGAGTTCATCTTGCTTTGCAATCACCCAGTCAATCCGGATCTATTAGAGCTTCTGTAGCTTTCTTAGTTTCTTCTTCAGATAGAAAACTAGAGAAATAATCATTCACACTTAGTAGCCCTGCTAATCATTACCCCACCATATGGATCACTTATGAAATAGACTCTGGGAATAGACTTGACATCAAACCCTTTGTCTCAGCAGATATGTTCTTGTTGTGTCCTCTGAATTTTTAATGTGGTGTTGTGTCTGACTAGTTGATCCTTCTATTGCTCCCCCTAAGCTGTTGATGGGATTTCCTGAAAATTGTTACCCTTGCTAAATGGCTTCATTGATGAAATGAGTTGTGTTATACACTGCCATTCCACTGCTTGGATATGAATCATCAATACCATTAGTTTCTCCTGTAACAGCTTGGAGCATTGAGTTGTTGAACTATGCATTTAGACTTTCATTCATCTTCTGTTAATCAACCACAAATGCCCTATAGGTTGTAGAATCCACTGAGTATCCATGAAAAATATCCTAACTGTAGAACATTCTCTCCAAACACTTTGAGGTTATCCAGTGTTTGCTCCTGTTGGACATTAACTCATTAGTGGTCTTCATGTATACATCCCGATCAAGGCTTCATCTAACTTATTGCAAACTGTATTGACTGCTCCAGCCCTTTGGTATTTAGAAAGTCTTGATTAGCTTGAAATTTCCCTTGCAGCTTTAATCAAGTTCTGGTTCTTGAAAGAGATATGTCCTAAGTCCAATCATGTATGAGGATTTAGGAATAACTTTTATGTAATCTGTTTTGATTTCATTGATATTAATAAAAGACTTGTTTTGTTTTTATTGCGGGCTCTATCTATTTAAATGTTTAAATAAGATATACCACAGTTTAGAGTAAAGCTTTTTATGGATTGTGATGAGATCATAATAATGAGACCTAAAAGATGATAACTCTAAACTTAAGTAGTTCCTGGTCGTAGGATTACTAACTGGTAATTAATAATCCGCAAAGATCGGTACATACTATGCTTGCTTCATTATGAAGGATGTCTGTTCTCATAGACATTTGTGTGGTGACACTATAGCTATTATGTAGGTGTTTATTATAGAATAAGTTCACTGAACATGACTCACACAGCTGAACAACTAATGGAGTTCACTCACGTGTCAGCAGTTGTTCACATAGTGATAGTTGTACAAGTATCCTTAGACTTGAGGTCATCATAGTCATCTTGTGTACACTGAACTATACTTTGGTTTAGTTCTTAGTCTCAAGGGACAATTATAAGGGCTCTACTGGGTATAGGAATTTGTACACGAAGATAGTGTATGATCAATAAAGGATCTACCCCTTCCAGTGAAGGAAGAGAATGTTCAATGCTGATCCACTTATGCTAGTTCAGGAATCTCTGGCCAGAGTGAATGAAATTAGAAAGGAGTTTCTAATTTACATTAAATAGAACTAAGCATAGTGCATGGGAAAGCAAGTGATTAAATAAGATAGGCTTGACACAAGTTCCATGCCTTGTATTTAATCGTAACATTGCTGGGTAGAAGGAATTGATTGTACGGTAACTACTCACTGAATAGGTTCTTGGTATTCTAAGCAGTGATTTCGTATTATCCGGATAGTCGCGATATGCTGAGAAGTATCCCTCACGATGTAGAATAAATATGATTAATTAATTAATCATATTTAATGAATTAGAGAATTTATATAAATAATGATAAAATAGTTTTATTATTATTTATTTCTACTACCGGCTTAATATTGAACCTACAGGGTCACACCATAAAAGAGAATGATTTAATGGTGGAGGAATTAATTAATAATGGCTGATAATTATTTATTTATGAAATAAATAATTAATTGGCAAATTTAATAATTGATTAAATGAGATTTAATTGATTATAAATTAATTAAGAAAAGGTTCTTAATATTATTAATTAAGAATTTAATTTTTGGAAATTAAATCAAGTGAGAGAATTATTTCTAAAGAGTTTAGAAAAGGATTAATAATTAAAAGGTGTTTTAATTATTAGTGAGAATAATAAAGGGTTAATAATAATAATATTTTATGGGAAAATTTTTCAGCTGGAAATTTTTCCTATAAATATACTATTATAAACCCTATTTTTGCCTAAATCAAAAAGATTTACAAAACTCTAATTCTCTCCATCTCCTCCTTCATTACATCATTTTCTTGGTGGATACCAGTGGAGTGCTTCACACTTGAGGAGCAGCTGCTAAGGATCTCCGTTCATCGTTTTTGGATCGCCATTAAAGACCTCCATCTTTCCATTAACGTAAAGCTTCTTAAGGTAAACATACTGAACTACGAATTAAATATTATTTTTCGCATGGATCCTGCGGAGGGTTTCAGTTTTTTAAGATTTAAATTTACGTTTTCGCTGCGTTTATGTGCTAAAAACCCTTCAATAGCATCAAAGCTACTTGCGAAAAGTTTTTAATTCATTTATGTGTTTAACTGTTTTCGATATATGAGCATGTTTGTGATTCGCCATGATTTGATGTTGATATAATATGCTTATATATGTATAGTTTTGAATATATGATATTCATGTGAGTTGTATAATCATAAGATGATTATGTAATCTGTATATATACTGATATATAAATGATTTATGTTTGTTCTAATTATTAGAATCATATTAGATACGGATTCTGAATTGGCTACTGCAGATTTGCTGAAATCTGGGCCTGGTGTCCGATTTACGCAAACGAATACCCTATTCCATAGGTAAACGAGCGTCTGAACAAAACTGATAGCAAAAGCTATCAACGACTCATCTGTAAGGCGTTTGACGTCGTTTACTGCCCGTAAACAGTGATTCTTGTTTTTCTGATTTGATTATGATTTTTCTGATTTTTGTCATATTTTCTTTTTATGATTAGATCATGGATAATATGATATGTTAAGATCAGATTATGTGTTTTAACATGCTTTTATATGTTGTATGAGCGTGGTGGATGGTTATGGCCTTTCGACCTTAGTGTAATGGTTTTGATTTTGGTTTTAAATACGACTTGCATGTCGTCAATCTTTGTAATCATAAATCTCGAATGTAACTCGAGTTATTCTTGTAAGTTCATTAGATTAGTTTTACTTTCAATCATGTAATGTAATTGAAGACTCAAGAAGGCTATCCAATGGAGGTGATACAAAGAAGAAGATGAGGCATACAAGAAGTCTAAACAAAGAAGAAGACTTATGTAATAAGTAGTTGTATTTATTTCCATCACCATATTAGATTGACCTTGATCTTTATCATGAGCTTGATAAAGATCACATAGGATGGGGCCATAACCAAACATATTTACTTTATTGCACTTTACATTTACTTGTTTATTTAATTTTATATATGAGATATATGCCTATGTTTACCATGCGATGATAGATTTAGGTGAACTTAAATCAATATAAGACGTGCTCTAGAAAATCTAGAATAGGAATCGTTTCTTGCCTTAACAATAAATATTATGAATACGATCATGAGATTCTTGTATTTATGAAACACGTAATTGAATATGAATTTCCAATATTGAGAGAAAGGATGATTCTGTCAACAACAGATTTCTATCTGTAAGAAAGGGTTATTAAGTAACGCCTCTTGACAATGCTCCACCCGATCTGGGAATCATCTGATTATCGATTATTGATTTGAAATATTTAATTTAAAAGGAAGAATCTCTTTATAATATGATTATGATTGTAACGTAATATAATCCCTCTAAAATTAAATAATATCAAGTAGTAATTGGCCAATGACACAACGGGCTTGTGTCGGTCATAGCCTTCCAACATGGTAGAAAGTGGTTCTTATTTTTAAATCATTCTCGTTTCGTGCTACAGCCGAGGGCTTTGATTTCGAAATAAGAAATACTTTTCTATCACATAAAGATGTGTACATTGAATTAGAATCTAAAGGTCCATACGTGCTACAGCCGTGGGCCGTTGGAGACTGATTCAATTGTACGAAATGTTGGGTTAGACTTGACTTAGAATATTGAGTTTGTCGTGTCACAAACGTGACTCAATTATTCAAGAGGCTAAACTTATATTAGGGAATAATATAAGATGTAATTGATAAGAGTTGTCTGCCTATTGAACATCACATGACGTTTCATGCCACAGCCGAGGTTGTATGATGGAATGTAGGATCCCTATTCCCACTAGCATTATGAATGCTTAATTTTCACTTAGGGGGTTGAAAAAATTAGATAAACTAGTGGGAGACACTTATGAATAAAGACCCGATTCATATAGTGTTTTGAAATGAAATTGAATATTTGCTAAGTGTTGTTATGTGTTTATCATTTACAGATTTACTATATTCGTCATGTCTTCTGCACTATCACTCCGGAGCATACTAGATGCTCACAAGTTGACTGGTCCTAATTTAGCTGTTTGTTTTCACTGTAACAAGTTGGGGCACTGGAAGAGGAACTGTAAGGTTTACCTTGCAGAATTGAAGAAGAAGGGTAGTGAGACTACCGCTTCTGATTCAGGCATGTTCATGATCGAAGTTAATATGTCACTAGGTCAAATTTCTACTTGGGTATTAGATACCGCCTGTGGTTCTCATATTTGCAATTCGTTGCAAGGACTAAAGGGAAGTAGGACTCTTGAAAAAGATGAGGTGATTCTACGTATGGGCAATGGAGCAAGGGTTGTGGCCATATCTGTAGGATCATTTAGTTTATATATGCCTACGGGCAAGACTATTATTTTGTATAATTGTTATTACGTTCCCTCTATTGTGAGAAATATTGTTTCTATTCCTATGTTGGATGTGGATGGTTTTTCATTTATTATTAAGAATAATGAATGTTCTATCCTTAGAGATAATATTCTTTTTGGACGTGGCATTTTAAATAATGGTTTGTATGTATGTGACGTAGACCATGATTTACTTCAGATTGAACAAACTAATAAAAGAAAACGAGATGATGAAAATCTGACCTATTTATGGCACTGTAGGCTAGGTCATATTAGTGAAAATAGACTGCGGACATTGCATAAGGAAGGGTTACTTGACCCCTTTGATTTTGAATCATATCCTACATGCGAGTCTTGTCTATTGGGTAAAATGACCAAATCTGCATTTAGTGGACATGGAGAGAGGGCTGCAGATTTGCTAGGATTGGTACACACAGATGTATATGGACCAATGTCTACGCAAGCCATGGGTGGATTTTCGTACTTCATTACTTTCGTAGATGATAGATCTAGATTCAGATATGTGTATTTGAGGAAACACAAGTCTGAAGCCTTTGAAAAGTTCAAAGAATATAAACATGAAGTGGAGAAACAAACCAAACACAGTATTATAACTCTTCGATCAGATCGAGGTGGTGAATACTTGAATGGAGAGTTTCTAGATTATCTCAAAGAAAATGGTATAGTCTCCCAGTGGACTCCTCCATATACTCCACAATTAAATGGGGTATCTGAAAGGAGAAATCGAACTTTGTTAGACATGGTTCGGTCAATGATGAGCTATGCGAATCTTCCAGTATTCCTATGAGGTTATGCATTGGAAACCTCAGCATATTTACTGAATAAGGTGCCCTCCAAATCTGTTCCTCAAACACCATATGAGATATGGAAAGAAAGGAAACCGAGTCTTAAACACGTTAAGATTTTGGGATGTCCAGCTTATGTCAAGAAAGTTGACCCAGATAAGCTGGAATCTCGATCCGTAAAATGTAATTTTGTGGGATATCCTAAAAAGACTTTGGGGTATTACTTTTATACCGATCATCGGGTGTTTGTCTCCAGACATGCTACCTTCTTGGAAAAGGAGTTTATCCTTGAAGGAAATAGTGGGAGAAAAATTGAACTGGATGAAGTTCAAGAAGCACAAACTACTACAGATCAAGTGGAAACACCTGTTCTGACTGAACAACCTTCTGTGGAACAGCCCATTCGTAGGACAGGGAGAGTGTCTCGCTAACCTGAGAGGTATTATGGCCTTGTCATTGAGAATGACAATGAGTTGTCAATCATTGATGATGACGACCCTCTGACCTATAATGAGGCTATGAGTAGTGTTGACTCAGAGAAATGGCATAGTGCCATGAAATCCGAAATGGAATTTATGTATACCAACCAAGTATGGACTCTGGTTGAGGCGCCTAAAGGTGTTAAGCCTATTGGGTGCAAATGGGTATACAAAAGAAAAAATGGAGCAGATGGCCAGGTGGAGACCTATAAGGCCAGGCTCGTGGAAAAAGGATTCAAACAAAGGTAAGGGATTGACTTTGATGAAACTTTTTCGCCTGTAGCCCTGTTAAAATCAATTCGGATTTTGCTTGCGATTGCTGCTTACTACGACTATGAGATCTGGCAAATAAACGTGAAAACGGCCTTCCTCAATGGGAACTTAAGGAGGAAGTGTATATGACACAGCCATAGGGTTTTCTTTCTAAGGGAAATGAACACCTAGTGTGTAAGCTGCTGTGAACCATATATGGTTTTAGGTAAGCTTCTCGTAGATGGAACATCCGTTTTGATGAGACAATCAAAGAGTTTGGTTTTATCAAAAACATAGATGAACCATGTGTCTACAAGAAGGTTAGTGGGAGCGCGGTAACATTTCTTGTATTATATGTGGATGACATACTTCTTATAGGAAATGATATACCGATGCTACAATCAGTCAAAGTATGGCTATCAAAGAACTTCACAATGAAGGACTTGGGAGAAGCATCCTACATTCTCGGAATGAAGATCTATAGAGATAGATCTAGAAGAATGATAGGTCTTACCCAGGGTACATACATCCAGAAAGTTCTTAAAAGGTTTAGCATGGAAAACTCCAAAAGAGGTCTCATACCGATGAGCCATGGAGTGTCCCTTTCCGAAAAAATGTCTCCTAAGACACCTGAGGAAAGAGAGCATATGAGTAAGATTCCTTATGCTTCAGCAATAGGATATATCATATACGCGATGTTGTGTACAAGGCCTGATGTTGCTTATTCAATTAGCGTGGCGAGCAGATTTCAGTCCAATCCAGGTGAAGACCACTGGAAAGCAGTGAAAAACATCCTTAAGTACTTGCGAAGGACTCAGGACATTTTTCTTATTTTTGGTGGTGAATCTGAGTTGAAAATAGAGGGTTATACTGACTCTAGTTTTCAATCAGAAAGTGATAGCAAATCCATGTTAGGGTACGTGTTTACTCTGAATGGTGGTGTGATTAGTTGGAAGAGTTCCAAACAGTCTACAACGGCTGACACCACAACGGAAGCAGAATATAGAGCTGCAAGTGAGGCTGCAAAAGAAGCCGTTTGGATGAGGAAATTTATTTCTGAGTTGGGAGTTGTTCCTAGCGTTGAAGAGCCTATTGTATTGTATTGTGATAACAACGCAGCAATAGTACAAGCCAAGGAACCTAGGTCTCATAGAAATTCCAAACATGTCCTGCGCCACTTTCATCTGATTAGGGAGACTGTTGAAAGAGGAGATATCAACGTTGAGAGAGTTGACACACATAACAACGTAGCAGACCCACTCACAAAGCCACTTTCTCAGAGTCACTTTGATCGTCATAAAGACAAGATGGGTATTAGATACCAGAGTGATTGGCTTTAGTACAAGTGGGAGATTGAAAGATATATGTCCTAAGTCCAATCATGTATGAGGATTTAGGAATAACTTTTATGTAATCTGTTTTGATTTCATTGATATTAATAAAAGACTTGTTTTGTTTTTATTGCGGGCTCTATCTATTTAAATGTTTAAATAAGATATACCACAGTTTAGAGTAAAGCTTTTTATGGATTGTGATGAGATCATAATAATGAGACCTAAAAGATGATAACTCTAAACTTAAATAGTTCCTGGTCGTAGGATTACTAAATGGTAATTAATAATCCGCAAAGATCGGTACATACTATGCTTGCTTCATTATGAAGGATGTCTGTTCTCATAGACATTTGTGTGGTGAAACTATAGCTAGGATGTAGGTGCTTATTATAGAATAAGTTCACTGAACATGACTCACACAGCTGAACAACTGATGGAGTTCACTCACGTGTCAGCAGTTGTTCATATAGTGATACTTGTACAAGTATCCTTAGACTTGAGGTCATCATAGTCATCTTGTGTACACTGAACTATGCTTTGGTTTAGTTCATAGTCTCAAGGGACAATTATAAGGGCTCTACTGGGTATAGGAATTTGTACACGAAGATAGTGTATGATCAATAAAGGATCTACCCCTTCCAGTGAAGGAAGAGAATGTTCAATGCTGATCCACTTATGCTAGTTCAGGAATCTCTGGCAGAGTGAATGAAATTAGAAAGGAGTTTCTAATTTACATTAAATAGAACTAAGCATAGTGAATGGGAAAGCAAGTGATTAAATAAGATAGGCGTGACACAAGTTCCATGCCTTGTATTTAATCGTAATATTGCTGGGTAGAAGGAATTGATTGTACGGTAACTACTCACTGAATAGGTTCTTGGTATTCTAAGCAGTGATTTCGTATTATCCGGATAGTCGCGATATGCTGAGAAGTATCCCTCACGATGTAGAATAAATATGATTAATTAATTAGTCATATTTAATGAATTAGAGAATTTATATAAATAATGATAAAATAGTTTTATTATTATTTATTTCTACTACCGGCTTAATATTGAACCCACAGGGTCACACCATAAAAGAGAATGATTTAATGGTGGAGGAATTAATTAATAATGGCTGATAATTATTTATTTATGAAATAAATAATTAATTAGCAAATTTAATAATTGATTAAATAAAATTTAATTGATTATAAATTAATTAAGAAAAGGTTCTTAATATTATTAATTAAGAATTTAATTTTTGGAAATTAAATCAAGTGAGAGAATTATTTCTAAAGAGTTTAGAAAAGGATTAATAATTAAAAGGTGTTTTAATTATTAGTGAGAATAATAAAGGGTTAATAATAATAATATTTTATGGGAAAATTTTCAGCTGAAAATTTTGCCTATAAATATATTATTATAAACCCTATTTTTACCTAAACCAAAAAGATTTACAAAACCCTAATTCTCTCCATCTCCTCCTCCTTCATTACATCGTTTTCTTGGTGGATACCGGTGGAGTGCTTCACACTTGAGGAGCAGCTGCTAAGGATCTCCGTTCATCATTTTTGGATCGCCATTAAAGACCTCCATCTTTCCATTAATGTAAAGCTTCTTAAGGAAAACATACTGAACTACGAATTAAATATTATTTTTCGCATGGATCCTGCGGAGGGTTTCATTTTTTTAAGATTTAAGTTTACATTTTTGTTGCGTTTATGTGCTAAAAACCCTTCAGTTCTTCCTTTGTACCACTCCATTTTGATACGGAGCTCCCTGTGCTGAATATGTCTCAAATACAGTTACTTCCAGCTTGATCTCCTGATATGATCAATCACCATATGTGATGTCTTGTCTTGAGAACGCATGAACAACAACTTTGTTTGATAAGAGAAGTCAACCACCATCACTAAGGTATATCTTCGCTTTGATGTGATGTTGTCTTTGACTCCTCTTTCTGACATGCCTCACATTTATCACCTTTTTAGAGTTTCCAGTCTAGCCACGAGCATATCCTTTCCTTACTCTAAGAAGAGCAAGCTTCTCAATCTTCCTGCTTCAGATGAGATACTAATCCTTCATTGAATTTACATTTTGTCCTTTGATGCAGAACTGTCTGATAAGAGGATTTGTTTCTTAATTTTCCAGCAAGGAATTTGCTTCAACTGTTATCAGTGACACCAATGATCAGTTGTTATCAGTGATACCAATTATTCAATTCATGATGACATCCATTTATCTGTATAGCTTGTCCCGTAATAAAAACCTTTGGTGTCATCTTCAAAGATTGTTGACGAAATAGCTTTTGTCAATCACATTTGATTGTGAGGCTCTTTCTTTGATCATATGCCTTGAGTATGAATTACCAAGAATACATAAGAATCAATTGACCTGTTATGTCCAGCACTCACAAATGGATTAACAGTTCTGGGTACCCAACTTATTAGTTTGGGTCCAGATGGATTAGAGATATTATTATAATCAGAGATAACAACAGCTGCAACCTTATCATGCTAATTCTTATCTTTGACCGACCATTTTCTCCATTTACATACCCTTGACAGATTTGTCTCTAGGCTAGGGGAAAATTGGTCCCAACCTTACATAAGGAGGACTAGCAGTCTTTGTCCTATTGTAATTCTAAACATGCTTCTTCTATAATTAATGCAAGTACTAAGAGATGCATTCATGGCATAAAGATAAGCAAGCATTGTATTAGAAATACAAGGCATTCATTCAGAAACATTACGCATAAGAATTAAGCAAGACAGGCATGATATGGAACAACCAGAATTAACAAATAAATCACTAATTCTATCTAGTCCAATCCTGTTAATGAATCTCATCTAGCTATCTCAATCCAATCATAATCTAATACATCTTAACAAACAATTCAGATCAAATGAATAAATCACATTGTAATAGGATGCAAGAGATAAGCATACACAAAGGTCTTATATGCTGAAAAATATCTATCTCACTAAAACAATTAATCAAGTTCAACAAATATTCAAACACATATTTAAGATCATCTAAAGTAACATACACAAGTTAAACATCAATCCTTGTTACCAGAAAATAATCTAGTGAACTAGTTCAGCATTATCTATGTGTGATGCTCTCATGCTTGTGCGAGTGTTAAACATTTAAACACTAAGATATTTTCATGCATTGAATATTGAGAACAAAATATTGCAGTGGTTCAAAAAATTGAAACCTAAGATATGTAAGTTGGACCATCTTCAGAGATTGCTATGAAAGCAAGATATTCATGATTCTCGTCATCTGATCCATCCCAACTCTTTCCCGTGCACTATAAGTTTTGACTGGCTGCTTCCCTAAGAAAATATTCCACCTTTGTCTTAACTCTTCAACTGAATCCTTACTCATCCTTGTTTGTCAAGCTTCTTATTCTGTTGTAGCAAAATCCCTGATAGTTACTTGACACATATTGCTTGTCAAACCTGTAGCTATCAAATCTTGTATCTGTCCCATTCCTATTCTTGTAATCACCCCTTGAACTGAATCTGTCCCGCGGTTCCAACCTTAATGCATGTAACTGAGATATTTGTATGTCCCCACTATTCTCTCTGACCTCCATAATTTCTGCCTCTTGGATCTCATTGATTCCCTGATAAATGTAGCATTGGTACAAACCATTGTGTGACTGTATAATTTGGAATCATAGAGTTGTCTTAAAATCTCCGAGAAAAATTGTACCTGTAGAAATTTCATTCAATCCCTGCGTCTGAAAACCCAGTGGTATCCTATGGAGTAAGCCTTTGAGGAAGATACACAATTCTCGTTTGTAGGTCTTGAAATCAATTTTGTTGGAGTAAGAAAACCATTATCTTCAATTTCCGTATTCGGGAATTTTCCGTCTGAATAGCACATGGTCTTCGTTTTCTTCAAAAGATTAAAATCCATTTTAAAAGCTCGGAGGAATCCTGAGTCTACCAATACCTTAAGTACCCTTAATTTAATATTTAAGAGAAATTTAAATTTCCAATATTTTTAATTTTTTTAGAAAATAAATTAATCAAAAATAAATATTTACGTAAAATTTAATTTTCAAGAATTTCGAATTTTCTTAAAAATTAAATAAAACGTAAATTATTATCTAAGAAAAATTTAAATTTAAGAATTTAAAATTTTATGGAAAATTAAATAAATCAGATATAATTAATTTTAGGGGTTACAAAGATTAAGTGTAACTTCTCTGGCGACTCCGGCTGTGGCGATCAGGTACTTGCGCCGCCTTTTCCTCTCTCTAGCGACCAATCTATGGTGACTCTGTTGTTTGTGCGGCTTTCTTTTTATTCTGTGGCGATCAGATAAGACAGGTCGCAACAGACGACTTGTGCGTGCATAAGTGTCTGTATGGCGACTACATGTCCTATGGCGACTACCTGCGCAGTTCCAATTCTTTCCCCGCGCGTGCTCACGCCTGCTACACTGAAGCCATGCGCGTTGTACACAGACTGTCAACAATTAGCTGCCATCTTGTGTTAATTATACATGAACGAAAATGGCAGCTACACAAACTGATAACTTGAGTCTCACAAAACAAATAATTCGAATGAACAAATTGGCAGCCAGAATATTCAAAAAAAAATTTAAATTAAAAAAAAAATTATTTACTAAAATTTAATTAGCAAATTAATTTAATTAAATTTATAAAATAAATTTATTTAAATTAAGTTCATACAATAAACTTATTTAAATTAAATTTATAAAATAAATTTATTAAATCAAATTTACAAAATAAATTTATGTAAATGAAAAATTAATAAAATAAATTAATTTAAGGATCCTGATTTGTGTATCAATCAGTAGGCTCTGATACCAATTGTTAGGTCCCGAATTATCGTAGAAGGGGGGGGGTTGAATACGATAATCACTAAATTAAAAATTCTTTCGAATCTGTAGCGGATAAAATATTTAGTGCTCGGTTAGTGGTTTCGTGTTCTTGAGAGGAATAGTGTTTGGAACGATAAAAATGAGGAACGCAAGATATTCGGGGAAATATATATTCGTATAGAAATCCTCGAGGGTGTTGCTACACTCCGATAAATAAATTAACCGGCTACAATCTAAGAACAATAAAGTTCCAAGCTTCTACAAATATTTACAAATCAAATCTTATACAATAATCTAGCTTTTGTTTGTACTAGGATTTAATTATCGGGTAACGATTATAATGCCCCTAAGAATATACAAGAGTTAAATCGGGCATTATAACGTTACTCCGGTGATAAGTTAAACGGATATAAAAATAGCTTGAGCTTCTCTATAAATAAATGATGTCATTTTCACTACTCTCTTGGGAGAGAAGATGAACAGAAAATAATTCAGAATGAATGGCTCTCTATCTTCTGCTGCAATTGTGTAGACTTTATACAATAAAATTGTGTGGTTGAGGTTGAGAGGAGCTTCTGTGGCGACAAGGTTATTTGCTTATCTCTGTGACGACCGGGGGAGGATAATCTTACTAAAAAAAATGAACACATCCTGTGGCGACCAGGGCTAACAGGATTGTGGCGACCAAGTACTTAAAACAAGTACATGTACATGTACTCAATCAACAAGAGTAGTGTACACGTTTATTTATGTTTATTCCTTTATTCTATTTCTTTTCTTTTTCTTTTCTTTTTCTTTTTCTTTTTCTATTTTTTTGTTTTCCTTTTTCTTTTTGTTTTGTTTTCTTTTTGTTTTCCTTTCTTTTTGTTTTGTTTTCTTTTTCTCTTTTCTCTTTTTTTGATTCTTTTCTTTTTAAATTTAAATTGTAATTAAATTAATTTATAAAATAAACTAATTTAAAGTTTGTAAGATAAATTATTTTAGGTTTATTAAATAAATTATATTAAAGTCCATTAAATAATTTATTTAATTTAACAATTAAACTTTGAGCTTCGCCAGTCCCCTGAGCTGTTTAGCTATATACCCCGCGCACCTCTTCTCGTACTTTAACATATAAACGTTAAATCCAAGTACGTTCCTCAACTTAACAATTCTTCTAAAAATAATACCCAAATTTCTTTCACGAGCTGTTGACGCCTAGTGCAACTGGTCTGGTTTACAGACGACTAACCCCGATTCAGGTCTTCGTATTATGACCTTGATTAAATTGTTAAGCTTGCATCAACGTTATTGCTTCAGATACTGACTATCAATAAACAATTATACTTTCACTGGAATCCTTTCTGCTACTCTAGACAACGTCTTCATTAACCTCTTTCTATACCCTGTCTTCAATTCTTCAGATTCCTATGCTTCATACATTGTCTATCTTCAGTCAATGCCAATACACTGAAATGTTCTGGTAGCACTTGTATACTGAATCTTCAATATTTCTGAAACCCTGAAAGTCTTTAACCTTTGTTCTTCACTGAGGCATGATCATATTAATGAACTTCTTTCAGTGACCTGTAAACTGACTTCAGGATTTCTTCTAATCTTCTGATTCTTTGTATTTGCCTTGTCTTCATTCTTCCTGATTTCTTGTGTAGATGTAGTATTATTAACCTGTCCTGTTCTAGTGTTGTTATCGTGTTGAGTTATCACGTAACTATTCATACAGCTACGCAGTCTCACCAACAGGTCTTTATAGATAAGTTAGTAATTTACTTTGAAAAAAATAAGATAATATAAGAATTAGGAGTACTGATGTGCATGTCAAGACAACAGACCCATTGACCTATGATTAAATCCCGAGGAAAAAAGTATTAAAACTATAAAATGTATATATTCTATCTATTTAGGATAACTAAATAATTTAGTAATAAGTAATAATAATAAAGTATTTTTAAAATGTATGAATAGTATTTATTCATTTTTATTATATCAGATATAATTCAAAAATATTAATAATTTGAAAATTACTTTGCAAAATAAAATGGGATTCAAGAATATTATTAATTTGAAAATCACCTTGCAAAATTAAAAGGGATTCGAATAAATTATTTTGCAATTTTAAACTTCGTGTAAAAGATTTACTATGGTATACTTTGGCCGTCTTTTGAAAGTATAAATAACAATTATTCTTTATAACTGTATAAAAAAATTGAAGAATGCTACTAATTTGTGAACATGATTCGAATATATTATTTACAAATTTTAAAAGAAAATGAATTTTTTTACATGTAATATTATATAATTAGAGCGACTAAAATAGAATATATGAAATTTGAAGATTTTAAATTTAGAAAATATAAAATTTCATGAAAATATCAAAAAAAAATTAAAATTGTACGTAAATATTATTTTACAATTTTTACAAATGAACTTTTGTACAAAGAATTTCAATATAAAATAAATATAAATAATATGAACTTTTGTATCTAACTTACAAGGCTAGTTACACTAATGTTTGCATTCGTACATCTCCGTTAGTAAGTTAGCTAAGTTGTGGTACACATAGATTGCTCTATATCATTTGTTCATTTTTATCTAAATGATTCTTCAAATATGGGCAGCTTAGTTTTACCCTGATTCGGTTTGTCGTTAATACGTGAATCTGTGATAAAGTAATGCTCCGTTACTGGAAAAAAATTAACAACACAAAATTAAAAATTTGTTGAAATAGTATAGCAATTTGCATAGAGCATAGAGATAGAGTCTAAACTAAAGGTAAATTATCATGTAGTCGAGAACTTACCTGGTGGTAAAGAACTAATTGTATGAAAGTTAAGAGGTAAAACACTCCTTAAAATCTATTCAAAGAACTCAGTTCTGAATCCAACATGAAATGCTCTTTCTTAGCCCATATCACCAACGATTGGGAATTAAAAATAATTTTTTAATAATTAATTCTTAATATAACATATAAATAATCATATATACTTTAATTGATTCTAATATTATAATATAATATTTTAAAAATCATAAAAAGTATTGTATATTTTCAAATTTTATATAAAAAAATTGGTTTTTTAATCGGGTTTTTCAAAAAGCCCGGATTTTTATCCGGGCTTTTTTAAATCGGGGCTTTTATCCGACCTATTTTAGATCTGGGCTTTTCGGGCTTCGGGCCGGGATGGATATTCGAGAAAAAAGGAGGGGCATTTAAGGCCCGCAGGCCGGGCCAAACCGGGCGGGGCTTTTTTCTGGATCGGGTTTTTCGGGTATTTTTCCGGATCAGATTTCGAGTTTCGGATTTTTTGAACATCTCTAGTTATGATACACATAGATTGCTCTATATCATTTGTTCATTTTTATCTAAAATGATTCTTTGAATATGAGCGGCTTAGTTTTACCCGTGATTCGGTTTGTCGTTAATACGTGAATCCGCGATAAGGTAATCCTTCGTTACTGGAAAAAAAAATTAACTCAAAATTAAAAATTTGCTGAAATAGTATAGCAATTTGCATAATTGTATGAATGTGGTTTTTTTTAGGGATTTAGGTTTATGAAAAATAGAAAAGTTGTATTTGGAAGGTGTCTCGATTTGTCTTATGGATTGTATCACTTCGTCAAGATGTTTGCGTACCAATTTATATTGAATCAAACCTACGTGGTTTTGTGAAATTTGGGCATATCCCTACGAGACTTTAAGGATAATTTTCGTTAGTGTGTTCAATAATAAGTTTTATTTGAATTAATCTTGGCGTTGTACTACTTTCTAGTAATACTTTCTAGATTTGAAAGATATCGTTTCGAGATATTTTCCATATTTTATTTATTAAAATTGATTTTTCATCGTTTCAGGGAGATGATAAAATTTGGGTATTAAGTTATAATTTTTAATCTGAATTAATAATTAATAATAATATAAATTTGGAGATATTAAGCAATGAAAAAAATGTGACATAACAATTACCCCTAGTTCTTTAGTGTAGCTTGCTGTAGTGGAGACTAACAATTCTCAAGTTTTCAGATTTCTTGAATCAGTGGGAAAAACTGAAAATAATGGATCAGTAAATCATATGGAGCACTACAGTGCTTATAATCCATATATGAGTGCAAGTATGACATCATGTGAGAACCAGTGCTTATAATCCATATATGAGTGCAAGTATGACATTATGTGAGAACCAATACAGGGTATATTTTTGCTAAGGTTTTCAAATGTGTGAGTAAGTAATATCATTTTGAAATTCATTGCGGTCTTCATTGTCAAGTTAGGACTTTAGCTTTTATACATAGCCCGAGTGTTGTACACACTATTCAAGTATCGTTGACTTCTCATAGGATGCGTCTTGGTTAACCTTTGAGCCTCGTGTTGGTAGACAAGGCCTTCAATTCAGTATCCAAGACACCCCTTTCGTGAGTAGGACCTTTGAATAATGTAAAATTTACCCTTATTCTCCTGATAAAGTAGGGTACATTTTACCCTTGTTCTCCTGAGGGAGTAGAGCCTTCAATAGTGTAAGTTTTGTACTAGAATCTCCTAAGAGAACAAGGTTTTTCATAATCCAAAGGGTCGCTGACTCTTTTACGTAAGCGTGTAGCATCGCGGGGCTTATAGTTTACCCAGACTACCCTACTTGATAGTTTCAGTTCACAGGTTTAAAATATTTTTGACCTATACGTATTATTGACTTTATATGAAAAATATTTTGAACACAATACAAACACAATAATAAATATGAAATTTTAAAAAATGTCGCGATATTCACTTTCTTTCAAAATAATGTTTTTCGTAAAACACTTTATTCAAAATCATGCCTATTGCATAAATAAATGTATTTTAGAAAGATGCAGCTCGTACGATCTTCTAAACATTCATAATTTCTCAAAATAAATATCTCGCACGATATTTTTTAAAATATATATGCGTCGTCCAAGTTTAGATTCTGCCAATAATTTTACAAGGAAAATAAGATATTGCTCTCTAATATTTTAAACTAATAAATATTTTTTGTGCAAAAAGTATAAAAAACATGAACTCATGATGTACATGATGTATGCATGCATGAAAATTAATTATGCAATATAAATGAAATTACAGAGAGTTTAAATAAAAAAAAGATATGACTTATCTTTGTGCTCGTTACACGCATTTACACAATACGCGCCTTGGCCTCCTAATTTCCGTTTTTTATTCTTGCTGCCATGTATGTCGTCCAAGATTTTGCTTTTTGCTTTTTTCTTCTGCCTTTGTACTCGAGGTGCCTTCGATAATTAATATAATTGTTAGGAATCAAACTTGAATCTTGATGATAAGTAAAATACATAGTGAATTTGTAGCCTTAAACAACTAATCATTCTAAGGGATAGCCGTTGAAAGAGTAGCCCATCAACTGATAAGGTTTTGTAACATTTTCTAGGAGATTTTTATAATATATAGTGATGTTGTTATTTTTTCCGAGGCCAGGTTGACTCAATAGATAATCTAGAATAGGGTGGTTGGCTATGTAGGGACTGGGAATATCGCGACGTGATTAAGTGGATAAAGTATACTTTTGTGTTGTAATTCTAAATTATATGAATAAAGTGTGATTATGTGAATTATGTGAAGAGGAAATGTTTAAGTGAATATTATATTCCAGTTTGACGTGTCAGCTGGTATAAAGAGAATGATTGAGAAGCGTAGTTGAAAACGCTCAGCGCGGGCCGTCAGACAGGACGCGACCCGTTACGCTAAAAGTGGTTATTAATTAAAACAAATGGGAATCCTTATGATCGAACATGTTATGATATGAGTCGGGATATGTGAATACGTGCTATTGCTTGAAAGTATGCTTGATTATGTGCTCTGGTTATTTTAAATGATTTTAAGGGATTTATTTGATTTAAAATAAGGTTTATTGAACCTTTATATATTTATATAAAATTATCCGAGTATGGTTAAGGTGTGAAATTTATTTTGTTATCTTAGAAATAGTCCTAGAGACTTTCTAAAAATGATAGATGAAATTATTTGGTGATCGGTGTATTTTTAAAATGATTTTATCGAGTTATAATTCTATGTTGAGCGCAATCTTGTAAAATTCATAGAAAATAAACTGTACGCTCAAAAATTATTTTTAAAATATGGTTGGAAATATAATTTCGAGATCTATGTTCTAAAATTATTATTCATTTCATTCCCATCTTTTCTGAGAGAGCTATATAATATTCAAATTCGTTTGAGTTAAATAAAAAAAAGATTCTAGAGTGGGTTGGCAAAAGACCAAAACACCCCTGCCATTTTGGCTATAAAAACCCACCCCCCCTCTTTTTCTTCTCTCCACCCAGCCACTCTTTCTTTCTTTCTTTCCTCTTTTCCTTTTCTCTCTTCTCTCTCTTTTCTCTCTTCTCTCTCTCGGATCTCTCCTTCTCTTTCTTTCTCAATCTTGCATGCAACATCAAAACTTAGTCCAAATTCAAAGATCTTGCTACCTATAGTCATCATTTTCGATCTTCTACTCATATACCATTTGCATGTAAGTATTTAAGCTATTTCAAAATCAACTTCTTTTAATTATATCTAAAAAAAGCTCAATTTCTTAGGGTATGATCATAGTAGAAGTGTATTGTGTTATATGTTGTGTTTTCTTTGGTTTTGACTTGGTGTAGTTCAAATTTTTAGAAAAATAAAACGGGGATTTGATTTTCGAATGAGTTTTGATTAATGATCCATGATTTATTTGCCTATATTTAGTATTGAGTTTGGTATGGACTATAAAATCTTATTTTTAAGAAAACTCTTTGCATGTATATAAGAATTTGTGTATTCAAGTTGTAACTTGGTTTGATCTTTTGTAGAATGATCAAATAATGAATTTTGGATAGATAAAAATGTGAGTTAAAGGTTGCAAGTCAAAATGGTGTGTGCATGTGTGTGTATGTGAAAACCCCGAATAGGTTTTGTAATAAAAGGGGAATAAATTGATTTTTATGGCTTGCATGCTAGTTGTTTTTAGTTATTGTTTATAATCAAAATTATTACTTGATTTTATGAATGAAGTTCTTGGTTAATATGATTTTGGCTTGATTTTGTGATAAACATGGTCGATTTGGGTTTAAATGAGAGAATATGTGTGAAATGGATCATATATGTCAAGTTATAGCTTTGCATGTAAATATTTAAGTTAAAAATGATTTAAAAGGATGAACTTTGGCTTGAACTAAAGTTTATAGATGATCCTTGTACTTGCATGTCAATTTGTGGTGTTGCATGTAACAAATTAAGGTTTTTCTTGTAAAAATTTGATTTCTTGTTTGTATCTTATAAAAAAGCCGAATGGTTCATGGATTTCAAAAAGGATTGATTTAAGTTATTTGGTTGATTTGATTCTAGAGTCTAGTTAAATGAATGCATAAGATTGCATGTTGATGTGGTTCATTTGTTTGGTTTGAAGTTTTGGATAAAAAGGAAAGGATTGAGTTGCTTTGTTATCGATTCATACGAATTAAGATTATTTGCTAAAGTATGGAGTTTAAGTATATAAGTATACACTATTAAGTGATATGTGAGTATTCGGTGTTTATACTCGTAAGTCTAAAGTAAGCGATAGAGCGGATTGGGTTAAGTGTTAAACATTCCGGGAACGTCGAGTGGGAATCTAATTAGGGTTTGATTTTGGATTGTAGATTCGGATCGTAAAGGCATTCAGGCTAGGAAAGGGAAATGTATTCTAGGTGGTAGTAGCTCAAACCCTGTAAAGTTAGAAAGCGAATTCAGGCAAGTAACTCTGCCTACTCATATAATTTGATTATAGAGAGGATATTGTTGATTCCATGATTAACTAGAGGCTTTTTATTGCAATTATGATATACCTATTATTGATTCTTGAAAAGCCCCGTTATTGCTCTTTGTGAACCTGTTATTGATCCTTGAAAAACCCTATTATTGTTCCTTGTGAACCTGTTATTGATGCTTGAGAAACCCTATCATTGTTCTTGTAATGACTTGATATGATTATTGTTCAAACCCTTATAGTAACCTTTTTATTCATATTCTGATCACCTTTTGATACCTTGAATTCTTGTAAACCCTATAAGAACCCTTATGAACTCCCTTGCGTAATGACCTTTCATTTCTTGTTTACCTTATTCTGTAAGGATCCTTGAAACTGTTTTGATTACCTAACTTGTATTCCTTGCTTATCATTTGATCTAGACCCTTGGTATTGATCCATGTTTATCCTTTGATCCAGTTCCTTGGTATTGATCCATGTTTATCATTTGATCCAGTTCCTTGGTATTGATCCATGTTTACGTTTGATTTGTTCAATTTCTTTGAATTCTTGAAATTGAACTTAAGAATGAGTTTCGACTTGAAAGAGTCCGAATGATTTCATATTCTTTGTAATGATAAAATGAATTTAGTAAAACCCTTCTATTCCAACACAAGGTTTTCCAAATGAATTCCTGATGGATTGGATTGAGACGTAAGAGACTAGTGAGACTAGTCCAGTTTAAGGCTAAAATTATGCCATAGGTACCTTAACGACCAGATGGAGGTCGGTACGGGCTGATCACCCGTATTATTATTTATGAAATTTAAAGTAGTCCAATCAAGGGTTCCCTATCACTTTATAAAAAGATATTGAATACATTGCCTTAGCAATTGCTTCTTTGAAAATGAAATGATTTGAAATGATTTGAGAAGAGTCGATTGTGTTATTGTTTAGCATACAGCTTTGAGAACCTTGATTCTTATTTCAATATTATTATCAATCATATAATTGATTCCTAGAGTTAAATATATTCTTGCTTTCCACTTGAAAGATCCTTGAGATCCCGTTAATGATTCGTGATGAATGTCGGCTTTCACCATATCTTGAGCCTTTATTCCTGAAAGCCCAAACCTTTCTTCCTAACCCTTGCATAGCCTAAAGACAGAAATCTGCCACCTAGAGATTTAAAGTAGAATGCCTTAAAAGAGATTTTGGATAATTGTTATTATTGCATCATAGAACTGTCATATAGTTACTTGCTGAACTTTTTATGCTCATATATTTTGCTTTGTTCTAACCATGGCAGTTAAGCGAGAAGATGGTCAGACTTATGCACACTGCTCGTAAGAGCGTACCTGGTGGTCCCTACCGTGTCGTAGGCTTCCAGATGCCAGAGCAGGTAGTACATGTTGTGTGAGCAAGCGCTTAGTTGGGAAGGTTGTAATGATACAATGGGTTATATATCGGTTCCAAGTTGGAATCAATTGTGTAAATTTGATAAAATATTTTGGGTTGTAATAATAATTTGTTGGTTGATAGTTTTGTCTTGTCTCATACTTAATCTTGTTTATATCCTGTTAGTAGTTAATCGGGGTTTATGTTATTTTATTGATAGTAAAATGGTGTGTGGGTCCTCATTTCCTAACCCCGAGATTGAGGGCGTCACATATTGGTATCAGAGCTACAGGATCTAGTCCTTGAGACAAGTTAGGATAAAAGGGTATTTTGGGTATATATCTATATCGCGAGAGTGTGCGACTCATATAGAGTTGAGTTAGACTATTAGGTATAGTCTAAGTGAATAGGTCAAGGTAGCAATTAGAGTTAGGGTAACGAGTCAATTGAAGTCTTATTTAACCCTAGCTATGTTTCTTGGTTGTTGTTTTGTGCTTTCTCTCAGAACCCCAGTAGTGGTAGTGATTCTGAATCAGAGATTAGTTTGATTAGTACCCTAGTGGACTCTGCTCCGCCCTTTTCAGAGGAGCCTGTGTATGTTAGTTCAGACCGGGAGGAGGATCCATCTGAGAGTAGTGAGATTCCTATGCAGATATCACCCATGAGGCTAGAGTCAAAGACCCCAGCCCCTGAGCCAGAGTCTGAGATGCCTAAGATTGTGCCTGTTAGTGTTGGTGGCAAGTTAGCCCAGGATTGAGACTTTTTTTACTCCCGCATTCCTGAGTTGGGGAGCTTTGGTGGAGAGGCTAGCTCGAGAGTCTAGGCAGAGGACTTTATTAATGGAGGATGAGTGGAGAGTCTGGATTCAGTTGGTAGAGCTGGTTGCCAAGAGGAGATAGGACGAGGGACCGTCCACTAGTAATACTGATGCTGAGGCCCGGAGGATGCATAAGATCATTCGCTGGATGTTGGTTGTGGTGAGAGAGATTCTGGAAAGTTAGACACTGTTGGTTAGGTGGGACATTTGGTGGAGCCCGTAGTTGTGGTTTCTTTTCAGCGTCAGTAGGCTTGGGATACTTGGTCAGATACCGGGATCCCTTTTTCATTTATTGTGTTGTATTTTAGAACCTTTTAATGTAGCGTTTTTTAGAATTTAGGTGTGGATAGGGGGATGTTTTCCAGTTTTTCCTCTATTTAACCATATTATATTATTGTGCACCCTGGAAATCTTCATAAACTATTTTGTATACCATGTTTCTATATAACCGTGTTTAACATTTCGCAAAATCATACCCTGTGCCATATGAAAACACACCACTGATGAGAGAAATTATATAATAATAGGATTGCATGTGCAAAATTGGGTAAAGCTTAAAACCCGTAAAAGTTATTTCATAGTAAAATGTTGTTGTTATATATCAATGCCATGCTATCGTATTGCTAAATAATTTCTCAATCAGGTTTGTAAGAAATGGCCAACTCACCAATTCACCAAGATGAAGAAACTCAAACCCAAGACCAAGAACTAAACCAATATACCACTATGATGAACCAATTTGCTCAGCTTTTGCAACAACCCGTAGCCCCTAAAGTTGGAAACTTCAAACATTTTCAGTCTGTTCATCCCCCAGAGTTCTTAGGTTTGCCCGATCCGATAAAAGCTCAGTCGTGGTTAAGAGAAATGGAGAAAGTGTTTGAAATAGCAGAAGTTAAGGATGAAAAGAAAGCTCAGTAAGCGAGTTATTACCTTAAGGACGAGGCAAGTTTCTGGTGGGAATCTTCAAAGGCTTTACTTGAAGGAAATGACTTATCGTGGGAAAAGTTTACCGAGATTTTTCTGGAGAAGTACTTGCCAAGTTATATGAAAGACCAATTAGAGATAAAGTTTTTGGATCT
Source organism: Apium graveolens (assembly GCF_009905375.1). Lineage (NCBI taxonomy): Eukaryota > Viridiplantae > Streptophyta > Magnoliopsida > Apiales > Apiaceae > Apium > Apium graveolens. The sequence continues at coordinate 309,086,017 of NC_133648.1, read as the reverse complement.
TAGACAAGAGAATATGTCGGTGGCAGAATATGAAGTAAAATTTTCGGAGTTATCTAGGTTTGTACCTGAGTATGTGAATACAGAGGCGAAGAAGGCCAAAAGGTTCAAGCAGAGACTTATGCCATGTATAGGGAGTCAAGTGGCACTTTTGGAGATCAAGAACTATGCCGCCTTGGTGCAGAAGGCAATGATAGTGGAAGGGGAGCGAGAAGCTGCAAAAAGAGAGAATGAAGGTAGGAAAAGGAAGTTTGAGAGCTCGGAGCAAGAGCAAGGAAGTTTGAAGTTTAGAGGGAAGTTTGGCAAGAATGGTGGAGGTCAGAATCAAAAGTTTCAAAAGTTTAAACCCGAGAATGGAGCTCATAAGAATCGTTTGCAGAAGTCAGGACAGCCGGGAAAGGATAGTAGTCCTCAGATTCAAGAGTGTAAAGTTTGTGGGAAGAGACTGTAACACCCCCAGATCCGGGGTCAGGGATCCGGGTCGTCACGGTCTTTCTTTCCACAATTATCACTTAACTTAATTAATAATAAACAACCTCAAGCTGTGACCCCACACTAACACACACCACCACACGTCATAGTCTCAGAGATGAAATTGAAATAAGTACAAGTCCTTGAATCCACAATTAAAAGTTATTACAACCGAAAATGATTACTTGATAAATTTACAGTTAATTGCCATTATCTGCCACAAGTTATAGTTATACAATATTTAGTTCCCAAAAGTAGAATGTCTGATCTACAGGTAGATCTACCTCTGCAGCTATAGCAGCTACGATCTCAACGGGAAGGCGCGGGGCGCTTCCCACGCTCTTGCGCTGGGTCTGCTTGAGCCTGGCCATCTTTCCTAACTGTTGTTGTATGATGAAGAAATGAAGCAAGAGTGAGCATTACAGCTCGCAAGATAATATATAGTGGTAACAATCATACAAGCATCTGAATGGATACTTACTAGAATCCTTTATCATGTGTAAGGTAATTACTTACTGGATATAAGTTTAAAAGAAGATGAAGTTACCAATTACTTCACTATACTTATACCATTTTTAGAAATCTACTTGAACTACTACTGTTCAAAGTATAATAAGATTCAAGAGGTCATCCCATAGATGAGACCATAAATTAAAACTTGAATATATTCAATCTTTGAAATATTTTTAAAAGAAATGAAGTTACGAGATACTTCATTCAATGGAAACACCAATAAAACTGTTTGACCCTGTCAATGCTTCGGCAACCGCCCATTCATAGCCTTTCGATCAAAATGCTACGGGTAGTGTTGCAGAATTATCCAACTGGATGATGAACTCATTACGGGAGTTTGCCGCGCCAGGAAGACCACTTACGATGATCAGTCGTAGTAGTACAACCCCACCATTTTCTACATGTAGAGGAGAACCTGTCGGATTTACTTGTCAACCGAACACTGGACTCCTAAGGAATCGACCATCTTAGCGGAACTTCCAGGCCATTTTGGGCCAATAATAAAAGGCTGGGCCGGCGCCACTCGACCACTTACGCCACTCCTAGTTCAGATGAAATCCATGACTCTGAAACGTAAAGCTCGTCCCCCCTTTCCCCAAGTAGAAACTTGTTGATACGGCTCCACCAAGAAGTCGTATCTAGTTGGAAAGGAAAACTCACCGATATTTCCCAGGCGATGCCTGTTAATGGATTAACTTGTTCCAAGAATTTTACTTCCCGAGTGTTGGGTAAGTAATCAAAATTCTTTTATGAAGACAGCAACCTTGTTGCGAATATAAAACACACCACAGAGCCGGATCCCTCAGGTTTTGAGCGAGTATTTAAATCCCCTTCGAAAGGAGGATCTTAAATATAAAAATGAGTTTTGGGATCCGCTCTAACTTTTAAAAATCATTTTGAAGACTTGCAAAACATTTTTGAGAATGTTCGGAGTGATGCTGATTTAACAAAATAAATCCGTTCCAATATATTAGAAAATATCTGAATATTATTATTTAAATAATATTCCCACAAAGAATAATCTTTATAAAAATAATTGAAGTAGAAGTTTTAAAACTTATACTTGAAATGAATATTAAATAACCAAAGATATACTTATACGAAAGTACTATCTTTATTTGAATAATCAAAAGTGAGTTTGATTATCGACACCTTATTCTTTAATAAAATAAAAAATATATCTCAGCAAATAATCGGAGTCATAGATCCTCAAATGAATATTCAAATAATATTCAATAAATAAAATAAGCTGAGTCATAAGCCCTCGAATGAATATTCGAAATAATATTCAATAAATAAATAAGCTGAGTCATAAGCCCTCGAATGAATATTCAAAATAATATTCAATAAATAAATAAGCTGAGTCATAAGCCCTCGAATGAATATTTGAAATAATATTCAATAAATAAATAAGCTGAGTCATAAGCCCTCGAATGAATATTCGAAATAATATTCATTAAATAATATAAAGTTATCGAATAAACCTTATTCGATTAATAGTTTTGAAAACTATAACCATATATATATAAATATATATATATATAAAATCTACTCAGGATCCTCGACTCCCGGTTTTAGAAAATGTTTTCACCTTTGGGTCCCTATACTAAAGGTATATGCAAATTACCGCTAATCTCTAGCATAGGTATTATCAACTGAACCAACAGATATATATGGCAAGAATACAAAATAGGCATGCATATGTACCATATCACATGCTACAATATATCGCAATAATTTGCTAATTTAACCATCATGCATCTATCACAAGATAATGCATATACAAGTGTATACATCACAACAACAGTATAACGGATAGAAAACTTGCCTGAGCGACTGGGGGTTACGAATGGCTCGGGACGGGTCTGGTAACCTATAAACAACAAGTAAGTTGGAATTAAACCAAAGTCACTTGTAAATCTATACTCTAACCAACTTAGACTCTAACGCTCGTTTTGCGCTTACTGATTCTCTTAAGTCACTCGAGTACCCTCGGCTCCACCATTTTTAATAAATTACCCAATACGAGTTTTAAGGCGATTCCTTCGCGAGTGTCTTACCAACTGCCTAAAACACTTAACATAATTGATTCATACACTAATTAACCCTTTTTAGGTCTTTAACCTATGTTTCAAAGTAAGGCGAGGGGTAATGTTTCGTTCGCGAAACGTCGTTACTTAAAACGGCCGTTTCTCCTAAACCGTACATCGGAATCAAACGAACTACATATCAAAACGAAGCTCGTAACATGAACTATCTAAACATGGTAATGGTCAAAACCTAGCAGGGAGTTCTCGGGTCCTAATGTTATGAACAAAAGCAGTCTAAAGTAAATCGGACATTACGACGGCTATGTTTACGCGATTTCCCAAATTTATACCATTCCAATTCAACCACCTATCAATCCCAATTCATTCATACAATCAAAGTCCATCCATATCACATTACAACAGCCCCAATCACTCATTATTAACACTTATACTTGGTCCTAAAACTTGAATTTAAACTATACTAAATCCTTTAACCAAACCATAAGATTTCAACATCTCATTCACCACCATTCCAACCCAACTCTAAACCAACCATCATTTAGCTACTCTATTATCATAACAACCAAAATCATCCTAATATACCAAGTAAAGCTAGGGTTTGGAGATGATATACCTTCCTTGAAGTGGTGTGAGTAGCTAGGAAGCCTTAAGAAGCCTTGAGGAGTCTTAGGGATGCTTGAATCTTAAAGGAAAAACAAGAAAAATCAAGTTAAAAACCTTGAAATCACTATTCATTGTCTTCTTCATTGATTTCTTGGAGAAGATTGAGAATGAATTAGAGGCTTAAACTCATAAGATAGCCATAACTATGCATAAGGAATACTAGAGAATTATCTTACCAATTTAGGAAGCTTGGATCTTGGATTTTGAAATTCTTCTCTTTGAAAAATAGGAAAAGCCGAGAGCAAGGTGGGAGAGATGAATGATTTTTGTGTTTGCTTTGTTTTTGTTTTGGTTGGTTGATTTTTTTTTTATTTGTTTTGGTTAATTACCTTATTAACCTTGTCTTTCTGTGGTTATAAACTAACCACATCTCCTTCCCCTTAAGTCATGCTTATGTCATGCTCATGATCTCATCCTCCCCTCTTTGTCCTCTTCTCATTGGTTGGGTGACATCATCCCCTCTAATCTCTTTGATTAACTTCCTAATTGTTTGCCTAATGACCGCTGATCTGTTATACGGTTCGCTTAACTTTCGCTTTCGTTTATCGTTTGAGGGATCATACCCGGGATCTTATTACTTGGGTTTCCTTAACCTTTCTCAATACATTATATTCCTTTTATGATCCTCTCTTATAATCCTTTAATTTAAATCCTTTTTATCCTGTTACCTTATACTCAATTCTTTCCGTATCTAGTGGATTTCCGGGAAAAAATCAAAGTGTTCGGAATTGGATTCTGACGATCTTTACATACACTTATATACCACATAGAGTACTAATAATATCCCAGAAGATCAATAACAGAACCCCTACATAGTGTGGCATGAAAAGTTTTCTCATTCAGCATAATCTGCAAAATCACTATTCATAAGGGTTTCAAAAATTTCCAAAAATTGGGGTTATTACAGAGACACCCGGGAAGATGTAACAAGCTGGATGTGACCTATTTTAGGTGTAATCAGAAAGGGCATTATTCGTCGGAGTGCCCAAATGGAGCAAGGAAGCCAAAATTAACTTGTTTTAAGTGTGGAAAGGTGGGCCATATGGCTAGAAGCTGCAAGAGCCTGTTCAGAAGGTAAATGTTCTTAGGATTGCTGGACCGCCGCTTCTCCCAGCACCATCAGCTCAACCCAGAGCTAGAACCTTCAACATGTCAATGAAAGATGTTGTGCAAAATGTGGATATGGTGGAAGGTATGCTCATTATAAACTCAGTAGAAGTAAAAATGTTAATGAATTCTGGAGCAACTAGATCCTTTATTGTTGAAAGTATTCTTGATAGATTAAAATGTGATGTGTACCCTCGTGAACCCAATTTATAGAAGTAGCAAACCAAGAGAGAGTTACTGTTAATAGGATTTTTCCAAATTATGATTTGATTATAGAAGGTCGGCACTTTTATGTTGACTTTATTCCTTGTAAGTTAGGAGAATTCGACGTTATATTAGGGATGGATTGGTTGTCAAACCACGAGGCACAAATTGAGTGTAAAAGTAAGAAGGTGATGTTAAGGACCAAGGATGGTGACGAAGTGATATTCAAGGGAAAAAGGAAAGAGAAGAAGTTTTTAATGGCTATTCTGACAAGGAGATAGTTACGACAAGGATGCGAAGCTTATTTAGCTCATGTCAAGATATAGAGAAGGAATCCGTAAGGATTGAGGATATTCCAGTAGTAAGATATTTTCCCGATGTGTTTCCAGATGAATTACCTGAACTACCTCCAGGTAGAGAGATTGAGTTTACGATTGATTTGGCTCCTTGAACGGAACCAATATCGAAAACTCCCTATCGAATGACGCCAGTTGAGATGAAGGAATTGGCAACGCAATTGTAATAATTGTTGGATAAAGGAGTAATACGCCCAAGTGTATCCCCGTGGGGTGCACCAGTATTATTTGTGAAGAAGAAAGTTGGAAGTATGAGGTTGTGCATTGATTATCGCGAATTGAATATGTTGACGATTAAGAATAAGTACCCTCTACCGCGAATCGACGACTTGTTCCATCAGTTAAAAGGAGCTACTTGTTTTTTCAAGATTGATTTAAGATTTGGGTATCATCAGCTGAAGATTAAAGCGGAAGATATACCCAAGACGGCGTTTCGAACGAGATATGACCACTACGAGTTTTTAGTATGGCATTTGGTTTGACGAACGCGCCAGCCGCATTTATGGATCTTATGAATAAAGTGTTTAAGCAGTATTTGGATAAGTTTGTGATAGTATTTATCGACGATATTTTGATATACTTCAAGACGGAGGAAAACCATATGGAACATTTGAGGATTTCTTTAGAAATTGTGAGGAAAGAGAAGTTATATGCTAAGTTTTCAAAGTGCAAGTTTTGGTTGAAAGAAGTTCAGTTTTTTGGACATGTAGTCAATAGCGAAGGAATTAAAGTAGACCCAGCCAAGATAGAAGCTGTGATGAATTGGGAAAGACCCCAGACTCGTACGTAAGTCAGAAGTTTTCGGGGATTAGCAGGATACTATAGAAGATTTATGCAAGATTTCTCCAAGATTATTGTTCCATTGACTAACTTGACAAGGAAGAATGAGAAGTTTGTGTGGACAGATAAGTGCGAAGAAAGTTTTCAAGAATTAAAGAAGAGATTGGTAACCGCCCCAGTCTTAGCATTACCCGATGAAAAAGGAGAGTTTGTGATCGTTAGCGATGTATCGTATAAAGGGTTAGGATGCGTGTTAATGCAACACGGGAAGGTAATAGCATATGCGTCAAGGCAACTAAAGCCACATGAACAGAAGTACCCAACACATGATTTGAAATTAGCAGCGATGGTGTTTGCTCTTAAAATTTGGAGGCATTACTCATATAGAGAAAAGTGTGAGATCTATACGGATCATAAGAGTTTAAAGTATATTTTTACTCAGAAAGAGTTGAATATGAGACAAAGAAGGTGGTTAGAATTGATCAAAGATTATGATTGTACGATAAGTTATCACCCCGGAAAATCGAATGTGGTAGCATATGCTTTAAGCAGTAAAGAAAGATTGAATATGTTAACTTAATCAAAGGATTTGGTCAAGGATTTTGAAAAGATGGAAATAGAAGTGCAGACTCCAGAATTTGGAGGTGAAGCAATTTATGCAATGACATTTTAACCCGAACTTTTGGAAAAGATTCGATGTTGTCAAGAACAAGTAATAAACCACGAGAAAGATAAGTTGACAGGAGAGGAAGTTAAAGCTCAAAAGGATGAAAAATGAATATATCGCGTTAACTCACGCATTTAGATACCTAACATTGTGGAGCTAAAGCATGAGATTTTGCACGAAGCACATAACTCCAGATTCTCAATTCACCCTGGAAGTACAAAGATGTACAAGGACTTAAAAGAGAATTATTGGTGGTCAAACATGAAAAAGGAAATCGCGAAATGGATGAGTAAGTACTATATGTGCCAACGAGTAAAAGCGGAACATCAGCGACCGAGTGGATTGCTTCAACCACTGGATATACCTGAATGGAAATGGGAACATATCGCAATGGATTTTGTGGTAGGATTGCCAAAGACCAAGTCTAATCATGATACGATTTGGGTGATAGTCGATCGACTGATAAAATTAGCACATTTCTTCCCTATCAACGAAAGATTTTCATTGGAAAAGTTGGTCAAATTATATCTAGACGAGATTGTGATGCGTCACGGAGTTCCAGTGTCTATCGTGTCCGATAGAGATCCGAGATTTAACTCGAGATTTTGGCGACAATTTCATGATCATTTGAGAACTAAATTGAAAATGAGCATGGTGTATCATCCGCAGACCGAAGGACAAAGCAAAAGGATAATTCAAACGATCGAGTATATGTTGTGAACCTGTACATTAGATTTTAAAGGAAATTGGGATGATCATTTGCCATTGATTGAGTTTTTCTACAACAACCGTTATCACGCGAGTATTGGCATGCCGCCTTATGAAGTGTTGTATGGAAGAAAATGCAGATCCCCTGCATATTGGGATGAGGTTGGTGAGCGCAAACTAATTATCCCAGAGCTAGTTTAACAAACGAAAGAGAAAGTGGAAGTGATTCATAAAAGGCTGGAATTTATTTGTTCACAAGAGCCACAAAGTTGTTCTTTTTATAAATATATCCTGTCTGGGACATGATCTTGACTACTGGTGCCACTGTTAAGCAAGAAAAGTTATAGAAAGAAAGGGGGTTTTGCTTTGAGGAAGAAGAGAGCAGTTAATTGTAATAGAGAAAGATAAAAGCTAAAATGAACTTGGAATAAGGATTTTATGTATTCTCAGATAAAATGGGATAAAAATTAAAGGTAAAAATTCAAGACCCAATAAAAATTGCCCAAAATAGCCGTTTTAAAAGTAAAAATAAACTGTCAAAATTCTGTCAATTATTCGTCATGATATACTTACAGACTATAAGTAAATTCGATGGATAATGTTCAGAACTTTAACGATCAAGATGTTGACAATTCGACAGATGGGAATAAAGCAATTATCCGTCGGGTTTAAAATAATCCAGAAAAGTAATTGATTTTTACCAGGGTATTCTATTTCGACGGATGATCAAACTCGATGGATAATAAATATCCGTCAAGATGTAGATTTTGACTTAGCCAAATTTTCGTTCAAAACATAAAAATCAATTAAGTTTTTGGTTGCATTTCAACTTGCAAGATAATCAAAAATGATTTAAGAGCAATTAAGCATACCTAACTCACTTACCAACCTAGAGAAAGTGGATTCATCAAGTGGCTTGGTAAAGATATCTGCAAGTTGCTTCTCACTTGGAACAAAATGAAGTTCCACAGTACCACTCATTATATGTTCCCTAATGAAGTGCTACTTGATGTCTATGTGCTTTGTTCTTGAATGTTGTACTGGATTTTCAGTAATGGCAATTGCACTTTGTTATCATAGAAAATAGGAATTCTGTCCACTTGCAGACCATAGTCCAACAATTGGTTTTTCATCCATAGAATATGTTCACAGCAACTGCCAGCTGCAATATATTCAACCTCGGATGTAGACGTAGAAACTGAATTTTGCTTTTTACTGAACCAGGATACTAGCTTGTTTCCTAGAAATTGACAGGTTCCCGTAGTGCTTTTTCTATCAATTTTGCACCATGCATAGTCTGCATCTGAATAACCAGTTAGATCAAAACCAGAATCTCTAGGGTACCAAATGGCAAGTTTTTGTGTTCTCTTGAGATAGCTGAAAATTCTCTTAATATTTATTAAATGAGATTCAATAGGATCAGCTTGAAATCTAGCACGTAGACAAGTGGCAAACATTATATCTGGCCTACCAGCAGTTAAGTACAAAAGTGAGCCAACCATGCCTCTATAGCTTGAAATATCCATATACTTTTCAGTAGTGTTTAATTCAAGTTTAGTTACAGTGGCCACAGGAGTTTTGGCAGATGTGTAATCCATTAGATCAAACTTCTTTAAAAGATCATAAATATATTTGGTTTGACTAATGAAAATTCCATCACTAACTTGCTTAACTTGTAAACCCAGAAAGTAAGTTAGTTCTCCCATCATGCTCATTTCATACTTACTTTGTATCAATTTTGTAACACCCCCAAATTCGGGGTCGGGGATCCGGGTTGTCACGAGTTCCATTTCCCTTAATAACACCCAATCTTAATAAACAATCAACTACTCTGTACGGGACCCCACAATAAACACACACACCACAAGTTATAATCTCAGAGATGAATATCCAAAAAATAACACGAGTCATTTTATTCCAAAATTATATGCCATTACACCTTAAAAGGGTTTCTGAATAGATTTACATTTCTTTGCCATTATTACAATTGATAAAGATACATAAGTCTGGTACATCAAAAGTTGAAAGCCTAGCCTATTGGTAGTTCCTACCTCAGCTACAGTGACATCAACGCCTATAGGAAACTGCGGAACGTTTCCTATCCGCTTGTGAATTGGGAGCTTGGTCCTGTTCATCTTTTCTATCTGTTGTTGTGTGATGAAAGAAGAAAGCAAGGGTGAGCAACAAGCCCACCAAAATAATATGTATAATGATTAACTATATATGAGCATTCTCATAGTACTCATGAAAGTCTTGGTCAAGAAGAAATGAACCAAGCTGATATCTTAACGCGACCAAGTCGCAAAATATTCAGTATATATGTATATATATACTTTTCAAAATCTTGGAAGTCCTCTTCCATGCATAATATACACAGAGTTCCAGTTTATAACTGTATAAAACAATCGTTGCAAGGTGATTTCATATATCTAACCTTGTCTCAACGTTTTTGTGAAAATCTTTATCATGCATAAGATAATCATTAACCAGATATAAGTTGAAAAGATGAAGTTACAAGATACTCCAATATACTTATATCTTTTCCGGATACTACTTGAACTACCACCGTTCAAGGTATCATCAGTTTCAAAAGTTCATCACATAGATGAGACTACAAGAAAAGACTTGAATAGATTCAATCTTTGAAATATCATTATAAATAATGAAGTTACGAGATACTTCATTAAGTCCCGATATATATATACACCTATATATATACATTTCATACACTCCTTGAAAACCTCTGTTATGAAAATTATAAATAGAGTTGCAATATCCAATGAATTTGGAAAGGAGAAAACCTTGGCATAAACCCGATATCTTACTGATCAGGCAAAAATACCAATAAGTAACCTTTACTACTAGTAGATGGATGAATCCCCCACCGGTCATCACCCTGGCCGTATTAGGACCTTGTGCTGGACCGCCAACCGGCCTCTTACGCGTTGATGGACTGCCACCCAGCCACTTACACTTTGATAGACCGTACCCCGACCTGTCGCTTATTCCGACTCAATTAGATGGACTTACTTCCCAAATGTTGGGTAAGTAATCAATTCATTTATCAAAACAGCAACCTCGTTGCGAATATAAAATACACCACAGAGCCGGATCCCTTAATTTTAAGCGAGTATTTAAATCCCCTTCGAAAGGAAGATCTTAAATTTGAAAATGAGTTTTGGGATCCGCTCTAACTTTTAAAAATCATTTTGAAGACTCGAAAACATTTTTAAGAATGTTTGGAGTAATGCTGATTTAATAAAATAAATCAGTCCCAATATATCAGAAGGGGGGTTGAATGGAATTCTTTACGTTTTTCTTGAAATAAAAATGTTCAACTCGATTATAGATATATCTGTTTTGATTAGCACAATGTGGAATATAAACTTTAATGAATCAAAACAAGAGTAATTAAAAACAAGAGTCTTTAAAAACTTTCTGGTGGATTTAAACAATTCCACCAGAGATATATATTAATATATCGAGAGAACTCTGTGTGCAGAAATGCTCACAGCTGCTTTTACAAGATAGAACAACTAAGAACACAGGAAATGCTAAAGATAGTGCTTACAAAGATTTCTCTGTGTTTGTTTCTAAGCTCAGTTAGTTTTCTTAGTTATTTTTATATTTGCTACTCTCTTGGTTTATATATATTACCAAGATTACAAAGTCAAAAGAACTGAATAAATATAAAATCTAACAGTCTTGATCTTTGCTGCTTTTCGTCCTCTATTACCCAGTTAATGGGCTTCCACAGTGTGTTTGTATCCAATCTCGACGGCTGTGTGTCAGCTTTCACTGTTCAACTGATGTTTGAATCTTGATATTATCATCCGTTGACTTTCAGATCATCCGTCGATGACTTACTTGATCATCCGTTGACTGCTATTTTGAACATCCGTTGAAAGTCATTTGATCATCCGTCGAAGCTTTGTTAAGCATCTGTTGATAGCTATTTTGGCACTTGACTTCATTTCACTTATACAGAATTACAAGACATTGCTTATGTACAGTTAATCAACCTATTCTGCATATCTAGTTAAAGTCAACATGACTTATATGCTACTACAGATTCTATACAAAGGTGCATACAACACTGTGCTACAAACTTATCATTATATAAGCTACTCACTCGATGGATAATAAATTACTCATCCGTCGGTACTCAAACTGAGTTATCCGTCGGGACTATAATTCTTATCCGTCGAGTGCTACATTATTTCACTAAGTAAAATCTACTTAGATGTTTTGTTTAGGTAATCATCAAGTGCACAACATATTCACAACAATCTCCCCCAATTTATGTCTACTGGAATTGTAGCCATAAATTAAGGGACACTTGATGATAACAAAACATCCTTAACATATATCTTTAAAGATAAGTAGATAAAACTGAAAGTGCTTCAATTTAAACAAGGTATACAAGGTTTGGCTCACAGTCAATTCAAGATGCTCCTCTAGCCTGAGCAGATTTTTCTAGTTTCTTGAAGGTCTGGATCTTCTTCCAAGCTTTCTGTTATTTTCTTCAATTTGATTCTGGAGCTGTCTGTGGAATTCTAATTCATCAGATTCTGAGAGATCTAACATTTCTTGCATTTCCAAAAGAGTCTCATTGCTAGAGATACTCAATTGGTCTTCTAGTCTGAAGAATCTTCTCACACCCTTGTCATCCATGAATTCCATCAGCCAGTAGGGCCTTAGATGCACTCTTCTCCCTGTGTATGGGATGATAAGAGTTTTGGGTAGTGCATCTTTGGCTCTAACACTCCTTAGCTCTTCAATCTTCTTCAATACTAATCTTCTTGCAGTTACATTAAACCCAAAGTTTTTCTTGAAGGATGAATAGACTTTGATCAACACAGCTTGGCTTTCTTGAAGTATCCTGTGAAGAGGCCACTGAATCTCCCTTCCTCCTTTGTACTTGAATACCAACCTTTCAGGTAGGTTTCTGTATGCATCAATTGCCCTTACCTCATCCAGCTCCTCCAGATAAAGGTTTAGGTCTGAAAATTCCTTGATGTCACACAAGTACAAGTAGTCTTCCTTGTTGATCTTGGGTTGAGCTTTGACTACTGCCTTGGATTTGAGAGGTGACAGCTTCACTTTCTTGACTGCCCTTGATTTTGTCCTTCTTGGCTTGGTGAGAATTGGCAAGTTGAAGTCAGGAATTGGTAATTTATCCCACTCTATTGGCTCATCCTTTGGCACAATAGGCTCTCCATGTATGTTCCTGTAGGGGTCTACCACCCTTATGTCTTCAAATACCACAGAGGGCTTTGATGCTTGAGTTTCAGCTTTAGTGGATTCCATTGGAAATTGATCTTCCAATTCCTTGTTAACAATATCCAACTTTCTTTTTGTTCTTTTAGCCAATTCTTTCTTTCTTGGAGATTTCTTCTGTTCTTCAATCTTCTTCTTTGATCCAGTAGCTTGAGTTGGTTGAGAGGGAATTTGTTGAGAAGAGTTCACAGCCTGTAGATTGGTCAAGATAGCAAACTGTTCTTTCTTTTGTTTAGACTTCTTTGCATCTAGAGCAGCTTGCCTCTTTTCCTGCTTCAATCTGGCTTTTTCTTCTTCCTTTGCTTGAGCAAATTGTGGATGTCCAGCTACCACACAAATTTCCTTCCCATTTCTGAATATATTTGCAATTCTCTCTCTTGAGGCTGAATCAGCTGGATCTTTGTAGAGAAGAATAGATCTTGACAGAAGCTTCTTTTCATCAGGCTTGGGTGTCTCATACACAGTATCCATAGGGTTCTTCAAAGATGACTTTGGATAGTTTGCCCTTGGTTTAAGAATCATCTCAGCCTTTGTAGTCTTGATGCAGGAAGATTGTCCTTTCTCCAGATAGTTCATGCTCATCTCATTCACATTGATTGGCTTGACATGAGAGTGATGGATTGCTGACTGATCTGGTTCCTTGACTAATTAAAACTTTCTCTTTATTTCCTCATCAATCTTTTTCCAGTTGATCAGAGTCAACTCTTCTTTATCAGCATCTTTCAAACTTGCTGCTGCTGCATTTATAAGATCTATACCATCTGCAACTGGTGGCTTGGAGATAGTAATTGAAGGTACAATTACTTTGCTTATTTGAACTACAATGTTCTCCCCCTTAGTTGGTCCTTTTTCCCCCTTACTTGATTCTCTCTCCCCCTTTTTGTTATCATCAAGTGAAGGAGTTAGGCCTTGTGCTTTAGCCAGTTGCATGAGAAGATTTGTCTGAGTCTGTTGATTTTGAAGAAGTAGGGCCACTGAATTCTCAATAACTTGAACTCTGGTCTCCAGCTTGGCTATCTTCTTTTCAGAATCTGATTCTCTTCTCAACCTTTGTAATAAATTATGCATGGTACCATATGGCATTATTGAATCCAGTTTCTCAGAGTTATATGTCTTTAAGTCAGCTATCTCCTTTTTCAATTCATCCACACTGATACTCTGTCTGGAGTGTTGGATCTTCATTAAGTGCAAGGAGTCTAGATGAGCTTTAAGAACAACCTTGGTACCAGCATCTGAAACTTCCTGAAGGGCTTGCTGAATAGCTGTTACTTGTCTTACCAAAGACACCTCAAATTGTCCTGGTGTGAAGTCCTTTGCCCATGCCCATTCAGGTAAACTTAAAGCAGAACTTTGGCCTTCAGCTCCCCCTAAGTTCATGCTTCCATTCAAAGAACTAGAGTCATCATCATCAGAATTTACTCCAAATTCTTCAGATGGCTCTCCAGCTTGAGGAGGCATCCTGTTGATAGCAGCTTTATCTCTTTGAAGAGATTCTGTGGTGTGCACTAAGTGTAAAGTCTGCTCTGCCTCCACATTGCCCTGAGCAGCCAACAGTTGATAGGCTGAAACAGGGTGAGTAAAAGTGTCAGCATCCAAGGAAATGTTATCAATTACAGCTTTATAATGTTGCTGAAATTGTCTTTCCTTTTCAGCATCATCCACAATCATTGACTCACTAGCAATGGCTGGCTCCATCCTTATTGCTCCACTACCTGCTTTTCTCTCATGTTCTCTCTTTTGTTGCATCAGGGTCTCACCCTGGCTCCCCACCCTCACACCCTCACCTTCACCTACTAAGGTGAGACTCCTCTCACTCACTTTTGCCAATCCTGAATGAATAGATTGCTGAGATTCACTCTTTTCCTCTCCTTTTGCCTGGGAGCAACCCAGCCTCTCACTCAATACACTCTCCTCTCTCAGTCCTAAGAGTGATTGTATTACCACCAAATCTTCTACACTTGAAATTATTGAAGTTTGAAGTTGTGCAGAGATACTCGACGGATAAATGATATCCGTCAGGTGAGTGGTAAAGCTATCCGACGGATAACTGCTGTTAAGCTTATCCGTCGGGATACAATCACTACTCGACGGATGAGCAATATCCATCGAGAGAGTAGAAATGAATGAGGTGGGAAGAGAAACTATTGTTGACTCTGTGTTGATTGAAGTTATTTGAGGCACAGATGTCACAATAGAATCAGAAAGAATTGGCAAGTGAGCCAACAAATCATCTAAAAGATGATGCTCACTTGCGCTAGATTTTGGCTTCCCCAACAGAGTTAAAGAAGGGGAATCAGGAATTGAAGTGTTTACATGTCCACTTCCAGTGAGTTGGTTGGTGAGTATTGTGTTTCAGTGGCTTCTATCAAGAGAGATTTTGGCTGTGACTCCACATTTATTGGAGCCACATCAATCTGAATTTGAGAAGGTGCAGGGACTGTGTCTTTAGCACCAGTTTGCACTAAGTGTGTGTCCTGTGCATCCCCAGTTGTTTTGGATTTCTTCTTTCTAGTGTAAGTTTGGTGTAGGCTTGTGTCCCTAACCCTCTTGGCCTGTGCTCTTGGATGAGAGCTTTGTTCAATAGCCACATCCTTTTGGGAGGATGCAGCTAGAAGTGAGCTTCTGTCCTTTTTAAGCACTGCAGTTTGTTGGGAAACTGCAGTGTGGCTAGGCTGGGATTCACTTATCTCTCCAACCTTATCCTTGGGGTTTCTTTGATGTTCACCCCTTCCCTCACCTATCTTACCCTCCTTCACACTCCCCTCTTTGTGTTTGGTAGAATTTTCAACTGGTACCTTTTCAGAGATACCAAAGGGGGTTTTCTTTGATTTGGATTTAAGAATTGCAGTTGTTTTGGCAGCTTTGGTAGGCAACTGTTTGGTCATTGTTACAGTTGCCATAGCTATGCCTGAAGTCAAAGAAATAGAAGGGATTGGAATAGTTGAGAGTGTAGATGAACTTACCTCACTTACCTGAGGTGCCAGCATTACAGGAAAATAGAACATTGGCACATCCTTGTGATGGTTGGCTCTGTTCAAATCTGCAATGATTCTTCTCTCTTGAACCCAACATGCTAATTTGTTGGTTGGGTTCTCAAGTACAATCTCTTCACAAAGATGGTTAGCCAAAAGCATAAAAAATCTAGCATAGTAAATATTCTTTCCTCTTTTGGCTAAGTCACCTAGTTTATAACCTAACTCATACACAACCAGATCACTTAAGTTGTAATATTTGTCTGTAACTAGCATGTATAGCATGTTAAGCATGGAAATGTTCACAAAATCAAAATTACTGATTTTTCCAGAAAAGACCTTAGTTACTACATCACACAAGTAACTCCATTCCTTCCTAAGACCTAGTCTTCTAATTTCACTTAGTTTTGCAGTAGGAAGTGCATAATGAATAGAATTTAGCATATTGACAATATCAGTGTCAGTGTGTGGTGCAGTAACATTGTCATCAGGAATCTTGAAATATGCTTTTATGACATCACTATTGATACAGAAAACATTACCTTTGATGGTCAGAGTGATGGTTTTGTCAGTAGAGTTGTAGATTGTTGTTGTCCACATCTCCTCAACAACTTCACAATAAATTGTGGGTGATTTCAGCATAGCAAAACTTAACTTACAGTTCTTCACGAAGTCCATCATCTTATGATAGTCTTCAGATTGCTGAATCCCCTTATTGACCAAGGCAGTGAAGTTGTTCTTCTCATAGATGAACCCATTCTGTGACATGATCTTTACTACGGGTGCCATTGTTAGGGAAGAAAAGCTTGAAGAGAAAGAGGATTTTTTCTTGAGAGAGAATAAAATAAGACAGTTGAATTTGAGAATGATAAAAGAAATGATTAGAATGAAATAGGCTTTTATACTTTGCTCAAACTCAATGGATAAAAATAATAAAGAGAAATAAATTACCCAATAGAAACTGCCTAAAATTACCATTTTAAAATAAACTTTAAAAATTCCACCCATTATCCGTCGTGTAATGCTTATAAACTGTAAGTATACTCGATGGATAATGTTCAGGGAATTAACGGTTAAGATTTAGACACTTCGACGGATGAGGATAAAATGTTATCCGTCGAGCTTTAAAATATTCCAGAAAAGTAATTGATTTTTATTTACAATTTGTATATCGACGGATGACTCAACCCGATGGATAATGGTCATCCGTCGAGAGACAAATTTTGACTTAGCCAAAATTTCATCCAAGACTAAAAATCAACTAAATTTCTGGCTTCTTTTCAACTTGCAAGAATAATTCAGGTAAATTCAAGAGTAATTAAGCATACCTAACTCACTTACCAACCTAGAAAAGGTGGATTCATCCAGTGGCTTGGTAAAAATATCTGCAAGTTGCTTCTCACTTGGAACAAAATGTAACTCTACAGTACCATTCATTACATGTTCCCTTATGAAATGGTACTTGATGTCTATATACTTTGTCCTTGAATGTTGCACTGGATTTTCAGTGATGGCAATTGCACTTGTGTTGTCACAGAAAATAGGAATCCTTTCAACTTGCAAACCATAGTCTAGCAATTGATTTTTCATCCATAAAATCTGTGCACAGCAACTGCCAGCAGCAATATATTCAGCTTCAGCTGTAGAAGTAGAAACTGAATTTTGCTTTTTACTGAACCAGGACACAAGCTTGTCTCCTAAAAATTGACAGGTTCCTGTTGTGCTTTTTCTATCAATTCTGCAACCTGTATAATCTGCATCTGAATAACCAGTTAGATCAAAACCAGAATCTCTAGGATACCAAATGCCAAGGTTTGGTGTTCCTTTGAGATATCTGAAAATTCTTTTAATAGCTATCAAATGAGACTCTCTAGGATCAGCCTGAAATTTAGCACACAAACATGTAGCAAACATTATATCTGGCCTACTGGCTGTTAAGTACAGAAGTGAGCCAACCATGCCTCTATAACTTGAAATATCCACAGACTTTTCAGTAGTGTTTAGTTCAAACTTAGTTGCAGTGGCCATGGGAGTTTTTGCAGATGTGCAATCCATTAGATTAAACTTCTTTAAAAGATCAAAAATATATTTAGTTTGACTAATGAATATTCCATCACTAACTTGCTTAACTTGTAAACCAAGAAAGTAAGTTAGTTCTCCCATCATACTCATTTCATACTTGCTTTGCATCAGTTTGGCAAACTTTTTACAAAGTTTCTCATCTATAGAGCAAAAAATAATATCATCTACATAAATTTGAACAAGTATGCTAGAGCCATTCACATTTCTGAAAAATAAAGTTTTATCTACAGTACCTCTTGTGAAGTGATTTTCCAAAAGGAACTTTGATAAAGTGTCATACCAGGCTCTAGGTGCTTGCTTCAGTCCATAAAGTGCTTTCAATAGATAGTAGACATACTCTGGGAAATTTGGATCTTCAAAGCCAGGAGGTTGACTTACATACACTTCTTCCTCCAAATCTCCATTCAGAAAGGCACTTTTGACATCCATTTGATAGAACTTGAAATTGGCATGGGCTGCATAGGCTAAGAGGATTCTGATGGCTTCAAGTCTTGCAACAGGAGCAAATGTTTCATCAAAATCTATCCCTTCTTGCTGACAATAGCCTTTAGCAACCAATCTTGCTTTGTTCCTTACTACTATGCCATTTTCATCCATCTTGTTTCTGAATACCCATTTGGTGTCTATTGGATTCTTTCCTTTAGGCTTGGGTACCAGCTTCCATACTTTATTTCTTTCAAATTGGTTTAGCTCCTCCTGCATAGCTAAAATCCAATCAGGATCTAATAAGGCTTCTTCTACCTTCTTTGGTTCTTCCTTAGACAGGAAGCTGCTGTATAGACATTCTTCTTGAGTTGCTCTCCTGGTTTGAACTCTGGAAGAAACATCACCAATAATCAGTTCAAATGGGTGATCTTTTGTCCATTTTCTTGGTTGAGGTAGATTAGCCCTAGATGAAGAGACCTCAATGTTGTCTTGATGTGTGATTGAGTTTTGATTGCTAGAAACTCCCCCTGAGTTTGTGGATCTTTGATTTGAAATTGGGGTGCTTTCTATGGGTGATCTGCCTTGACTTCCTGCTCCTTTTGATAACCCGACGGATGGTGAATTTTGAGTACCGATGGATGAGGCAGGTTGTCTTCCGACGGATAATACAGATTGCCTTCCGACGGATGAAGCATTATGTAACTCGACGGATGTTGAGTTTTGTGCTTCATTTGTAGTAAATTTGTCTGCATTATCCTTAGACACTGTTTCTTGATCACTTTCTTCACTGACCATCTCAACATTGTCGAATTTGAGGCTCTCATGGTAATCTCCATCTTTTAGTCCTTCAATCTTTTTATCATCAAACACAACAAGTATAGATTCAACAACAATGTTGGTTCTTAGATTGTAGACTCTATATGCTTTACCAACAGCATATCCAACAAAAATTCCTTCATCTGCTTTAGCATCAAACTTCCCATTTTGATCAGTTTGATTTCTCAGAATATAGCATTTACAGCCAAAGACATGAAGAAAGTTCAGAGTTGGCTTCTTGTTCTTGAACAATTGATAAGGTGTCTTGCATTTTGCCTGATTAATCAGAGAGATGTTCTGAGTGTAGCATGCAGTGTTGACAGCTTCAGCCCAGAAATATGTTGGTAATTTTGATACTTCAAGCATTGTCCTTGCAGCTTCAATAAGAGATCTATTCTTTCTTTCCACTACTCCATTCTGTTGTGGAGTCCTTGTTGCTGAAAACTCATGCAGGATCCCATTTTCCTCACAGAATGCTCCTATGACATAGTTCTTGAACTCAGTTCCATTGTCACTCCTGATTCTTCTAACTTTGAAATCAGGATGATTGTTAACTTGCCTTATGTGATTGATGATGATTTCACTAGCTTCATCTTTGGACTTTAGGAAATAGGTCCAAGAGAACTTTGAGAAATCATCTACAATTACTAGGCAAAATCTTTTCTTTGAGATTGACAATACATTGACTGGTCCAAACAAATCCATGTGAAGCAGTTGCAGAGGTTCTTCAATTGCTGAATCAAGTTTCTTCCTGAATGATGCTTTAATTTGCTTCCCTTTTTGGCAGGCATCACACAGTCCATCCTTTGTAAACTCCACCAGAGGAATGCCTCTAACTAGCTCTTTCTTTACCAGCTCATTCATGGTCCTGAAGTTCAAATGGGATAGCTTCTTGTTCCATAGCCAACTTTCATCTTGACTTGCTTTACTGAGAAGACAAGTTACAGATTCTGCTTTATTTGAGTTGAAGTCAGCTAGATACACATTTCCTCTTCTCACACCAGTGAGAACCACTTTGTTGTTTTGATTATTAATCACAACACAGGTTTCTTTGTTGAAGGTTACTGAGTTGCCTTTATCACAAAGCTGTCTGATACTCAACAGATTGTGTTTGAGACCATCCACTAAGGCAACCTCTTTAATGATGACATTGTCCTTTAAAATCAAGCCATATCCCATAGTATAACCTTTGCTATCATCTCCAAAAGTGATACTTGGGCCAGCTCTCTCTTCAAACTCTGTGAGCAGGGTAGAATCACCAGTCATGTGTCTTGAACAACCACTATCCAAGTACCAAAGATTCCTTCTGTTTCCCTGCACACATCAAAATCAAATCAAGTTGATTTTGGTACCCAAGTTTCCTTGGGTCCTGCCTTGTTAGCTTTCTTCTTCTGTTTCTTAGGTTTTAACTCATTTGACTTAGGAATTTCAGATTCTTCCTTAGTCATTTGGGTTGGGCCTTTGAAACCACTAGATACTACAGAATTATTATGCATGTTATGGCTAACAGGAAATGGCATGCTTGGTGCAAACATGTTATTCCAGTAATGCATGCTAAATGGCATTTGAGGCATATTGTATGCAGCATAATATGGATTAGGTGCAAATGGCATATTAGCAAACTGTGCATTCATGTTCTGTGTAGGCATAGCATTAACAGGCATAGGAGGCATGGCATTCATGTTAGAGAATTGAGGCTGAACAGACATGGGAGTAGGCATGGCAGATTTGCAATTAACAGACAAATGATTTACACTACCATATTTGACACAGATTTTTCTAGGAGCATATTTGTCAGGTGTGTAGTTGTTATGTTTGTTAATCCCTACTTTACCATTCCTATTGTTTTTCCTTTTAGTTTCTGTTTTTACCTCTATCTTCTCAAGTCTGTCACTCAACTGTTTGACAGTCATGTGACCAACATTAGCCTTCTTCCCTTTCTTGGCTTGACTTGACTCCCCTGAAACAAAGTTCTTGGAAACAGACCCATACTTTTCATTTAGCTTGGTTAATTTGGCTTTACTAATGGGTTTGTTCACAGCCGACGGATGAGGATTTTTATCATTCGACGGATAACACATTTTGTTATCCGACGGATAGTCCTCATCATCCGTCGAGTCTACATCTGTCAGCAATCCATCTACCAAAATAGGTTCTAGTTTCTCCTTATTCTTTTTCCAGGCTTCATCACAAAAGGACTCAATTCCTTGAACCTTGGTGATTTGAGCATGAACATCTCTGGATGTTTTCCATGCTTTAATCACCTCCTGTTCACGATCGAGCTGCTTCTTTAAAATTTCTTCCTTTTTCAAGGACTCAGTTAATTCCTCCTTAGCAATTCTACACTCAATTTTTAGTTTCTCAAACTCAACAAACTGAGACTCAAGCACATTATTCCTCTCACTCAAAAACAAGTTATTTTCTTTGATTTTAGCATTTTCTTTAGTGAGGGACTTAAGTGTAATACGCAAATGATACAATTATGTAGACATGTCATTTATTGCATCATTACACTCAGCTTTAGATAAATGTGCAAGGTTTGTAGTAATTACCTGATTGCTTGAGGAACTTGTCTCTGTTTCATCAGACTTGGCCATAAGGGCTAGATTGACATAGCTGATCTCCTCATCTTCATCCAAACCATCAGCTGCCCAGTCATTCTCTTGTGTAATAAAAGCCCTTTCCTTCTGTTTGAGTAGATCAAAGTATTTTTGCTTATAATCCACAGACTCAATTCTCTTCTTACTGGAATCTGACTTTCTACACTCATTTGCAAAATGCCCTGCCAAGCCACATTTGAAACACTTGAATTTTGACTTATCCACCATGTTTTTATTTGGCTTGGCAGCTTCAAAGTTCTTCTTGAACTTGAGCTTGGAAAATCTTCTTGAAAGGAATGCTAGGTTCTCATCAATGTCCTCCATGTCATCTTGACTCAAAGAATCTTCACTTTCTGCAGCTAGCCCTTTACCCTTGCTTTCACAGGCCTTTGAAGTTGATTCCACAGCTTCCATCTTCACTTCCTTCTCCTTTTCCAGTTCAGCAACTAGTGCAATGGATCCTCCTTTCTTCTTTCCTCTCTCCATTCTTTCATCCTGCTCTATTTCAAGCTCATAGGTCTTCAGAATGCCATACAGTCTCTCCAAAGTAAACTCCTTATAATCTTGTGAGTTTCTCAATGAGACTGTCATTGGTTTCCATTCCTTTGGAAGAGATCTGAGAAATTTCAGAGTGGAGTCTTTAGTCTGATAGACTCTTCCATGCAATTTAAGAGCATTTAGTAGCTTTTGGAATCTACTAAAAATGTCAGTGAGTGACTCACTTTCTTCATTGTGAAAATGCTCATATTGCTGAATCAGGAGCTGCATTTTATTTTCTCTTACTTGCTCAGTACCATCACAGATTATCTGTATTGTGTCCCAAACTTCCTTGGCAGTCTTGCAGTTGATGATGTTATCAAACATATCTGCATCAACACCATTGAACAGAATGTTCATGGCCTTTTTATCTTTCCCGACTTGTTCAAGATCAGGGTCAGACCATTCATGCCTTGGCTTTGGAACTGATGGTTCATTTCCTGTTGCAGCTCTCATTGGAACATGAGGGCCTCTTTCTATGCAGTCCACATAGGCCTCATCTTGAGAAAGCATATGAAGATGCATCTTTACCTTCCAATGATGGTAATTATCTTTATCCAGAAAAGGAATCTTGACTCCAACATCTTTCTTGTTCATCTTGCTGAATTGTTTTGATCTTTAAACTCTTTGTAGATTAAGAGCTTGCTCTGATACCAATTGTTAGTCCCTTAACAATATAGCAAGAATTACAGAAGGGGAGTTGAATGGAATTCTTTACCTTTTTCTTGAAATAAAAATGTTCAACTCAATTATAGATATATCTTTTTTGATTAGCACAATGCGGAATATAAACTTTAATGAATCAAAACAAGAGTAATTAAAAACAAGAGTCTTTAAAAACTTTCTGGTGGATTTAAACAATTCCACCAGAGATATATATTAATATATCGAGAGAACCCTGTGTGCAGAAATGCTCACAGCTTCTTTTACAAGATAGAACAACTAAGAACACAGGAAATGCTAAAGATAGTGCTTACAAAGATTTCTCTGTGTTTGTTTCTAAGCTCACTTAGTTTTCTTAGTTATTTTTATATTTGCTACTCTCTTGGTTTATATATATTACCAAGATTACAAAGTCAAAAGAACTGAATAAATATAAAATCTAACAGTCTTGATCTTTTCTGCTTTTCGTCCTCTATTACCCAGTTAATGGGCTTCCACAGTATGTTTGTATCCAATCTCGACGGCTGTGTGTCAGCTTTCACTGTTCAACTGATGTTTGAATCTTGATATTATCATCCGTCGACTTTCAGATCATCCGTCGATGACTTACTTGATCATCCGTCGACTGCTATTTTGAACATCCGTTGAAAGTCATTTGATCATCCGTCGAAGCTTTGTTAAGCATCCGTTGATAGCTATTTTGGCACTTGACTTCATTTCACTTATACAGAATTACAAGAGATTGCTTATGTACAGTTAATCAACCTATTCTGCATATCTAGTTAAAGTCAACATGACTTATATGCTACTACAGATTCTATACAAAGGTGCATATAACACTGTGCTACAAACTTATCATTATATAAGCTACTCACTCGATGGATAATAAATTACTCATCCGTCGGTACTCAAACTGAGTTATCCGTCGGGACTATAATTCTTATCCGTCGAGTGCTACATTATTT
This sequence comes from Apium graveolens, assembly GCF_009905375.1. Taxonomy (NCBI): domain Eukaryota; kingdom Viridiplantae; phylum Streptophyta; class Magnoliopsida; order Apiales; family Apiaceae; genus Apium; species Apium graveolens. The sequence continues at coordinate 309,062,159 of NC_133648.1, read as the reverse complement.
CACTAAGTAAAATCTACTTAGATGTTTTGTTTAGGTAATCATCAAGTGCACAACATATTCACAACAATTTGAACCAACAGATATATAAATCAAGAATACGAAACATGCATGCATATATACCATATCACATGCTCCAATATATCGCAAGAATTTGCTAATAACAAATATGCATTTATCACAAGATCATGCATATACACATATACATCACAACAACAGTTATACGGGTAGAAAACTTGCCTGAGCGACCGGGGTTACAAATGGCTTGGGACGAGTCTGGTAACCTATAAACAACATATAAGTTGGAATTAAACCAAAGTCGCTTATGAATCTATACTTTAACCAATTAGACCCTAACGTTCGCTTTTGCGCTTAACGATTTACTTATGTCGCTCGAGTACCCTCGGCTCCACCATTTTTAATAAATTAACCATTAAGGGTTTTAAGGCGATTCTTTCGCGAGTGCCTTACCAACTGGCTAATACACTTTACATAAATGTGTCATACTCTAATTAGTCCTTTAAGGTCTTTAACCTATGTTTCAAAGTAAGGCGAGGGGTAATGGTTCGTTCACGAAATGTCGTTACTTAAAACGGTCGTTTCTCCTAAACCGTACATCGGAATCAAACGAACCACATATCAAAACGAAGCTCGTAACATGAACTATCTAATCATGGCAATGGTAAAAACCTAACAGTGAGTTCACGGGTCCTAATGTTAAGAGAAAAAACAGTCTAAAGTAAATCGGACATTACGATGGCTATGTTTACGCGATTACCAAATTTTAAACTACTCCAATCAACCACAATCAACCACAAATCAACCCATAACCACCAATACCACCAAACTCCATCCAAACCTTACTAACTCAGTCCATAACCTCATGATTTTTCCAACTTATTCAATCTCAAACAAGAGCTACTAATTATACTTAAGGTTCATCAACCAACAACCAAGATTTATAACCCAAAATCATTATAATTCCATCCAAACTCTAAACATACAAGAATCATGCTCTCATGAACTATAACAAACAAAACCAAACCTAATACTCAAAGTAAAGTTAGGGTTTGGAGGGGTTATACCTTCCTTGGAGAGTGGAGAATCACTTAGGAAGCCTTAAATAACCACTAAATATCTTTACTAAGCTTGGATCTTGAAGAAAACATAAGAAAACACAAAGTTAGTTTCTTGAAAACACTATTCACCAAGAACTTAGATGAATTGATTAGCTCTGCTAAACATGGAATCTTGAGCTTAAACTTATGGCTCATCTTAGTTATGAATTATGGAAGCTAAAGAAACAAACCTCTTGAATTATGAAGGTGTGTAGCTTGATTTTTGAAATTTTCTCCTTTGCTTTTCATGGAAAAGCCGAGAGCAAAGAGTGGGGGAAGAAGAAAATGTTTTTGTTTTGGTTGCTTTTGATTTTTGTGTTTGTTTTGCTTGTTAATTAGGTTGTTACCATGGTAAAAATTGTGTGGCTCACAATCATCCAACAACACACTTGCTTGGTCATGCTTATGTCACCATGTGATGTCACCCTCCCTCCTTTGTCCTCTTCTCATTGGTTTGATGACATCATCCCCACTAATCTCTTTGATTAACTTTTAATTATTTGGCTAATGACCGCTGATCTGTTATACGGTTCGCTTAACTTTCGTTTTCGTTTATCGTTTGAGGGATCATACACGAGATCTTATTACTTAGGTTTCCTTAACCTTTCTCAAAACATTATATTCGTTTTTATGATCCCCTCTTAAAATCCTTGAATTTAAATCCTATTTATCCTGTTACCTTATACTCACTTCTTTCTGTATCTGGTGGATTTTAGGGAAAAATCAAAGTGTTCGAATTTGCATTCTGACGATCTTTACATACACTTATATCTCATATAAAGTACTAATAAGATCTCATAATAACAATAGAAGAACCTCTACATAGTGTGGCATGAAAAGTTTTCTTATTCAGCAAAATCACTATTCATAAGGGTTTTGAAAAAATTCCAAAATTTGGGGTTATTACAGTCTCCCCTCCTTAAAAGGATTCCGTCCCAGAATCAGATAGAAAATGAATAAGGATACTCTCTTAACATTGCACTTTTTAACTCTCGAGTAAATTTTCCCACATTGTGGTTCTTCCATCAAACTCTGAATAGTTTGATAACCCTTCTCCTAAGCACTTGTTCCTTTTCACTCTATACCCCTTCCTGGTTGCTCCATATAGGTTACGTCGGGTTGCATGTCTATGCGCTCATATGCCCCTATTTATCTGGCATCCGAATTACACATCCTTAACATTGATACGTGGAACACGTTATGAACTTGCTACATGTTTGGGGGTAGGGCTAGCTCATATGCTATCCTTCCCAATACGTCTTAATATATCCAAGGGTCCAACAATTCGTGGACTTAAACTTTACTTTCTTTCCAACCCTCATCAATTCCTTTTTAAGGGAATACTTTTAACAATACAAGGTTCCCTCCTTCATACTCTTTGTCCTTTCATTTGTCAAATCAGCATACTTCTTATGTCCATCTTGAGCTACTCCCAGCCGTCCTCTGATTAGATCTATTATATCCTTGGTCCTTTGGACTACTGCGGGTCCAAGCATCTTGCGCTCTACAACTTCATCCTAACATAAGGGAGATCGACATTGTCTTCCCTCAAGGATCTCATAAGGCGACATCTCGATAATGACATATGATCTATTATCGTAAGAAAACTTAATCCGTGTTAAGTGATCATTCCAATTTCTTTCAAGTCTATTGCACAGACTCTCATTATAGCTTTTAGCATTAGAGCTTTTGCTTCTCAATACCCATTCTTTTCCAGTTTGTAATCGCTACTATCTTCCGTTCCTAATATTATACTGGTTATACTTTTGCTCGTTAGCGTTCTATAACCTTTTAATAACCACGTCAACCTTAGTATCACGAATGTGTTTCCATTCCGAATACCACCATAACTTTACTATTCCTTTTTCAGCTGTTTCTATTTCCCAAAGTTTGATCAATCATATAGAAGTAAAGGAATTTGTTGAGAGATCACTATGATCATGAACACTTGTTATATCGTATAGTTAGTACAGAAGGTGGCCAGCCTTTAGTACTTGACAAGCAATTAAACAACATGTGGTATCCTACTAGGCTTCTATCACACAGATAGATAGTCATTCAGCAATACCTCCCTTTCTGGAAGGGTTGTTCTTCTCACCTTACATGAAATGAAAAGAAGAGAAAAGAACGAACTGAAGAGAATTGTATATTCGTAAAAAAAAAAAAATTATTGCCATAAAATATCTGGCTTGGAATCTACCTCTGAACTATAGAGGTTTGTCATAGGAGAACAAAACATATATGTATTTATATCCATATCAAGTATTATAGCATCGTATTTCACATGCCTAAATATTTTTGCTATTCCGTCCATCATTCTATGGACCCATGCTCTTCCTCGAGCTTATACACAATCACCTATGAAACTCCCTCGATATCGAAAATCGAATCTGGGATCTCATTCTAGACATCATCGTTACTAGAATTCTATGCTTGCACCGCAACCTTCCTAATATAGTAATACGACTCTCTTTTCATAAGAGGGAATATGTTAGATATATTTGATAACGTCATGGCTAATATGTTTTATGTTTAGCTTTCAGATCTTACTGAACAGGATAAATCAGTACTTAACTGTTGATCAGTACTTATACTGGAAGTCAGGACTTAAGGATATCAGTACGTATGTTATCAGGAGATAATCATCAGAAGTTAGATATCAGAACTTAAGTGCTGAAGGATAATCAGATAAGGACAGTAGCTGATTAAAGGAAAGAAGATTGAGATAAACATAAGAAGAGATATGCATGAAGAAGGAATTTCGTGAAGAATGGAATACTTGGAAGAAAAGATATCTGATTGTTATATTTTAGGAAGCAGAATTATATTCCATATCAATTAGCGATTATCTTGTAACTGTGTAGTATATAAACTCAGACATAGGGTTTACACGATAAGTGTTATCATTATTAGAAAAGATTATTCATTTTAACCCTAGCAGCTCTCATGATATTTGTTCATCACTGAGAGGTAACAGTTCCATACTGTAACAGAGTTTATTATTTCAATAAAGTTTGTTTTCTGTTACTTAAGTTCTTAAAGTTCGATTTGAGTGTACTATACACTGTATTCACCCCCTCTACAGTGTGTGTGTGACCTAACAATTGGTATCAGAGCTACTCTGTTAACACACATACAGTTAAAGATCCAAACACAATCATGTCGGACACAGAAACTCCAACTAAGCCTACCACAACTGAGGAACCACCAAAGACACAAATTCAGAGTCGGTATGAGACCATCAGAGTCCCCATACTGAGACCATCTGAATATCCCATATGGAAGGTAAGGATGACCATGTTCCTGGAAGCAACAGATCCAGAATACCTTGATAGAATCAAGGAAGGTCCTCACAAACCAACCAAACTCGCTGTTGCAGTTGCAGGTGAACCAGCACAGACCGTACCAAAGGAGAAGAGTGATTATACTGCTGAAGACATAGCATCAATTGCTAAGGATGCTAAGGTACGACACTTACTGCATAGTGCCATTGATAATGTAATGTCAAACAGGGTAATCAACTGCAAGACTGCTAAGGAGATATGGGATGCTCTGGAAACAAGGTGTCAGGGAACTGACACAATTAAGAAGAACAGGAAGACAATACTCACTCAAGAGTATGAACACTTTGACTCAAAGGCTAATGAGTCATTGAATGATTTATATGATAGATTTGTCAAACTTTTGAATGATTTGTCATTGGTTGATAAAGAGTATGATCTTGAAGATTCAAACCTTAAGTTCCTGTTAGCTCTTCCTGAATGCTGGGATTTGAAGGCAACGACAATAAGAGACAACTACAATCTTGATGAAACAACTCTTGACGAAATCTATGGAATGCTCAAGACTCATGAGCTGGAGATGGAACAAAGAAGAAAGAGGAAAGGAGGAAAGTCAAGGACAGTTGCTCTTAAGGCTGAAGAAGAATTCCCCAAAGCAGCTTCCTCAAAGAAAGACAAGGGTAAAGCTCTTTTCATAAAGTCTGATACTGAGTCATCAAGTTCTGAGAGTGATGATGACTCAGATTTTTGAAAGCTTGCCTGAGACTGATGCTGATGAGGAGATGATGAAGTTGTGTGCTCTTATGGTGAAAGGAATCACAAAGATTGCATACAGGAAGTTCAGGAAGGGAAAGAAGTTTTCCAGGAAAGGCATAAGTTCTGATAAGAAGAATTTCAGAAGATCTGAAGGCAGAGGAGGAAAGTCTGACAGAGGAGATTACACCAATGTTAAATGCTATAACTGTGGTGAGAAAGGCCACATATCTCCTGACTGCAAGAAGGTAAAGGGTGACAAAGGCAAGGCTCTTGTCACAAAGCAGAAAAGCTGGACAGACACCTCAGACTCTGAAAGTGAGGAGAACTATGCATTGATGGCAAATGCTGATAAAGAAAGTGCTGAGAGTAGTTCTGAAGCTGCTGAAACAAAGGTACCTCAGACTACTTATGCTTTTCATACTGATGATATTAATGAGTTGAGAAGATATCTTAAAAGCATGTTTGTTAGCTATAGAGATCAAACTTTAACATGTGAAAGATTAACTTCTGAAAATCTTGCATTTAAGAAAAGAAATGATTTCTTAGAAAAAGAGTTAGTCATGTTCCATCAAACTCAGAAGGATAGAGATGATGCTTTTTATGTTAGGAATGAAGTGCTAAAATTAAGTGAATCTCTAAAAACTGAGTTAGAAAAGGAAAGAGAGATTATCAGGACTTGGACTAACTCTGGCAAAACAACTCATAATTTGCTAAGTAGTGGAAACTGGAAAGAGGGCTTAGGTTATGGAGAAGATAAGAATGATAAAGGAACTGAAGAAATTAAGCCTGTTGTTAAGCAAAAGCCAAAGTTTAAACCTGTTAAGTTTGTAACTGTAAAGTCTGAAAATGAGAAATCAGAAGTTAAAGAGGAATTAACTTCTGACAAACTAAAACAGGAAAAGACAGCTGAAGTGAACATAGGCTTAATGACAAAGAAGCAGCTTAAACATAAGCTGAAAGATGTTAAGAATGCAAATAAGGTAAAATCACCTAGGAAAAATAGGAATGGAAAGGAAGGTGTGAATAAAAGCAATGATTATAAACCTGTTCCTGATGCTCCTAGGAAAACATGTCATAACTGTGGAAGTTCTAACCATCTGGCTTCTTTTTGCAGGAAGAATAAGAATATTAACTCCTTACCTTCAAAATCAGGAGTTAAGAGTCAGTCTGTTAGATACAAACCACAAAATCCTTGTTTTCATTGTGGTAGTTTATGGCATTCCATTTATACTTGTAAGGAATATCATAGTTTGTACTATGATTATTATCAAATAAAACCTTCTTTGAAGAAAGTTTCCATTGTTCCTTCTAGTGTAAATTCTGATTCAAAGTCTGATAGTGTAAGTTCTGATAAGAAAGATGTTAACATAAACTCTGATGCTAAATCCGCTGCAAATGTTAACAAACTTAATAAGGCCAAAGGATCCAAGCAAGTCTGGGTCCTTAAAACTAATAATTAGTGATCTTTGTGATTGCAGGGCAACAGGAAAAATATTCTAGTTCTGGACAGTGGATGTTCAGGACATATGACTGGAAATAAGGCCCTGCTATCAGACTTTATGGAGAAAGCTGGCCCAAGTGTTTCTTATGGAGATGGCAACATTGGAAAAACATTGGGATATGGCAATATCAATCTTGGAAATGTCATAATTAAACAAGTAGCTCTGGTCTCAGGACTTAAACACAACCTACTGAGTATAAGTCAAATCTGTGACAGAGGTTATCATGTTGATTTCTTTGAAGAACACTGTGAAATTGTGAGTAAATCTAAAGGCAAAGTTGTTCTGAAAGGATACAGGCGTGGTAACATTTATGAAGCTAAGTTTTCAACAAGTACTGATGGTTCTGCAATCTGTCTGATGAGTAGAGCATCAATTGAAGAAAGCTGGAATTGGCATAAGAAACTCTCTCATTTAAATTTCAACAATATAAATGAACTGGTCAAGAAAGATCTTGTGAGAGGATTGCCAAACACAGTATTTGCTCCTGATGGTCTTTGTGATTCATGTCAGAAAGCCAAACAAAGAAAATCTTCATTCAAGAGCAAGACTGAATCATCAATTCTTGAGCCTTATCATCTAATACATGTTGATCTATTTGGTCCAGTAAATGTCATGTCTATTGCAAAGAAGAAGTATACGTTGGTCATAGTGGATGAGTTCACCAGATACACATGGGTGTATTTCTTGCACACAAAAAGTGAAACTGCATCTATCTTGATTGATCATGTCAAACAGCTGGATAAAATGGTCAAAGATTCTGTGAAAATTTTAAGGAGTGATAATGGCACTAAGTTCAAGAATTTGATAATGGAAGAGTTCTGCAAAAGTCATGGAATAAAGCAGGAATTTTCTGCTCCTGGAACTCCACAGCAAAATGGAGTTGTTGAAAGGAAGAATAGAACTCTCATTGAAGCTGCACGTACAATGCTTGAAGAAGCAAAGCTTCCAACCTATTTCTGGGCTGAAGCTGTGCAGACTGCTTGTTTTACTCAAAATGCAACACTCATTAACAAGCATGGAAAAACACCATATGAGATGGTGAAGAAAAAGAAGCCAAATCTGAAATATTTTCATGTATTTGGATGCAAGTGTTTTGTTCTCAAGACTCATCCTGAACAGCTATCAAAGTTTGATCTAAAAGCTGATGAAGGAATCTTTGTTGGATATCCACTTTCCACAAAAGCCTTCAGAGTCTATAATTTGAGAACAAAAGTGGTCATGGAATCTATCAATGTCTCTTTTGATGACAAGAAGATTACTGGTCTTGAAGATTTCATCGACCATGATCAGCTGAGATTTGAAAATGAAGACTCAAATTCTGATACTGAAAATCCTGACAGTCTAAGTCCTGATACTGTAAACTCTGATGGATTAAACTCTGATGTTATTGAAACTGTGGTGACTACGTCAAAGAAAGATGCACCTATGCAGGGGAGCATACTCAAGATCCTACCACATCTCAAGAAACATCAGAACATGCATCTGGCTCTTCAAGTTCTGATTCGTCAAGTTCTGATAAGCCAAGTTCTGATAGTGCTGAAAATCTAAATACTGAAGAATCCAACTCAGAGAGCATAGTTTCAGGGGGAGCATCAAAAAATGAAAATGAAGATAGCATGGATCATGGGGGAGCATCCAGTTCTAGAGAAAACCTTCCATCTGCAAGGAAGTGGACAAAATCACATACACCTGATTTGATAATTGGAAATCCTGATGCAGGTGTCAGAACTAGAACAGGTACTTCAAATGAATGTCTTTACAATTCTTTTCTCTCTCAGACTGAGCCAAAGAAAGTGGAAGAAGCTCTTCAAGCTGCTGATTGGGTGCAAGCAATGCAGGAAGAGTTGAATGAATTTGAAAGAAACAAAGTCTGGACCCTAGTGCCAAGACCAAAGAATAGATCTGTTGTTGGTACAAAGTGGGTATTCAGAAACAAAACTGACAGTGATGGCATAATTACAAGGAATAAGGTAAGGCTGGTTGCAAAAGGATATTCTCAACAGGAGGGAATTGATTATGATGAAACATTTGCACCAGTTGCTAGGTTAGAAGCCATAAGGATATTTTTGGCTTATGCTGCTCACAAAAAGTTTACTGTCTTTCAAATGGATGTGAAAAGTGCTTTTCTCAATGGAGAATTGGAGGAAGAGGTATATGTTGAACAACCTCTAGGTTTTGTAGATACCAAACATCCAGATTATGTCTACAGGCTTGATAAAGCACTTTATGGACTTATGCAAGCTCCTAGAGCATGGTATGAGACTTTAGCTCAGTTTCTTCTGGAAAGTGGATTCAACAGAGGGACAATAGACAAAACACTGTTCTACCTCAACCATGGAAAGGACTTACTTCTGGTCCAGATTTATGTTGATGATATCATTTTTGGATCTACAAATGACAAACTTTGCAAGAAGTTTGCCAAACTAATGCAGTCAAGATATCAGATGAGTATGATGCGGGAACTCAGCTATTTTCTGGGCCTTCAAGTTAAGCAGAATAAGGAAGGCCCTTTTATTTGTCAAACCAAGTACACCAGAAACTTGCTGAAGAAATTTGGAATGTAAGATTGTTCAAGTGCATCTACTCCAATGGCCACTGCTACAAAACTGGATAAGGATACCGGTAAATCAGTAGATATTATTGACTACAGAGGTATGATTGGCTCTCTACTCTATCTAACTGCTAGTAGACCTGATATCATGTATGCTACCTGTCTTTGTGCAAGATTTCAAGCAGATCCAAGAGAACCTCACTTAACAGCTGTAAAAAGAATCTTTAAGTATCTTAAAAGAACAGCTGCTCTGGGATTATGGTATCCTAGAGAATCAGATTTTAAACTAATAGGTTACTCAGATGCAGATTTTGCAGGGTGCAAAATTGACAGGAAAAGCACAAGTGGAAGCTGCCAATTTCTTGGAGGCAGATTGGTTTCTTGGTACAGCAAGAAACAAAAGTCAATTTCCACATCAACTGCAGAAGCAGAGTATATTGCTGCAGGAAGCTGTTGTGCACAGATTCTTTGGATGAAGAATCAGTTACTGGATTATGGGTTAACATATTTCAAAATCCCTATTTACTGTGATAATCAAAGTGCTATTGCTATGACAGGTAATCCAGTTCAACACTCAATGACAAAGCATATCAGCATCAGGTACCACTTCATCAGGGAACATGTGGATGAAGGTACAGTGGAATTGCATTTTGTTCCCACAGATTAACAACTGGCAGATATCTTCACAAAACCACTGTGTGAAGCTACTTTTACAAGATTGGTAAATGAACTTGGAATGGTTTCAGGTTCTTTCTCTAAATCTGCTTAGACTTGTTCTGTGTTATCAGACTTTATGCTCAGTATTTACAGAATTAATCTCATTGTATATTCTGTGCTTAATTAATAAATGTCTTTAAGTACTGACTGTTGTCTGATATATGTTTCTAAACTCTGATAAGTGATATGTCTGTTCTAGTACCTATTCAATCCTATGAGGATAACTGTGCTAGATACTGACCTAGTAGTCTTCAATAAACAAATGATTCCTTGAAAGAAGTAATTATTTCAGTGGAAATCTTATGACACTAGCAAATTCTGATAATTGAGCTTAGTTAAGTTTACTTTGTATATCTTATTACTAAGTCACAAATTAGAATAATGCTACTCATCTGTTAAGTTCTGATACTAGTAAAACTGTTGAATGTACTAAGTGCTGATAAACCTCACTTATCAAAAGAAAAAGCAAAAAGATCAAAAGATAAAATCAGGTACTCCTTTGAGATCTAGAGTAAAAATGTGGAAGGGACGACCCAAGTGCATTGTTGATATTAAGTAAATATGCATTAGAAAAGCAAAATATTTTCTTGGTGACCTTTCACACTCTATGATTACTGGAGAAATACTCTGATAATAGCATAAATTCTGATAAACAGTCATGACTCACTTACACTGATAAGCCACTGTAAAATAGAATTTCAAAAGATGCATAAAATTAGCACAAAACAGTTGAGGTGGACTCGAGCATAAACTCATTCATCAGTAGGTTTCAGGACAATGACAGCTCTTTAGCAAAATTTTAGTTATGCCTTATTTTTAAGATGTACTGAAGTGAATCAGACTTTACTCTTTGTCTGTTATTTAGCTTAATACACACACTAATCACTCCATCTGAATGATGAAAATTTCTGTGGTGGTCTATGTTATTTTAGATAAATAGTCATTGTGTCACATTGCACTAATTCTGAGGATAAATTCTAGTTACATGTTCTAATGATTAAGTTCTGAAGTCTATAACTCAGAACTTGTATGAGTATTTACTAAGATGGGCATTCCTTTTTCGAGTTAAGAAATCATGTTCTGATGACTGTTAAGTTCTGGTATAGGTCTAAGTTCTGATTTCTCAGTCAAATCCTTTACTTGGCTTATCTGTGAATAAAATTTGATAACAGTCTCAGTTCGAACTAGAATATGTTGAAGTGGAAGAGTAATAGTCACTATGATTAGGATTAATGGTATTCGTCCTTGAACAGTCCACTGTTTCTTGTGTCTTGTGCGGTCTAGACCATGATTCCTCTTTCCAATGAATGTTATTCTTTTTCAAAGTCTAGGGAGACGATGTAGAATTAATTCTACCTGTCAGCATTCAATTTCTTTGCGTCTCCTGGCATTCTCTTGTCTATATAAGCAACCACTTCACATCAGTCTTTCCATCACATTCTTCTCACACACTTATCTTCATACTTTTTTCTTTCAAAAACAAAATGGTCAGATACAACATGTTTTTGAACTACCAAACCTTCAATATGGAGCTAAGTTGTGCCGAGTGGCAGCAGGAATGGCATGTCACAGCCATTCCTGAGGAGATATGGGACTCTGTCCCACAGGAGGTACTGACACGCCTCCTGTTCTTCTATATGGACTACCATCGCCATCTGGAGCGATTGGAGGAGGAAAGGCTGGAAGCTCTCCGCCAGCAAGAGCGAATCATACGACTCGCCATCTTGTTTGTCGAAGATAGGAAGAGGAAGATGACTTAATCATGTCTTCTTCCTGTTTTTCTTCATCATCAGCTTTGTCAAGCTTCTTAGCTAGGACTAAGGCTGTTGATGTTAGATTTAGAAGCTTAGGGAAAATCTTGTATAAGTACTGATATAAATTTCCAATTCATGAATGTATTGTCTTGATATATTAATGAAAATTGTTTTTACTTCAAGATTTGATCTCTGAGTTATTTGTCTTGTGTTGATAAATCCTGATTGATATTCTGATGACCATTTAAATTTTGTTTTTATTTAAGTTCTGATTCTCTGTCAGCACTTATTCATCGAAATTATCTCGGTCATTTTTAACATGATTTATTTTCAGAATATTAATGTTGCAGTGAAAAATAATTCAATCAGTGCTAACGGGTTAAATTTTGAATTAAAATTGTTTCCCTTAATAAATGGAACAGTTTTTCCTTGAAACTCGGCAAATGGGTAAGTAATGATTACTGTTTTCTCGAGTCCAGTAACTATCCGTTATTACTGCATGTCTGACAGGTGTCCAACGGTAATATTTTTTTGTATAAGTACAGCAGAGAGAAGATTTCTTTAATCTTTTTAATTTCTTCATCTTTTATCTCTCTTCTTACTTTTACTCTCCTTCACTTTACTTTTTCCGTTGTTTTCATACAGACATTATCTCAAACACCTAACAGGCATACTTGAATCTCAATATTTTTTCACATGGCACCAAAGGATTTAATCATTGATGGAGCTAAGTTTGTTCCAAACAACTATGCTGCAGTTCTTGATCACACTGACGCTCCATCTGAATTACACTTTGTGCAAGATCTTCTTGCACATAGTGAGGTTGGGTACGCCCTAACTCAGCCTGAATTATTTTCAAGTCAACAAGTTCTGAGGTTCTGGAGGACTGGAGTTTTTGAAGATGGTGGTAAACGAGGAACTCCCAGTATTATCTTCCAAGTGGGTGATTCATCCTATGTAGTCACTCCTGGTACAGTACGAAGGGCATTACATCTTCCAGAAGATTGTACTTTCTCTATACCAGAGGAATCAAAACTTTGGGAGTTAATGACTGATTTGGGATATGAAAAGAGTCTGATGAAACTAGGACAATTGAAACGGGCTCATATCAGAAGAGAATGGAGTTTCTTCTTCGATTGCATCACCAAGGCTTTTGGCAACAAGTGTTCAAACTTTGATGCTATCCCAATAATGAGTCAGCACATCGGGTATGCACTTATCAATCAAACTCACTTTGATTTTGCAACTGCTTTAATTGGTTTTATTGGGGATAGGATGACAGAGGATAGAACTGTTGTTTACTTTGCTCGATTCTGTCAACTTATTTATACGTATTGTACTGATGAACCCCAGTTAGTCAGCACTCAAACCCCACCTTTTAAGGTTGCAAAAAGGTACTTTAACGACCTGATAAATGCTGACACAAAGAAATTAATGGTGAGACCATTACAGATTCCTCAGTCTGTGAAACAGATTCTGGAAATTCTGATCCTGCTACTTACCAATCTGTTTACTCCAATGTTCAACCAACTCACCATAACCAAAATTCATCATTTTCAGTCCCTACCACTCAGGGTATATCTCAGCCTACCCTCAGAACTTATCTCAAATCCTATCTCTCCACTTCACAGACTGCTCAACCTTCTTCTTCAGCACCTACTGTGAAGCCTACATCCTCTAAGCCAAAGAGAACAAAGACTGTTCCTCAAATACCTCAAAAGAGGAGGAGGATTACTTTGAAAGATGAATCAGATTCTGAGGAACAGATTCCTTCTTCAGAACCTGTGGTTTATGAAGCTGAGAAAGCAACTTCTCAGAAGGATTCTGATATTGGGGGTTCTAAGCTTCTCAAAAGGCTTAGACGAATGACTGTTCCTGAAACTCCCACAGAATCCAAATCAACAAGGAAGTACAAGAAACAGAGGGCACAAAGGCCAGTTTCAGATGATGAAGAGGAAGCAGCTAAGGAAGGGGATCAGGAATCTCTGATCTCACAAGATAAGGAATTTGCTCCAGTCACTTCTTCTCCATATACTCCATCTCAGGAAACTGTATCTGACAAGGCTATCTCACCATTTGTGTCACTTGTTGATCCAGGCACAAGTGCTGAAATTGATATTCAGAACCTGGTTGTGCCTGAAATACTTTTCTTAGAAGCTCCAACAGCAAATAATCCTTCCACAACACCTGTTACTGATGTTGTTCAAACTCCAGAGTTATCAACACCACCTTCTCTGCATCAAGATCCTGATGATCAGACTTTAGGTGAGCATCAGGATTTGGCTGTTGATCAGAACTTAGTATCAGATCAGCAATTAGAGGATGCTGAAGCCTCCATTGCTACTCACACTGTTGTCTTATCAGAAGATACTGATTCTTTAAGTTCTGATGCTGCAAATGCTGGAGATACTGGTGAAGCTGCTCCAACTATAGATGCTGATGAAGCAGGTCCTTTAGGACATACTCCTCAACCGACTCTTCCTAAGTCTGAACTGATAAAGGAGTTTGTTATCAGGGATGCACCAGTACCTTGGAGTGAAACTCCTGCAGGTCAGGAGTGGACTAAGGAATGGAACTCAGTTTCTTGTGTTCCAAATGCATTACATCTTCCTGAGCAGTTGACTAAAGCTGATGAAATGTTAAATTCTGATGATTTTAAAACCCAGCTTAGAGTCACTGCATTGAGTACTAAACATCTGCAAGGTCTTCATTCAACTACTCATGCAGAGCTACACAAGATTCAGGAGAACTTTATCAAACAAGAACAAGTTTGGAAAATTGATAAGAAAAAGTTCTTTCAACCTACCATTGACAGGATTGCTTATATTGAGAAAACTCAAGACAAACAACAAGCTCAGACTGATGACATTCTGACAAATCAAGCTTCTCAGCAATCGCAACTTACTAAAATCCAATCCTCAGTGGAATTACTTATCTCTCTTTTACTACCTGCTGATGCCAAAAAGGGGGAGAAGGTAATTAAGTCCAAATGCAAAACCAACAAGACACTGCAAGGAAAGGATGATGGAAAAGATGACCAAGGAAACTCTGGAATGGGTAGTGGTCATAGTCAAGGTAGAAGATTTACATCAAGACAAGCTAGTCATAGGACAAGTTCTGATACTGGGAAAAGAATAAGTTCTGCTGCTGGTAAAAGGATAAGTTCTGATGAACTTCTAGATCTTGATGAAGAAATGTCAAGACAGTTATTTCTTCAAGAAAATCCAGGAATGGGCTTGGAAAGTTTAAAGGAAGAAGAAGCCAGACTTAAATCAAAGAAAGTCACATCTAAATCTGAAGCTTCTGGTAAAAAGTCACTTCCAAAACCTAAAGGCATTGTGATCAAAGAAAGGACACATACTGAAGCAACATTGGCTAGATCACAACCACAGATAGATCCAAGATCCAAGGGTAAAGAAAAGGTTGGTGAACCTATCAAGGCTTATGTACCTCCTGAGGAAGAAGAAATTGCTGATGAAAAAGATGATCTTGCTCTGACTTCAAGAAAAGTTCTTAAAACAACCTCTGACATGGCTCAAGTTGTTCAGAGTCAAGAAATTCTAAGTTCTGATATTCAAAAGAAGCAAGTAACCTCTGACAGAGCTCAAGTTAACTTTATATCATAAAATAGATCAAAGACACTCCTACCAGGATTCACTAAAGCAAAACAGACTCAATCTTTGAAGACTACTGCAAGTGGTTTTGAAGCAAGAGTAGTTACTGGAAAGGAAGCTAGAGATAAAACTGGATTGGGAAGTGCTGATGAAAGAAGAGTACACAACACTACCAATGATCCAACTTCCTTGAGTGAACCAGGTATTGGAGCAACTCCTGAGAGATTGAATCAACTGGAATCTGTACAGATGGTTTACCATACCTACTTGAAAGAATACATCATGTTGTATTTCATGACAGATGGTAGGGTTTATCATATAAGACAGAATGCCATTCCATTGAAGTATTTTGAAGAATTGGAGCATGTACTTTTCTTACTTCAAGTGGATGACAGAATAACAGGGACTGCTGCAAACTACTTAAAAGAACAGATTCAGAGACAGAAAAGGCTTTATTCTGTTAAGTCTGATAGCATATATGTTCCAAAGTACAGAGATCACAATGGTGATATTGTTGATATGAAGCCTAATACTGCACAGATCAGAACGTATCTTGGTATTAAGGGACTTGAATTCAATCTAGAGTCTGACAAAGCTTATGTCATAAGACTAGATCAGGAGTTGAGAAAAGCAAAGATCAATGATCTCAGAGCTGCAATCTTTCAAACTGGTGAAGATACTGCAGAGCTTAAAGATATTAAAAGGAGAATGATTGATGAACTAAGATATGCTGAGAAATGTTTGTTGAAGAACTATCTCAGAACAACTCCTGACATCAGAGAGATCATAAAATAAAGAAGCCAAGTCGAAGATCTACAACTGCTTAAATTCTGATATTTATACAGACTGAAGTTGTTATCAGAAGTTGAAATTGGTAAAAACTTTAAGGACTGTAAGTTGTAGTTATCTAGTCTAATTCTCATGCATTTGTACTTAATGTTTTTGACATCATCAAATATCTGTTAAACTTGTATATTATGTTAATTTACAAGTTGGGGGAGATTTTTAGATATATTTGATAACGTCATGGCTAATATGTTTTATGTTTAGCTTTCAGATCTTACTGAACAGGATAAATCAGTACTTAACTGTTGATCAGTACTTATACTGGAAGTCAGGACTTAAGAATATCAGTACGTATGTTATCAGGAGATAATCATCAGAAGTTAGATATCAGAACTTAAGTGCTGAAGGATAATCAGATAAGGATAGTAGCTGATTAAAGGAAAGAAGATTGAGATAAACATAAGAAGAGATATGCATGAAGAGGGAATTCCGTGAAGAATGGAATACTTGGAAGAAAAGATATCTGATTGATATATTTTAGGAAGCAGAATTATATTCCATATCAATTAGCGATTATCTTGTAACTGTGTAGTATATAAACACAGACATAGGGTTTACACTATAAGTGTTATCATTATTAGAAAAGATTATTCATTGTAACCCTAGCAGCTCTCGTGATATTTGTTCATCACTGAGAGGTAACAGTTCCATACTGTAACAGAGTTTATTGTTTCAATAAAGTTTGTTTTCTGTTACTTAAGTTCTTAAAGTTCGATTTGAGTGTACTATACACTGTATTCACCCCCTCTACAGTGTGTGTGTGACCTAACAGAATAAATATTCAATAGGTATATACTCTACTTAATTAGTCTATCAATGATAGCTTATACACTACCACGACCCGATTAGTGGTACTCAATCTCAACATCCATTCCAATACAACTCTCACGGTTGTAATCAGCTCATTACTCGCAGAATCATTGCTGCATTACTATGGTCCACCACTGACCTACTGTCGTCATTCACTTTCCATGAAATCTTAATATCTAACCATACGGAGTCCATACATGTCGTATAGAATACTTCTAAGGAGTTTACATAATCACCAATCATAATCCATGAAGAACACTCCAAACTCTGACGTACTTTCATAACATGAAGTAGATAGAATTGCAGAAGAGTTTCAGTCAAAACAACGATAGCAGGTTAATACCATTCTTAATCGTATGCCTTAAATAGAAGACTTAACTCAAGGGTTCGTCTAGTCCTTTTTGAAATATGGTCCTGGATTATCTCAAGATAGTATCTTCTGAGATAGATAGCCCGCTCATGGCGATTATACGAATTAAACCTTTACCAAACTACTATTACAGTTGGGTATTACACAGTCATCAGAAGGAATGTCAATCTTTCAAATCATAATACAATCTTCACGACTTTAACCATTATCATTGTATTCTTCTGGCACGAGCGCCGATAATTATCCTCTTACCTTTAAAGTGTCGGCCACCTCTTTGGCCTTTCCTGATAGTAAAATTTCCTTACAGTCAATGTCATTTTAACCACCTCCAAATAAATTTTCTACCTCATTTCAATCACAGCGTATGTGAAGATGTTTTCCTTAAAATCTGATGAGTAAAAAAAAAATATCACCATTTTTCCATAAGTTATTGCCTCAGTCTTTAGAGGTTAATTGTAACACCCCCAGATCCGGGGTCGGGGATCCGGGTCGTCACGGTCTTTCTTTCCACAATATCACTTCACTTAATTAATAATAAATAACCTTATGCTGTGACCCCACACTAATACACACCACAACCCGTTATAGTCTCAGAGATGAAATTTAAATAAGTACAAGTCTTTGAATCCACAATTTAAAAGTTATTACAACCCAAAATGATTACTTGATAAATTTACAGTTAATTGCCATTATCTGACACAAGTTATAATTATACATAATTGATTCTCAAAAGTAGATGGTCTGATCTACAATAGATCTACCTCTACAACTATAGCAGCTACAACATCAACGGGAAGACGCGGGACTCTTCCCACGCGCTTGCGCTGGGTCTGCTGGAGTCTAGCCATCTTTCCTAACTGTTGTTGTGTGATGAAGAAATAAAGCAAGGGTGAGCAGCAAGCCCACCAAAATAATATGTATAATGATTAACAATATATGAGCCTTCTCATAGTACTCATGAAAGTCTTGGTCAAAAGAAATGAACCAAGTTGATATCTTAATGCGATGAAGTCGCCAAATATTCAGTATATATATATATACATATATACTTTTCAAAATATGGGAAGTCCTCTTCCATGCATAATATACACAAAGTTACAGTTTATAACTGTATAAAAATATCGTTGCAAGGTGATCTAATATATCTAACCTTGTCTCAACATTTTTCTGAAAATCTTTGTCATTCATAAGACAATTATTAACTAGATATAAGTTTAAAAGATGAAGTTATAAGGTACTCCAATATACTTATATCTTTTCCAAATACTACTTGAACTACCACCATTCAAGTTATAATTAATTTCAAAAGTTCATCCCACTGATGAGACTACAAGATAAGACTTGAATAGATTCAATCTTTGAAATATTATTGAATGAAATAAAGTTACGAGATACTTTATTTAGTCCCGATATATATCCACATATATATCTCTTAAACATTTCCTAGAACCTCTGTTATGTAAAGTATGAACAGAGTTGGTAACATCCAATGAATTTTGGAAAGGAAAAGAATTTTGGCATAAACCAGATATCTTGCTGATCAGGCAAAGATACCAATAAGTAACCTTTTCTACTGTAGATGGATGAATTCCTCACCGGTCATCACCCTGGCCACATTAGGACCTCGCGCTAGACCGTTACCCGGCCACTCACGCGTTGATGGACTGCCACCCAGCCACTTACACATTCATAGACCGTACCCCGGCCTGTCGCTTATGCCGACTCAATCAGATGGACTTACTTCCCGAACATTGGGCAAGTAATCAAATTGTTTTCTCAAAACAGCAACCATGTTGCGAATATAAAATACACCACACAGCCGGATCCCCAAGATTTTGAGCGAATATTCAAGTCTCCTTCGAAAGGAAGATCTTAAATCGGAAAACGAGTTTTGGGATCCGCTCTAACTTCTAAAATCATTTTGAAAACTCGAAAACATTTTTAAGAATGTTTGGAGTAAAGCTGATTTAATGAAATAAATCAGTCCCGATATATTAGAAAATATCTGAATATTATTATTTAAATAATATTCCCATAAAGAATAATCTTTATAAAAATAATTGAAGTAAAGTTTTAAAACTTATACTTGAAACAGGTATTAAATAACCAAAGATACACTTATATGAAAGTATTATCTTTATTTGAATAATCGAAAATAAGTTTGATTATTAACACCTTATTCTTTAATAAAATAAAGAATATATTTCAGTAATAAGCGGAGTCATAATACCTCGAATGAATATTATAAATAATATTCATTAAATAAAATAAAGGAGTCATACATCCTCAAATGAATATTCAAATAATATTCAATTAATAAAATAAAAGGAGTCATAAGCCCTCGAATGAATATTCAAGATAATATTCATTAATAAAATAAAGTTATCGAATAAACCTTATTCGATTAATAGTTTTGAAAACTATAACCATATATATATATAAATATATATATATATATATATATATAAAATCTACTCGGGATCCTCGACTCCCGATTTTAGAAAATGTTTTCACCTTTGGGTCCCTATACTAAGGGTATACGCAAATACCGCTTATCTCTAGCATATGTATTATGCAACGAATAAGCATTTGAACCAACAGATATATAAATCAAGAATACGAAACAGGCATGCATATATATACCATATCAGCATGCTTCAATATATCGCAACATTTGCTAATTAACCAACATGCATCTATCGCAAGATAATGCATATACATATATTCATCACAACAACAGTATAACGGGTAGAAAACTTGCCTGAGCGACTGGGGGTTACGAATGGCTCGGGACGAGTCTGGTAACCTATAAGCAACAAGTAAGTTGGAATTAAACCAAAGTCACTTGTAAATCTATACTCTAACCAACTCAGACTCTAACGCTCGTTTTGCGCTTACTGATTTGCTTAAGTCACCCGGGTACCCTCGGCTCCACCATTTTTAATAATTTAACATTTACGAGTTTTAAGGCGATTCCTTCGCGAGTGTCTTACCAACTGCCTAACACACTTACCATAATGTTTCATACATTAATTAACCCTTTTTGGTCTTTAACCTATGTTTCAAAGTAAGGCGAGGGGAAAAGTTTCGTTCGCGAAACGCCGTTACTTGAAACGGTCGTTTCTCCTAAACCGTGCATCGGAATCGAACGAACTTCATATCAAAATGAAGCTCGTAACATGAGCTATCTAGACATGGCAATGGTCATAATCTAGCAGGGGGTTCTAGGGTCCTAATGTTATGCACAAAAACAGTCTACAGAAAATCGGACGTTATGACGGCTATGTTTACGCGATTTCCCAAATTTAAACCAATTCAAACAACCACAATTTCAACTCCAATTCACAACCCAATCAAACCTCCATCTAAACTATATTACAACAGCCCCCAATCAACTCAATATTACCAATTTATTCATCTGAACCAAGTCAAAAAAAAGTGACCAAGAACTTCAAATCTAACAAGCATCATTCCTAACTCCAAAATCAACAAAACCACTTACTAAACAAAGCTCTATTATGAGTACACACTCATTACACTAACCCATCATCTAACATTATGAAATCCAAACCAACAAAACTTGATACTAAGGGTTTGAGAAGTTATACCTTCCTTGGAGAGTGGAGAATCAAGAGAATGGCTTGGAATCACCCTTAAAGTCCTTATCCAAGCTTAATCTAAACAAAACTTCAATAACACAAATTTTATTTCTTGAAAAACACTATTCACCATCTTCTTCCATGATTTATAGAAAAAGATTGGCTTGGAATTAGAAGCTTAAACTTATAGGAAGTATGTAACTATCCATGGGGAAGCTTAGATAATTACCTTGCTAAATAGTAAGTGGTGGAGCTTGGATCTTCATTTTTTAAGGAATGGGCCGAGAGCATGAAGAAGAAGAAGAGAGATTTTTGTGTTTTGCCTTGTTTTGCTTTTGGTTGGTTGGTTTTTGTTGTTTGATTTAGTCAATTACCTTGTTGCCCTTGAATTTGTGTGGTTCTCATTCAACCACACCTCCTTCCTTCCCATGTCATGCCTACATCACTTTGTGATGTCATCACCCCTCCTTTGTCCTCTTTCTATTGGTTGGATGACATCATCCCCACTAATCCCTTTGATTAGCTTTTAATTGTTTGCCTAATAACCGCTGATCTGTTATACGGTTCGCTTAACTTTCGTTTTCGTTTATCGTTTGAGGGATCATACCCGGGATCTTATTACTTAGGTTCCCTTAACCTTTCTCAATATATTGTATTCCTTCTATGATCCTCTCTTATAATCCTTTAATTTAAATCCTTTTTATCCTGTTACCTTTTTCTCAATTCTTTCCGTATCTAGTGGATTTCCGGGAAAAATCAAAGTGTTCGGATTTGGATTCTGACGATCTTTACATACACTTATATCCCATATAAAGTACTAATAAAATCTCAGAATATCCATATCAGAACCCCTACATAGTGTGGCATGAAAAGTTTTCTCATTCAGCAAAAACACTATTCATAAGGGTTTTAAAAATTTCTAAAAATTGGGGTTATTACAGTCTCCCCTCCTTAAAAGGATTTCGTCCCAGAATCAAATAGAAAACAAATGGGGATACTTTCTTAGCATTACACTTTCTAACTCTCGAGTAAATTTTCCCATATTGTGGTCCTGCCACCAAACTCTGCCTAGTTTGATAATCCTTCCCCTAAGCACTTGTTCCTTTTCACTCTATAACCCTTCCTGGTTGCTCCATATAGGTTACGTCGGGTTGCATGTCTATGCGCTCATATGCCCCTATTTGTCTGGCATCCGAATTACACTTCCTTAACATTGATACGTGGAACACGTTATGAACTTGCTACAGGTTCGGGGGTAGGGCTAGCTCATATGCTAACTTCCCAAACGTCTTAATATATCCGAGGGTCCAACAAATTATAGACTTAGCTTTCCTTTCTTTCCGAACCTCATCAATCCTTTCCAAGGGATACCTATAACATTACTAGGTCCCCTATTTCGTAGTCTTTATCCTTTCGTGTCATGTCCATCTTGGGCTACTACCAGCCGTCCTCTGATTAGATCTATCATATCCTTGGTCCTTTGGACCACTGCTGGTCCGAGCATCTTGCGCTCTACAACTTCATCCTAACATAAGGGAGATCGACATTTTCTTCCCTCAAGGATCTCATAAGACGACATCTCGATACCTGACATACGATCTATTGTCATAAGAAAACTCAATCCGTATTAAGTGATCATTCCAATTTCTTTCAAGTCTATTGCACAGACTCTCATTATAGCTTTTAGCATTAGAGCTTTTGCTTCTCAATACCCATTCTTTTCCAGTTCGTAATCGCTACTACCTTCCGTTCCTAATATTATACTGGTTATACTTTTGCTCGTTAGCGTTTTATAACCTTTTAATAACCACGTCAACCTTAGTATCACGAATGTGTTCCCATTCTGCATACTACCACCACTTTATTACTCCTTTTTCAGTTGTTTCTATTTTCCAAAATTTGATCAATCAAATAGAAGTAAAGGAATTTGTTGAGAGATCACTATGATCATGAACACTTGTTATATCGCTTAGTTAGTACAGAAGGTGGCCAGCCTTTAGTACTTGACAATCAATTAAACAATAGCTGGTATCCTACTAGGCTTCTATCACACAGATAGATAGTCATTCGGCAATACCTCCCCTTTCTGGAAGGGTTGTTCTTCTCAGCTTACATGAAATGAAAAGAAGAGAAAAGAAGGAATTGAAGAGAATTGTATATATGAAAAAAAAAAATATACTGCCACAAAATATCTGGCTTGGAACCTACCTCTGAACTATAGAGGTTTGTCATAGGAGAACAAATCATATACGTATATAAATCAACATTAAGCATTATAGCCTCGTATTTCCCATGCCTAAATATTTTCGCTATCCCGTCCATCATTCTATGGACCCACACTCTTCCTCGAGCTTATACATAATCTCCTTTGAAACTCCCTCGACATCGAAAATCGAATCTGGGATCTCATTCTATACATCATCGTTACTAGAATTCTATGCTTGCACCGCAACCTTCGTCGTATAATAATACGACTCTCTATTGATAAGAAAGAATAATTATTCACTAGGTAGATACTCTACTTAATTAGTCTATCAATGATAATTTATACACTACCATGACCCGATTAGTGGTACTCAATCTCAACACCCATTCCAATACAACTCTCACGGTTGTAATCAGCTCAATACTCGCATAATCATTGCTGCCTTACCATGGTCCACCACTGACCTACTGTAGTCATTCATTTTCCATGAAGTCTTAATAGCTAACCATACGGAGTCCATACATCTCGTATCTAATTCTTCTAAGGAGGTAACATGATCACCGTTCATGATTCATGAAGAACACTCCTGAACTTGACGTACTTTCATGACATGAAGTAGATAAAATTGTAGAAGAGTTTCAATCAAAGCAACGATAGCAGGTTAATACCATTCTTAATCATATGCCTTAAATAGAAGACTTAACTCAAAGGTTCGTCTAGTCCTTTTGGAAACATAGTCCTGGCTTATCTCAAGATAGTATCTTCTGTGATAGATAGCCCGCTCATGGCGATTACACGAATTAAACCTTTACTAACTACTATTACGGTTGGGTATTGCACAGTCATCAGAAGGAATGACAATCTTCCAACCCAAAATACAACCATCACAGCTTTAACCATCATCACTGTATTCCTTTGGCACAAGCGCCTACAATTATCCTTTTACTTTTAAAGTGTCGGCCACCTCTTTGGCCTTTCCCGATAGTCATTGTTCCTTATAATCAATGTCTTTTAACCACCTTCAACTAAATTTTCTATCTCATTTCCATCACAGCTTATGTGAAGATGTTTTCATTAAAATCTGATGAGAAAAAAAAATCACCATTTTTCCATAAGTTATTGCCTCAGTCTTTAGAGGTTAATCACTGTCGCGACTGACTCTCGATCGTACTTAGAACATCTTTTGTCTTAGGTCCTAATTGCCCTGAACAATTTCGACCTTTACTGGTTCGATCCATACTTTCTCGTGGTTTAACACGTGCCCCACTTGGCACCATTATAATTACGTCATATTTCTTTTATCAACATTTTTATTCTTGAGAATTTTGAATATTACCTTTCTCCTTGTAAAACCTCTAAGGTTATCCTTTAATCGTTCCTCCTGTATTCCCTAGATATAGGGCATATCAAAATACCATTCACTATTACTAGAACCATTGTCTATATACTTCTGAAAAATTTCTCCACTGATCCTTAAAGGCTGTTGTTACCTTAACCCTTTCCAATTCATCCTGTCAAAACTCATACTGTCCCTATTAAGGGTGAAATGCCAACCTTTATGCATTCCCCTAGGATTCATTTTAAGTTACCGATGTTTTATCCTTAATTCCACCTTTAAAAGGTACATGCATCCTTCCATGGATAAATCAAGTCATATATCCCTGATAAGGGTGTCTTATTCAATCATTCCCACCTCGATAGTATATGCCTAATTTCACAATAACATCTGTATACAACATGAGGTCAATCAATATGGCCTCCAAAAGATAACAACGGTTATCCGCTTTTCTTGCCTAATTTGGTAACGATAACAAGGATGTTCTGGAAGATATTGGTCGTGTTCAACGTGAACTTCTTCTTAATAATTCCGTGTTTACTTTTGTTGTTTATCTCAACAGTAACCTCAATATTGGGATATCTTTCATACCTGACGTCTCCCTTTCTGGGTATCAAGCCACCGATCTTACACTTCACATTCTTGAAGGTCACTTCCTTCATCCAATTTTCCTACCTTCTTACTTTCTTGTCTCCTTAATCTATCCGCGTCTTATTATTTATCCTTCGAACTATCTCAAGGTTTCCTTGAATCCTCCCAACTTACTAGGGATAAAATATATGTATCTCTTATGCCTTCACCCAGCAATTTTAACTCATGGTGAATCACCCTCATCCTAACGATTATATACTTTTCTATTCCTATTGCTACGAGTCTTTAGGGTTTTCTCATACCCAATTCCTTTATCATTCCTCAAACTCTATTGCCTTTATATTCCTTTCCACTTCAGTTTCTTTTTATTTTCCTTTCTCTTATCGTTATTTCATGAACCAACACAACATAAGCATTGATTTCAAACATCCCGTCATTCTGGATTCGTGTCCTCAGAACGAATCTTGACAACTTTTACAACTTAGATTCATAATTTATCATACTCGTCTGCCTTTGTTCTGACTCTAAAGCTTTTACACTATCTCCTTATCTTTGGGAATTACTTTCCCGAAAACAATTGACTGGACTTAAATCAGTTTATTATAATCTCTTGCTCCGTGCCTTTCTTGGTCTTTCACCAGCGGGTGGTCTCTCTCTTAGGAGGGTAAGTGACAAAAACAGTCCTTTTGAGATTCGTCAATCATTTAGAATCTCAAATGATTCCTATATTTCCTTTAGCCAGGCTCTTGCCTCGATTGGGTCAACCTGTTCCTTGGAACTCTGAGAGCTTAGAGACTTACAGGTCCTGAAAGAATTTCCTATCGCATTGTTTCCTCAAGGTAGTGGTTGGGGATAATAGTCTAAGTTCTGTCTAGACAGGTCCATGAATTGCCGTATAGGAGTACCGTCTCGGGTCTCCTTTCCTTACTCGTCTTTCTATTTCCTTAGTATGAAATGTTTCATCCTACTCCCCACAATTGGGGTCATCTTTTAATTTAAAATCCTCATTTTCCACTCCGATATGTCATGGGTTCCTTCTATCTTGATGGCGACCTCCCTGACTATCACGTTCAGGGTTTGCTCTAAATCTTATTCCTCAAACTATGGCTCTCATCTAAGTTCTCATCCTTACGCTCTTGAATTTTCGGAACCCAAATTCTATAGGAATACCTCATTATTCCCTTATCATCTTTCTCGGTATTAATCTCATATTTATTTGTTGGCTCTCTGCCTTCATTCATCACTTTTACTGGCACAATATGTTCTTTTCCAATAATTCGGGCTGTATTGCTATCTCAAACAGCTTTTCGGTACCGGCTCCGGTTACCTTCACTACTATTTCCAAAATCTCTTATAAACTCTCCCAAAGACATTATCATCTTGAGTCTCTCCTTTTTACTAAGAGCATCAGCCACCACATTGGCTTTCCCTCGAATGATAAAGAATCTCATAATCGTAGTCCTTGATTAGTTCTAACCATCTCCTCTGGCGCATGTTGAGCTTTTTCTTCGGGAAAATGTACTAGAGCACTTATGGCGTGTGCAAATCTCGCACTTCTCTCCATACAAGTAGTGCCTCAAATCTTTTAGGGCAAAACTATTGCCACGAGCCCAAGCTCATGGGTGGGGATATCAATTTCATATTACTTTAATTGTCTTGACGCAGACGCGATTATCTTGCTGTGCTAAGAAGCACCCTAATTCCTATACGAAGCGTCAATACAAATCACAAAATCTTATTTTCCATCCGGCGATGCCATCATAGGGGCCGTCACCAATCTTTGCTTCAGTTCTTGAAAGCTGTTCTCGCATTTCTCTGTCCATTCGAACTTCTCAGTCTTACGAGTAAGCCGCGTTAAAGGGGGCTACTATCTTTACAAACTTGAACGAACCTCTGGTAGTGACCGGCCAATCCTACCTCTGGTAGTTGCCCTAACCATGGTCATCAATTCCTCAGTGGTCCTTTATTCATTCTTGTCAGGATCTTCCATGGGATCCTCCTCAGCAACTATCCCTTCTAGGACAACATCCTCAACCGCTATATCCTCAATATGAACATCATCCGATCCCGCGTTAGGACGCTCTATCGGATCCATAATCTGATCTCTAATAAGTAATAAACATCATCGCATTGTTGCTCCTCAACCTCAGGGTTCGGAGTCCTGCTACCATATACGATAATGAACTACGCTCCTATCACGATATTTATAAGGGTTCCCATAAGGGTTTTAACTGTCAGTACTACGTTAGGTAGCCCGATTATGAACTTGGCAAGAGTTCTTATTATCTTAGTGAACTTATTATCTTAACGTCACATCATCTCTGAGTTTATAACGCTTAGCTCTGATACCATTTCTGTAACACCCCCAGATCCGGGGTCGGGGATCCGGGTCGTCACGGTCTTTCTTTCCACAATATCACTTCACTTAATTAATAATAAATAACCTTATGCTGTGACCCCACACTAACACACACCACAACCCGTTATAGTCTCAGAGATGAAATTTAAATAAGTACAATTCTTTGAATCCACAATTTAAAAGTTATTACAACCCAAAATGATTACTTGATAAATTTACAGTTAATTGCCATTATCTGCCACAAGTTATAATTATACATAATTGATTCTCAAAAGTAGATGGTCTGATCTACAATAGATCTACCTCTGCAGCTATAGCAGCTACAACATCAACGGGAAGATGCGGGACGCTTCCCACGCGCTTGCGCTGGGTCTGCTGGAGTCTAGCCATCTTTCCTAACTGTTGTTGTGTGATGAAGAAATAAAGCAAGGGTGAGCAGCAAGCCCACCAAAATAATATGTATAATGATTAACAATATATGAGCCTTCTCATAGTACTCATAAAAGTCTTGGTCAAAAGAAATGAACCAAGTTGATATCTTAATGCGATGAAGTCGCAAAATATTCAGTATATATATATACATATATACTTTTCAAAATATGGGAAGTCCTCTTCCATGCATAATATACACAAAGTTACAGTTTATAACTGTATAAAAATATCGTTGCAAGGTGATCTAATATATCTAACCTTGTCTCAACGTTTTTCTGAAAATCTTTGTCATTCATAAGACAATTATTAACTAGATATAAGTTTAAAAGATGAAGTTATAAGGTACTCCAATATACTTATATCTTTTCCAAATACTACTTGAACTACCACCGTTCAAGTTATAATTAATTTCAAAAGTTCATCCCACTGATGAGACTACAAGATAAGACTTGAATAGATTCAATCTTTGAAATATTATTGAATGAAATAAAGTTACGAGATACTTTATTTAGTCCCGATATATATCCACATATATATCTCTTAAACATTTCCTGGAACCTCTGTTATGTAAAGTATGAACAGAGTTGGTAACATCCAATGAATTTTGGAAAGGAAAAGAATTTTGGCATAAATCAGATATCTTGCTGATCAGGCAAAGATACCAATAAGTAACCTTTTCTACTGTAGATGGATGAATTCCTCACCGGTCATCACCCTGGCCGCATTAGGACCTCGCGCTAGACCGTTACCCGGCCACTCACGCGTTGATGGACTGCCACCCAGCCACTTACACATTCATAGACCGTACCCCGGCCTGTCGCTTATGCCGACTCAATCAGATGGACTTACTTCCCGAACATTGGGCAAGTAATCAAATTGTTTTCTCAAAACAGCAACCATGTTGTGAATATAAAATACACCACAGAGCCGGATCCCCAAGATTTTGAGCGAATATTCAAGTCTCCTTCGAAAGGAAGATCTTAAATCGGAAAACGAGTTTTGGGATCCGCTCTAACTTCTAAAATCATTTTGAAGACTCGAAAACATTTTTAAGAATGTTTGGAGTAAAGCTGATTTAATAAAATAAATCAGTCCCGATATATTAGAAAATATCTGAATATTATTATTTAAATAATATTCCCATAAAGAATAATCTTTATAAAAATAATTGAAGTAGAAGTTTTAAAACTTATACTTGAAACGGGTATTAAATAACCAAAGATACACTTATATGAAAGTATTATCTTTATTTGAATAATCGAAAATAAGTTTGATTATTAACACCTTATTCTTTAATAAAATAAAGAATATATTTCAGTAATAAGCGGAGTCATAATACCTCGAATGAATATTATAAATAATATTCATTAAATAAAATAAAGGAGTCATACATGCTCAAATGAATATTCAAATAATATTCAATTAATAAAATAAAAGGAGTCATAAGCCCTCGAATGAATATTCAAGATAATATTCATTAATAAAATAAAGTTATCGAATAAACCTTATTCGATTAATAGTTTTGAAAACTATAACCATATATATATATATAAAATCTACTCGGGATCCTCGACTCCCGGTTTTAGAAAATGTTTTCACCTTTGGGTCCCTATACTAAGGGTATACGCAAATACCGCTTATCTCTAGCATAGGTATTATGAACGAATAAGCATTTGAACCAACAGATATATAAATCAAGAATACGAAACAGGCATGCATATATATACCATATCAGCATGCTTCAATATATCGCAACATTTGCTAATTAACCAACATTCATCTATCGCAAGATAATGCATATACATATATTCATCACAACAACAGTATAACGGGTAGAAAACTTGCCTGAGCGACTGGGGGTTACGAATGGCTCGGGACGAGTCTGGTAACCTATAAGCAACAAGTAAGTTGGAATTAAACCAAAGTCACTTGTAAATCTATACTCTAACCAACTCAGACTCTAACGCTCGTTTTGCGCTTACTGATTTGCTTAAGTCACCCGGGTACCCTCGGCTCCACCATTTTTAATAATTTAACCTTTACGAGTTTTAAGGCGATTCCTTCGCGAGTGTCTTACCAACTGCCTAACACACTTACCATAATGTTTCATACATTAATTAACCCTTTTTGGTCTTTAACCTATGTTTCAAAGTAAGGCGAGGGGAAAAGTTTCGTTCGCGAAACGCCGTTACTTGAAACGGTCGTTTCTCCTAAACCGTGCATCGGAATCGAACGAACTTCATATCAAAACGAAGCTCGTAACATGAGCTATCTAGACATGGCAATGGTCATAATCTAGCAGGGGGTTCTAGGGTCCTAATGTTATGCACAAAAACAGTCTACAGAAAATCGGACGTTACGACGGCTATGCTTACGCGATTTCCCAAATTTAAACCAATTCAAACAACCACAATTTCAA
The DNA here is from genome assembly GCF_009905375.1 of Apium graveolens. Lineage (NCBI taxonomy): Eukaryota > Viridiplantae > Streptophyta > Magnoliopsida > Apiales > Apiaceae > Apium > Apium graveolens. The sequence continues at coordinate 309,031,901 of NC_133648.1, read as the reverse complement.
CTCCAATTCACAACCCAATCAAACCTCCATCTAAACTATATTACAACAGCCCCCAATCAACTCAATATTACCAATTTATTCATCTAAACCAAGTCAAAAAAAAAGTGACCAAGAACTTCAAATCTAACAAGCATCATTCCTAACTCCAAAATCAACAAAACCACTTACTAAACAAAGCTCTATTATGACTACACACTCATTACACTAACCCATCATCTAACATTATGAAATCCAAACCAACAAAACTTAATACTAAGGGTTTGAGAAGTTATACCTTCCTTGGAGAGTGGAGAATCAAGAGAATGGCTTGGAATCACCCTTAAAGTCCTTATCCAAGCTTAATCTAAACAAAACTTCAATAACACAAATTTTATTTCTTGAAAAACACTATTCACCATCTTCTTCCATGATTTATAGAAAAAGATTGGCTTGGAATTAGAAGCTTAAACTTATAGGAAGTATGTAACTATCCATGGGGAAGCTTAGATAATTACCTTGCTAAATAGTAAGTGGTGGAGCTTGGATCTTCATTTTTTAAGGAATGGGCCGAGAGCATGAAGAAGAAGAAGAGAGATTTTTGTGTTTTGCCTTGTTTTGCTTTTGGTTGGTTGGTTTTTGTTGTTTGATTTAGTCAACTACCTTGTTGCCCTTGAATTTGTGTGGTTCTCATTCAACCACACCTCCTTCCTTCCCATGTCATGCCTACATCACTTTGTGATGTCATCACCCCTCCTTTGTCCTCTTTCTATTGGTTGGATGACATCATCCCCACTAATCCCTTTGATTAGCTTTTAATTGTTTGCCTAATAACCGCTGATCTGTTATACGGTTCGCTTAACTTTCGTTTTCGTTTATCGTTTGAGGGATCATACCCGGGATCTTATTACTTAGGTTCCCTTAACCTTTCTCAATATATTGTATTCCTTCTATGATCCTCTCTTATAATCCTTTAATTTAAATCCTTTTTATCCTGTTACCTTTTTCTCAATTCTTTCCGTATCTAGTGGATTTCCGGGAAAAATCAAAGTGTTCGGATTTGGATTCTGACGATCTTTACATACACTTATATCCCATATAAAGTACTAATAAAATCTCAGAATATCCATATCAGAACCCCTACATAGTGTGGCAGGAAAAGTTTTCTCATTCAGCAAAAACACTATTCATAAGGGTTTCAAAAATTTCCAAAAATTGGGGTTATTACAGTCTCCCCTCCTTAAAAGGATTCCGTCCCAGAATCAAATAGAAAACAAATGGGGATACTTTCTTAGCATTACACTTTCTAACTCTCGAGTAAATTTTCCCATATTATGGTCCTGCCACCAAACTCTGCCTAGTTTGATAATCCTTCCCCTAAGCACTTGTTCCTTTTCACTCTATAACCCTTCCTGGTTGCTCCATATAGGTTACGTCGGGTTGCATGTCTATGCGCTCATATGCCCCTATTTGTCTGGCATCCGAATTACACTTCCTTAACATTGATACGTGGAACACGTTATGAACTTGCTACAGGTTCGGGGGTAGGGCTAGCTCATATGCTAACTTCCCAAACGTCTTAATATATCCGAGGGTCCAACAAATTGTAGACTTAACTTTCCTTTCTTTCCGAACCTCATCAATCATTTCCAAGGGATACCTATAACATTACTAGGTCCCCTATTTCGTAGTCTTTATCCTTTCGTGTCATGTCCATCTTGGGCTACTACCAGCCGTCCTCTGATTAGATCTATCATATCCTTGGTCCTTTGGACCACTGCTGGTCCGAGCATCTTGCGCTCTACAACTTCATCCTAACATAAGGGAGATCGACGTTTTCTTCCCTCAAGGATCTCATAAGACGACATCTCGATACCTGACATACGATCTATTGTCATAAGAAAACTCAATCCGTATTAAGTGATCATTCCAATTTCTTTCAAGTCTATTGCACAGACTCTCATTATAGCTTTTAGCATTAGAGCTTTTGCTTCTCAATACCCATTCTTTTCCAGTTCGTAATCGCTACTACCTTCCGTTCCTAATATTATACTGGTTATACTTTTGCTCGTTAGCGTTTTATAACCTTTTAATAACCACGTCAACCTTAGTATCACGAATGTGTTCCCATTCTGCATACTACCACCACTTTATTACTCCTTTTTCAGTTGTTTCTATTTTCCAAAATTTGATCAATCAAATAGAAGTAAAGGAATTTGTTGAGAGATCACTATGATCATGAACACTTGTTATATCGCTTAGTTAGTACAGAAGGTGGCCAGCCTTTAGTACTTGACAAGCAATTAAACAATAGCTGGTATCCTACTAGGCTTCTATCACACAGATAGATAGTCATTCGGCAATACCTCCCCTTTCTGGAAGGGTTGTTCTTCTCAGCTTACATGAAATGAAAAGAAGAGAAAAGAACGAATTGAAGAGAATTGTATATATGAAAAAAAAAATATACTGCCACAAAATATCTGGCTTGGAACCTACCTCTGAACTATAGAGGTTTGTCATAGGAGAACAAATCATATACGTATATAAATCAACATTAAGCATTATAGCCTCGTATTTCCCATGCCTAAATATTTTCGCTATCCCGTCCATCATTCTATGGACCCACACTCTTCCTCGAGCTTATACATAATCACCTTTGAAACTCCCTCGACATCGAAAATCGAATCTGGGATCTCATTTTATACATCATCGTTACTAGAATTCTATGCTTGCACCGCAACCTTCCTCGTATAATAATACGACTCTCTATTGATAAGAAAGAATAATTATTCACTAGGTAGATACTCTACTTAATTAGTCTATCAATGATAATTTATACACTACCACGACCCGATTAGTGGTACTCAATCTCAACACCCATTCCAATACAACTCTCACGGTTGTAATCAGCTCAATACTCGCATAATCATTGCTGCCTTACCATGGTCCACCACTGACCTACTGTAGTCATTCATTTTCCATGAAGTCTTAATAGCTAACCATACGGAGTCCATACATCTCGTATCTAATTCTTCTAAGGAGGTAACATGATCACCGTTCATGATTCATGAAGAACACTCCTGAACTTGACGTACTTTCATGACATGAAGTAGATAAAATTGCAGAAGAGTTTCAATCAAAGCAACGATAGCAGGTTAATACCATTCTTAATCATATGCCTTAAATAGAAGACTTAACTCAAAGGTTCGTCTAGTCCTTTTGGAAACATAGTCCTGGCTTATCTCAAGATAGTATCTTCTGAGATAGATAGCCCGCTCATGGCGATTACACGAATTAAACCTTTACTAACTACTATTACGGTTGGGTATTGCACAGTCATCAGAAGGAATGACAATCTTCCAACCCAAAATACAACCATCACAGCTTTAACCATCATCACTGTATTCCTTTGGCACAAGCGCCTACAATTATCCTTTTACTTTTAAAGTGTCGGCCACCTCTTTGGCCTTTCCCGATAGTCATTGTTCCTTATAATCAATGTCTTTTAACCACCTTCAACTAAATTTTCTATCTCATTTCCATCACAGCTTATGTGAAGATGTTTTCATTAAAATCTGATGAGAAAAAAAAATCACCATTTTTCCATAAGTTATTGCCTCAGTCTTTAGAGGTTAATCACTGTCGCGACTGACTCTCGATCGTACTTAGAACATCTTTTGTCTTAGGTCCTAATTGCTCTGAACAATTTCGACCTTTACTGGTTCGATCCATACTTTCTCGTGGTTTAACACGTGCCCCACTTGGCACCATTATAATTACGTCATATTTCTTTTATCAACATTTTTATTCTTGAGAATTTTGAATATTACCTTTCTCCTTGTAAAACCTCTAAGGTTATCCTTCAATCGTTCCTCCTGTATTCCCTAGATACAGGGCATATCAAAATACCATTCACTATTACTAGAACCATTGTCTATATACTTCTGAAAAATTTCTCCACTGATCCTTAAAGGCTGTTGTTACCTTAACCCTTTCCAATTCATCCTGTCAAAACTCATACTGTCCCTATTAAGGGTGTAATGCCAACCTTTATGCATTCCCCTAGGATTCATTTTAAGTTACCGATGTTCTATCCTTAATTCCACCTTTAAAAGGTACCTGCATCCTTCCATGGATAAATCAAGTCATATATCCCTGATAAGGGTGTCTTATTCAATCATTCCCACCTCAATAGTATATGCCTAATTTCACAATAACATCTGTATACAACATGAGGTCAATCAATATGGCCTCCAAAAGATAACAACGGTTATCCGCTTTTCTTGCCTAATTTGGTAACGATAACAAGGATGTTCTGGAAGATATTGGTCGTGTTCAACGTGAACTTCTTCTTAATAATTCCGTGTTTACTTTTGTTGTTTATCTCAACAGTCACCTCAATGTTGGGATATCTTTCATACCTGGCATCTCCCTTTCTGGGTATCAAGCCACCGGTCTTACACTTCACATTCTTGAAGGTCACTTCCTTCATCCAATTTTCCTACCTTCTTACTTTCTTGTCTCCTTAGTCTATCCGCGTCTTATTATTTATCCTTCGAACTATCTCAAGGTTTCCTTGAATCCTCCCAACTTACTAGGGATAAAATATATGTATCTCTTATGCCTTAACCCAGCAATTTTAACTCATGGTGAATCACCCTCATCCTGACGATTACATACTTTTTTATTCCTATTGCTATGAGTCTTTAGGGTTTCCTCATACCCAATTCCTTTATCATTCCTCAAACTCTATTGCCTTTATATTCCTTTCCACTTCAGTTTCTTTTTATTTTCCTTTCTCTTATCGTTATTTCATGAACCAACACAACATAAGCATTGATTTCAAACATCCCGTCATTCTGGATTCGTGTCCTCAGAACGAATCTTGACAACTTTTACAACTTAGATTCATAATTTATCATACTCGTCTGCCTTTGTTCTGACTCTAAAGCTTTTACACTATCTCCTTATCTTTGGGAATTACTTTCCCGAAAACAATTGACTGGACTTAAATCAGTTTATTATAATCTCTTGCTCCGTGCCTTTCTTGGTCTTTCACCAGCGGGTGGTCTCTCTCTTAGGAGGGTAAGTGACAAAAACAGTCCTTTTGAGATTCGTCAATCATTTAGAATCTCAAATGATTCCTATATTTCCTTTAGCCAGGCTCTTGCCTCGATTGGGTCAACCTGTTCCTTGGAACTCTGAGAGCTTAGAGACTTACAGGTCCTGAAAGAATTTCCTATCGCATTGTTTCCTCAAGGTGGTGGTTGGGGATAATAGTCTAAGTTCTGTCTAGACAGGTCCATGAATTGCCGTATAGGAGTACCGTCTCGGGTCTCCTTTCCTTAATCGTCTTTCTATTTCCTTAGTATGAAATGTTTCATCCTACTCCCCATAATTGGGGTCATCTTTTAATTTAAAATCCTCATTTTCCACTCCGATATGTCATGGGTTCCTTCTATCTTGATGGCGACCTCCCTGACTATCACGTTCAGGGTTTGCTCTAAATCTTATTCCTCAAACTATGGCTCTCATCTAAGTTCTCATCCTTACGCTCTTGAACTTTCGGAACCCAAATTCTATAGGAATACCTCATTATTCCCTTATCATCTTTCTCGGTATTAATCTCATATTTATTTGTTGGCTCTCTGCCTTCATTCATCACTTTTACTGGCACAATATGTTCTTTTCCAATAATTCGGGCTGTATTGCTATCTCAAACAGCTTTTCGGTACCGGCTCCGGTTACCTTCACTACTATTTCCAAAATCTCTTATAAACTCTCCCAAAGACATTATCATCTTGAGTCTCTCCTTTTTACTAAGAGCATCAGTCACCACATTGGCTTTCCCTCGAATGATAAAGAATCTCATAATCGTAGTCCTTGATTAGTTCTAACCATCTCCTCTGGCGCATGTTGAGCTTTTTCTTCGGGAAAATGTACTAGAGCACTTATGGCTTGTGCAAATCTCGCACTTCTCTCCATACAAGTAGTGCCTCAAATCTTTTAGGGCAAAACTATTGCCACGAGCCCAAGCTCATGGGTGGGGATATCAATTTTATATTACCTTAATTGTCTTGACGCAGACGCGATTATCTTGCTGTGCTAAGAAGCACCCTAATTCCTTATACGAAGCGTCAATACAAATCACAAAATCTTATTTTCCATCCGGCGATGCCATCATAGGGGCCGTCACCAATCTTTGCTTCAGTTCTTGAAAGCTGTTCTCGCATTTCTCTGTCCATTCGAACTTCTCAGTCTTACGAGTAAGCCGCGTTAAAGGGGGCTACTATCTTTACAAACTTGAACGAACCTCTGGTAGTGACCGGCCAATCCTACCTCTGGTAGTTGCCCTAACCATGGTCATCAATTCCTTAGTGGTCCTTTATTCATTCTTGTCAGGATCTTCCATGGGATCCTCCTCAGCAACTATCCCTTCTAGGACAACATCCTCAACCGCTATATCCTCAATATGAACATCATCCGATCCCGCGTTAGGACGCTCTATCGGATCCATAATCTGATCTCTAATAAGTAATAAACATCATCGCATTGTTGCTCCTCAACCTCAGGGTTCGGAGTCCCGCTACCATATATGATAATGAACTACGCTCCTATCACGATATTTATAAGGGTTCCCATAAGGGTTTTAACTGTCAGTACTACGTTAGGTAGCCCGACTATGAACTTGGCAAGAGTTCGTATTATCTTAGTGAACTTATTATCTTAACGTCACATCATCTCTGAGGTTTATAACGCTTAGCTCTGATACCATTTATGTAACACCCCCAGATCCGGGGTCGGGGATCCGGGTCGTCACGGTCTTTCTTTCCACAATATCACTTCACTTAATTAATAATAAATAACCTTATGCTGTGACCCCACACTAACACACACCACAACCCGTTATAGTCTCAGAGATGAAATTTAAATAAGTACAAGTCTTTGAATCCACAATTTAAAAGTTATTACAACCCAAAATGATTACTTGATAAATTTACAGTTAATTGCCATTATCTGCCACAAGTTATAATTATACATAATTGATTCTCAAAAGTAGATGGTCTGATCTACAATAGATCTACCTCTGCAGCTATAGCAGCTACAACATCAACGGGAAGACGCGGGACGCTTCCCACGCGCTTGCGCTGGGTCTGCTGGAGTCTAGCCATCTTTCCTAACTGTTGTTGTGTGATGAAGAAATAAAGCAAGGGTGAGCAGCAAGCCCACCAGAATAATATGTATAATGATTAACAATATATGAGCCTTCTCATAGTACTCATGAAAGTCTTGGTCAAAAGAAATGAACCAAGTTGATATCTTAATGCGATGAAGTCGCAAAATATTCAGTATATATATATATACATATATACTTTTCAAAATATGGGAAGTCCTCTTCCATGCATAATATACCCAAAGTTACAGTTTATAACTGTATAAAAATATTGTTGCAAGGTGATCTAATATATCTAACCTTGTCTCAACGTTTTTCTGAAAATCTTTGTCATTCATAAGACAATTATTAACTAGATATAAGTTTAAAAGATGAAGTTATAAGGTACTCCAATATACTTATATCTTTTCCAAATACTACTTGAACTACCACCGTTCAAGTTATAATTAATTTCAAAAGTTCATCCCACTGATGAGACTACAAGATAAGACTTGAATAGATTCAATCTTTGAAATATTATTGAATGAAATAAAGTTACGAGATACTTTATTTAGTGCCGATATATATCCACATATATATCTCTTAAACATTTCCTGGAACCTCTGTTATGTAAAGTATGAACAGAGTTGGTAACATCCAATGAATTTTGGAAAGGAAAAGAATTTTGGCATAAATCAGATATCTTGCTGATCAGGCAAAGATACCAATAAGTAACCTTTTCTACTGTAGATGGATGAATTCATCACCGGTCATCACCCTGGTCGCATTAGGACCTCGCGCTAGACCGTTACCCGGCCGCTCACGCGTTGATGGACTGCCACCCAGCCACTTACACATTCATAGACCGTACCCCGGCCTGTCGCTTATGCCGACTCAATCAGATGGACTTACTTCCCGAAGATTGGGCAAGTAATCAAATTGTTTTCTCAAAACAGCAACCATGTTGCGAATATAAAATACACCACAGAGCCGGATTCCCAAGATTTTGAGCGAATATTCAAGTCTCCTTCGAAAGGAAGATCTTAAATCGGAAAACGAGTTTTGGGATCCGCTCTAACTTCTAAAATCATTTTGAAGACTCGAAAACATTTTTAAGAATGTTTGGAGTAAAGCTGATTTAATGAAATAAATCAGTCCCGATATATTAGAAAATATCTGAATATTATTATTTAAATAATATTCCCATAAAGAATAATCTTTATAAAAATAATTGAAGTAAAGTTTTAAAACTTATACTTGAAACGGGTATTAAATAACCAAAGATACACTTATATGAAAGTATTATCTTTATTTGAATAATCGAAAATAAGTTTGATTATGAACACCTTATTCTTTAATAAAATAAAGAATATATTTCAGTAATAAGCGGAGTCATAATACCTCGAATGAATATTATAAATAATATTCATTAAATAAAATAAAGGAGTCATACATCCTCAAATGAATATTCAAATAATATTAAATTAATAAAATAAAAGGAGTCATAAGCCCTCGAATGAATATTCAAGATAATATTCATTAATAAAATAAAGTTATCGAATAAACCTTATTCGATTAATAGTTTTGAAAACTATAACCATATATATATATAAATATATATATATATATATAAAATCTACTCGGGATCCTCGACTCCCGGTTTTAGAAAATGTTTTCACCTTTGGGTCCCTATACTAAGGGTATACGCAAATACCGCTTATCTCTAGCATAGGTATTATGAACGAATAAGCATTTGAACCAACAGATATATAAATCAAGAATACGAAACAGGCATGCATATATATACCATATCAGCATGCTTCAATATATCGCAACATTTGCTAATTAACCAACATGCATCTATCGCAAGATAATGCATATACATATATTCATCACAACAACAGTATAACGGGTAGAAAACTTGCCTGAGCGACTGGGGGTTACGAATGGCTCGGGACGAGTCTGGTAACCTATAAACAACAAGTAAGTTGGAATTAAACCAAAGTCACTTGTAAATCTATACTCTAACCAACTCAGACTCTAACGCTCGTTTTGCGCTTACTGATTTGCTTAAGTCACCCGGGTACCCTCGGCTCCACCATTTTTAATAATTTAACCTTTACGAGTTTTAAGGCGATTCCTTCGCGAGTGTCTTACCAACTGCCTAACACACTTACCATAATGTTTCATACATTAATTAACCCTTTTTGGTCTTTAACCTATGTTTCAAAGTAAGGCGAGGGGAAAAGTTTCGTTCGCGAAACGCCGTTACTTGAAACGGTCGTTTCTCCTAAACCGTGCATCGGAATCGAACGAACTTCATATCAAAACGAAGCTCGTAACATGAGCTATCTAGACATGGCAATGGTCATAATCTAGCAGGGGGTTCTAGGGTCCTAATGTTATGCACAAAAACAGTCTACAGAAAATCGGACGTTACGACGGCTATGTTTACGCGATTTCCCAAATTTAAACCAATTCAAACAACCATAATTTCAACTCCAATTCACAACCCAATCAAACCTCCATCTAAACTATATTACAACAGCCCCCAATCAACTCAATATTACCAATTTATTCATCTAAACCAAGTCAAAAAAAAGTGACCAAGAACTTCAAATCTAACAAGCATCATTCCTAACTCCAAAATCAACAAAACCACTTACTAAACAAAGCTCTATTATGAGTACATACTCATTACACTAACCCATCATCTAACATTATGAAATCCAAACCAACAAAACTTAATACTAAGGGTTTGAGAAGTTATACCTTCCTTGGAGAGTGGAGAATCAAGAGAATGGCTTGGAATCACCCTTAAAGTCCTTATCCAAGCTTAATCTAAACAAAACTTCAATAACACAAATTTTATTTCTTGAAAAACACTATTCACCATCTTCTTCCATGATTTATAGAAAAAGATTGGCTTGGAATTAGAAGCTTAAACTTATAGGAAGTATGTAACTATCCATGGGGAAGCTTAGATAATTACCTTGCTAAATAGTAAGTGGTGGAGCTTGGATCTTCATTTTTTAAGGAATGGGCCGAGAGCATGAAGAAGAAGAAGAGAGATTTTTGTGTTCTGCCTTGTTTTACTTTTGGTTGGTTGGTTTTTGTTGTTTGATTTAGTCAATTACCTTGTTGCCCTTGAATTTGTGTGGTTCTCATTCAACCACACCTCCTTCCTTCCCATGTCATGCCTACATCACTTTGTGATGTCATCACCCCTCCTTTGTCCTCTTTCTATTGGTTGGATGGCATCATCCCCACTAATCCCTTTGATTAGCTTTTAATTGTTTGCCTAATAACCGCTGATCTGTTATACGGTTCGCTTAACTTTCGTTTTCGTTTATCGTTTGAGGGATCATACTCGGGATCTTATTACTTAGGTTCCCTTAACCTTTCTCAATATATTGTATTCCTTCTATGATCCTATCTTATAATCCTTTAATTTAAATCCTTTTTATCCTGTTACCTTTTTCTCAATTCTTTCCGTATCTAGTGGATTTCCGAGAAAAATCAAAGTGTTCGGATTTGGATTCTGACGATCTTTACATACACTTATATCCCATATAAAGTACTAATAAAATCTCAGAATATCCATATCAGAACCCCTACATAGTGTGGCATGAAAAGTTTTCTCATTCAGCAAAAACACTATTCATAAGGGTTTCAAAAATTTCCAAAAATTGGGGTTATTACATTAATCACTGTCACGACTGACTCTCAATCATACTTAGAACATCTTTTATCTTAAGTCCTAATTGCCCTGAACAATTTCGACCATTACTGGTTCGATCCATACTTTCTCATGGTTTAACACATGCCCCACTTGGCATCATTATAATTACGTCATATTTCCTTTATCAACATTTCTATTCTTGAGAATTTTGAATATTACCTTTGTCCTTGTAAAACCTCTAAGGTTATCCTTGAATCGTTCCTCATGTATTCCCTAGATACAGGGCATATCAAGATACCATTTATTAATACCAGAATCATTGTCTATATACTTCTGAAAAAATTTCTCCACTGATTCTTAAAGGTTGTTATTACCTTAATCCTTTCCAATTCATACTGTCAAAACTCATACATCCTTAATTCCCCTAGGATTCATTTTAAGTTACCGATGTTCTATCCTTAATTCCACCTTTAAAAAGGTACATGCATCCTTCCAGGGATAATCAAGTCATATATCCCTGATAAGGGTGTCTTATTCAATCATTCCCACCTCGATAGTATATGCTGAATTTCACAATAACATCTGTATTCAAAATGAGGTCAATCAATATGGCCTCCAAAAGATAACAACGGTTATCCACTTTTATTGCCTAAATTGGGTAACGATAACAAGGATGTTCTGGAAGATATTGGTCGTGTTCAACGTGAACTTCTTCTTAATAATTCCTTATTTACTTTTGTTGTTTATCTCAACAGTCATCTCAATGTTGGGATATCATTCATACCTGGCGCCTCCCTTTTTGGGTATCAAGCCACCGGTCTTACACTTCATATTCTTGAAGGTCACTTCCTTCATCCAATTTTCCTAATTTCTTACTTTCTTGACTCCTCAGTCCATCCGCGTTTCCTTATTAATCATTCGATCTATCTCAAAGTTTCATCGAATACTGTCAACTTCAAGGGAATTAACTATACGTATCGCTTACGCCTTCAAACCTTGAATTTATCTCATGATCAGTCACCATCGCGCTGATGATGACACACTTCTCTATATTTATTGTAAGGGTTTCTTAGGGTTTCCCATACCTAACTCCCTTATCACTTCTCAACTTTATTTCCTTTATATCCCTTTATATTTCTACCATTTTCAGTCTTTTATTTTTGTTTCCATTACAACCATTACATGAACCAACACAACATAAGCATTGATTTCAAACATCCCATCATTCTAGATTCGTGTCCTCAGAACGAATCTTGACAACTTTTACAACTTAAATTCATAATTCATCATACTTGTCCGCTTTTGTTCTGGCTCTAAAGTTTTTTTTTCTTTTATACTACCTTCATAACCTCGGGAGTTACTTTCCCGAAAACAATTGATTGAACGTTAATCAGTTTATTCTAACCTCTGGCTCCGTGCCTTTCTTGGTCTTTCACCAGCGGGCGGCCTCTCTCTTAGGAGGGTAAGTGATAAAACAGTCTTTTGTGATTCGTTAATCATTTAGAATTTCAAATGATTCCTATATTTCCTTTAGCCAGGCTCTTGCCTCGACTGGGTCAACCTGTTCCTTGGAACTCTGAGAGCTTAGCGATTTAAAGGTCACGAAAGAATTTCCTACCGCATTGTTTCCTCAAGATGGTGGTTGGGGATAATAGTCTAAGTTCTTTTTAGACAGGTCCATGAATTGCCGTATAGGAGTACCGTCTCGGATCTCCTTTCCTTACTTGACTTTCTGTTTCCTTAGTATAAAATGTTTCATCCTTCTCCCATACTTGGGGTTATCTTATACGTTAAAATCCTCATTTTCCACTTCATTATATTATGGGTTCCTTCTATCTTGATGGCGTCCTCCCTGACTATCACATTCAGGGTTTGCCCTAAATCTTATTCCTTGAACTATGACTTTCATCTAAGATCTCATCTTTAAGCTCTTGAATATTTGGAACCCAAATTCTATAGGAATACCTCATTATTCCCTTATCATCTTTCTCGGTATTAATCTCAAATCTATTTGTTGGCTCTCTGCCTTCATTCATCACTTTTTCTGGCACAATATGTTCTTTTCCAATAATTCGGTCTGTATTGCAATCTCAAACAGCTTTTCGGTACCGGCTCCGGTTACCTTCTCTTCTATTTCCATTTTCTCAAAATCTCTTATAAACTCTCCCAAAGACATTATTATCTTGAGTCTCTCCTTTTTACTAAGGGCATCAGCCACCACATTGGCTTTCCCCGAATGATAAAGAATCTCCCAATCATAATTCTTGATTAGCTCTAACCGCCTCCTCTGGCATATGTTGAGCTCTTTCTGCGTGAAAATGCACTAGAGCACTTATGGCTTGTGTAAATCTCGCACTTCTCTCCATACAAGTAGTGCCTCCAATATTTAGGGCAAAACTATTGCCACGAGCCCAAGCTCATGGGTGGGGATATCGAATTTTATATTCCCTTAATTGTCTTGACGCGTACGCGATTACCTTGTTGTGCTGTATAAGAATCACCCTAATTCCTTATGCGAGGCGTCACTACACATTCACAAAATCTCCTTTTCCATCCGGCAACGCCATCATTGGGGCCGTCACCAATCTTTGCTTCAGTTCTTGAAAGTTGTTCTCGTATTTCTCTGTCCATTCAAACTTCTCAGTCTTACAAGTAAGCCGCGTTAAAGGGAGCTACTACCTTTACAAACTTGAATGAACCTCCGGTAGTGACCGACCAATCCTACCTCTGGTAGTCGACCTAACCATGGTCATCAATTCATCAGTGGTCCTTTATTCATTCTTGTCAGGATCCTCCATGGGATCCTCCTCAGCAACTATCCCTTCTAGGACAACATCCTCAACCACTACATCCTCAATATGAACATCATCCGATCCCACGTTAGGACGCTCTATCGGATCCATAATCTGATCTCCAATAAGTAATAAAACATCATCGCGTTGTTGCTCCTCAACCTCAGGGTTCGGAGTCCCCCTACCATATACGATAATGAACTACGCTTCTATCACGATATTTATAAGGGTTCCCATAAGGGTTTTAATTGTCAATACTACGTTAGGTAGCCCGACTATGAACTTGGCAAGAGTTCTTATTATCTTAGTGAACTTATTATCTTAACGTCACATCATCTCTGAGGTTTATAACGCTTAGCTCTGATACCATTTCTGTAACACCCCCAAATCCGGGGTCGGGGATCCGGGTTGTCACGAGTTCCATTTCCCTTAATAACACCCAATCTTAATAAACAATCAACTACTCTGTACGGTGACCCCACAATAAACACACACACCACAAGTTATAGTCCCAGAGATGAATATCCAAAAAATGACACGAGTCATTTTATTCCAAAATTATATGCCATTACACCTTAAAAGGGTTTCTGAATAGATTTACATTTCTTTGCCATTATTACAATTGATAAAGATACATAAGTCTGGTACATCAAAAGTTAAAAGCCTAGCCTATTGGTAGTTCCTACCTCAGCTACAGCGACATCAACGCCTATAGGAAACTGCAGAACGTTTCCTATCCGCTCGCGAATTGGGAGCTTGGTCCTGTTCATCTATTCTATCTGTTGTTGTGTAATGAAAGAAGAAAGCAAGGGTGAGCAACAAGCCCACCAAAATAATATGTATAATGATTAACTATATATGAGCATTCTCATAGTACTCATGAAAGTCTTGGTCAAGAAGAAATGAACCAAGCTGATATCTTAACGCGACCAAGTCGCAAAATATTCAGTAATATGTATATATATACTTTTCAAAATCTTGGAAGTCCTCTTCCATGCATAATATACACATAGTTCCAGTTTATAACTGTATAAAACAATCGTTGCAAGGTGATTTCATATATCTAACCTTGTCTCAACATTTTTGTGAAAATCTTTGTCATGCATAAGATAATCATTAACCAGATATAAGTTGAAAAGATGAAGTTACAAGATACTCCAATATACTTATATCTTTTCCGGATACTACTTGAACTACCACCGTTCAAGGTATCATCAGTTTCAAAAGTTCATCACATAGATGAGACTACAAGAAAAGACTTGAATAGATTCAATCTTTGAAATATCATTATAAATAATGAAGTTACGAGATACTTCATTAAGTCCCGATATATATATACACCTATATATATACATTTCATACACTCCTTGAAAACCTCTGTTATGAAAATTATAAATAGAGTTGCAATATCCAATGAATTTGGAAAGGAGAAAACCTTGGCATAAACCCGATATCTTGCTGATCAGGCAAAAATACCAATAAGTAACCTTTTCTACTAGTAGATGGATGAATCCCCCACCGGTCATCACCCTGGCCGTATTAGGACCTTGTGCTGGACCGCCACCCGGCCTCTTACGCGTTGATGGACTGCCACCCAGCCACTTACACTTTGATAGACCGTACCCCGACCTGTCGCTTATGCCGACTCAATTAGATGGACTTACTTCCCGAATGTTGGGTAAGTAATCAATTCATTTATCAAAACAGCAACCTCGTTGCGAATATAAAATACACCACAGAGCCGGATCCCTTAATTTTAAGCGAGTATTTAAATCCCCTTCGAAAGGAAGATCTTAAATTTGAAAACGAGTTTTGGGATCCGCTCTAACTTTTAAAAATCATTTTGAAGACTCGAAAACATTTTTAAGAATGTTTGGAGTAATGTTGATTTAATAAAATAAATTAGTCCCAATATATTAGAAAATATCTGAATATTATTATTTAAATAATATTCTCATAAATAATAATCTTTACAAAAATAATTGAAGTAGAAGTTCTAAAACTCATACTTGAAATGAATATTAAATAACCAAAGATATACTTATACGACAATACGATCTTTATTTGAATAATCGAAAATAAGTTTGATTATCGAAACATTATTCTTTAATAAAATAAAGAATATTCTTTAATAAAATAAGGAGTCATAAGTTCTCGAATGAATATTCAAAATAATATTCATTAAATAAAGTAAGCGGAGTCATAAGTCCTCAAATGAATATTCAAAATAATATTCATTAAATAAAATAAAGTTATCGAATAAACCTTATTCGATTAATAGTTTTGAAAACTATATATATATATATATATAATATACTCGGGAACATCACCTCCCGGTTTAGAAAATGTTCACCTTTGGGTCCCCTATACTAAGGGTACACACAATTACTGCTTATCTCTAGCATAGGTATTATGCAACTAATAAGCATTTGAACCAACAGATATATAAATCAAGAATACGGAATAGGCATGCATATATACCATATCACATGCTCCAATATATCGCAAGAATTTGTTAATAACAAATATGCATTTATCACAAGATCATGCATATACACATATACATCACAACAACAGTTATACGGGTAGAAAACTTGTCTGAGCGGCTGGGGGTTACAAATGGCTTGGGACGAGTCTGGTAACCTATAAACAACATATAAGTTGGAATTAAACCAAAGTCGCTTATGAATCTATACTTTAACCAATTAGACCCTAACGTTCGCTTTTGCGCTTAACGATTCACTTAACTCGCTCGAGTACCCTCGGCTCCACCATTTTTAATAAATTAACCATTAAGGGTTTTAAGGCGATTCTTTCGCGAGTGCCTTACCAACTGCCTAATACACTTTACATAAATGTTTCATACTCCAATTAGTCTTTAAGGTCTTTAACCTATGTTTCAAAGTAAGGCGAGGGGTAATGGTTCGTTCGCAAAATGCCGCTACTTAAAACGGTCGTTTCTCCTAAACCGTACATCGGAATCAAACGAAACACATATCAAAACGAAACTCGTAACATGAACTATCTAATCATGGAAATGGTCAAAACCTAACAGTGAGTTCACGGGTTCTAATGTTAAGAGCAAAAACAGTCTAAAGTAAATCGGACATTACGACGGCTATGTTTACGCGATTACCAAATTTTAAACTACTCCAATCAACCACAATCAACCACAAATCAACCCATAACCACCAATATACCACCAAACTTCATCCAAACCTTACTAACTCAGTCCATAACCTCACGATTTTTCCAAATTATTCAATCTCAAACAAGAGCTACTAATTATACTTAAGGTTCATCAACCAACAACCAAGATTTATAACCCAAAATCATTATAATTCCATCCAAACTCTAAACATACAAGAATCATGCTCTCATGAACTATAACAAACAAAACCAAACCTAATACTCAAAGTAAAATTAGGGTTTGGAGGGGTTATACCTTCCTTGGAGAGTGGATAATCACTTAGGAAGCCTTAAATAACCACTAACTATCTTTACTAAGCTTGGATCTTGAAGAAAACATAAGAAAATACAAAGTTAGTTTCTTGAAAACACTATTCACCAAGAACTTAGATGAATTGATTAGCTATGTTAAACATGGAATCTTGAGCTTAAACTTATGGCTCATCTTAGTTATGAATTATGGAAGCTAAAGAAACAAACCTCTTGAATTATGAAGGTGTGTAGCTTGATTTTTGAAATTTTCTCCTTTGCTTTTCATGGAAAAGCCGAGAGCAAAGAGTGGGGGAAGAAGAAAATGTTTTTGTTTTGGTTGCTTTTGATTTTTGTGTTTGTTTTGCTTGTTAATTAGGTTGTTACCATGGTAAATATTGTGTGGCTCACAATCATCCAACAACACACTTGCTTGGTCATGCTTATGTCACCATGTGATGTCCCCCTTCCTCCTTTGTCCTCTTCTCATTGGTTTGATGACATCATCCCCACTAATCTCTTTGATTAGCTTTTAATTATTTGGCTAATGACCGCTGATCTGTTATACGGTTCGCTTAACTTTCGTTTTCGTTTATCGTTTGAGGGATCATACCCGGGATCTTATTACTTAGGTTTCCTTAATCTTTCTCAAAACATTATATTCCTTTTTATGATCCCCTCTTAAAATTCTTGAATTTAAATCCTATTTATCCTGTTACCTTATACTCACTTCTTTCTTTATCTGGTGGATTTTTGGGAAAAATTAAAGTGTTCGAATTTGGATTCTGCTGATCTTTACATACACTTATATCCCATATAAAGTACTAATAAGATCTCAGAATAACAATAGAAGAAGCCCTACATTGTGTGGCATGAAAAGTTTTCTTATTCAGCAAAATCACTATTCATAAGGGTTTAAAAAAATTCCAAAATTTGGGGTTATTACAAATTTGGCAAACTTTTTGCAAAGTTTTTCATCTGTAGAGCCAAATATAATATCATCTACATAAATTTGAACAAGTGTGCTAGATCTATTAACATTTCTAAAGAATAAAGTTTTGTCAACAGTACCTCTTGTGAAGTGATTTTCTAAGAAATTTTTTGACAATGTATCATACCAGGCTCTAGGTGCTTGCTTCAATCCATAAAGTAATTTCAAAAGGTAGAAGACATATTCTGGAAAATTTGGATCTTCAAAACCAAGAGGCTAACTGACATAGACTTTCTCCTCCAAATCTCCATTTAGAAAGGCACTTTTGACATCCATTTGATAGACTTTGAAATTGGCATGGGTTGCATAGGCTAAGAAAATTCTGATGGCTTCAAGGCTTATAACAGGAGCAAAAGTTTCATCAAAATCTATTCCTTCTTATTGACAGTAGCCCTTAGCAACCAATCTAGCTTTGTTCCTGACAACTATGCCATTTTCATCCATCTTGTTTCTGAATACCCACTTAGTGTCAATAGGATTCTTTCCTTTAGGCTTGGGTACCAGCTTCCATACCTTGTTCCTTTCAAATTGGTTTAGCTCTTCCTGCATAGCTAAAACCCAATCAGGATCCAACAGAGCTTCTTCTACTTTCTTTGGTTCTTCCTTTGAGAGAAAGCTGTTATATAGACATTCTTCTTGAGTTTCTTTTCTTTTTTCAACTCTAGAAGATACATCACCAATAATGAGCTCAAAATGGGTTGAGGTAGATTAGCTCTAATTGAAGAGGCCTCATTATTGTCTTGATTTGTGATTGAGTTTTGATTAGAAGAAACTCCCCCTGAGTTTGTGGATCTTTGATTTGAAGAAGAAGTTCTTTCTGTATGTGATCTGTTTTGACTCTCAGCTTCTCTGATTGTTCCGACGGATGATACACTTTGTATCCTGACGGATGAAGTTGATTGTCTTCTGAAGGATGATGCATTTTGTACCTCGAATGATGCTGAATTTTGTGCATCATTGGAGATAGACTTTTCTGCATTATCGTTAACCACTATTTCTTGATCACTATCATCATCACTGTCATCACAAATTATCTCAACGTTGTTAAATTTGAGGCTATCATGGAAACCTTCATCTTTCAGTCCTTCAATCTTCTTATCATCAAACACAACATGTAGATATTCCATAACAATGTTTTTTCTAAGATTGTAGACTCCATATGCTTTTCGAACAACATATCCAACAACAATTCTTTGATCTGCTTTAGTATCAAACTTTCCATGTTGTTCAGTTTGATTCCTTAGAATGTAGCATTTGCATCCAAAGACATGAAGAAAATTTAGAGTTGGCTTCCTATTCTTGAACAATTGGTAGGGTGTCATGCATTTTGCTTGATTGACCAAAGAAATATTCTGAGTGTAGCATGCAATATTCACAGCTTCAGCCCAAAAATATGTTGGTAACTTTGATTCTTCTAGCATTGTCCTTGTAGCTTCAATAAGAGATCTGTTTTTCCTTTCCACCACTCCATTTTATTGTGGGATTCTGGCTGCAAAAAACTCATGAATAATCCCATTCTCTTCACAAAATAATCTCATCACAGAATTCTTGAACTCAGTTCCATTATCACTCCTTATTCTTCTTACTTTGAAATCAGGATGATTGTTGACTTGCCTTATGTGATTGATGATGATTACACTAGCTTCATCTTTGGATTTTAGAAAATATGTCCAAGAGAACTTTGGAAATCATCTACAATTACTAGGCAATATCTTTTCCATAAGATGGACAACACATTGACTGGTCCAAACAAATCCATGTGCAATAGTTACAAAGGTTCTTCAATTGTTGAATCAAGCTTCTTTTTGAATGACGCTTTAATCTGCTTTCATTTCTGGCAGGCATCACACAATCCATCCTTTGAAAACTACACTTGAGGAATACCTCTAACCAATTCTTTCTTGACTAGGTCATTCATGGTCTTGAAGTTTATATGGGACAGCTTCTTGTGCCATAGCCAAGTTTCATCTTGACTTGCTTTACTGAGAAGACAAGTTACAGATTCTGCATTTGTTGAGTTGAAGTCAGCTAGATACACATTGCCTTTTCTCACTCCAGTGAGAACCTCTTTGTTGTTTTTCTTGTCAGTCACAACACAGGATTCTGCATTAAAAGTAACTGAGTTTCCCCTATCACAAAGCTGGCTGATACTCAACAAATTGTGCTTGAGACCATCCACTAGGGCAACTTCCTTAATGATGATATTATCTTTTAAAATCAAGCCATATCCCACAGTATAACCTTTGATGTCATCTTCAAAAGTAATACTTGGCCCAACACTTTCTCTAAAACCAGTGAGCAGGGCAGAATATCCAGTCATGTGCCTTGAGCAACCACTATCCAGATACCAAAGATTCTTTCTGTTTCCCTGCACACATCAAAATCAAATCAAATTGATTTTGGTACCTAAGTTTCCCTGGGTCCTGCCTTGTTAGCCTTTTTCTTTGGTTTCTTAGGTTTGACCTTATTTGACTTGGGTGTTTCAGATTCATCCTTTGTCATTTGAGTTGGAACTTTGAAACCATTCATCATTGTAGAATTATCATGCACAGGTTGGTTAACATGAAAAGGCATACTTTTCCAAACATGTTATTCCAGTAAGGCATGCTAAATTGCAATTGTGGCATACTAAATGCAGCATAATATGGATTTTGTGCAAATAGTATAATAACCCCAATTTTGGAAATTTTTGAAACCCTGATGAGTAGTAACTTTTGCTGACTATGCTGATTAAGAAAAATTATCAGACCACGCTATATAGGAGTACTGTTGTGGAAATTCTAAGATTGTATTAGTATTCCATAAAGTAAATGAGTGTATGTAAAGGTCGTCAGAATCCAAATTCGAACAATTTGATTTTTCTCGAAAATCCACCAGATGCCGAAAGAATTGAGTATAAGGTAACATGATTAAAAGGATTTAAATTCAAGGATTATAAGAGAGGATCATAAAAGGAATATAAAATATTGAGAAAGGTGTAGGGAAACCCAAGTAATAAGATCCCGGATATGATCCCTCAAACGATAAACGAGAACGAAAGTTAAGCGAACTGTATAACAGATAAGCGGTCATTAGCCAAGTAATTAAGGTTTAATCAAAGAGGTTAGTGGATGCTGATGTCATCAAACCACAAGGAGGAGACATGTGTTAAAAGATGACACAATCAAGATGGCATAAGCATGACTAGTAGATATTTTGAGTTGGTTGATTATTAGCCAAGCATTATTTACCATGGTAAATTCTAATTAACCAAACTAACAAAATCACCACAAATTATTCAAAGTTAAGAAAAGAAGCATTTCTCTCTCATTTCCTACATGAATCTCTCGGCTTCCTTCTTAAGAAAAAGGGAAGTCCAAGCTCCTCCACTTGCAAATTTACAAGGTAATTATCCTAGTTTCTCCTATTTAAGTTACATACTTCCTAGGAATCTTAGCTTCAAAATCCTATCCTAGCATTTCCTATAAATCATTCAAGAAGATGGTGAATAGTACTTTCTTGAAATTAATTTAGTGTTCTTGATTTCTTTGAAAAGATCAAGCTTGTAGGAGCTTAGATCAAGGCTCCCTAAGGCTTCCTAGCAACTTAACTGACCGAGGAAAGTAAAACCTCATACCCTAGCTTTACTTTTGAGTATTTAGGAGTTGTTATGATTGATATAGTATATGAGAAGCATGATCCTTGTTTGTTAAAAGTTTGGTTGGATTTGTATTAATTTTGGGTTATGAATCTTGGTTGTTGGTTAATGAATCTTAAGTTATAATTAGTAGTTCATATTTGTGGTTGAATGAGTTGGAAAACTTTGAGGTTATGGACTGATGTGGTATGGATTAGGTGAAGTTTTGTTGTATTGATGGTTATGGGTTGGTTGGTGGTTAATTGGAGTAGTATAAATATTGGTAATCACGTAAACATAGCCGTCGTAATGCCCGTTTTCATTCAACTGCTTATACTTAGTGTTCGGGACAGAAAACTCACTAACCAATCTGTAACTTTGCCATGTTTAGCTAGATCGTGTCATAAGCTTCGTTTTGATATGTGTTTCACTTGGATCCGATGTACGGTTTAGGAGAAACTTTAAGTAACGGCATTTCGCGAGCGAACCATTACCCCTCGCTTTACTTTGAAACCTTGATAAAGGTCCTTAAATGACTAATTGGAGTACGAAACAATTATGTAAGATTAAATGGTCAGTTGGCAGGGTATTCGCGAAAGAGTCGCCTAAAAATTTGTAACGGTTAATTTATTAAAATTAGTGGAGCCGAGGGTACGCGAGCGATTAACGCAAATCGTTCAGCGTATAAGCGACCGTAAACGACCGTTAGGGTATGAGTGAGTTTTGACTAGTTTCTTAAGCGACCGTAGTCTAATTCCGGCTTATGTTGTTGTTCATAGGTTACCAGACCCAATCTAAGCTTAAGTCTACCCCGGAACACTCAGGCAAGTTTTCTACACGTTATACTATTGTTG
The DNA here is from genome assembly GCF_009905375.1 of Apium graveolens. Classification (NCBI taxonomy): domain Eukaryota; kingdom Viridiplantae; phylum Streptophyta; class Magnoliopsida; order Apiales; family Apiaceae; genus Apium; species Apium graveolens. The sequence goes on along the minus strand of NC_133648.1, from coordinate 309,009,399 downwards.
TGTTGTAAATATATATATGCCTGATCTTGTAATAAGTGCATGATTGTTATTAGCAAATCTTGTGATATATTGGAGCATGTCAATATGATATATATATATATATATGCATGCTTGTTTCTTAATCTTGATTATCTCATTGTTGATTCAATTGATTATAAACTGCACAATACATATGCTAGAGATAAGCAGTACTTGCGTATACTCTTAGTATAAGGGACCCAGAGTTGAACATCTTTCTAAACCAGGAGGCGATGTTCCCGAGTATGTTATACATATATATATATATATTTAAATAGTTTTCAAAACTATTAATCGAATAATGTTTATTCGATAGTTTTATATTATAAGTGAATATTAGTTTTTTGAATATTCATTTAAGATTCCTATTACGATCAAAGACTAGTTTAATTATTTGAATAGAGTTTCTACTTATGAAACTTATTTTCTTTCTATTAATAAATGAATATTACTCTGAATATTTATTCAAGGACTTATGACTCCGCTTATTTTATTTAATGAATATTAGTCTGAATATTCATTTGAGGACTTATGACTCCGCTTATTTTATTAAATAATACTTTATATTTTCTTAAAGAATAATGTTTCAATATTCGCCAAGTACTTGGAAAATGATTGATACTATCAAATCATTCTTACTTTAAATATTTTCATATATTATTTTCAAACTTTATCAAAACTATTTTTGAAAGTTAGAGCGGATCCCAAAACTCGTTTTCAAATATAAGATCTTCCTTTCGAAAGGGATATAAATACTCGCTCAAAAATCTGAGGGATCCGGCTCCGAGATGTACTTGTATATTCGCAACAAGGTTGCTATTTTGATAAAAGAGTTTTTGATTGCTTACCCAACATTTGGGAAGTAAAATTCTTGGAATAATTTAATCCATTAACATGCATCTCCTGGGAAATATCGGTGAGTTTTTCTTTCCAACTAGATGCGACTTCTTGGTAGAGTTGTATCAACAAGTTCCTACTTGGGGTAGGGAAGACGAGCTTTACGTTTCAGAGTCGGATTTCATCTAAACTAGTAGTGGCGTAAGTGGTCGAGTGGCGTCGGCCCAGCCTTATTTATTGGCCCAAATGGCCCGGAAGTTCCGCTAAGAGGGTCCATTACTTAGGAGTCCAGCATTCGGACGACAAGTAAATCCGACTGTTCTCCTCTACATGTAGAAAATTGTGGGGTTGCACTACTGCGACTGATCATCGTGAGTGGTCTTCCTGGCGCGGCAAACTCCCGTAATGAGTTCATCATCCAGTTGGATTATCCTGTAACACTACCCAGAGCACTTCGATAGAAAGGCTACGGTTGGGCGATTGTCGAGTGTTGGTAGGGTCGAGTTTTCAAAATGATGTTTTCATCAAATGAAGTATCTCGTAACTTCATTTCATTTTGATGATATTTCAAAGATTGATTCTATACAAGTTTGTCTTATAGCTTCATCTATGGGATGAATTACTTATACCTTGAACGGTGGTAGTTCAAGTAGTATTCGGAAAAGATATAAGTATATTGGAGTGTCTTGTAACTTCATCTTTTCAACATATATCTAGTTAATGATTATCTTATGCACGACAAAGATTTTCAGAAAAATGTTGAGACAAGGCTAGATATATGAGATCACCTTGCAACGATATTTTTATACAGTTATAAACTGGAACTCTGTGTATATTATACATGTCAGAGGATTTCAAAGATTTTGAGATGTATATATGTATATATACTGATTATTTTGCGACTTCGTTGCATTAAGATATCAAACTTGGTCCATTTATGCTTGACCAAACCTTTCATGAGTACTATGAAGATGCTCATATATTGTATATTATTATACATATTATTTCGGTGGGCTTGTTGCTCACCCTTGCCTTCTTCTTTCATCACACAACAACAGATTGACAAGATGAACAGGACCAAGCTCCCAATTCGCAAGCGGATAGGAAACGTTCTGCAGTTTCCTATAGGCGTTGATGACGCTGTAGCTGAGGTAGGAACTACCAGTAGGCTAGGTTTTCAACTGTTGATGTACCAGACTTATGTATATTATGAATTGTAATAATGGAAGGAATATGTAAATTTATTCAGAAACCCCTTTTAAGGTGTAATGACTTATAATTGTGGAATAAAATGACTTGTGTTATTTTGGTATTCATCTCTGAGACTATAACTTGTGGTGTGTATGTATATTGTGGGGTCACAGTACGCAATAATTGATTGTTTATTTAGATTAAGTGTTGTTAAGGGAAATGGAACTCGTGACAACCCAGATCCCCGACCCCGGATTTGGGTGTGTTACAGAAATGGTATCAGCGCCAAGCGTTATAAACCTCAGAGATGATGCGTCGTTAAAATGATAAGTTCACTAAGATAATAAGAACTCTTGCCAAGTTCATAGTCGGACTACCTAACGTAGTACTAACAGTTAAAACCCTTATGGGAACCATTATAAATAGCATGATAACAACATAGTTCATTATCGTATAAGGTAGCGGGGCACCGAACCCTAAGGTTGACAAGCAACAACGTGGTGTTGTTTTATTACATATTGGAGATCAGATCGTGGATCTGATGGAGTACCCTAATGAGGGACCGGATGATGTTCACATTGAGGATGTAGCGGTTGAGGATGTTGTCCTAGAATGGATTATTGCTGAGGACGATCCCGTGGAGGATCCTGTCAAGAATGAAGTAAGGACCGCTGAGGAATTGAGGACCGTGGTCAGGGCGACTACCAGAGGTAGGATTGGCCGGTTATTACCATAGCTTCATTCAAGTTTGCAAAGATAGCATCCCCTTTAACGCGACTTACTCATAAGACTGAGAAGTTTGAATGTACAGAGAAATGCGAGAACAGCTTTCAAGAACGGAAGCAAAGATTGGTGACGACCCATATGTTGGCGTTGCCGGATGGAAAAAGGAGATTTTGTGATTTGTAGTGACGCTTCGCAAAAGGGATTAGGGTGCATGCTTATACAACACGGCAAGGTAATCGCGTACACATCAATATAATTAAGAGAATATGAAATTCGATATCCCACCCATGATCTTGAGCTCATGGCAATAGTTTTGCCCTAAAAATTGGAGGCACTGCTTGTCTGGATAGAAGTGCGAGATTTACACAAACCATACGAGCTCAAGTATATTTCCACGCAGAAAGAGATCAACATGCGCCAAAGGAGATGGTTAGAGCTAATCAAGGATTATGATTATGAGATTCTTTATCATCATGGGGAAAGCCAATATGGTGGCTAGCGCCCTTAGTAGAAATGAGAGACTCAAGATGATAATGTCTTTGGGAGAGTTGATAAAAAAATTTGAGAAAATGGAAATAGAAGTGAAGGTAACCAGAGCCGGTACTGAAAAGTTGTTTGAGATTATAATGCAGCCCGAATTATTGGAAAAGATCATATGGTGCCAAGATAAAGTGATGAATGAAGGCAGAAAGCCAATGACTGGAGAAGAGATTAATACCAGGAAAGATGATAAGGGAATAATGAGGTATTCCTATAGAATTTGGGTTCCAAATATTCAAAAGCTTAAGGATGGGATCTTAGATGAAAGCCATAGTTCGAGGAATATGATTTAGGGTAAACCCTGAATATGATAGTCAGGAAGGTCGCCATTAAGAAAGAAGGAACCCATAACATAATGAAGTGGAAAACAAGGATTTTAACGTATATGATAACCCCAATTATGGGAGAAGGATAAAACATTTCATACTGAGAAAACAGAAGTCGAGCAAGTTAGGGAGAACCAGGACGGTACTCCTATGAGGCAATTCATGGACCTGCCTAAACAAAACTTATACTTTTACCCCCAACCACCACCCTGAGGAAACAGTGCGATGGGAAATTCTTTCAGGACCTTTAAGTCGCTAAGCTCTCAGAGTTCCAAGGAACAAGCCGACCCGGTCGAGGCGAGAGCCTGGCTAAAGGAAATATAGGAATCATTTGAGATTCTAAATGATTGACGAAGTGCAAAAGATTGTTTTTGTCACTTACCCTCCTAAGAGAGAGGCCATCCGTTGGTGAAAGGCCAAGAAAGACACGGCGCCAGAGGTTATAATAAACTGATTAAAGTTCAGTCAATTGTTTTCGGGAAAGTAATTCCCAAGGTTATAGAGATAGTATAAAAGCTTTAAAGCTAGAACAAAGGCGGAGGAGTATGATAAATTATGAATCTAAGTTGTAAAAGTTGTCAAGATTCGTCCTGAGGACACGAATCCCAGAATGATGTGATGTTTGAAGTCAATGATTAATGGGTTCATGAAATGATTGTAATAGAAAGGAAAATAAAAAGAAACTGAAGTGGAAAGGAATATAAGGTAATAGAGTTTGAGAAATGATAAGGGAGTTGGGTATGAGGAAACCCTAAATACTCGTAGTAATAGAAATAGAAAAGTGGGTGATCATCATGATGAGGGAGAATCACCATGAGTTATTGTTGATGGTTAAAGGCATATAATATATATATATATTATCACCTTTAAGTTGGGAGTATTCGAAGACACTTCGAGATAGATTGATGGGCTAATAAGAAAACACGGATGGACTAAGGAGACATGAAAGTAAGAAATTAGGAAATTGGATGAAGGAAGTGACTTTCAAGAATATGAGGTGTATGTAACACCAGTGACTTGATACCCAAAAAGGAGACACCAGGTACAAAAGATATCCCAACATTGAGATGAATGTTAAGATAAATAACAGAGGTAAATGAGTAATTGGAATTAAAAAGTTCACGTTGAACACGACCAATATCTTCCAGAACATCCCTGCTATCATTACCAAATCGAGCAAGAAAAGTGGATTACCGTTGTTATCTTTTGGAGGCCATATGCATTGACCTATTTCTAAAGAAGGATGTTATTGTGAAATTAGGCATAGACTATCGAGGTGAGAATGATTTAATAAGATACCCTTATCAGGGATATATGACTTGATCTATCAATGGAAGGATGCAAGTACCTTTTAAAAAAGTGGAATTAAGGATGGGACCTCGATAACTTGAGATGATCCATGGGGGAATGCATAAAGGTTGGCATTTCACCCTTATTAGGGACATTGTGAGTTTGGGTAATACGGAATGAAGGATTAAGGAAACAACAACCTTTAAAGATCAGTGGAGAAAGTTTTCAGAACTATATAGACAATGTTCTAGTATTAGTAAATGGTATCTTGATATCTCATGTATATAGGGAGTACCGGATGAAGAATTTAAGGATAACCTTAGAGGTTTTACAAGGAGAAAGGTAATATTCAAAGTCCTCAAGAATAAACATTTTGATAAAGGAAATATGGCGTAATTATAATAATGCCAGGTGGGCACATGTTAAACCATTAGAAAGTATAGGTCGGCCCAATGAAGGTCGAGATTGGTGAAAACAAGAAGGACACAAGATAAGAGACGTCCTAAGTATGATCAAGAGTCAGTCGTGACAATGTTAACCTCTAAAGACCAAGGCAATAACTTATGGAAAAATGGTAATATTTTTTTCTCACCAGGACTTAAGAAAAGCATTTTCACATAAGCAGTGATTTGAAATGAGGTAGAAAATTTAGTTGAAGGTGGTTAAAATGACATTGATTATAAGAAACTATTACTATCAGGAAAGGCCAATGAGGTGGTCGACACTCTAAGGGTAAGAGAGCAATTATAGGCGATCGTTCCATAAAAATACAGTAATGATGGTTCAAGCCATGAAGGTTGTATTATGGTGTGAAAGATTGGCATTCCTTCTGATGATTGTGCGATGCTCAACCATAATAGTAGTTTGGTAAAGATTTAATTCATGTTAATCGTCGTGAGCGGGCTACCTATCTTAGAAGGTCCTATCTTGAGATAAGACAGGTCATGTTATAAAAGGACTAAATAAACCTTTGAGCTTCATGTCTCCTAATAAAGACATATGGTTAATAATGGTGTTAACCTTGATCATTTCTTTGATTGAAACTCTTCTGCAATTTTATTTGCTTCATGTCATATGTACGCCAAGCTCTGGAGTGTTCTTCTTGAATCATGAAATGGTGATTATGTTGCCTCTCTAGAAGATTTCGGTACGGCAAGTATGGACTCCGTATGATTAGCTATTAAGATTCCAAGGAAAACGAATGACTATAGTAGGTCAGCGCTGGACTATAGTAATGAATCAACGATTCCTTGAATAATGATACGATAACAACCATGAGAGTTGTATTATATGGATGTTGAGATTGAGTACCACTAATCGGGTCGTGTTGACGTATAAGTTATCATTGATAGGCTAACTAGTAAATTATCTACCTATTGAATATTTATTCCTTCTTATGGACAGAGAGTCATATTACTATACGTGGAAGGTTGTGATGTAAGCGTAGATTTCTAGTAATGATGATGTCTAGAATGAAATCCCATATTTGATTTTCAATGTCGAGGGAGTTTTAAAGATGATTGTTTATAAGCTCGAGCAAGAGCATGGGTCCATAGAACGATGGACGGAATAGTAAATATTCAGGCACGTGAATTGCGATGCGATAATACTGGATATTGATATATATACTTATGTTTCATTCTCCTTTGATAAACCTCTATAGTTCAGAGGTAGATTCCAAGGCAGATATTTTATGGCAGTATTTTTTTATATAATGCTCTTAAATTCGTTCTTTTCTCTCCTTTTCATTTTGTATAAGCTGAGAAGAACAACCCTTCCAGAAGGGGAGGTATTGTCGAATGACTATCTATCTGTGTGATGGAAGCCTAGTAGGATACCACATGTTGTTTAATTGCTTGTCAAGTACTAAAGGCTGACCACTTTCTATACTAACTATGCAATAGAACAAGTGTTCATGATCATAGTGATCTCTCAATAAATTCCTTTAATTCTATATGATTGATCAAACTTCCGAAAATAGAAGCATTTGGAAAAGGAGTAGTAAAAGTATGGTGGTATTCGGAGTGGAAACATGTTCGTGATACTAAGGTTGACGCATTTATTAAAAGGTTATAAAACTCTAGCGAGTAAAGGTATATCTAGAATAGTATTTTGTACGGAAGATAGTAACGATTATGAACTAGAAAAGAGTGGGTATTGAGAAGCAAAAGCTATGATGAGAGTCTGTGCAATAGACTTGAAAGAATTTGGAATGATCACTTAATGCGGATTGAGTTTTCTTACGACAATAGATCGTATGTGAGTATCGAGATATCGCCTTATGAGATCCTTGAGGGAAAGACAATGTCGATCTCCCTTATGTTAGGATGAAGTTGTAGAGCGCAAGATGCTCGGACCAGCAGTGGTCCAAAGGACCAAGGATATAATAGATCTAATCAGAGGACGGTTGGTAGTAGCCCAAGATGGACATAAGAAGTATGATGATTTGACAATGAAAGGACAAAGAGTATGAAATACGGGACCTAGTTTTGTTAAAGGTATCCCCTTGGAAAGCCTTGGAAAGAATTGATGAGGTTCGGAAAGAAAGGAAAGCTAAGTCCACGATTTGTTGGACCTCTGGATATATTAAGATGTATTGGGATGTTATCAAATGAACTAGCCCTATCTTCGAACCTGCAACAAGTTCGCAATAAGTTCCAAGTATCAATGTTAAGGAAGTATGATCTAGAGGCGAGACACATATGGGAATATGAACACGCAAACCTCCGACCAGACTAAACCTATATGGAGCAACCAGTGAGGATTATGAATCAAAGGGGAACAAGTTCTTAGGAACATGGTTATTAAACTAGTCAGAGTTTTGTATTAGAATCACAATGTGGGAAAATTGACTTGAGTTAGAAAGTGCAATGCTAGAAAAGTATCCCCAACTGTTTTCAATATGATTCCGGGACGAAATCCTTTTAAGGAGGGGAGACTGTAATAACCTCAATTTTTGGAAATTTTTGAAATCCTGATGAATAGTAACTTTTGCTGACTAGGGTGATCAAGAAAAATTATCAGACCACGTTATATAGGAGTACTGTTATGGAAATTCTAAGATTGTATTAGTATTCCATAAAGTAAATGAGTGTATGTAAAGGTCGTCAGAATCCAAATTCGAACACTTTGAGTTTTCTCGAAAATCCACCAGATACCGAAAGAATTGAGTATAAGGTAACATGATTAAAAGGATTTAAATTCAAGGATTATAAGAGAGGATCATAAAAGGAATATAAAATATTAAGAAAGGTGTAGGGGAACCCAAGTAATAAGATACCGGATATGATCCCTCAAACGACAAACGAGAACGAAAGTTAAGCGAACCGTATAACAGATAAGCGGTCATTAGCCAAGTAATTAAGGTTTAATCAAAGAGGTTAGTGGATGGTGATGTCATCACACCACAAGGAGGAGACATGTGTTAAAAGATGACACAATCAAGATGACATAATCATGACTAGTAGATATTTTGAGTTGGTTTATTATTAGCCAAGCATTATTTACCATGGTAAATTCTAATTAACCAAGCTATCAAAACCACCACAAATTATTCAAAGTCAAGCAAAGAAGCATTTCTCTCTCATTTTCTACATGAAGCTCTCGGCTTCTTTCTTAAAAAAAGGGAACTCCAAGCTCCTCCACTTGCTAATTTACAAGGTAATTATCCTAGTTTCTCCTAGTTAAGGTACATACTTCCTAGGAATCTTAACATCAAAATCCATTCCTAGAATTTCCTATAAATCATTCAAGAAGATGGTGAATAGTACTTTCTTGAAATTAATTTTGTGTTCTTGATTTCTTTGAAAAGATCAAGCTTGTAGGAGGTTAGATCAAGGCTCCCTAAGGCTTCCTAGCAACTTATCACTCACCAAGGAAGGTAAAACCTCATACCTGAGCTTTACTTTTGAGTATTTAGGAGTTTTTATGATTGATATAGTAATTGAGAAGCACAATCCTTGTTTGTTAAAAGTTTGGTTGGATTTGTAGTGATTTTGGGTTATGAATCTTGGTTGTTGGTTAATGAATCTTAAGTTATAGTTAGTAGTTCATGTTTGTGGTTGAATGAGTTGGAAAACCTTGAGGTTATGGACTGATGTGGTATGGATTAGGTGAAGTTTTGTTGTATTGATGGTTATGAGTTGGTTGGTGGTTAATTGGAGTAGTATAAATATTGGTAATCGCGTAAACATAGCCGTCGTAATGCCCATTTTCATTCAACTGCTTGTACTTAGTGTTCGGGACAGAAAGCTCTGTGTAACTTTGCCATGATAAGCAAGATCGTGTCGTAATCTTCGTTTTGATATGTGGTTCACTTGGATCCGATGTACGTTTAGGAGAAATGACCGTTTTAAGTAATGGCATTTCGCGAGCGAACCATTACCCCTCGCTTTACTTTGAAACCTTGATTAAGGTCCTTAAATGACTAATTTGAGTACGAAACAATTATGTAAGATTAATTTGGTCAGTTGGTAGAGTATTCGCGAAAGAGTCGCCTTAAAATTCGTAACGGCTAATTTATTAAAATTAGTGGAGCCGAGGTTACGCGAGCGGTTAACGCAAATCGTTAAGCGTATAAGCGACTGTTAGGGTATGAGTGAGTTTTGACTAGTTTCTTAAGCGACCGTAGTCTAATTCTGGCTTATATTGTTGTTCATAGGTTACCGGACCCACTCTAAGCTTAAGTCTACCCCGGAATGCTCGGGCAAGTTTTCTACATGTTATACTGTTGTTGTGATGTAAATATATATATGCATTATCTTGTGATAAGTGCATGATTGTTATTAACAAATCTTGTGATATATTGGAGCATGTCAATATGATATATATATATATATGCATGCCTGTTTCGTAATCTTGATTATCTCATTGTTGATTCAATTGATTATAAACTGTATAATACATATACTAGAGATAAGCAGTATTTGCGTATACCCTTAGTATAGGGGACCCAGAGTTGAACATTTTTCTAAACCGGGAGGCGATGTTCCCGAGTATATTATATATATATATATATATATATATAGTTTTCAAAACTATTAATCGAATAATTTTTATTCGATAGTTTTATATTATAAGTGAATATTATTTTTTTGAATATTCATTTAAGATTCCTATTACGATCAAAGACTAGTTTAATTATTTGAATAGAGTTTCTACTCATGAAACTTATTTTATTTCTATTAATAAATGAATATTAGTCTGAATATTCATTCGAGGACTTATGACTCCATTTATTTTATTTAATGAATATTAGTCTGAATATTCATTCGAGGACCTATGACTCCGCTTATTTTATTAAATAATATTCTTTATTTTCTTAAAGAATAATGTTTCAATATTCGCCAAGTATTTGGAAAATGATTGATACTATCAAATCATTCTTACTTTAAATATTTCCAGAGATTATTTTCAAACTTTATCAAAACTATTTTTGGAAGTTAGAGCGGATCCCAAAACTCGTTTTCAAATATAAGATCTTCCTTTAGAAGGAGATTTAAATACTCGCTCAAAAATCTGAGGGATCCGGCTCCGTGATGTACTTGTATATTCACAACAAGGTTGTTGTTTTGATAAAAGAGTTTTTGATTATTTACCCAACATTCGGGAAGTAAAATTCTTGGAATAAGTTAATCCATTAACAGGCATCGCCTAGGAAATATCGGTGAGTTTTTCTTTCCAACTAGATGTGACTTCTTGGTAGAGTCGTATCAACAAGTTCCTACTTGGGGAAAGGGGAGACGAGCTTTACATTTCAGAGTCATGGATTTCATCTGAACTAGGAGTGGCGTAAGTGGTCGAGTGGCGCCGACCCAGCCTTATTTATTGGCCCAAATAGCCCGGAAGTTCCGCTAAGACGGTCAATTCCTTAGGAGTCTAGCGTTCGGTCGACAAGTAAATCCGACTGTTATCCTCTACTTGTAGAAAATTGTGGGGTTGTACTACTGCGACTGATCATCGTGATTGGTCTTCCTGGCGCGGCAAACTCCCGTAATGAGTTCATCATCCAGTTGGATAATTATGTAACACAACCTAGAGCACTTCGATAGAAAGGCTACGGCTGAGCGATTGTTGAGTGTTGGCAGGGTCGAGTGTTCAAAATGATGTTTTCATCAAATGAAGTATCTTTTAACATCATTTCATTTTGATGATATTTAAAAGATTGATTCTATACAAGTTTGTCTTGTAGCTTCATCTATGGGATGAACTATTTATACCTTGAACGGTGGTAGTTCAAGTAGTATTCGGAAAAGATATAAGTATATTGGAGTGTTTTGTAACTTCATCTTTTCAACTTATATCTAGTTAATGATTATCTTATGCACGACAAAGATTTTCAGAAAAACGTTGAGACAAGGTTAAATATATGAGATCACCTTGCAATGATATTTTTATATAGTTATAAACTGGAACTCTGTGTATATTATACATGCAGAGGATTTCAAAGATTTTGAGAAGTATATATGTATATATATACTGTATTTTGTGACTTCGTTGCATTAAGATATCAAACTTGGTTCATTTCTGCTTGACCAAGACTTTCATGAGTACTATGAAGATGCTCATATATTGTTAATTATTATACATATTATTTCGGTGGGCTTGTTACTCACCCTTGCTTACTTCTTTCATCACACAACAACAGATAGACAAGATGAACAGGACCAAGCTCCCAATTCACAAGCGGATAGGAAACGTTCCGCAGTTTCCTGTAGGCGTTGATGCCGCTATAGCTGAGGTAGGAACTACCAATAGGCTAGGTTTTCAACTGTTGATGTACCAGACTTTTGTATATTATAAATTGTAATAATGTCAAGGAATATGTAAATTTATTCAGAAACCCCTTTTGAGGTGTAATGACTTATAATTGTGGAATAAAATGACTTGTGTTATTTTTGGTATTCATCTCTGAGACTATAACTTGTGGTGTGTGTGTATATTGTGGGGTCACAGTACGCAGTAATTGGTTGTTTATTTAGATTAAGTGTTGTTATGGGAAATGGAACTCGTGACAACCCAGATCCCCGACCCCGGATTTGAGGGTGTTACAAATAACATGTTAGCAAATTGTGCATTCATATTACGTGCAGGAAAAACATTCATATGCATGGCTGCCATGGTAGTCATGTTGGGAAAAGAAGGAAGTGCAGACATGGGTGCAGGCTTAACAAGTTTATAATTAACAAACAGATGATTAACGCTACCACACTTAACACAGATTTTTCTTGGTGCATATTTATCAGGTGTGTAGTTTTTATGTTTGTTAATTCCTACTTTCCCATTTCTCTTATTTTTCCTTTTTGATTCTGTTTTAACCTCAATCTTTTCCAACCTGTCATACAATTTCTTGATAGAAAGATGTCCTACATTGACTCTCTTTTCTTTTCTCACTTGACTTGATTCTCCTGGAACAAAGTTTTTAGAAACTGATCCATATTTATCATTCAACTTAGCTAGCTTAGCTTTGCTAACTGGCTTACTTACATTCAACAGACGTGGCTCATTGTCTTTCGACGGATTATCCTTTTAATTATTCGACGGATAATTTTCATCATTCGTCGAATTGACACCTGTTGAAAGTCCTTCAACCAAATTGGAATCAAGCTTCTCTTTGTTCTTTTTCCAGGATGCATCACAAAAAGATTATATACCTTGAACCTTAGTAATATGAGCATGGACATCTCTAAATTATTTTCATGCCTTGATTACTTCCTGTTCTCGTTCAAGTTATTTTCTTAAAATCTCCTCTTTCTTTAAAGATTCAGTTAGTTCATCCTTAGCAATCTTGCATTCTAATTTCAATTTTTTGAACTCAATAAATTGAGTCTCTAGCACATTATTTCTCTAACTTAAAAATACATTGTTCTCTTTAAAATTATTGTTTTCTTTGGTGAGAGACTTAAGTGTAACATGCAGGTGATATAATTCAGTAGACATGTCATTTATTGCATCATTACACTCAGCTGGTATATGTGCTAGGTTTGTTGTGATTACCTGATTGCTTGATGAATTGGTATCTGTTTCATCTGACTTGGCCATAACTGCTAGATTGACATAGCTTGTATCTTCATCATCTTCTAATCCATCTGCAGCCCAGTCATTCTCTTTTGTGATGAAAGCCCTTTCCTTTTGTTTGAGCAACTCAAAATATTTCTGCTTATAATCAACAGGCTCAAACTTCTTTTTACCAGAATCAGGTTTTCTACAATCACTAGCAAAATGACCTGCCAAGCCACATTTGAAACACTTGAATTTAGACTTATCAACCATGTTTCTGTTTGGCTTAGCTGCTTCAAAATTCTTCTTGAATTTGAGCTTGGAAAATCTCCTGGATAGAAAGCAAGATGCTCATCTATGTCATCCATATCATCTTGACTAAGCTGGTCTTCATGTTCAGCTACTAGTCTCTTTCCTTTGTTTTCACAAACTCTTACGTTTGGTGCAGATTCAACAGCTTTAACCTTTATCTCTTTCTCCTTTTCTTGCTCAGCAACTAATGTAATGGACCCTCCCTTCTTTCTTCCTTTCTCCATCTTTTCATCTTGCTCTATTTCAAGCTCATAAGTTTTTAGAATATAATACAGTCTATCTGGGGTGAACTCCTTGTAATCTTGAGAATTTCTTAATGAGACTGTCATTGGCTTCCATTTCTTTGGCAGAGATCTAAGGAATTTGAGGTTTGAGTCTTTTGTTTGATATACCTTTCCATGCAGTTTTAGAGCATTCAGTAGTTTTTGGAATCTACTGAAAATGTCAATGAGTGACTCACTTTCTTCACTGTGGAAATGCTCATATTGCTGAATCAAGAGTTGCATCTTGTTCTCTCTTACTTGCTCAGTTCCATCACATATAACTTGAATTGTATCCCAGACATCCTTAGCAGTCTTGCAGTTTATGATGTTGTCAAACATGTCACTTTCAACACCATTAAATAAAATGTTCATGGCCTTTTTATCCTTTTAAACTTGTTCTTTATCTATTTTCGACCATTCTGCTTGTGGCTTTGAGACTGATGCTTCATTTCCTGTAGCAGCTCTCATAGGGACATGTGGACCTTTCTCAATACAGTCCACATATGCTTCATCTTGAGATAGGAGATGCAGGTGCATCTTTACCTTCCAATGGTGATAGTAGTCTTTGTCCATAAATGGAATCTTTACTCCAACATCTTTTCTGTTCATCTTGTTGATTGTGGTGATCTTTACTCTCTTTGTACTTCAAGATCTTGCTCTGATACCAATTATTATTCCCACTCAATGCAACAAGAATTACAAAAGGGGGGTTGAATGTAATTCTGGCTTCTTTTTCTGATTTTAAGAATGTTCTTACTTAATATATAATTGTGTTTGATTTTGCAAGAAGTGTGGAATGAAAGTAAAATAGAAATCAAAATACAAAGCAATAAAACACAAGGCTTTAAAACTTTCTGGTGAATTTGAACTTATCCACCAGAGATATATATATAAAGATGAGAACTCTGTGATGCTTGAATAGCACACATCTGCTTACAAGTGAACTTATAGAATTACAAAGAGATGCTTAACAGATACAGCTTTATCTATCTCTCTCAAAAGAATGCTTGCTTGGTTCTTCAGTTCTACTTGCTACACTTAGTTTATATACTACCAAGTTATATAATAAAAAGACAAACAAGTAAAACAAAGATTGTTTCTAGTCTAATTCCATGCTACTTCATTAGTCTATCCAACATCTTTGAATATCTTCATAATTGCATAGAAATGGTAATGCTTCTTTGTTCTCTAAATCCTGCAATTAGGCTACCACATTCCACTTACAAACACCCGACACATGTGACTGTGTTGTCATTATCAACTGCTATTTTGAATATGATCATCCGTCAGGACTATGTTGGTCATCCGTCGGGAGCCTTTTTGATTATCTGTCGGGAGCCTTTGTAGATCATCCGTCGGGAGCCTTTCTGTCACTTGACTCTATTTCACTTATACAGAATTACAAGACATCTTATATTTACAATTAGTCAACCTATTCTGCATATCAATCTAGTAGTTAACATGACTTAAGGAATCCTACAGCATCTACTAATACATTGTTGTTTGCAGGCATGTGCTACAAGACTTATTATTACATAAGCTACACTTTCGATGGATGTTCAGTTGTCATCCGTCGGGACTATAAACTTCATATGTCGGGACTATTGTAGAACATTCGTCGAGAGCTACAAAACACGAAGTTAAATCTACTAAGGTGGTTTGTTCAACTTGTCATCAAGATCACAACATATTCCTAAAATTACTCTCAATGGAGTGAGAAGTGGTGAATTGTTCATAGCTGACTGGAATTCTACTGAAGATGGTCAAATAATGTGTTTCCATAGCAAAGCTTCTCTAGATGAAAGTTGGGTATGGCATAAGAAGATCTCACACTTAAACTTCAAGACCGTGAATTTGGAATTGGTGAGAGGTCTGCCGAGATGGAATTCAGTCCTAATGAACTTTGTGAAGCATTTGAGAAAGGAAAGTCAAAGAGAGTAGTACACAAGAAGAAGACAATGTCTAATATCACTGAACCACTACAACTCCTTCACATAGATTTTTTTGGCCCAGTCAATGCCATGTCAATGTCAAGAAAGAAATATGGCTTATTAATGATTGATGACTAATACGGATACACGTGGGTGTTATTCATACATTCAAAAGATGAAGCAACTGATATGATTATTGATCACATCAAAAAATTGAGTGAAAAGATGAAGTGCCTATTCGTACTATCAGACCAGAAAATAGAACAAAATTCAGAAATGCAAAGTTGAATGATATTTGTACCGAGAAGGGCATCTCAAGACAGTTTTCAGCACCAAGGACACCTCAACAAAATGTGTGGTTGAGAGGAAAAATCGAATACTACTTGAAGCTACAAGGGTTGTGCTTACTAAAGCTAATCTTCCTACCTACTTCTGGGATGAAACAGCTAACACTGCATATTATACTCAAAACAAAAACTTGATTAACAAAATGTACGAGAAGACCCCCTATGAGTTAATGGCCAACAAGAAACCATCAGTAAAATACTCTCACATGTTTGGAGGAATAGATAATCATTTATCCCTTGATAAGTCCCGCAACCAATCACCGTGTCTTCTTCATTCCTCACGTACTCGTCTTTTTACATTATTCTTGATGCTTTCTTTATATGAACTTCAGTTAACGTTGCCTCTTGCTACCATTATTTTGTTGTGCCACGTGTGGCTTCGCATAAATCATGCGTAAGTTATCATAGCCCGCACGTCATCTGTCATGATTTTAACACCATTGAAGGACCCAAAACTCCTAAATTTTGGATAAAATTATCTGTTCCTCCATCGGATAATTAATCCATCCTTCTAGGGCCAAATATTGTTGGAGAAATTTTGTAATAACACGAAATCGGAGGTTTACTGAAATAGTAAAGCGATTGACGTAATTGTATGAATACGGCTGTTTTTAAGGGTATAGGGTTTATAAAAAAAAGTAGAGGGGATGAACTTGGGAGGTGTCTCTATTTATCTCGTGGATCGAATCCCTTTGCCAAGATGTCTGTGTATCAATTTATATTGGATCAAGCCTATACAGTTCTGTAAAATTTGGGCATATCCGTAAGAGACTTTGGGGATAAGTTTCGTTAGTATGGTTAATTATCAATTTTATTTGATTTAATCTTGGCATTTGGATACTTTCCTGATTTGAACGATATCATTTCGAGATATTTCAGTAATTTATTCGTTAAAATTGATTATTTCCTCGTTTTAGGGAGAGGATAAAACTTAGATATTAAGTTATAATTATTCATCTAAATTAATAACTAATAATATTAGAAATTTGGAGATATTAAGCAATGCAAAAAATGTGGCATAATATTCTCATTTCTCATTCATAGTAATTATATATATAAAGAATCAGTCAACAAATTTACTATCCCCTAACAATGAAAACAAATCATATCATTTTATAATATTCTAATTTTAGCAATATCCTAATTTATCTCTAACAGCCTTCATCAAACTCACGATACTCAAAATCAGGAATTTGTCAAAAAAAATTATTCGCTTCAATCAACCAATTGAATCAGTTTTCTCGTTATGAATCGTTTGCTTTAATTAGACACTTAATTCAGTTTTCTTATTCTGAATTGTCTATTTTAATCAGCCACTTATTTTTATTCGAAAAATATTCAAATTTAAAATAATAACAATCGAGTTTGTTTGGAACTTAGAATTATTCGAATACTTTTGAAAATTGAGATATAGCTTCAAATTTGATTGATTAGTAAGGTTTATGAATTATTCAAAAATTTATGTTTCATCAACTAAAAAAAGTTATTCTCATATGTTAGGGAATCTCCAATTGGGGTACTAAACCAAAGTTGCCAATATTGTCAACTCATCAATAATATAAATATATTATTGTCTCTTTCTTCATAGATGCGAAACTATTCATATACAAGTATAACTAAAAATATATACGAAGGTACATGTCTTTATTAGAATATACAATAGTGTATTTATTTCAGGAGGGTGCCAAAAGTTGACTACTTTGACACCCCTAAACCTCCGATGGGTAGCCAATAAGAGTGTTATGCCACATCATGCCACACTATACTTTGATACTCTTTTTGACACCTCCATTGAAGATGCTTTTATAAGTTACTGTTTATTAAAGAATAATTGATATTGTTTATGAATACAAGACTCACGTCAATAAACAATTATATCAAAGAATTTGTCATAAATAAGATAATAATAACTTAAAATCCTATAAAAAGTTATTTTTCATTAATTATAACTAAAATATATTTTTCTTTTTTGTTTTTTGAGTTTCGGTCATTAATTTTCAAATCCGTAATAATTTAATAATGAAAGGGAGAAAAGAGGAGAATTTGGAAGGAGAAAACAATGATAAATTCTAGGGAGAAAGACAAAAAAGAAATGGAAAAAATAACTGTATAATGCATTGGCACCATAAATTTTAGATTAAATGGGCTAAATGCTCTTTTCCATCTCTACTGAACCGTTTGGCAAACCTAAGAAAACGCTCATATCGTGCCATATATGTTAAAATATAGAAAGTTGGTTCAACGATACTTTTTCATTATTGAGCCCACTTCTATAATATTTTAATCACTTATTCTACTAGGTAGCTGTACATGTACTATGTTTCTTCTTTCTCGAAATATTGTGAAATTATCGATTAGTTTTTCCCGTTTTCTAATGTAATATAATCAAAAATTCAATATAACTATACTAATAATTATATGTGAATTGCAAAACATAAAAACATTGCTACTCATATTACGTAAGTGCCGTAATTTTTACTTCACTTTATTATTTTTAGTAAATAATATTTCAATATTGAGTAGAGCCAGATACCTGATTTTTTAGTAAATGTGTAAACCTTTATTCGATTGGGTTGAATTTAACAAAAAGGAGGAACAATCCAAATGCCGTTACAAGTTGTTGACCTAACACACTAAAAAATGAAAAATCTTGGAATTAATAAAATTTTGAAAATGTTATAAACTAATATGAATTTATACAATCTAAGTGGTTATTATTGCCCATATAACTTTTATCTATTTAATTTATCCACTAAATTTGTCAACCGGATAACATCCATGACCCACCTTCATTTTTTATAATTAATTATATTATACACATATACATGGATCTTTTACATAAATAGCATTTAAACCCACATAGAAAATAACCTAACATATATGGGTGGGTCATAAACCTGGTGAGTTTTTTAAATTTCATATAAATTCAAGTGGTATAATATTGATTTTATAATAATTTTATTTTATCATGTATTGTTAATAGTAATGATTGAACGACTATATTTTGTTATAAAGTGACCGATCCAAATAACAAAATCATTTGAAAATTTGCATACTTACTTATTTTTACGTAATATTTACATCGGTACAGCTGGATTATAAATTTAATATTTAAATATTATGAAATTAAGGCGTACTAATAGAAAACTTTTCTATTATGACCTTTAGATTCTATTTTTCCTATATATAGATATATTCATAGAAAATAGAAAACTACTGAGAGTTACCTTTAGTATAGTTATTAATGAAATAACAAGTGACATGCTAATAACAAACAAGCCCAATATTGCAACCCAACTCGGGCACATACTATTTTGTACTATGAGAATAAGGCACATGTAATATCCTGGATATATCGTGTAATTGTTTTTGCTAATAGAAAATTATTATATGTGTTCAGTATTTATTCTGTGAATTATTTGTTAAGTGTTAAATGTGTTTGGATGTTTAAAAATAATATTAATTGAGTATTTTAATTTTTATATGTCCAAAATAAAATATAAATAATTGTCATATGTTCCTATTTATTTTTATGATTATTTATGATTTTATAGGAAATATATGGATTTTATAAAATCTTTTTCCGAGTATTTAAAAACTATTTTATACAATCGGGAACCAACCGACGTCATCCGTTTTTACGTTTTTATAACCCGAAACTCTTCCAAGAACTCTTTCCTAACCTAATTGCAATATTCCGAGCATTTTTCATGTTTTGACTTTTTCGATCCGGCGTACGGTTTGTCCTGTGCGGGTCCCGGCGTAATATTTTCGATATATTATTCATTTCGGTAAATCAATAAAACTCGTATTTTTGATAAACGAGATCTTTTTATTAAACTATCACAATTATCACCTCGTAATACGTGTAAGCAAGCGCTGAGACCAAGAGCGCAGTACAAATTGTACTGATTTGGATAATTATCCCGAAAACCGGTACCGTTTTGATCAGTTTTTATAAATAAACGTACCATTTTATATCCGGAATGATCCAACGGGATACTAATTTTCCATAATTATAAATAGCCTCTACCGTATTTTATTTTGTACCAGATATCATTTGTAAACAATATTTACAGAGTTTTTACAGAGAAAATACAATAAATATATTTTGTTCTTCGTAATCAAACACAAATTCGGAGGCGTTATCGATATCCGATTTTGGCGTACATATACTCAAAACGAAGCTACTGAAATCTAAAATCCAAATCTTTCATCAAAACATACCCAGAACCATCAGGTGATTTTCTATTTAATTAGTTATATTTGAATTTCTTGGTATTTAAATTATAAATTTTTGTTCGAGAGATTGTTTGTATGATTTGATGATTGTATGTTGTAGAAATTGTTTTCCTGATCATTTTGGTATATTATACTCTTGATTTGGAGTTCAATAACATGTTTAATTTTGAGTTTGATTTTCGAATCTCAGAATTAGGGTTTATATTGTTTTGAATGTTTTAAATTCGATTTGGGGGTTTCTTATTTCGGGATTGATAGACGTTCTAGAGGGGTGGGTTTGGTTCCCCTTGAAATTTGCAATCGATTCGTATAAGTTGTGCAAATCGACGAGGCCTGTAGAGGAGTGAGTTGTGATTTGAAGTTCTCGCCGGTGTTCTTGAAGCTTTTGACTGGATTTTTGTTTCCAGATATCATTTGATTCGTTTGTTGTTTGATTTAAACTCCTGACGTAATTTGGAACGAAAACCCCACCTGAATCGTGTAAAACCATGCCGTTTTTGATCGAATCGGGGCTCGCTGGGGTTATTTTCCGGTCACCGGAAACTGGGTTCTTCGCGACCCGTTTCTATTCTTGGTGACCCGGTTTTGACCCGGTTTCAATCCAAAATTTCCTAAAACAAAATATTAAATAGTGTTTTTACAGTTTAGTCCCTGAAAGTTTCTAAACTTTGCAGATTTCGGATTTCTGTTTTAAAAGATTTTAAAAATTAGATTTTTGTTTTAAAACTTTTCAAAAATTAGATTTCTTTTATAAAATCATTTTAAAAATTGTTTTTAATTTCCAAAAATTCCGAAAATGATTATTTTAATTCTAAAATTCATTTTTAATTCAAAAATAAATCCAAATTATTTATTTAATTAATTTTAATTAATAATTAATTAACTGATTGATTAATTAATTTAAATATTAATTGATTAATTAGTTTAATTATTTATTAATTAATTTTAATTACTTATTTAATTTGATTTAATAATTTACAATTGATTTAAAATTCTGAAAAATAGTTTCGAGCTTTAAAATATTATTTTAAATTATTTCCAAGGCTCGATAATTATTAGAAAATTATATTAAAGCCAGATTTGGCCAACTGAATTCTATTTATTACTTTAAAAATTATCCGATGACCCGTTGTAATTCCGAAAAATGTTTTAAAAATCATTTTAAATACCCGAAAGCCTATAAAATGATATTTCATTGATTGTTTGACGTGCTCTGTGATATATATGACTTATTTGTTTGACTGTCGGTCTATGTGATCAGTTCTTACTTGTTTTAGCATAACTTTTAATCCGTAAATCGGATTTGGGTAAAACGAAGGGTAATGTGAGATGAATATTGATAGATACTTATGATGCCTAGTAGAGTAAACAAGGTGTAGGAAAGGGAAGCAAGTGATCAGAAAATGGAATTGACATGTAGAAAATACGGCAAGTGATCAGAAAATAGAATCGAGGCATAGGAAAAGTAGACGAGTGGTTGTTGAAGAAAGTCATTGGGCGAGTACAAGTGAAATTGGAATCGATTGTGATAAGGCAAGTACTTCTAAACCTTTTTCGAGATATAATGCAAATATTTTCAAACTTTTTCGTAACATATTGTTAAGTGTTCAAAATAGCTTTGTTTCATGTTGAAAGTACTTTGAATCCTTCAGCCTTGAACCTGAGCCACATCATTTGATCTTTGAGCCGTAAGCCTTATTCTTTGTGAACCATTTCTTGTTGATTTACCAGATACTAAACCACACAAACACGATGCTGCTCCACCAATATATATCTATCATATACCAAACACTGGAACAGAATTGTTTATACATACAGAAACTTTAATACTCAACCATACCTTGTGACATCAAAGTACTAAAACCTTATAAAAACATTATTCATCTAATACCCGATTATCCTACAGGCTGGAGGCCACTTATTTTATATACTTTGACATACCCTTTCGGTACCCATGAATTTTCACCATGCTCTTATACAAATGTTTTATTGTTATTGATTATGATCCGGTTTTATTGAATTATATTGATTATCATATTGAACTGCTTTAGAATTGGATAGTTTTCTTTATATGGACCAGATTCGTGGTCAGACCATATCGATGGTCAAGTTAGGCCAATGTGTGCCTTGGATCCAGTAGTACTCATCCAAAGAATCTGTACACAACAGCTTCCTGCAGCAATGTACTCTACTTCTGTAGTTGATGTGGAAATTGACTTTTGTTTCTTGCTAAACCAAGAAACTAATCTGCCTCCAAGAAATTGGCTGCTTCCACTTGTGCTTTTCCTGTCAATTTTGCATCCTGCAAAATCTGCATCTGAGTAACCTATTAGCTTAAAGTCTGATTCTCTGGGATACCACAATCCCAGATCAGCTGTACCCTTGAGGTACTTGAAAATTCTTTTCACAGCTGTTAAGTGAGGTTCTCTTAGATCTGCTTAAAATCTTGCACAAAGACAGGTAGCATACATAATATCAGGTCTACTAGCAGTTAGATAGAGTAATGAGCCAATCATACCTCTGTAATCAGTAATATCTACTGATGTACTAGAATCCTTATCCAATTTTGTTGCAGTGGCCATGGGAGTGGATGCACTTGAACAATCTTGCATTCCAAATTTCTTCAGCAAATTTATGGTGTACTTGGATTGACAAATAAAAGTGCCTTCTTCATTCTGCTTGACTTGAAGGCCCAGAAAATAGCTAAGTTCCCCCATCATACTCATTTGATATCTTGACTGTATCAGTTTGGCAAACTTCTTGCAAAGTCTGTCATTTGTAAAACCAAAAATGATATCATCAACATATATCTGCACCAAAAGTAAGTCATTTCCATTGTTGAGGTAGAACAGTGTTTTTTCAATAGTTCCTCAGTTAAATCCACTTTCCAGAAGAAACTGAGCTAAACTCTCATACCATGCTCTTGGAGCTTGTTTAAGGCCATAAAGTGCTTTATCAAGCCTGTAGACATAATTTGTAAGTTTTGAATCTACAAAGCCTGGAGGTTGTTCAACATATACTTCCTCTTCCAATTCTCCATTGAGAAAAGCACTTTTCACATCCATTTGAAAGACAGTAAACTTTTTGTGAGTAGCATAAGCCAAAAATATCCATATGGCTTCCAATCTAGCAACTGGTGCAAATGTTTCATCATAATCAATTCCCTCATGTTGAGAATATCCTTTTGCAACCAGCCTTGCTTTATTCCTTGTTATTATGCCATCACTATCAGTTTTGTTTCTGAACACCCACTTTGTACCAACAACAGATCTGTTCTTTGGTCTTGGCACTAGGGTCCAGACTTTGTTTCTTTCAAATTTATTTAACTCTTCCTGCATTGCTTGCACCCAATCAACATCTTGAAGAGCTTCTTCCACTTTCTTTGGTTCAGTCTGAGAAACAAAAGAATTATATAGACATTCATTTGATGTAGCTGTTCTAGTTCTGACACCTGCATCAGGATTTCCAATAATTAAGTCAGGTATATGTGATTTAGTCCACTTCCTTGCAGATGGAAGGTTTTCTCTAGAACTGGATGCTCCCCTATGATCCATGCTGTCTTCATCAACATTTTCTGATGCTCCCCCTGAAATTATGCTCTCTGAGTTGGATCCTTCAGAAATTGAGTTTCCAGAATTATCAGTACTTGGCTCATCAGAACTTGATGAATCAGAACTTGAAAAGCCAGTTATAGGTTCTGATACTTCTTGAGATGTGTTTGTATCTATAGTATGCTCCCCCTGAACAGGTGCATCTTCCTTTGGCGTAGTCACCACAGTTTCAATAACATCAGAGTTTATTCCATCAGAGTTTGCAGTATCAGGATTTGGACTGTCAGGATTTAGACTGTCAGGATTTACAGTATTAGAAATTAAATCTTCATTTTCAAATCTCAGCTGATCATGATCATTGAAATCTTCAAGTCCAGTAATCTTCTTATCATCAAAAGAGACATTGATAGATTCCATGACAACCCTTGTTCTTAAATTGTAGACTCTGAAGGCTTTTGTGGAAAGTGGATATCCAACAAAAATTCCTTCATCAGCTTTTAGATCAAATTTGGATAGCTGTTCAGGATGAGTCTTAAGAACAAAACACTTGCATCCAAATATATGAAAATATTTCAGATTTGGCTTCTTTTTCTTCACCATCTCATATGGTGTCTTTCCATGCTTGTTAATGAGTTTTGCATTCTGAGTGAAACAAGCAGTCTGCACAGCTTCAGCCCAAAAATAGGTTGGTAGCTTTACTTCATCAAGCATAGTTCGTGCAGCTTCAACAAGAGTTCTGTTCTTTCTTTCAACAGCTCCATTTTGTTGTGGAGTTACAGGAGCAAAAAATTCCTGCTTTATTCCAAGGTCTTTGCAGAACTCTTCCATGATCAAATTCTTGAACTCACTGCCATTATCACTTCTTATAATCTTCACAGAATCTTTGACTAATTTATCCAGTTGCTTGATATGATCAATCAAAATAGATGTAGTTTCACTTTTTGTGTGCAAGAAATACACCCATGTGTATATAGTGAACTCATCCACTATGACCATAGCATATTTCTTCTTTGTAATAGACATGACATTCACTGGACCAAATAGATCAACATGTAGTAGGTAATAAGGCTCAAGAATTGATGATTCAGTCTTGCTCTTGAATGAAGATTTTCTTTGTTTAGCCTTCTAACATGAATCACAAAGGCCATTAGGAGCAAATACTGATTTTGGCAGTCCTCTCACAAGATCTTTCTTGACTAGTTCATTTATATTGTTGAAATTTAAATGAGAGAGTTTCTTGTGCCAATTCCAGCTTTCTTCAATTGATACTCTACTTAACAAACAGATTGCAGAACCATCAGTACTTGTTGAAAGCTTGGCTTCATAAATGTTACCATGCATGTATCCTTTAAGAACAACTTTGCCTGTAGATTTTCTTACAACTTCACAGTGTTCTTCAAAGAAATCCCCATGATAACCTCTATCACAGATTTGACTAACACTCAGCAGATTGTGGTTAAGTCCTGAGACCCGAGCTACATTTTCAATTATGACATTTTCCAGATTGATATTGCCATATCCCAAGGTTTTTCCAATGTTGCCATCTCCATAAGTCTGATAGCAGGGCTTTATTTCCAGTCATATGTCCTGAACATCCACTGTCCAGAACTATGTTGTTTTTCCTGTTGCCCTGCAATCATAAAGACCATTAATGATTAGTTTTAAGGACCCAGACTTGCTTGGATCCTTTGGCCTTATTAAATTTGTTAATATTTGCAGCGGATTTAGTATCAGAGTTTATGTTAACATTTTTCTTATCAGCATTTACACTATCAGACTTTGTATCAAAACTTACACTAGAAGGAACAATGCTAACTTTCTTTAAAGAAGGTTTTATTTAATTATAATCTTAGTACAAACTATGATATTCCTTACAAATATAAATGGAATGCCATAAACTACTACAATAAAAACAAGGATTTTGTGGTCTATATCTAACAGACTGACTCTTAACTCCTGACTTTGAAGGTAAGGAGTTTATGTTCTTATTTTTCCTGCAAAAAGAAGCCAGATGGTTAAAATTTCAACAGTTATAACATTTTTTTCTAGGAGCATTAGGAACAGGCTTGTAATCATTACTTTTATTCACACCTTCCTTTCCATTCCTATTTTTCCTAGGTGACTTTACCTTGTTTACATTCTTAACATCTTTCAGCTTATGCTTAAGCTGCTTCTTTGTCATTAAGCATACGTTAACTTCATTTGGCTTTTCCTTTTTTAGTTTGCCAGAAGTTAATTCCTCTTTAACTTCTGATTTATCAGTATCAGACTTTATAGCTACAAACTTAACAGGTTTCAACTTTGGCTTTTGCTTAACAACTATAAGCTCAATTTCTACAGTTCCTTTATCATTCTTATCATCTCCATAACCTAAGCCCTCTTTCCAGTTTCCACTACTTAACAAATTCTGATTTGTTCTGCCAGAGTTAGTCCAAGTTCTGATAATCTCTCTTTCCTTTTCTAACTCAGTTTTTAGAGATTCATTCATTTTAAGTACCTCATCCCTAACATAAAAAGCATCATCTCTATCTTTCTGAGTTTGATGGAACATGACTAACTCTTTTTCTAAATAATCATTCCTCTTTTTACAAGCAAGATTTTCAGAAGTTAATATTTCACATGTTAAAGTTTGATCTCTATAACTAATGAACATGGTTTTAAGATATCTTCTCAACTCATTAATATCATCAGTATAAAAGGCATAAGTAGTTTGAGGTACCTTTAACTCAGCAGCATCAGAACTGCTATCAGCATTTGCCATCAAGGCATAGTTTTCCTCATTTTCAGAATCTGAAGTGTTTGTCCAGGTTTTCTTCTTTGTGACAAGAGCCTTGCCTTTGTCACTCTTCACTTTCTTGTAATCACGAGATATATGGCCTTTCTCACCAGAGTTGTAGCATTTGACATTTGTGTAATCTCCTCTGTCAGACTTCCCTCATTTGCCTTCAGATTTTCTGAAAGTCTTCTTATCAGAACTTGCACCTTTCCTAGAAAATTTCTTTCCCTTCCTGAATTTTCTGTATACAATTCTTGTGATTCCTTTCACTATAAGAGCACACAGCTTCATCATCTCTTCATCAGCATCTATCTCAGGCAAGCTTTCAGTTTCTGAGTCATCATCACTATCAGAACTTGATGACTCAGTATCAGACTTTGTGATGAGAGCTTTTTCCTTGCCTTTCCTTGAGGTAGCTGCTTTGGGAGATTCCTCCTCAGCCTTAAGAGCAACTATCCTTGACTTTCCTCCTTTCCTCTTGCTTCTTTGTTCCATCTCAAGTTCATGAGTCTTGAGCATCCCATAAATTTTGTCAAGAGTTATTTCTTCAAGATTATAGTTGTCTCTTATAGTGGTGGCCTTCAAATCCCATCTTTCAGGAAGTGGTAACAGGAATTTAAGATTTGAATCCTCAAGATCATATTCCTTGTCGACTAGTGACAAATCATTCAAGAGTTTGACAAATCTGTCATATAAACCAGTTATTGACTCATCAGGCTTTGAGTCAAAATGTTCATACTCTTGAGTAAGTATAGTCTTCCTGTTCTTCTTAATTGATTCGGTTCCCTGGCATCTTGTTTCCAAAGCATCCCATATATCCTTTGCAGTCTTGCAGTTGATTACCCTGTTTGACATTATATTATCAATAGCACTATGCAGCAAGTGTCGTACCTTAGCATCCTTAGCAATTGCAGAGATATCTTCAGCAGTGTAATCACTCTTCTCCTTTGGTACAGACTTTGCTGTTGACCTGCAACTACAACATCGAGTTTGGTTGGCTTGTGTGGTCCTTCATTAATTCTGTCAAGATATTCTGGATCAGTAGCTTCCAGAAACATAGACATCCTCACCTTCCCTATGGAATATTCAGATGGTTTCAGAATGGGAACTCTAACAGTCTCATATCGACTATGGATTTGAGTCTTTGGAGGTTCTTCAGTTTTGGTGGGCTTGGTTGGAGTTTCTTCTTCAGACATGATTGTTTTTGGATCTTAAACTGTTTGTGTGTTTACAGACCTGCTCTGATACCACTTATTAGGTCACACACACTGTAGAAGGGGGTTGAATATAGTGTTTATCACAATCAAATCGAATTGAAGAACTCAAGTAACAGAAAATAGACTTTATTCAATTTAATAAACTCTGTTACATTATGGAACTGTCCTCTCTCAGTGATGAACAAATATCACGAGAGCTGCTAGGGTTACAATGAATATTATTCTCGATAATGATAACACTTATAGTGTAAACCCTATGTCTGTGTTTATATACTACACAGTTACAAGATAATCGCTAATTGATATGGAATATAATTCTGCTTCTTAAAATATATCAATCAGATATCTTTTCTTCCAAGTATTCTATTCTTCATAGAATTCCTTCTTCATGCATATCTCTTCTTGAGTTTATCTCGATCTTCTTTCCTTTCAATCAGTCGTCTTCTTTATCTGAAAGTCTCCTTTAAGTCCTGATATTATCTCCTGATAAATATCTCCTGATAACTTAAGTTCTGACCACTTAAGTTCTGACTTCAGTATAAGTACTGATTTCCAGTTAAGTACTGATTTGTCCTGTTTAGGTAAGATCTGAAAACTAAACACAAATCACATTAGACATGACATTATCAAATATATCTAACAATATAATTTGTTTGGACTTTAGTAATTGAAAGAAACAATAATAAATGCATATCATGTTGACACTACTTTACAAAATAAAAATTCATCTACCGAATAAATGACTATTTTAAATTTATAATTGGTTTAGATCATTAATAACTACTACATAAAGGAAAACTATGATACTATAACATTTAAAAATTAAAATCCTGAAAGATAAAAGGTTACCTGGGAAAAAATAAAACATACTTTTTGTGTTGTATATTTTTGATACATACTTTACAGGTGCAAAGGGTGTTGGGACATTCCAATATATGTTTTATTTGGTCTGGTCGAAAGAGAAAATAGTTCTAAAGTTACCATAGGTTAACAACTACATAATGCATAATAATTTTATATAAGAATGAAAATTTGAAGTCCTTAAATTATTACACGGTAGCTACAAATATTGCTATCATATATATTTTAGTATTTATGGAGGACTCTGGTATTTTATAAATGGGCTGGATTTTGAATATTTTGTTAGAAAATGTCTAAGTCAGAAATCAGGAGTTGCTGGTATCAGGATCAAGATCTGCACAAGTCAGTCAGGATTTGTCAAAGCATCAGGATCTACTGATTCATCAAGATTTGCATGTATCAGGATACAGACTATCAGGATGTGACTGGACTATAAGATAAGTCAGAATATGTTGATTGATACAGTCCCAGTATTGTAGAAGTTTATTATAGTCGGTTCCAGACTTATAGGAACACAGTTGTTAATTAGATATGTATAAAAACTAGATAAAATATACTATAACATATCTTCTAATTGATAGAGATTGATTTAGTAGTTATGTGTTATATAAACACAGAATATGTTACCACATTTGGTGTGTTACTCGAGTATCATTTATAACCCAACAACTTTTGAGAATATTATTTTCTTGAGAGATTTCTGTAACAGTTTATAAGAGATTTAATAAATTTTTATTTGATCTACTTTGTGTTTACTTTACTTCTTGATAATTGATTAGTTTGAATAATTGTATCCAACCCCCTTAAACAATTATTCTTTACTGTGTAACATATTTAATCAAGTTGCGGTGGGCTATGGTTTTTAATAGTTAAACTTAACCCATCCCATTATATTTGACCAAACAAATATGAACCCAATTAGACTTTGGTTTTCGATGGTCCAGTTAGTTTGGCCTAAACAAGGGGCAGGTTGAATTGGTTTTTCTGATTTGGATAACCCATAATTAGCCCTAATATGCACGTGATATTATCTCTCTTACTTGTATTTTTTTGCTCATGTATCTTTTTCATAATTTGTAAAGATTCAATCTTCAAGTCTTAATTATTACAAGTGTTCAATATTTGTAGTACATATCGCTAGATCCGTTCTAAAGCCCTAATTTTTTCTTTACTTAAATCTTGAATATGCATGCATAACCTATGTCCATTACCTGTAATCCCAGGACTTTATGAAAGTTATTTTCTTTTATATAATTACACCTACTTCAGATTTTGTGTTCTATACTGCTGGTGAGCTATGTCGAGAGGATAAAAAAAATCAACACTCTATAATAGTTCTCAAAATCAAGAAAAGGTAAGGAAAGAAGAAATGGCAAAGCTAGAACTTAAAATCCAGAAAAAGATCTAAGAAAGAAAATGATCATGAGTAAGTCAAAAAATTAAAGGGTCTAGAGAGACTCTAGTTCGTAGAAAATCTAAGATGATGATGAACAACAGGAAGACCTAATTGAACTGATACATGAGCTCTAGAAGAAAGTGGGAATTTCTTCGGACTCAAGATGTAAGAATCCCTGACTCCTATCGGTTATTTTTTTGAAGTTATGCCACGTTGGAAGAATATGAAGCACCGTAATTTTGATTATTTTGATGAAACAGGTCATCCAAAGGAACATGTTAATTAATTTAAGCATATATTTATAATGATGTAGCGAAGTGCATGTTTTTTTCCTGTACCCTGAAGTCTGGAGCCCAGAGATGGGTCAACCAGATCCTATTATGGATCATCCATAATTGGAAGTAATTCTGGGAGTCTTTTCTTCGAAGATTTCTTCCCAACATAACTTATGAAATCCACATATGTCATCTAAAAACTATCCATCAATATGACAATTAGTTCTTATCTAATGAAGCGATTCCAGGAAGCCATAAATAAAATATCCAACATGTATGAATGAGAAGCCCTGATCATTTTTTGCTAATACCTTGATCCAAAGCACAATAAAAGATATGTAGTTAAACTCATCAACAAAGAGCCCCAAAGCCTTGCGGTAACCTATGTTATGACTACCCAATTTATCAAAGAAGCGGCTGTTTTTCAAGTTATGCGAATGACCCGCCAAGGGAATGTGCTATCTAGACTTAATGATGATGGCTCAAAATGTGGTTATTGTGGCGTCCTCCAAACCAGGGTCAGAAGTTTGGGGTCCACACACAAACACCTTATTTATAACCTGCTTATAATAATAATAAAGATAATAATAATATGTAGTGACCCTACTTACCAACTACCACGGACCGCAATAGGTTAAAGTATGTACACAAGCCACACACGCACTTATATTACAAACGTCCAAATCCCAACTATTCAAACTTAGAACTGAACATTAAACATTATTACAAACTTTACAAACTTAAATTATCTCCAAAGCTGTCAGCTAGCTTAACTCGATCAACCTGGACCCCTAGCTCTCGCACTAGATTAGAGATCCTCGCTACCAACTGCTTCTTTATTAACTGGAAAAGAACATAAACAACATCGCACATATGAGCTAACTAGCTTAGCAAGTCACA
This sequence comes from Apium graveolens, assembly GCF_009905375.1. Lineage (NCBI taxonomy): Eukaryota > Viridiplantae > Streptophyta > Magnoliopsida > Apiales > Apiaceae > Apium > Apium graveolens. The sequence continues at coordinate 308,978,402 of NC_133648.1, read as the reverse complement.
ATGACAAGACTGAGAATAGTGATCATCAAGTGAAAAGGGTTAAGGTATCAAGTAAACAATGATTAATGATTTAGAATTGGATATTATATTTTTATTTTAAAAACCAAGGTTAGGTTGCTGATCAGTCACGCACTAACCCCGAGCAAGGCACACAACTCTACTCTAATTACTGGATCCAAGGCACACATTAGCCTAACTTGACCACCAATCTGGTCTGACCACGAATCTGGTCCACAATTTTATAAAACAATCCATATCTAACATAATAACATAATAAATAATGTACAGCAGTAAACAAAATCATAAGTAACATTGGATGCCCAATAATGAGATGGTTCCAATTTTCACAAATGAAATATAGCTATCAAATGGTGAAAGAAATGGATAACAAAAGAATCAAAGTTCCAAGGTTATAAGGATTTGGTCTTTCAGAGTGTAAGGTACAAGGGTTTGAATATGTAAGCAATTTGATTCAGTGTTTCGTATTTAGTTTGCATGTATTTGTGGAGTAGTATCGTATATCTGTGGTTCGTATTTGGGGATTTAACAATCAATGGTTCAGAAAGAATAAGGTTTACGGCTCAAAGATCAATAGCTGGAATCAAGGTTTAGGGTTCAGTGCTTCAAAGCACTTGCAATATAGGACTATCAATAAACTACAATATATCTTGAGAAAGTTCAGAACACTTGCTTGGTACTAGCTTGCTATACTTCACCAATTTCCAATCACAATCTCCTACTCATTGACTATCTATTTCCCTTTTCCTACGCCTTGCCTCGTCTGCTCACATAACATAAGTATCCATCAATACTCAACTCCTACGATTCTATTCGGTATACACTTCTATCTACCCTTCGTTTTACCCAAATCCGATTAACGGATTGAAAGTTACGCTAAAAACAAGTAAACACTGAACATATAGACCGACAGTCAAACAACAAGTCACATATAACACGTAACACGTCAAACAATCAATGACATTCCATTTATAAAGAAGTCTTGGGTCATAAACAGGCTTTCAGGTATTTAATATGATTCTTAAAACATTTTTCGGAATTAAAACGGGTCGTTGGATCAAATTTAAAGCAATAAACAGGGTTCGGTTGGCCACATCTGGCTTCAAAATAATTTTCTAATCATTATCGAGCCTTGAAAACAATTTAAAATAATATTTTAAAGCTCGAAACTATTTTTCGAAATTTTTAAATCATTAATAAATAGTTAAATCTAATTAAATAATTAATTAAAATAAATTAATAATTAATTAAATCAATAATCAATTAATTTTCGAATTAGTTGACCAATTAAGTAATTAATTATTAACTAAAATTAATTAACTAATTAATTCAGATTTATTTTTGAATTAAAAATAATTTTTGGAATTAAAATAATAATTTTTAGAATTTTCAGAAATTAGAAACAAATTTTTATAATTAAAATTAATAGAAAATATGATTTTTAAATAATTTATAAACAGGAATCCTAAATTTGCAAGATCTGGAAACCTGGGGAACCAAACTGTATCGTTTTTAAAACTACAGGGGCCTATTTGCAATTTTGCCATCCCTGCCGTCGACTTCACCAGAGTGTGGCCGGAGAACACGATCCCGGCCACCTCAGGCCACCAAACTCTCCAGAATTAAAGCATAGACCACCAGGAACGTATACCAGTAATCAAAACACATATCCTATTTCAGAATTGGCCGGAAAATGCTCAAGAAACTCACCGATTTCCGTCGAGCTCGACGAAAACTTTAAAATACAACTCCCTTCGAACCAGGGATCGTCTGTTAACGAGCTATACACCAATCGATTGCAAATTTCAAGAGGAACAAAACCCACCCATCTAGAACATCTAATAACCCCTGGAACAAAAAGGCCTAAATTTCAATTAAGAACATTCATACGGGTTATAAACCTTAATTTCAAAATTCGAAAATCAAACTCAATTTTGAACATGTTATTGAACTCCAAATCATTCATATGACATATCAAAATCATCAGGAAAACAAGATCAACAACATGCAAGCATTAAATCATTCAAACAATCATCCGTACAAAAATTCATATTTTTAATCAAAATAATTCGAAAATAAATAAAAATATATAAAATTATCCTTTGATTCTACAGTTGTGAAACTTGTATAATCTGATAGTACTCTTCAAACCCTTCGTTTTGATTACCAGAGCTTTCCAAACGGATTTCAATAACACCTCTGATTTGCAGTTTGATTCTTGAAAGGTTATATGAATATAAGTATTTTCTCTGTAAAATTCTATAATTACTGTTTGCAAATGATTTTCGGTACAAAATTAAATATGGTAAAGGCTATTTATAATTACGGAAAATTTGTATCCTGTTGGATCATTCCGGATATAAAATAGTATGTTTATTTATAAAAACAGATCCAAACGGTACCGGTTTTCGGGATAATTATCCAAATCAGTACAATTTATACTGCGGTATTGGTCTCAGCGCCTGGTTACACGTATTATGAGGTGATAATTATAATAGTTTAATAAAAATATCAAGTTTATCAAAAATACGAGTTTTATTGATTTACCGAAACGAATAATGTATCGAAAATATTGCGCCGGGACCCGCACAGGACAAACCGTACGCCGGATCGAAAAAGTCGAAACATGGAAAATGCTCGGAATATCGTAATTAGGTTAGGAAGGAGTTTTCGGAAGAGTTTCGGGTTATAAAAATGTAAAAACGAGTTAAGTCGGCTGGTTCCCGATTATATAAAATAGTTTATAAATACTCAGAAAAAAAATTTATAAAATCCATAAATTTCCTATAAAATCATAAATCAACATAAAAATAAATAGCAAGATATGACAATTATCAATATTTTATTTTAGACATATAAAAATTAAAATACTCAATGTATATTATTTTTAAACATCCAAACACATATAGCACTTAACAAATACTTCACAGAATAAACACGAAACATGCATAATATTTATTTATTTGCAAACTAATTACACGATATATGCCAGATATTACATCCCCCCCTTAAAAGGATTTTGTCCTCAGAATCTCCTAAGAAAACAAATGAGGGTACTTTTCTCTCATATCACTTTCTAACTCCCAGGTTGACTCTTCAACCTTTGAGTTTCTCCACAGTACTCTTACTAATTTTACCACTTTATTCCTTAACACTTTCTCTGTTTCTTCTAGAATCTCTACCGGACTCTCTACATATGATAAATCTGTTTGAAGCACTATTGGCTCGTATTCGATTACAAGCCTGGAGTTTGGAGTATACTTCTTAAGCATCGATACGTGAAAAACATTGTGAATGTGCTCCATGTGCGGAGGTAACGCCAACTCGTAAGCTACTTTACCAATACGCTTTAGAATCTCAAAAGGTCCGACAGATCTAGGGCTCAGTTTTCCTTTCTTCCCGAATCTTGTCAATCCTTTCCATGGCGATACTTTCAGTAATACTAGATTTCCTTCTTTGAATTCCATATATTTCCTTGATTGATCTGCATACTTCCTTTGATGGTCTTGTGCTGCTATCAATCTCTTTTGGATAACTTCAACAACTTCCTTCGTCCGTTACACTAATTCAGGTCCAAGTATTTTGCGTTCTCCTACTTCGTCCCAATATACAGGAGATCGACATTTGCGTCCATAAAGAGCTTCATACGGTGGCATCCCAATACTGGCATGATAACTGTTGTTGTAAGCAAATTCTACCAAGGGTAAATGCTCGTCCCAACTTCTTTTGAAATCAATAGCACAAACACGTAACATGTCTTCGATTGTCCGGATTGTTCTTTCGCTTTGGCCATCCATCCGTGGATGGTAAGCCGTACTCATATTCAGTCTCGTTCCTAAACATTCTTGAAAACTCTTCCAAAATCTCGAATTAAATCTCGGATCTCGATCAGATACGATAGGCACAGGGACTCCATGACGAACTACGATTTCCTTCAGGTATATATGGACTAACTTGTCTAGTGAAAATCTTTCATTTATAGGCAGAAAATGAGCTGACTTGGTAAGTCTGTCCACTATAACCCAAATGGCATCATGATTGGCTTTCGTCCTTAGTAATCCGACTATGAAATCCATGGCAATATGCTCCATTTTCCACTCTGGAATCTCCAATGGCTGCAACAATCCACTTGGTCTCTGATGCTCTGCTTTAACTCTCTGACATGTATCACATCTGCTAACCCATTCTGCAATCTCCCTCTTCATATCTGGCCACCAATAATTTTCCTTAATCTCTGTACATCTTGGTACTCCCTGGATGGATTGAATACCTTGAATTATGAGCTTCCTGTAAAATTTTACTCTTCAACTCCGTTACTAGTGGAATCCAAATTCTAGAAGAAAACCTAAGAATACCTTGATCGTCCTTTTGCGTGCACAATTCATCACCTACCAAACGGTTAATGTCCTGATCCATTACCTCCTCCTGACACTTCCTTATCTTCTCTAATAACTCTGGCTGGAAAGTCATACTATACACTTTTGCTTCCTCAGGCTTGCAAACTCTAATTTCCAATTCCAGTCTCTGAAATTCCTTGTATATCTCTTCGGGTATTGATAACACATTCAACTTTTCTTTCCGACTTAACGCGTCCGCTACAACATTTGCTTTACCAGGATGATAGTTAATCGTGCAATCATAATCCTTAATCAACTCTAACCATCTTCTCTGTCTCATATTAAGCTCCTTATGTGTGAATATGTACTTCAAGCTTTTGTGATCCGTATAAATCTCGCATTTCTCTCTATATAGATAATATCTCCAAATCTTCAAAGCAAAAACTATGGCTGCTAGCTCCAAATCATGAGTAGGATACCTCTGTTCGTGTGGTTTCAATTGCCTTGACGCATACACAATAACCTTATCGTGCTGCATCAGAACGTATTTGAGTCCTTTATGAGAAGCATCGCTTCTGGAAGTGACAAAACAGGTGCCGTGATTAATCTTTGCTTCAATTCCCGAAAACTTTCTTCACATTTATCGTTCCATATAAATTTTTCATGTTTCCGTGTAAGCTTTGTCAATGGTGTTGCAATCCTTGAGAAATTTTGAACAAATCGGAGATAATATCCCGCTAATCCTAAGAAACTTCTTACCTCTGTTGGTGTTCTCGGTCTTTCCCAATTTGCAATTACTTCAATCTTCGTTGGGTCCACTTTGATCCCTTCATTACTGACTATGTGTCCTAAGAATTGGACTTCCTGTAACCAAAACTCACACTTCGAGAATTTAACATATAACTTTTTCTTCCTTAAAATCTCCAAAGCTGTCTTCAAATGTTTTACATGATCCTCTTCTGTCTTTGAATAAATCAAGATATCATTTGTAAACACAATAACAAACTTGTCCAAGTATTCCTTGAAAATTCTGTTCATCAGGTCCATAAATGCTGCCGGGGAATTGGTCAATCCAAAAGACATCACTAAAAATTCATAATGTCCATACCTTGTCCTAAAAGCTGTCTTTGGTATATCCTCTAGCTTAATCTTTAGTTGGTGATATCCCGATCTCAAATCGATCTTGGAGAAGTACTTGGCTCCTTTCAACTGGTCAAAGAAATCATCAATTATGGGTAACGGATACTTGTTCTTGATTGTAAGGTTGTTGAGATCCCGATAATCGATGCACAGTCTCATGCTTCCATCCTTCTTCTTGACAAATAGTACCGGTGCACCCCACGGGGATACACTGGGTCTGATTACTCCTTTCTCTAATAACTCTTGCAATTGCTTTGCTAGTTCCTTCATCTCAACGGGCACCATTCTGTACAAAGCCTTGGATACTGGTTCCGTTCCAGGTGCTAAGTCGATCGCAAATTCAATTTCTCTATCTGGAGCCTGGTAACTCATCGGGAAACACGTCTGGAAATTCATTGACTACTGGAATATCTTCAAGTTTTGCTGGCTCCTGACTTCTATCAATCACATAAGCAACAAAATGCTCGCATTCTTGCCGTAGTAACTTTTTAGCTTGAATCTTCGTTAAGAACTTTTTTACTTATTTCTGGCACTTAAACGTTACTATCCTTTCGCCTGGCGTCTTCAACATTACCTTCTTATTTCGATAATCTATCTGAGCATCGTGCTTAGATAACCAATCCATTACTAAGATAACGTCAAACTCTCCTAGCTTAAATGGTATCAAATCTACACAAAACTTATTACCAGAAATCTCAATCTCACAATTCCCACAAACTTGATTAACATATATACGTTCTTGATTTTCTAATTCCACGGTCATTATTTCATTTAAATACTCAACTAAATAGTTTAACTTACTAACCAAAATCTTGAGAAATAGACGATCGAGTTGCTCCCGAATCTATTAACACTTTGGCACATAAAGAATTCACATTAAGCGTACCTGCCATGACATCAGTATCCTGGATAGCATCCTTCACAGACATATCAAAAACTCTAACCCTTGGAGTCTCATTCACTGCTAGAGTAGATCCCATAATTCTTAATACATTACTGACTAGGGCTGGTGTCTTGCAATCCCTGGCTATATGTCCTGGCTTTCCACATTTAAAGCATGTAAATCCAATAACTGGAACCTTAATTGCTGGATTACGGATAGGCTAATCCTTGTTTACTGGTTCTCTCGCTGGCTGATTGTGGCACTCCCTCGAGTAGTGCCCTTTCTGATTACACTTGAAACAAACCACGTTCAACTTATTACAAACTCCTTCATGCTTCTTCCCACATACCTGACAATCTGGAAAAGTTAGCCTCAACTGATTCGGCTGATTCACATTGACTAGACGATTGCTCTGGCCTCCGTCGCTTGCATTTTGCTTTTTGAAATTAAAATTTTTCCCTGGTTGAAACTTGCCCTTCTTAAAATTTAGAAACTTCCCTAGTTGTGACTGTCCTTCATTCCCTTCAAACTTCTTCTTCTTAATTTTCTTTTCTTTCTGTGACATCTCACTCTCAGTTTCTGCAATCATGGCCTTTTGTACAACTCCTGCATAGGTATCCAATTCAAATATAGCTACCTTCCCTCTAATCCATGGCTTCATACCTTGCTGGAATCTCTTAGCCTTCTTCCTGTCAGTATCTACATATGATGGCACATACCTTGACAACTCTTCAAACTTACTTTCATAATCAGTTACCGACATATTTCCTTGCTTTAGTTCTAAAAACTTTGGCTCCATCTGATCCTGAACAAACTGAGGAAAATACTTTTCTAAAAATAATTCTTTGAACCTCTCTCAAGTAATAAAATTTTTACCTTCCAATGTCTTCACAGTCTCCCACCAATAGGTGGCCTCATTCTTTAAATAATAACTTGCAAACTCCACCTTCTGTTCTTCCTTCACTTTAACTAAAGCAAACGACTTCTCTATTTCCTTTAACCAAACACTCACTTCAATCGGATCTAAGGAACCCTTGAATTCTGGTGGGTTTACCGCCTGAAAAGTTTTGAAAGTTACCTGGGGATTGGTTTGTCTTTATTGTTGTTGTGCAAGGTGAAATGTTTGTTGAGCCAAGATTTGAAAAATCTGGGCTATTGCTGGGTCTATGGGTCCTGGGTTTGCATTCTGGTTGGTATCATCTTGGTTGTTATTGTTGTTGTTGGTTTCTTCATTCTGGGTGTTGGTGCGGGTATTTCTTCTGGGAGGCATTTCATGTAAAGAATCAAACAACTTATTTAGCCTTTAAATCAAATCCTTTGCATAAAAGAAAAGTTTTGTAAAATAGAAATATCTCTTTGTGAAAACAGTTGTAACAATTGAACTAAGTAAATTTCATGCTTCTTTACAGAATATAAACAGTTAAGGGAATAGGGTATATGGCATTACAAGGGTATAACTGGTGCAATAAATAAGGTAAAGTAAAACAGGTGCAGTAATGTAAATGACAATGCTGGAAAGGAAAAGGTACTGGTATATATGGATCAAAAGTTTTAGGTAGTACAAGCGTTAAAACGCTTCGGAAGTAAAAGCAAAAGGGTAAAACAAACCTACAATCTATAAATATAACCCAAAAGTCTACTGATACATACTACACACTACTGTACATACTAAATAACCACAACAGCACTGCTCAGCATCTCCATCTCTGTGCCTCTGGCTCATGGCAAGTCTGGTCCTCCAATCTCCTCAAGCTCTTCCAGAACCCACTTAGCCCACTCCACAAGAAAATCAGGGGTGATATCCTCATGAGTAGCCTCAGCAATCCTCACAGCAGCTGCTCTCCGAGATACCTGGAGTCTCTCTCTGAGTCGCCTCTCACCACTCCCAACCTCTCTGGTACGCATAATATGTAATAGCTCCTGAATCTTACCCCCTAGGAATCGTTGCTCCATAAGGCAAGCCTCGAACTAATGATATGGGACAGGATAGGAAGAGAACTGAAAAGGTACACCTGTAACTGAGTGACCAATAAAACCTGAATCAGTAAGTGGGGGTCCTCTGATAGGTGGTCTCATGCCTGGGGGTGGAACAACCTGCAGTGGTACGGGCTGCAACATAGGTGGAGGTAAAATAGCCAACACTGGTTGAACAACAGGTCGTGGATCTGAAGATGGTCTTCCAACTGAGGGCTCTGAGTGATCAGCTGGTACGTAGATGAAAGAGTCGGCCATCGCTGCTATCTGAAATCATATTGCAATATAAGAATCTCAAACCACAACGCGAATTATACTAATACCTGTTATACCGTCATACTCAACCTCTCGACGTTCGATCTTGCTACTTCCTACTTCTAATCCTAACCCTCTACCCATTCCTGACAACCTAGGCTTGTGTCAGTGACTTTTAACCTGTAACTCTGATACCAAACATGTGGCGCCCTCCAAACCCGGGTCAGAAGTTTGGGGTCCACGCACACACACCTTATTTATAACCTGCTTATAACAATAATAAAGATAATAATAATATGCAGTGACCCTACTTACCAACTACCACGGACCGCAACAGGTTAAAGTATGTACACAAGCCACACACATACACTTATATTAAAAACATCCAAATCCCAACTATTCAAACTTAGAACTGAACATTAAACATTATTACAAACTTTTTCAAACTTAAACTATCTCAAAAGCTGTCAGCTAGCTTAACTTGATGAACCTGGACCCCTAGCTCTCACACTGGATTGGGGATCCTCGCTACCAACTGGTTCCTTCTTAACCGGAAAAGAACATAAACAACATCGCACAAATGAGCTAACTAGCTCAACAAGTAACAATGACAAGACTGAGAATAATGATCATCAAGTGAAAAGGATTAAGGTATCAAGTGAACAATGATTAATGATTTAGAATTGGATATTATATTTTTATTTTAAAAACCAAGGTTAGGCTACTGATCAGTCACGCACTAACCCCGAGCAAGGCACACAGCTCTGCTCTAATTACTGGATCCAAGGCACACATTAGCCTAACTTGACCACCAATCTAGTCTGACCACGAATCTGGTCCATAATTTTATAAAACAATCCAATTCTAACATAATAATAGAATAAATAATGTAAAGCAGTAAACAAAATTATAAGCAACATTGGATGCCCAATAATGAGATGGTTCTAATTTTCACAAATGAAATATAGCTATCAAATGGTGAAAGAAATGGATAACAAAAGAATCAAAGTTCCAAGGTTATAAGGATTTGGTCTTTCAGAGCGTAAGGTACAAGGGTTTGAATATGTAAACAATGTGATTCAGTGTTTGGTATTTAGTTTGCATGTATTTGTGGAGTAGTATCGTATATCTGTGGTTCCTATTTGGGGATTTAACAATCAATGGTTCAGAAAGAATAAGATTTACGGCTCAAAGATCTATAGCTGGAATCAAGGTTTAGGGTTCAGTGCTTCAAAGCACTTGCAATATAGGACTATCAATAAACTACAATATATCTTGAGAAAGTTCAGAACACTTGCCTGGTACTAGTTTGCTATACTTCACCAATTTCCAATCACAATCTCCTACTCCTTGACTATCTGTTTCCCTTTCCTATGCCTTACCTCTTCTACTCATATAACATAAGTATCTATCAATACTCAACTCATACGATTATATTCGATATACATTTCTATCTACCCTTCGTTTTACCCAAATCCGACTAACGGATTGAAAGTTACGCTAAAAATACGTAAACACTGAACATATAGACCGACAGTCAAACAACAAATCACATATAACACGTAACACGTCAAACAATCAATGACATTCCATTTATAAAGAAGTCTCGGGTTATAAACAGGCTTTCGGGTATTTAATATGATTCTTAAAATATTTTTCGGAATTAAAACGGGTCGTTGGATCAATTTTAAAGCAATAAACAGGGTTCGGTTGGCCACATCTGGCTTCAAAATAATTTTCTACTAATTATCGAGTCTTGAAAACAATTTAAAATAATATTTTAAAGCTCGAAACTATTTTTCGGAATTTTTAAATCATTAATAAATAGTTAAATCTAATTAAATAATTAATTAAAATCAATTAATAATTAATTAAATCAATTAATCAATTAATTTTTGAATTAATTTACCAATTAACTAATTACTATTAACTAAAATTAATTAACTAATTAATTCAGATTTATTTTTGAATTAAAAATAATTTTTGGAATTAAAATAATAATTTTTGGAATTTTCAGATATTAAGATGAATTTTTATAATTAAAATAAATAGAAAATATGATTTTTAAATAATTTATAAACAGGAATCCTAAATTTGAAAGTTTTGGAAATCTGGGGAACCAAACTGTATCATTTTTAAAACTATAGGGGACTGTTTGCAATTTTGTCATCCCCGCCGTCGACTTCGTCGGAGTGTGGCCGGAGAACACGATCCCTGCCACCTCAGGCCACCAAACTCTCCAGAATTAAAGCACAGACAACCAGGAACTTATACCAGTAATCAAAACACATAACCTATTTCAGAATTGGCCGGAAAATGCTCAAGAAACTCGCCGGTTTCCGGCGAGCTCGACGAAAACTTTAAAATACAACTCTCTTCGAACCAGGGATCGTCTGTTAACGAGCTATACACCAATCGATTGTAAATTTCAAGAGGAAAAAAACCCACCCATCTAAAATATCTAATAACCCCTGGAACAAAAAGCCCTAAATTTCAATTAAGAACATTCATACGGGTTATAAACCATAATTTCAAAATTCGAAAATCAAACTCAATTTTGAACATGTTATTGAACTCCAAGTCAGTCATATGACATATCAAAATCATCAGGAAAACAAGCTCTACAACATGCAAGCATCAAATCATTCAAACAATCATCCGTACAAAAATTCATATTTTTAATCAAAATAATTCGAAAATAAATAAAAATATATAAATTCAATATTTGATTCTACAGTTCTGAAACTTGTATAATCTGATAGTACTCTTCAAACCCTTCATTTTGATAACCAGAGCTTTCCAAACGGATTTCAATAACACCTCCGATTTGCAGTTTGATTCTTGAAAGGTTATATGAATATAAGTATTTTCTCTGTAAAATTCTATAATTACTGTTTGCAAATGATTTTCGGTACGAAATAAAACGTAAAAACGAGTGAAGTCAGCTGGTTCCCGATTATATAAAATAGTTTATAAATACTCGGAAAAAGAATTTATAAAATCCATAAATTTCCTATAAAATCATAAATCTACATAAAAATAAATAGGAAGATATGACAATTATCTATATTTTATTTTGGACATATAAAAATTAAAATACTTAATTTATATTATTTTTAAACATCCAAACACATATACCACTTAACAAATACTTCAGAGAATAAACACGAAACATGCATAATATTTATTTATTTGCAAAATAATTACACGATATATGCCAGATATTACAGTTATCACCAAGATAAAAAGTTCAATCCCAACATACAAAATAACTATTTTCAGAGCTCCACTCATTAGCTACCAAATAGGCCCCCAAACCCATCCAAACGGGTCAAGACTGCGGACCACTAAACCAGCAAAATGTTTGCCTAGAATTAAACTCGAATGGACTCCTCTCAACAAGTCAAGGGTCGATATACTACAAGAATTAAGGGGAAACCATTCGATTATCCTGCAAAGCTAATGGTAATCAGACCTGAAAACTTTTTGCTCCAAAAGCACTTTGATTATCATGAAAGCCACAGACATAAGATATAAAATACTTGTCCCTGAAATTCTTTATTGTAGATAAAGTTACAAGTAAAGGAAACATGAATTAGTATGTCTTTCGAAGGACTAATGATAAATAAAAAAGATCTGGAAAGGCATATAATAATATGAATCTAGTCATGAGATGAACCACTTCCCCACTAAGGAATCTAGACTATTGGGAGGAATTTTTGGTGATTCAGACCTTACATGAGCATATATGTAACTCTTGTTAAAAGCTTGGATATAACTGATAATAAATTAAAGAAAAATCTTGTTGATAATGGCTCTTCAGTCAATATATTATTCAAGCAAACTATAGAAAGGATGCAGCTTATAGTTTAAAGATGCATAATTACAGTTGAAGATCCTCTCTGAAGATTCAGTAACAATTTAGTCCCGATCCAAGGAATCATCTACCAAGCTACCAGTCCGGTTTGGGATAGTTGTAAATCAGGTGACCCATACGATCAAATTTAATTTCATTAACACACATTCTTCTTTTAAAGTATACATAGAGGCGACCAACCCTAACCAAGCTACAAGCCATTACCTCTACCCCCCATTTGAATTTCAAATTCCACGCAATTGTGAGAATCGGTACGGTAAAAAAGAGATTATGAGATGGTTGAAAGATGTTATGGCCAAGCTCTTTCCATAGACGAGACTTATCCAGGAAAAAAAGAAGGAATCTAAATAACAAAAAAAGTAGGTAAAAAGAAGAACGGATTCCCTTCAAAGAAAGACTCTGATAAAGAGGTCCAGATAATAGAAGGGCCTTAAACCCGGGATTACCTCAAGAATGCCTAGGCCTAGATCCATCAATATATATCCAAGAAAGAGTAAGGGAAAATCGGAGCTGCAGTTGAATGGGAAACAGTCAATTGAATTACTTTGAAAGTATGTCGATTAAGGGTGGCATAAAATGAACATGGGTCAGATTCAGATTGTTAAATATGGATTTGGGTTTGGTTATTGTAACAACCCGAATTTTAGGACTTTGTAAAACAATGGATGGATAATAACTTTGACAATCGGGAAAAACTTCTTAGCCCACACTATCTTATGAATAGTAAATTAAGATTTCGAGTGATATTGAGATTATACGTACCAAATGAGTGCATATAAAAGTCGGTGGTACCAAATGAGTGCATGTAAAAGTCGTTGGTTTTCGAAAAAACCCAACTTTGTAAAATGACCTTATCTTACGAACTATCGAGGAATACGAGAATCCCATCACAATCAATGATTTGGAATCCTATGAATAAAACCCAAGTACAATATTGCAAAATATAAATTATTTTTAAGAAAAGGATTTCCCAGCGAATCGCTTACGAGGATTTATCACAATAACGAACAAGCGACCAAGTGAATACGTAAGTGAATACATAAACGTATCAAACCCATGCAACTTCCCATGCAAGAGATGCAAATAAATTAGCATAAGATACAATTAGAGAATGCTAATCAAATAGTAAGTGAAATAGTAAGATGATGTGATGAATAGTGGAAAGAGTGGTGTGCATGTCCTTGGCTAGCTTGTAGGTTTTGACAAAGGCCATACTTCTTGATTTGTTAAAAGATATACATATCTAATCATTCACAAAATCAACCAACATATTAAAACATCACCAAGCAAGAAATAAAACTCCAAGAAGCTCCCCTCTCACCAAGCTCCATTCGGCTTTTCATCTAAAGCCAAGAAACCAAATTCAAATCTTCAACTTCAAGCCATGGATAAATGCTCAAATTAATTCCCAAGCTTCCCCATCATCATAGTAAGGTAAGATAAATCTTTCATAGATTTTCATAGAGGTTTACTTGGTTAAATAAAATGATGAAAGTGATGATGAATAGTGACAAATAGTAACTTAAAGTATTTTCTTGATTTTTTTGGAAAGATTTAGGCTTCTTAAGCGCACCAAGGACACACCAAGCATCATCCATCAAGAATAGAACCACCCAAGAAACCAAGAGAGTTATAAACCTTCTTTCAAACTTTGGTTAAGTTTAACTTTCAAGAAAATCATGGATCTTGGATAAAAGTATAGTTTTAATGGTTAGTTTGATGATTTAAGAAGTATTAGTATATGTGATGTTAAGGATGATGTTGTGGCCTCAAGAACTTGATGTTCTTGAGTTTATTAAATAGTTAAAATATTGGATTTTTGGTTGTTAATGTTAATTATTGATTTGCCCTATTTAAATCAGCCATAACTCTCTTCTCTTGGACCCAACAATTAAGCTTGTTTGTTGGGTTCTCAATAGAGATATTCTTAGAAACATGATTAGAAATCATCATAAAGAATCTAGCATGACAGACTCACTAAAGTTATAGTACTTATCACTAAGTAGCATATATAGCATGTTAACAAGTGAGTATGTAACTACATCAAAATTGCTTATCTTACCAGAAAATGCCTTAATGAAAGAATCACAGAGAAAGCTCCATTATTTTCTAAGGCTCATCCTCCTAACCTCACCTAACTTGGCAGGGTTAAGAGCATATCCCATAGACACAAGAATGGCACTGACATCTGTGTCTGTGTGTGGAACTAGTGTATTGTTTTCAGGAAATTGTAAGCATGCTTGAATTATATCACAGATAATACTATGCTCATTACCTTTGAGAGTGAAGAAAATGGTTTTGTCTTTGGAGTTGTACACTGTTGTAGTCCATATCTCCTCCACAACCTCACAGTAGATTACTGGTGATGCCAACATTGCATAGCTCAGTTTGCTGTATTGAATGAAGTCCATCATTTTGTGATAGGCCTCAGAAACAGCAATACCCTTGTTCACTAGTGCTACAAAGTTGTTCTTTTCATACACAAATCCAGACTGAGACATTATCTTGACTACAGATGCCATTGTTGTGAATGAAAGCATGTACAGTAAAGAGGGGTTTTGGTTTGGAGACGAAGAGGGAGATTAGAAATTGCTTTGAGAAAGATAAAAGTAAAATAGAAAATAAAATGGGATTTATATACTTTTTCAGAAATAAACGAGTAAAAATTAAAAAATAAAATAAAGTACCCAATGAAATTTTCCCAAAATAGCCGTTTAAAAATAAAGTAAACTGTAGAATTTCTAAAGGTTATCCATCGAGATATACTTACAGACTGTAAGTAAATTCGACGGATAAGAAATAGAATAAATGGCTATGGTTAAAGCGATTCGACGGATGAAGATTAAACAGATATCCGTCGAGATAAAAAGTACCCGGAATAATATTTGATTTTTCAACAGATAATAAAATTCAATGGACATTCATTTTCGATGGATAATGAACATCCGTCGAGATGTAAATTTTGACTTAGTCGATATTTCATGTTTATGGGAAAAATCAAATTTGATTATGACTGCATTTCAAATTACTTAGACATCATAACAATTTAGGAATAATTAAGCATACCTAACTAACTTACCAACCTAGTAAAGGTGGACTCATCAAGTAGCATGGTAAAGATGTCAGCAAGTTGCTACTCACTTGGAACAAAATGAAGTTCCACAGTACCATTCATGACATGTTTTCTAATGAAATGGTACTTGATGTTAATGTGATTTGTTCTTGAATGCTGCACATGATTTTCAGTTATGGAAATGGTACTTGTGTTGGCACAGAAGATTGGGATCTTGTCTATATGTAGACCATAGTCCAATAGTTGATTTTTCATCCATAAAATCTGTGCATAACAACTGTTAGTAGAAATATATTCAACTTCGGCTATAGAAGTAGAGACTGAATTTTAATTCTTACTAAACCAGGATACTAGCTTCTTTCCTAGAAATTGGCAGGTTCCTCTTGTACTTTTTATATCAATTTTACAACATGCATAATCTGCAATTGAATAACCAATTAGATCAAAACCAGAATATCTAGGATACCAAATGCAAAGTTTTGGTGTTCCTTTCAAATATCTGAAAATTCTCTTAATAGCTACTAAATGAGATTCTCTAGGATCGGCTTGAAATCTAGCACAAAGACAAGTAGCAAACATTATATATGGCCTACTAGCTGTTAAATATAAAAGTGAGCCAACCATACCTCTATAACTTAAAATGTCCACAGACATTTCAGTAGTGTTCAATTCAAGTTTAGTGGCAGTGGCCATGGGAGTTTTTGCAGATGTGCAATCCATTAAGTCAAACTTCTTTAAAAGATCATAAATATATTTGGTTTGACTAATGAATATGCCATCACTAACTTGCTTAACTTGTAAATCAAGAAAATAAGTTTATTCTCCCATCATGCTCATTTCATATTTACTTTGCATCAATTTGGCCAACTTTATGCAAAGTTTCTCATCTGTAGAGCCAAATTTAATATAATCTACATAAATCTGAACAAGAATGCTAGAGCCATTAACATTTCTAAAGAAAAGAGTTTTATCAACAGCACCTCTTGTGAATTGATTTTCTAAAAGGAAATTTGACAAAGTATCATACCAGGCTCTATGTGCTTGTTTCAAACCATACAGTGCTTTTAAAAGATAGTAGATATAATCAGGAAAATTGGGGTCTTCAAAACCAGGAGGCTGACTAATATAGACTTCCTCATCCAAATCTCCATTCAGAAATGCACTTTTAACATCCATTTGATAGACCTTGAAATTGGCATGGGTTGCATAGGCTAGAAAAAATCTGATGGCTTCAAGTCTTGCAACAGGAGCAAATATTTCATCAAAATCTATTCCTTCTTGTTGACAATAGCCCGTAGTAACCGATCTAGCTTTGTTCCTGACTACTATGCCATTTTCATTCATCTTATTTCTGAATACCCATTTGGTGTCAATAGGATTTTTGCCTTTAGGTTTGGGTACCAGCTTCCATAACTTATTCCTTTCAAATTGGTTTAGCTCTTTCTGCATAGCTAAAACTTAATCAGGATCCAACAAAGCTTCTTCTACCTTCTTTGGTTGATCCTGAGATAGGAAGCTGTTGTATAGACATTCTTCTTGAGTTGATTTCCTAGTCTGCACTCTTGAAGTTGCATCACCAAAAATTAGTTCAAATGGGTGATCTCTAGTCCATTTTCTCTATTGTGGTAGATTAGCTCTAGATGAAGAGGCCTAATGGTTTTCTTGATGTGTGACTGAGTTTTGATTAGTAGAAACTCCCCCTGAGTTTGTGGATATTTAACTTGAAGTTGGGGTCCTTTCTAGTGTGATCTATAATGACTTTCAACTCCTATTGATGGCTCAATGGATGTTGATCTTTGCCTTTCGACGGATGATGCACTTTGTCTCTTAATGGATGATGCACTTTATCTTTCGACGGATGTTGAATTATATGCTTCATTTATTGCTGACTTTTCTGCATTACCCTTATAGATTATTTCTTGATCACTTTCATCTACACTATCATCACAAATCATCTCAATATTTTCAAATTTGAGGCTTTTATGGAAACCTTCATCTTGTAGTCCTTCAATCTTCTTATCATCAAACACAACATGTACAGATACCATAACAATGTTGGTTCTGAGATTGTAGACTCTGTACGCTTTTCCAACTACAACCCAACAAAAATTGTAACGCCCTCAAAACCCAGGATCTAGATTTGGGGGTCACTAACCGATAAACAAACTAAAATATGAACCCTTGAATGCAACTGGATCGATCACAGGTTATAGTATGGAACAGGCACTAACACGAACCAAATGTTATTACAAGCCATAAGTCTGTTTAGTTTTACAAACTATTCAAATTTTATTACAAACCTCTAGACTATCCAAGCGTCCCAAACTGTCTACCTGGAAAACACACCAAACTATTTACAAGCACTTGACTTCTGATCAAACCTGGAACTCAAGCCTGCTCCGGCTTAGCTGAAAGATTAGAATAATAACAAGTATGAGCGAAAGAAATGCTCAGCAAGCAGTATAAAGTGTGGTTGAAATGATAAACCACATTTTGATAATAGCTGAATAACAGGATATAAGCAATGATATTTGATCAACAATAAAAGCTAAATAACCTATCAGCAATAAACGATAATTTTTAGATTAGAATCCATCATCGACGGACGTACTATCACATGCTGATCAGCCCGTGTGATATCACTGGATCATGATTCGTAGAAATATGTCCCAAAACATGAGTACTCAAATAAAAAGGCAATATATCTGCCTGTGGCATAAGTTGTGTCATAATATTTCATATAACACTTGGCCCTCCGCTGGACCATCCGCCCCGGTTGCTTACGCAGTCATCCAATCCATAAAATATTTTGATTAAAGGAGCCGATTCAAACGACATCCTTATCAATATAACCCCCCATTTCACATGGTCCGGAGTCATCTCAACAACTGATGGCGAAATAACTAGAACAATTAGTTATTCGCTAATCTCAATTCAATGTTCCACTGTATAGAGTAATTTGTAGCGATATGTAAAAACTTTTAACTATTCTGAACTTAGAATAAGGAAATAGTACTTGAAATATAACACAAGGAGGTTCGAGAATATTTCCATGATATTATTAACAATCTGATAAATAGAATGATAAACTATTCCAAAATTAGAATAGCGTAGGAAACTTACAGTATATGAGAAAGTTCAGGACTATTTGCGCAATAGGATTCATAATAAATATCACTTGAATGATAAGTGAAGGTAGGGATACTTGCCTGGTATGCTCGATAACTTCTCACTATAACCCTGGCTTATAACTGCTGGCTATCAACTCCGTCTAACACTTGACTGCGCTCCTTGCTACTCAATTCTATAAACAAAAGGACTATCTTAATTGACATAACCAAACTTAATCGACGTGACTATATGTATTGACGTCTACCCAATCGTTTATAACTACTCATAGCATTTTAAAACTGTAAACAGATAGCATGCATATCACATAACATGTAATCATGGTATTCATATAACACGTTGTTAGGAATATATTCTGAACTTGATGATAAATTAAACAAAACACCATAGTAGATTTAACTTAGTGAATTTTGTAGCACTCGATAGATAATCAAATATAGTCCCGACGGATGATTTAATGTAGTCCCGACGAATCACAATTTGACATCCACCGGGTGAGTAGCTTATGTAAAAAATAAGTATTGTAGCACATTTCTGCAAACAACTTTCTATAGATTCTGTAGGATTATATGAGTCATGTTGACTACTAGTGGATATGCATAATAGGTTGATTAATTGTAAATATGAGATGTCTTGTACTTTTGTATAAGTGAAATGGAGTCAAGTGAGAAATATCTACCCGACGGATGATCAACAAAGCTACCCGACGGATGATCAACAAAGCTACCCGACGGATGACAAATATGTACCCGACGAATGATAAAATTCAAATATCTGTTGACAGTGACAACACAGTCACATGCGTTGGGTATTTGCAAAAGAAATGTGGCAGCCTGTTAAGCAGAAATTTGGAAACAAATAAGCATTACCATTTCCATGCAATTGTGAAGTTATTCAAATATGCTGCAATAGAGTAGTGAAGTAGCATGGAGTTAGACTAGACATGTTTTATTTTATTATCTTATCTTATTGTCATGTAAACTTGGTGATATATAAACCAAGTGTAGCTAGTACAACATTCAACTAAGCAAACACATTTTAAAGAGAGATAGAAAAAGCTGTACTTGTCAAGAATTTCTCTGTAGTTTGTTTGTTCTACTTGTAAAGCAGCTGTGAGCCATTCTAAGCTACACAGAGTTCTCAAAATGATATATATATATATGTTTGGTGGATACATTCAAATCCACCAGAATATTTAAAAGCTTGTGCTCTTATTACTTTGTGTTTTGATTCTTGTTATATTGTTAGGGAATAACACACGTAATCATATCTCATGCAACACATATATCAGATAGTCAACAGATAGGTCTCAGTACGTTCAGAACTGAAATCAGGTTAATAACAGTGTTTGTTGATCAAATACCGACTCAAAATGTTACACAATTCAAATTGCATTACATTACAAAAGAAATTAGGTCTCAAAACTATTTTTATTGGAAGCATAATGTTTTTCTGTGTCTATACGCGTTTGTTTCGTATTAAACGGACGAAATATTCATTTATTACAAATAAAACAAGAATTAAATAGAAATAAATCAATTAATAATACTATTAATTGATTTTTAAATATCAAAATATAATTTTTAAAAGCTTAAAAGTAAATTTTAAGAATTATTTAAATTAATTATAAATAATTTATATTTTATCTAACTTTATAAATAAAATCAATTGATTAAATGATTTGATCAATTAATTAAATTCATAAATAAATAATTAAAATAAATTATAAATAATTAAATCAAATTGGATTTTTAAAAATAATAAAAGGAAATAGTTTTTGGAATTTAAAATAATTAGGTAAATAATTTTTTAAATTTAAAAATAATAATTAAATGATTTTTGAAAATAAAAGAAATGATTTTTAGAAATCAGAAATTGAATTTTGAAATAAACTAAAATACAAAACGAAAAGAAATTGGCATACAGTTTCAAGTTCTGGGCTTTGTCCTTTTTCATATTGAAACCGGGTCGGGGACGGAACCCAAACGGGTCAACACGAACCCTAATCGGGTTATATATTTCTTATTACTTTGTGTTTTGATTTATATAATTCTTTCATTCCGCACACTGCAAATCAAACACTTATATATATTTAGTTAGAACAGTTTTTAAAATCTTGAAAAAGTAGCCAGAATTACATTCAACCCCCCTTCTGTAATTCTTGTTGTATTGTTAGGGAATAACAATTGGTATCACAGCATGCTCTTGAAGTACAAAGAATGTAAAGATCACAACAAATAGCAAGATGAACAAGAAGGATGTTGGAGTCAAATTCCATTTCTGGATAAAGGTAATTATCACCACTGGAAAGTGAAAATGTACCTACATCTTCTTTCCCAAGATGAGGCTTATGTGGATTGCATAGAGAGAGGTCCTCATGTACCAATGAGAGCTGCAACTGGCAATGAACCATATGTTCCCAAACCTAGGCATGAATGGTCAGATCATGATATTGAGCAAGTCAGGAAAGAAAAGAAGGCCATGAACATTTTGTTCAATGGAGTTGATGGTGATATGTTTGATAACATCATTAACTATAAAACAGCCAAAGAGGTTTGGAGACAATCCAGATTATTTGTGATGGTAATGAGCAAGTAAGGGAGAACAAGATGCAGCTACTGATTCAGCAATATGAGCATTTCCACTGTGAAGAAAGTGAGTCTCTCACTGATATTTTTAATAGATTTCAAAAGCTACTAAATGCTCCGAAGTTGCATGGAAGAGTCTATCAAACAAAAGACTCTAACCTCAAGTTCCTTAGATCTCTTCCAAAAGAGTGGAAGCCAATGACAGTTTCATTGAGAAATTCTCAGGATTACAAAGAGTTCATCTTGGAGAGACTGTATGGCATCCTAAAAACTTATGAGCTTGAAATTGAACAAGATGAGAGGATGGAGAAAGGAAGGAAGAAAGGAGGGTCCATAGCACTGGTTGCTAAGTTAGAGAAGGAGAAAGAGATGAACGTAGAAGTTGTTGAGTCTACATCAAAGGTCTGTGAAAGCAAGGGTAAAGGGTTGGTAGCTGAAAATGAAGATTACTTGAGCCAAGATGACATGGATGATATTGATGAACATCTAGCATTCCTATCCAGAAGATTTGCTAAGCTCAAATTCAAAAAGAATTTTGGAGCATCCAAGCCAAATAGAAACATGGTGGATAAATCCAAATTCAAATGTTTTAAAAGTGACTTGGCAGGGCATTTTGCCAGTGAGTGGAGAAAGTCTGATTCTAACAAGAAGAAGTTTGAGACTGCTGACTATAAATAGAAATATTTTGAGTTGCTCAAACAAAAGGAAAAGGCTTTCATCATGCAGGAGAATGATTGGGCTGCAAATGGATTGGATGAAGATGAAGAAACAAGCTATGTCAATCTAGCCCTAATGGCCAAATCTGATGAAACGGAAACAAGTTCTTCAAGTAATCAGGTAATCACCACTAACCTAGCACATTTATCTAAAGCTGAGTGTAATGATGCAATCAATGACATGTCCACAGAATTATATCACTTACGTGTTACACTTAAGTCCGTGTTACACTTAAGTCCCTCACTAAGGAAAATGCTAAAATTAAAGAAAACAATTTGTTTTTAAGTGAGAGGAATAATGTTCTAGAGTCTCAGTTTATTGAATTTGAAAAATTGAGAATTGAGTGTAAGATTGCTAAGGATGAATTAACTGAGTCCTTGAAGAAAGAAGAGAGTTTAAAGAAGCAGCTTGAATGAGAACAGGAAGTGATTAAGGCATGGAAATCATCCAGAGATGTCCATGCTCAAATCACTAAAGTTCAAGGTATTGAGTCCTTTTGTGATGCAGCCTGGAAGAAGAGTAAGGAGAACCTGGAATCCAATTTGGTTGAAGGATTGTTGACAGATATGGACTCGACGGATGATGAAAATCATCGGTCGGATAATCAAAAGGATTATCCGTCGAGTGACAAAGAGCCACATCCGTCGGCTGTGAGTAAACATGTGAGCAAAGCTAAGCTAGCCAAGTTAAATAAGAAATATGGCTCAGTCTCTAAGAACTTTAATCCAGGAGAATCAAGTCAAGTCAGGAAGGAAAAGAAAGTCAATATTGGTCATCTGTCCATCAAGCAATTGAATGAGAGGTTAAAAAAGATTGAGGTTAAAACATAGGCTAAAAAGAAAAACAATAGAAATGGGAAAGTAGGAATTAAAAACATAACAACTACACACCTGATAAATATGCTCTAAGAAAAATTTGTGTTAATTGTGGTAGTGTTAATCATTTGTCTGTTAATTGCAAACTTGTCATGCCTACTCCTATGTCTGCACCCTCTTCTTTTCCCAACATGACTGCCATGCCTACCATACCTATGAATGATATGTCTGCTCAGAATATGAATGCACAATTTCCTAATATGCCATTTGCACCTAATCCTTATTATGTTGCATTTAGTATGCTTCAAATGCCACTTAGCATGCCTTATTGGAATAACATGTTTGCAAATAGCATGCCTTTTCTTGTTAATCAAAATATGCATGACAATTCTGTTTTATTGACTGGTTTCAAAGGTCCAACTCAGATGACTAAGGATGAATCATAAATTCCCAAGTCATGTGAGATCAAACCTAAGAAACCAAAGAAGAAATCTAACAAGGCAGGACCCAAGGAAACTTGGGTACCAAAATCAACTTGATTTGATTTTGATGTGTGCAGGGAAACAGAAAGAATCTTTGGTATCTGGATGGTGGTCGATCAAGGCACATGACTGGAGATTCTACCCTGCGCACTGTATTCAAGGAAAGAGATGGCCCAAGTATTACTATTGGAGATGACAGCAAGGGTTATACTGTGGGATATGGCTTGATTTTAAAAGACAATGGCATCATTGAAGAGGTTGCCCTAGTGGATGGTCTTAAGCATAATTTGTTGAGTATCAGCCAGCTTTGTGATAAGGGAAATTCAGTAACCTTCAATTCAGAAGCCTGTGTTGTGACAAACAAAAAGAGCAACAAAGTGGTTCTTACTAGAGTGAGAAAAGGAAATGTTTACCTAGCTGACTTCAACTCATCAAATGCAGAATATGTCACTTATCTTCTCAGTAAAGCAAGTCAAGATGAAAGTTGGCTATGGCAAAAGAAGTTGTCCCATCTAAACTTTAAAACCATGAATGAGCTTGTCAAGAAAGAACTGGTTAGAGGCATTACTCAAGTGGAGTTTACTAAGGATGGATTGTGTGATGCCTTCCAAAAAGGAAAGCAGCTCAAAGCATCATTCAGAAAGAAGCTTGATTCAACAATTGAAGAACCTTTGCAATTATTACACATGGATTTGTTTGTACCAGTCAATGTGTTGTCCATCTCAAGGAAAAGATTTTGCCTAGTAATTGTGGAAGATTTCTCAAAGTTCTCTTGGACATATTTCCTTAAGTCTAAAGATGAAGCTAGTGAAATCATCATCAATCACATAAGGCAAGTCAACAATCATCCTGATTTTAAAGTAAGAAGAATCAGGAGTGACAATGGAACTGAGTTCAAGAATTCTGTAATGAGATCATTTTGTGAAGAGAATGGGATTATGCATGAGTTTTCTGCAGCAAGAACTCCACAACAAAACGGAGTAGTGGAAAGAAAGAACATATCTCTTATTGAAGCTGCAAGGACAATGCTTGAAGAATCAAAGTTATCAACATATTTTTGGGCTGAAGCTGTGAATACTGCCTGCTACACTCAGAATATTTCTTTGGTTAATCAAGCAAAGTGCATGACACCCTACCAATTATTCAAGAATAGGAAGCCAACTCTAAATTTTCTTCATGTCTTTGGCTGCAAATGTTATATATTAAGGAATCAAACTGACAAGTGAAGTTTGATGCTAAAGCATTTGAAGGAATTTTTGTTGGATATGATGTGGGAAAGGCATATAGAGTCTACAATCTAAGAACCAACATTGTTATGGAATCAGTACATGTTGTGTTTGATGACAAAAAGATTGAAGGACTGCAAGATGGAGATTTCCATGAAAGCCTCAAGTTTGATAATGTGGAGATGGTTAGTGATGACAGTAATGATGAAAGTGATAAAGAAACTGTGAATAAGGATAATGCAGAAAATTCTATAACTTATGAAGCACATAATTCAACATCTGTCAAGTTACAAAATGCTTCATCCGTCCGGAGAAAATCTGCCTTATCTGTCGGGAGACAACAGCTTCATCCATCGGGACATATAGTGCATCATCCGTCGGAACTTTAAGAGAAGCTGAAAGTCAGAATAGATCACCTACTGAAAGTTGCCCTTTCTCAAATCAAAGATTCACAAACTCAGGGGGAGTCATTCACACATCACGACAACAATGAGGCTTCTTCATCTAGAGCTAATCTACCTCAACAAAGAAAATGGACTAAAGATTACCCTTTTGAGCTCATCATTGGTGATGCATCTTCTAGAGTTCAAACAAGGAGAGCAACTCAAGAAGGATGTCTATATAGCAACTTCCTATCTAAGGAAGAACCAAAGAAGGTAGAAGAAGCTTTGTTGGATCCTGATTAGATTTTAGCTATGCAGGAGGAGCTAAACCAATTTGAAAGGAACAAGGTATGGAAGCCGGTACACAAACCTAAAGGAAAGAATCCAATTGAAACCAAGTGGGTATTTAGAAACAAGATGGATGAAAATGGCATAGTGGTCAGGAACAAAGCTAGATTGGTTGCTAAGGGCTATTTCCAACAAGAAGGAATAGATTTTGATGAAACCTTTGCTCATGTTGCAAGACTTGAAGCCATCAAAATTTTCTTAGCCTATGCAGCCCATGCCAATTTCAAGGTCTATCAAATGGATGTCAAAAGTGCCTTTCTGAATGGAGATTTGGAGGAGGAAGTCTATGTCAGTTAACCTCCTGGTTTTGAAGATCCAAATTTTCCAGGATATGTCTACTATCTTTTGAAAGTACTTTATGGACTGAAGCAAGCACCTAGAGCCTGGTATGAAACTTTATCAAAGTTTCTTTTGGAAAATCGCTTCACAAGAGGTACTATTGATAAAACCTTATTCTCTAGAAATGTTAATGGCTCTATTATACTTGTTCAAATCTATGTAGATGATATTATATTTGGCTCTACAAATGAAAAAGTTTGCAAAAAGTTTGCCAAATTGATGCAAAGTAAGTATAAAATGAGCATGATGGGAGAACTAACTTACTTTCTTGGTTTACAAGTTAAGCAAGTTAGTGATGGAATATTCATTAGTCAAAATAAATATATTCATGATCTTTTAAAGAAGTTTGAACTAATGGATTGCACATCTGCAAAAACTCCCATGGCCACTGCAACTAAGCTTGAATTAAACACTACTGAAAAGTCTGTGGATATTTCAAGCTATAGGGGCATGGTTGGCTCACTTCTGTACTTAATAGCTAGTAGGCCAGATATAATATTTGCTACTTGTCTTTGTGCTAGATTTCAGGCTGATCCTAAAGAATCTCACTTAGTAGCTATTAAGAGAATTTTCAGATATCTCAAGAAAACACCAAAACTTGGCATTTGGTACCCTAGAGATTCTGGTTTTGATCTAACTGGTTATTCAGATGCAAATTATGCAGGTTGTAAAATAGACAAAAAAAAAGTACAACAGGAACCTGTCAATTTCCAGGGAACAAGCTTGTGTCCTGGTTCAGTAAAAAGCAAAATTCAGTTTCTACTTCTACAGCTGAAGCTGAATATATTGCTGCTTGTAGTTGCTGTGCACAGATTTTGTGGATGAAAAACCAATTTTTGGACTATGGTCTACAAGTGGTTAGAATTCCCATTTTCTGTGATAACACAAGTACAATTGCCATCACTAAAAATCCAGTACAACATTCAAGAACAAAGCACATAGACATTAAGTACCACTTCAGTAGGGAACATGTGATGAATGGTACTGTGGAACTTCATTTTGTTCCAAGTGAAAAGCAGTTTGCAGATATCTTTACCAAGCCACTTGATGAATCCACCTTTTCAAGGTTGGTAAGTGAGTTAGGTATGCTTAATTATTCTTGAATTATTTCAGATATTTTTGCAAGTTTTAATGCATCCAGAAACTTAATTTATTTTTCTGTTTTGGATGAAATTTTGGCTAAGTCAATATTTACATCCCGACGGATGTTCATTATCCATCGAGTTTGATCATCCGTCGAAATATTATTTGTTAATAAAAATCAATAACTTTTCTGGATTATTTTATAACCCGACGGATGATTGATTTATCCTCATCCGTCGAATTGTCTCAATCTTAGGCGTTAAAACTCTGAACGTTATCCATCGAGTATACTTAAAGTTTGTAAGTATAACACGGCGGATAAGTGACAGAATTTTTACAGTTTATTTATTTTTAAATGGCTATTTTGGGCTATTTTGATTGGTTACTTTATTTCACTTTATTATTTTTGACAGTTTATTTATGAGATAGTATAAAAGCAAAATTCATTTTTATTCTACTCTTTTATCATTCTCAAATCAATTGTTCTAACTTCCTTTCTTCTCCGAAGCAAATATACTCTCTGCAAATTTCTCATTCTCTAACAATGGCACCGGTAGTCAAAATTATGTCTCAATCTGGATATATCTATGAAAAGAACAACTTTGCAGCACTTGTGAATCAGGAGATTGTGAACAATCTGACGTGTACAACTCAACTGACAAGACCATAACTTTCACTCACAAAGGTAAACAGTTTTGCATTAATAGTGACATTGTCAAAGCATGCTTTAGAATTCCAGATAACACTGCTACTGTTCCACACACAGACACTGATATAGTTAACATGCTAAATTCTAAGGGCTATGCACTTTCTACTTCTAAGTTAGTGAAATTAGGAGGCTGGGTCTTAGAAAGGAATGGAGCTATCTGTGTGATGTGGTAACTAAAGTATTTTCTAGTTAAATTAGCAATTTTGACTCTGTTAACATTTCCATGCTTAACATGCTTTATATGCCAGTTACTGATAAGTACTTTAATTTCAGTGACTTGATCTTGTTTGAGTTAGGTTATAAGTTAGGAGAACTTAATAAGAGAGGTAAAAGTGTTTATTATGCTAGATTCTTTATGATGCTTGCTAACCATCTTATTGAGAATATTACTGTTGAGAACCCAACCAATAAGCTAAATTGTTGGGTTCAAGAAAGGAGAGTCAATGCTGATCTCAATAGGGCAAGTCACCACAAAGAGGTGCTGACCAAAGGTGCTTTATGAAAGCCGGCCCGAAAAACCTTCCACTTGTAGTTCTGTCCTATGCATTTATATTCACTCTCATCACTTTATTAACCTGTTTACTTCCCTCCATTACTTTCCAATCGTTGAGGGACCTCAGGTAAGTGAGGTAAGCACCATTGTCTCCACTCTTCCAACCTCACATATTTCTTTACCTTCAAGTGTAGCTATGACATCTGTGTCAATGACCCAACAAATGCCTACCCAAGCTACCAAACCAACAATTTCAAAATCCAAAACTAAGAAAGCCCCCTCTGGTTTCTTTCAAAAGAAATAAGTTGCAAAATCTACTAAACACTAAGAGGGGAGTGTGAAGGAGAGTGAGCAAGGTGAGGGACAGGGTGAAAATCAAAGAAACCCAAAGGATTAGGCTGGTGAGATGAGTGTACCTAAGCCTAGCCACACCACAGTTTCCCAACAAACTGTGGTTGTTAATAAGGAAATAAGCTCACTTCTAGTTTCATCCTCCCAAAAGGATGTTACTATTGAAACAAGCTCCCAACCAGGAGCACAGGCCAAGAGGGTTAGGGACACAAGTTCACCACAGACTTATGTTAGAAAGAAAAGATAAAAAAAACCCTTGGGGATGCACAGGGAACACACACCGTGCAAACTGAAGCAATAGACTCAGTCACTGCACCTTCTCAAAGTCAGATTGATGTGGCTCCAATAAATGTGGAGTCATAGCCAAAATCATTAATAATTGAAGCACCTAAAACACCAAATTCACCCATACACTCACTGGATGTTGACATGATCAATACATCACTTCCAAATTCTCCATCTTTAACTCTATTGGAGAAGCCAAAAATCCAAGCAAGTGAGCATCATCTTTTAGATGATTTGGTGGCTCACTTGCCAATTCTTTCTGATTCTGTTGAGACATCTGTGCCTAAATTTTCATCAATCTGCATAGAGTCTAAAATAGTCTCCACTCCAAACTCATTCATGTCTTCTATCCCGGTGGGTATTCTTCATCTGTCGAGTAGTGATTGTATCCCGATGGATGTGCCTAACAACAGTCATCCGTTGGCTAGCCAAACTACTATCCCAATGGATATTCGTCATTCATCGGGAGTCTCTGCACAACTTCAAATTTCTTCAATTATCACAAGTGCAGAGGACTTAGTAGTAGTACAATCACTCTTAGGACTGAGGGAAGGGAGTGAACTGAGTGAGAGGCTGGGTTGCTCCCTGGCAAAAGGAGAGAAAATGAGTGAACCTATACAGTCCATTTCTTTAGGACTAGCAAAAGTGAGTGAGGGGAGTCCCACCTTAGATGGTGAAGGTGAGGGTGTGATGGTGGGAAGCCCAGGGGAGCCCTTGATGCAAAAACAGAGAGAATATGAGAGAAATATAGGTACTGGAGAGATAAGGATGGATACCATTGCTAGTGAGTCAATGAATGTCGGTGATGCAGAAAGGAAAAGACTATTTCAGCAAGAATATCAAGCTATCATAGATTCTATTTCCCTAGATGCTGAGACATTTACTCATCCTGTTACATCTTATCAAACTCTAGCTGTACAGGGCAATGAGGAGGCTGAAAAGATTCTCAACTTAGTGCACACTACTCAATCTCTACAAAGAGCAAATGATGCAACCACTGTTATGCCTTCAACTACTGGCAGTGATTTTGAACTGGCTAAAGACTCATTTGGGGATGCTGGTGGGGATGATGAGGCAGACAACATGAGTATAGGGGAGATGTAGATATTCCTGCATGGATGCTAACTAAAGAATGTTCCTACTCACATCTCCAATCAACACTATTCAAGCTCATTCATGACACCCAAACAGCCATTCAAGCATCCACAAATGCCAGCACAAAGAGACTACTTACAGCACATCTTGAAGCTCTTCAACTGCACAAAATTCAAGCTCTCCAACACAGTCAAAGTGTGGATAAAATTAAGCAAGAAGTTTCAGAAGTCAAAAAGGATTTCATAGAAAGGTTGGATGCTAGACTTCCTGGAGCCACCATGATTGAGATAGCTCAGAAACTGAGGAAGGAAGCTAATCTCAATCGAAAGGTTGAGGCCATGGACTCAAGATTATCTGATGTGGAGAAGTCAATGGCCAAGATACTTGATAATCAGGAAACTCAGACTGCTCTACTCCAACAATTGGTGGCTGCTCAACTCCCTTCCACTCAACAACTTGATGCTAACAAAAAGGGGGAGAAAGGCTCATCAAGTGAGGGGGAGAAACAGCTCAATATTCAAGTCAGCAAAGTAATTGTGCCAACATTTTCTTTCACTAAGCCATTAGTCGTGGACAGCTTTGACATCATCAATCTGGCAGTAACAAAACTGGAATCAAATGACAACCTGCTAAAGATTGATGTGGCAGCAGCTGAGAAGGAACTAAACAAAAAATGGAGAAAAATAGATGCAGAAATTCAACAGAAATTTGGGCCAATTCAGAAACCATACAAAATCTTCACTCATCACTCTCAAGTCAAGAATATTTCTGTGAATCAAATGAGTATGAATTATCTGGAAAAAGGCCAAACATCTTGCTTCAAATCTCCAAAGGCAAATCTGATCATGAAGCCTAAAAGAAACTCCTCAAAGTTTTTAGACAAAAATCATATGGATATTGTGTATGAAACACCTAGGCCAGATGACAAGAAGCTGTTGGCTAGGTCAATTGCATTTTTCAAAGATCCAGCTGATTCAACACTTAAAAGAAGAATTGCCAAGATTTACAGAAATGGTAAAGAAATCTGTGTGGTGGCTGGACACCCTCAGTTTGTAGAAGCTAAAAAGGAAGAGAAGGAAAGAATCAGGCAAGAAAAGAAGCAAGCTGCCTTAGATGCTAAGAAGCTCAAACAAAAGAAGGAGCAAGCTGCTATCTTGGCCAAACTTCAAGTTGTGAAGACTACAACTGAGATTTCTGCACAACCATATGTGATTGCTGAACCTCAAGATCAGAAAATGCAACAGAAACCATAACAGAAAAGAAGATTCAGATACAAGCTCCACTCCAAAAGAAAATTGGTCTTTAGTGATGAGGAAATGGAAGACTACATTCCCAAAAAGTCTACAACTTCAACTCAGACATCAAAACCCTCAATGGTATTTGAAGAATTCAAGGTGGTGGATCCAACAAGGAATATTCATGTTGAGCCCATAATTCTAAAGGATGAGCCAGTAGAGTGGGATAGTTTGCCAATTCCTGAACTAAACTTTCCAATCTTCAACAAGCTAAAGAAAACAAAGACTAAAACAATCAAGAAAGTTAAGCCTGTGACTCTTAGATCCAAGACCCTAACCAAATCTCAACCCACAGTCAATAAAGAGGATCATCTATACATCTGTAACATCAAGGAGTTCTCAGAAATAAACCTCTACTTGGAAGAATTGGAAGAAGTAAGAGGGATTGGTGCCTACATACATCTTCCTGAAAGGCTAGTATTCAAGTATAAGGGAGGGAAAGAGATCACATGGCCACTTTACAGGATTCTTCAAGAAAGCCAATTTGTATTGATAAAGGTCTATTCATCCTTCAAGAAGAACTTTGGTTTAATATGACTGCAAGGAGAATAGTCCTAAAGAAAATAAAGGAACTAAGGAGCAATAGAGCCAAAGATGCACTTCCAAAAACTCTGTCTATTCCCTTCACAAGAAAGAGAGTGCATTTGAGGCCTTATTGGCTGATGGAATTCATGGATGATAAGAGAGTCAGAAGATTCTTCAGACTGTGACCAACTGAGTATCTCTAGCAATGAGACTCTTTTGGAAATGCAAGAAATATTGGATTTATCTGAAGCTGATGAACTTGAATTCCACAGACAACTCCAAAGTCAAATAGAGGAAAATAACAGGAGGCTTGGGAAGAAATCCAGACAATCAAGGAAATAGATTTATCTGCTCAGACTAGAGGAGCATCTGGAAAATTGATTGTGAGAATTCTTTGTATACTTTGCTTTGTTCAATTTTCAGTAAATATTGCAGCACTTAACAGTTTTATCTACTACCTTTCAATCTGTATCATTAGGGTGTTTTGTTATCATCAAGTTTCTCTTTATTTATGGCTACAATTTCGATAGACATAAATTAGGGGAGATTGTTAGAAATATGTTGTGAACTTAATGATAAATTAAACAAAACACCCTAGTAGATTTAACTTAGTGAATTTTGTAGCACTCAATGGATAATCAAATATAGTCCCAACGGATGATTTAATATAGTCCAGACGGATGACAATTTGACATCCACCAGGTGAGTAGCTTATGTAACAAATAAGTATTGTAGCACATTTCTGCAAACAACTTTGTGTAGATTCTGTAGGAGTATATGAGTTATGTTGACTACTAGTGGATATGCATAATAGGTTGATTAATTGTAAATATGAGATGTCTTGTAATTCTGTATAAGTGAAATGGAGTCAAGTGATAAATAGCTACCCGGCGGATGATCAACAAAGCTACCCGATGGATGATCAACAAAGCTACCCGACGGATGACAAACATGTACCCGACAGATGATCAAATTCAAATATCTGTTGACAGTGACAACACAGTCACATGTGTTGGGTTTTGCAAAAGGAATGTGGCAGCCTGTTAAGCTAAAATTTGAGAACAAATAAGCATTACCATTTCCATTCAATTGTGAAGTTATTCAAAGATGCTGGAATAAAGTAGTGAAGTAGCATGGAGTTAGACTAGATATGTTTTGTTTTATTATCTTGTCTTATTGTCATGTAAACTTGGTGATATATAAACCAAGTGTAACTATTAGAACATTCAACTAAGAAAACACATTTTAAAGAGAGATAGAAAAATTTATACTTGTCAAGAATTTCTTTGTAGTTTGTTTGTTCTACTTGTAAAGCAGTTGTGAGCCATTCTAAGCTACACAGATTTCTCAAATATATATATACATATATATATATCTGGTGGGTACATTCAGATCCACCAGAAAGTTTTAAAACCTTGTGCTCTTATTACTTTGTGTTTTGATTTATATAATTCTTTCATTCCGCACTTTGCAAATCAAACACACTTATATATATTCAGTTAGAACAGTTTTTAAAATCTTGAAAAAGTAGCCAAAATTACATCCAACCCCTCTTCTGTAATTCTTGTTGTATTGTTAGGGAATAACACACGTAATCATATATCTCATGCAACACTTATATCAGATAATCAACAGATAGGTCGCAGTACTTACAGAACAGAAATCAGGTTAATAACCGTGTTTATTGATCAGATATCGACTCAGAATGATACATAATTCAAATTGCATTGCATTACAAAATAAATTAGGTCTCAAAACTATTTTTATTGGAAGCGTGATGTTTTTCTGAGTCTATACGCGTTCATTTTGTATTAAAGGACGAACGGTTCATTTATTATGAATAAAAAAAGGAATTAAATAGAAATAAATCAATTAATAATACTATTAATTGGTTTTTAAATATCAAAATATGATTTTTAAAAGCTTAAAAGTAATTTTTAAGAATTATTTAAATTAATTATAAATAATTTACATTTTATCTAACTATTTATAAATAAAATCAATTGATTAAATAATTTGATCAATTAATTAAATTCATAAATAAATAATTAAAATAAATTATAAATAATTAAATCCAATTGGATTTTTAAAAAAATAAAAGGAAATAATTTTTAGAATTTAAAATAATTAGGTAAATAATTTTTTGAATTTAAAAGTAATATTTAAATGATTTTTGAAAATAAAAGAAATGATTTTTAAAAATAAAAAATTGAATTGTGAAATATATTAAAATACAAAATGAAAAGAAATTGGCAAACGGGTTTAAGGTCTGGGCTTTGTCCTTTTTCAGATTGAAACCGGGTCGGGGACGAAACCCAAACGGGTCAACAAGAACCCTACTCGGGTTCGTATGAAGCTCGCCGAACTTCCCGCCGGTTTCTGGGAAATTCCCAGATTCCGACCAACGGGAAGTGGCGAAGCTTCCGGTCTTGGCCAAAAACAACTCAATCACTCGAGTTCTTTATACCAAAATACTCTACACAAAATCAGCTATACAGATTAGGCCATAACAGCAACAAACACAATCGGAATCAACTACAACGAGCTATTTCCGGCCACCGTTCGTGATTATCCGGTGAACATAGCGAAACCACCCAACTTTAAACCATATTAAGTGATTTATACAGCAAAATAAAGCTTATAACACATAGAATCGTTCCTAATTATTCATATCAACGTCCAGGTAATATTCAATCCGGAAAATCGAATAGAAATCAAGAACATAACCCCTTTTTCGACTTAACCAAAATCATATATAAACAATTGCAAAATTTACATAAAACGATTTTAAACAACATAATAAAACTAACTATAACACTCAAAGCAACAAACAATCATCAGAGATTAAAATCCCAATTTCAATCGATTATAATTAAAATTGAAAATTTCGATTT
Organism: Apium graveolens; assembly: GCF_009905375.1. NCBI lineage: Eukaryota > Viridiplantae > Streptophyta > Magnoliopsida > Apiales > Apiaceae > Apium > Apium graveolens. The sequence continues at coordinate 308,944,088 of NC_133648.1, read as the reverse complement.
GTATAACCTTGATGAAAACTGAGAGCGGAACAGGATAGAAGGGTTTGAGAGCTTCGATTCTGATATTCGAGCTTCAAAAATGGAGATCAAGATCATATGAAATCAATAGATTAATCCTTAAAAGTTCAGGAACACCCCCAAACTCTTGTTCTTGAATTTCTTATATTCTGAAATTTTAATAAAATAAATAAAATAAATAAAAATCTGCTTCTATTTATATTATCTCAAAAATTAATACTCTAAAATCATTTAAAGGTGTTTTTATCCCCTAATAAGCCTCAAAATAATAATTATGGGGAATAATTTTAAAAGTAATAAAAGATAAAATTTATGTCAAAATTTCCCAAAATTGCGAATAATTCAAAAATACAAAAATGATGGGTATTTGAAATACGAATGATTCTATAAAAATGAAAATGTGAATTTTGTGGGCTTTGACTTCTCGGTGGAGTACCGATCCGTTGATTTTTGAAAAACAGAAACGATTCCTAAATTAACAGAAACACCTGAAAACATATACGATACATTCAAATGCACATAAAATGAGATAAATCGAGTACCTCGATAAAGACGTAAAAAATACGAGTCCCAATTGCAGATCGATTCATATAAATACAGTTTAAATATATATTAATCAATCAAAAAGTTTTCTGGTCCACACGGGAACACAAATAACAATTACTGCATGTCATATCATGGCAATTGATCATTTTAACTTACACAAACACATAATATTTATTTATTTAACATAAAATATTCACATAATTTTCCCGGATATTACAAAAATACCTTCATCTGCTTTGGCATCAAACCTTCCATGCTACTCAGTTTGATTTCTTAAAATATAGCATTTGTAGCCAAAGATATGAAGAAAGTTTGGCGGTTGCTTCCTATTCTTGAATAACTGATAGGGAGTCATGCATTTTGCTTGATTGAATAAATAAATATTCTGAGTGTAGCATGCAGTATTTACAGCTTCAACCCAAAAGTAAGTTAATAACTTTGATTCTTCTAGCATTGTCCTTGCAGCTTTAATAAGAGATTTCTTATTTCTTTCCACCACTTCATTTTGTTTTGGAGTTCTAGTTGTGGAAAATTCATGCATGATTCCATTATCTTCACAAAACAACCTCATAACACAATTCTTGAACTCAGTTCCATTGTCACTCCTAAGTCTTCTAACCTTGAGATTAGGATGGTTGTTGACTTGCCTTATATGATTGATAATGATTTTACTAGCTTCATCTTTAGATTTGAGAAAATATGTCCAAGTGAACTTTGAGAAATCATCAACAATCACTAGGCAGTATCTTTTCCTTGAGATTGACAACACATTAACTGGTCCAAACAAATCCATGTGTAGTAGTTGTAGAGTTTCTTTAATTATAGATTCAAGCTTCTTTTTGAATGATGCTTTGATTTGTTTTCCTTTTTGACAGGCATCACACATCCTTTGAGAACTCAACTTGAGGAATACCTCTCACAAGATCTTTCTTGACTAATTCATTCATAGTCTTGAAGTTCATATGGGACAGTTTCTTGTGCCATAGCCAACTTTCATCTTGACTTGCTTTACTGAAAAGACAAGTAATCAAATTTTCACTTGATGAGTTGAAGTCAGCTAGATACACATTTCCTGTTCTCACTCCAGTGAGAACCACTTTGTTGTTCTTCTTATCTGTAACAACACAGGCTTCAGAATTGAATGTTATTAAGTTGTACTCATCACAAAGCTGGCTGACACTCAAAAGATTATGTTTAAGTCCATCCACTAGAGCAACTTCTTCAATGATGACATTGTCTTTAGAAATCAAGCCATATCCCACAGTATACCCTTTGTTGTCATCTCCAAAAGTAATACTTGGGCCAGCTCTCTTCTTGAACTCAGTGAGTAGGGTAGAATCTCTAGTCATGTGCCTTGAACAACCACTATCCAAATACCAAAGATTCTTTCCTCCACACATCAAAACCAAATCAAGTTGATTTTGGTACCCAAGTTTCCTTGGGTCCTGCCTTGTCAGCCTTTTTTTAGGTTTCTTAAGCTTGTCCTCATTTGACTCAGGTGATTGAGATTCAACCTTGGTCAATAGAGTGGGGCTTTGAAAACCATTCATAATGGCAGAATTATCATGCACAGGTTAATTAACATGAAATGGCATATTATGTGCAAATATGTTATTCCAGTAAGGCATGTTAAATGGCATTTGAGGCATACTAAATACAACATAGTAAGGATTTTATGCAAATGGCATATTAGCAAATTATGTATTCAAATTATGTGCAGGCATAACATTCACAGGCATGGTGGGCATGCTAGGAAATGAGGGAGGTGCAGACATAGGTGTAGGCATAGCAGATTTGTAATTAACAGACAGATGATTAACACTACCACATTTAACAAAGATTTTTCTAGGTGCATATTTATCAGGTGTGTAGTTGTTATATTTATTAATTCCTACTTTATCATTCCTGTTATTTTTCCTTTTAGATTCCGCCTTAACCTCAATTTTCTCCAATCTATCATTTAGTTGCTTCATTAATAGATGCCCCACATTGACTCTTTTGTTCTCCTTGATTTGACTTGTTTATCCAGTAACAAAGTTCTTGGAAACTGATCCATATTTTTCATTTAACTTAGCTAGCTTGGCTTTGCGAACTAGCTTTTTTTCACTCGACGGATGTGGTTCTTTGTCTTTCGACGGATAAATCTTTTTATCTTTCGACGGATAATCTTCATTATGCGTTGAATCCACATCCGTTGAAAGTCCTTCTACCAAACTAGGATTCAATTTCTCTTTGATCTTTTTCCAGGCTTCCTCACAAAAAGACTCTATACCTTGAACTTTGGTAATTTGAGTATGGACATCTCTAGATGATTTCCATGCCTTAATTACCTCATGTTCTCGTTCAAGTTACTTTTTTAAAATATCCTATTTCGTTAAAGATTCAGTAATTTCTTCCTTAGCAGTTCTGCACTCTATTTTCAGTTTCTCAAACTCAACATGTTGAGTTTCTAACATATAATTTCTTTCACTTAAAAACATATTATTTTCCTTAATTTTTGTGTTTTCCTTAGTGAGAGATTTGAGTGTAAAATGCAAGTGATATAATTCTCTAAATATGTCATTTATAGAATCATTACACTCATATTTAGAAAGATGTGCTAGGTTAGTGGTGTTTACCTGATTGCTTGAAGAACTAACTTCTGCTTGATCTGATTTGGCCATCATGGCTAGGTTGACATAGTTGGTTTCTCCATCTTCATTTATCCCATCAGCAGCCCAGTCATTTTCCTGAGTCAAGAAATCCCTTTCCTTTTGTTTGAGCAATTCAAAGTATTTATTTTTGTAATCCACGGGCTCAAACTTCTTTTTCTCAGAATCAGGCTTTTTGCATTCACTAGAAAAATAACTACTCAAGCCATATTTGAAACACTTGAATTTGGTTTTATCCACCATTTTTCTATTTGACTTGGTTGCTCCAAAATTCTTTTTGAATTTAAGCTTGGCAAACCTTCTTAACAGGAAAGCTAGATGTTAACTTATATCTTCCATTTCGTCTTAACTAAGATGATCTTCATGCTCAGCTACTAGCCCATTTCTTTTTGCTTCACAAACCCTAGAGTTTGGTGCAAATTTCACAGCTTCAACTTTCATCTCTTTCACTCTCTCTTGTCCAGCCATCAAAGCTATATATCCTCCCTTATTTCTTCCTTTCTCCATCTGCTCATCTTGTTCCATTTCAAGTTCATAGTTTTTAGAATACCATACAGTCTCTCCAAAGTAAATTCCTTGTAATCTTGAGAATTTCTGAGAGAGACAGTCATAGGCTTCCACTCTTTTGGTAGAGATCTAAGGAATTTCATGTTTGAATCTTTTGTTTGATAGACTCTTCCATGCAGTTTTAGTGCATTTAGTAGTTTTTTAAATCTACTAAAGATGTCACTCAGAGATTCACCATCTTCACAATGAAAGTGCTCATACTACTGAATTAGAAGTTGCATTTTGTTTTCCCTCACTTGTTTAGTTCCATCACATATGATTTGAATTGTATCCCATATATCTTTAGCAGTTTTGCAGTTGATGACATTGTCAAACATATCTCCATTAAGACCATTGAACATAATGTTCATAGCCTTCTTATCCTTGTGTACTTGCTCAATATCTTCATATGTCCATTCTACTTGTGGCTATGGAACAGTTTGCTCATCACCTACAGCTCCTTTAGTATCCGTAGCAGCTTTTCTAGGAACATGAAGGTCTTTCTCAATGCAATCAACATACCTTTCATCTTGAGAGAGAAGATGAAGGTGCATTTTCACCTTCCAATCGTGATAGTTGTCTTTATCCAAGAACGGGATCTTTACTCCAACATCCTTCATTCTTATGTTGTTAGTTGCTTTAATCTTTAAACTCTTAGTGTGTCAATAGCTTGCTCTGATACCAATTATTAATCCCAAAGAATCAAACAACTAGAATTACAGAAGGGGGGTTGAATGTAATTCTTGGTTTCTTTTTTATTTTAAGAACTTCTCAGAAATATAAATATATCAGTGTTGAATATGCAATAGTGCGGAATAAAAATAAAGAAGTATTTAAACACAAAGTATTTAAACACATGGATTAAAAACTTTCTGGTGGATTGAACTTTCCCCTCAGAGATATATATTGATTAGAACTCTGTGATGCAAAAATGCACCCAGCTGCTTACAAGTATGATACACTTAGAACAGAGAAATTCTTAATAGATACAGCTTTTTCTATTTCTTAGTTCTTACTTGCTTAATTTTCAACTTGCTACTCTTGGTTTTTATATCACCATGTTACATGATAAAAAGACAAACTAATAAGACAAAAGTGTCTTGTTCTAATTTCACGATGCTCCATTTCTCCATCCAGCATCTTTGAATATCTTTAATTTAGCACGGAAATAGAAATGCCTCTTTGTTCTCTAAAACCTGTTAATAGGCTGCCACATTCCATTTGCATACAATCAACCCATGTGACTGTCAAGTCACTATCAACTGCTATTTGAATTTGATAATCTGTTGAAACTCTATTGGATCATCCGTTGAGACTTTGTTGAATCATCCGTTGAGAGTCTGGTTGATCATCTGTTGAAACTCTAGTTGATCATCCGTTGAAACCTTTTGGAACATCCGTTGAGAGTATCTTCATACCAGTTAACTCTATTTCACTTATGCAAGATTACAAGGCATCTAATATTTACAATTAGCCAACCTATTTTGCATATCAATCTAGTAGTCAACATGACTTAGAATATTCTACAACTTCTAGTTCTCTAAGGCATTACAATATGCAGGAATGTGCTACCAAAATTTATTTAAATATAAGCTACTCTTTCAACGGATGACAGAGTACATTATCCGTTGAAAGCTACAAATACACTTAATCAAATCTACTAAGGTGTGTTTATAGCATATCATCAAGTCTACAACATATTCCTAACAATGTATAAATATCATGTTTGTCATGCTTGCAAATTATGAGTTTTACGTATCAATATTGATTATAAATACAATGTACATATCGTATTATATGTTAACGCTAGTAAGTAGCGTGATGATAATTTATAGACCGAGGATCGGTCAACATGTATTAGTTAAAAACCAGGAATATTCCGGAGATGTTTTGGATGAATAAAGTTCGTAATTGATATATTTCAAGGGACTTGATGTTCTCTTACGAAGTATTAAAAACCTCGAATTTATATCATATTTCCTTAACTATATTTAATTATTTGAACAAGCACTACGCCATAGATTGCATGCTACAACCCTTCATCCCGGGGTTGCAAAGAAAAATATAATAGTAGACTTTCAAATAAATGTTTATCGCAACCCCTCTTTTTTGATGTTGCGGTATAGTTACAATATGTTACCAAAATGGCATATATATAAAGATGATTTTTTTTAATTTAACTAGTTAATAATTATTTACATAGAAATGAAATAATATTGAATATTTTTATTTATTTTAACAAGTTAATAATATTAGTTTAGTAATTTACAATATATTATATTGATAATTGAATGCTTTATAAAACTTAACAAGTCATTAGTGGATTTATTTACAATATTTTTATACTTTTGAATTTCTTCGTTTTTCATAAATAAATATTAAAAACAATATTTATTTCAATAAAAGATAAATTAATTATTTAAATTTCAAAAAAAAGGTTGGACTTTATTTTGATTAGAACTTGCGCCAAGAGATGAAATTGGGGGGCGGGAGCTGGAAATTATTATTACCTATTAATTTGTAAAATATTTGATGAGGTCAAATTAAAAATAATCAAATTTATGAAAAACTAATATTTCTAATATCAAATTGTATATTTTAAAAAATAATGAAAATGCGGACAACAAAAATTTTCAGAGGTGGGAAAGTTGCCGATTTGTTTTTTGACCTGACTTTAAATTTTCAGAAGTAGGAAAACATACAGCGCCGCTTACATTTTGTTTCCTTTAAAAAAAGCCTCACATCTCTCTCTCAAACACCTTCGATGGTTCTTCAAGATTTAGGGGTTTTCCAAAATTATATTCTTCAAGCCACTTACAGTTCAGAATTGGTGTTTCAAGGTTTGCGAGCTTCTTTAATTAGGGTTTGATTGGGGGATTCAATCAATCGGGTTTTATAAATCAAGTTGATTTAGGGTTTTTTTATCTAATAATGTATTATTATATGCTCTTAATTTGAGTTCCTCGACTACTGTTTGGTGTATTCGATTATGTTTGAGTCATGTATGGTCTAATTTTTTTTGTTACTCTCTCTCTCTCCCTCTCTTTATTTCTCTTAATCTCTCTCACTCTACCTTTGTCTTAGGATTGTATCAGTCTCTCTTCCTCGGATTTGTCTTGGTTGAAAAGTGCGGGAGGAGAGTGATGGCGATGGTGAACGCGACGGTGATGGTGGAGACTTTTTGTAAAGCGGAGAAGGTGATTATGGAGACGTTTTGTAAGTTATTTTTTGATATTTCTTTAGTGTTTTTTTTAGATTTTTTAGATGATATGTTAAGATGGATCCAATATGTTTGAGAAAGAAGATTATATATTCTTAAATTAGTTAGTTGAAAAAAGAAAATGCACATGTACTTGAATTGTGCTGTAAAATACAAAGAATAAAACGGTTGATGTTGAAAATAGTGTACAGATGATATTGCTTGCATATGGCTATACAGATGGCTGTCGTCTTATTTACATTATATATATTCTGGTATTGAGATTTATGTACATGCCAAATCCTGATCCTTAGCAAATTAAAAAGATAGCCATGATATTTAAAAAGCACAAATGTTATTCTTAAACAATTTGTTATTTATTCTTAACAAATGTTGTTGTCCCTGAGATGGTTTACAAGATATGTTATTTTTTCGATTCAGTTTATTTTCTTCTTCTTCTTCTGATTAAGTACAAATCAGTATGAGAATATAACCTAGAACTGATCAACCTTTACCAACAGGCTATCTGCTCCATGCTGATTCAGTTTAATGAAGAGTATGTATGCTATTTATTCTGTTTTCAAAATTTTATTACACCATATCACGTTCATGTGGTTTCCATTTACTGAAAAGAATTTCACCAGCACAGGTACTTGATAAGTGGCATTTTATACCACTTAGAACGTCTTAAAATCGCTTAAATTGGTGCCTTGAAATCAAGTATTTTGTGTATTTGATGCGTTTTTCTAGTGTTTATGCATTTCAGGGTATTAGTTGCATTTCGGAGGAGTAATCATCAAGAATAAGCCTTGGCATATGTTCACCATTGCGAGAAGAAAGAAAGGGGCAGATTACGGCGAAGAAACGGAGCAAACTCAGGAAAAATCCAGTAGGATCCTGAGCGCCCGCTCAGCTATGCTGAGCGACCGCGCAGGGTCGGGAAAAAAGATAAAATATTTTAGACTTCTACTTCTGTTTGGCTTCCAACTTCTATGTAATCTGAGTTTTATGGGACTATTATATAAGTAGATTTAGAGACGTTTTCAGAGAGAGGATCGTGGTATTAAGCAAGGAGCAAAGGAGATAAGGAAGAAGACCGTTTTAGCACACAGCAACGAAGAGGAAGCATACTTTCTTGTGATTCTTATTTCGTTGTAACGTTGGATGCTAGTTTTCTTACTTTGAACTTAATTACTCTTGTGACGTACTCCGATTTAATATAATTAGTTTAGTTATTATTTTCTTGTGTTTGTTTATCATGATTTCATATGAACCCATGATGACGATAAGTGCTATTATGGGGTAATCGTGATCATGGGGTCATAACGGATTTACTATGGAATTCTTCAGTTAATTGTTTAATACCTTAGTGTGTGATGATTGTATGATATCTAGTATTGGTTGTGCATATTCGTCTTATGTGCGTCACGAACATATAAGATAGGGTGTTAATCTCTTGTGAAGCGACGGTGGATCTTGAGATTTAGAACTTGCCATGCTAGCATAGGTTCATGTATAATGTGCATGATTAGTGGGAAACTCTAACAGTTTTATTCGCCCTGTGTAATCAAAAGGAATAACTTGTGCTTAAATCGTTATATTGTCAATTTCTGTAGACATATAGGAACTCAACATAATTGATGACTATTCAACTTCTATCTTAATTGTGGATGCTTGGTAGAATGGTATTAGTACAATGAAAGTTGGCTTTTATCAGTTTTGTGTTATTCGATTAATATCATCACTCTTGCATGCTAAGGATAATAACAATAACTATTGAAGGAAGTAGTAAGGAAGTTATGATCTCATGAGTGTTTTAATATTGATAAGTCAAAGTGTTAATTAAGTGATTAATTAAGTAATTAATTGTAGTTAATATTTAGTCAACAATTCTAAGTGTTAGTGTCTTAACATTGAGAAGTAATCATACGTTGGAGCATGAGTTTAATTAAACAATAATTAGTTTGAGTCTCTGTGGGAACGAACTAGAAAGTATTCTATATTACTTGTGAATGCGTATACTTGCGTGAATATTAGCGCGTGTTTTCGCCCTAACAAGTTTTTGGCACCGCTGCCGGGGACTCGGCGTATTTGTTTAGTTTATGTACTTACCATCATTGGTCATTAGGACTCAGTGATTAGGACGTAGTTGTTATTTATTGTTTCTGGTTGTGTTTCAGGTACTTACGCGAACATTTATGCAAACTCGTTCTCGTACTCGCAAGAGGACTTTAGATACAGCTGAGGAGACAGACGAAGTTCTTGATATTTCGGAGAAGATAGATTTTGAAGATTCGGATTCAGGAACTGAGCAGAAAGAACCAGTAATCATGGGTGATCGTATTGTTCAGGTTGATCCAGCTCTTATGGACTTTTCTTGGCCTAAAATTGATGACATTCAGCCAAGCATTCTTCATCCGGCTATTCAAGCTAACACCTTTGAAATCAAGCCGGGCACTATTCAGATGGTGCAGAATTCTGTTTCTTTTGGAGGAGCTGCAACTGAAGACTCCAACATGCACATAAGGAATTTTGTCGAGATCTGCAGCACTTTCAAGTATAATGGAGTAACTGATGAGGCTATCAAGCTAAGACTTTTCCCATTCTCACTGAGGGATAAAGCTAAGGCCGGTTACATTCTGAACCAGCTGGGTCCATCACTATTTGGCAAGATCTTGTGCAAAAGTTTCTGGTGAAGTTTTATCCGATTGCAAAGACTTCTGCTATGAGGAGTGCTCTTACTCAGTTTGCGCAGCAACCTACAGAATCTATGTGCGAAGCTTGGGAACGCTACAAGGAAATGTTGAGAAAGTGTCCACATCATGGAATGCCCGATTGGATGGTGATCACTGGTTTCTATAATGGTTTTGGGGCCCAATCTCGGCCCATGCTCGATGCAGCAGCTGGAGGCGCCTTATGGGCCAAAAGCTATACTGAGGCTTATAATCTTATCGAGACTATGGCTGCAAATGAGCATCAAAACCCAACTCAGAGGATGATGCCTGGGAAGGTAGCAAGTATTCTGGAAGTCGATGCAGCCACTGCTATTGCAGCGCAGCTCCAGGCGCTGTCGATGAAGGTTGATTCTCTAGCTATATATGGAGTTAATCAAATAGCTATGATCTGTGAGCTTTGTGCAGGTTCTCATGCTACAGATCAGTGTTCTCTTGTCAATGAATCTGTTCAGTATGTGAATAATTATCAGCGACAACAGCAGCCTGTGCCAGCTACTTATCATCCTAACAATAGAAATCATCCAAATTTCAGATGGGGTAATAATCAGAATGCTATTCAGCCACCATATCAGCAAGGTGTGAGTAAACAGTTTAATACACCTGGATTCCAGCAACCATAGCAGTATGCTCAAAGGCAATCATATCCTCAACAGGGAAGTGCAGCTACACCTACTAGTGCTGATTTTGATGAACTTAAGCTGTTATGCAAGAGTCAGGCGGTTGCTATCATGACCTTAGAAAATCAAATCGGTCAAATAGCCAATATAGTGCTAAATCGTCAACCTGGCACACTCCCCAGTGACACGGAAGTATCAGGCAGAAAGGAAGCTAAAGAGCAAGTCAAGGCTATTACCTTAAGGTCTGGGAAAGTTGCTGATGAAAAGGCAAAAGAAGGAGAAGCTGAAATTAGGGATGAAGAAGCTAAGCAAAAGGAGAAAGCGGCGGAACCAAGGAAGACTACTGTTGAACACACTCTGCCTGAGGGTAATACAGGGGAGAAACAGCTCTATCCTCCACCACCTTTTCCTAAGAGATTGCAGCAACAAAAGTTGGATAGACAGTTTGGTAAGTTTCTGGAGGTGTTCAAGAAACTTCACATCAATATACCTTTCGCTGAGGCTCTGGAGCAAATGCCTAGTTATGCGAAGTTTATGAAGAGTATTCTTTCAAGGGAGGTGAAACTGGATGACCTTGAGACCGTTGCTCTCACGGAAGAATGTAGCGCTGTTCTGCAGCAAAAGTTACCTCCAAATCTTAAAGATCCAGGTAGCTTCACCATTCCTTGCACCATTGGCAAGTTGACTTTTGACAAGTGCCTTTATGATTTGGGAGCAAGCATCAATCTGATGTCGTTGTCGATCTTTAAAAAGTTGGATTTGCCTGATCCAAAACCCACATACATGTCTCTCCAATTGGCTGATCATTCTATTACTTACCCAAGGGGCATAGTGGAGGATGTGCTAGTCAAGGTGGATAAGCTCTTCTTTCCTGCAGATTTTGTTATTCTAGATTTTAAGGAAGATAAGAAGATTCCCATAATCTTGGGAAGACCTTTCTTGGCTACTGGCCGTACCTTGATAGATGTGCAGAAAGGTGAACTTACTATGCGGGTACAAGATCAGGATGTGACCTTCAACGTGTTCAAGGCCATGAAATTCCCTACAGAAGATGAGGAGTGCTTAAAAGTGGATGTGATTGATTCTGCGGTTACTTCAGAACTCGATCGCATGCTAATGTCTGATGCATTGGAAAAGGCCTTAGTGGGGGATTTTGACAGTGATGATGAAGATGGCAACGAGCAATTACAATATCTGAATGCTTCTCCCTGGAAGCGAAAGCTGGACATGCCATTTGAATCTCTTGGTACTTCTGACCTCAAGAATGCTGAAGGAAAGCTCAAACCATCAATTGAGGAAACACCTACCTTGGAGCTCAAGCCATTACCTGAATACTTGAGGTATGCTTTTTTAGGTGATGCATCTACTTTACCTGTTATTATTGCATCTGACCTTTCAGGTAGTGAGGAAGACAAGCTCTTAAGGATTTTGAGAGAATTCAAATCAGCTATTGGATGGACCATAGCAGACATCAAGGGGATCAGCCCTTCATATTGTATGCATAAAATTCTGCTAGAGGAAGGTAGTAAGCCAACTGTTGAATAGCAGCGCAGACTTAATCCTATCATGAAGGAGGTAGTGAAGAAAGAAATTCTGAAATGGCTCGATGCAGGCATCATTTATCCTATTTCTGACAGTTCTTGGGTGAGCCCCGTACAATGTGTGCCTAAGAAAGGAGGTATCACTGTGGTAGCAAATGAGAAGAATGAGTTCATCCCCACTCGTACAATTACAGGATGGAGAGTATGCATGGATTACCGAAAGTTGAACAAAGCCACGAGGAAGGATCACTTCCCTCTTCCATTCATTGATCAGATGCTTGACAGGTTGGCTGGTCATGAGTATTATTGTCTTCTGGATGGCTATTCAGGGTATAATCAGATTTGTATTGCACCAGAGGATCAGGAAAAGACTACCTTTACTTGTCCATTTGGCACGTTTGCTTTTCGCAGAGTTTCGTTTGGGTTATGTGGCGCCCCGGCCACTTTTCAGAGATGTATGATGGCTATATTCTCTGACATGATTGGAAATAATGTCGAGGTGTTCATGGACGACTTCTCCGTCTTTGGATATTTGTATGATGAATGTTTAAATAATCTTCGTGCCGTACTCAAAAGGTGCGTGGAAACTAATTTGGTGCTCAATTTGGAGAAATGTCATTTTATGGTGCGACAGGGCATTATTCCCTGTCGCACCATAAAGTGACATTTCTCCCAGTTGAGAACCAAGTTGGTCTCAACACACCTCTTAAGAATGTCGCCCAGATTTTGCAAGCACTCATCAAATGAATCGCCAAACACAGAGAAATCATCCATAAACACCTCCACATTCTGACCAATCATGTCAGAGAAGATGTTGTGCATATGTTGTGTACTTGATGATTTCATAAATAAAACATCTAAGTAGATTTTACTTAGTGAAATTATGTAGCACTCGATGGATAAGAATTATAGTCCCGACGGATGATTAACCTATTATCCATCGAGTGAGTAGCTTATGTAATAATAAGTTTGTAGCACAGTTATGTATGCACCTTTGTATAGAATCTGTAGTAGCATATAAGTCATGTTGACTTTAACTAGATATGCAGAATAGATTGATTAATTGTACATAAATGATGTCTTGTAATTCTGCATAAGTGATATAGAGTCAAGTGCCAAAATAGCTACCGACGGATGATTAACAAAGCCATCGACGGATGATCAAATGACTATCAACGGATGTTTAATATAGCAGTCGACGGATGATCAATTAAATCATCAACGGATGTTCTGAAAGTCGACGGATGATCATATGAAGAATTCAAACAGCAGTTGAACAGTGAAAGCTGACACACAGCCGTCGAGATGTATACAAACACACTGTGGAAGCCCATTAACTGGGTAATAGAGGACGAAAAGTAGCAAAGCTTAAGACTGTTAGATTTTATATTTGTTCAGTCTTTTTGACTTTGTAATCTTGGTATTATATAAACCAAGAGAGTAGCAAATAGAAAAATAACTGAGATAGCTGAGAAACACAAAAAAACAGAGAAATCTTTGTAAGCAGAATCATTAGCATTTCCTGTATTCTCAGTAGTTCCATTTGTAAGCAGCTGTGAGCATTTCTGCACACAGAGTCCTCTCGATATATTTTATATATCTCTGGTGGAATTGTTTAAATCCACCAGAAAGTTTTTAAAGCCTCTTGTTTTTAATTACTTATGTTTTGATTCAATTAAGTTTACATTCCGCATTGTGCTAATCAAAATAAATATATCTATAATCGAGTTGAACATTTTTATTTCAAGAAAAAGGTTCAAGAATTCCATTCAACCCCCCTTCTGTAATTCTTGCTATATTGTTAAGGGACTAACAATTGGTATCAGAGCAAGCTCTTAATCTACAAAGAGTTTAAAGATCAAAACAATTCAGTAAGATGAACAAGAAAGATGTTGGAGTCAAGATTCCTTTTCTTGATAAAGATAATTACCATCATTGGAAGGTAAAGATGCATCTTCATATGCTTTCTCAAGATGAGGCCTATGTGGACTGCATAGAAAGAGGCCCTCATGTTCCAATGAGAGCTGCAACAGGAAACGAGCCATCTGTTCCAAAGCCAAGGCATGAATGGTCTGATCCTGATATTGAACAAGTCAGGAAAGATAAAAAGGCCATGAACATTCTGTCCAATGGTGTTGATGCAGACATGTTTGATAACATCATCAACTGTAAAACTGCCAAGGAAGTTTGGGACACAATACAGATAATTTGTGATGGCACTAAGCAAGTAAGAGAAAATAAAATGCAGCTCCTGATTCAGCAATATGAGCATTTTCACAATGAAGAAAGTGAGTCACTCACTGACATTTTTAGTAGATTCCAAAAACTACTAAATGCTCTTAAGTTGCATGGAAGAGTCTATCAGACTAAAGACTCCAATATGATATTTCTCAGATCTCTTCCAAAGGAATAGAAACCAATGACAGCCTCATTGAGAAACTCACAAGATTATAAGGAGTTTACTTTGGAGAGACTGTATGGCATTCTGAAGACCTATGAGCTTGAGATAGAGCAGGATGAAAGAATGGAGAGAGGAAAGAAGAAAGGAGGATCCATTGCGCTAGTTGCTGATCTGGAAAAGGAGAAGAAAGTGAAGATGAAAGCTGTAGAATCAACTACAAAGGTCTGTGAGAATAAGGGTAAGGGGCTAGCTGCAGAAAGTGAAGATTCATTGAGCCAAGATGACATGGAGGACATTGATGAGCACCTAGCATTTCTTTCAAGAAGATTTGCCAAGCTCAAGTTCAAGAAGAACTTTGGAGCAGCCAAGCCAAATAGAAACATGGTGGATAAGTCAAAATTCAAATGTTTCAAATGTGGCTTGGCAGGGCATTTTGCAAATGAGTGTAGAAAGTCAGATTCCAGTAAGAAATGGTTTGAGTCTGTGGATTATAAGCAAAAATACTTTGATCTACTCAAATAAAAGGAAAGGGCTTTTATTACACAAAAGAATGACTGGGCAGCTGATGGTTTGGAAGAAGATGAAGATGTCAGCTATGCCAATCTAGCCCTAATGGCCAAGTCTGATAAAACAGAGACAAGTTCCTCAAGCAATCAGGTAATCACTACAAACCTTGCACATTTATCTAAAGCTGAGTGTAATGATGCAATAAATGATATGTCTACAGAATTGTATCATTTGCGTGTTACACTTAAGTCTCTCACTAAAGAAAATGCTAAAATCAAAGAAAACAACTTGTTTTTAAGTGAGAGGAATAATGTGCTTGAGTCTCAGTTTGTTGAGTTTGAGAAACTAAAAATTGAGTGTAAGATTACCAAGGAGGAATTAACTGAGTCCTTGAAAAAGGAAGAAATTTTGAAGAAGCAGCTCGAGCGTGAACAAGAGGTGATTAAAGCATGGAAAACATCCAGGGATGTTCATGCTCAAATCACCAAAGTTCAAGGAATTGAGTCTTTTTGTGATGAAGCCTGGAAAAAGAATAAAGAGAAACTAGAACCTATTTTTGTAGATGGGTTGCTGACAGATGTAGACTCGACGGATAATGAGGACTATCCGTCGGATAACAAAAAATGTTATCCGTCGAATGATAAAAATCCTCATCCGTCGGCTGTAAGAAAACCCATTAGCAAAGCCAAATTAATCAAGCTAAATGATAATTATGGGTCTGTTTCCAAGAACTTTATTTCAGGAGAGTCAAGTCAAGCTAAGAAAGAAAAAAAGGCAAATGTTGGTCACATGACTGTCAAACAGTTAAGTGACAGACTTGAGAAAATAGAGGTAAAAACAGATACTAAAAAGAAAAACAATAGGAATGGTAAAGTAAGGATTAACAAACACAATAACTACACACCTGATAAATATGCCCCTAGAAAAATCTGTGTCAAGTGTGGTAGTGTAAATCATTTGTCAGTTAATTGCAAATCTGCCATGCCTACTCCCATGTCTGTTCAGCCTCAATTTCCTAACATGAATGCCATGCCTCCCATGCCTGTTAATACTATGCCTACACAGAACATGAATGCACAGTTTTCTAATATGCCATTTGCACTTAATCCATATTATGCTGCATACAATATGCCTCAAATGCCATTTAGCATGCCTTACTGGAATAACATGTTTGCACCAAGCATGTCATTTCCTGTTAGCCATAATATGCATGATAATTCTGTTGCATTAAATGGTTTCAAAGGCCCAACCCAAATGACTAAGGAAGAATCTGAAATTCCTAAGTCAAATGAGTTAAGACCTAAGAAACAGAAGAAGAAAGCTAACAAGGCAGGACCCAAGGAAACTTGGGTAGCAAAATCAACTTGATTTGATTTTGATGTGTGCAGGGAAACAGAAAGAATATTTGGTACTTGGATAGTGGCTGTTCAAGACACATGACTGGTGATTCTACCCTGCTCACAGAGTTTAAGGAGAGAGCTGGCCCAAGTAATACTTTTGGAGATGACAGCAAAGGTTATACTGTGGGATATGGCTTTATTTCAAATGATAATGTCATCATTGAAGAGGTTGCCTTAGTGGATGGTCTCATACACAATCTGTTGAGTATCAACAGCTTTGTGACAAAGGCAACTCAGTAACCTTCAACAAAGAAGCCTATGTTGTGACTAACAATCAAAACAACAAAGTGGTTCTCACTGGTGTGAGAAGAGGAAATGTGTACCTAGCTGACTTCAACTCAACTAAAGCAGAATCTGTAACTTATCTTCTCAGTAAAGCAAGTCAAGATGAAAGTTGGCTATGGCACAAGAAGCTATCCCATTTAAACTTCAAGACCATGAATGAGCTGGTAAAGAAAGAACTAGTAAGAGGCATTCTTCTAGTGGAGTTTACAAAGGATGGACTGTGTGATGCCTGCCAAAAAGGGAAGCAGATCAAAGCATCATTCAGGAAGAAACTTGATTCAGCAATTAAAGAGCCTCTGCAACTGCTTCACATGGATTTGTTTGGACCAGTCAATGTATTGTCAATTTCAAAGAAAAGATTTTTCCTAGTAATTGTAGATGATTTCTCAAAGTTCTCTTGGACATATTTCCTAAAGTCTAAAGATGAGGCTAGTGAAATCATCATCAATCACATAAGGCAAGTTAACAATCATCCTAATTTCAAAGTTAGAAGAATCAGGAGTGACAATGGAACTGAGTTCAAGAACTATGTCATGAGAGCATTTTGTGAGAAAAATGGGATCTTGCATGACTTTTCAGCAGCAAGGACTCCACAACAGAATGAAGTAGTGGAAAGAAAGAACAGATCTCTTATTGAAGCTGCAAGGACAATGCTTGAAGAATCAAAATTACCAACATATTTCTGGGATGAAGCTGTAAACACTGCATGCTACACTCAGAACATCTCTCTGATTAATCAAGCAAGATGCATGACTCCTTATCAATTGTTCAAGAACAAGAAGCCAACTCTAAACTTTTTTCATGTCTTCGGCTGTAAATGCTATATTCTGAGAAATCAAATTGATCAAAATGGGAAGTTTGATGCTAAAGCAGATGAAGGAATTTTTGTTGGATATGCTGTTGGTAAAGCATATAGAGTCTACAATCTAAGAACCAACATTGATGTGGAATCTATACATGTTGTGTTTGATGATAAAAAGATTGAAGGACTGAAAGATGGAGATTACCATGAGAGCCTCAAATTCCATAATGTTGAGATGGTCATTGATGGAAGTGATGATGAGAGTGATCAAGAAATAGTGTCTAAGGATAATGCAGACAAATCTACCACCAATGAAGCACAAAACTCAACATCCATCGAGTTGTAAGATATTTCATCTGTCGGAAGGCAATCTGTGTTATCCGTCAGTAGACAACCTGCCTCATCCGTCAGTATTCAAAATTCACCATCCGTCGGGTTATCAAAAGGAGCAGGAAGTCAAGGCAGATCACCCATAGAAAGTACCCCTTTCTCAAATCAAAGATCCACAAACTCAGGGGGGGTTTCTAGCACTCAAAACTCAATCACACATCAAGAAAACATTGAGGTCTCTTCATCTGGAGCTAATCTACCTCAACCAAGGAAATGGACAAAAGATCACCCCTTTGACCTGATTATTGGTGATGTTCCTTCTAGAGTTCAAACAAGAAGAGCAACTCAGGAAGAATGTCTATACAGCAGCTTTCTGTCAAAGGAAGAACCAAAGAAGGTAGAAGAAGCTTTGTTAGATCCTGATTGGATTTTAGCTATGCAGGAGGAGCTAAACCAAATTTGAAAGGAATAAAGTATGGAAGCCGGTACCCAAGCCTAAAGGAAAGAATCCAATAGACACCAAATGGGTATTCAGAAACAAGATGGATGAAAATGGCATAGTAGTAAGGAACAAAGCTAGATTGGTTGCTAAAGGCTATTGCCAGCAAGAAGGAATAGATTTTGATGAAACATTTGCTCCTGTTGCAAGACTTGAAGCCATCAGAATCTTCTTAGCCTATGCAGCCCATGCCAATTTCAAGGTCTATCAAATGGATGTCAAAAGTGCCTTTCTGAATGGAGATTTGGAGGAAGAAGTGTATGTTAGTCAGCCTCCTGGCTTTGAAGATCTAAATTTTCCAGAGTATGTCTATTATCTACTGAAAGCACTTTATGGACTGAAGCAAGCACCTAGAGCCAGGTATGACACTTTATCAAAGTTCCTTTTGGAAAATCACTTCACAAGAGGTACTGTAGATAAAACTTTATTTTTCAGAAATGTTAATGGCTCTAGCATACTTGTTCAAATTTATGTAGATGATATTATTTTTGGCTCTACAGATGAGAAACTTTGTAAAAAGTTTGCCAAACTGATGCAAAGTAAGTATGAAATGAGTATGATGGGAGAACTAACTTACTTTCTTGGTTTACAAGTTAAGCAAGTTAGTGATGGAATATTCATTAGTCAAACTAAATATATTTTTAATCTTTTAAAGAAGTTTGATCTAATGGATTGCACATCTGCAAAAACCCCCATGGCCACTGCAACTAAGCTTGAACTAAACACTACTGAAAAGTCTGTGGATATTTCAAGCTATAGAGGCATGGTTGGCTCACTTCTGTACTTAACAGCTAGTAGGCCAGATATAATGTTTGCTACATGTTTATGTGCTAGATTTCAGGCTGATCCTAGAGAGTCTCACTTGATAGCTATTAAGAGAATTTTCAGATATCTCAAGGGAACACCAAAACTTGGCATTTGGTATTCTAGAGATTCTGGTTTTGATCTAACTGGTTATTCAGATGCAGATTATGCAGGTTGCAGAATTGACAGAAAAAGCACAACAGGAACTTGTCAATTTCTAGAAAACAAGCTTGTGTCCTGGTTCAATAAAAAGCAAAATTCAGTTTCTACTTCTACAGCTGAAGCTGAATATATTGCTGCTGGCAGTTGCTGTGCACAGATTTTATGGATGAAAAATCAATTGCTAGACTATGGTTTGCAAGTTGAGAGGATTCCTGTTTTCTGTGATAACACAAGTGCAATTGCCATCACTGAAAATCCAGTGCAACATTCAAGGACAAAGCACATAGACATCAAGTACCATTTCATAAGGGAACATGTAATGAATGGTACTGTAGAGTTACATTTTGTTCCAAGTGAGAAGCAACTTGCAGATATCTTTACCAAGCCACTGGATGAATCCACCTTTTCTAGGTTGGTAAGTGAGTTAGGTATGCTTAATTACTCTTGAATTTATCTGAGTTATTTTGCAAGTTGAAATGTAGCCAGAAATTTAGCGGATTTTTAGTCATGGATGAAATTTTGGCTAAGTCAAAATTTGCATCTCGACGGATGACCATTATCCATCGAGTTGAGTCATCCATCGATATACTAATTGCAAATAAAAATCAATTACTTTTCTAGAATCTTTTAAAACTCGACGGATAATAGTTTATTCTCATCCGTCGAAGTGTCTAAATCTTAACCGTTAATTCCCTGAACATTATCCATCGAGTATACTTACAGTTTGTAAGCATTACATGACGGATAATGGGTGGAATTTTTACAGTTTATTTTCAAAACGGCTATTTTAGGCAATTTCTATTGGTTAATTTACTCTTCTTTATTATTTTTATCCGTTGTTTTTGAGAGAGTATAAAAGCTTATTTCATTTCAATTATTTTTTGTTATCATTCTCAAATTCAACTGCTTTTATTTCATTCTCTCTCAAGCAAATATTCTCTTTCTCTTCAAACTTTCATTCTCTAACAATGGCACTTGTAGTAAAGATTATGTCTCAGACTGGGTTCATTTATGAGAAGAACAACTTCACTGCTTTGGTCAATAAGGGTATTCAGCAATCAGAAGACTATCACAAGATGATGGACTTCGTGAAGAACTGCAAGTTAAGTTATGTCATGCTTGAATCACCCACAATTTTCTGTGAAGTTGTTGAAGATATGTGGACCACTGCAATCTACAACTCTACTGACAAAACCATCACTCTAACTATCAAAGGTAATGAGTTTTGTATCAATAGTGATGTGATAAAAGCATGTTTCAAAATTCCTGATGATAATGTAACTTCACCACACACTGACACTGATATTATCAATATGCTTAATTCCATGCATTATGCACTTCCTACTACCAAGCTAAGTGATATTAGAAGATTAGGTCTTAGGAAGGAATGGAGTTTCATGTGTGATGTTGTGACTAAAGTTTTCTCTGGAAAAATCAGTAATTTTAATTCTGTGAACATTTCCATGCTTAACATGTTATACATGCTAGTTACAGATAAATTTTACAATTTCAGTGACCTTCTCCTGTATGAGTTAGGTTTTAAACTAGGTGAGTTAGCCAAAAGGGGAAAGAATGTATATTATGCTAGATTTTTTATACAGTCACTCTTAGGACTGAGAGAGGAGAGTGCATTGATTGAGAGGCTGGGTTGCTCCCAGGCAAAAGGAGAGGAAAAGAGTGAATCTCAGCAATCCATTTATTCAGGATTGGCAAAAGTGAGTGAGAGGAGTCCCACCTTAGTAGGTGAAGGTGAGGGTGTGAGGGTGGGGAGCCAGGGTGAGACCCTGATGTAACAAAAGAGAGATTATGAGAGAAAGGCAGGTACAGGAGAAATAAGGGTGGATCCAGCCATTGCTAGTGAGTCAATGATTGTGAATGATGCTGAAAAGGGAAGACAATTTCAGCAACATTACAAAGCTGAAATTGATAACATTTCCTTAAATGCTGACACTTTTACTCATCCTATGTCAGCCTATCAATTTTTGGCTGCTCAGGGCAATGTGGAGACAGAATAGACCTTGAATCTAGTACACACCTCAGAATCTCTTCAAAGAGATAAAGCTGCTGTCAATAGGATGCCTTCTCAAGCTGGTGAGCCATCTGAAGAATTTGGAGTAAATTCTAATGATGATGACTCTGTTTCTTTGGATGGAAGCATGAACTTAGGGGGAGATGAAGGCCCAAGTTCTGTTTTAAATTTACCTGGATGGGCATGGACAAAGGAATTTACACCAGGACAATTTGATGTGTCTTTGGTCAAGCAAGTGATGGCTATTCAAAAGGCCCTTCAGGAAACTTTAGATGTTGGTACCAAGGCTATTCTTCAAGCTCACCTAGACTCTCTACATCTCATGAAGATCCAGCACTTAAGACAGAATATGAGTGTGGATGAACTAAAAAGAGATATAGCTGACTTGAAGACATACAATTCTGAGAAGCTGGATTCAGTAATGTCATATGGTACCATGCAAGATCTATTACTAAGATTGAGGAGAGAATCAGATTCTAAAAAGAAGCTAGCCAAGCTGGAAAACAGAGTTCAAGTTATTGAGAATTCAGTGGCTATCCTTCTTCAAAATCAACAGACTCGGACAAATCTTCTCATGCAACTGGCTAAAGCACAAGGCCTAACTCCTCAACTTGATGATAACAAAAAGGGGGAGAGAGAATCAAGTAAGGGGGAGAAAGGACCAACGGAGGGGGAGAAACTTCAAGTACAAATCAGTAAAGTAATTGTACCTTCAATTACAATCTCCAAGCCAACAGTTGTAGATGGTATAGATCTAATTAAAGCAGCAGCAGCAAACTTGAAAGTTGCTGAAAAAGGAAAGTTGAGTTTGATCAACTGGAATAAGATTGATGAGGAGATACAGAAAAAGTTTGAACTAGTCAAGGAGCCAGTTCAGTCAGCCATCCATCACTCTCATGTCAAGCCAATCAGTGTGAATGAGATGAGCATGAACTATCTGGAAAAAGGATAATCTTCCTGCATCAAGTCTACAAAGGCTGAAACAATTCTTAAACCAAGGGCAAATTATCCAAAATCATCTTGGAAGAACCCTATGGACACTGTGTATGAGACACCCAAGCCTGATGAAAAGAACCTTCTGTCAAGATCTATTGTCTTCTATAAAGATCCAGCTGATTCAGCTTTAAAAAGGAGAATTGCTAAGATATTCAGAAATGGAAAGGAAATTTGTGTGGTAGCTGGACATCCATAATTTGCTCAAGCAAAGAAAGAAGAAAAAGCCAGATTAAAGCAGGAAAAGAGGCAAGCTACTCTAGATGCAAAGAAGTCTAAACAAAAGAAAGAACAGATTGTTATCCTGGCCAAGCTACAGGCTGTAAACTATTCTCAACAAATTCCCTCTCAACCATCTGAAGCTGCTGAATCAAAGAAGAAAATTAAAGAAAAGAAGAAATCCCCAAGGAAGAAAGAATTGGCTAGAAGAACAAAGAGGAAATTGGATGTTGTTGACAAGGAATTGGAAGATCAATTTCCTAAGGAATCCACTCCAGCTACAACTCAAGCATCAAAGCCCTCTGTGGTATTTGAAGACATAAGGGTGGTGGATCCCTACAGGAACATACATGGTGAACCTATTGTGCCAAAGGATGAGGCAATAGAGTGGGATAAAATACCAATTCCTGACTTCAACTTACCAATCCTTAGCAAGCCAAAAAGGACAAAGTCAAGGGCAGTCAAGAAAGTGAAGCTGTCACCTCTCAAATCCAAGTCAGTAGTTAAAGCTCAACCCAAGGTCAACAGGGGAGACTACTTGTACTTGTGTGACATCAAAGAATTTTCAGATCTAAATCTTTATCTGGATGAACTGGATGAAGTAAGGACAATTGATGCATACAGAAACCTACCTGAAAGGTTGGTGTTCAAGTACAAAGGAGGAAGGGAGATTCAGTGGCCACTTCACAGGATTCTTCAAAAAAGCCAAGCTGTGCTGATTAAAGTCTATTCATCCTTCAAGAAAAACTTTGGTTTCAATTTAACTGCAAGAAGACTAGTATTGAAGAAGATTGAAGAGCTGAGGAGTGTTAGAGCTAAAGATGCACTCCCAAAGACTCTAAGCATCCCATACACAGGGAGAAGAGTGCATCTAAGGCCCTACTGGCTGATGGAATTCATGGATGACAAGGGTGTAAGAAGATTCTTCAGATTAGAAGACCAATTGAGTATATCTAGCAATGAGACTCTCTTGGAAATGCAAGAAAAGCTAGATCTCTCAGAATCTGATGAACTAGAATTCCACAGGCAGCTCCAGAATCAAATTGAAGAAAATAACAGAAAGCTTGGAAGAAGATCCAGACCTTCAAGGAACTAGAAAAATCTGCTCAGGCTAGAGGAGCATCTTGAATTGACTGTGAGCCAAACCTTTCTCATTTTAATTAATTGAAGCACTTTCAGTTTTATCTACTTATCTTTAAAGATATATGTTCAGGATGTTTTGTTATCATCAAGTATCTCTTAATTTATGGCTATAATTCCAGTAGACATAAATTGGGGGAGATTGTTGTGCATATGTTGTGTACTTGATGATTTCATAAACAAAACATCTAAGTAGATTTTACTTAGTGAAATTATGTAGCACTCGACGGATAAGAATTATAGTCCCGACGGATAACTCATTATAGGCCCGATGGATGATTAACCTATTATCCATCGAGTGAGTAGCTTATGTAATAATAAGTTTGTAGCACAGTTATGTATGCACCTTTGTATAGAATCTGTAGTAGCATATAAGTCATGTTGACTTTAACTAGAAATGCAGAATAGGTTGATTAATTGTACATAAATGATGTCTTGTAATTCTACATAAGTGATATAGAGTCAAGTGCCAAAATAGCTACCGACGGATGATTAACAAAGCCATCGACGGATGATCAAATGACTATCAACGGATGTTTAATATAGCAGTCAATGGATGATCAATTAAATCATCAACGGATGTTCTGAAAGTCGACGGATGATCATATGAAGAATTCAAACAGCAGTTGAACAGTGAAAGCTGACATACAGCCGTCGAGATGTATACAAACACACTGTGGAAGCCCATTAACTGGGTAATAGAGGACGAAAAGTAGCAAAGCTTAAGACTATTAGATTTTATATTTGTTCAGTCTTTTTGAATTTATAATCTTGGTATTATATAAACCAAGAGAGTAGCAAATAGAAAAATAACTGAGATAGCTGAGAAACATAAAAAAAACAGAGAAATCTTTGTAAGCAGAATCATTAGCATTTCCTGTATTCTCAGTAGTTCCATTTGTAAGCAGCTGTGAGCATTTCTGCACACAGAGTCCTCTCGATATATTATATGTATCTCTGGTGGAATTGTTTAAATCCACCAGAAAGTTTTTAAAGACTCTTGTTTTTAATTACTTATGTTTTGATTCAATTAAGTTTACATTCTGCATTGTGCTAATCAAAACAAATATATCTATAATCGAGTTGAATATTTTTATTTCAAGAAAAAGGTTCAAGAATTCCATTCAACCCCCCTTCTGTAATTCTTGCTATATTGTTAAGGGACTAACATAATATAGCCATCATGCATCTCTGAAATTTGGCAAGTGCCCCACACAAACCAAAAGAAACTCTTCTAAAGACGAAAGTACCAAATGAACAAGTGAAAGTAGTTTTTTCCTGATCCTCCGGAGCAATGCAAATCTGATTATAGCCCGAATAGCCATCCATAAGACAGTAATACTCATGCCTAGCCAATCTGTCAAGCATCTGATCAATAAACGGTAGAGGGAAGTGATCCTTTCTCGTGGCCTTGTTCAGCTTCCTGTAATCCATGCAAACTCTCCACCCCGTGATTGTTTGAGTAGGAATGAGCTCATTCTTCTCATTAGCAACAACGGTGATACCTCATTTCTTTGGTATACACTGAACTGGACTCACCCAAGAACTGTCAGAAATGGGATAGATGATCCCTGCATCCAGCTATTTGAGAATTTCCTTCTTCGCAACTTCTTTCATGATCGGATTTAGCCTTCTTTGTTGCTCAACAGTAGGCTTGCTACCTTCCTCTAGCAGAATTTTATGCATACAATAAGAAGGATTGATTCCCTTAATATCTGCTATCGTCAATCCAATTGCCGATTTGAATTCTCTCAGAATTCTTACGAGTTTTTCTTCATCACTACCTGAAAGGTCAGATGCAATAATAACAGGCAAAGTAAATGTATCACCTAAAAATCATACCGTAAGTATTCAAGTAATGGTTTAAGCTCAAGTGTAGGAGCTTCCTCAATAGATGGCTTGAGGAGCTTGGGAGATTTATTCCGCTCCTCCATTTTAAGAGATTCAAAAGGCATATCCATCTTCCTCTTCCAAGGAGAAGTATTTAGATATTGCAATTGCTCATCACCTTCATCATCTTCATTATGTGAACTCCCCAACAAGGCCTTTTCTAAGGCATCAGACCTTAGTAATTGATCAAGTTCTGAAGTAACCACTGAATCGACCAACTCTACCTTTAAGCACTCCTCATTTTCCGTAGGCAATTTTATAGCATTAAACACATTAAAAGTTACATCCTGGTCCAGCACTCGCATGGTGAGCTCACCCTTCTGCACATCTATCAAGGTTCGACCAGTAGCCAAGAACAGTCTTCCCAAGATTATGGGAATCTTCTTATCCTCCTCAAAATCCAGAATTACAAAATCAGCAGGAAAGATGAGTTTATCCACCTTGACCAAAACATCCTCAACAATGCCTCACGGATATGTAATAGAAAAATCAGCCAGCTGCAGAGTCATATAAGTAGGTTTTGGATAAGGTAAGTCCAACTTCTTGAATATTGATAAAGGCATCAGATTGATGCTATCTCCCAAGTCACATAAGCATTTGTCAAATGACAATTTTCCAATGGTACAAGGAATAGTGAAGCTTCCAGGATCTTTAAGCTTCGGAGGCAACTTCTGTTGCAGCACAGCACTGCACTCCTCCATGAGAGCAACTGTCTCTAAGTCATCAAGCTTCACCTTCCGAGAGAGTATACCTTCCATAAACTTCACATAACTAGGCATTTGTTTAAGAGCTTCAGCGAAAGGTATGTTGATGTGAAGTTTCTTGAAGACTTGAACACCTCCAGAAACTTCTCAAACTACTTATCCATCTTTTTCTTCTGCAGCCTTTTTAGAAAGTACGGTGGAGGATAGATCTGCTTCTCCCCTGTATTACCCTCAGTAGGAGTGTGTTCAACAGTAGTCTTCCTTGGTTCCACTTCATCTTCCTTCTGTACTTCTTCCTTAACTATCGCTTCTTCATCCGAAACTTGAGAGTGTTCGGGATTTGCAACATTCCCAGACCTCAATGTAATTGCCTTTTCCTGCTCCTTAGCTTCCCTCTTTCCTGGTACTTTAGTGTCACTAGGAAGTGTACCAGGTTGACGATTTAACAAGACATTGGCAATTTGTCCAATTTGATTTTCCAAGGTCTTGATAGAAACCGCTTGGCTCTTGCACATGAGCCTCAACTCTTATAATTCATATTTTTCATTTGACTATTGTAGCTAGAGTTGTTGCCTTGGTGCATATTGCGGTTGCTGAAAACCAGGAGGGTTGTATTGCTTTGCTGGATACCGCTGATAAGGCTGTTGAACCGCATTCTGAGTGTTGCTCTAGTTAAAGCTAGGATGATTACGGTTATTAGGATGATAGGTGGCTGGTACAGGTTGCTGTGACCTCTGAAAATTGCTCACGAACTGAGCTGATTCACTAGAAATGGCACACTGTTCAGTCTCATGGGCACCAGCACAAAGTTCACAGACACTTGTGATCTGATTAACTCCATAATTAGATAGAGAATCCACCTTTATCATCAAACCCTTAAGCTGAGCAATTATAGCAGTAGTTGCATCCAACTCCAGAATTCCTGCTACCTTGCCCTGAGATAGTCTCTGAGTAGGATTCTGGCATTCATTAGCAGCCATCAGTTCAATTAATTCATAAGCTTCATCATAGCTTTTAGCCCACAAGGCTCCTCTTGATGCTACATCAAGCATGGGTCTAGGAGTAGCACCCAAACCATTATAGAAATAGTTAATGATCATCCAGTCAGGCATCCCATAATGAGGACACTTCCTAAACATCTCCTTATATTGATCCCAAGCCTCACATAAAGATTCTCCAGATTGCTGAACAAATTGAGTAAGTGCGTTTCTGATTGCAGCAGTCTTCGCCATAGGAAAAAATTTAGTTAAGAACTTTTACGCAAGATCCTTCCATTTGATGATAGACCCTAGTGGTAGAGAATACAACCAGTACTTAGCTTTATCCCGCAGAGAGAATGGGAAAAGTCTCAACTTAATAGCATCTTCTGAAACTCCATTGAACTTGAAAATGTCGCGGATCTCGATGAAATCTTTGATGTGCATGTTGGGGTCTTCTGTCGGAGAACCCCCAAACTGAACTGAGTTCTGTATCATCTGAATCGTGCTCGACTTGATCTCAAAGGTTTAGTCGAGATGGTTGGTCGAACAATGTTAAACTGAATATCATTGATCTTCAGTTGAGAGTAGTCCATCAAAGCTTGTCGATTTGCATCTGGTTCTCCAATCGCAATAAGAGGCTCTTCTTCTTTCTAAACTCAGATCTCTTCTTCAACTTTCTCCTCGACTACAACTTCTTCCTCAGCTTGATCCAGTATTCTCTTACGAGACTGAGAACGCGTATGCATACACGCTCGCTAGAGTACCTGAAACACGACAAGGAATTAAGTAAGTAACAATATCTGAGTCACTAAACTTTAACGACCAATAATAACAAACACATAAACTAAAAATTAACACTGCATCCCCGGTAGCGGCGCCAAAAACTTGTTAGGGCTAGAACACGCGTTAATATTCACACAAGTATACGTGATCGCAAGTAATATATAATAAATTCTAGTTCGTTTCCTTAAGGATAAGTTTAGGTTAATTTCAATCAATGTATTTATGCAACACTAGTAAGGCTATTATCCAATGCTAAGACGAATAACATATTGAGGTTGTTTATACTAAGATTAACTAAAAATTATACTAAAGAACACAAACTAGGAGATTAAAGAGAGTTGAATAATATATGACACAAACATGGGATTCTAACTTTATTAAATACTTCATTCAATAGCCTTTTCTTTCTTAACCTTAGCATGTAATGGTGATGACACTAATCAGATAACACAAAACGGATAAACATCAACTTTCGTTGTACGAATACCATACTACCAGACATCCACAAAAGAGATGAAAGCTGAATAGACACCAATTATATTGAGACCCTATATGTCTATAGAATTTGACAACATAACAGTTTAATGCATAAGGTATCTATCTTGATTATATAGGGCAAGTAAGATGGTTAAAATTACCTACGAATCATGCATATCACATACATGAACCTATGCTAGCATGGCAAGTTCTAAACCCTTAAATTCACTTTCGTTTCATTAAAGATTAACACACTATCTTACAAGTTCCCGACGCTCATAAGACGAATAAGTACAACCAATGCTAGGTTATCATACAATCACCACACATTAAGGTATCGAAACGAATTAACTAAAGAAATCCATAAATAAATCTGTTAGAACCCCATAATAATGATTAGCCCATAATCGGACTCATCATTTATGTGGGTTCCGATGAAAATATGGTATATGAACGTAGTCTTTATACTTAAATAAATTATAAACCAAGTATGAAACAAGAGTAAAGGTTCACGAATAAGAAAACTAGCATCCAAAGTTATAACTTAAAATAAAGAATCTTAGGCATAAACTAGATCTTCTTCGCCTTGGTTGAATTGTGCTCTACGGTCTTCTTACGCCTTCTTCTTAAGCTCTAGTACGTCTTCTTATGAAAAACGAGCATAAGTTGTGTATATATAGTAGCCCATGCAGAGTAGAAGTCCAACGGATCAAAATTCTATGAGAAATAGGATTTTAATTCCCGACCTGGCGCGGCAGCGCTGTTTCAGCGTGGGCGCGCTGACATTCGGCCATCCTGGCGCGGCCGCGCGCTATCACAACGCGTGTGCGCCGTCTCTCTGGAAAAAATTCTAACTTCTTTCTTTTCTTGCTGATTTGAGCTGGTCTTTTCATGAGCTTTTATTCTAGACACCATCCTAACACCCAATTAGCATCCAAACAATGCCAATTCACCTGTATTCCTTATAAATGCCCGAAATGCAAAAATACTACAAAAACACGTTTAAAATACTAACAACTTGAGTACAAAACATCAACCCAAAGCTTTACGGAGCGTTATAAAGTGTCAAAAATGCCACTTAACAATTTGTTTCATTTTCAAGACAATAACCTGAGTGTGTGTGTGTGTGTGTGTATTAATAAGTGTGGGGTTGTAGATGTGTTAGTATTTTTAATGTTGTACGAAGATAAGTGTTTAAACATGATTCAGGATGGTGTGGCCTCCTAAATCATTGACCCCGGATTTGGGGGCGTCACAGAAATGGTATCAGAGACTTGGGTTATCAAATCTTAGAAATGATAGGAGATAAAATATGTAGACATAAGAATAATAAGAATTAATCAGAACTTAACTCGAGTTCGTCTTTAGACTACTTGGTGTGGTTTTGACAGTTTTACTCTTAAGGGAATCCCGACTCTAAGCTAGTAACACCTTTCCTATTGTGTCAGGTACCAGTGGAGCCTATAGGGGAGATCGACCCTGTTGAGGACGTCATGCCACTTGAGCAAGACCCAACTTCTGAGCCGGAGGACCCACCTATTGATGACTCAAAGGATGACCCTACCGAGAATCCCCCAAAGGATGAGACTGACCTCCTTGCACCTATAGCAGATGATGCCGATGAGCCCCAGGATGATGGCATAGGCTGGACAGACATAGAGATGAACCATCTTCCAACTGTTGGCCCTTCTACCCCTCACCCAGGGATACTGAGCCCCTTACCCTCTATTGATGAGGATGATGATGATGAGATGGAGGCAGATACTTACGAGGCCTATGACTTTCCCTCCAGTGACCTTGACTCGCCCCTGCCACCCTCAACGACTGTGCATGTGGCAGTTCATGACTGGATTGTGGCTTAACTGAAAGTTGAGATCACCGCGGTGGCTGACCGCATTACTGAGTTACGTCAGGTGTTACTCACCAAAAGAGCTTCTAGACTTGGATAACCCGGAGACTTTAGGACTGCTTCCCCGGCCCTAGCTCACAGAGAGATCGACGGGATTGAGCTCCACACCCGGGTGCAGATGAGGACCACTGCGTTAGGAGGATATGTTCCAGTGGTCGATGCTGAGTTAATTCTCGCTGGAGAGATAAGGAGGGTCAGAGATCTCACACTCCGTGATATGGACTGAGGAGAGCAGTAGATATAGATGGACCTTGTGAGGGTCGGGTGACTTGTCACCATTTTGTTCAGATAGCTAGTAGAGGATAGCATTTCTAGCCCCACAGGGTGCCCGGTTTATGTATTTGGTATTTAGTATTCAGGATTTATGTATTTGGTAATTTATATTCTGGACTTATGTATGGATTTCCGGACGTATTTGTTTAACCCCAAGACATAGCCTGGGAGACCTTGTTATATAATATATATCAGTTGAGAAGTAATTGTCTTCACTTTATTATTGCACCCTCGATAAAAGTATACCAAATATTTGAATGCATGTGTACGTCCAAATAAATTAATCAAGGTATATATATGTGCAACTGTGTTAACACCACTTTTATTATCAGAACGATGCCACCCCGTAGGAGAGGAACTAGGGCTCATCCCACATAATTTGTTAATCAGAGGCAGGACGAACCTAACCATGTTGTAAATGAGGAAAGTGAGGAAGACTTAGATTACAATGAATTAGATGAAGAGGAATACGTGGAAGAAGAGGCTGAGGATACCCACCTAGAGGGAAACCCTATGAATCAATTTATGGATCTATTAAGGGCAAATATTAACCGACAACCTCTTCCACCACCACCACATGCTGCCCCGCCAACTGCTTCTACCGCCTTCAGGGCGTTCAAGTCCCTTAAGCCCCCAAATTTTCTAGGATATGATGACCCTGTTGAAGCACGGGCTTGGCTAAAGGAGATGGAGAAATCTTTCGAAATATTAGGTGTCGAAGAGCGACACAAGACCATCTTCGCCTCCTACATGCTAAAAGGAGAATCTAACTATTGGTGAGAGTCCAAGCGTAATCTTGAGACTGACGCAGTGATCCCGTGGGACGCCGTTGTTCCTAGACAAGTACTTCCCTAGGTTTATGGAGACTCGGATGGAGATAATTTTCCTGGAGCTAAAGCAGGACAAAATGACAGTGGCGGAATACAAGTCCAAGTTTACTGAGTTGTCCCGGTTTGTACCTGAGTTTGTTAATATGGAAGAAAAGAGGGCACGAAGGTTTCAGCTTGGTCTGAAATAATGGATTCAGAAATGAGTAGCTATGCTAGAGCTGACAGATTATGCCACCCTAGTGTAGAAGGCCTCGATCATGAAAGCAGGAAGTGAATAAAATTTGAAAGAGAAGAAAAGTAGGAAGAGAAAGATAGGAAGTCAAGGAGGATGAGGAACTGGGAATATGTGCCTTCCGAGAAGGTTTATTAGGGGAGTGGTGTCCCAACCTGCGAGAGGCCCCGGGTTTAGGAAGACCCCGAGTGAGAGTGTCGGCAAGGGCAGCGGGAAATCTAGGGCAACATTTCACAGTCAACCCCGAACCCCTATACCAGATTGTCGGACATGTGGAAAGTGACACCTCGGAGGACGTACCCAAGCAAGGGCCCCTCTAAAATGCTTTAAGTGGAACCAACCAGGACACCTTGCCCCAAGTTGCCCACAACCAGGGATAACATATTTCTAGTGTAGAAAGATAGGGCACATGAGGAAGGATTTCCCCCACATCAAGGCCTCATGCCTCAGGGATGAGCAGGGCTGCTTCCAACCGGCCTCCAACTGCTAGGAATTTCAACATTACCATTCATGATGTTGTCCGGAACACAGACGTAATAGCAGGTACCATTCTGTTAAATTTAGAACATGCAAATGTTTTATTTGATTCCGGAGCCACCAAGTCTTTTATATCTCGAGATTTTGTTAAAAAGATGAATCTTAATGTTATACCTTTATATGAGATATTACAAGTAGAAATAGCAAATCGATAGATTATTCATGTTAATCGAATACATCTCAATTGTGAGTTAAAACTAGAAGGGAAAGTCTTAGAGGTTGACTTGATCTCATTTGCCTTACGAGAATTAGATATAATCCTAGAAATGGACTGGCTATCCAATAATGGAGCACAGATAGATTGGGAGAAGAAAAATATAAAAATAAGAGTACAAGATGGAAAGGAGATTGTGTTTAAGGGTCAACGATAACCCCAGAAGTTTCTAAACATAGTCTAGACCAAGAGGTTGTTAAGAAAAGGGAATGAAAAATATTTGGCTTATGTAAAGGACACCAAAAAGGAAGTTTCTAACATACATGACATAACCGTAGTGAATGAATTTGAGGATGTCTTTCCGAAAGACTTCCCTATAGAACTAGCACTGGAACGGCGCCAGTGTCTAAGGCCCTATATAGGCTAGCCCCAGTCGAGATGAAGGAACTAGCTTCTCAACTGCAAGAACTACTAGACAAAGGGATGATAAGGTCAAGTGTGTCACCATGGGGTGCACCGGTTCTGTTTGTGAAGAAGAAGGATGGTAGCATGAGGCTATGCATAGACTATCGAGAGTTAAATAAACTGAGCATCAAGAATAGGTACCCTCTCCCCAGGATCGATGACCTATTCGACCAACTTAAAGGTGTTGTGCACTTTTCCAAGATAAACTTGAGAACAGGATAACACCAGTAGAGAATCAAAACCAAAGATATACCGACTGCCTTTCGCACTAGGTATTGACATTTATGAGTTCTTAGTCATGTCATTTGGGTTAACCAATGCACCTGCAGCCTTTATGGATTTGATAAACATAGTGTTCAAGAAGTACCTAGACATGTGTGTCATAGTCTTCATAGAGATATCCTAATCTACTCAAAGACAGAGCAAGAGCATGCAGAACATTTGAAAATAGTCTTAGAAATTTTGAGGAAGGAAAAGTTGTATGCTAAGTTCTCAAAGTGTGAATTTTGGTTGAAAGAGGTTCAGTTCTTAGGACACGTGGTAAGTATTAAAGGAGTACTAGTAGACCCATCCAAAATAGAGGCAGTATCCAATTGGGAAAGACCGACTACTTCAACCGAGGATAGGAGTTTTGTGGCTTAGCAGGGTATTGCCGAAGGTTTGTGCAAGAGTTTGCCAAGATAGCTGGCCCATTGACTAGACTTACCCGTAATACGGAGAAGTTTGTGTGGATGGAGAAATGTGAAGAGAGTTTTCAAGAGTTGAAAAGGATACTGGTGTCAGCACCAGTACTCGTGCTTCCCGATATGAAGGGAGAGTTTGTGATTTACAGCAATGCCTCGCACAAAGGGTTAAGATGTGTGCTCATGCAACACGGAAAAGTAATTATGTATGCCTCTCGACAGTTGAAGGAGTATGAGATAAAATACCCTACACATGACCTAGAACTAGCAGCCATAGTGTTTACCTTGAAAATCTGGAGGCACTACCAATATGGAGAGAAGTGTGAAATTTACACAGACCATAAGAGCCTCAAGTACATTTTTACCCAAAAAATATTAAACATGAGATAGAGAAGATGGCTAGAGCTGATAAAGGTTTATGATTGTGAAATCATGTACAACCCGGGTAAAGCCAATGTGGTGGTTGACTCTCTCTGTATGAAGGAGAGGATTAAGGCGATAATAACCTCTGAGTATTTAGTTAAGGAGTTCGAAAAGATGGAAATCGAATTCAGGATGACTGATAAGGGATCCGAAGGATTGTTTGAGATCAGATTACTACCGGAATTGGAGAAGAAGATACGAGTGTGCCAGGAGAAGAAAATGAGTGAAGAAAGAGAATCATTGATTGGTGAAGAGGTCAAGTGTGAGAAAGATGCGAGAGGGATCATGAGATATGCCTCCCAAATTTGGATTCCAATTGTTCAAGAACTGAAAGACGAACTGTTGCACTAAGGACACAGCTTCAGGTATTCAATCCACCCAGGAAGTATGAAGATATACCATGACCTAAAAGAATTTTATTGGTGGTCTAACATGTAAAGAGATGTAGCAGAGTGGGTCAGCAAGTGCTTGACCTGTCAGAGAGTAAAGGCTGAACATCAGCGACCGAGTGGACTATTACAGGCCCTGGAAATTCCAGCATGGAAATGGGAGCATATAGCCATGGATTTTGTAACAGGCGTACCAAGGACTAAAATGAATCACGATGCCAATATAGGTCATTATAGATAGACTGACTAAGTCCGTGCATTTCCTTCCAATCAACGAAAGGTACACAGTAGACACGCTGGTGGATATTTATCTAAAGGAGATCGTAGTGAGGCACGGATTTCCCGTTGCCATAGTGTCAGACATAGATCCAAGGTTTAACTTCCAAGTTTGGAGGAGCTTTCAAGAATGCGTAGGCACTAGACTGAACATGAGTACAGCTTAACACCCCCGGACAGACGGGTAAAATGAAAGGACCATTCAAACAATATAGGATATGATAAGGGTCTGTGCCATTGACTTTAAAGGAAGTTATAATGACCACTTACCTCTCATTAAGTTTTCCTACAAAAATAGTTATCATGCCAGCATAGGAATGCCCCCGTACGGAGCTCTTTACGGAAGGAGGTTCTTCTCTCCCTTATGTTGGGACGAGGTGGGAGAACATAAGATTCTAGGACCCGAGATGGTCCAGCTGACGCGAGAGACGGTAGGACTCATCAGGACGTGACTAGTAGCGGCTCAAGACAGACAGAAAAAGTATGCCGACCAGACCAGGAAGGATAGAGAATATGAAGTGGGAGATTCAGTATTGTTGGAAGTGTCTTCATGGAAAGGAGTGATGAGGTTCGGAAAGAAAGGGAAACTAAGCCCCAAATTTATTGGACCATTTGAAATCCTGAGGAGGATAGGACCGCTAGCTTACGAGCCCGCCTTGCCTCCTAACTTGCAACAAGTGCATAATGTTTTCCATGTGTCAATGTTAAGGAAGTACCATGCTGATGCACGATACGTGATAGAATATGAACAGGTGGACTTGCAACCGGACCTGACCTACATCGAGCAACCGGTGAGAGTAATGGGTCTGAAGGAACAAGTGCTGAGGAACAAGACTGTCAAGTTGGTCATAGTCTTGTTGAGAAACCAGAATGTTGAAGAATCAACTTGAGAACTAGAAGACACAATAAAAGAAAAGTATCCCCACCTATTTTCAAATTGATTCCGGGACGGAATCCTTTTAAGGGGGAGACTGTAATAACACAAATTTTTGGGACTTTATAAAATAATCGATGAATAGTAACCCTGACAATTGGGGAAAACTTTTTACTTCACACTATATTATGAATGATAAATTAAGTTTCCAAGTCGATATTATGATTATACGTACCACATGAGTGTATGTAAAAGTCGTTGGTTTTTGAAGAAACCAACTTTGTAAAACGACCTTATCTTGCGAACTATCGAGGAATACGAGTATCCCATCATAATCAATGATTTGGAATCCTGCGAGTAAAACTCAAGTACAATATTACAAAGTATAAAAAAATATATAAGAAAATGATTACCCCGCAAATCGCTTACGAGGATTTATCACAATAACGAACAAGCGGCCAAGTGAATACGTAAGCGAATAAATAAATGTATTAAACCCATGCAACTTCACATGCAATCCATGCAAATCAATTAGCATAAGATGCAATTAGATAATGCTAATCAAATAGTAAGTGAAATAGTAAGATGATATGATGAATAGTGGAAAGAGTAGTGTGCATGTCCTTGGATAACTTGTAGGTTTTGACAAAGGCCATACTTCTTGATTTGTTAAAAGATATACATATATAATAATTCACAAAATCAACCAACACATTAAAACATCACCAGGAAAGCAAAGCCAAGAAGCTCCCCCCCATCACCAAGCTCCACTCGGCTTTTCATTTAAATCGAAGAAACCAAATTCAAATCTTCAACTTCAAGCCATGGATAAATGATCAAATTAATTCCCAAGATTCCTCATCATTAAACTAAGGTAATATAAATCTTTCATTGCTTTTCATAGAGTTTTACTTGGTTAAATAAAGTGATGAAAGTAATGATGAATAGTGACAAATAGTAACTTCAAGTATTTTCTTGATTTTCTTAGAAAATTTAGGCTTCTTAAGCACACCAAGGACACACCAAGCATCATCCATCAAGAAGAGAACCTCTGAAGAAAAAAATAAAGGTATAAACCTTCTTTCAAACTTTGGTTGAGTTTAACTTTCAAGAAAATCATGGATCTTGGATAAAAGTATAGTTTTAATGGTTGGTTTTATGAGAAGTATTAGTATATTGGATGTTAAGGATGATGTTGTGGCCTCAAGAACATATTGGATGTTAAGGATGATGTTGTGGCCTTAAGAACATGATGTTCTTGAGTTGATTAAGTAGTTAAGATGTTGGATTATTTTTTGTTAATTAGTGATATAGAGTTAAAACAAAACAAGGATCGTTAACGTAACACCGTTATAATGCTCGAATCGTGACGCTTAGTTTTCTGCAAAGTTACAGGATGTATAAAATATAGTTTCTTGAAAAAAAAGGCTTGATAATTATGGATCTTGTTTTAAGTATCTTTTAGGCATTTAAATCGCTTGATTTTGATTTACGGTTCAAAAGTTAGGTCCGTTTTAGTGAAAATGATTTACGCGACAAAAACTGCTACGAATTACGAATCTTGGAAGTATAAATGATCGACTTAAAATTATTCTAAAATCGTGAAAATTTTACATAGAGTAATAAATGGAGTATAAAAATCACCATAAAAATTTCAAGTGAAAATATTGATTTTTCAATTTATAAAACTGTCGGAGCCGAGGTCACGCGAGTATAATGGAAATGAGAATAATGGACAAAAAGGATTGTGAATTTAAAACGAAGTTAATGACTACTCGTACTTTATTAAAATGACGAGAGTAGATTGTGTAATTTTATTCGATTATAAACGTTACGTATTTAACGAACAACGATAAATACGATTAAAGACTAATGGAACAATAATGTTCTTGATTTTAGATTATTGGACAAACTCGAGAGTACCTACCGCCTCAAAACCCCCAGGCAACTTTACAAACCCTACTTCGTATACGGTTGTATTTTGGAAATTGAATTAGTGTATTTATGTATAAATGACATGTTTGTCATATTTGCAAATTACGAGTTTTACGTATCGATATTGATTGGAAATACAATGTACATAACGTATTATATGTTAACGCTAGTAAGTAGCATGATGATAGTTTATAGACCGAGGGTCGGTCAGCTTGTATTAATTAAAAACCCAAAAAATATTCCAGAGATGTTTTGGACGAATAAAGTCTGTAATTGTTTTATTCGAAGGGACTCGATGTTCTCTTGCGAATTATTAAATACCTCGAATTTATTTAAAAACGATTTTCAAAGATCGTATTCCCTCAATTATATTTAATTATTCAAACAATAAATATTAATTCAGATATTCATTTAAAAAAGAGAACTATTCTCTAACGATTACTTTATTAATAATTTTAATTATTTAATATTTAATTAAAGATTAATTTTATTACTTAAACATAAATTAGTTGAGGAATATTATTTCAAATATTCTTTTAAAATAGAATTATTCAAGATTTAATTATTTAATTATTATTATTTAATTATTAAATATTTAATAAATGATTTATTGTGATTTGAAAATCATAAATCTTATTTTGAAATATTTTCTGAATAATAGAAAATCATTCTAGTACTTTCATATCATCGAAAAGTATTATCTTGACTTATTTTAATTATTTTGTCTCTAGTATCAAAAGAAACCCCCTTGACATTATCTTAGTACTTCCTCCGAAAAGTCTCGGAGGTACATATATATATACATATATGAGATGAGTGGTCCCTATCAACAAGCAAAACGCTTGGGGAACTTCGATGTAGTTCGAGTTCCAGAGTTACGATAGGACTCTAAATAAAGGACAAGAAGGGGTAGACTCTAGTACTTTGTGTACTAGAGCGACTACTAGTGTGCCACATGTAAATATTTGAAGTATGTGGAAAGCCTGGATGTATATGCCACACATAATATGCCCGAATGCGACAAGGGTGATAACTGGATGTATGGGAGTCGTCCTACATGTAGAGAACAATAATAATATTTTGTTATACGACTGATCATCGTCTAGTAGGGGCTCCAGTGAATGTCCTAATTTTCTAATTGGAATTGAGATGCAATACTGTAACCAAAGCCTAGGTGCTGGGTTTACCATTAAGGTATTTGCAGACTAATAAGTCAATCAAAAGTATTGTTTTAAAAATAGGTGTGTATCACCAAGAAAACTACTTTAATTAAATATATATCTACATACAGATTCAATAATAAGTTTTGTACAGTCTTTTCACATTGTCAATTATTATTGCCGGGCAATATAGCTCACACTTGTTTTCTTAAAATGTCACAACACAACAGTAAACCAAGATGTCGGTCAAAAAGCTAACAGCCCGAAAGCGATTAGGAAATGGCCAGCTTTTCTGTAGGTTGTTTGGAGCAGTGCCGCAGGTAGACCGTATGAGTTGGATTAGTTTTCAGTTGTTTTTAGTCCGCCTCATTTATAAGTATGACTTATGTAAGGTAGTTATGAAGAAACATTTATTTAGCCCGCGATCTAACCTTAAGTGAGTATTACACCTGTGGCAAGATATAATTAATTTTGGGTCTGTAAAAACTATCACCTTGTGGATTTATTAACTTAGTAATGTGTTTGTTTCATTTCCAAGACAATAACCTGAGTATGTGTTTGTGTGTATATTAATAAGTATGGGGTTGTAGATGTGTAAGTATTTATAATGTCGTACCAAAATAAGTGTATAAACAGGATTCAAAATGGCGTGGCCTCCTAAATCGCTGACCCCAGATTTGGGGGCGTCACAGTTATAGTTACAAAATATATTAGGCTCGTATTTATTTAGATTATAAATTAACTTTAGTTCAGTTTATAACAGTTTTTTGTAAAAATATGGATTAACCATTTTACCCAAGAAAAATATATTTAAAAATATAATTTCATTTTAATTTTTTTATATACCAATTATATTGTTAATATGAATAACTATACTTTTTATGTATGATTATTATTAATAATTTCATTAATATTAAAAATGCAATGAACTAAAGCATTGCATTCTAAAATTCATTAAGGACCCACACGTTTTCATCTTTCATTACTTTTGTTTTTCGTATGAGCTATTGAATTTATCTCAGTGTAAGAAATAGAAAAATATAAAATAACTACGAATCATAATTATTTTGTTGATATAATAATTCATATTGTGCAGGATGTGTGGAAAAAATATAAAATATAATAATAATACTAAAAATAAAAAAAAATTGATAATCAAGAGACAGTATACAATATACATTATAGAGGCGGAGAATAACAAATAATCGAATTAATTAAATTTAATGAAATAAGTTACAAAAATTTGTGGGCGGAAAAATATAAAGAAAAATTTTTATAAATTTTATAATGTATTTATTTTAAAATATATTATGCCATTTATATGTACTAATTGAAACGATTAATCTTTCATGATTTGAATTTTAACAGTGATAGTGTGAGAATTTATTACACCGTGTCAGCGGCACATCACCAGTTATCACTATAGCATGGCTTCCATAATTTTTGACCGAGAAAGAACTAAAAATGTGCATAGAACCAATGTAATATGGGTAAAAATATGGATGTAATAATTTTCAACTCATATTTGAAAGTAAATATGTAACTGAAACTCAACCTGACCTAAATGAAAAGTGGAGAATATGTATTTATTACACTGATCTAAATGTTACATGTCTTATGGATCCTTACCCATTACCCAATATACTCCAGTTATTTGATGTTATTGTAGGATGTGTCATGTTGAGCTTTATGGATACATTCTTTAGTTATATTCAGATCAAGATGAAACCTGAAGATACTGTTAAGACATCACCTATAACTCATAGGGCGGTCGATGCCTTCAAGATTATGCCTTTTGGGTTACAGAATTATAGCTCCATATACCAAGAGGTCACGACTGAAATCTTTCATGACCCATTAGGAAGGAACATGCAATCTTGTGTTAATGACATGATTACTAAATTTATCACAGTCATAGCTCATATAACTGATTTAAAAGAATGGTTTGATAGTTTGACGAAGAATAAGACGAAGTTGAATCAAAAGAAATACACATTAGGTGCTGGAGCATGAAAATTTCCTGGATTCAAGATCATCTAGCGCAGAATTGAAGATAACCTGGAAATGATAAAGGCTATCATGGAGATGCAGCCGACCCAGGCCCAGAAGTACATCCCGGAGCTAGCTGGATCCTAGCCACACTCAAAAGGTATATATCTAAACTTGGTAAACGTGTTTTACCTTTCTTTAATCTTAAAGGTGCATAGAGAAAGAAAAAGATAGTATGCAGTCCAGGCTGCCAGCAAGCTTTTGACTCCATCAAGGAGGACTTATCAAGTCCACCAGTCCTGAATAAACCAAAGCCTGGGGAGCCCCTATATCTTTATATTTGTTAGTTAAAAAGGCATGCATGTTAATCTATACAAATAAACATATTTATATAGTAACCTTTGTGAGTTACATATATGACGCTTTGACCAGGAAAACTTTATTTTTGAACAAGTAAATTCTAGAATAGGACGGTATATGTAATTTCTACAATATTGTAAATGTAAATATAAATGTCTAAAATAAATCTTGAAGAAGATCAATTATCATACCTTGGAAATCAAGAAGAAATCAAATAAGTTAGTTGCAAAAATGGAATGAAAATTTCACTGAGTTTTAATTAAAAAAACTCTAGAGTGAACTAATCGAGAGGTCAAGAATGAACTATTCAAGAAATCATTAACTATAGAAATCAAGAATGAACTAATCAAGAAGTCAAGAATGAACTGTTCGAGAACTCATGAATTACAGAAGTCAAGAATGAACTATAGTTGAAGTAGACAAAGCTGAATCGAGAAGTAACTGATTAGAGAAGTCTACAATGCCAATTCCAGAAGTTTGAAAAACTTAGTAGAGAAGTCTGCAATGCCGGTTCAAGAAGTATGCAAAAGCTGATTCGAGAAGCCTGCAAAGCTGACTCAAAAAGTGCAATTCTCTAACAAATTTCTATAAGTTATCAAACGGATGACTTAGGCATAGTTCGAGGTTGATAACATGATAAACTACTTGAAGATTTTCAAAGACGCATGATTTTCAACCTGTCAATCGGTGAGTGATGTTAACTGTACAAATTATATATGGAAAACCTACAACATAGCTTATAGAATGGTTCAAGGATAAAGCAATTGTAAAAAAATATCTGGTATTTTATGGACATAAGTAGTTGTGTTGGGGAAAAATAAAATGCAAAGAGAAGAAACTTGTTCTCTGGAATTTCTTGTTATCATTGAGAAATAGGATATTACAAATTATAGGATTACATAGAAATAGATTCACTGAACTAGTACATAGAACAGTTAATTATCTTGGAATATGAAAACTAAGGTGCATGCACTAGATTCATGCATCTGTGACTGTGACTTCACATTCATGTATAGAAATAAATAGATATTCTAGAAAATTCTAGCTTATATTCCAACAGCCTCTCTTAAGCTAGAATCTTGTAACACCAAGCTTTGTCTTCAATCCTGTGAAAACCTCTGACTTTAATGGCTTTGTAAATATGTCTGAGACTTGTTCTTCACTTCTGCAGTACTTAACTTCAAGTTCTCCATTCTTGATCAAATCACGGATGAAATGGTATTTAATTCGAATATGTTTGCTTTTGCCATGGAAGACAGGATCTTTACTAAGGGCAATTGCAGAGCTGTTGTCACAGTAAATCTCTGGACAGTCCTTGAAACTTTGCTTCAGTTCTTGTAACACCCATTTAATCCAAAGGGCTTGACATCCAGCAATCGCCAATGATATATACTCTGCTTCCGCTGTTGAAAGCGCCACAACAACTTGTTTCTTTGACATCCATGATATAGCACCAGATCCAACAAAAAATACATTTCCTGATGTACTCTTACTATCATCATGGTCTCCTGCCCAATCACTATCGCAAAATCCAACAAGTTTGGGATTACTAACCTTTTGATAATAAATTCCGTCTGAGAGTGTTCCTCGAATGTATCTTAGAATTCTTTTTCCTGCTTCCCAGTGAGACATCCTGGGACATTCCATAAACCTGCTAATTAAGCTGACCCTATAAGCAATGTCGGGTCTTGTGGCAGTAAGATACATTAGGTTTCCCACAAGGCTCCTAAATAATGTAGGATCAATAAGCTCAGTATCATCCTCTTTGCTTAATTTCAGACCAACTGCAACTGGTGTACAAACAGAATTTGCATTTTCCATTTTGAACTTTTTCAGCAATTCTTTGGCATATTTTTGCTGAGAGATAAAAAATCCACCATTGCTTTGTTTAATCTCCATGCCAAGAAAGAAATGTAGCAATCCCAAATCAGTCATCTCAAATTCTTTCTCCATATTTTCTTTAAAGGTATTAATATCTTCAACGTTGCTTCCTGCAATGATCAAATCATCGACATATAAGCTGACAACAAGAACACTATTATTAATTCCTTCTTTAACATACAGAGTGTGTTCAAAAGGACACTTCTGGAAACCATTCTTCAAGAAATAACCATTGATTCTGCTGTACCAAGCTCTCGGAGCTTGTTTTAATCCATAAAGTGATTTCTTTAAGCGACACACTTTATTTTCTTCTCCTTTTTTGATGAAGCCTGGTGGCTGATCTATGTACACTTCTTCTTTTAAAACACCATTTAAGAATGCTGACTTAACGTCCATTTGGTGAACAATCCAATTATTTTGAGCAGCAAGTGCAAGTACTAACCGGATGGTTTCAAGACGGGCAACAGGAGCAAATACTTCTTGATAATCAACGCCGGCCTTCTGTTTGTAACCTTTCACAACAAAACGAGCTTTATGTTTCTGAATTTTTCCATCTGCATCATGCTTAGTTTTAAACAACCATTTGACTCCAATTGATTTCTTTCCGGGAGGCAAATCAATTAATTCCCATGTCTTATTCCTTTCAATTGCATCCATTTCTTGCTTCATGGCCTCCCTCCATTTTTCTTCTTTAACAGCCTCTTCAAAAATGACAGGGTCATTTTCCATAAATAAAGCAAAATCTGAAAATTCTTCTTCAAGTATCCTTCTTGTCCTGCCATATATTTCATCCAAGCCCCTGGTTTTGCGAGGTGCAGACTCTGAACTTGAAGCAGATGTTGGTGATACTTGCGGTGGAACATCTTCTGGAACATCTTCTGGAACGGTGCTTGTTTCTTCTTCCAGTAGAGTGTTATCATATGTGATAGTGCTACTTTCATTTCCATTCTTCCAATCCCAAGCTGCTTGTTCATCAAATATCACGTCTCGGCTGATTGTCAATTTTTTTGACACTGGATTGAACACCCTATATGCCTTTGGATTCTCACTATAGCCAACAAAAATGCACTTCTCAGATTTATCATCAAGCTTTCCACGCTTCTCCTTTGGTATATGAGAATAACATAGGCTTCCAAAAATCCTGAAATGAGATACACCAGGCTTGTGACCACTCCATGCCTCTTCTGGGGTTTTTCCTTGCACGGCCTTAGTAGAAGCACGGTTTAAAACATAACATGCTGATGCTGCTGCTTCGGCCCAAAAATGATGAGGCAGTCCTTTTGTCTTGAGCATGCTGCGCACTAGTTCCATAATGATTCGATTCTTTCTTTCAGCTACCCCATTTTGTTGAGGGCTGTAGCTTACTGTAAGCTGATGTTTAATGCCATTATCTTTCAAAAAAGCTTCAAATTCTTCACTCATGTATTCACCTCCTTGGTCAGAACGTAAAGCCTTCAATTCACGTCCACTTTGTTTTTCAACAAGAGCTTTGAAAGTCTTGAACACTCCAAAAACTTCAGATTTTTGTTTAAGAAAATATATCCATATTTTCCTGGTGCAGTCATCAATAAATGTAAGAAAATATTTTTTACCTCCAAGGGAATTTTCTCGCATAGGCCCACATAGATCAGAGTGAACCAGCTCTAGAGGTAGAGATGCCCGGTTTGCCATTCCACTGGGGAAAGAATCACGTTTGTGTTTTCCAAATACACAGCCTTCACAAATTTGA
Source organism: Apium graveolens (assembly GCF_009905375.1). Taxonomy (NCBI): domain Eukaryota; kingdom Viridiplantae; phylum Streptophyta; class Magnoliopsida; order Apiales; family Apiaceae; genus Apium; species Apium graveolens. The sequence continues at coordinate 308,899,731 of NC_133648.1, read as the reverse complement.
TCTTGTTTATTGATGTATGGAATGCCTCTCACCATATGCTCCTTACAGATTTTTGAGAGTGTGCTGAAGCTTAGATGATTGTAACGTAGATGCCACAGCCATGATTTGTCCTCCACAATACTAGAGAAACAATTGAGGGATGAGCCATTTAGCTTTATTGGGAACATCTTACTTGGCGTCATTTTGATTCTTGCAATAAGAGACTTATTCTTATCTCTTATTTCACACTGCTCACCACTGAAAATCACATTATGTCCCTTCTTTAACATTTGTCCGACACTTAGAAGGTTGTGCTTCAGTCCTGGAACATAGTAGACATCACGAACAAAATTCAGTCCTCGCTTGGTTTGGATTGGAATGTCACCACATCCTTGTACCTGGTGTCGTTTATCATCACCTGTTTTTACCTCTCGCTGGACAGATTCATCCATATTAATAAGTATGCTTTTGTTTCCTGTCATGTGGTGGCTGCATCCACTGTCAATATACCAAATATTCTTGGTCGAGACCTCTTGCTCATTAAACATAAGAAGAACAGATTCTTCATTCTTTGATTCAGCATTTTCATGTAAAAAACTGGTCTCTTTTCTTTCATTTCTCAATCTCGAATAACAATCTTTCTTTAAATGACCAAATTTATGACAATAATTGCATTGGATTTGAGATTGATAATTACCTCTTCCTCTGCCTCTAGGTCGTCCATGGTATCTTCCTCTTTCATAGTGATTTCCTGGACTCGTTTCATGATTTGATTGAACTTGATAATTACTTGCTTGAGTCCTTCCTCTTGTGTGATGATCTGGTAGGCTTCTTCCTCCGCCACGAAAATTTCTTCCGCGTCCTCTTCCACGAAAGCCTCCACGATGAAATTCTTGCATCTGGAATGCTTGCTCAGGGGGCGATGATTCAAACTGTTTAATCCTTAATTCATGAGATTGTAAGGATCCCAAAAGAGATTCAAGTGAGAGTTCACTTAAATCTTTCGATTCTTCTATTGCAACAACTATGTGCTCGTATTTCTTTGACATACTTCGCAGAATTTTTTCTATTATCCGCTGATCCTTCAGTTCTTCCCCATTGACTCTGAGTTGATTTGAGATAGAAACAACTCTGTTAAAATACTCTTCTACGTACTCTGTCTCCTTCATTCTTAACAACTCAAATTCACCCCTTAAAGCCTGCAATCTGATCGTCTTTACTTTGTCTTCACCTTTGTATGCTGTATTAAGTGTGCTCCAGGCTTCTTTTGATGTTGCTGATGTAGAGATCCTTTCAAAAATAGCTTCATCTACTGCCTGATATATGAAAAATAGTGCTTTCTTGTCCTTTTTCCGATTTTCTTTTAAGGTTGTCAATTGTTGCTGATTGAGAGTAGTTGGATCGGCAGGTTCATCGTAGCCAATTTCAACAATCTCCCATAGATCTTGAGATCCAAATAAAGCTTTCATCATGATACTCCATTGATTGTAATTCTTTCCAGTTAATTTTGGAAGCTGGGGTTGTAGTGTGTTGCCGTTGGTGGCCATATTAGAACAAGATGTTTGATGAACAGGTTAAGAAATGGTTTCTGGAACAGGTTATGGAACAGACTAAGGAACAGGCCTTGGAACAGGCTCTGATACCAATTTGTTGGGGAAAAATAAAATGCAAAGAGAAGAAACTTGTTCTCTGGAATTTCTTGTTATCATTGAGAAATAGGATATTACAAATTATAGGATTACATAGAAATAGATTCACTGAACTAGTACATAGAACAGTTAATTATCTTGGAATATGAAAACTAAGGTGCATGCACTAGATTCATGCATCTGTGACTGTGACTTCACATTCATGTATAGAAATAAATAGATATTCTAGAAAATTCTAGCTTATATTCCAACAAGTTGTTCCGCATGTTGCCATTTTTCTGTTTAAATAATGGCGGTTTGCACACATACTACAATTTCTAAGACTTTATGAAAAATGTAAAAGGCAACTTTGTACACTGTTTAATAAGTGCACATATCCTTTCTTTTAGCTGTTAAGTTTTTTATATGCAACAACATAAAAATATTTCTGAGACAAATCAAAGGTTAGTTATAATTTTTTAAACCCCAGTTGTATTAACATTCTTTACTTAATACAACTATTAAGTTTTGAGTATTTGTTTGTATTTGTTTATTTCATTCTGCAAGATTATCACACTCACACACACCAAAATATCAAACACTCTATATATGCACCGCATTTGTATTCATGTTATTTAAATACTTAATATCTAACAATATCTCTATTGGACCCCTGGTTGTTGGAGCGCCCTGATCCAGTAAGATGACGGACATCATAAACCAATCTATTATGTGAGCCAAATGCTCAAAGATGCTGAAACCCGTTACGTGTATATAAAAAAATTTATGTTTGCCTTAGTTATTGCTTCACAAAAATTAAGGCATTACTTTAAAGGAAGAGAAACCATAATGATTATTGATCAACCGCTCTTGAAAATCATCCACAAACCTGATATCTCCGGAAGGCTTATAAATTGACTTAGCCAATTTTATCTTACTTTTATTCCCGGGACTGTTATCAAGGCCTATGTCCTAACTATTTTATTGTGGACTGCTCCTTTATTGAGACTTAGGTTACATATATGATAGCCCAGTCCGAGAAGATCCTAGTGATAATCCTGAAGCATGATCCTTGCATGTTGACGGATCTTCAACAAATGATATAGGCTAATAATATCCTATCCCAAAATTGCAGCCCAACTCGGGCCCAGCCTAGTCCCGTGATCTATACTATGAGATTAAAGAGATCATGTCATAACATTTGGTGGGTAGATCATGTCTTTAGTCTTCACTTAATAAAGACAGCTAGTGTTGGCTAATGATTTGCACAATCATGGCTTTAGGATGCCATACCACATACTGATCCCACACGATAGAGTGGTACATCCATGACGTGTAATATCTGGGAAATATATCGCAATTATTTTTATCAATAAATAAATATTATGTGTTTATTTTATGAATTTTGGTGAATTATCTGTTAAGTGGTATCCGTGTTTGGATGTTTAAATATGATAAAATTTGAGTATTTTAATTTTTATATGTCCAAAATAAAGTATAGATAATTTTGATATTTTTTTTTATTAATTTTTATGTTGTTATATGATTTTATAAAGGATTTATGGATTTAATAAATTATTTTTCCGAGTAATTATAAACTGTTTTGTATAATCGGGAACCAACTGACTTCAATCGTTTGTACGTTTTTACAACCCGGAAGTCTCGGGAAAAACTTCTTTCCAACCCAATTTGAATATTTTTGAGCATTTTCCATGTTTTAATTTTTTCGATCTGGAGTACGGTTTTCCCTGTGCGGGTCCCGGCGCAAAATTTTCGATAAAATATTTGTTTTGATAAACCGATAAAACCCGTACTTTCGAGAAATTATCTTCTCGTAATTCTTGTAACCAAAGCGCTGAGACCAAGTATGTATTTACAAAATGCTTAGTTTTGGATAATTATCCTAAAACCGGTATCGAATTGGATCTGTTATATCAATTAAGTGTTATATTTTATATTTGATATATTCCAACGGGGTACCAATATTTCGTAAATATAAATAGTTTTTACCGTATTTTATTTTGTACAAATAATCATTTGCAAATAATAAAAATATTTAATTTTCAGAGCAAATCAATATATTCATAATAGTTCTTGAGAATCAAACCTAAATTTGGAGGTGTTATCGATATCGGATTTTGGAGTTCAAGTAACCAAATCAAAGGTCTTGAAGAGTACTTTCTGAATCTGTAATCTATATACATACAGAATCAATAGGTATTTTTCTATAATTTTCATTAATTTTAAATTATTTTGGGTTTAATTATGAATTTTTGATCTTGAGGTTATTTGTATGATTTGATGATTGTATCTTGTAGATAATTTTGTCCTGATCATTTCGGTATATCATATGTTGAATTTGGAGTTCAATAACATGTCCAAATCTATGTTTGGTTTTCGAATTAGTTAAATTAAGGTTTATATATAGTATGAATGTTTTTAATTGATTTTTAGGCGTTTTTTTGTTAAGGGTTATTAGATTGATCTGATTACATCAATAGATAGATCGTGAAACAAGGATTCGATTGGTATATGTGTGATTATCAGAGGGTAACTGTGTGTGGCTCGCCGGAAAATTGGTCGTGGCGGCGACGTAAATTTCCATTCGATTTTCCGATGGACTCGTTGATTGATTAATGATTTTGATTGCATATCTGAGTTCCTGGATGATTGTAGTTTATTTCCTGTGAATTTGGTGATGTTCTGGACTGATTCAAAGGCGGCCGGAAAAGTTCCAATCGTCGTTAATGGCGACTGACCGGTGAGGGTGAACGGGGAAGACGGTCAATTACAGTTTGACCCCTAGTTTGCCAAAACTTGGAATTCTTGTATTGCTGTTTTAAAACCTTACAAATATTATATTTCTATTTTAATAATTTATAAATATTAGATTTCTATTTACATTTATTTTCACAAATTGTTTTTAATTATTTAAAATTCTAAAATTATTATTTTTAATTTTGAAAAATATTTTTAATTCAAAAATAAATCTTAAATATTTAATTGATTAATTTTAGTTAATAATTAATTATCTAATTGATCAATTAATTTAAATATTAATTGATTTAATTATTTTTAATTGATTATTTATTTAGATTTAATTTTATCTTTTGATTTAAAAAATTCCGAACAATAATTTTTTTAAAATATTATTTTAAATTATTTACAAGGCTCGATAATTATTATAAAATGATTTGAAAGTCAGATTCGGGTATTCGAACCCTGTTAATTGCTTATAAATGATTCAGCGACCCGTTTTAATTCTGAAAAATGTTTAAAATTTTGTATTAAATATTTGAAAAATCATTTTAACCCCGAATCTTCTTTGAAAAAGTATTTTTATCGTATATCTTACGTGCTATGTGCTATATGTGACCTGATTGGTGTACGATATGTTTATATGTGTATTGTTTAACTGTTTTAATCGTAACTTTCAATTTGTAAGTCAGATTTGGGTAAAACGAAGGGTAGATAGAAGCTTGTAATGAATAGAAAAAAGTAAGAATAAGTTTTGATAAATACTTGTAATGTCTGAGCAGAGGAAGCAAGGCGTAGAAAAGGAAAGCAGATAGTCAGTGATTAGGAGTCGGTGAACGAGAACAAGTGAAGCGTAAGTAGAGTGAGAAAAGGCAAGTGATTCCTAAACTATCTTGATATGTATTTGGAATAGTTCTATTTATATTGCAATTGCTTTGAAGCATTTAACCCTAAACTCTGATTCCAGTTATTGATCATTGAGTCGTAAGCCTTATTCTTTATAAACTATTGATTGTTGAATACCCAGATACAAACCACAGATATACGATACTACTCCACAAATACATACAAACTATACATTAATCACTAAACCGAAACAAATTAGCATACAAACCTTCATACATTATACATCAGAAGACTAATCTTTATAAACACGAGACCTTGATTTATCTGTTATCTGATTCTTTTACCGGTTGATAGCCAATCTATGTACTTACCTTGTTGTAACCTTGCAATGATTGCAAATCACCTTATGCTTAAAGACCAATGTTGTTTATGATCTGTTTATTATTTTACATTGTTTATTCTATTATTGTTATAGAATTGGATTGTTTTATAATTGTGGACCAGATTCGTGGTAAGACCGGATTTGTGGTCATATTAGGCCAATGTGTGCCTTGGATCCAGTATATAGAGTAGAGCTGTGTGCCTTGCTCGGGGTTAGTGCGTGACCGATCAGCAACCTAACCTTGGTTTTTAAAATAAAAATTGAATATCCAATTCTAATCATTGCTGATAAAGAAACCTGTTAACCTAAATCCTTTCATTTGATCATATTTTAATCTCAGTATTGTTACTGTGACTTGCTGAGCTAGTTAGCTCACTCTTGCGAATATGTTTATGTTCTTTTCCAGTTAAGAAGGAGCCCGTTGGTAGAGGGGATCCCCAATCCAGTGCGCGAGCTAGGATTCCAGGTTGAGATAGAATAAGCTAGCTGAAGACTTTTGTTATAGTTTAAGTTTGAAAGTTTGTAAGATTGTTTTATTTTCAGATGTAAGTTAAACTAGTTGGTTTTTGGAATGTTTGTAATATAAGTAAGGTTGTGGCTTTTGTATATACTTTAACCTGTTGTGATCCGTGGATGAAGGTAAGTAGGGTCACTGCATATTATTATTATTATTGCCATAAACAGGTTTATATATTGAGTGTGTGTGTGTGTTGTGAACCCTAAACTTCTGACCCGGGTTTGGAGGGTGTCACAGGTTTTGTATCAGAGCTACAGGTTATAATCACTGACACAAGCCTAGATTGTCGGGAATGGGTAGAGGGTTAGGATTAGAAGTTAGAAATAGAAAGTTAGAACGTCGAGAGGTTGAGTGCGATTTGTGTTGTGATTCGAGATTCTTATTTTATGATGTGTTTTTTAGATAGCAGCGATTGCAAATTCTATTATTCCAGTACCAGCTGATCACTCTAAGCCTTCATTCGGAGGACCGTCATCTGATTCACGTCCCGCTCTTCCACCGGTGTTAGCTATACTACCTCCTATTGTGACGGCTGCACCACTACGAGCTATTCCACCCCTGGTATGAGGCCACCTATCCGAGGACCCCCACCTGCTGATTCTGACTCTACTGGGCATTCAGTTGCGGATTTATCATTCCAGTTTACCCCACACCATATTCCTTATTATCGGTATGAGGCTCTTCTTTTGGAGCGAGAGGCCCTGTTGGCACAGATTCAGGAGCTACAACACATTGTGAGGACTATAGATGTTGACATGAGTGTGAGGGAGCTTCGAGAGGAGATTTATGTGACTCGGAGGGTTCTTGAGGCTAGATTGCATGGAGCTACTTGTGAGTATGCAGGCCCAGGTGCTCTTATAGGATGTGCCAGAGAGGTGTTAGAGGATCTTGCGAGGCTTGGTGGACCAGAGTTTCCCTGGAGCTAGAGACAGAGATGTTGCGGTAGTTGTTATATGTACATTAGTGTGTAGTGTGTATCAGCAGACTTTTGGTTTGTATTTATAGACTAGACTTGCTAATTAGTGTATAGGCTTGTTGTACCCTTTTGCTTTTGCTGAAGCGTTTTCACACTTGTATTACCAAAAATTTGATATATATATTAGTACCTTTCCTTTTCCAGCAATGTCATTTACATTATTGCACATGTTTTACCTTACTTTATTTACTGCACCGGTTATAAATTTCTGTGATACCATGTACCCTATCCCCTTAACTCTTTATATTCTGTAAAGAAGCATGCAATTTACTTAGTTCAACTACTAAAAATGTTTTCAAAAAGAGATATTTTTGTTTTACAAAAACTTTTCATAAAAAGAATTTGATTTAAAGGCTAAATAAATTGTTTGATTCTTTACAGAAAATGCCTCCCAGAAGAAATACCCGTTCTACCAACCAGAATGAAGAAACCAACAACATCCAAGACAACAATAAACAGAATGCAAATCCAGGTCCCATAGACCCAACAATAGCCTAAATTCTCCAGATCTTGGCTCAATAAACATTCAACCTGACTCAACAGCAGCAGAGACGGACCAATCCTCTGGTAACTTTTAAGACTTTTCAGGAAGTAAATCCACCGGAATTCAAAGGTTCTCTAGATCCGATTGAAGCGAAAGTTTGGTTAAAGAAGATAGAGAAGTCATTTGCCTTGGTCAAGGTGAGAGAAGAACAGAAAGTTGAGTTTGCAAGTTACTATATGAAGAATGAAGCCACATACTGATGGGAAACTGTTAAGACATCGGAAGGAACGAATGTTATTACTTGGGAAAGATTCAAGGAATTGTTTCTGGAGAAGCATTTTCCTCAGTTTGTTTATGATCAAATAGAATTGAAGTTTCTAGAGTTAAAGCGGGGAAATATGTCAGTAGCGGACTATGAAAGTAAGTTTGAGAAATTGTCAAGGTTTGTACCATCATATGTGGATACTGATAGGAAGAAAGACAAGAGATTCCAACAAGGTCTTAAGCCATGGATCAGAGGGAAGATAGCCATCTTTGAATTGGACATGTATGCAGAAGTTGTACAAAAGGCTATGATTGCGAAGATGGAAACTGAAATGCCACAGAAGGAGAAGAAGAGTAAGAAGAGGAAGTTTGAAGAAAATGAAGGATGGTCACAAGCAGGGAAGTTTCCAAATTTCAACCAGAAGAAAGGCAAGTTTCAGCCAGGGAGAAATTTAATTTTAAGAAGTAAAATGAAGGTGACGAAGGGCAAGGCAACCGTGCAGCCACTGGGAACCAGCCAAATTAGCAGAGGCTAACTTTACCAGATTTCCAGGTTTGCGGAAAGAAATATTAAGGAGTTTATAATAAGTTGAATATGGTTTTGTTAGGTCCCAATTTGTTTGTAGAAGGGGGGTTGAATGCAAACAATACCGTTTAATCGAATAAAATGTGGAATAAAATTGTGAAACAAAATTCAAGTTAAATAAAACTTTTATTAAACTTGAAAGGTGTTACAACTACGGTATCGGTTACAAGGGATTAATCTCAAATCAATTATTACAAATCTAGAATAAATTCGACATGAACTTTTTCTATTTTTGTAATTAAAAGATCAAATGCTAAATGCGATTTGATATTAAGTTCTAGGGATTTTAATCCGCTAGATTGATACACAAGAACAAGATAAATATTTCTAGTTGATTGGATTTAACTTTACAATCTAGAAATTTAATCTTGAAGAAAAGCAGATGAAAAATAAAATGTTGTGCCTTTGTTTTCTGCTTCTTTTTCTCTTGTGTGTTCTGTTTTCTGTTAGATTGGATTCTGTAAGAGTGTTGATCAATAAAAGTCTTCTGCTTCTTTTATCAAACACCGAACTGAAAAATGTACTGGCATGACAATCTCTTTGGCCAGCAAGACTTTCGGTATGACAATATTTACAACTAGCAAGACAATCAAAATGAACTAGCAAGACTTTCGGTATGACTATTGATTGTCATACCGATTGTCATATTAGTTCAAATAAATTGTCTTGCTGAATTAATAACAGATTTTAATCTAAACAGAAATTTTAATAAGACAATTAAATGTATTGGCATGACTTTCGGTATGACTATCAATTGTCATACTGATTGTCATACTAGTTCAAATGAATTGTCTTGTTTTGAATTTAAGCAGATTTTAAACCAATTAAAATCTTGTAAATCCTCAATATTAATTCTAAATTAATTAATCAATTTAATTCAATTAATCAATAAATTAATCTTTACAGATATAATTTATTTTCTTAATTAAATTATATGACTTAATTAGTTAATAGAGAATTAATACTAACCCTGAGCAGCATCCATTCTTCTGACAATCTTCTGAAAATCACTGAGACTTATGAATCAATTCCGCCACTTCAATGCTGACACTCGATGTACTGTCTGGTTCATGAGTGACTAACTTCCGTGACGTTTCTTCATGTCTTGACTTTGATACTCTGATTTTCTTCAGATTAAATCCTTGTAATAAATGATACCCTGACGAGATCTCTGTCACTTGATTAAATCCACGGTCTTGATTTATATCACTGAGGCATGATCAAATTCTTGAACTTCTTCCAGTGAATCTTCAAGTCTGCAGATGAACAATGTTTCTTTATCCTTTGACATATGTTACTTTGTGAGATCTCTCTGATGATAGATCCACTATTTACTTATTACATTCTTATTTGAGTTGAGTTAAATCCTCGAATAAACGAATAGGCTATGACATATGCCTTTCAATCTCCCCCTATTTGCTTGTTAGACAATAACAACAAATACCTAGAGGATAACTCAACTAACAAATAAGAAAAAGATATAAACAGTAATGTAAAGTAAATAGCAGAAAAGTTCTGGATTATATTTAACATTTTCCAGATTCCAAATGAAATTTACAAGTGAATACAAGATAGATGTTCCTCTAGCCTGAACATATAACTACATTAGACTATCTTGATTCATAAAGCTCTAATCATATTACATTGAGTTTTGAGCTAATTAACTTCAGTTGTCTTCTCTTCTGACTTCACCTTCTTCTAAATCTTGAAGCAATTCCTTGTCAAAGACACGATCCTTTTCTGAAGTGAAGCTTGCTGGTCTGACTGGTTGAACTCCAACTGACTTCAGCTTATTCTTGATCTGATTGTACCTTTTAATATTCTTTTCACAATAAGCTTGAATCAAATCAGCAGCTTGAGTCTTCAACATGGATGAATATCCAGCAGTTCTTAAATGATGTTCCATCCAGACCAGATGCTTAGCTGAGTAGTCTTTAAGAGATTGTACATCTAGCTGACAGATTTGAAGACAATCAGACTTAAAGAATCTCACCTGATGAGGATTGTTGACCACTTGAGGACTAGCCCTGCTGGAAAACTCTTTAAGCCTTTCTCGAAGAACTTCATTCAATTCTGAGCTTCTTTTTACCTTGTTGAGAAGAACCCAACTCTCTGACAAAGAACGATTCTCGAACAGATGAAGTGACACCTTGAAAGATCCTTCACTCTGACAATATACAAAAATGCTCATCTCATTTAGGGATCTATCAAAAGCAGCTGTGATCCTTGAGACTTCAGTCTTGATAGCATTCATGTACATGTCATTGTTAGGATTTGAGATTTCCAGCTTGTCAAGAAGATGTAGGAACTGCCTATCATTGTTAGTGCTCAGTTGAGGCATATCAAGTACTCTCCTAGCTTCATCCCATTTTTCACCAATCTTCAGTCTGACATCTCTTCTCCTTTCTTGAGCCTTAATGTCATGAAGACGTTGCTTTTGAAGAGTTTTTGTTCTTTGAATGTCTTTCCTCATGTCAATGATCTGAGAGACCTTCTTGAGTTCAGCTTCTTTTCTTTTCATCTCTGACTGCTCCTTCTGAAATTCTTTCTCAAACAGAGGATCCACTTGAGCTTCTTCTTCCCATTCTCCAAAATCACTTTCCTCTTCAGCTTCAAATAAACCATCTTTATCTTCCTGAACTGGTTCAGTGGGAATGTCAAAAATATCAAAGTCATCCTGTTCTCCACTGTAGTAGACATCATCAGCCTTTCCTTTGTCTCCAACAGAGGTATCTTTTTCCTTCCCTTTGGCACTATTCCCTTTCTTCTCCCCCTTAGTTGAGGGATCCTCTTCTGACCTTCCTTTGGAACCTCCATCACCTCCAGAGCCTGATCCTCCACCAGACGGTCCTTCAAAATAAGCTCTTTGTTCTTCATTAGGGCAATGAGAATTCTTGATCATGAAATATAGGTGCTTCATCCCTTCATTGAGATGTTCCATGTCAGTCTCTATCTTTAGAAATCTTGAGGAGTCCAGTGAATGATTCATCTCAACGAGGTCTTCAAGAGAAGTCATTCTTGTATATAGAGAGCAGAAGTTGGATATGTCATCAGCTGATAAAGTTGGAGTGTCCTGAATGGAATTGAGCTTTGGTATTACAGTGGTCTTGAGATCTGAGATGTCATTCCTGATGATTGCCAGCTGATTGTTGACAGAGGTGGAAGAAGAAGACCGTTCAACCACTTGTGCTTTGAATGTTTGAGCTTCAGCTTGGCTTTTAGCAAGTTCTTCTTTTAGAGCAGCAATTTGAGCTAACAGGTTTTGAGTATCTGTGTCTGTGTGTGCTCTCACCTGAATTTCACTCGTGTTTGGTTCACTCACCTCACGTGCTTGTGTTTCTATCAATATAATTGTTCGTGAGGAGTCTTCCTGTTGCTGTTCTTCTGTACTTGCAGTTAAAATCACCCTAGCCTCTTCAAGAGAGGTCAGTGGTGGTGCAATGGGAATTCGCGAGTCCCGATCCTCAGTCAATACCATCAAATCTTTTGAAATAGATGTCTGAATTTCTTCAGGGATAGATTGACTGAGTTGCCCTCCACTTTCTCCAGATAAATCTGCGAGTGGAGAATCCCATAAGGGAGCCAGAGGTGTTGGATCTGGGAGGGGAGAAAATGACTCTATTAAAGATGGCGGAGAGTCAGATTTTCCCTCTGAAGCATGTGACTGCTCTTCTGCCGTAACTATGGCAGGCACTGTAACCGACTCTACGTGCACTCCTCGTTCTGTGTCCTGAGTTTGATCTGGGGAAGTGTATGGTTCCATTGTGAGTAATGGAATTGTGCTTGACTCAGTACAAGATGCCATGGCCCTATGGCGAATTTCAATAGATGCATCATGTTGAGAGAATGCCTCTAGTAACTGTTCATTGGCCATTTCAAAGTCCATGTCCTGTTGGGAGGACAAGGATGGGCTTTCAGATGCCTCAGTATATGTTCTTCTTTTCTTAGGAGGAGGCAGAGCTGAGGGTTCACTCATATTTAACAATGCACTACTTCCTAGTAATCTTCTGGGTAACATTTTAGACAGTGGGGGAGAGGTTGAGATAGAATGTGACTCTGTGTTTGGCTCTATGACCTGGGATTGAAGCTGTGGTTCTACAACTTCATGGTCAGCCCTATCAACCACTGGGGGTCTTTCAACAGAAGTAGGAAGGGAGTGAGAGTGAGGAATTACTACCTGTAATGGAAGAGCATCTGATGTTGGAGGAGCCTGGGTGGCTTGAACCACTGGAGGTTGAGGTTGCTGTTCATGACCGGGAAGATTGAAAATAGGTAAAGGAATATAAGTGGCCATGAAAGCAGATACAACTACTGGAACTTGCATGAATTTGAAGGTTGTGTCTTGGCGAGTATAAATCTTTTTGCTAACTGGAGGGGGTTCGGTTACTGCAGAGTTAGCAAAAAGGGCTTTGTGTTCAGGTGTGAGAAGATGATCTGCTATAAGCATGAGAAAACGAGCATAGTAACATGATACCCTACGATTTGTAGAATGATCACGTAAAGCAGAAGTTAGACGTCTCAAGAGAATGGGAAAAAGTAGTTTGCCAAAATTGATCATTTGATTGAAAACAATCGCAAGACCAATATACTGCAGAGTGGAAGTGATGTTATGAAAATTGGATTTTGTGCAGTTGGCAAACACTTTGGAAAGTGTATCGAAGAAAATATCCCATTCAAACACCAAATTGGATTTAGAAAGTTTGGTTAAATTGATCACCCCCTGATAGTGAATAGCATGGAAAAAGTTTGTGATTTCATTTTCAGAGGGTAAATAACAGAAATTGTCCAATGGAAAATTTAACGCCTGATTAATGACTGATTCATCAACTACATACTGTGTGTTTGCCACGGTGAATGAAAAAGATTTTGAATCATCGGCCACAGTAGATGTTGTGCAAATCAGTCTAAGAAGATCGACATTTAAAATCACATTTGATTTTATAGCAGAGCTAACAATCGAATGGTCATTTAAAAATTTAATCCAAGGCTTAAATTTTTCAACATCACATTTTTCCGGATTAAAATAACCAACCTGATTATGCGCGACAATTTGGAAATTGAGAGCCATTTTAAAATAATAATAAGACACACACTTTCAAAATTTTAAGAATAATATTAAGAAAATTCGAATTAATTAAATTAATTCAATAATTCGAATTAAATTAATTATAATCGAAAAATTTAGACAGGAATGTATCTCGTTAAAATCCTTAACTCACAAACCCAGATTAAACAAGCCAAAAGACACAAATCAGAAATTAAAATAAAAATAAAAATGTTCAAAATCAACAAACACAAATTGAATTTGAAGGGGCAAACTGATTAAAAAAAATTTTGAAAATTTTGACAGCACTCCTGTATGTATATATATGTAAGTATATATCACAGGAGTGAAGATTCAGTTTGCTGAGTAAAAACTCGAGCAAGGAAAGAAGCAGTTCGTTTGTTTTAGTTCGAAGAGAGAGAAGAGAGAAAATGAAGAAAACTGTTCGACTTATGAAAAGAAATGAACTGTTGAAATGGTTTTAAAAAAAAAACAAACAAACGCCTTTATATTACAGCTGGTATGACAATCCGGGATTGTCATACCGATTGTCATACCAGGCAAAAGAAAGAAAATAACCGAAAACAATAAGAATAAAACAAGTGATAATATATAACTGGTATGACAATCTGATAGTCATACCGATTGTCATACCAGTATAAAATAAAATAATATATATATATAATGTTTATAACTGGCAAGACAATTGATAGTCATACCGATTGTCTTGCCAGTATAAACTATACTGAAAAACACTAATATGACAAATATATATACTGAAATTATATTACAAAATAGTAAAACTGAAATACAGACCTATAATATTTACAGAATTAAAATAATTAAAATATTTCAGAGATAATAATATTTTCAGTCCAAAAATAGATTTCTTTTGAATTTTAACAAATTAAATTCATAGAAAAATATTTTTAGAGAAAATAAAATATTCTGAGACATTAAAATTAACAAGTTGAGTAAATAAATAAGATAAGATAATAGAAATTACATAGAAATAAGCAAGAAATATGATAAAATGATAAAATAAATTTGCAAATGAATTTTTCATTTATGAAAAATTCATTTATAAATTCATTCAAGAACAGATCCCAGATATTAACTAAATTAATCACTAAAACTATTCAACATGCCCAATTTACCAACTAATCTGGTAAATGTGGATTCGTCAAGTGGTTTAGTGAAAATATCTGCTATTTGTTCTTCTGTTGGAATAAAAAATAGTTCAACAATACCATTCATGACGTGCTCTCTAATAAAATGATACCTGATGTCAATGTGCTTTGTCCTCGAGTGCTGCACAGGGTTGTTGGTGATGGCTATTGCACTTGTATTGTCACATAAAATAGGAATTTTGTTCAATACAGAGCCATAGTCTCGTAGTTGGTTCCTAATCCACAAGATCTGAGCACAGCAGCTTCCAGCAGCAATATATTCAGCCTCGGCCGTTGAGTTGGAAACTGTTTGTTGTTTCTTGTTGTACCATGAGACTAGTCTGCTACCTAGGAATTGACAACTCCCTGAGGTGCTTTTCCTATCAACAACACTTCCTGCTTAATCTGAATCTGTATATCCGACAAGGTTAAAACCAGATTCTTTAGGGTACCAAATACCTAGATTTGGTGTTCCCTTAAGATATCTTAAGATTCGTTTAACAGCAACGAGATGAATATCTCTAGGATCCGCTTGGAACCTTGCACATAAACATGTAGCATACATAATATCTGGTCTACTTGCAGTAAGATAGAGTAACGATCCAATCATACCTCTGTAGCTTGTGACATCTACCTTAATGGAGTTTTCACATGGTCCAAGCTTGACAGCTGTAGTTGATGGAGTCCTTGCTGATGCAGAATCCTCTAGATTGTACTTTTTGAGGAGTTCCTTGAGATACTTGGATTGAAAAATAAATGTTCCATCTAACCTTTGATTTACTTGTAATCCAAGAAAGAACTTTAGCTCTCCCATCATGCTCATTTCAAACTTGCTGTGCATTAACTTAGCAAATCTCTTACAGAGATTATCATTAGTAGACCCAAATATTATATCATCCACATAGACTTGGACTAATATAGTATCATTCTTATGTTTTTTAGAAAAGAGAGTTTTGTCTATGACACCTCTAATAAAGCTATTTTCAATAAGAAATTTAGAGAGTGTGTCATACCATTTTCTTGGAGACTGTTTTAGCCCATAAATAGCCTTGAAAAGAAAGAAGACAAAATCCAAATGATCTGGATCTTCAAAACCAGGAGGTTGCTCTACATATACCTTTTCATCCAGCTTTCCATTCAGAAAGACGCTCTTGACATCCATTTGATAAACTTTAAAGTTTGAGAATGCTGCGAATGCCAGAAATATCCTGATGGCCTCAAGTCTAGCCACTGGAGCATAGGTTTCATCATAATCAATGCCTTCAGCTTGAGAATACCCTTTTGCTACCAGTCTTGCCTTGTTTCTCGTAACCACACCATCTTCATCTAGTTTATTCCTGAATACCCACCTAGTACCAACAGCTTTCTTGTGTGTAGGTCTAGGTACTAGTTTCCAGACTTGTTGACTTTCAAACTGATTGAGCTCATCTTGCATAGCAATCACCCAATCTGGATCAGTTAGTGCTTCTTCAATCTTCTTAGGTTCCATCTCAGAAAGAAATCCTGGGAACAGACACTCATTTGGAGTAGCACGTCTAGTTCTGACTCCAACATCTGGATCACCAATAATCAACTCAAAAGGGTGAGCTTTATTCCAGACAGTCTGTCTTGGAAGATTTGATCTTGATGATTCGCCTTGAAATTCATTGTGATGTTGTGTCCTACTAGATGATCCTTCAGCATCTCCCCCTGAGTTGTTGCCATGTTGACTTGAAGATTCTCCGTCAGTAGCAGTGGTATCTTCATTGTTGCCAAAGTTTCCATCACTATTACCTTGAGTATCATCATGATTAACAGGTTCTTCACCAGCAACAACCTCAGGTTCTTGACCATGTTCTGATTCTGAATCTGACGTATCATCAAACTTCAGTTTCTCAGAAGGATCTTCAGTTTGGATACTAGGGAGTTTAGTGTCATCAAATGTAACATTGACACTTTCAGTTACTTTGTGTTGATCAATGATATACACTCTATATGATCTTCTTCCATATCCAACAAAAATACCCTCATATGCCTTTGCCTCGAACTTACCACGACGATCATCTCCATCCTTGAGCACGAAGCATCTGGCACCAAATACATGAAAGTATTTGATAGAAGGTTTCTGTTCATTCAAAATCTCATAAGGAGTTTTCATGAAGTCTTTGTTGATTAAAGTTCGATTCTGAGTATAACATGCAGTATTGATAGCTTCAGCCCAAAAGTATATTGGAAGACCTGATTCACTTAACATCGTTCTTGCAGCTTCAATCAATGTACGATTCTTCCTTTCTACCACTCCATTTTGCTGAGGGGTTCTAGGAGCTGAAAATTGTCTGGTAATCCCTTTGTCTGTACAGAATCCATTGAGAAGTGCATTCTTGAATTCTGTCCCATTATCTGACCTTATTGCTCTAACAGGGACGTTAGAATCTAACTCAATCATCTTGATATGATCAATCACAACTTGTGGTGTTTCATGCTTAGAGTGAAGAAATAAAACCCACGTATACTTGGAATAGTCATCAACTATCACAAGACAGTAACACTTCTTTGACATTGAAAGGATATTAACTGGACCAAATAAATCCATGTGCAATAATTGCAGAACACCAGTTATGGAAGATGTGTCAGTGCCTTTGTGACTTGCTTTCTTTGACTTTCCTTTCTGGCAAGCCTCACATAGTCCTTCTGGAGAGAATTCCAGCTGAGGCAGACCTCTTACCAATTCTCTTTTGACAAGAGAATTCATTGTTTTGAAATTGAGATGAGAAAGTCTCTTGTGCCATAGCCAACTCTCATCTGACGATGCCTTTGCATAGAAACAATTGACTTCAAGATTGCTTCCAGAGTTCATGTCAGCTACGAACATATTTCCTTTCCGGATTCCCATTAAGGAGGGTTTTTCACTTTTCTTGTGCAGAATCTGACACTTCAGCTTGTCGAATAAAACATTGTAGCCGTTGTCACAGAACTGACTAATGCTAAGCAGATTGTGTTCAAGTCCTTGCACAACATATACATTTTCAATGATAACATTTCCAGCTAGCAAACAACCATATCCCTCCGTTAAACCTTTGCTGTTATCTCCAAAGGTAACCACTGGGCCAGCTTTCTCAACCACATTTGATAGCAGGGCTCTATCTCCGGTCATATGTCTTGACGATCCGCTGTCAAGAATCCACACTACCGGTTGTACCTGTTTGATGCCCTGCAATACAAATGGATTAGACCTTCTTCGGAACCCAAGCTTGGCTGGGTCCGGCATACTTGTAAAATTGGCCTTTATCAGGCAAAACAACATTCTTAATTTTAATATTCTCAACGTTCTCAATGACTGAACATTTGACCTTGTGAACAGCCTTGACAAATTTCTGTTTAGGCTTAGGCACAAATGTCTCCTTTCTAGCTTTAGGAGGACTAGCAGTCTTAGACCTATCATGCTTTCTATTATTCACATGCTGACGAGGAGTAGTCTTATCATTAGAAACATGCTTACCATTAAAATAAGCAAACATCAGATTAAAAGCACAAGACATACAATCAGGAACACCACATGCTTTATGAGAAGGATTAACAATAGGCAACTTATGCATGGTAGACATGGCATTTGTGTTATCCAACTCATGTGTGTCTGAGTTAGTCTCAGTTGCTTTTACAACCTTGACTGAAACTTTTGACACACTTGACTTGGAGACAGCTTTCTCATTAGCATTATCTTCAGCACGGATTTCTTCTTGAATAATAAAAGAGGTCTCATCAAATGGTTCAGCAATTGATTCTTTATAGAGGGGTTCATCAATACCCTTAAGCACATGTGGTACTTCCCTGCCTTTAGCACATACATGAGGAGGGGAGTTTATGCCTAATTTTCCAATAGCAGCATTGTAATCATAACCTATTCCATATGTTTGATTAACAGCTTGCTTATTGTAAAACTCTTTGGACTTCGAACAAGAATTAAAGTAAGCTTTAACCTTAGCCTCAAGACCGGTGATCTTGTCTTTGAGAATAGTTTCGAGTTGTCTATAACAGTCAACTCTATTCTCTAGAAAAGATACTTGTTCTTTTAGTTTATCTTGATTAATGTGCACAAGTCTTAATTCATTGACCTCTTTCTCAAGGTCTTTGATTTGTTGATTTAACAATTCATTATCACGACGAGCACAATCTAAGGAACCTCCTAGATGATAAACTAATTCAGCATCAGTAAATTTTACCTCTTTTCTTGACGATGAGGTGCTTGCATTACTAGCCATGAGAGCAAGATTCCCAACTTCTTCATCTTCACTGTCAGTATCATCCCAGCTTCTTCCCTTTGTCAGGTAAGCCCTTTCAGATTTACTCTTCTGATTAGAATCGTAAGAGTTCTTCCTAGCTTGTTTTGGCTTCCTGCATTCTGTGGCAAAGTGTCCCAACTCATTACAGTTGAAGCATCGAATGGTGCTTCGATCAACCATCCCTGTTTTATACCCACCACCGCTGGTGTTAGAGGATGAAGATCCACCTTTCTGGAATCTGTTGTAGTTGGACTTGTACTTGAACTTGGGATTCCTTTTGAATCTGATATTTGAGAATCTCTTGACAATCAGGGCCATTGACTCATCCTTCAATTGCTCCAGTTCTTCCAAGGAATAATAATCATCTCCTGATTGATTTGTAGTAGGAGAATCAAATTCTGCTACTATCACATTATCTTCAACCTTGGAAGACTGTACCATTCTTTCTGACTGTTGAGATTGTTGTTGATATTGTGGTTGTTGTTGTTGTTCATCAGCTACTAGAGCAGTAGACGTGCTGACCACTCTTCCTTTCCCGTAAACTTCCTTCTGCTGAATCTGCTCCAACTCATAAGTCTTTAACACACCATAGAGCCTTTCCAAAGAAATCTCACTCAGATCTCTTGCTTCTCTTATGGCAGTGATTCTATGTTCGAGATGAGTTGGCAGTGTTAAAAGGAACTTTTTGTTGACCTCCCTGATGGAATAGTATTTACCATTAATGTTCAGGTTGTTGATCAATGCATTGTACCTCTCAAACACTTCAGTGATTCCTTCCCCTGGATTGGATTTAAAGTATTCATACTCAGAGGTTAGGATTTCTAGTTTGTTCTCCCTAACTTCCTCTGTGCCTTCATTAATAATCTCAATAGTTTCCCAGATATGTTTGGAATCTTTACAATTCATCACATGTCTATTCATCAGGGGATTAAGGGAATCTACTAAGATTAATTGAAGGCTAGCATCCAGGGAGGCTTCTTCTATTTCAGTAGGAGAGAAGTCCTCAGGATCCTTCACATAAGTTCTCGCTTTGGTGATCACCACATCATTTTCTATTACCTCTGGTTCAATAACCATAGGAATTTTTGGACCCTTCTTCAACACTTGCAAATATTTGGGATTAGCAACTTGTAAAAACAGTAGCATCTTCTTCTTCCACAAAACATAATTTTCTTTATCGAAAAGTGGAATTTTAACGGTTCCAACTTTTTGTGTAGTCATTATGAATTTTTTGAGTGAATAAAAAATTCAAGAAGTTAAAGAAACACAAAAGTCTAGGATCTAGATTTGTACGTTAATCAGAAGGCTCTGATACCAATTGTTAGGTCCCAATTTGTTTGTAGAAGGGGGGTTGAATGCAAACAATACCGTTTAATCGAATAAAATGCGGAATAAAATTATGAAACAAAATTCAAGTTAAATAAAACTTTTATTAAACTTGAAAGGTGTTACAACTACGGTATCGGTTACAAGGGATTAATCTCAAATCAATTATTACAAATCTAGAATAAATTCGACATGAACTTTTTCTATTTTTGTAATTAAAAGATCAAATGCTAAATGCGATTTGAGATTAAGTTCTAGGGATTTTAATCCGCTAGATTGATACACAAGAACAAGATAAATATTTCTAGTTGATTGGATTTAACTTTACAATCTAGAAATTTAATCTTGAAGAAAAGCAGATGAAAAATAAAATGTTGTGCCTTTGTTTTCTGCTTCTTTTTCTCTTGTGTGTTCTGTTTTCTGTTAAATTGGATTCTGTAAGAGTGTTGATCAATAAAAGTCTTCTGCTTCTTTTATCAAACACCGAACTGAAAAATGTACTGGCATGACAATCTCTTTGGCCAGCAAGACTTTCGGTATGACAATATTTACAACTAGCAAGACAATCAAAATGAACTAGCAAGACTTTCGGTATGACTATTGATTGTCATACCGATTGTCATATTAGTTCAAATAAATTGTCTTGCTGAATTAATAACAGATTTTAATCTAAACAGAAATTCTAATAAGACAATTAAATGTATTGGCATGACTTTCGGTATGACTATCAATTGTCATACCGATTGTCATACTAGTTCAAATGAATTGTCTTGTTTTGAATTTAAGCAGATTTTAAACCAATTAAAATCTTGTAAATCCTCAATATTAATTCTAAATTAATTAATCAATTTAATTCAATTAATCAATAAATTAATCTTTGCAGATATAATTTATTTTCTTAATTAAATTATATGACTTAATTAGTTAATAGAGAATTAATACTAACCCTGAGCAGCATCCATTCTTCTGACAATCTTCTGAAAATCACTGAGACTTATGAATCAATTCCGCCACTTCAATGCTGACACTCGATGTACTGTCTGGTTCATGAGTGACTAACTTCCGTGACGTTTCTTCATGTCTTGACTTTGATACTCTGATTTTCTTCAGATTAAATCCTTGTAATAAATGATACCCTGACGAGATCTCTGTCACTTGATTAAATCCACGATCTTGATTTATATCACTGAGGCATGATCAAATTCTTGAACTTCTTCCAGTGAATCTTCAAGTCTGCAGATGAACAATGTTTCTTTATCCTTTGACAGATGTTACTTTGTGAGATCTCTCTGATGATAGATCCACTATTTACTTATTACATTCTTATTTGAGTTGAGTTAAATTCTCGAATAAACGAATAGGCTATGACATATGCCTTTCAGGTTTGTTGTAGGTGTAATCAGAAAGGGCACTATTCAAGGGAGTGCCATAATCAGCCAGCCAGAGAGCCGGTAAATAAGGACCAGCCTACCCGGAATCCAGTAGTCAAAGTTCCAGCAATTGGATTTACATGTTTTAAGTGCAGAAAACCAGGACATATAGCAAGGGACTGCAAGACACCAGCCCCAATTAGTAATTCATTGAGAATTATGGGATCTACTCCAGTAGTGAGTGAGCCTCCTAGAGCTAGAGTTTTTGACATGTCTGTGAAGGACGATGTTCAAGACACTGATGTTGTGGCAGGTACGCTTACTGTGAATACTTATGTGCCAAAGTGCTAGTAGATTTGGGAGCAACTCGATCGTTTATTTCTCAAGATTTTGCTAATAAGTTAAATTATCCAGTTGAATGGTTAAATAAAATAATGACTGTAGAATTAGCAAATCAAGAATGTGCATCTATTAATCAAGTTTGTGTGAACTGTGAGATTAAGATTTCTGGTAATTAATTTTGTGTGGATTTGATACCATTTCAGTTAGGAGAGTTTGACGTTATTCTGGGAATGGACTGGCTATCTAAGCACGATGCTCAGATAGACTGTCGTAATAAGAAGGTAATTTTGAAGACGCCATACGAGAAAGTAGTGACGTTTAAAGGTTAGAGGCAATCAAAGTTCTTAACGATGATTCAAGCTAAGAAGTTACTACGCCAATGATGTGAACATTGTATTGCTTATGTAATAGATAGAAATCAGGAGCTAGCAAAACTTGAAGATATTCCAGTAGTGAATGAATTTCCAGACGTGTTCCCAGACGAGTTACCAGGACTTCCTCCGTATAGAGAAATTGAGTTTGCAATTGACTTAGCACCTGGAATGGAACCAGTATCCAAGGCCCCGTACTGAATGACGCCCGTTGAAATGAAGGAGTTAGCGAAACAGTTGCAAGAGTTGTTAGATAAAGGATTGATTAGACCCAGTGTGTCCCCGTGGGGTACACCGGTATTATTTGTTAAGAAGAATGATGGAAGCATAAGATTATACATCGATTATTGAGATCTAAATAAGTTTACAATCAAGAATAAGTATCCATTACCTCGAATTGATGATCTGTTTCACTAGTTAAAGGGAGCCAAGTATTTTTCTAAGATTGATTTGTGATCCGGATATAGCAATTAAAGATTAAACCAGAAGATATACCGAAGACATCTTTCAGAACAAGGTATGGTCATTATGGATTTTTAGTAATGTCTCTCGGACTAACCAATGCCCCAGTAGCGTTTATGGACCTGATGAATAGAATTTTTAAAGAATATTTAGACAAGTTTGTCATTGTGTTTATAGATGATATTTTAATTTACTCAAAGTCAACGGAAGACCATGCGGAGCATCTAAGGATATCTTTGGAAATTTTAAGAAAAGAAAAGTAGTATGCTAAATTCTCAAACTGTGAGTTTTGGCTACAGGAAGTTCAGTTCTTAGGACACATAGTCAGTAATAAAGGGATCAAAGTGGACCCAGCGAAGATTGAAGCCATTACGAATTGGGAAAGGCCAAAAGCACCAACAGAAGTGAGAAGTTTCTTGGGATTAGCGGGATACTATCGACGATTTGTTCAATATTTCTCGAAGATTGTGACGTCTTTGACGAAGCTTACCAGGAAAAATGGGAAGTTCATATGAAACGAGAAGTGTGAAGAAAGTTTTCAAGAATTAAAGAAGAGATTGATCACAACACCTATTTTGTCACTTCCAGATGATCAAGGAAATTTTGTAATTTATAGTGATGCTTCTCATAAGGGATTAGGTTGTGTTTTGATGCAGCACGACAAGGTTATTGCATATGCATCGAGACAACTGAAACCTCATGAGCAGAAGTATCCTACTCATGACTTGGAGCTAGCGGCCATAATATTCGCATTGAAGATTTGGAGACATTATTTATATGGAGAAAAATGTGAGATTTATCCGGATCATAAAAGTTTAAAGTACATATTCACACAAAAGGAACTTAACATGAGACAGAGGAGGTAGTTGGAGTTGATCAAGGACTATGACTGTGCGATTAACCATCACTCAGGTAAAGCAAATTTAGTAGCAGACGCATTAAGCCGAAAGGAGAGGTTGAACGTGTTGACAGTACCAGAAAAGTTATATAAGGAATTTCAGAAATTGGAATTGGAGATTAGGGTTTGCAAGCCTAATGAAGCAAAGTTGTATAGTATGACTTTTCAGCCAGAGTTGTTAGAGAAAATAAAGAAGTGTCAAGAGGAAGTAATGGATCAGGACATTAATCTTTTGGTAGAAAAGGAGTTATGCACTCAAAAGGATGATCAAGGTATTCTCAGATTTTCTTTCAGAATTTGGATTTCACCAGTGACAGAGTTGAAGAATGAAATTCTATAAGAAGCTCACAATTCAAGGTATTCAATCCATTTAGGGAGTACTAAGATGTATAAAGATTTAAAGGAAAATTATTGGTGGCCAAACATGAAAAGAGAAATTACGGAATGGGTCAGCAAATGTTATAAGTGTCAGAAGGTCAAGGCAGAGCACCAAGGACCAAGTGGAATGTTGCCATGGATTCCAGAATGGAAGTGGGAACATATTGCCATGGATTTTATAGTTAGATTACCAAGGACGAAAGTGAACCACGATACCATTTGGGTTATAGTGGACAGACTTACCAAATCAGCTCATTTTCTGCCTATTAATGAAAGGTTTTCATTGGACAAGTTGGTTCACATGTATCTGAAAGAGATAGTAGTTCGTCATGGAGTTCCTGTGTCTATTGTATCCGATCGAGATCCAAGATTTAATTCGAGATTTTGAAGAAATTTTTAAGAATGTTTAGGAACCAGATTAAATATGAGTATAGCTTACCATCCACATACCGATGGCCAAAGTGAAAGAACGATTCAGACAATTAAGAACATGTTACGTGTTTGTGCTATTGATTTCAAAGGAAGTTGGGACGAGCATTTTCCCCTAATTGAATTATGTACGTAAATGTCGATCACCGGTATATTGGGGTGAAGTAGGAGAATGTAAGATACTTGGACCCGAATTGGTACAACAAACAAAGTATGCGGATCAATCAAGAAAGGATATGGAATTTGAAGATGGAGATTTAATATTGTTGAAAGTGTCACCGTAGAAAGGATTGACTAGATTCGGAAAGAAAAGATGAGTCCTAGATACGTCAGAACTTTTGAAATTTTGAAGTGTGTCGGAAAGGTAGCATATGAATTGGTGTTACCCCCGCATATGGAGCACATTTATAACGTCTTTCACGTATCGATACTTAAGAAATATAATCCAGATTCCAGGCATGTAATTGACTACGAGCCAATAGAACTTCAGGCACATTTGTCTTATGTAGAGAATCCGATAGAGATTCTAGAATAAAGAGAGAGGGTGTTAAGAAATAAAGTTGTAAAGTTAGTAAGAGTGTTATGGAGAAACCCAAGGGCTGAAGAATCAACCCGAGAGCTAGAAAGTGATATGCAAAAAAAATACCCTCATTTGTTTTTAGGAGATTCTGAGGACAGAATACTTTTAGGGGGGAAGGATGTAATATCCGGGATATATCGTGTAATTATTTTTATCAATAAATAAATATTTTGTGTTTATTATATGAATTTTGGTGAATTATCTGTGAAGTGGTATATGTGTTTGGGTGTTTAAATATGATAAAATTTGAGTATTTTAATTTTTATATGTCCAAAATAAAGTATAGATAATTATGATATTTTTTTATTAATTTTTATGTTGTTATATGATTTTATAAAGGATTTATGGATTTAATAAATTATTTTTTCGAGTAATTATAAATTATTTTGTATAATCGAGAACCAACCGACTTTAATCGTTTGTACGTTTTTACAACCCGGAAGTCTCGGGAAAACTCCTTTCTAACCTAATTTGAATATTCCGAGCATTTTCCATGTTTTGACTTTTTTGATCCGGAGTACGGTTTTTCCTGTGCGGGTCCCGACGCAAAATTTTCGATATAATATTCGTTTCGTTGAACCGATAAAACCCGTACTTTTGAGAAACGGGATATTTTGGTTAAACTATTATATTATCTTCTCGAATTCGTGTAACCCAAAGCGCTGAGACTAATTCTGTATTTACAAAATGCTTAGTTTTGGATAATTATCCTAAAACCGGTACCGAATTGGATCTGTTTTATCAATTAAGTGTTATATTTTATATCTGATATGATCCAACGGGGTACCAATATTCCGTAAATATAAATAGGCTTTACCGTATTTCATTTTGTACAGATAATCATTTGTAAATAGTAAAAATATTTAATTTTCAGAGAAAATCAATATATTCATCATAGTTCTTGAGAATTAAACTTAGATTTGGAGGTGTTATCGATATCGGATTTTGGAGTTCAAGTAACCAAATCAAAAGTCTTGAAGAGTACTTTTAGAATATGTAATCCATATACCTGCAGAATCAATAGGTATTTTTTTATAAATTTTATTAATTTCAAATTATTTTGGGTTTAATTGTGAATTTTTTATCTTGAGGTTGTTTGTATGATTTGATAATTGTATCTTGTAGATAATTTTGTCAAGATCATTTTGGTATATCATATGTTGAATTTGGAGTTTAATAACATGTCCAAATCTGTATTTGATTTTCGAATTAGTTAAATTAGGGTTTATATATAGTATGAATGTTTTCAATTGATTTTAAGGCAATTTTTTGTTAAGGGTTATTAGATTGAATTGATTACATCATTAGATAGATCATGAAATAAGGATTCAATTGGTATATGTGTGATTATCATAGGGTAACTGTGTGTGGCTCACCAAAAATTGGTCATGGTGGCGACATAAATTTCCCTTCAATTTTTCGATGGACTCGTTGATTGATTGATGATTTTGATTGCATATTTGAGTTCCTGGATGATTGTAGTTTATTTCCTGTGAATTTGGTGATGTTCTGGGTTGATTCAAAGGTGGCCGGAAAAGCTCCCGTCGCTGTTAATGGCGATTGACCGGCGAGGGTGAACGGGGAAGACGGTCAATTACCGTTTGACCCCCCTAATTTGCCAAAACTTGTAATTCTTGTACTGCTGTTTTAAACTTTATAAATATTAGATTTTTGTTTTAATAATTTATAAAAATTAGATTTCTGTTTATAATTATTTTCAAAAATTGTTTTTAATTATTTAAAATTCCGAAAACTATTATTTTTAATTCCAAAAATTATTTTTAGTTCAAAAATAAATCTTAATTATTTATTTAATTAATTTTAGTTAATAATTAATTAATTAATTTAAATACTAATTGATTAATTGATTTAATTAGTTATTATTTAATTTTAATTGATTATTTTATTAGATTTATTATTTCTTTTAATTTAAAAAATTTCGAAAAATAGTTTGGAGCTTTAAAATATTATTTTAAATTTCTTTCAAGGCTCGATAATTATAATAAAATGATTTTAAATTTAGATTCGGGTATTCGAACCCTGTTAATTGCTTATAAATGATTCAACGACCCGTTTTAATTCCGAAAAATATTTAAAAACTTGTATTAAATATCTGAAAAACCATTTTAACCCCGAATCTTCTTTGAAAAAGTATTTTTATCTAATTTTTTACGTGTTATATGCTATATGTGACCCGATTGGTGTACGATATGCTTATATGTGTATTTTTTAATTGTTTTAATCGTAACTTTCAATCCGTAAGTCGGATTTGGGTAAAACGAAGGGTAGATAGAAGCTTGTAACGAATAGAACAAAGTAAGAATAAATATTGATAGATATTTGTGATGTCTGAGCAGAGGAAGCAAGGCGTAGAAAGGGAAAGCAGATAGTCAGTGATTAGGAGTCGGTGAAGGAGAACAAGTGAAGCGTAAGCAGAGTAAGAAATGGCAAGTGATTCATAAACTATCTTGGTATGTGTTTGCCTAACCTTGGTTTTTAAAAGAAAATTTGAGTATCCAATTCTAATCATTGTTGATAAAGAAATCTGTTAATCTAAATCATTTCATTTGATCATTGTTTAATTTCAGTATTGTCACTGTGACTTGCTGAGCTAGTTAGCTCACTCTTGCGAATCTGTTTATGTTCTTTTCCAGTTAAGAAGGAGCCCGTTGGTAGAGAGGATCCCCAATCCAGTGCGTGAGCTAGGGTTCCAGGTTGAGACGAAATAAGCTAGCTCAAGACTTTTGTTATAGTTAAAGTTTGAAAGTTTGTAAGAATGTTTTATTTTCAGATGTAAGTTAAACTAGTTGGGTTTTGGAATGTTTGTAATATAAGTAAGGTTGTGGCTTGTGTGCATACTTTAACCTGTTGCGATCCATGGATGAAGGTAAGTAGGGTCACTGCATATTCTTATTATTATTTTCATAAGCAGGTTTATATATTGAGTGTGTGTGTATTGTGAACCCCAAACTTCTGACCCAGATTTGGAGGGCGTCACACGACCACCACAATTTTCACCTAAACATTTATAACCAATATATCCACCTTAAGTGTCCTTACGATGTTCAAATTAATGCTCATGATTAAAGGTACCAACCTCTAAATCATAATTCTTAACATATAAACAACCCAACAAAAAAGGTTTCGGAGTTATACTCTCTCACAATACACACACCCTACACACTTTTAAAGTTATCTTAATTTTTAATTATCTACTTTAAACTCATTTTTATTTTCATATCAGAGGCACCGTGAGCCCAAATTCCCTACCAGTGTTGATTTACATACTAACGACAAACAGCTCCACCATATTCAATTTAATGGACTAGATCGAGAAGTAGAGTTATCAAGAATAGTTCTTTTTTACAATAGTTTTCTATTATTAATTAAGGATTCACAATATAAATCATTGTAATATTGTTATAAAAATTAAGGTTTATACTTCTATTGTTAAATGAGAAGAAAATTTTGAGACTATATTATCACGTTTTAAATCAGATTCAATAACTCTTTGGTGAAATGAATTTAAGAATTTAAAATAACCAGTCAATTTGGCTTTCAAGCTTTCAATTTTCATCACATTACAAATGCAAGAGTTCAATAAATTTAGAATTAAAAATTGAGTAAAAAAAGCCTAATAGGTACAACGCTTTTTGTAGTAAACTGTCCTGGTACCAACATCCAACTTCACCCATTATAACATCATTGAAAGAGATATGTCCTAAGTTCAATCATGTATGAGGATTTAGGAATAACTTTTATGTAGTCTGTTTTGATTTCATTGATATTAATAAAAGGCTTGTTTTGTTTTTATTGCGGGCTCTATCTATTTAAATATTTAAATAAGATATACCACAATTTAGAGTAAAGCTTTTTATGGATTGTGATGAGATCATAATAATGAGACCTAAAAGATGATAACTCTAAACTTAAATAGTTCCTGGTCGTAGGATTACTAACTGGTAATTAATAATCCGCAAAGATCGGTACATACTATGCTTGCTTCATTATGAAGGATGTTTGTTCTCATAGACATTTGTGTGGTGACACTATAGCTAGTATGTAGGTGCTTATTATAGAATAAATTCACTAAACATGACTCACACAGCTGAACAACTGATGGAGTTCACTCACGTATCAGCAGTTGTTCACATAGTGATAGTTGTACAAGTATCCTTAGACTTGAGGTCATCATAGTCATCTTGTGTACACTGAACTATGCTTTGGTTTAGTTCTTAGTCTCAAGAGACAATTATAAGGGCTCTACTGGGTATAGGAATTTGTACACGAAGATAGTGTATGATCAATAAAGGATCTACCCCTTCCAGTGTAGGAAGGGGATGTTCAATGCTGATCCACTTATGTTAGTTCAGGAATCTCTGGCCAGAGTGAATGAAATTAGAAAGGAGTTTCTAATTTACATTAAATAGAACTAAGCATAGTGAATGGGAAAGCAAGTGATTAAATAAGATAGGCTTGACACAAGTTCCATGCCTTGTATTTAATCGTGACATTGCAAGGTAGAAGAAATTAATTGCACGGTAATATTGAACCTACAGGGTCACACCATAAAAGAGAATGATTTAATGGTGGAGGAATTAATTAATAATGGCTGATAATTATTTATTTATGAAATAAATAATTAATTGGCAAATTTAATAATTGATTAAATGAGATTTTATTGATTATAAATTAATTAAGAAAAGGTTCTTAATATTATTAATTAAGAATTTAATTTTTGGAAATTAAATCAAGTGAGGGAATTATTTCTAAAGAGTTTAGAAAAAGGATTAATAATTAAAAGGTGTTTTAATTATTAGTGAGAATAATAAAGGGTTAATAATAATAATATTTTATGGAAAAAATTTCAGCTGAAAATTTTGCCTATAAATATACTATTATAAACCCTATTTTTGTCTCAACCAAAAATATTTACAAAACCCTAATTCTCTCCATCTCCTCCTCCTTCATTACATCATTTTCTTGGTGGATACCGGTGGAGTGCTTCACACTTGAGGAGCAGCTGCTAAGGATCTCGGTTCATCGTTCTTGGATCGCTATTAAAGACCTCCATCTTTCCATTAACGTAAAGCTTCTTAAGGTAAACATATTGAACTACGAATTAAATATTATTTTTTGCATGGATCCTGCGGAGGGTTTCGGTTTTTTTAAGATTAAATTTACGTTTTCGCTGCGTTTATGTGCTAAAAACCCTTCAATGGCATCGGAGCTACTTGCAAAAAGTTTTTAATTTGTTTATGTGTTTAACTATTTTCGATATATGAGCATGTACGGGATTCGCCATGATTTGATGTTGATATAATATGCTTATATATGTATGGTTTTGAATATTTGATATTCATGTGAGTTGTATAATCATAAGATGATTATGTAATCTGTATATATACTGATATATACATGATTTATATTTGTTCTAATTATGAGAATCATATTAGATACGAATTCTGAATTGGCTGCTGCAGATTTGCTGAAATCTAGGTCTGATGTCTGATTTACGCAAACGAATACCCTATTCCATAGGTAAACGAGCGTCTGAACAAAACTGATAGCAAAGCTATTAACGACTCGTCTGTAAGGCATTTGACGTCGTTTACTGCCCGTAAACAGTGATTCTTGTTTTTCAGATTTTTCTGATTTTTGTCATATTTTCTTTTTATGATTAGATCATGGATAATATGATATGTTAAGATCAGATTATATGTTTTAATATGCTTTTATGTGTTGTATAATCATGGTGGATGGTTATGGCCTTTCGACCTTAGTGTAATGGTTTTGGTTTTGGTTTTAAATACGAATTGCATGTCGTCAATCTTTGTAATCATAAATCTCGAATATAACTCAAGTTATTCTTGTAAGTTCATTAGATTAGTTTTACTTTCAATCATGTAATGTAATTGAAGACTCAAGAAGGCTATCCAGTGGAGGTGATACAAAGAAGAAGATGAGGCATACAAGAAGTCTAAAGAAAGAAGAAGACTTATGTAATAAGTAGTTGTATTTATTTCCATCACCATATTAGATTGACCTTGATCTTTATCATGAGCTTGATAAAGATCACATAGGATGGGGCCATAACCAAACACATTTACTTTATTGCACTTTACATTTACTTGTTTATTTAATTTTATATATGAGATATATGCCTATGTTTACCATGGGATGATAGATTTAGGTGAACTTAAATCAATATAAGACGTGCTCTAGAAAATCTAGAATAGGAATCGTTTCTTGCCTTAACAATAAATATTATGAATACGATCATGAGATTCTTGTGTTTATAAAACACGTAATTGAATATAAATTTTCAATATTGAGAGAAAGGATGATTCTGTCAACAACAGATTTCTATCTGTAAGAAAGGGTTATTAAGTGACGCCTCTTGACAATGCTCCACCCGATCTGGGAATCATCTGATTATCGATTATTGATTTAAAATATTTAATTTAAAAGGAAGAATCTCTTTATAATATGATTATGATTGTAACGTAATATAATCCCTCTAAAATTAAAAAATATCAAGTAGTAATTGGCCAATGACACAACGGGCTTGTGTCGGTCATAGCCTTCCAACATGGTAGAAAGTGGTTCTTATTTTTAAATCATTGTCGTTTCGTGCTACAGCCGAGGGCTTTGATTTCGAAATAAGAAATACTTGTCTATTACATAGAGATGTGTACATTGAATTAGAATCTAAAGGTCGGTACGTGCTACAGCCGTGGGCCGTTGGAGACTGATTCAATTGTACGAAATGTTGGGTTAGACTTGACTTAGAATATTGAGTTTGTCGTGCCATAGCCGTGACTCAATTATTCAAGAGGCTAAACTTATATTAGGGAATAACATAAGATGTAATTGACAAGAGTTGTCTGCCTATTGAACATCACATGACGTTTCATGCCACAGCCGAGGTTGTGTGATGGAATGTAGGATCCCTATTCCCACTAGCATTATGAATGCTTAATTTTCACTTAGGGGGTTGAAAAAATTAGATAAACTAGTGGTAGACACTTATGAATAAAGACCCGATTCATATAGTGTTTTGAAATGAAATTGAATATTTGCTAAGTGTTGTTATGTGTTTATCATTTACAGATTTACTATATTCGTCATGTCTTCTGCACTATCACTCCGGAGCATACTAGATGCTCACAAGTTGACTGGTCCTAATTTAGCTGTTTGTTTTCACTGTAACAAGTTGGGGCACTGGAAGAGGAACTGCAAGGTTTACCTTGCAGAATTGAAGAAGAAGAAGGGTAGTAAGACTACCGCTTCTGATTCAGGCATGTTCATGATCGAAGTTAATATGTCACTAGGTCAAATTTCTACTTGGGTATTAGATACCGCCTGTGGTTCTTATATTTGCAATTCGTTGCAAGGACTAAAGGGAAGTAGGACTCTTGAAAAAGATGAGGTGATTCTACGTATGGAAAATGGAGCAAGGGTTGCGGCCATATCTGTAGGATCATTTAGTTTACATATGCCTACGGGCAAGACTATTATTTTGAATAATTGTTATTACGTTCCCTCTATTGTGAGGAATATTGTTTCTATTCCTATGTTGGATGTGGATGGTTTTTCATTTATTATTAAGAATAATGAATGTTCTATCCTTAGAGATAATGTTCTTTTTGGACGTGGCATTTTAAATAATGGTCTGTATGTATGTGACGTAGAGCATGATTTACTTCAGATTGAACAAACTAATAAAAGAAAACGAGATGATGAAAATCTGACTTATTTATGGCACTGTAGACTAGGTCATATTAGTGAAAATAGACTGCGGACATTGCATAAGGAAGGGTTACTTGACCCCTTTGATTTTGAATCATATCCTACATGTGAGTCTTGTCTATTGGGTAAAATGACCAAATCTCCATTTAGTGGACATGGAGAGAGGGCTGCAGATTTGCTAGGATTGGTACACACAGATGTATGTGGACCAATGTCTACGCAAGTCATGGGTGGATTTTCGTACTTCATTACTTTCATAGATGATAGATCTAGATTCAGATATGTGTATTTGATGAAACACAAGTCTAAAGCCTTTGAAAAGTTCAAAGAATATAAACATGAAGTGGAGAAACAAACCAAACACAGTATTATAACTCTTCGATCAGATCGAGGTGGTGAATACTTGAATGGAGAGTTTCCAGATTATCTCAAAGAAAATGGTATAGTCTCCCAGTGGACTCCTCCATATACTTCACATTTAAATGGGGTATCTGAAAGGAGAAATCGAACTTTTTTAGACATGGTTCGGTCCATGATGAGCTATGCGAATCTTCCAGTATTCTTATGGGGTTATGCATTGGAAACCTCAGCATATTTACTGAATAAGGTGCCTTCCAAATCTGTTCCTCAAACACCATATGAGATATGGAAAGAAAGGAAACCGAGTCTAAAACACGTTAAGATTTGGGGATGTCCAGCTTATGTCAAGAAAGTTGACCCAGATAAGCTGGAATCTCGATCCGTAAAATATAATTTTGTGGGATATTCTAAAGAGACTTTGGGGTATTACTTTTACACCGATCATCGAGTGTTTGTCTCCAGACATGCTACCTTCTTGGAAAAGGAGTTTATCCTTGAAGGAAACAGTGGGAGCAAAATTGAACTTGATGAAGTTCAAGAAGCACAAACTACTACGGATCAAGTGGAAACACCTGTTCAGACTGAACAACCTTATGTGGAACAGCCCATTCGTAGGACAGGGAGAGTGTCTCGCCAACCTGAGAGGTATTATGGCCTTGTCATTGAGAATGACAATGAGTTGTCAATCATTGATGATGACAACCCTGTGACCTATAATGAGGCTATGAGTAGTGTTGACTCAGAGAAATGGCATAGTACTATAAAATCCGAAATGGAATCTATGTGTACCAACCAAGTATGGACTCTGGTTGAGGCTCCTGAAGGTGTTAAGCCTATTGGGTGCAAGTGGGTATACAAAAGAAATATTGGAGCAGATGGCCAGGTGGAGACCTATAAGGTCAGGCTCGTGGCAAAAGGATTCAAACAAAGGCAAGGGATTGACTTTGATGAAACTTCCCATTATGATCTCTAATGAGAACACCAAGATTGCTTTATTGCTAATCCTCGTTATCTTTTAGAAATAACATTCATGGACATTAACTTTTATAAAACACCTTTTTAAAAAAAAATAGTTTGATACCATTTTGTTTCATGATCTTAGGAAATTCTCCGTGTAGAATGATAAGATATATGGAAGTGTTTTGGTACATTAATATGTTTAACTTTAGAGAAATGTATATGTTTATTAACTGATAACCTTATACCTTGCATTAATACCTCTGGGGGAGGGAGAGAGAGAGAGAGAGAGAGAGAGAGAGATCTTTCAATTTAAGTTCTAAGACCATGTCTCTTCATATTAGTAGATATAATGTAATATTAAAATAAATAATAAAGTAATAAAATTAACTTAACAAACTCACTTCGTGTTTTATCGATCGAATTTAGCAAATTCACATACATCAAATATTCACGTACACAAACGTAAAATTAGACATGTATACACAATAAAGAGTTAGAAAGGTCTTGTACCTCGTGTTTCTACTTGTCGAATACCCCAATTTGATTCCTCTAATTTTGCATTTGTATCAATAACTCTAATCTCATCATCTTCATCCTCAACCCTGATAGATTCATATTTTATTACCAGCCCAACTGCTTTAATATAAATCGAATCAACACATAATTTCAATTACATTATAACGAGAAAATAATTTGAAATGGAGGATGAATACAAATATGATTCCAATATCAAAAATTACTTTCTTCATCATCAATTACATTACAATAATTTGTTAAAAGAGAGACGAAGTAAAGAAAAAAAATAGAACTAGAGAGTAAGGAAAGGGGGGAGAGCGAGAGATACATGAGTTATGTGTTTGTGTTTGAACAAACAAACATCCCCTCCCTCTTAATTACAAAAATGAAATTATTATATATAATCTCGATTTTTTAAATCAATGGTGTTTAGTGTGTCTGATTCACAAACTTAGATGACCAAACCAGATATTTTAAGACTTTGATGGTTAATGTGTATACATGTGCAAATATGAATGGTATAAGTGTAATATAGCCTAGTCTTATTTTATATACTTTTCTAAATTTTAGTCTTAAAAATGATGAAAACACGTATTCAATATTTCAAAATTTCTACTTAAAAAATGAATATAATTTTTTTTTTTTACTTTTCTTATATTATGTGAAAGTTTTTTCTACAAAAATTAGCAAGAATTGCCCCTAAGAGCATCTTTAATAGCCTCTTAACTTGAAATTTTAGGAGGGAAGTGATTTTTCTTAACTAGAAATTTTAGGAGGGAAGTGATTTTTTTTTGTTTCAAGAGACTCCCAGGGGCTCTTAAATTCACTAAGAGTCTCTTCCATGTACTCACTTAAGAGCAACTCCAACGAGGTCCTTGTATGTTCCTAAAAATAATATAAATTAATAGGATTCTAGTTACATAATAGGGTATGACAACTCCAACAACAATCCTTATTTTAGTTCCTTACTATTATTATAATATCAAACTCAAATTTTATTCATATTTTTTAGAAGAGAGAGAGAGAGAAATGAATGAGAAAAGAAGTTTGAAAAAGGAGGTAAATAAATATTTTTAATTAATAAAAATAAGATAAGGAATGGTTAGGCATTCCTTATCTTTAAGGAAGCAAAAAAAGATCTTAAACTTTTTTAGGGAATCAATTGGATCTTAGTGTCAAATTTGATTGAATTCTTATAATTTTAATTAAGGATGCTTTATAAGAGCAAGTCCAACAGCTCTCTTATATGAGCTCTTAAATTCAATTATAAGGATTTTGACAAAAAATGGTGCTCCAACGGTTAGTGCTTCCTTAAATCACTAAGACATGGTTTTCCTTCTTTATCTTTAAGAAACTTCTAGTGCTCCTTTATAACACTTTTAGCAATAAAAAATTCATATATCTTTCTTCTTTTTACTTTTCTCTCTCTTTCTTTCACTTTTTGTCCATATATTTTAAAATTTATTAATATAATATTAATAAGGAATGAAGATAAGGATCATTGTTGGAGTTCAATTTCAAAATCATGTCTTAAATCACTAAGAGCTAATATTTTATAATATTTGTAGGGAACCCACTAGAACACTATTGGACTTGTTCTAAGTAACCTGTTGGAGTTGCTCTAGGGGGTTTGGAGCAAGTCCAGGGGCTACTTATCCATGCTCTTAAGTTGATTTTAAGTAATGAGATCCAAAAAACTCACTTCAACAATGTCTTCAATGTCTTAGTGATTCTTGATGTCACCAATAGCACCCCTTCATTTCTTATTTTTAAGAAACGTCTTTTCATTTTAAGGAACCCTTAACTTATTTTTTTATAATAAAATATGGAAAACATCATCATTCTCTCTTACTTTAACTGAAACAATGCATTTTAAATTATAAAATATTAAATAAGGAGTATATATAAGTAATGTTGTTGGAAACCAAACTACTTATTCATATCTTAAAGTCTTAAGAGTCGATGTTTTATATTATAAATAAGGATTTGCTTAAGATACTATTGGACTTGATTTTATTCCCACTATTAAATAATATTATATTATATATTCATAAAAACAATCTCTTTCTGTGTCCGCTATCTTTTTTCCCAATATGAATTCAACTTATATATAATAATAAAGAATTAATAATGAGTACAAATAAAAAGTATTGTTGGAGAAAAACACACATTAAGCCACTAGGAGTCAATATAATATATTATATTTAGAATAGAGATGAAGAGTCTATTAGAGATCAACAAACTCTTCGTATAGGCTCTTAAGTTGAAAAATAAAGTCTGAGACTTAAATTTGAGCTCCAAAAAAAGACTCTTAGAGGCTCTTTAAAAATTTAAGAGCTCATTTTCTTTACTTAATGCTAAGAGTCTCTAGCTATCGCTTAACTTATTTTATAGAAAATTAGTAGCTCTAAACTTATTTTATTAGTAATTAGTAAGATACAATCTCTCTCTTTTCACTTTATTTTGCACTTTTATGACTTCAAGTTATTATTAATAATATAAAATTGAATGAAGAGGGATATAAATAATATTGTTGGAGATAAATGTACACTAAATTATTAAGAGCTAATAATTTATATTATATTTAAGAGTGATTTTAACAGTCTGTTGGAGATAGCATCTCCTATAGAATTTTAGCTCACTTTTTATAAATAATATAAATTATTAACTTTTATTGATTTAATATGTTCCGATCTCCAAAAATACTCTTTAAATTGAGTTCTCAATCTATTTTTTATTATTAAAAATATTTTGAATTCACAAAAGAACAAAAGTAAGGGAAATAGAAAAATAATGTTGTTAAAAATATATAATAAAATAATAGTTAAGAGGGGAATTCTTAAAATTGAGGAGATAAAATTATACTCGAAAAGAGAGATTAGACTGAGCAACATTTCGAATCTCTTTCCTCAAATTTTGAATTAAGAACTTAAATAGAGCGTGTTGAAGATATTCTAACCCCAAGCCTGTTAAGCTAAGTACTATGAAATATAATATAATATAATTGGTAAATGGTCTTGGAAAAAATAAAGGAATATTTGAAGTAGTAGACAAAAACTGGGTTACGTGAATGCGTGTAGCCCGTGTATAAAATGGTGTACATATACAGACACATACGTAATGAGAAATGCTCGGATGATAAAAGGAGGTTTGGAGTTTAGTGAGAAATGTTGAGGTCCCACTAAACAGTTTCATTTTGGCCGCCTGATTTGTCGTCTCTCTCGTCCCTCCTCTCTCTCCCTCTCTCCCCCGTCGTCTCTCTCTCTCTCTACTTACCCTTCTCCTCCCATACTTAATATTATATTCATATCCCTCCTCTTTTTCTATGTATCTCTCTCTGTTCTAGCTGTCTCATCTTGCTTTCAGCTACTTGAGTTACTCATCAAGACACATACCCATTAAGCTTGAAGCTAAAAAGTTTTGATCTTTTTAAGTTTTGGAGTGGTTTGAAGCTGATTAATTTGGAGATCGGTGGGATTTGAATTCTTGGGTGTTCAAGTTTGAATCTTGAAGTTTTGTAATGGCTGGCAGTAATGAAGTGAATGTTAATGAATCTAAGGTAATTTCAGTTTTGTTTGGATCAATTTATTTGCTATTTGTAATTTTTGTTTTGTGATTCTTGAAATTTAGTTCAAGTTGTGTTTGTGATTAATTTGAGATCATGATGTAGTTTGTGTTGATGGGGTGTGTTTTTTATGTTTTTTTTTTTTTGAAATGTTTGTATATATTTGCTTTCTTTGCAAGGAATTTAATGTTTTGGGTTATATATGAACTGATTTGAGGTTAAAGATAAGATTTTTACAATGATTTAAAGAAGTTGAGTTGTGTTTCTTTCTATTTTTATCAACCCATTTGTTTCCTTTTTAGTAGTTAGTTACTTGTTATGAATTATGCATCACTTTATATAGTTTTCATATGTTCTTTTTGTTACTATATGTTTGCTTATGTTAATTATGTTTCTATCTATTCTTGGTTTTTTGGGGATTTTGTGATATAAAATTTGGGTGTTTATGCTTGAAAGTTCTAACAGTTTAAAATTTTGAAATTATTGCAGAGAGTTGTTC
Organism: Apium graveolens; assembly: GCF_009905375.1. NCBI lineage: Eukaryota > Viridiplantae > Streptophyta > Magnoliopsida > Apiales > Apiaceae > Apium > Apium graveolens. The sequence continues at coordinate 308,861,032 of NC_133648.1, read as the reverse complement.
CTTTGAATACATGGATTTTGATTTCTAATTTTAAACTAGCATACAACATGCTTCGACGTCCTGATGGCACATTCAATCGTGATTTGGCTGAGTTTCTTGATCGGAAGGTTCCTGCCAATACGATTCCTGTTAATGGGGTTTACTCGTTTGATGTTATTGATCGCGTCACCAACCTTCTCAATCGTGTTTATAGGTCAGCCCCAGACAATGAAACTCAACGGGGCATCATTGATCTTGAAAAGCCGTTAAGTACCACTGAAATTGTGCCTGTTATTATCTTTTTTCATGGAGGAAGCTTTGCCCATTCGTCTTCTAACAGTGCGATATATGATACCTTCTGTCGTCGCCTTGTTGGCATTTGCAACGCAGTTGTTGTTTCAGTAAATTACAGGCGATCCCCTGAATATCGGTATCCGTGTGCTTATGATGATGGGTGGACAGCTCTTCAGTGGGTTCATTCAAGACCGTGGCTTAAAAGTGGGAAGGACTCTAAAGTTCATGTTTATTTAGCTGGTGATAGTTCTGGTGGAAATATTGCTCATCATGTTGCTGTAAAGGCTGCCGAGTCGGGAGTTGAAGTCCTGGGCAATATACTTCTTCATCCATTCTTTGGTGGCCAGGAGCGAAAGGATTCCGAGACAAGATTGGATGGAAGGTATTTCATGACACTTCGAGATAGGGATTGGTACTGGAGAGCATATCTACCCGAAGGTGAAGATAGAGACCATCCAGCGTGTAATATATTTGGTCCTAGGTCTAAGAGCATGAAAGGACTTCAGAATTTTCCAAAAAGTTTAGTTTGTGTGGCTGGTTTGGATCTTGTTCAAGATTGGCAATTGGGTTATGTAGATGGCCTGAAGGAAGCCGGGCAGGAAGTGGAGCTTCTATTTCTAAACGAGGCCACAATTGGTTTCTACTTCTTGCCGAACAATGACCATTTCTATACTCTAATGGAGAAGATAAAGGACTTTGTTAATCAAGACTGTCAATAGATTATTTAACTTCAACAACAGGCAGCCATACATAACAGAATGTTAACTTTTCACTTGGGTTTTTTTATCCCACTATTACGCTAATGGTGTGTAGCTATATATTTGTGTAGTTTCTACTTATTACTGATTGTCTTCTGCTGATCTGGGTTCAGCACTTCTTCGACTTCAGCATTCGGGATTCGGTTGATCCCAGTGCGAAGATGTTGTCACTTGTCACTGTCTTCTTGTTGCAAGAGACTGAAGGGGCTCTATGTTGTGATAAGTGGGATTGTAATTTGTTCAAGTATTTGACATACTTTTCGGTTCAAGTTTACGCAGTCTAGCCTCCAGCAATAAGGAGGTTATAGTACTACGATGTTAATGATTGACGGTCAATCAATTTATGAAGTTCATGGATATTGTTACCAGAAGCTAGTTTCGGAATATGTATAGTAAGTGTTCAAGTCGTAGAACTTGTACGCTATACTTGTGTTCTAGAAATATATGAATATTTTTGTTTGTTTACTTCTCAGTTAGATCTCGTTCATTTAATTTAACCCAACAATTTGGGAGTCTTTCTGATCTTGTTCTGTTACACCCCAGGCTATACCTCACAAAAATTGGCTGCTTCTGAAAGATATGATTCTTCAACTTTGTGATATTTCTGGTAAATTCTGTCATTCTTTCTTTGTTTTTAATGCCTTTTCTGTTAACCATTACAAAGCAGAATTTTGATTGGTTAAATTGTGGCCAAAAACTGGTTATCTGTATTCTGTATCAGTTTCGTAACTGCCAGAATGTTATCGAACAATTGCTAGAAATGTGCAAGTTGGTTTTATTTCCGATGCACCGTAATCTGGAGATAGCTGCTCTGATTTATTTTTATTATTTTGCATTGCTCCTGAGCGATTTCCGTATGGTAGATTAAGCCTTAACATCACTACATTAAGCCAAACACAGATTTTTCTTGCTTTGTTAAGTGTATGCACTTTTAATCTTTAGTCTTTTTCTATGCTGCTTCACCGGTGGACCATTTCTATTTGGTGACATATCAAAAGCCAAAACCTAACCCCATCATAAGTCTGATTAGGTATGATTGAGCACGAGTCCAAATCATGGATGCCACCATCTTTCTGCATCAATAATTATTTTTATTTCTTGTATTGTAATATAGTGAATAACCTGTTTCTGGCATCAATATTTTCGTGTTTTAGCGAGAACATGTGATGTTTGAGTAAGTTCCTTTAAAATCTTGTTTTTGCATCCTTGGCATTATAATTTGGGCTTCTGAGAACTGGTAGTTAAAATCAGTGTTTTTACAAAATTTAAAATTTTTGTTTTGCACAAAATCACCAATTTATCAAATTTGAAATTTCAACATTACAAAAAATCAACAATTTCAACACATGTTTTTCATTTTAAAAAGTTACCATTGGAGCGCGACCCAATTCGGCAACTAGAAGTTAAAGGTTCCAGTCCAAGTGAGCATATGTGTAAATATATCATGCAAATGTATATGTTAAAATTAAATTTGCCTTTCAAAAAAGAAAAAAAATGATTTTTTTGTATATTTATTTTGGAAAGGGTTTGGCATTTTAGATAATTAGCAAATCACAAGCATTGGCTTTATTGTTATGGGGTGGAAATGAACCCATCTTCTAGTGGTTGGGAGTTTTGGAAGTATTATTAAGGACCACTTTTGCTGTATATGTATGTATAATTCTTGATTATCTCTATGTATATTTTTTATGTTTATGTTGGGATTGCTTTATGTGGCATGTTGAATGACCCGGTAGATGATGATAAAAAACAGCTAATTTTCGACAAGGACTTTCAGTCCCTCGTTTTAATTGACTTTGTGGAGGCTTGTTTGCTTATAATACTATGCTTAATTTTGTAACCTTGTGTCACCAATACTAATTGCTTTAGTTTATTGGATGATTAACGAGTATAATATGGTTTCCTTGTTACAAATTTTCCTGAATTCAGGGTTTTTTTTTTGTCTTATAATAAGTTTTGTCCCTTGCGAATTAGCTGGTTGTAATGTTTGAATATGTGGTTTGTTTGGGCGTCATTAAGTCATTGTCTTGGAATTAGGAGTAATTTTTAAGGCCAAATGCCCTTTGTTAATTTTGTATTTGTCAGATGGTTGATGGTGCCCCCCCATTTAATCTATTTCTGTGGGCTGTTCGCGGCCATTCGGCTCTTCACACTATCAGATTCTTTTTGCATTATGTCCCTTTCTTATTTGTATATGCATTGCAGCGTAGACAGATTATCATGTTTATGTTCTCTTCAACTATATTATTTTTTCGGAATCTACAAGCTAGTTAAATATCACCCGTAACGTAATTGTTAGTGTGGAATTTCTCGATTTCTTGTAAGGGAAACGAGAGAAGCGTATTGTAAGATCATCAAATGATCTTGTACAGTTTCTTGATTTCTTGTAAAGATCATCGGATCTTTGAGGTAGTTTGTACAAGAAGGAAATCTATCTATAAATGTGTTTCATTTGAGCTGCTTTTCTTAAATCTATGAATTCCTCACCAGCTACCTAAAGCTTTTGGTCAAACTGTTAATATTTTATCAAATTCTTTGCGTAGACAACCATGTTACTGCATTTGTTTAATAGAAAGCGCAAAGAAATTCTTGAATAGGGTATACTAGTAGTATATTGCAGGGTTTGTGGAATGATGGTAAATATGACCAGCAAGAAAAAACAAAGAAATTAACATTAAGTTGAAAAGGTAGTACAAATGTCATAGTAAGATCAATATCATTACTGCAAAAATTATGTTTCAAGTAAAATACAAGCAAACAATGGAAAAGTGAGCTGTTAATAGCTTGGCAGGACTAAAAAAAAGCTGCATCATCTTTATTATTAACAGTTGTTGCAAGTATAGCCCTGGGGCTCCTAAACTCCTAGTTTTTCTTCCCTAGCCACCGTCCTTTTCTGTCCTTTTTCTTTTGACGAGTTTGGAACAACAAACCAACCAAATAAACCAAACTGGAACACTCGCATTTCCATTTCACGCGAATGCCTTATTTCATGTTATCCTAGCTTGTGTGTTCAATTCTCGATCATTTCTTTTCAGTTAAAATTGTGTTTGTTTTAGTCTCTAGTGCGCATTACAGAGGTGATAAATTTTGGGTGATGCATCATCTAATTTGGGTCACATATGAAGTTGTGAATAGAAAGAAACATATTGGAACAATGTAAATGCATTAATTGAGGTGTCTCATCATCAAGAAAGGTTAATAAAAAACAACAATAAAAACAAGATGATCAAGAATAAGATGTCAAATCTGCTAAAAGTTTGAAGTATTCTAGATGAAGTTGTTTGTAGTAGTAGGAGTACAATAGTGAGGAGGCCTCTGGGGCCTGTAATTAATCCCCAACCACATGATTCTGCAGTAGAGATCTCATATCATCTGAATTTGTATAGTTGCTATCAATTCATTGGTGTCCTTTTTTTTGCTTTCCAAAAGCAACTTTTCCAGGCCACTTTGCCACCAATATGATACTCTCCCTATCCCCGAAAACGTTTCCTCTTTGTGTTGGACACTGTCAATTTACATTTTTGATTGTTAATATCTTTAAATTCGTATTAGTATTAAATATAAAAATTTCATTGTATTAAAGTACTGATAAATACGAATTCAACGAGATCATTCATGACTATGTTTGATATTTTAGATTAGACGTAAATTAGTAGTTAATCGCTTACCGTGAACAGTACCGAAAGTCAAAAGAGGAAACATATATTGGGACGGAGGGAATACCACAGAAGTGTGGAATTTACATCTCAACTAAGACATTTTCAGAGTTGGGTTCTGTTCATTAACAATCACGTGTTAAGAGTCATTTATCTAACACACTATTTTTTTGTGGTTGGATGAACTTTTTAAAGGTTAGGATTTAAAAAAAAAGTTTGAATTTCCGCTATAAATATCCGCGGATAGACAAAGTTAAGAAATAGGTTCCCCTTAAAATATCCACCGAACCTAAAGACCTAGTTTTACACCCGAAACAAAAATTTTAAATAAACTTTACAAATAAGTTTTAAAAACTCTATTTTGAAACAACTAAGATTACGTTAAATATTTTATATGGATATAAAAATTTATATATGTTATTATATATTATTATATAAATATTAAAATATTTTATATTAATATTAAAAAAAGAGTTGCCATAATTAAATTTATATTTTATTTTATATCTTTTAAATTTGTAAAATAAAATATAAATCTATTTTGCATGTTTTATTTTAAAATAATAAATAATATAAAACATGTAAAATAAATTTTTATTTTATTTTACATGTTAATTTTTTTTAATTAATATCATTACTTGTTATTTATTTGTTATTATTTAAATTTGTAATCAATATACATAATTTTATTATGAATAGTAATATTAATATGAATACCCAAATATATACATATATGTATAAAAAAAAACATGTTATATACGTATCAAAAGAAACATGTTTTATGAATAAATGAGTAGAAAAATGATGATTAATAATGAATTAACACCAAAATTTTAAAAATATTGGTTTTATACTTTGACCTTTTTGCTCTACTCTCCTGTTAAAAAACAAAGTAAAGAAAAATAAAGTTAAAATAATTATAATTTTGTATAAACAACGTAAAACCAAAAGATTTTTTGAACCGTGGGTGTTAACCCGATATTAGTCATCATTCTTTTACTCATTTTATTCATAAAACATATTTTTTTTATAAAAATATGTATATATTTGTGTATAATGTTCATATTCTTAATATTACTATTCTTGATAAAAATTATTTTAATTATTGAATGCTAAATTAGAAAATAACAAAATGAATCAAAATAAATAAATGTAAAACATGTAAAATAAATACAAATTTAATTAGGGCAACTCTTCTTTTAATATTAATATAAATTATTTTAATATTCATATAAAAATATATAATAACATAAATAAATTTTTATATTCTTATAAAATATTTAATGTAATATTAGTTGTTTCAAAATAGAGTTTTAAAATTTATTTGTAAAGTTTGTTTAAAATTTTTGTTCGAGCTGTGTAAAACTAGGTCTTTGGGTTCCGCCCATATTTTAAGCGTAACCTATCTCTTAACTTTTTCTGTCCTCGTTTATTTAGAGGGGAAAGGCAAACTTTTTTTTAAATCCTGACCTTTAAAAAGTTCATCCAACTACACAGAAGTAGTGTCAGGACCCTTCAGGGTTTGTTACTGCAACAATCGAAAGTTAAAACACAATCAAAGTCTGAATTTGTTAACTAATAGAAATGAAAAATTTGTCTGACAAAAAAAAATGAATAATTTTGTCAAAAAAATAAAAATGAAGATGAATTAAATGGGTTTTAAATTAAAAAGCAGAGATTGAATTCTTACAAAGCCCAAACAACTTGTTGAGCCAAAGCCCACCCAAGAAAATAAAGGTCCAGCTTGTAATAAGTGGAATGAATTTTAGGCGAATAAGCCCAAAATGTAACAGAAAAAGGTAAGTCCCGCCAGGGCTCCCATAAATACATCGTCTTCACCCCACATTCACGGGGTTAGAAAAATATCAATAAAAGAGTTGTGCCTATGTCTTGGTTCTAGAAGCTAGTATTTTATATTTACAATTTTTTTTGAATCATCGGATAAATTTAGGATCATCACAACTAATTCCGTTGTAGCACTGACAAATAATCATCTTGAAAAGACTATTCGCGCAGCACTCTATTTTTTTTTTGATTTCTTGGTTTCTCACCTTAAATTTTTTAAAATAAATTCAAAAGTGTCCTATGAGATGTTTTAAAAATATTATAAAATAAGATATCCTAATAATTTCTGACAATATTTTCATGTATGCATTTCAACAACAATATATTATAGTTATGTTTTATCATTAAAAAATATTATATTTGAATTATATTTGGATGGAATGGAAAAGATGGGAGAAGATATGTATAAAAAAAGAGGAAAGTAAATTTTTTATTGGAAAATTTAAAATAAGGCATGCCTAGTGGAGCCTTGAAAATGAGGCATGTCATGGGGGTTCTAGTGTTTTAAGGCACCACTAGGATATTGTTGGAGCACCTAATTATTCAAAATGCCGCAAATTATAGTCTAGGACATCAATTCAAGGCACTATTAGGCATTATTGGACTTGCTCTTAGAAGAGTATAAAAAGTAATAAATAAGAGTGTAATGACCGCCGGTTCAGTTAAATTTATATTTAGACGTGCATGATTTACGATTCAACGTAGTCTTACGACGCAACTTGTTGCCCATTTACCTTGTGGACATGTAACATAATGTCAAATATTAATTACTTAATTGAGTTTTAGTTCTTTCAGTTCAAAGCAGCCCCCCATTCCCCTCCTTTTTTCCTTAAAAGTTTATTCGCTAAGTGTAATAACCCCCAAAATTTTAAACTTTTTTAACCCTTGTGAATAGTATTTTTCCTGAATGAGAAAACTTTTCATGCCACACTATGTAGGGGTTCTGTTATGAATATTCTGAGATTTTATTAGTACTCTATATGGTATATAAGTGTATGTAAAGATCGTCAGAATCCAATTCCGAACACTTTGATTTTTCCTGGAAATCCACTAGATACGGAAAGAATTGAGTATAAGGTAACAGGATAAAAAGGATTTAAATTAAAGGATTATAAGAGAGGATCATAAAAGGAATATAATATATTGAGAAAGGTTATGGGAACCTAAGTAATAAGATCCCGGGTATGATCCCTCAAACGATAAACGAAAACGAAAGTTAAGCGAACCGTATAACAGATCAGCGGTCATTAGGCAAATAATTAGGAAGTTAATCAAAGGGATTAGAGGGGATGATGTCACCCAACCAATGAGAAGAGGACAAAGAGGGGAGGATGACATCATGAGCATGACATAAGCATGACATAAGGGAAGGAGATGTGGTTGAATTAAAACCACACAAAGTTCAAGGTTAATAAGGTAATTAACTAAAACAAAAACAAAACTACATCCACCAAGCCAAAACAAATCATTTTCATCAAAACAAAAATTCTATTTCTCATCACCAAGAACATTGCTCTCGGCTTTTTGCATTTTCAAAGGAAAGAATTTTCAAAATCCAAGATTCAAGCTTCCTAAATTGGTAAGATAATTCCCTAGTATTCCTTATGCATAGTTATGGCTATATTATGAGTTTAAGCCACCAATTCATTATCTATCTTCTCCAAGAAATCAATGAAGAAGACAATGAATAGTGATTTCAAGGTTTTTAACTTGATTTTTCTTGTTTTTCCTTTAAGATCCAAGCATCCCTAAGACTCCTCAAGGCTTCCTAAGGCTTCCTAGCTACTCACACCACTTCAAGGAAGGTATATCATCTCCAAACCCTAGCTTTACTTTGTATATTAGGATGATTTTGGTTGTTATGGTATTAGAGTAGCTTAATGATGGTTGGTTTAGAGTTGGGTTGGAATGGTGGAGATTGGAATGTTGAAATCTTATGATTTGGTTAAAGAATGTAGTATAGTTTAAATTCAAGTTTAAGAATAAGTATAAATTGTTAATGTTGAGTGTTGGGGCTGTTATGATGTAGTTTGGATGGAGTTTTGATTGGGTTGTGAATTGGGGTTGAATTGGTTTAAATTTTGGAAATCGCGTAAACATAGCCGTCGTAATGTCCGATTTACTTTAGACTGCTTTTGTTCATAACATTAGGACCCGAGAACCCCCTGCTAGATTTTGACCATTGCCATGTTTAGATAGTTCATGTTACGAGCTTCACTTTGGTATGTAGTTCGTTTGATTTCGATGTACGGTTTAGGAGAAACGACCGTTTTAAGTAACGGCGTTTCGCGAACGAAACTTTTCCCCTCGCCTTACTTTGAAACATAGGTTAAAGACCAAAAAGGTTAATTAATGTATGAAACAATTATGGTAAGTGTGTTAGGCAGTTGGTAAGACACTCGTGAAGGAATCGCCTTAAAACTCGTATTGGGTAATTTATTAAAAATGGTGGAGCCGAGGGTACTCGAGTGACTTAAGAGAATCAGTAAGCGCAAAACGAGCGTTAGAGTCTAAGTTGGTTAGAGTATAGATTTACAAGTGACTTTGGTTTAATTCCAACTTACTTGTTGTTTATAGGTTACCAGACTCGTCCCGAGCCATTAATCACCCCCTGTCGCTCAGGTAAGTTTTCTATCCGTTATACTGTTGTTGTGATGTATACACTTGTATATGCATTATCTTGTGATAGATGCATGATGGTTAAATTAGAAAATTCTTGCGATATATTGTAGCATGTGATATGGTACATATGCATGCCTGTTTCGTATTCTTGCCATATATATCTGTTGGTTCAGTTGATAATACCTATGCTAGAGAATAGCGGTAATTTGCATATACCCTTAGTATAGGGACCCAAAGGTGAAAACATTTTCTAAAACCGGGAGTCGAGGATCCCGAGTAGATTATATATATATATATATATTTATATATATATGGTTATAGTTTTCAAAACTATTAATCGAATAAGGTTTATTCGATAACTTTATATTATTTAATGAATATTATTTCGAATATTCATTCGAGGGCTTATGACTCAGCTTATTTATTTATTGAATATTATTTCGAATATTCATTAGAGGGCTTATGACTCAGCTTATTTATTTATTGAATATTATTTCGAATATTCATTCGAGGGCTTATGATTCAACTTATTTTATTTATTGAATATTATTTGAATATTCATTTGAGGATCTATGACTCCGATTATTTGCTGAGATATACTCTTTATTTTATTAAAGAATAAGGTGTCGATAATCAGACTTATCTTTGATGATTCAAATAAAGATAGTACTTTCGTATAAGTATATCTTTGGTTATTTAATACTCATTTCAAGTATAACTTTTACAACATATACTTCAATTATTTTTATAAAGATTATTCTTTATGAGAATATTATTTAAATAATAATATTCAGATAGTTTCTAATATATTGGGACTGATTTATTTTGTTAAATCAGCATCACTCCGAACATTCTCAAAAATGTTTTGCGAGTCTTCAAAATGATTTTTAAAAGTTAGAGCGGATCCCAAAACTCATTTTTATATTTAAGATCCTCCTTTCGAAGGGGATTTAAATACTCGCTCAAAACCTGAGGGATCCGGCTCTGTGGTGTGTTTTACATTCGCAACAAGGTTGTTGTCTTGATAAAAGAATTTTGATTACTTACCCAACACTCGGGAAGTAAAATTCTTGGGACAAGTTAATCCATTAACATGCATCGCCTGGGAAATATCGGTGAGTTTTCCTTTTCAACTAGATACGACTTCTTAGTGGAGCCGTATCAACAAGTTTCTACTTGGGGAAAGTGGGGACGAGCTTTACGTTTCAGAGTCATGGATTTCATCTGAACTAGGAGTGGCGTAAGTGGTCGAGTAGCGCCGGCCCAGCCTTATTATATTGGCCCAAATGGCCTGGAAGTTCTGCTAAGGCGGTCCATTCCTTAGGAGTTCAGTGTTCGGTTGACAAGTAAATCCGACAGGTTCTCCTCTACATGTAAAAAATGGTGGGGTTGTACTACTACGACTGATCATCGTAAGTGGTCTTTCTGGCGCAGCAAACTCCCGTAATGAGTTCATCATCCAGTTGGATAATTCTGCAACACTACCCGTAGCATTTCGATCGAAAGGCTACGAATGGGTGGTTGCCGAAGCATTGACAGGGTCAAACAGTTTTATTGGTGTTTCCATTGAATGAAGTATCTCGTAACTTCATTTCTTTTAAAAATATTTCAAAGATTGAATATATTCAAGTTTAAATTTATGGTCTCATCTATGGGATGACCTCTTGAATCTTATTATACTTTGAACAGTAGTAGTTCAAGTAGATTTCTAAAAATGGTATAAGTATAGTGAAGTAATTGGTAACTTCATCTTCTTTTAAACTTATATCCAGTAAGTAATTACCTTACACATGATAAAGGATTCTAGTAAGTATCCATTTAGATACTTGTATTATTGTTATCACTATATATTATCTTGCGAGCTGTAATGCTCACTCTTGCTTCATTTCTTCATCACACAACAACAGTTAGGAAAGATGGCCAGGCTCCAGGAGACCCAGCGCAAGCGCGTGGGAAGCGCCCCGCGCCTTCCCGTTGAGATCGTAACTGCTATAGCTGCAGAGGTAGATCTACCTTTAGATCAGACATTCTACTTTTGGGAACCAAATATTGTATAACTATAACTTGTGGCAGATAATGGCAATTAACTGTAAATTTATCAAGTAATTATTTTGGGTTGTAATAACTTTTAATTGTGGATTCAAGGACTTGTACTTATTTCAATTTCATCTCTGAGACTATGACGTGTGGTGGTGTGTGTTAGTGTGGGGTCACAGCTTGAGTATGTTTATTATTAATTAAGTTAAGTGATAATTGTGGAAAGAAAGACCGTGACGACCCGGATCCCTGACCCCGGATCTGGGGGTGTTACACTAAGTATCAATCTCCGTATTTTTCTACTTTCACATTGGATTTGATATAATTTTAAATAATTCTTAGCATAGCAATCCTAACAATATTGTGTCAGAGTCTTACTTTGAACACTCGAGCATTCCAAAATCCAAACGGAATTTAGCAAACCTATCAAAGTTCAAAGGTTTTGTAAATATGCCTGCAATATATTGTTCGGTATCCATGTAAACTAATTAATATTTCCTTTTGAGACATGACCGTGTAAAAAATGATGTCGTATATCGATATGTTTGGATACAGAGTGCAAAACATGATTTTTACTCAAATTAATAGTACTCATATTATCACATAATATGGATATAACATCAAATTTTATCGAATAATCGTCTAATGTTACTTCGTCCAAAGAATTTGAGCACAATATTTAGAAATAACTATATATTCAGCTTCTATAATGGATATTGAAACTGCATTATGTTTCTTATAAAACCAAGAAACTAGATACTCACCAAGAAACTGACATGTACCGCTTGTACTTTTTCATTCGATTAAATGCCTCGATTAATTTGAATCATAAAAACATATTAGGTCAAATGGTTATCCTTTCCAGATACCAAAGACCAAGTTCAGTGGTTCATTGAAGATATCGAAATATCCGCTTTACAACCGATAAATGAGATTTTTTAGGTGTCATTTGAAAATGAGCACATTTACATATACTACATTGTATGTCAGGTCTACTAGTCGTTTTATAAAGTAAACTTCGGATCATTACACGAATTTCTTACTATCCACAGAAATACATTTAGGACCCTCGGTGAATTTTACGGATATAGACCTGGGGATACTAATGGCTTCATAATTTTTTTGTCTTAAATTTCTTTAACATTTCTTTACAATATTTGATTAATAAATTTGAACGCCTTCTTCAAATTGCTTGATTTGCAATCCTATAAAACATAATTCATTCATCATTCTCATTTCAAATTCTTTACTCATAATATTTGAGAATTTATTACATAGAGATTCTTTGGTTGAGCCGAAGATGATATCATCTATGAAAATGTGAATGGTCAATATATTATCACCTTCATACTTCGTAAAAGAGAATAGTATCAACAATTCCAATTTTGAAACCATTCTCAGATAGAAATTTGTTTAACCGCTCATACCAAAATCTAGGAGCTTGTTTCACCCCATATGGATTTGTACGATTTGTAGATAAACTCTACATGTAAATGATCTTCAAATCCTAGTAGATGTCTTACATAATTTTTTTTTTTCTAATACACCATTTAGAAAAAGCCAATTTTAACATCCATTTGATAGATTTTAAAACCCTCATGTGCCATGAAAGCTGGAAACATACGAATGGATTCAATTCTAGTTACGAGAGTATAAGTTCATCAAAATCTAACATTTCCATTTTTGTGTAGCCTTGAGCAACTGATCGTAGTTTATTTATTGCCATTGTTATACTCCCATCTAATTTAGTACAAAAGACCCACTTAATTCCAATAATGGAAGTTTCAGGTGGTTATGGAACTAGTTCCCAAACTTCATTATGAGTTAATTGGTTTAGTTCTTCTTCTTGGAAAACAAAAATCCAATTATCATATAATTATGATTTCTTTGCAGTTTTGGATTCTATTTGTGATAGAGAAGCCATGTTACTCACAATATTTTGAACCTGAGATCGTGTTTGAAAGCCTTTGGTTATATTCCCCAAGACATTATTTTATGAGATTATCTATAATCAAGGGAATCTATTAAGGCAATTCAATTTCGTTCTTATTTAATTCGAGAGGATTGATTGGAATTACATTTCCAAGTTTCAATTTTCTTATTTGACGGGTAACATCTTCCACGTCATTTGGATTTCATTCACTTGAACCTTTTTCCTCATCTACTATTTTTCTTAAATTTCTGCTACATTAATTGATTCTTCCACCGCTAAAATTTTAAGATTAAGTACTCGATAGGCTTTGCTATTATTAGAATACCAAACTATTACACTCTCACAAGATCTAGGGTCGAATTTCGTTGAAAAATATTTGATTTTCGTCATGTAGCATTTACTTCCAAATACTTTAAAGTAACTAAACTTAGGAGTTTTATCTAAATAAAGTTCATAAGGAGTTTTTATTTGATGGGTCGTAGTAGTACTCGATTAAGAGCATGACAAGTCGTAGACATAGATCCAGTCCAAAAATATTTTGGTCGTCGATACTCGTTAAGCACAGTATTTGTAATTTCTTGCAACGTTCAATTTTTTATTTCAACAATCTCGTTTGATTGAGGTGTACGAGGAGCGGAAGATTTGTGAGTAATACCATATTCTTCACAAAATCCAACTTTTTTTTGAATTTACTGCCATGATTTGCCTGGATATAGAAAATTGCATTATTTTGTTAATTTTGAAGATGTTTGCAAAGAACGAAAAATGAATCAAAATTTTCATTATTTGACTTTAGGAATTCGGTCCAAGTAAAGCGTGAGTAGTTATCAACTACTACAAGAGTATATAAACATCCTCCGAGCTTCCTAATAGAACGGGCCTGTAAGATCCATATATAAAAGCTCAATGAGACTAGTATTAGACATCATAAATTTATCTTTGTGAGAAGCACAAATTTGACTATCACTTTCGCAAATTTTACATATATGATCTTTTATGAAATTAAGTTTGCTAACCCACGTACATATTTTTTTTACACAAACACACACATACACACACATATATATATATAGTAATTTTAATGTTTATTTTAGCTCAATCTATGATGCCATGACCACAGAACCTCATTTGTGGAAACCAAACAAATATTTTCATATTTTCTCATGTCACACGTATAGACATTTTGGTCTAACGGATAATTTAAAGCTATTTTTTTCAATTTTGTCATATATAGATCAATGAGTGGGATGATAACTTGCAACTATTATCACATACTTGACTTAGAAAAAGCAAGTTATATTTTAGTCCTGTGACTAATTGTACATTCAAAATATTTCAATAATCATTCCCGATATCTCCAATGTCAATGAGGTTGGTATTGTCATCGTAATTCGAAATTGTTATATTTAACATGAGCATTAAAATTATATTGATGAGTCATATTAACATATTGACTTGAACTAGCATGTTGACTCGTATTTCTAGGCATATTAGAACTCACATTACAAGTATGACCATGATAGTTATGAATTTGATTATTAGAACCTTGTTTAAGAACATTATCCTTTCTAGTTGAACTAGAGTTATGATTAACAGTTTCTGTGTTCTTTCGTAGATAATTAATTGGTTCTTGATGATACTAAAATTTCAGTTGCCTTAGATCATTCACATTTGAATCAATGTTCTTTTGAGATTTATTATTTTCATATCATTTATTTTTCAAGAATCTATTTATATCTTCCATTTAGTTCACCGTCTTTACCTTTGGAATATAGACTAATGTGTCCACTAATACTGCAGTACGAATATTTTAATATCTCGACTATATTATCATAGTATAAACTACGTACATAAGGAATGAAAAATACAAGACATATATTTATTTTTTATTATATTTTATTAAATATAATGGCATCATTCAATAATTTTAGTACCATACTGAATGTATATTTGTTAGTGCCAAAGTATCATAGAAGGGGGTGGGGGGTTGAATAAGATACCTACAATTTCTTTCGATTCTTTTTAAATTCTTCGTTTAATGTATGAAATCAAAAAGTGCACAAAACAATCTGAGGAATATATTATTTTATTAATATAAACATTGAGGTTGCTACATTTAGCTACAATAAATTCAACAACATAACAGTACAGATACAAGCTTTTCAAAATAAATTGCCTTGAATGAGCTCTCGTATATGTTAGAGTTGGTTATTGAAGAAGATCATTAGCAATAAATTCAATCTGTTCCTTTTAGTAGACTTTTCACAAAGTCAATTATGTGGCTTCATTACAGCCAAGTTAATTTGTTATGTTGTAGTCACAAGGAATTAACCAAAGGCATGTACCGGTGCCAAGAGTGAAAACATTCACTTCTACTTGCACCTAGAGTGGAAGAGGTATTACTTAGTCTTATTTCTTCCACTGGAGCCTAGAGTGCAAGGGTTAACACTTAGAATCATATCTCCTTCTGGCGCCTAGAGGGGAAGTACTTTTTCTTAGAAACAATTCCTCTTCTGGTGCCTAGAGGGGACAAAAATGTTGACTTAGATTTATTTCCTCTTCTGACGTCTAGAGGGAAAGTCATTCATCACTTAAATTAATTTCTCCTACCGGCGCCTAGATGGGAAACTACTCATGACTTAGAATATTTTCTTCTTAATGCATCTAGAGGGAAAAACTCAAGACTTAGGAACTTTTCTGATCTTCTTCAATACAGCTTAAATTTTCCCAGTCTTTGATCCACTATATCCTGTATCAGCTAATTTCTTCTGTATGATTAAGTTATTGTTTTTCTGATGTGCTGACGCTTAGTGTACTAGCTGGTTCACAAATGACTAACACTCAATTAGATTCACTCAATTTTTTTACAATTCAAAGTTGATATTGCCTGATGGTTATTCATTACTTCATTAACTGAAACCCTTGATCTTCAATACCAAAACCAATACACTTCCTTGAAATTTATTCCTTTGACCTTTTATTCTTAATAAAGGCTTGAACATGTTAATGAAATTCTTTCCATGACCATGTTACAGACTTAGTGCATTAATTCCATTTTTTGATTCTTTGTATTTATCCAGTCTTCATCTTTTGGGTTCTTATACTTCTCAGTTAATATTATTTATCTATTTTTGTTTCATGTTGAGTTATATTTTCTCGGTTATATATTACATTATATTTTTCTTTACAATCTCCCCTATTTATTTGTTAGAGTTTGACAAGCAAATTTCTAAAAGATAAATCAACTGATAATAAGAAAAAGTGCGTACTGAAAGCAGGAAATAATATTAAATGCATTCTGGATCACATATACAATTCCAGATTTTTTAATTACAAGTACAAAGATAAGAAGTGTTCCTCTATACTCAATTAATAAACTATATCTTCTTGGTCTTTCACTTTTTTAGTTTCTTGCCTTGACTACCTTCTCCTTCCTGAGTAGATTCGGTCTGAACAGACTTTCTTTTGGTAGATTTCTTCTTTGGCTCTAAGGCTTGTGATGAGTGATGGTGAGATTCTTCCTTCTCCTTCTCTTTCTCGTCGTTACAAAGTTTATTGAGTCTTACTTGAACAAAATCACGAGCTTCAATTTCAAGGGCGTTCTTTGGTGGTGGATTATTCAGTTCATTGAGCATCAATTGAAGATACCTGATGCGACCA
Source organism: Apium graveolens (assembly GCF_009905375.1). Lineage (NCBI taxonomy): Eukaryota > Viridiplantae > Streptophyta > Magnoliopsida > Apiales > Apiaceae > Apium > Apium graveolens. The sequence goes on along the minus strand of NC_133648.1, from coordinate 308,844,248 downwards.
ATTTTATGAAGATGTCTAAGAAACACTGAAGATTTTCTAGCCAGTACATAGACAATTATCCTCTTAGGAAAGTCTTGTACTCTTTTGGTATTGTTGATGGTCTCTTCTTCTAACACTTATTCTATTACTTCAATGATGGGAATCAATACAAGCTTATCATCTTTACAAGTTGAAACTTTAACATCACACAAGGCTTGCCTGATTGGTTCTGAGTCGCTCAATCTGAAGTATGAGATTTTGATCTTTTTACCATTGATCTCGAAGACTAGATCTCCTTCATCATTCTTGTTGATCAGAAGTTTACTGTCTTTAATTGTATCAATCTCAGTCACTCCATCAATAAACACCATCTCATGATATGCCCCAACAACTTTTCTCATGGATTTCTCTGATTCTCTGATCATTTTATCATTCAACTGATAAGCATATAAGACTTCTGCAACTTTAAAATCTGCCTCTGATCTTTTTACTCAAGGAGCTGTTAATGAGCTCTTTTTCTTCTAAGTTGACTTTCCAGAAAAGTGAGTTAAGGAAATGGAACTTGTCTCACACTTTCATCAATTAGTGTCAAGTTTTACATTTTGTTGTTTGAAAATCTCTTAATCACGAATGACTCGTCAAAAGCTTGAGGAGATACATTCATTATCATCTTGTAGAGCTTGTCTCTAAAGTATTATGTTAGATATAATTGATAATATCAGTATTTACTATCAAAAGTTAATATCAGAGTTTATCACATAAGATATTATAGTTTATCATATCAGTATTTAATAGAAGATACCGTCATCAGAGTTTATATCATTATCTGTCAAAATCTGTATCTCGGCAAGTAATTAATTCTGTGATAACCACTATGATTTGCAGAGATATGTTGGTGTATGAATTTACTTATTTGTAGCAATCAATAGTTGGATATGTATTAGGTTTCCTTATTTATGTACATCATATCAACTAGATTGATTGTGCAGCTTTGTAGTATATAAACACATATTAGGTTAACATTATTAGTGTCGAGTACTTGATATATCATTTGTGTAACCTAGCAGATCTCAAGGATATAGTTCATTCTTTGAGAGAGTTTTGTAAATATTTTTTATTCATTAATATAAAGATTATTCTTCATATTTTAGTTTCAATATCGAATTGATTGTTACATACTGCATTCAACCTATTATTCCCTAACAATATAACAAGAATTACAGAAGGGGGGGGGGTTGAATATAATTCTGGCTTCTTTTCGAGATTTATAAAAATGTTCTGACTCAATATATATATACGTGTTTTGATTTGCAAAGTGCGGAATAAGGAATTAAGTAAATTAAACACAAAGTAATAAAAATACAAGTCTTTAAAACTTTCTGGTGGATTTGAATGTATCCAACATATATATATATATATATATATATATATATCGATTTGAGAAATCTGTGAAGCTCAAATTGGTTCACAGCTGCTTTACAAGTGAACAAACAAACTACAGAGAAATTCTTAACAGTTACAGTTTTTTCTATTTCTCTTCTAAATGTGTTTGCTTAGTTAAGTTTATTCTACTTGCTACACTTGGTTTATATATCACCAAGTTTACATGGTAATAAGACAAGATAATAAAATAAAACCTATCAAGTCTAACTTCATGCTACTTCATTACTCTATTCCAGCATCTTTGAAAATCTTCATGACTTGCAAAGAAATGGTAATGTTTCTTTGTTCTCAATTTCCTGCTAAACAGGCTGCCACATTCCTTTTAAAAACACCCAATGCATGTGACTGTGTTGTCACTGTCAACAGATATTTGAATTGATCATCCATCGGGTACATGCTTGTTATCCGTCGAGTAGCTTTGTTGATCATCCGTCGGGTAGCTTTGTTGATCATCCGTCGGGTAGATATTTGACACTTGACTCCATTTCACTTATGCAGAATTAAAAGACATCTCATATTTACAATTAATCAACTTATTCTGCATATCTACTAGTAGTCAACATGACTCATATATTACTACAGAATCTACACAAAGTTATTTGCAGAAATGTGCTATAAAACATATTATTACATAAGCTACTCACTCGATGGATGTCAAATCATCATCCGTCGGGACTATATTGAATCATCCGTCGGGACTATATGTGGTCATCCGTTGAGTTCTACAAAATTCACTAAGTTAAATCTACTAAGGTGTTTTGTATGATTTATCATCAAGTTCACAACATATTCCTAACAATCTCCCCCAATTTATGTCTGCTGGAATTGTAACCATAAATTAAGAGAAACTTGATGATAACAAAACACTTCTAAGAATACAAATTGAAAATAGTAGATAAAACTGATAAATGTTGCAAAATTTACTGAAAATTGAACAATGCAAAGTATACAAAGAATAGCTCACAATCATTATCAAGGTGTTCCTCTAGTCTGAGCAGATAAGTCTATTTCCTTTATTGTCTAGGTTTCTTCCCGAGCCTCATGTTGTTCTCTTCTATCTGGTTTTGGAGTTGTCTATGGAATTCAAGTTCATTAGCTTCTGAGAGATCTAGCATTCCTTGCATTTCCAACAGAGTCTCATTGTTAGAGATACTCAATTGGTCCTCCAATCTGAAAAATCTTCTAACTCCTTTTTCATCCATGAATTCCATCAACCAATAAGGCCTCTAATGCACTCTCTTTCCTGTGAAGGGAATAGATAGAGTTTTTGGAAGTGCATTTTTGGCTCTATTACTCCTCAGCTCCTCAATCTTCTTTAGAACTAATCTTCTAGCAGTAACATGGTATCCAAATTTCTTTTTGAAAGATGAGTAGATCTTTATTATCACATATTGGCTTTCTAGAAGAATCCTATGAAGTGGCCATATCATCTCTTTTCCTCCCTTGTATTTGAATACCAGTCTTTCAAGGAGATGTCTGTGAGCATCAATTCCTCTAACTTCTTCCAATTCATCTAAGTAGAGGTTAGTGTCAGAAAACTCTTTGATGTCACAGATGTACAACATATCTCCTTTGGTGACCGTGGATTTAGATTTGACCAGGGTCTTGGATTTGAGAATTACTGGATTCACTTTCTTGCTAGCTCTTGTCTTTGTCTTGAAGATAGGTAAATTTAGCTCAGGAATTGGAAAACTATCCCATTCTACTGGCTCATCCTTAGGAACAATTGGCTCACCATGAATATTCCTTGTTGGATCAACCACCTTGAATTCTTCAAATACCACTGAGGGTTTTGATGTCTGAGTTGTAGTTGTAGGCTTTTTGGGAATTTGGTCTTCCTTTTCCTCATCATTAAAGTTCAATTTCCTCTTGGAATGGAGTTTGTATCTGAAATTTCTTTTCTGCTGTGGTTCTTCTTGCACTTTCTGATCCTTAGGTTCAGCAATTACAGTTGGTTGTACAGGAATTTCTGTTGTGGTTTTTACAGCTTGAAGCTTGGCCAAGATAGCATCTTGCTTCTTCTTTTGTTTAAGCATTTTAGAATCCAGAGCAGGTTGCTTCTTTTCTTGCCTCTTTCTCTTCCTTCTTAGCTTCCACAAATATGGGGTGTCCAACCACCACACAAATTTCCTTACTTTTTTTATAAATCTTGGCTAATCTTCTTTTGAGTGCTGAATCAGCTGGATCTTTGTAGAAGGCAATTGACCTAGCCAGCAGTTTCTTCTCATCAGGCCTAGGTGTCTCATACACAGTATCCATATGATTCTTGTCTGAAAACTTGGAATAGTTTCTTTTAGGCTTTATGATGAAATCTGCTTTTGGAGATTTGATGCAAGATGTTTGGCCTTTTTCCAGATAATTCATACTCATTTCATTCACAGAGATGTTCTTGACTTGAGAGTGATGAATGAATGTTTATTTGGCTTCTGAATTGACCCAAACTTTTATTGAATTTCTGCATCTATCTTTCTTCACTTTTCTTTCAAATCCTTCTCAGCTGCTGCTACATCAATCTTTAGCAGTTTGTCATCTGTGTTCAGTTTTGTTGCTGCCAGATTTATGATATCAATACTGTCCATGGCTGTTGGCTTTGTGAAAGCAATTGTTGGCACAATTACTTTGCTGACTTGGATGTTTAGCACTTTCTACTCCCCCTCACTCCTTGATTCCTCTTGACTGATTGGGACAATAATATTTTCTTTCTCCCCCTTTTTTGTTATCAGCAAGTTGAGTAGAGGAAGAGGTTTATGCTGCCACTATCTTTTGGAGCAAGTTTGTTTGCTGTGCTTGATGTAGATGTATAGCTGTTAGAGAGGCTTCCATAACAGTCATTCTTTTATCCAAGGAATCTACCTTGGTTGCAAGATCAGTGTTCTTCCTTAGCTGTTTTTTAATATCAAGCATTGTGGCTTCTGGAAGTTTGGCATCTAATCTTTCAGAAATATCCTTCTTTACTTCATTGATCTCTGTCTTGATAGAAGTGATATCCTGGTTGTGTTGGAGGCCTTGGATTTGATGCAGTTGCAGAGAATTTAGATGTGCCTGTAAGAGCTGCCTGGTGCCTGCATCTGTGGTAGATTGAATAACATTGTTTATTTCCTGAATTTGATGAATGAGAGTGACCTTAAAATGTTGAAGATCAAAGTCCTTGGAGAATGCCCATGAAAGAAGGCCAGATCTAGAGCTGGTGCCTGCTTCTCCCCCTATGTCCATGAGCTCCTCATTTTCACCATCATCTCCAAAGAAATCAGCAGATTCCCCAGGTCCCATAGTCAACATCATCATCAACTCTAGGTGGCATAGCTGTGATGGCATCCTTAGCTCTTTGCATTGACTGGGTGGTGTGCACCAAGTTCAGCATTCTTTCTGCATTTTCATTGCCCTGTCCAGCCAAAATTTGATATGCTAGAACATGATGAGTAAATGCGTCAGCATCCAAAGAGATGGAACTTATAACAGCTTGATTTTGCTGAGATGGTTTCTCTATGTCTGCATCATTGGCATTCATTGACTCACTAGCAATGATGTCTATCCTAATATCTCCTGTACCTGTATTTCTCTCAATTTCTCTCTCTTTTTACATCAAGGGCTCCCCTTGGCTCCCCACCCTCACACCCTCACCTTCACCATCTAAGGTGGGACTCCTCTCACTTACTTTTTCCAGTCCTAAAGAAATGGACTGTATTTGTTCACTATTTTTCTCTCCTTTTTCCTGGGAGCAACCCAGACTCTCACTTAATTCACTCCCTTCCCTCAGTCCTAAGAGTGACTGTATTACTACTAAGTCTTCTGTACTTGTGAGAATGGAACAAATATTAAGTTGTGCAGAGACACCCGACGGATGAGTAATATCCATCGGGATAGTAGTTTGGCTATCTGATGGATGACTGCTGTTAGGCTTATCCGTTGGGATACAATCACTACTCGACGGATGATGAATATCCATCGGGATAGAAGAAATAAATGAGTTTGGAGTGGAGACTATTGTAGACTCTGTGCAGATTGATGATAATTTAGGCACAGAAGTTTCAACAGTCTCAGAAAGAAATGGCAAGTGAGCCAACAAATCATTTAAAAGATGATGCTCATTTGATTGGATTTTTGGCTTCTCCAAGAGAGTTAAAGATGGAGAATTTGGAAGTGATGTATTTATCATGTCAACATCCAGTGAGTGTGTGGGAGAATTTGGTGTATCAGGTGCTTCAATTACAAGATATTTTGGCTGTGACTCCACATTTATTGGAGCCACATCAATCTGACTTTGAGATGGTGCAGTGACTGGGTTTTTAGCACCAGTTTGTACTGTGTGTATGCCCTGTGCATCCCCAAGGATTTTTGATCTTTTCTTTCTAGCATATGTTTGTGGTGAGCTAGTGTCCCTACCCCTTTTGGCCTGTGCTCCTGGTTGGGAGTTTGTTTCAATAGTGATATCCTTTTGGGAGGAGGAAACTAGTAATGTGCTTATTTCCTTATTAACAACCACAGTTTGTTGGGAAACTGTGGTGTGGCTAGGTTTGGGTACTCTCTTCTCACCATCCTTATTCTTAGGGTTTCTTTAATTTTCACCCTATCCCTCACCTTTCTCACCCACCTTCACACTCCCCTCTTTTTGTGTTGTAGATTTTGCAACTGGTTTCTTTTGAAAGAAACCAGAGGGGGCTTTCTTAGATTTGGATTTAGAAGTTTGTGATTTAGTAGCTTGGGTAGGAATCTATTTGGTCATTGACACAGATGTCATTGCTACATTTGAAGGCAAAGAAATATGTGAGGTTGGAAGAGTAGAGACAGTAGAAATTACCTCACTTACCTGAGGTCCCTCCATTACTGGAAAATAGAAGAGGGGCACCTCTTTGTGGTGGTCTGCTCTGTTAAGATCTGCAATTATTCTTCTTTCTTGAACCCAACAATTCAGCTTGTTGGTTGGATTCTCAATCACAATATTTTCAATGAGATGGTTAGCAAGCATCATGAAAAATCTAGCATAATAGACACTTTTACCTCTCCTATTGAGTTCTCCTAACTTAAAGCCTAACTCAAACAAAACCAAGTCACTGAAATTGAAATATTAATCAGTAACTAGCATATAAAGCATGTTAAGCATGGATATGTTGATAGAGTCAAAGTTGCTAATTTTACCAGAAAACACTTTAGTTACCACATCACACAGATAACTCCATTCTTTCCTAAGACCCAACCTTCTAATTTCACTTAATTTAGAGGTAGTGAGTGCATAGCCCATGGAGTTAAGCATGTTAACAATATTAGTGTCTGTGTGTGGAGCAGTAACAGTATTATCAGGAATTCTAAATCATGCTTCGACAATAACACTGTTAATGCAAAACTGCTTACCTTTAAGAGTGAATGTGATGGTCTTATCAGTTGAGTTGTACACTGCAATTGTCCATATATCCTCAACAACCTCACAGTAGATGGTGGGAGATTCCAACATAACATAGTTGAGTTTGCAGCCTTTCATAAAATCCATCATTTTGTGGTAACTTCCAGACTGTTGAATCTCCTTGTTCACTAGAGCTGTGAAGTTGTTCATTTTATAGATGTACCCAGTTTGAGATATGATTTTGATGACTAGTGCCATTGTTAGAGATTGAAATTTGCAGAGAGAGTGATTGCTTTTGAGAAGAAAGAAGTTAGAGCAATTGAAAATTGAGAGTGATAAAAGAATAGAATAAAAGTGAATTATGATTTTAAATTATCTCAGAAATAAACTATCAAAAATAATATAGTAAAATAAAGTGACCAATAAAAATTGCCCAAAATAGCCGTTTAGAAATAAATAAACTGTAAAAATTCCTTCAATTATCCGTCGTGTTATGCTTACAAACTGTAAGTATACCCGATGGATAATGTTCAGAAATTTAACAGCTAGGATTGAGACAATTCGATGGATGAGGTTAAATCAGTTATCCGTTGAATTAAAAAAATACCCCAGAAAAATAATTGATTTTTATTAACAATTAATATACCGGCGGATGATCAGACTCGATGGATAATGATCATCCGTCGGGATGTAAATTTTGACTTAGCCAAAATTTTATCCAATGCAGAAAAATCAATTAAATTTCTGGCTGCATTACAACTTGCAATATCTGAAATGATTCAAGAATAATTAAGCATACCTAACTCACTTACTAACCTTGAAAAGGTGGATTCATCAAGTGGCTTGATAAATATGTCTTCAATTCGTTCTTTTCTTTTCATTTTGTCTAAGCTGAGAAGAACAACCCTTCCAGAAGGGGAGGTATTGCCGAATGACTATCTGTCTGTGTGATAGAAGCCTAGTAGGATACCACATGTTGTTTAATTGCTTGTCAAGTACTAAAGGCTGGCCACCTTCTGTACAAACTATGCAATAGAACAAGTGTTCATGATCATAGTGATCTCTCAATAAATTCTTTTACTTCTACACGAAGGACCAAGCTTTCGAAGATGGAGGCAGTTAGAGATGAAGTGGTACCAAGTACGGTGGTATTCGGAATGGAAACGCATTCGTGATACTAAGGTTGACGCATTTATTAAAAGGTTATAGAATGCTAACGAGCAAAAGTGTAACCAGTATAGTATTATGTACGGAAGATAGTAATGACTACAAACTGGAAAAGAGTGGGTATTGAGAAGCAAAAGCTATAATGCTAGAAGCTATGATGAGAGTCTGTGCAATAGACTTGAAAGAATTTGGAATGGTCACTTAACGCGGATTGAGTTTTCTTACGATAATAGATCGTATATCAGGTATCGAGTTGTCGCTTTATGAGATCCTTGAAGGAAGACAATGTCGATCTCCCTTATGTTAGGATGAAGTTGTAGAGCATAAGATGCTCGGACCCGAAGTGGTCCAATGGACCAAAGACATAGTGGATCTAATCAGAAGACGGATGACAGCAACCCCAGGATGGATAAAAGAGGTATGCTGATTTGACTCGAAAGGATAAAGAGTATGAAATAGGGGACCTAGTAATGTTAAAGGTATCCCTTGGAAAAGATTGATGAGGTTCGGAAAGAAAGAAAAGCTAAGTCCACAATTTATTGGACCCTTGGATATATTAAGACGTATTGGGAAGTTAGCATATGAGCTAGCCCTACCCCCGAACATGTAGCAAGTTCATAACGTGTTCCACGTATCAATGTTAAGGAAGTGTAATTCGGATGCCAGACAAATAGGGGCATATGAGCGCATAGACATGCAACCAGACGTAACCTATATGGAGCAACCAGGAAGGGTTATAGATTGAAAAAGGAACAAGTGCTTAGGAGAAGGGTTATCAAACTAGTCAGAGTTTGATGGTAGAACCACAATGTGGGAAAATTTACTTGAGAGTTAGAAAGTGCAATGCTAAGAGAGTATCCCTATTCATTTTCTATCTGATTCCGGGACGGAATCTTTTTAAGGAGGGGAGACTGTAATAACCCCAATTTTTGGAATTTTTGAAACACGGATGAATAGTAACTTTTGCTGATGATGCTGATTAAGGAAAATTATCAGACCACGCTATATAGGAGTACTGTTATGGAAATTCTAAGATCGTATTAGTATTCCATAAAGTAAATAAGTGTATGTAAAGATCGTCAGAATCCAAATTCAAACACTTTGATTTTTCCCGAAAATCCACCAGATACCGAAAGAATTGAGTATAAGGTAACATGATTAAAAGGATTTAATTCAAGGATTATAAGAGAAGATCATAAAAGGAATATAAAATATTGAGAAAGGTTTATGGGAACCCAAGTAATAAGATCCCGGGTATGATCCCTCAAACGATAAACGAGAATGAAAGTTAAGCGAACCGTATAACAGATCAGCAGTCATTAGCCAAGTAATTAAGGGTTAATCAAAGAGGTTAATGGACGATGATGTCATCACACCAACAAGAGGAAGACAAGTGTAACAAGATGATATAAGCATATGACATGAGCATGAAAAAGTGGGAAGGATTGGTTGGTTGATTGTGAGCCACACAATTTTTACCATGGTAACAATTTAATTAACAAACAAAAGGTAGCAACCAAGCCAAGGCAAAACAAATCACAAAACACAAATTAGAAGTTGACTTTTGCTTTCCAAGAACAAAAGCTCTCGGCCAAAACCTGAGCAGCAACTTCAAACTACCATATCTCCTTCAATACTCACTCAAATAGTATGTTCTATAGCTCTTTGGAAAGGTATTGAGATGTCCTAGAACTCATGTTCACAAGTCTCGTCCAAATAAGCATGGTAAGACCCTCATTTGGACAGTTCTTTCAATCTGACTTTTAGAAACTTCAAAACCTAACTTTGTGTTCTTGATTTCTTTGGAAAGATCAAGCTTGTAGGAGGCTCCCTAAGACTTTCTAGCTACTCTAATCACTCCAAGGAAGGTATAACACCTCCAAACCCTAACTTTACTTTGAGTATTACGATGGTTTTGATAGTTATAGTAAATGAGAATCATGATGCTTGTATGTTTAGAGTTTGGATTGGATTTGTAGTGATTTGGATGTTGAAATCTTGTTTATAGTTAATGAAACTTAAGTATAGCTAGTAGTTCATGTGTGGGGTTGTATAAATTGGAAAATCTTGAGGTTTGGGGACTGATGTAGTAAGGTTTGGATGAGGGTTGGTTGTATTGTTGGTTGTGAGTTGAATGGTGGTTGTTTGGAGTGGTTTAAAACTTGGTAATCGCGTAAACATAGTCGTCATAATGCCCGATTTTCCTTAACTGTTCTGTTCTTAACTTTAGGACCCGTGAACTCACTGAAAGATTCTAACCTTTGCCATGTTTAGATAGTTCATGTTACGAGCTTCGTTTTGATGTGTGGTTCGCTTGAATCCGATGTACGGTTTAGGAGAAACGACCGTTTTAAGTAACGGCGTTTCGCGAACGAACCATTACCCCTCGCCTTACTTTGAAACCTTGGTTAAGGCCCTTAAATGACTAAATGGAGTATGAAACAATTATGTAAAGTGTATTAGGCAGTTGGTAGAGTACTCGCGAAAGAATCACCTTAAAATTCTTAATGGTTAATTTATTAAAAATGGTGGAGCCGAGGGTACTCGAACGACTAATGTGATTCGTTAAGCGTAGAAGTGATCATAAGCGAACGTTAGGGTTCAATTGGTTAAAGTCTAGTTTCTTAAGCGACCGGGGTTTAATTCCGGCTTATGTTGTTGTTCATAGGTTACCGGACCCACTCTAAGCTTAAGTCTACCCCGGAGCACTCAGACAAGTTTTCTACCAGTTATACTGTTATTGTGATGTATATATGTATATGCATTATCTTGTGATAAGTGCATGATTGTTATTAGCAAATCTTGCGATATATTGGAGCATGCTGATATGGTATATATGCATGTCTGTTTCGTAATCTTGATATCTAATTGTTGATTTAATTGCTTATACCTATGCTAGAGATAAGCAGTAGTTGCGTATACCCTTAGTATAGGGGACCCAAAGGTGAACATATTTTCTAAACCGGGAGACGATGTTCCCGAGTATATTATATATATATATATATTTATATATATATAAATAGTTTTCAAAACTATTATTCGAATAAGGTTTATTCGATAACTTTATTTCACTTAATGAATATTATTTTGAATATTCATTCGAGGAGTTATGACTCCGCTTATTTTACTTAATGAATATTATTTTGAATATTCATTCGAAGACTTATGACTCCGCTTATTTTATTTAATGAATATTGTTTTGAATATTCATTCGAGGACTTATGACTCCGCTTATTTTATTAAATAATATTCTTTATTTTATTAAAGAATAATGTTTCGATAATCAAACTTATTTTCGATTATTCAAATAAAGATCGTACTTTCGTATAAGTATATCTTTGGTTATTTATTATTCATTTCAAGTATGAGTTTTAAAACTTCTCCTTCAATTATTTTTATAAAGATTATTCTTTATGGGAATATTATTTAAATAATAATATTAAGATATTTTCTAATATATTGGCACTTATTTATTTTATTAAATCAGCATTACTCCAAACATTCTTAGAAATGTTTTTGAGTCTTCAAAATGATTTTTAAAGGTTAGGGCGGATCCCAAAACTCATTTTTTTTTATATTTAAGATCTTCCTTTCGAAGGGGATTTAAATACTCGCTCAAAACCTGAGGGATCCGGCTCTGTGGTGTATTTTATATTCGCAACAAGGTTGTTGTTTTGATAAAAGAGTTTTTGATTACTTACCCAACACTCGGGAAGTAAAATTCTTGGAACAAGTTAATCCATTAACAGGCACCGCCTGGGAAATATCGGTGAGTTTTCCTTTCCAACTAGATACGACTTCTTGGTGGAGCAGTATCAACAAGTTTCTACTTGGGGAAAGGGGGGACGAGCTTTACGTTTCAGAGTCATGAATTTCATCTGAACTAGGAGTGGCGTAAGTGGTCGAGTGGCGCCGGCCCAGCCTTATTATATTGGCCCAAATGGCCTGGAAGTTCCGCTAAGACGGTCCATTCCTTAGGAGTCCAGGGTTCGGTTGACAAGTAAATCCGACTGTTCTCCTCTACATGTAGAAAATGGTGGGGTTGCACTACTGCGACTGATCATCGTGAGTGGTCTTCCTGGCGCGGCAAACTCCCGTAATGAGTTCATCATCCAATTGGATATTTCTGCAACACTACCCATAGCACTTCGATAGAAAGCCTACGGTTGGGTGATTGTTGAGTGTTGGAAGGGTCGAGTTTTCAAAATGATGTTTTCATCAAATGAAGTATCTCGTAACTTCATTTCATTTTGAGGATATTTCAAAGATTGAATCTATTCAAGTCTTTTCTTGTAGTCTCATCTATGTGATGAACTTTTGAAACTGATGATACCTTGAACGGTGGTAGTTCAAGTAGTATCCGGAAAAGATATAAGTATATTGAGTATCTTGTAACTTCATCTTTTCAACTTATATCTGGTTAATGATTATCTTATGCATGACAAAGATTTTCACAAAAACGTTGAGATAAGGTTAGATATATGAGATCACCTTGCAACGATATTTTTATACAGTTATCAACCGGAACTCTGTGTATATTATGCATGGAAGAGGACTTCCAAGATTTTGAAAAGTATATATACATATATACTGAATATTTTGCGACTTGGTCGCGATAAGATATCAAACTTGGTTCATTTTTTTACTTGACCAAGGCTTTCATGAGTACTATGAGAATGCTCATATATTGTTAATCATTATACATATTATTTCGGTGAGCTTGTTGCTCACCCTTGCTTTCTTCTTTCATCACACAATATCAGATAGACAAGATGAACAGGACCAAGCTCCCAATTCGCGAGCGGATAGGAAACGTTCCGCAGTTTCCTATAGGCGTTGATGTCGCTGTAGCTGAGGTAGGAACTACCAATAGGCTAGGCTTTCAACTTTTGATGTACTAGACTTATGTATCTTTATCAATTATAATAATGGCAAAGAAATGTAAATTTATTCAGAAACCCTTTTAAGGTGTAATGGCATATAATTGTGGAATAAAATGACTCGTGTTATTTTTGGATATTCATCTCTGAGACTATAACTTGTGGTGTGTGTATTTATTGTCGGGTCACATTACAGAGTAGTTGATTGTTTATTAAGATTGAGTGTTATTAAGGGAAATGGAACTCGTGACAACCCGGATCCCCGACCCCGGATTTGGGGGTGTTACAAGTAGCAAACATTATATCCGGACTACTAACTGTTAAGTACAGAAGTGAGCCAACCATGCCTCTATAGCTTGAAATATCCACTGACTCTTCAGTATTGTTTAATTCAAGCTTAGTTGCAGTGCCCATGAGAGTTTTTGCAGATGTGCAATCCATTAGATCAAACTTCTTTAAAAAATCATGAATGTATTTAGTTTGACTAATGAATATTCCATCACTAACTTGCTTAACTTGCAAACCAAGAAAGTAAATTAGTTCTCCCATCATGCTTATTTCATACTTACTTTTCATTAATTTGGCAAAATTTTTGCAAAGTTTTTCATCTGTAGAGCCAAAAATAATATCATCTACATAAATTTGAACAAGTATACTAAAGCCATTAACATTTCTAAAGAATAAATTTTTTCAACAGTACCTCTTGTGAAGTAATTTTCCAAAATAAACTTTGATAAAGTGTCATACCAGGCTCTAGGTGCTTGCTTTAGTCCATAAAGTACTTTCAAAAGATAGTAGACATGATTTAGGAAATTTGGATCTTCAAAACCATGAGGCTGACTAACATAGAATTCCTCCTCCAAATCTCCATTCCGAAAAGCACTTTTGACATCTATTTGATAGACCTTGAAATTGGCATAAGTTGCATAGGCTAAGAAAATTCTGATGGCTTCAAGTCTTGCAATAGGAGCAAAAGTTTCATCAAAATATATTCCTTCTTGTTGAAAATAGACCTTAGCAACCAATCTAGCTTTGTTCCTGACTACTATGCCATTTTCATCCATCTTGTTTCTAAATACCCATTTGGTGTCAATTGGATTCTTTCATTTGGGCTTGGGTACCAGTTTCCATACTTTATTCCTTTTAAATTGGTTTAGCTCCTCCTGCATAGCTAAAATCCAATCAGGATCCAACAAAGCTTCTTTTACCTTCTTTGGTTCTTCTTTAGATAGGAAGTTGCTATATAGACATTCTTCTTGAGTTTCTCTCCTTGTTTGAACTCTAGAAGATGCATCATAAATGATGAGCTCAAAGGGGTGATCCTTAGTCCATTTTCTTTGTTGTGGTAGATTAGTTTTAGATGAAGAGGCCTCATTGTTATCTTGATGTGTGACCGAGTTTTGATTATTAGAAACTCCCCCTGAGTTTGTGAATCTTTGATTTGAGAAAGGAGAGCTTTCTGTAAGTGATCTATTCTGACTTCCAGCTTCTCTTGATGACCCGACGGATGGTGCACTTTGTGTTCCGACGGATGAGGCCAATTGTCTCCCGACGGATAAGGCAGATTATCTCCCGACGGATGAAGCATTTTGCAACTCGACAGATGTTGAATTATGTGCTTCATTAGTTGTATATTTTTCTGCATTATCCTTATTCACTGTTTCTTGATCACTTTTATCATCACTGTCATCACTAACCATCTCCACATTATCAAACTTGAGGCTTTCATGAGAATCTTCATCTTGCAGTCCTTCAATCTTTTTATCATAAAAAAGAACATGTATTGATTCCATAACAATGTTAGTTCTAAGATTGTAGACTCTATATGCTTTTCCCATAACATATCCAACAAAAATTCCTTCATCTACTTTAGCATCAAACTTCCCATGTTGATCAGTTTGATTCTTCAAGATAAAACATTTACAGCCAAAGACATGAAGAAAATTTAGGGTTGGTTTCTTGTTCTTGAACAATTGGTAGGGTGTCATACACTTTGCTTGATTAATCAAAGAAATATTCTTAGTGTAGCAGGCAGTATTCACAGCTTCAGCCCAAAAATATGTTGGTAACTTTGATTCTTCAAGCATTGTCCTTGCAACTTCAATAAGAGATCTGTTCTTTCTTTCCACTACTCCATTTTATTGTGGAGTTCTAGTTGCAGAAAACTCATGCATTATCCCATCCTCTTCACAAAATGATCTCATCACAGAATTCTTGAACTCAGTTCCATTGTCACTCCTGATTCTCCTTACTTTAAAATCAGGATGATTGTTGACTTGCCTTATGTGATTGATGATGATTTCACTAGCCTCATCTTTAGAAATTAGGAAATATGTCCAAGAGAACTTTGAGAAATCATCTACAATTACTAGGAAAAATCTTTTCCTTGAAATGGACAACACATTTACTGGTCCAAATAGATCCATGTGTAGCAATTGTAAAGGTTCTTCAATTGTTGAATCAAGTTTCTTTCTGAACGATGCTTTAATCTGCTTTCCCTTTTGGAAGGCATCACACAATCCATCCTTAGAATACTCTACTTGAGGAATGTCTCTAACCAGTTCTTTCTTGACAAGCTCATTCATGATCTTGAAGTTTAGATGGGACAACTTCTTGTGCCATAGCCAACATTCATCTTGACTTGCTTTACTGAGAAGACAAGTGACAGATTCTGCATTAGATGAGTTGAAGTCAGCTAAATACACATTTCCTTTTCTCACTCCAGTGAGAACCACTTTGTTGTTTCTTTTGTTTCACAACACAGGCTTCTGAATTGAAGGTTACTGAATTGCCCATATTACAAAGCTCGCTGATACTCAACAGATTGTGCTTGAGACCATCCATTAGGGCAACCTCTTCAATGATTACATTGTCTTTTGAAATCAAGCCATATCCCACAGTATAACCCTTGTTGTCATCTCCAAAAGTAATACTTGGGCCAGCTCTCTCCTTGAACTCTGTGAGCAGGGTAGAATCTCCAGTCATGTGCCTTGAACAGCCACTATCCAGGTACCAAAGATTCTTTCTGTTTCCCTGCACACATCAAAACCAAATCAAGTTGATTTTGGTACCCAAGTTTCCTTGGGTCCTGCCTTGTTAGCTTTCTTCTTTGGTTTCTTAGGTTTGATCTCATTTGACTTGGGAATTTCTGATTCATCCTTAGTCATTTGACTTGGACCTTTGAAACCATTCATTAAAACAGAATTATCATGCACATTTTGATTAGCAGGAAAAGGCATGTTGTTTGCAAATATGTTATTCCAGTATGGCATGCTAAATGGCATTTGTGGCATACTAAATGCAGCATAATAAGGATTAGGTGCAAATGGCATATTAGCAAATTGTGTATTCATATTCTGAGCAGGCATAACATTCATAGGCATAGAAGGCATGGCATTCATGTTGAGAAAGGGAGAGGGTACATATATAGGAGTAGGCATGGCAAGCTTGAAATTAACAGAAAAATGATTAACACTAGCACACTTTACGCAGATTTTTCTTGGAGCATACTTATCAGGTGTGTAGTTGTTATGTTTGTTAATCCCTACTTTCCCATTTCTATTGTTTTTCCTTTTAGTTTCTGTTTTAACCTCCATCTTTTCTAATCTATCATTCAATTTCTTGATGGACAAATGACCAATATTCACTTTCTTCTCCTTCTTTACTTGACTAGATTCTCCTAAAACAAAGTTTTTGAAAACTGATCCATATTTTTCATTCAACTTGGCAAGCTTGGCTTTGCTCACAGGTTTGCTCACAGTCGACGGATGTGGCTCTTTATTACTCGACGAATAATCCTTTTGATTATCCGACGGATGATTCTCATCATCCGCCGAGTCCACATCTGTTAGCAATCCTTCAACCAAATTGGATTCCAGCTTCTCCTTACTCTTTTTCCAGGCTGCATCACAAAAGGACTCAATACTTTGAACTTTAGTGATTTGAGCATGGACATCTTTGGATGATTTCCATGCTTTAATCACTTCCTGTTCTCGTTCAAGCTGCTTCTTTAAAATCTCTTCTTTCTTCAAGGACTCAGTTAATTCATCCTTAGCAATCTTACCCTCAATTCTCAATTTTTCAAATTCAATAAACTGAGACTCTAGCACATTATTCCTCTCACTTAAAAATAAATTATTTTCTTTAATTTTAGCATTTTCCTTAGTGAGGGACTTAAGTGTAACACGCAAGTGATATAATTCTGTAGACATGTCATTGATTGCATCATTACACTCAGCTTTAGATAAATGTGCTAGGTTGGTGGTGATTACCTGATTACTTGAAGAACTTATTTCTGTTTTATCAGACTTGGCCATCAGGGCTAGATTGACATAGCTTACATCCTCATCTTCATCCAATCCATCAGCTGCCCAGTCTTTTTCCTGTGTAATGAAAGCCCTTTCCTTTTGCTTGAGTAAATCAAAATATTTCTGTTTGTAATCAATAGGCTCAAACTTCTTTTTGCTGGAATCTGACTTTCTACACTCACTGGAAAAATGCCCTACCAAGCCACATTTGAAACATTTGAATTTGGATTTATCCACCATGTTTCTACTTGGCTTGGCTGCTCCAAAGTTCTTTTTGAACTTGAGCTTGGAAAATCTTCTGGAAAGGAATACTAAATGCTCATCAATATCATCCATGTCATCTTGGCTCAAATGATCTTCATTTTTAGCTACCATCCCTTTGCCCTTGTTCTCACAGACCTTTGAAGTAGACTCAATAACTTCTACCTTCATCTCTTTCTCTTTCTCTAACTCAGCAACCAGTGCTATGGACCCTCCTTTCTTCCTTCCTTTCTACATCCTCTCATCTTGCTCTATTTCAAGCTCATAAGTCTTCAGGATGCCATACAGGGTCTCCAAGGCAAACTCCTTGTAATCCCGAGAATTTCTCAATGAGACTGTCATTGGTTTGCACTCCTTTGGAAGAGATCTAAGGAACTTGAGGTTAGAGTCTTTTGTCTGATAGACTCTTCCATGCAACTTCAGAGCATTTAGTAGTTTTTGAAACCTACTAAAGATATCAGTGAGAGACTCACTATCTTCACAATGGAAATGCTCATATTGCTGAATTAGCAGCTGCATCTTATTCTCCTTTACCTGCTCAGTACCATCACAAATAATCTGGATTGTGTCCCAAACCTCTTTGGATGTTTTGAAGTTAATGATGTTATGAAAGATATCACCATCAACTCCATTGAACAATATATTGATGGCCTTCTTGTCTTTCCTGACTTGCTCAATATCAGGATCTGACCATTCATGCCTAGGCTTGGGATCAGATGGTTCATTGCCTGTTGCAGCTCTCATTGGTACATGAGGACCTCTCTCTGTGCAATCCACATAGGCCTCATCCTGAGAAAGAAGATGTAGATGCATTTTCACCTTCCAGTGGTGATAATTGTCTTTGTCCATAAAAGGAATTTTAACTCCAACATCCTTCTTGTTCATCTTGCTGTTTGTTGTGATCTTTACACTCTTTGTACTTCAAGAGCTTGCTCTGATACCAATTGTTATTCCCTAATAATACAACAAGAATTATAGAAGGGGGGGTTGAATGTAATTCTGGCTTCTTTTCGAGATTTATAAAAATGTTCTGACTCAATATATATATAAGTGTTTTGATTTGCAAAGTACGGAATAAGGAATTAAGTAAATCAAACACAAATTAATAAAAACACAAGTCTTTAAAACTTTCTGGTGGATTTGAATGTATCCACCAGATATATATATATATATATATATATCAATTTGAGAACTCTATGAAGCTCAAATTGGCTCACAGCTGCTTTACAAGTGAACAAACAAACTATAGAGAAATTCTTAACAGTTACATCTTTTTCTATTTCTCTTCTAAATGTGTTTGCTTTATTAAGTTTGTTCTACTAGCTACACTTGGTTTATATATCACTAAGTTTACATGGTAATAAGACAAGATAATAAAACCAAACCTATCAAGTCTAACTCCATGTTACTTCATTACTTTATTCCAGCATCTTTGAAAATCTTCATGACTTGCATATAAATGGTAATGCTTCTTTGTTCTCAATTTCCTGCTAAACAAGCTGCCACATTCCTTTGGAAAACACCCAACGCATGTGACTGTGTTGTCACTGTCAAAAGATATTTGAATTGATCATCCGTCGGGTACATGCTTGTTATCCGTCGAGTAGCTTTGTTGATCATCCGTCGGGTAGCTTTATTGATCATCCGTCGGGTAGCTTTGTTGATCATCCGTCGGGTAGCTATTTGACACTTGACTTCATTTCACTTATGCAAAATTACAAGACATCTCATATTTATAATTAATCAACCTAGTATGCATATCTACTAGTAGTCAACATGACTCATATGCTACTACAGAATCTACACAAAGTTATTTACAGAAATGTGCTACAAAACTTATTATTACATAAGATACTCACTCGATGAATGTCAAATCATCATCCCTCGGGACTATATTGAATCATCCATCGGGACTATATTTGGTCATCCGTCGAGTGCTACAAAATTCACTAAGTTAAATTTACTAAGGTGTTTTATATGATTTATCATCAAGTTCACAACATATTCCTAAC
This sequence comes from Apium graveolens, assembly GCF_009905375.1. Lineage (NCBI taxonomy): Eukaryota > Viridiplantae > Streptophyta > Magnoliopsida > Apiales > Apiaceae > Apium > Apium graveolens. The sequence continues at coordinate 308,824,861 of NC_133648.1, read as the reverse complement.
ACACCCCCTCTACGGTATCACTTAAGGCCTAACAATTGGTATCAGAGCTTGCTGTTTGTACAAAAACAGTTTAAGATCCATAAATAATCAAAATGGCAGACAAAGAAACTCAACAAACACAACCATCACCAGTCACAAATCAAATCAATAACAACATGAGCAGATATAAAACCATCAGAGTTCCAATTCAAAAAGTGGATGAATATCCTATCTGGAAAGTAAAGATGGTTATGTGTCTAGAAGCTACAGATTCTGAATATCTGAACAGGATTTATGATGGTCCTTACAAGCCCAAGAAACTGGCTGTGTTTATTGCTGGTGAGGCTGAGAAGATGGTTGATGAATAAAAGAAGGACTATATTGCTAAAGATCTAGCATCCATCATGAAAGATGCTAAAGTCAAACATCTCTTGCATAGAAGTTTGGATAGTGTTATGTCCAATAGAGTGATTGGATGTAAAACTGCCAAGGATATACTTTGGAAGTTAAGTGTCAAGGCACAACTGCTATTAAGAAAAATAGGAGAACAATACTCAAATACGATTATGAGCACTTTGATTCAAAATCTAATGAGTCACTAACTGAGATCTGTGACAGGTTTCAGAAATTGCTGAATGATCTGTCACTTGTGGACAAAAAGTATGATCCAGAAGATTCAAACCTGAAATTTCTCCTTGCACTTCCTGAAAAGTGGGATTTGAGGGTCACACCCATAAGAGATAATTATGATCTTAAAGATACATCTCTGGATGAGATCTATGCAATGCTCAAGACTCATGAACTGGAGATGGAGCAAAGAAGTAAGAGGAAAGGGTCAAGAACTAGACAAGTTGCACTTAGGGTTGAAGAGAAGCCAAAAGAGAGCTATGAGAAAGGGTCATTCAAAAGGAAAGGCCATGATTGTAAAGTATGATACTGAGTCATCAAATACTGATGATGACTAAAACTATGATATCTCAACAGACTCTGAAAGTGATCATGGTAATGATAAGAAGATCTTGCAGATGGATGCTTTGATGGTAAAAAGCTTTAAGAAGATGGCCTACGAGGACTTCTAGAAAGGGAAAAGGTTTTCCAGGAGAAGCTTTAGTTCTTTAAACTCTGATAAGAAGACTTATAGGAAATATGATAAGAAGGAGTCCAAGTATGGGAAAATTGACAAGTCCAAGATCAAGTGTTACAACTGTGATGGAGTTGGACATTTTGTAGCTAATTGCAGGAAGCCAAAAGCTGAAAAAAACGAGCCTTAATCACAAAGAAGAAGAACTGGGATGATACTTCAGAATCTAATGAAGGTGTCAACTATGCTCTCATGGCAAATGCTGATAGTGAATCCGAGGCTCTTGAAACTAAAGTACCTCAAATAACTCTAGCTTTTAATACTGATGATATATGTGAGTTATTATTATTTCTTAAAACTTTGCATGTAAGTTATTGAGATCAAACTCATGAGAATGCTAGGATCAGAATTGAGAATTCTGACTTAAAGAAAAGAAATGATCACTTAGGAGCTGAGTTGATTTTCATGCTAAAAAAATAAAGAGAAAGAGACGATGTTGTTTATGTTAAAGATAAATTATTTGAAAAACATGCTTATCTTGAGAAGAAATTAGCTAAAGAAAGGGAAATAATTAAACTTTGGACTACTTTAGGAAAAATAACTCAAGAATTAATTGAAAGTGGCTATTGGGGGTCAGGATTAGTTTATGCAGATAAACCTAAAACTGAAGATGTTAAGGAAAGTAAGTCTCAGAATATTAAATTAGTAAATATTGATAAAAAGATTGAAAAGAACAAGTCTTAGATAATACCTGTTAAGTTTGACTTAAATATTGATAAAATCAAATCGGTAAATGAGAAGTGTTCATCATCAGCATCTAAGTTAAATTTAGAAACTGATATTTATGAACGAGTAAAAGCTAAATCGGTAAATATTGGTTTAATGAAACAGAAGCAGCTTAAGCAAAAGAAGAAAGAGATTAAAATAAAGAACAAAGAAAAACAACCTAGGAAAAATAGAAATGGTAAAGTAGGTGTCAATAAGGAGAAAAAAGTATAAACCTATTCCTAATGCACCTAGAAATGCTTGTTTAAACTGTGGTAGTACTAATCATCTTGTTGTTGTTTACAAGAAGAATAAGGGAATAAATAATGGTCCTCCTAAATCAGAGTTTAGGAACAAAATAGTAAGATTTAGACCAAATTAACATTGTTTAATTTCATTGTGGAAGTACTTGGCATTCTATTTACACATATAAAGAGTATCACAATTTATATTATAACTATTATGAACTGAAACCCTCCTTGAATAAAACTAAAATCATTTGCACACGTGTATCTCCTAATATTAAGAATGTTAATATAAACTCTGATATGAAGACTTCTGCTGCAAATGTTAATAAACTTAATAAGGCCAAAGGATCCAAGCAAGCGTGGGTCCTTAAAAATTCTAATTAATGGCTCATCAGATTACAGGGTAATAGAAAAAATATCTTAGTCTTGGACAGTGGATACTCGGGACATATGACTGGAAATAAAGCCCTGCTATTAGAGTTTAAGGAGAAGGTTAACCCAAGTCTTTCTTATGGAGATGGAAATATAGGAAAAAGCTTGGGATATGGCAAGATCAAACTTGGGATGTAGCTCTAGTTGCATGACTCAAGTATAATCTGATGAGTGTGAGTCAAATCTGTGACAGAGATTACCATGTGGATTTTTATGACGAGCATTGTGAAATTGTTAGCAATTCAATTGGCAATGTTGCAATGATTGGTTACAGACATGGGAACTTATATGAAGCCAGGGTTTTTACAAATACTGATTGCTCTACAATATGTCTGCTCATTAGAACAACTGTGGAAGACAGTTGGAAATGGTATAGAAGACTCTTAGTTAAACTTTAACAACATTAATGAACTTGTGAAGAAATATCTTGTAAGAGGATTTCCCAATGCAGTTTTTACTCCTGATGACCTATATGACTCATGCCAAAAGGACGAGCTAAGGAAATCATTTTTCAAGAGTAAGACTGAATCCTCAATTCTTAAACCATTTCACTTACTAAATATAAATATTTTTAGTTTAATTAATGTAATGTCAATAGCCAAGAAGAGATACACTTGTTATTGTTGATGAGTACACCCGATACACAAGGGTATACTTTTTGCATACAAAGGAAGAGACTCCATCCATTCTTTTTGATTATATGAATCAATTGGAAAAAAGGATCAACACATGTTGTGAAAATCATTAGAAGTGACAATGGAACTGAATTCAAGAACATCCCTATGAAAGATTTCTATAAACACAAGGAAAGAAAACATGAATTTTCTGCCCCTGGAAATCTAGAGAAAAATGGAGTTATTGAAAGAAAGAACAAAAAACTTATAGAAGCTTCAAGTAGAATGCTTAAGGAAGCTAAATTGCCAACATACTTTTGGGATGAGACTGTACAAATTGCATGCTTCACACAGAATGCAACTCTGATAAACAAGCATGGCAAGACACCATTTGAGATGGTGAAGGGAAATAAAGAAGATTTGATGTTCTTTCACATTTTTGGATGCAAATTTTTTTGTTCTAAGAACTCGTCTTGAACAACTTACAAAGTTTGACTTAAAAGCTGATAAAGGCATTTTGGTTAGATGTCCACTGTCAACAAAAGTCTTCAGAGTTTATAATCTGAGAACAAGAGTGATCATGGAACTTATTCATGTATCTTTTGATGATAAAAAGATCAAATGTATATAAGATATAAATGATCTTGAACAACGGAGATTTGAAAATAAAGTACCATATGCTAAACAGTTAAATCTTGATATCACACTAAACTCTGATGAATCTTTTATCAATGATCAGACATCAAATAATGAAGCACATGTTAAGTTGGAGCAACATGATCAACATCAAGAGTCAAGTTCAAATGATATAAGTGAAGACACATCTGGAGATATTTCATTAGACTCTAAGTCCTCAAATACTGATGAGACAAATCCTGATAATTCTGAAAGTACTAATTCAGGGGGAGCTTCAGGATATAATGATGGTACAAATCAAGATGAAAATAAAGACTTCATGGATCATGGGGGAAGATCATCTTCAAGAAGCTAACTTCATTCTACTGGAAAATGGACTAAGACACACACTCCTGACTTAATCATTGGAAATCCTGATAGTGGTATAAAGACAAGGAAAGCCACTCAAAATGAATGTCTCTACCATTCTTTTCTATCTCAGAATGAACCAAAGAAAGTTGATGAAGCTCTTCAAGATGCTGATTGGGTCACAACAATGCAAGAGGAGCTCAATAAATTGGAAAGGAAAAAAGTCTGGACTCTAGTGCTAAGGCCTAAGAACATATAAGTGGTTGGTACTAAATTGGTGTTTATAAACAAGAATGACAATGAGGGCATCATTACAAGAAATAAATCAAGATTAGTTGCAAAGGGCTACTCTCCGGAAGAAGGTATTGACTATGATGAAACTTTTTCTCCTATTGCAAGACTTGAGGCCATAAGAATCATTTTAGCCTATGCAGCTCACATGAAGTTTAAAGTGTTCCAATTGGATGTTAAGAGTGCAATTCTCAATGATGAACTTGAAGAGGAAGTTTATGTTGAACAACCTCCAGGGTTCATTGATCCGAAATATCCAAGTCATGTCTACAGGTTGGATAAAGCACTCTATGGACTAAAGTAAGCTCCAAGAGCCTGGTATGAAATACTTGCACAGTTTTTACTGGACAGTGGTTTCGGGAGAGGTAGTATTGATAAAACTTTGTTTTATAAAAATCAAGGTAAAGACTTGTTATTAGTTTAGATATATATTGATGATATCATTTTTGGCTCTACTAATGATAAACTCTGTGAGAGGTTTGCTTAGCTAATGCTGTAATAACCCCAAAATTTTTCAACTTTTTGTAACCCTTGTGAATAGTGTTTTAGCTGAATGAGAAAACTTTTCACGCCACACTATGTAGGGGTTCTGTTATGGATATTCTGGGATTTTATTAGTACTATATGAAGTATATAAGTGTATGTAAATATCGTCAGAACCCAATTCCGAACACTTTGGTTTTTCCCGGAAATCCACAAGATACGGAGAGAATTGAGTATAAGGTAACAAAATAAAAAGGATTTAAATTAAAGGATTATAATAGAGGATCATAAAAAGGAATATAATGTATTGAGAAAGGTTAAGGGAACCTAAGTAATAAGATCCCGGGTATGATCCTTCAAACGATAAACGAGAACGAAAGTTAAGCGAACCGTACAACAGATCAGCGGTCATTAGGCAAACGATTAGGAAGTTAATCAAAGGGTTTAAGGGGAGTGATGTCATCCAACCAATAGAAAGGAGACAAGGAAGGGAGGATGACATCATAGGGGTGACATAAGCATGACATGGAAGGAAGGAGGTGTGGTTGATTTAGGACCACACAAATGCAAGGACAAGGTGGTAATTTGCTAAATGGAAAACAAAAACAAGCCAACCAACTAGCAAATCATTTCATCAAAAAATCAGCCAAGGCATATTCCTCATATTTGCTCTCGGCCTTCTTCATTTTCCAAGGCTTAAATTTTCAAAAATCAAGATCCAAGCATCCTTAATTGGTAAGAAAATTCCCTAACCTTCTTTATGCTTAGTAATGGCTATATCATAAGTTTAAGCCACAAATTCTTTCTCTAGCTTCTTGATTTAATCATTGGAGAAGACAATGAATAGTGTTTTCAAGTTTTAACTTGAGTTTTTTTTTCTTGTTTTCTTGAAGATCCAAGCTTTCTTAAGACTACTCCAAGCTTATTAAGGCTTCCTAGCTTCACCCACCAATCCAAGGAAGGTATACCACTTTCAAACCCTAGGTTCATATATATTATAAAGTGATTTTGATGAGTAAGATGTTATGGTATCTTGTTGTTATGTTTAGAGTTGAGATTTGGAATGGTGGTGAAATGAAATGATAATTTAGTGGTTTTGATTTAAAGAAACTTAAAGCATGATTAAAGTTAGGTTAAGCATATGTATGAATGAGTAATATTGAATTGTTTGGGATTGTTATGATGTGGTAAGGATGGGTGTTTGATGTGTGTGGATTTGAGGATGGTTTGTGATGATTGTGGGTAGTTTTAAAAATGGGAAATCGCGTAAACATAGCCGTCGTAATGTCCGATTTTCTTTGGACTGTTTTGTGCATAGCTTTAGGACCCGAGAACCCCCTGTTAAATTGTGACCACTGCCATGTTTAGATAGCTCATGTTACGAGCTTCGTTTTGATATGTAGTTCGTCCGATTCCGATTTACGGTTTAGGAGAAACGACCGTTTCAAGTAACGGCGTTTCACGAACGAAACTTTTTCCCTCGCCTTACTTTGGAATGTAGGTTAAAGACCAAAAAGGATTAATTAATGTGTGAAACATTTATGGTAAGTGTGTTAGGCAGTTGGTAAGTCATTCGCGAAGGAATCGCGTTAAAACTCGTAAAGGTCAAGTTATTAAAAATGGTGGAGCCGAGGGTACCCGAGTGACTTAAGCGAATCGGTGAGCGTAAAACTAGCATTAGAGTCTAAGTTAGTTAAAGCATAGACTTACAAGTGATTTTGGTTTAATTCCAACTTACTTGTTGTTTATAGGTTGCCAGACTCGTCCCGAGCCTTTCTCACCCCCAAGTCGCTCAGGCAAGTATTCTATCCGATACACTGTTGTTGTGATGTAAATGTATGTATATGCATTATCTTGTGATATTGCATGATTGTTATTTAGCAAATGTTGCGATATATTGTAGCATGTGATATGGTATATATGCATGCCTGTTTTATATTCTTGAGATATATATCTGTTGGTTTATTTGATAATACCTATGCTAGAGGATAGTTGTATCTTGCATATACCCTTAGTATAGGGACCCAAGGGTGTAAATATGTTCTAAAACCGGGAGTCGAGGATCCCGAGTAGATTTTATATGGATATGGATATATATATATATATATTTATATATATATATGGTTATAGTTTTCCAAACTATAAACCGAATAAGGTTTATTCGATAACTTTATTTTATTTAATGAATATTATTACGAATATTCATTCGAGGACTTATGACTCCTTTTATTTTATTATTTGAATATTATTCCGAATATTATTCGAAGGCGTATGACTCCTTTACATTATTTATTGAATATTATTTGAATATTCATTTGAGGATGTATGACTCCTTTATTTTATTTAATGAATATTATTTATAATATTCATTCGAGGTATTATGACTCAGCGTATTTTATTTATTGAATATTATTTGAATATTCATTTGAGGATCTATGACTCCGATTATTTGCTGAGATATATTCTTTAATTTATTAAAGAATAAGGTGTCGATAATCAAACTTATTTTTGATTATTCAAATAAAGATATTACTTTCGTATAAGTATATCTTTGATTATTTGCTATTCATTTCAAGTATAAGTTTTAATACTTCTACTTCAATTATTTTATAAAGATTATTTTTATGGGAATATTATTTAAATAATAATATTCAGACATTTTCTAAATATTCTGGGGACTGATTTACTTCATTAAATCAGTTTTACTCCAAACACTCTTTAAAGTGTTTTCGAGTCTTTAAAATGATTTTCAAAAGTTAGAGCGGATCCCAAAACTATTTTTATATTTAAGATCTTCCTTTTAAAAAGGGGATTTAAATACTCGCTCAAAACATGGGGGATCCGGCTCGGTGGTGTGTTTAATATTCGCAACAAGGTTGCTGTCTTGGTAAAAGAGTTTTTGATTACTTACCCAATATTCGGGAAGTAAAATTCTTGGAACAAGTTAATCCATTAACAGGCATCGCCTGGGAAATATCGGTGAGTTTTCCTTTCCAACTAGATACGACTTCTTGGTGGAGCCGTATCAACAAGTTTCTACTTGGGGAAAGGGGGAAACGAGCTTTACGTTTCAGAGTCATGGATTTCATCTGAACTAGGAGTGGCGTAAGTGGTCGAGTAGCGCCGGCCCAGCCTTATTATATTGGCCCAAATGGCCTGGAAGTTCCGCTAAGGCGGTCCATTCCTTAGGAGTTCAGTGTTCGGTTGACAAGTAAATCCGACAGGTTCTCCTCTACATGTAGAAAATGGTGGGGTTGTACTACTACGACTGATCATCGTAAGTGGTCTTCCTGGCGCGGTAAACTCCCGTAATGAGTTCATCATCCATTTGGATAATTCTGCAACACTACCCGTAGCATTTCGATCGAAAGGCTACTAATGGGTGGTTGCCGAAGCATTGACAGGGTCAAACATTTTTATTGGTGTATCCATTGAATGAAGTATCTCGTAACTTCATCTCTTTTCAAAATATTTCAAAGATCAAATATTTTCAAGTTTATTTGTGGTCTCATCTATGGGATGACCTCGTGAATTTAATTATACTTTGAACGGTGATAGTTCAAGTAGCTTTATAAATGATATAAGTGTGGGGAAGTATTGGTAACTTCATTCCTTGTTTTTACTTATATCTAGTAAGTAATTATCTTACACACGATAAAGATTTTAGTAAGTATCCATTTAGATACTGGTATTATTGTTATCACTACATATTATCTTGCGAGCTGTAAGGCTCACTCTTGCTTTATTTCTTCATCACACAACAACAGTTAGGAGAGATGGCCAGACTCCAGCAGACCCAGCGCAAGCGCGTGGGAAGCGTCCCGCGTCTTCCCGCTGATATTGTAGCTGCTATAGCTGCAGAGGTAGATCCATTGTAGTTTAGACCATCTACTTTTGAGAATCCAATTATGTATAATTATAACTTGTGGCGGATAATGGCAATTAACTGTAAATTATCAAGTAATCATTTTGGGTTGTAATAATTTTAAATTGTGGATTCAAAGACTTGTACTTATTTCAATTTCATCTCTGAGACTATAACGAGTTGTGGTGTGTGTTAGTGTGGGGTCACAGCATGAGGGTATTTATTATTAATTAAGTAAAGTGATATTGTGGAAAGAAAGACCGTGACAACCCGGATTCCCGACCCCGGATCTGGGGGTGTTACAGAAATGGTATCAGAGCTAAGCGTTATAAACCTCAGAGATGATGCGACGATAAAATAATAAACTCACAAAGATAATAAGAACTCTTGCCAAGTTCATGGTCGGACTACTTAAAGTAGTACTGACAGCTAAAACCCTTACGGGAACCCTTATAAGTATCATGATAGTAATTTAGCTCGTTTAATGTGTAGGCGCCTGAGATGGAGGACCCTGAGATGTACGAGCGTGAGCATGATGAGGCATTGCTAGATGTTGAGGATCAGGAGGAGCCTGAGATGGAGGAGGATGAGGAGGACCCCCCAGAGGAGCCTGAGACGGAGGTTATTGCTGTTTCAGATGAGGAGGACCCCTCAGAGGAGTCAGAGACAGAGGTTATTGCTATTCCAGATGAGGAGGACCCGGATGAGGTCCCAGTAGCTGAGGAGCGTGTTGGATCTATGGTAGTGTATGCTGGTATCCCTTTACCCACACTTCCGGTGGTCAGAGCCCCTACCCCTCCACCACTATCTTGGATTCCTGATGATGACAGCTCAGAGACCCATACTTCCGAGCCTAGGCAGACCGAGGAGGCACCCTCAGCGGCTCCGAATTCACCACCTCTTGACCCTGCCCAGAGGCAGTCTTCGTTAGCTCATGGATATGTTCAGGATGTTTTGAGGACCCGAGTGGCTGTTGCCGAGGCCCGACTGGATGAGGCCAGGAGGGAGTTGGATGCAGAGAGGGCGGGTAGGCGTACCCGAGCTTATGAGACCAGGGCTTCTATACCCCGATCCTTGAGGAGGGAGCTTACGGGGATAGAGCTCACGTCCCGAGCGAGACTCAGATCTCTCCAGGGGAACAGGCATGGTAGGATCTCCAGGCGGCAGGCCGACTATATCTTCCGTCGTGCGATGGAAAGGGTTTGGGAGCTGACCCGTTCGGGTGTGTGATTCAGGATTGATGATGGAATAGTCTAGTTGTCTAGTTAGCCGAGGCCTTAGTAAGAGCCAATTTTCCGGGATAGTTGACTTGTATATAGCATCCCTTTTTCTGACTAGACAGATAGACTCTTGTGTATCACTTTTGGGACAGATGACTGTAGCACTGTTGTACTTTTGACCAGATCAAACTATGTATTCTCGCATTATGTATATATTTGTTTCCTTTCAGTTCAGTTCCATAGTGACGGGATCACTGTTTTATTATTGTTATTACTGCACTTCGTATTAGAACTTTCTTAAAATAATAGAATTGCGATATACGTTCTCCCCATTATAAGAGCTGTGCAAGGCACAATGTTGTATATGATTGTGACCTAACGTTGAATTTTTTTTCCCAATAATTGTTTTTATTATTATCAGAATCATGCCGCCAAGAAAGATTGGAACTAGGGCGAACCCTGGGTCTGAGGACCAGGGAAGCCATAATCAGGACAATAGAAACCAAGATCACAGTGAAGAGGAAGATGAGGATTATGTGGAACAGGATGACTCCCTGTATGAAGAGGAAGAGGAAACATATGATGTTGAGGGATTTGAGATAGAGGCTGAAGAAGGAGAAACCGAGGTTGAGCAACCAGTACCAAACCCAGGCATGGATCCCATGGGCCAGTTTATGCAACTCCTAAGACAGAATTTGGAACGTCAACCCAACCCACCCCCTCAAGGAAGTAACAATGCTGTGGCAAACTCTTTCAGGGCTTTTAAGTCCCTTAAGCCCCCTGAGTTCCACGGATCAGCCGACCCAGTTGAGGCAAGGGCATGGTTAAAGGAAATGGAGAAATCTTTTGAGATTTTGAGTATCGATGAGGCACAGAAAACTGTATTTGCTACCTACCTTCTGAAAGGAGAAGCTAACTACTGGTGGGAGGCCAAGAAAAACATGGAGACAGATGCTATTATAACCTGGGAGAGATTTAGTCAGTTGTTTCTGGGAAAGTATTTCCCGAGGTTTATGGAAAACCAGATGGAGCTCAAGTTCTTGGAGCTAAAGCAGAATGATTTGTCTGTAGCAGAGTACGAAGCGAAATTTACCTGAATTATCAAGGTTTGTGCCGGAGTTTGTGAGCACTGAGGAAAAGAAAGCTAGGAGGTTTCAGCAGGGACTGAAACCATGGATTCAGAATAGGGTGGCAATCCTTGAGCTTACGGACTATGCCACTCTGGTGCAAAAAGCAACGATTGTAGAAGTCGGAAGTGAACAGATGCAGAAGGAAAGAGAGAAGAAAGGAATAAAGAGGAAAAGTATGAGCATGGGTGGAGGTTCCGCAGGAAGGAGCTTCCCAACTAGGTTTAATCGAGGAGCAGTGTCCCTACCGGGAAAGAACACTGGGTTTAAGCGACCAATGAGTGTGAGTGTGAGCCAGGGCGGCCAGAAGTCAAGAATGTCCTATTCCAACCAGTCTCGACCCCCATTGCCAACCTGTAACACTTGTGGAAGGAATCACACTGGGGAGTGTAGAGGAAAGCCAGTAACCTGCTTTAAGTGTGGGCAAGTGGGCCACTATTCTCACAAATGCCCTTCGTCAGCCCCTGCCGTCATTCCAACCACCACTTGTCATCAGTGCGGACGCCCAGGTCATTGGAAGAGAGAATGCCCAATGAACAAACCAGCAGCTTCGGGAGCAAGCAGGGCTGCTTCTAATAAGCCACCTACTGCGAGGACTTTCAACATGACAGTCCAGGATGCTATGAAAGATTCAGATGTGATAGCAGGTACCCTTTCTCTAAATTCAGTCAGTGCAAATGTTTTATTTGATTCGGGAGCAACTAAATCTTTTATATCAAGGGACTTTGCGCGTAAGTTAAGACTTAAGGCTAAACCCTTGATAGAACCCTTACAAGTAGAAATAGCCAATCATGAAATTATTCCTGTTAACCAGATTCACCCCGCCTGTGAGATAGGCATAGGGGAGCAATCTTTCAGTGTTGATCTGATTCCTTTTAAATTAGGGGAGTTTGATGTGATTTTGGGAATGGACTGGCTATCTAGCAACGATGCTCAGATAGACTGTAAAGGGAAGAAAGTTAAGTTAAATATCCCCGGGAAGAAAGAAATTATATTTAGAGGAAAGAGGCAGACGCAGAAATTTTTGACCATGGCTCAGGCCAGAAGGATGCTACGAAAAGGAAGTGAGGCTTACCTAGCCTATGTGGTGGACACACAGAAGGAGGTGCC